>NC_064627.1:564639763-567039763 GCF_023864275.1 Schistocerca cancellata
GCGCTCGCTTTGAAAATATGAGAGAGAGAGAGAGAGAGAGAGAGAGAGAGAGAGAGAGAGAGATGTCTTTGTATTGAGCTAAGAGCTCTTTACCTGCCTTGTGTTTAGGTTAGCTGTTGGGAAATGTACCAAGTGTACGCTAATAGTTAACAGTTGGATCACAAAACCAGGGTACATACAAACAGCAAATACTTCCTCATTGTTGTTTCCATTAACTTTTAGCACATTACTGTGAAATATGGAAGGCTAGTTGGTACTCTATAATGTTCAAAGCTGAGGCTCTTTAAAGACCAATCAAAACAACGATGAAAGGTGCAGTGTTCTGTCACTCGATGTATCATCCTACCTTAGCGGAATCATCACATTCCCTGAAGTAAAAAAATGTTTGTACGTGTATTTGCTGGTTGAAGGCCTTTCACGCCCAAGGATATGATAAATGATCTTAAGCACATCGTGCCACAAGAGGGATGGGTGATGCTTGTGTTCACTTTTGTAATACATGGTAATTCTTTTACTACTGTTGCCACTTTCAGGTTATTCTGCATAGTTGGAACTTTAGCTTTAGGCTAGTTGGTACTCTATAATGTTCAAAGCTGAGGCTCTTTAAAGACCAATCAAAACAACGATGAAAGGTGCAGTGTTCTGTCACTCGATGTATCATCCTACCTTAGCGGAATCATCACATTCCCTGAAGTAAAAAAATGTTTGTACGTGTATTTGCTGGTTGAAGGCCTTTCACGCCCAAGGATATGATAAATGATCTTAAGCACATCGTGCCACAAGAGGGATGGGTGATGCTTGTGTTCACTTTTGTAATACATGGTAATTCTTTTACTACTGTTGCCACTTTCAGGTTATTCTGCATAGTTGGAACTTTAGCTTTTTACACAGATAGTACTCATCACTATTATGTGACATCATTCTATCAGAATGCCAATCAGGGAAAGTACAACAGACGATGTTTTTAGTATGATTAGTTCACAGATAAAAAGGTAGTTCCGGCCATAAATTACAAAGTGATTTGGGTTTTTGCCATGTCAATCGAAATTATCTGCTCTGTTAAATAAGTGTTGGAATTACTGACCAAAAGTGATAGCGAAGATGAAAACTTCAGCGAAAACTTCAGCGATTTTAGCTGCCCAGAAGATGAAGGCAAGTATCTTCAGCCATCTACCTCCTGTAAAAGGAATGGAAATGAGAAAGTGGTGAGTGAGTTGGCAACATCAGATGATATAACAGGAGCGAGATCTGTTGAAGGAACAATGTACATAAAAGATGAAAATCTGATGTAAATGAACTGATGTAGCTTCAAACTGTTGGCGACTGGGTGGTCTGGCTGTCTCTTGGCCACAATTTTGTAGTGGCCATTCATGTGGACAGACAGCTGGTTATTGTGCTGATCGAAACATCATGCAGCATTCTACATGGGAATGACCATTAACAAGCTGTCTATCCATGTCAATGGCAGCCACCATACTGCAGCCTAGAGAGAATTGGGTCCCCTAGTTGCTCATAATCCTGGGCAACATGGTGTGCTGTTCTTCAATGACTGCCAAAAAGCAGCAGCAATTCCAAACTGCACAAGCGAGAACTACTCATACAACATATCCTTTATTCCTATAACTCCCTTCACCCCAACCTTCACTATACCCTGTGCCCCACCTGACTCTACCCTGCTCCCAACTCCAACCTCGCACAACCCTGTATTCCTCCAGTTCACTTATATAGTCCTGTCCCCTCCTCTGGTTCTCTCCTGTCCTACAAATCTGTATGGGGCTAGGAGAATTATTTTATACTTCTTAGCCTGATTTAAAAATGTGGTATACTAAAATTTTACTTTTGTTTAAATAATTATTTTTTTTTCTTGCATGTATGAAACTTTCCAGTGGATTTTTAACATACTGATGAAATTATAAGAGAGAAGTGTTATATTTCATGTTTATTTAAGTGCTTTTTCCACCTGATAATATCTGCAATAGAATAGTGTTATACCTATCTACTAATAATAGATCATTAATTGTTATTTTCCTATGAAATAAAGAAGCTAGCAAAATTAATTTTATATAATTTTTATACGATTTCTATTCCATTACTAGCTTTCTACCCATGGCTTGTCCTTGTACATTTGTGTCACACATATTGAACACATCTCCCCCCCCCCCCCCACCCCCACTCACACTCCCTGTCCATCTCCCTCTTACCCCACTCCCTGTCTGTCTATTCCCACCACCACAATCTCAGCCATACCCTCTTACTCCCACTCTCTGTCTGTCTCTTCCTACCACCTCAATCTCTGCCATATCCCCCCCCCCCTCCCCCACTCTAGATCCCTCTCCGCCACAGTCTCGATCTGTTTCTCCCTCTTCCCCTTTTCTCGGTCCATCTTCCCCTCTCCCCTCTTTCTCAGCCCTCTCTTTGTCCATCTAGACCTTCCACCTTGATCTGTCTACCTGCGCCTCTCCATTCTCACTCAGTCATGCCCGTCCTCGTGCATACCTCCAGAAATACATTCTGACACTACCCACACAACACAATAGTTGTGCTGGGAAACTTGTATGTCAGGCATTAGCAATCTTTTTCACACCTGCCAAATAGACAGGTAAGACAACAAATTAATACTGCACTGTCATCCAATACTGAGCTATTTTTATAATTTCAAGTGTCTAGCCCATCAGGAAGTTAGTTTAAATTAACCGCAAAAGTTGCACTGAACAAAAAGAGAGACAAGAAAGTGACCTAATAAAAACGTGGCAAAATGCACTAGATTTTATAGGCATACTTGTGCGAGTTTATCTAACCTTACTCACATTGTGAAATGAGAAGACATTAATTCTGATAAGGTATCTGTTGCTTCATTTCATGTCTTCATAAGTCAGTAGGAAGAAAAATGAATTTATAACACTCATTTGATGTTGTCTTGTCACAAGATAAATTTTTATTTCTTCTAAAAATGCTGCACTTCTGATCTTAGTGTTGAAAATGAGGGATGAAGAACACCACTTTTAGCTCAGCAGTTGAAACCATCTCATGGTATATCCCAACCAAAACTGCCATATTGCATTTAATTTTAATCCCTTCAAAATGAAGCTCTTTCAACTTCTGTAACATCTAGCATTGAAATATAATACTATTTGATGGTGGTGAGACAGCAACAAGCCACAAATTTACTTCAAGTTCCTTTATTCAAAAGGTACTGTTACTGGTTTCGAATCATTACAATTCATCGTCAGACGGCTTTCATGCTTTCATTAGAACTTGTGGTGCATTTTTTACTGACTAGTTGTCCTAAAATATAAATGATACATAATTATAATCATGTCACATAGATTGTTGCGTTACAGATTTGCATTGGGATGTGACTTACGTGAAAAGTCGGTTTGGAGTACTTGTTGTCAGAGTTTTCGTCCAGCTGATGACATTTGTAGTTTTCGCCACATTTCCATCATTGCACACATAAACTTGTATAACTGAGTGCTTCAGATTTGTCACTGAATGCATTTCCACCACATTCCTACCATAGCACACACAAATTTGTATCACTGAGCACTTCAGATGCACCACATGTTTTGATAGATAATAGTGCATGACTGTATAGTGGATACAGGAGCATCGTCAAGACTATCACGACTATTAACTTTTGGAACTAACTAGATATTGTAGCAACAGCGATCCGTACAAACATACTGTAGACTTTTAGTGAACTGTATTGTAGTATTTGGAACAGACAAGAAAAACAAGAAACGAATGAAAATATGAATTGAGAAGAAAGCCTAGTGACATAATTCAAGCACACAGATAAAATTCTGATATTCAATGGTGTGACAAACAATAAGTTTAAATGCTGGGAACAAGCAATACCTTTGAAACCATTACCACTATTAATAAAGACAGAATGAAAGAAGAGATGACTACCTACAACATATAGTTTAGGAGCCCACTCATGGCGGAAATATATTTAGCAACAAACAGACCTACCTAACCTCTTTCAGGATGTCAATATTGAAAATGGTATGAGCAACCACGAGAAAGTTGTAGCAACAATGACTACTAAGGTACAAAGTGCAGCTAAATTTAGTTAGAAGATTTACCCATTTACTAAGTAAGATAAAAATGCAGTCTCGTCACATCTCAAAGAAAATCAGTACATTTACCTCTGGGCTGGGGCATGCGGAAGTAGTGTGGCTCAGATTTAAAAATGTGGTTGACCATACAATGGATAGATACGTACCTAGCAGCACAGTTCATTATGGGAGGGATGTTCCATAGTATGCAGTTACTGTAGAGAAACTTTCAATGAAACAGAAAATACTGCATAATTGGGGCCATAAAGACATGCTGAATGAAAAGTCTTTGGCTGAGGGCAACATAAGAAGCTTGCAATAATTATCTGTAGCAGAATTGTATCAAAAAGACCTCTTCCAAACCCCAAAGAAATTCCGATTATATGTATAGGCTGTCAGTTGCACCGAAGTTACTGTCCAGACACTCTAGATAGATACAGGAAATAAAACTGAGGGTCACAAAGAAAAAGGAGAAGTATGGACTCTATCATCAAATGTTCATTTACTAAGGAAGATATATATGTATGCCCCAGTTTACTTCTCACATCACTGCAGACATGAATGATATTAGTGTCAGTTATGTTGAGGGACAGCTAAATCAAACATGACTCCAAGGCCTGATAGGTCCTTGTCAGATTTTGTGCAGAATTTGCAGCCAAGATAGCTCCTACTGCTTTTTTTCAAACAACATCCTAAAAGCCATGGCTAAGGAAATAACACAGATGTAGTAATTATTGACTTCTGGAAAGCAGCTGACACAGTATCACACCATATCAAGCAAAATTTGTGACTGGATTAAGGATTTCTTGACAGGGAGGACACAGTATGTTATCTTGAATGAGAGTGATCGACAGACGTACAAGTAACTTCAAGTGTGCCCCAGGAAAGTATGCTGGGATTTTTGCTGTTCGTGTTGCAGATCAATCATCTTTGCACAAAATGCTAATTGTTACCTCATACTGTTCCCAGATGATGCAGTTATCTATAATGAAGTACTGTCTGATAAAAGCTACACAAATGTTCAGTTAGAGCTTGATAAGGTCTCAAAGTGGTGCAGAGATTGGCAACAAACTTTAAATGTTCAGAAATGTAATGCTACACACTTAAAAACACCATACTATAAAATTTCCAGACCCAACATTACGAATGTAATCTAGATATTATTCAGTCCCTAAGTATCAGTCACATAGGGACAATGAAGACAAAATTAAGACTATTACAGCGTGCACAAAGGCAGTTAAGTAGTCATTCTTCCTGCACTCCATATGTGATTGGAACAGGAAAGAACTCTTTAACACGTAGTACCACCATGCTAAGCACCCTCTGTCAAGCACTTCACTATGGTTTGCAGAGTATGCATATAGATGACAAAGGAAATACAGTGTCAAAAATGCAATAAAGTCATGGGATCTGCTAATACAACTGGTATTATCTTTCAAGTCTAACACAAACAATAAAGACACATTAGAACGGTAGAAGTAGTTTCCCTTTTACATCAATGATATAGTAGTACTATACACTACACACACTCTACAAATTAGTTACTGGTCATAGAGATTATACTGGAGATTTCCACCCACTATTAATGAAGGCAGAAGAAAACAGCCGAAAAGAAATTTACAACAATTGTGCACACTAAAAATGGACAGTGTTAAAATCAAGGTATACATGTGAAGACCATGATGCTGCAGCTTGTGTCACTCCTCATTTCTAAATATTTCATACAAAACTGAATTTTTAAGTGTGTAGACCTATAGTATAAAGTCATTAGATGCAAATGTGTTTCTTTTAACAAATAAGGTTTAATCTGTTCAACAATTAGAAGAAAAACAATGACACAGATGGGAATACTGTGTATCCCACACTTTCAGTGTGTAAAAGTATTTAGCACTTAATGACACACAAGTTGTGTTTCTGCAGATTTCCTGTAATAATTGCTGCCCTTTGCATGTAACAGTAGAATTTATCTTTTAATGGGGATAATTTAATATAAATACTATGAGAAGTGTTTTTAGTGGATTAAATACACTAACCCCTAAATTAACATACCACTACATCTGATGCACACATTATAAATTCTGGATTGAAAACCTTGTCTGGCCACATGAAGAATACTCTTGAGGTACATATGCCTCCAACCTCAAAAGAGTTGCTCTAAGATTGTGAGCATCTGCTTCCTTTGTAAAACAATTTAGCTTTCTATTCTGCGGTCTACATTTTGTTTCCTGTATTTTATACCAACCAGACATAAAAGAAATAAAACTGTTTAGAATACTTATTCCTTGTGTGTGTACCATGTGACAAGCGTAATGAAAATTGTTCAACCCAGTTGTACTTTTTGTACTCCACTGGGATACATCATGTACGAGATCTACACACACACACACACACACACACACACACACACACACACAGTGGCTGACATTTCAGTTCCAACTGGGTTATTCACAAATCCAACATTTTTGTAAAAGTACAAAAATTATAAAAAGTTTCTGTCCTATTGAAATAGGATGAATCCTAAGGTCTTCCATGTGATATAAAATACATAATTTCCTATGTCCAACTCTGATTATTTCATTTTTCTGCAGAATCTCTCTTTATTTGGTGCTGTGAACAATTGTCTTACACATCTTCACAGCCTAATCTCAAACAAGACTCTAGTATAATTTGCAGTGTTCCATTATTTACATCATAGTTCAATTATTTTTGATAACAGTGGGTTTTGTATAGCCACAACCTCATCATTATTCCATGAAATACACATTTTTGCTATGTTTTTGACAGACTCTGTAGATGGTTGACACAATCTAAGAAATTGAATGCCACATTATAACAGCTATGCTTAAGGGATGGAAATATTAATTTAATCAAGACTTGTGAAAACTGCAAATGTCAGAGACTTAATTATGAAGTATAGCCTTGTAAATCTTTTCTGCCAATTTGGGATTCCAATTTAGCAGTGAAAAGTACACAGCGTTGTGTGAAATTAAATGGTAACACATTAAGGAAGGAAGAAAGGAATAAAGATTATGCTTTAATGTCCCACCAACGACAACGTCATTAAAGACAGAGCGCAAGTTCAAATAAAAGAAGTACAGGAAAAGAAATTGGTCATGTCCTTTTCCAAGGAACCATGGACAACCATAATGTGGATGGCTTGAGGAAAATTTGAACCACTTTCTTTCCAGATGCAAGCCCAGTGTCTTAACACCTCCACCTCATTGTTTGATAACAATACCACTGTGCTGTATTATTGTGTTATCATTGTGTGTGTGTGTGTGTGTGTGTGTGTGTGTGTGTGTGTGTGTGTGTGTGTGTGTGCGTGCATGCACATGCACATGAGAGAGAGAGAGAGAGAGAGAGAGAGAGAGAGAGAGAGAGAGAGAGAGAGAGAGAGAGAGATCATTCTCCTGAGAAAAAGCTTCTCATTGTATAAGAAAGAAAGATGTATGGGAGATACTGGATCAAAGAAAAGCCAACCTACCTATACTCTTGGGAAAGCATTCTTACAGAATTCGAAGAATAATGAAGGTTTGAAACAAGGGCTTGTACCAAGTATAACTTCTACTGTTTAATCTTGTATCAACAAAATTCTTAAAATGTGGATGGACAAAATTTATGAATTTACAGTGTGACATTAGTAGCAACTGAGCACCATTTTATTTCTAGATAATAAAAATGGGAAAACATAAAATGAACAGCAGGTCCTAGGCTTAAGCCTGAATTTACTGCAAACAAACACACGCCAAAATTTTTCACCTACAAAGCTGAAGTAATTCCATCAGAGGGAGTGACCCTATTGAAAGCAAACCAGACTTTACCTACTGAGGAAATGGCATATCTTATAATAAAAATAATGCTGCCAAGAACAAAATGCACTTATACTGGGTATTACGTGGAAGAGTATTAAAGTCACTAAGGAAGAAAGCCCACAGAGAAATGACTTTGAAACTTAAGTGACCTAATTTTACTGCTTTTCACCTCAAACATTCTTTTCCCCTAATATACAACTCATTTACATGTGAGACAATAGCCAGTGAGAGAAGGGCTAATTGTGCCAGACTGTGTTCCATTCAGACCTTTTTCACTGCTGTATCACCTCTACCTTTCTTGCTTGCCTGATCCGATTCCTACAATGAACCATTATTGAGAAATACCTATACTTGGCAAAGTAGTGGTAAGTGCATAACACATTTGACACCAATGTGCACTGTTTACAATAGAGGATCAGTTCAGAGATGATGACTGACTGTATCAGCATAGAATTGCATGCTGTCATAAAGCAGCAACTGTGTGGGCAATGGTTTGTGGACATTCCTGAAATGGACTGACTGGCCAGAGTCCTGACATGAACCAATAATGTAGACATCACTCCAGAACCCTGAATCCAGTATCACTCCCTTCTCTGGATCCGGCTCTCGAGGAATAATGAGCTGCTATTCCAAAGATGGTCAGACAACTCATTGAAAGTGACTCCAACAAAGATCCAGATGCGATAAAAGCAGATGATGGGCGCATCCCATATTAATGACCATTCATAATTGTCCAGATACTTTTTATCAGATACTCTACCGTACATGTCTAGAGAATATGAAATGTAAACTTGTGCAGTCCCTCTTTCTGCTACACCACCTCTTTTACAATTTAACCCAAGACAACAAAAGCAGGGAAACATCTGGATGGTTCGAATGAACTACGAATGCATGTGCACACTGCACCTACAACATCTGTCTGTCTGACAATGTCATTGAATCATATGCCCAATTAGGATAAATACGATAAGTAATGTGATTACCGTACGCTCTAGTTCATCAGCCTCTTAGTACGGACATGATCCAATACTTCATGTTACTGATCAAGTACCTATCATCACAAAATCACAACATGAGGTCTCATTTATCTGGTACACATCAATAAAAGAAAAACATTCTCAAGCTACTACTCAATTGCTGCTGTATGCCTACTGAACATGCTACACTGTTCTCTAAGCACAATTAAATCTCCTACTGCTTTTAAGAAAAAGCAGGAGCAATACCTTTTGTCAGTGTTGTAACTTTTCCCTCAAAATATGGCCATATATCAAAATACATGACCATTTCTCTGTCAAACAGTAAAATAAATGTTCACTGCTTCTGCCAATTACAATTCTTTATCTTTGCACTTTCAGTCTATTATATCAGTCTCCCCCCCCCCCCGCCCTCCCCCCTCCAATCTCATCTCTCCTGTCTATTGCTGCCATATTTGAGCCTAAATTTACATGTTAGAAATAGTTAATAATAATAATAATAATAATAATAATAATAATAATAATAATAATAATAAATTGCTAAGTGCTGGATACCATATTAGATGTTCATTAGATGTTGAAGAGGTTGCTATGACTAAGCTTTTCAGGACAAGCTTTCAATAGCTATCGTCACCACCATCATAAGCAGTAAAAACCACTCACTGCCTGGCTGGCACAGTTTCTTGGTTACACAGCCACGATTGCAGCCTCTAACACGAATCATAGATGCCTGTAATGACATAAGTGTGGAAGGTGAGTTGCCGACTCAGCAGTTATGGTCTGCTAGTGGACTGACTATTGTCAGGTGGTGTGAGAGACCAGCAGCACATTTGAAACAGTTGTTGCTGTTTCTTCTAATCTCAGTTGCCTCCTTTATATGCTATGCCCTGTTGAAAGTGACATTGCTCTTCATACGCCAGGTGTGTGTATTGTCCCTTGTGAATGCCGCAGCACCTATACAGGTCAAACTATTCGCACAATTGCAGCGTGTTGTATGAGCAGGAGTGACATATTACACAAAGTGAGCTTGACAAGTTCACCACAGCTGAGCAGTACCCGGAAAATGGACACAAAACACAGTTTGGAAACACTAGAGCCTTGGTTCACACATCAACATGCTGAGATTCTGTTATAAAGAAGGCAACTGAGATTACAATAAACAACAACAATTTTCAGAGAGATCAAGGATAAACATTTAGTAGCATCTGGGGCCATCCACCGGATATCAAAAGAAAGCAAAGATGGATCCTGACACTTGTCAGGAGGTGAAGCAGCAGTTTCGAATGTGGCATTGGCCCTTCGCACCACTTGATGTCACTCAGTCTTCTGGTTGGCCAGATCTGCTAAGCGTTGCCCAACTTGCCTTCTGTGCATGTGTCATTTCAGCCCTCTCTGTACCAGCTCCAGCAGTCAATGAGTTTTCCTCCTGATGGTGATGGCAGAGATAGTCATCGAAAGCTCGAGTATTTGATCTGAATTGATGCAGCTTCAAAACCGAGAAGATTTTATTCAGACATGTCAGAGCAAAAGATTCTGGACACACACACACACACACACACACACACACACACACACACACATTAATCAGTTTTATTTTTCTTCCAGTTATTCCCATTCCCAATGTTAACTGTATTCACAAGTAAAAGGTACAGGGCTTTCCAATAAGGATAAGCATCACGTAATGATGATAATGTTACAAACTCTTATTTAATATTACAAAATGTATTAAAACTGACAGAAAATGCAATACAGTTACATCAGAAAATGAAAACAGAACTGAACAGCCACGAAAACACTGGGGCTAAGCCATAAAGGCAGAAGTGAAGCAATTCGGTAAGGAAAATACATGAACTAGGCAAGACAGATGTTAACAATTTAGTTTTTACCTTCGGAACAACTACTGTCATGGCTACACTTTGCAGTCTGCACTTGGTAATGAACTGTTTACTACCATAATACAAGAAAAATCACGTAAACAATGAACTACGAGGAAGCTGGTAACATATATGGTACATTAAATATTAATGAAGACAGAGTAAGTTCTATCTGATTTATTAATGAAAGCTGATTGTTAATAATTAATTATAAATGGTAGCATGTAGGAATCTCAGAGACGGAGGCGTTGGAAGGAATTAAATGCTGTCTGTGGAGATGTGGGAGGGGGAGATGGAAGAGGGACTGACTAGAGATGAGCCACAGATAGGGAAGCTCGATTTTCTTTACATATAACCAGCAGTATGAGATAAGCCTAACCTGAATGAAAATGAAGATAATTTTCCTTTAACTAAGATAAGTCAATTGCCTGACGATTTCACATGTGTATGTCATAAGAATGGAGTCTGCTTTAAAGAGACGCATTACACTACATTTTACATTTATTCTTCATGGCGCCATGTATGTTATCATCAAATGTGCAAAATATGCTAAACGGGGGTGGGGGGTGGGGGTGGGGGGTGGGGGTGGGGGGGTACTGCTCTCCTTCCCGTAATTTTAATATGCATTACTATAAACCTGTTGTTGGCACTCCTATTGAGAAAACTGCCAGTAACAAATACCTTTTCCTAACCTTTATTGTTCGTCTTATGCTTTCGAAACCATGTAATATGTACACTACTGGCATTAAAACTGTTACACCAAGAAGAAATGCAGAGGATAAATGTGTATTCATTGGACAAATATATTATACTAGAACTGACATGTGATTACATTTTCATGCAACTTGGTTGCATTGATCCTGAGAAATCAGTACCCACAACAACCACCTCTGGCCGTAATAACGGCCTTGATACGCCGGGCATTGAGTGAGGCAGAGCTTGGATGGCGCGTACAGGTACAGCTGCCCATGCAGCTTCAACACGATACCACAGTTCATCAAGAGTAGTGACAGGTGTATTGTGACGAGCCAGTTGCTCGGCCACTATTGACCAGATGTTTTCAATTGGTGAGAGATCTGAAGAATTTGCTGGCCAGGGCTACAGTCAAACATTTTCTGTATCCAGAAAGACTTGTACAGGACCTGCAACATGCGGTCGTGCATCATCCTGCTAAAATGTAGGGTTTCTCAGGGATTGAATGAAGGGTAGAGCCACGGGTCGTAACACATCTGAAATGTAATGTCCACTGTTCAAAGTGCCGTCAATGCGAACAAGAGGTGACTGAGACGTGTAACCAATGGCAACCCATACCATCACGCCGGGTGATACGCCAGTATGGCGATGATGAATGCATACTTCCAATGTGCGTTCACTGCGATGTCACCAAACACGGATGCGACCATCATGATGCTGTAAACAGAACCTGGATTCATCCGAAAAAATGACGTTTTGCCCTTCGTGCACCCAGGTTCGTCGTTGACTACACCATCGCAAGTGCTCCTGTCTGTGATGCAGTGTCAAGCCGTGGTCTACGAGCTGATAGTCCATGCTGCTGCAAACGTCGTCGAACTGTTCGTGCAGATGGTTGTTGTCTTGCAAACGTCCCCATCTGTTGACTCAGGGATCGTGAAGTGGCTGCACGATCTGTTACAGCCATGCGGATAAGGTGCCTGTCATCTCGACTGCTAGTGATACGAGGCCGTTGGGATCCAGCACGGCATTCCGTATTAACCTCCTGAACCCACCGATTCCATATTCTGCTAACATTCATTGGATCTCGCCCAACGCAAGCAGCAATGTCGCGATACAATAAACCGCAGTCCCGATAGGCTACAATCCGACCTTTATCAAAGTCGGAAATGTGATGGTATGAATTTCTCCTCCTTACATGAGGCATCACAACAACGTTTCACCAGGCAACGCCGGTCAACTGCTGTTTGTGTACGAGAAATCGGTTGGAAACTTTCCTCATGTCAGTACATTGTAGGTATCGCCACTGGCGTCAACCTAGTGTGAATGCTCTGAAAAGCTAATGATTTGCATATCACAGCATCTTCTTCCTGACGTTTTAATTTCGTGGCTGTAGCATGTCATCCTTATGGTGTAGAAATTTTAATGGCCAATAGTGTATGATGAATAGTTTTTGATAATCTACACCTGATAGTGAGCATATGGCCACAGGCGAAATATGAACCCACAGGCGAAATATGAACTACTCATTATGTTGCACCAGAGTTAATCACATTTGAATGTGTACAGTATCATTCCTAAAAGTAAAGAATACCTGTTAATGTAACTGATGGAAAAACATCCTCTTCACGTTATACATATGCACTCATTCTCTGGAAACATCAAGAAATCTGTGTAATAGGCTTACAAATACAGAAAACAAAGCCTATGTCAAGAGATGGAGACTGGGGGCATTCAACTGATAAATAGTCACATTATTGTAGACTGTATAATGATTTCATAGCTTGGTGGGTCAACTGAAACAAGGTTCAGTTCACATCCCATTTACAGAATTTTTAGTTAGAAAAACATAAAATATAAAAAAATTTAAATTTTACATTATTTAATAAGTGTTTCCAGCCTTCAAGTGGGATACAGCACATGACTTTATTTACCACTTAATATTTCATCCAATCTCAATTCTGTGAAGACAGAAAGTATATGAGGTAAGTAATAAATCTGTCATTTTCTGTCGCTTGATGTTACAAGGGTTCTTGGCTCAGGCTGAAGCCAGTTATCCCACTGGGTCTGTTCTCTCCCCAAACATTCCCAATGAGGCTGGGGGCTAGTGTAGGAGGAGGCCAATTGAGAACAGACCTCATTTTGTTCTGCAACCAAGACCAACAAACAGAGGCTGTATGCGTTGTGTTGAGCTTGGGCGCGCGCACGCGTGCGTGTGCGTGTGTGCGCATTCTACTTTAGGAGGAGATCTTTTGACCGAAAGCTCAAATGTACCGCATTCTTTTTGTTGAGCTTTTCTGCAATTCAGTGTCTCCTGTACATGATGAGTAGTAATGTTTTTCATATCACTGTTGTTATTCCATCCAGGATTTTCCTTTGCTTGGTTCCTGTACTATCACAGACATGTGTACTGGTACTGATCCCACAGGAGACAAATTGATTCTTCAGGATGTAGTTGTCACACTGATGGGATCATAATATTATTCAGAATTTGGCTGTACAGCACAGCATCTATCATATAAGCATTCCAAGTCCGAAATTTACGTTCTGCCTGTCACGACTGGTATTGTCATTGGAAGATGCCAACCAGTAGAGCTGATGTTCACTGTAGAGTTCTCCTTGATGGCTGTACATTCATTTTATAATTTGGGCTCTGGAACCTGGTACCAAACCAAACCCACTGACATGTGAAACAACATAGCACAATTCAACTACACCACATTAAGAAAAGGATTTTTGTGCACAAGTCAAGGTACACTTCCCGAGTGACTACTATATTTTCCAGTATCTCTATACTGTTCCAGCAATCACTGTGCGGTGTATTCACGAATGCCACATCACTGTCCTGACCTCCAGTGCCATCAAGCTCCCACCTTGTTGACAATGAAAGTGAGGTGGTGCACACGTCTTTTCTTGAATTGTGCATTGTCACTGACTATTACAGAACTATGGTGTGCTTGCAGAAGTAACTTGCCTTGCTATACTGTTGTCTACACATCAGAATACTGCCAATACATGAAGGGCAAGGCCTCGTGTGACACAGTGCTTTATAAGAAAATTATTTCAGACGACAATCTATTTTGGGCAATGTGAACCTACAAGGAAGCTAAGCAGCACAACCCCTCTAAATGATTTCATGTAGACCTACAAGTGGAAACAAAATATAACTGAAATTTGTCGATTCTCATAACAGTTATTCCAATTGCAACCGATTCATATGGTACTTTCTTACAAATATATTTATTTATTTATTTATTTTGTTACCCAAACATGTTTCTGCACTTCTATTCCATAATCACTGGGTTTTATTTACTGAAAGAGTGAACATATTTTACATTTCAACTGATCTGAAAAATGAGGTCTAGGAAAGTTTTTTTTCTAATCATGATTTTACATTATATGGTTTTGCAGATGTTTTGTACTGATAGCTTGTAATCTGCAAACCAAACAATGTAAATACGAATTTTATCCTTTTCACTTTACTTGGTGCAGGTGACACGCTTTTCACAGTCTTTTTTTTTTTTTTTTTTTTTTTTACACAGTCTGGAATTACGAGTTAGAGACAATTTTTATTAAACTATATGTTGAGAGTTGTCTTCTGAAGTTTCATTAAGGTGTGCCTGTATTTGCTATAGAGCTTGCTAGGGAATGCCTGGCTGGGCAACGAAATATTCATTTTTTGGATTTGCAGCTCTTGTATATTTTCGTGTTTGCAGTTAAAATTATTGCATATAGGTTGACCTTTTATGCAAAACACTCATTTTCCATGTTCCCAACATATTTCAGCATCTTTGTGCCATTAGCAGTAGTTTTTGTTTATTGAAAAAAGTGGATATATTTTAGGTCATAACTGATCTAACAAAATAGACAACCCTCAACAAGCAGTTTAATAAAAATTGTCCAACTCAAAGTAATTCCAGACTATACAAAAGACTCTGTGAATTGCATGTAATCTGCACCAAGTAAAATGAAAAGAATAAAATTCACCTTTACATCATTTGGTTTGCAGATGACAAGCTATCAGGCAGGACACCATACAGATGGTCCTGCAAAACCATATAATGTAAAAAGATAGAAGCAAAAATGAACAAAAACTGTCTTTAGACCTCATTTTGTTAGGTCAGTTACAACTTTTTTCAATAAACAAAATGACGCTGCAGAGGTGCAGAAACATGTTTGAGCAACAAGAAAAAATGGAGTTTTGCATAAAAGGAGGAACCTATATCCAATAGTTTTAACACAACTACAGAAAAAATACAAACAATTCAAATCCAAAAGATGGATTGGTTTTTTTGTTTTTCATTGTGACCTGCCTGGACACCATTAAACATTCTTGTATTCTGCACTGAGCTTTATCCTCTCCTGTACCCAAAATTTTGTAATTCCCTTTGAATGCATCTGTTGGTAATCCTTTGTTCCCTGGGTACTGCATCTTGTTTATGGTTTCTTGTTTTCTTTTAATATATTTGTCACTATCTTTCAGAAGAAGATATTTTGTTGGACCCACCTTTCAGGTTGATTGCTAATGTGCGAGTCTGCTTTGGTGCTTGTAAACCAGGACATCGTGATTTTAAGTTTTTGTTATTATTATTATTAAAAAGCTACATGAAAATACCATGATGAGTTCTGAGGTTGTGAGTAATTATTCTTTCTAGATTCTCCAGAGGGCAGATGTGCTGTATCAGAATCCACACTGGAGGGCTAATGGTAGAAGATGCTACAACTAAATTTCCAAGTTATTACCAGTTCACCATCCCTGTCACTATAAATGACCCTCTTCTATCCAATAAAGTCTTAAATCTTAACAACAGTTCAAGAAAACTTGATTGCCACAGTAAGTCAAACACTAATGTGAGAATCAAAATGACTGTCCTCAGAACTGTAAGTACGAAAATCTGTATACTGTATGCTGCTGCAGTTCGAGGAGGAATTTCTCCATCACTTAAAAGTGGTCTGTTGCACCGTGTACTAGTGGTGTAGAGGTATGCAATACAGTGTTAGAGGCCTGTTGCTTTGTAACTTTTTTTAGATTTAATTTTCTCTGGAAACTGAAAGTACATACGTATAAGGCAAAAATCATAAGAAGATTCAATCTGACATTCCAAAAACAGCAGTTCTGGCGAAAAATATTTTCTCTGTGGAGCTCTTGATGGTTGTCCTCTGAACATCTCTTGCTCCAGAGAATTTCCCCTCCACAAATTGGGTGTCAGCTGCTACCCATTAATGACATTGCATACTGTCTACAATGTCTGCTACTGCTCATCATTTTGGCAAGCGGAAATGGCTATATTAATGTTGTATGATTTCCTCTGTGCAGAATGTCTATGATAAATATATTCAACAAGATCTTATCAGAAACTGCCTATTTTTCCATACTTATTTTATATATATATATATATATATATATATATATATATATATATATATATATATATAATAGTATATTTTTGTAAAAGCATCTCTAGAACAAGAAACCACATCTCAGTCATTTTTATTCCTTAACTATCCACAAGCTATATTTCATTCAAGCAGGGCCAGTCCAAGAACATTTTATCAAACAAGTGACTATCATCTGCCATCTGCTCTCCCCCAATCCCCTCACCTCCTGCTCCTCCACCTCCCCCTCATCCTCCTTTTCCCCTGTACACCTTCACCCGTGTCAGTTTTTGCTACTAACTGCAATACACACTGGAAACAATCTTGCACTTAGGCACCCCTGGCACACCTCTCAGCTTGGTGCCTCAAGCAGCTGCTACTAATTGTGATACATTGTGTGTAGAAATCTTACAGTAGTGGCACCTCTAGTGACCCTCTCAACTCTGTACCCCAAGTGGCAGCTTGTGTCAACAATCTGGGTTCATATTCCTTAGCACTGAAGTTAGACCTTGACCACTTTGAGACTACTGGTGTGACCACCAGCAAGAGATGATGTACTATGCTTAATGGCTTGTCATCTACCCTGATACCACCCACTCCGACCAGAGGGCCCTTCTCACGGGAGTTACCCAGTCGCAGAAAAGGCCACCTGGCAGGATGGCCATTTCCGGGAGTCCCAATGCCCCTGGGTGACGGGCATCTACTTATTGGCATATGTGGGGAGTTAACGGCATAGGTATCAGCAGAGCGATCCCTGTGTGGTCAGGGCTACAACCAACAGGGTACATGGTGGCCCCACCACAACAGACTGGCTACTGTGCTGGATATCAAGCACAAACGAGCTACGGAGTCCAGAAAACAATACATCACAGAGGATGGAGGAAAATGCATCCAGGAGGGTGATGTCACCCAACAGCTAAAGAATGAGTGGACGTGCAGATCCACGTTGACGGAGGATGCAAGAGGTCTCGTTGCTTGATGGACACTATGCACCATGTAAGGCGCCCTTCCCCAATTGGCTCGCTCTTCGGGAAAATTTGGAAAAATTGAGGTCAAACCCTACAGGGGACCATCATCATATAAAGCCCGAAATGTGTAAGACTCCTTTTAGTTGCCTCTTATGACACGCAAGAATACCTCGAGTGTATTCTAACCCCCAGACCTGCAGGGAGGGAAAAGGGGGGGGGGGGGCACATATGATGTAACATCTGTTGAAGAGACACTGTGAAATTAAGAGCAAAGGGATTATGGGAAATTTTATGAGAATTACATTAGGGCAATCTCCAAGTCATCTCAAAAAGATGCAAGTAATTTAAGTGATGATGAAAGTTTACACACTTTTTGTTTCAAATTTCACAGAAACAATTTTAATCTGAACCGATGATTCAATAGGATATAAAAACTCTATGTTGTTTAACTAATTTAAGAAGATAAATTTTGAAAAAGTATTTTTAGTTTGTGCTTCTAGCTAACAAACGCAATAAGGCAAATTACATTATTATGTCAACTGTTTAAATGCTGGGTTTACTACTGCACTCCGGGTTTGCTATTTGTATGATGCTATAAATCACAAAAATTCTACTTTTCAAATCTGGAACATACCTAATAGAATGACTTCTCATTTATGTAACCTATGTTGACACACATGCTTAATTACCTGTCCCAGTTTGCCTTTGATGGATGACAACGGGGTTTTGGTAATGATGCTTTTTTAAACCCCTACTGCATTAATTCCTCAAAGTATATGAATTAATTTAAATGCTTTAAATCTGAAAGACCAAAGATGTATCACATTTTCTGCCCTTGTAATGCCTATGTTGGGGCTACTAACAGGAGAAAGAAGAAGGGAAATTCACTAAGTACCTCACACGTGGCGCAGTCACATTAATGTGACCACCGCCAATGTTTTACATCGACATGAAATAACACATCACATGGCAGCATTAGCAGAGGAGGGTACATAAGGCAGAACACAGTTCAGTCAGTGTCGTAAAGCGGAAACAGAGTCATTTATCTGAAATTGAAAATGGCATGATCATAGGCTTCTGGGCCAAGAGTGGAAGCTTTTCTGAAACAGCGAAGTTCATATACTGTTTGGGTGCCACCATGATTAAAGTACACCATGCATGGCGAAATGTGCTATCCAAAACCGGCATCAAGGCAACTTTCATGCACCACAGGCCATAGCTGACAGGAGTGAATGATGGCTGCAGAGATGTGTATGGGCGAAGAAATGTGCAACTGTACAGCAACCAACTGCCCAGATGCACCAAGGGGCTACCAACAGTGTCTCCTCAACAACTGTTGAGGAAACATTGCTGCATATGGAACACCGCAGGAGGTGCCTGTTTCATGCAGCCATGCTGACTGCTGTTCAAACTAGACATCCACTGAGTGGTGTCAGGTGGCCTTTTCAGATGAAATGGATTTTATGTTCCACTGGATAGAGGTCTGTTGGCATGTATGGTGTGAAGCAACTGAAAGAAAACTTTCTGCAACTATCATAAGACAAGTCCAGGCCGGACAAGAGACCACTATGGTCTGGGCAAGGCACAATGTATTAACACAAGTATGTGTGTATCCTTTGCAGACATGCCAACTTTCAAAAGTGAAAAATCAGGAGAATTTTAGCACTGTACCAATGTGAATTACAACACATCCATGACAAAGTTGCAATAATTCAGTTCCTGTACCTGGCACACCCATATTGTTTCGCAATTTCGGAATCGGGGAAACATTTTGCAATGCAAAGGCCCAGCATGGTCGGCACAGTTTATAGTCAAGTTATGCTCTACAATAAATGAAGTAAATAAAGCCTCAGCATTTGTCACAGACTCTACATTTTGGGGTTTACACGAGAAGTTAAGTTTCTGGTTCGTTCTACACAATGAACACACTCCTTGTGTTGTTTAGTTTGCACACGTTTAACGCATTTCCTGCGATGAGCCACTGAAAAGTCACATCTACATACACTACAAAACGCGTAAGTTTGTCCCTTCCTCGATTCACTTAAACATGGAAACTCTTCCTTACATACGTTTCTGAACACTGCATCGTATTTCTTCGCCATCCTGCACAAAAAATAATTAACACTTCCATGATACACAGCCAACAACTACTACAGAGTACAAAAATCACGCAGCAGAACTGAGAACACAATGGTCCTATGTTCTAGACAATGGTCATGTAGCAATGATGCCAACCCTGGTGCTCCGTTTCTCCCTATATTGCACTTCAAATTCCCCTAAATAATTTGTCACACTGTCGGGTAAGCGAACGAGGGGTGGGGCGGTAAAATGGAGTCACCAATGAAATTGTCGAGTGGAGGGGTGAGGAGGGGAGGGTAGTAACCCTAAATATCTCCCCCCCCCCCTGAAACATTTATTCCACTAATTTCCCCCAGGCAGCTTAATTCCCCCTAAATTTAGGAGGAAATCCCCCAACTTAGCAACACTTCCTTGTAGAAAGAACAACACTAATCACTTTGCTTGGAACCACTATTGACTACTCCTTGTCCACAATAACTTTACGATTGCACTGATGCTACCATAAGCGGAGGAAATTGGCACTGGTTGAAAAATATTCATTTGTCTCCGAACGCTGCCAACGATAAGTTCCTTACTGCCTTGTAGATACAAAGCGCGAGATACGCTCCTGACAGCCACTGCACGAATCTTCCAAGTTAACGTAGACAAGTAGCATCCATACATTGTCATCCACCAATATATCAAAGGGGCAGGATTTTCAGATAGTAAGGAAAGTATTGAAACTGCTCTGAAAATTGGAAGATCGGTCTTCATGGTCTGGAGATCAGGAGGAAGAAGGAAAAATCGGGAGTCTCCTGCTTAAATCAGGAGAGTTGGCATGTCTGCCTTTGGGATGACATCCACCCCAGAAGCAGTTTGTTTTCTACTCGCACAATGACATCTACCAGCAGAACAATGCAATGTGTCACATAGCTCTCAGTGTATGTGCTTGGTTTGAAGAGCACCAGAATGAGTTTACCATAATCCCCTGGCCACCAAACTCCCCGGATTTAAACACAATTGACAATCTGTGGGATCATCTCAATCTTTCTATGTCTTTGTCAACTTTCTACAGTTTTACTTGCTTTCTTTCTTCTCTTCCTCCAAACAGATACAGTGAAAACACCAATACTTTTCCAGGCACCATTTCAGTTAATAATTTACCATTCGTTCTCTCTTCACAAGTCTTATCACGCTTCAGTGCAGGTCCAAAACACTTGATGTGTTACTTCCATGCGGCAATATTTTTATGTATAGTTAACATCAAATATAAAATCGGTCATAGTAAAAACAACGCTCATTGTTTAACACTTCTTATTGAAAATACTAATACATTATTTAATAATATCAAAGACAGATTACACATCTAAACAGTGAACATTAAGGTAACTATGATTTTAATTGCATATCTTGAAGTTTCCCTGGCAGATTGAATATTCCACCATCTTTGAGGCATGCATCTGGAACCTTATTAACCTCTATTAACAATATCCTTGATGCACACAAGAAAGATGATGAAATATATAAATGTATCCGAGTTTTGTCTTTTCTGTTGTACATGTGCAAGAGAACATTAAAACACTCAGTTACATTAATGCAATAGAGTGTGACGGCTCTGTGACATATGTTTCAGTGGGGATGTTGAAATTGCATTTGAAGCCCTATGGGTATCAAGAATTTATGGGTAGGTATAGTAATGAACAAGGCATGCTGCAACACAATGTGTGATAAGATGAGAATTTGGGTTAAAAGTAAACCATGACCAGATGGCCAAGATGGTTAATGCATGTGTTCTAGAGAAGCAGCACAGATTTTCAGCTTTCACCATTGCAATTCTGCAATGCCCTGTGTGGCTGCAAATTATGATTTCCCACCTATCCATTTCCCTTTCTTCCTCCTTCCTCTGTTTGAGAAAAGATTGAATATGATTTTCATTAAAATTAAAATTTTGTCTTTTCATACATATTTAGTCACAAAACACAGTTCCTGATTGTGTTTCATGTGTCAAACAAAATCGTTATGTTCTCTTACTGTTCATCAACTATACATGCAAACCTCTGGAGATTAGCTGTTTGATGAACTCTTCTTCTGGCCAGTTTATTATTTCATAGGATTCAGACACTTTACCGCTTACAAATCACTACTAAATTAAGAAATTTAAAGACAATGTCAAAACTAAAAGTTGTACATGAAACTTTCTGAACCTTACATATCATCAGATTTGAACTACTTCATCTGAACTTTGTATTTTTCGACACGTACTCACTTATTAGTGTAAACATACTTTTTTAAAAGCCTTGAAAATTTGGGGGAAGGAAAAACTGAGAAGTTAAGTGTGAGATTCAATACAGCCACATCTAAATTTATATTTTAATTAAGTTAATTGACAACACAAATGACAGAGACGTTTGAATCTCAATTACTAATGTAATCACTGTTACAGTGTGAGATCATCATGCAAGTTATGTTACCGAACAAAAACTCATGCAGTATTAGAACAAAACTAAAAAGAAAGAAATAATACAAAATAATAACCATGGGCTGGTGTTGATCTCAGATGAGATGCCCTCTGAATGGAGCTGTGCAAGAACCATGAAGGTGCTGTCAACCAGCGGGGACCTTCAACATGGTAGATACAATACATTAACAGAATGGGATGGAAGCCAAGTCTAAGAAAAATCAACAGGCCACAAACCTAAATGAAGCTAATAAATAAATCTGACAGTAATTAACAGCCCATGTTCCAAAGCAGATAGACACAGATGTACGAGGTGTATTCAAAAAGTATTGGGAATTCTGTAATTTTGCGAGTTTTATTAGCACAATTCAGGTGATGTTTTTTTGTTGTGTTTGTAAACATGCCTGAAACATATCTGTGGCAAGTATTGATTTGTTTCAAAAACGGATCGAGAATTGGCATTAAATTTTGCTAGAAAAATGGGATAAAATGTAACAAAGTTTTAGAAATGTTGACTATTGCTATTTTTGAGACCACTATGAGTAAAACAAGGGTTTACAAATGGTATAAGTTTTTTCAAAATGACTGAAGAAATTGAAGATGATGAAAGTTGTGGATCAACTAACAATGACAATATGGAAAAAGTGAAAGAAATGGTGGAAACTCAGAGAAGTTGCTGATGATGCTGGCACATTAACTGGCTCAGACCATGATACATTTTCAGATGTTTTGGGTATGAAACATGTGACAGCAAAATTTGTGCCAACGGTGTCAAATTTCAAACAAAAACAGTGGCGTATGGGAGCTGCTCACGAAGTGTTAAATGAAGTCAACAACGATGCAGAACTACTAGAGTATGTCACAACAGGTAACGAAACATGGGTGTACAGATATGAACTGAAACCAAGGCTCAATTATCCCAGTGGAGGCAATCTGGATGACCAGGACAAAAAAAAGCTAGACAAGTGCAGTCATGTCACAGTTTTGCTCACCATTTTCTTCGGTTTTTCATGGCATAGTGCATCATGAGTTCCTGCCAAAGATCAAACGAGCAATAAAGAGTATGACCTACTATAGTTCAATTCTTTTATCTTGGCGGCTCGCGCATGCCCGCCCAGACGCGGGAGACAGTTGCGTTGCCAGTTTTATGCGCCAAGAGAAGCAGCGCCACAGAATAGTTCGCAAACTTACGTTTAGGGGGGAGCGCACAGTTTATGAAGTAAAGCCACCACGGCCGCATTAACCCTTTCGCTGCTACAGAAAAGTGCTCCCCGCATTCCGTGACGTGCGCGATTTTGTCATCATTACACTGCTCGCATGAGCAGACACATGGTGTATCGACTGCTTTGACACACTTTATCATTCGATTTCACAAAAACTATTTGGCCCAAAAATTTGATTTTTACACATCCTCTTGACTGATACCTCCCCCCCATAAATGACTTAATTTTGTTTCGAAGTTCAACGCAGTTATTGTGCGGCGTTAGATGTAGTAAACCATTGCACGAAATTTTGAAGAGTTTGCAGAGGTGAAAGTCCATAGCGTATAGTTGCCACTATAAATTTCAAAAAATTACATTCAAACGAATAAAACTAATGACACTCCGATATTGTTTTTAAATAAAGAAAATATTAAGCACCGAATAAGGTTTGAACACGGAACCCTTTCGCTTAGCAGCCATACACTTTAACCATTGTGCTAACAAAGCTCATCATTAAATATGTCTCCTGGAGGATTTTAAAATATCACGCAAAATACCGACAAACATTGTTGGTATGACTATGAATTACTCACGCTTTGTCAAAGTACAATAGGAAATAAACAATTACCGCTGTTCTTTATTGCGAAAAAGCGGTTAGTGAGAATGATACAAACACCTTTCCTTGCTATCGCCTAAATTAGGAGGCTTATTGCTTGTTTAATTAATAGAATATGAAGCAATTGGAATGAAGAATGCTTTTTCCAAACTTTCTATAAAAGAAAGTCTGCTATCAAGATATTGCTTTTGTTCAATTATTTCATTTATGACTGAACATTTCTAAAACTGAAGACACTTGTCCGTGCTCTGCACTGCAGTTGAGCTCTGGCAACGTCGTTCTCTGTTCATTGGCTGACTGTGTTTTGTGACGTCAGATGCGCAGAACGAACCTAAACTCGGCCGCCGTCATAAATGACACGCACTTTAGTTCAAAACTGTTTGCAGGAAGCAAACAGGGAGGGAGGGGGGGCACCCGTATTTGTGGTTGAAACAATTCATGGCTTATGCATCACAATAAGGCACCTACTCACATTTCATTGCTTGTTTATGAATTTTTAGTGAAAAACAAGATTGTAATATGCCCAGCCTCCATATTTGCCACAATAACTTTTCTCTATTTCCAAAAATAAAAAGAATCTTTAAGGAATGTCGTTTTACAAGGTCACGTGAGATTAAAAGTGTACTGCTGAAAGAGCTACGTGCTGTTCCAAAGATCGAGTTCCAGAAGTGTTTCGGGGATAGGAAGAAGTGCTAAAATATGTGGGTAATATCTATTTGGGACTACCTTGAAAGTGATAACATTAATGTACACAAATAAATAAAATTATCTCCAAAAAACGAAAATTCCTCATACTTTTTGACCACACCTCATTCATCCACAAATGATAAAAATGCTTAAAAAATATACATGTTAAGAAGGTAACATTTTTTATTTTATGTGAAATAGATAATAGTGAAACAAGAAACATTCAAGATGTCCATATAGCTCCTTGAGAGAGTGAAAAAAAGTTCTGTGCATTATTCTATGACTATATACATTCACTGCATTACAGCAATGTAATCTAAACAAACTATTATCATCGCGTCTCAGGCTCATGTCAAAATTCACACAATTGTCTTCACAGTAGGAACAGAGCTGCTATTAAATTCTCAATGTCCTGTTCTTATAACAACTTCTAGTAAGTGATCTATGAAGTATTCCATAAAGGCAGCTTTAATGGTTCACAATGTAATTATTTTTGCATAAAATATATACAAATAATACTCATCATTGAAAAATAAGTATAACCAAACAACATTAAAAGGCAGTTTCAGCAGAAAAGGTATAAAAGGTACAAAGAACTATTTCAAAAATAAACATCTCACCCAGGTTTTAACTGTAAGCAAGTTCAGGAGAACCTGCTGCAGGCATTTCATGAACAAACAATATTTACAAAGCGTATAAGGAACTGATAGTGATTCACTTAAAGAAAAGGAAGAATAGGAATAAATTTTAATTGATGCTTTAAGTGATAAAGTGGTAGCAAGAAACAAAGGGGTCCAGTAGGTGTTATGGACTAGTTCAGTTCTGATAAAAGCTAAAAATGACAAATCAGCTGGTGGGGTTATGTTGTTAACAATGTTTCTGAAATAGCATGGATAGCAGAAACAGTATTTTAAGCAACACTGGTTGAGTTTAGTGGAAAAAAAGTGACTGCATCCAAGGCAGTTCTGTTAGTTCAATAGCACTACTACTGTCTTAGTACAGGAAGTAAGCATTTTCTCTCAACCTGGAAAACTGCTGACTACATCAATAAATAAGATGTGAGCAGATCAACAGTTTAACTTGGGTATTCAAACCATGGTGCCATTTAGCTGTTCATATGTTTTGGGAGATGTGAAAGTTATAACTTCCAATCAAGTTGCAGAACTCACATCTTCAAGTCAAGGTGTGTAAGAAAAATATCACTGAGCAGTAAAATTAATAAGAAGGCTGCATCTGAGAAAAACAGGGGAAAAATGATAATCTTCAGTAAATGGATATAACCAGACATTTTAATATCACCAACTGAATATTTGCAACTACTACTCAGCTCCAAAAACGTGTTGCTAGTTCAATAGATAAATATTAATCACTTAAACAGTTCATCCATGATTCAACATTAGTTTACTGATTACTTTCCATTTAAAACTTTCCATAAAAACAACAAATGCAATGAGAGATTTTTTTGGACTTTAACCGCTGATTAGCAAGAGTACAATGTTCACAGTAGAGCATTACATTTGTGTGACCAGCTGAGTGAGTTGCAATTGTTCCCCATCACTCGTTATCCATGTGGTTCAATCTACCAGCTTCCCAAACAGGGAAGCTGTCGGTGAGTGTGACCTAATAGGCAGCTCTTTCCACACGATTAAGGAAATATAACAGTTAACTATCTCAAAATGTAGCATGAGGCCTAAGAAAAAGCATCAAGCCTGCACACACTGCACCATCATGGCCTTTGCACACATGTGATTTGCACATGGCTACGTGAGCCACATAAACACCTATCATTAGGCAAGATAGTGTCGGTCAAACTTCTTCCAAGCTGTGCAAAGTTTATTTGCCCTCTCTCTTGCACAACAGTCGAGTGAACGGTACATGGATAAGGCGTGCATTTGCACTGCTCTAGTTCATACTACTGTCTTCAGCAAGCTGGGCAGAGGAATTGGTTGCTTATTTCTCCCAACAAGAACCGACTCAAAAAATTAATGAGAATTGGCTCCTCAAAATATGAACATTATATAGATTGCTTGAAACAAAAAATTCTCAAAATGTCACAAATAAAAGAGAGGATCTGGGAGAGAAAATCTGCTGATAAGAGAGACAGGAGTCAACACAAGGGATGAAGAGAGAGAGAGAGAGAGAGAGAGAGAGAGAGTTTCTTTGGGTGGGCAGGGGTTAAATCAGCATAAAGAGCTTTATGTTCAAAGATGGTAAGTGATGCAGCAGCATAAAAGATTTTACTAAAGTTTAAAGATTCGTGATAATGAGTAAAAATATGCACTTCTTTTGATGGCAGTTTACAGAATAATTTTCAGACATTTAAATTTTATTCGCAGTCATCCAACAGACTATTTCAATGCTGGAAAGTCTTGGGTGAAATACAAATAACTGGAGAACCATCCATGATATAGCTGAGATACTGAGCAGTTGACAGGCACATCAAGAAGACTGAAATTGTTGCTAGGCTCTTTTGATATTCTCCTGCTTTGGAACTATATACTAAAACACACACACACTATACAGCAAGTGGTTATTGCCGTTACTCCTTCCATTATTTACATTTTTCCCCTTCATTTATTCACAATTTTATAACACAAAAATTTGACAATAATTTTCCTCACATTATTTTATCATTCAAACAACACTGACTACGTCATGCCTCCCCCCCCCCTCTCTCTCCCTCCCACTCCCCCCCCCCCCCCCCCCACACACACACACATAAAACAAACAAAAAATTTCATTCTTTATCTACATTTCAATATGCTCTTACTACAGGGACTCCTATTTATTTCTCACTTATTTTCTCTTAGCTCTGAAAAGGCATCCTATACACGACACTGCCCCTGTTTCTGTTGCTCCTGAGGACGAAGTATGATTATGCTACCTGTGCAGAATATGTAAAGTGTTTCCTCTGTAGCACTTATGGCTACTACGATTCAATTCTCTGAGATACAAAATGTGAGTTATAAAAATGTCTTATTTTGAGTTCAGTAATTTTATAATGAAACCTCTTTTTAAGCTATCTCTGGGGAGCGAAATATTTTTTCCTTAAATGAGGATCTTCTTTAAACAGGGGTTTTGGCTTCAATATGACCCACAATCAGAATTTGAAGGTTTTTTAAGCTATATCAGTATAGGACTCTAATTACAAACATACAACTTAGCACTAGCAAATGATGCATTAGTGTCATATTATTTATTAATTCAACATGCATTTATTTTAAAGTCATGTGTAAAGTCACGAACTGGTGTTCGGAATTAAAGGCAGAATCCATAATGAGGAAGAAATTGCTTGCATTCAGAAGGTTTTTATTCAATTAATGGCATAGATCAATATGATTACATGAAAAAAAGAATCATTAACCATTACCCCATATTACTTGAATAAATAAATGGGAAGGCGTACTCTGCTTTTTTTGTGCCAGAATAACATACCGAGAAGAGTTGTTATTCTGTTGGTTGATATTAGCTAGAACAAACACTCTACACAAATGCAAAGCATAATGCAGCTGAATCCTCCATTCCGCCACTGCCGCCGCCACCACCGCCGCCGCCGCCACCACCACCACCACCACCACCACCACCACCACCACCACCACCACCACCACCACCAACTTCCTCCCATCCTCTTTCCACCTTCTACCAGCTGTGCTTGGTTCTCTATAAAAGCATCACACAGTCACATCCACCTGATGTGCAAAACTCAAGAGTATCATCACAACAACATCCTTAAATGTCATGCTTTCTGGAACATATGTGACAACACTTCGGGAAATCACCCTCATCTTACACAGCAACTGATACAGATCCACAGCCAGCACGGTACAGCATTCCATGGAGTGGCAAACAAGTGCATAGCCTACAAAATATTTATTCTCATTACATCCTTTCTTTCAAGGAATGAAACTGACTTTTGTACAACAGTCATTCTGTATTTAGCTCTTACAGAATGAATTACATCAAGGTCTATAAGTTGCAGGTAACCTGTACAGCTAGTGGGAAGAGGTAGAGCTTACACTGCCATGCTTTCCAGATGCCAAGCACGCCGAACCGTTGTTTGAGCAGTCTCTTCTGCTTCAACGAGGCATCTCCTGACTGTGCTCTCAGCAGCTTGTCACACGCAATGCCACATGGCTTGCATCGTCATCTGCCACACTTCACTGGAGTACGTGCAGACAGCAGGATTTTGCACTCGGGTACAGTGTCCAGTTAACGAGAAAGGTGCTATTGCTGCTTCTGCACTGACTTCCTGAGCCACGTCTCCTAGAGGGGCTTTCCTGGACCGCAGCTCTACAAAGTTTGACCCCCTGCACATCCAAACATTGTGCAACTCGCTGGATTGTACAGTTCTGGACTCTGTAACACAGCTGCATCCACAGATACAAGAGCAGCATGAACACATGCTATCAGTTCTTCCACGTGTCAACAGAGTAGAATACATGAGCTCCTTATTTTTGTAAACCATCAAAGAATTATGAAAAAAACTTATACCTTGTTTGCAAAAACAGTAGGTGTTCTTGATATTCTTTTCCATATGGACCCAAAGTGCTAAAGCATAATATTATTGCTCCATGCTGTTCTTGTATTATGTAGGGCTGCCAACATAATTTAGTGTCTTTATCATATATATAGTACACTACTAGTACTTTGTGACTGAAGGTACCAGTTTTATCTGAACCTCAGAACATGCTTAATGAAAATAATGATACCAAGGGCCATGAAGTGATGGAATAGATCATGATTATTGGATATAATGTCCGCAGATTCTGCAAAACACTTTTCATGTGACTCAAACATGATTCAGCTGTGACTGGCGATTTTTCTATAAAGGCTTTAGGCCTTTATGGTTCTCAATGCCTCAATTCTTTTCCTACTTTAACTTCCTATTGAAACCTATCCTGTTGGTGATTAGTCTCCCTTAGTTATGGGAGAGTTGAAGAAGGGGAGGGAGAGAGATAAAACTCTTACAGAACTTTTTGTAATTTAGTAGGCAGCCTATAATTCAGATTTACTTTTTCCCATAATCTTGTGTCAAAAGTTTACGTGCAGCCTATATATGTGCACATACAGTACAATAAGGTGCTAACTGAAAGGAATGACATATTTAGAAGACTGAAGTATATGTGAAAACCTATACAAGGACAATGGAGGTATGAAAGACAATCAACAGACAATACAACATGACGTGGAACCCAAAGTTACAGGGGAGATTAGATGGATCCCAAAAGAAATGGCTGGAAGAAGAGTTCCAGTATTTGAGGGTCTCCAAACTGAGCTATTAAAAAATGCTGGAATTTAAGCAACTGAATTAGTAAAGTAACTGTTCCACAAAATTTGCTCTAGGTGTATCCAGTCAATCATTTACATACCAGTCTTCAAAAAAAGGGAATCCAAATAAGTAAAAATTGCAGAACAATAGCTTCAATACCAGATGCTGGTAAGATTCTATAAAATCATCCACAATAAACTAAATCCATAGATGGGACAGGGAATAAGCAGGGTTCAGAGAGGGTAGAGGCACCAGGGACCAAATAGCAAATGAAAGATGGATCACAGAAAACACCATAGAATGTCGACACCTTCTTGTTGTGTGCCACGGGCTACAGTAAATAATGTGGGCAGTACTAGACCTTACAGGAATGCCAGATCACCTTAAACAACTAATCAGAAATCTGTACAAAAACCAAATAATAACAATAAAACTACAGCAAGAATATGTTGTTGTTGTGGTCTTAACTCCAAAGACTGGTTTGATGCATCCCTCCACACTATTCTATCCCATGATAGGCTCTTTCTCTCTGAATAACTTCTGCAACATACATCCGTCTGAATCTGCTAACTATATTCTTCTATTGATTTAAACACACACACACACACACACACACACACACACACACACACACTCTTTCCTCCACCACTACACTATTCACTACTTGAGGTCTCAGAAAGTGTTCTATTAAACGATCCCGTCTTTTAGTCAAGTTGTACCACAAATTTATTTTCTCTGCAGTTCCATTTAGTACATCCCGATTAGTTATGCGACCTACCCATCAAATCTTCAGCATTCTTCTCTAGCACCACATTTCAAAAGCTTCTGTTCTCTTCTCATATAAACTGTTTATCACCCATGTTTCACTTCCATACTATACACACAATACAAAAACCCTTCAGAAAAACTTCTCAACAATTAAATCTATAGTTGATGTTAATAGATTCTTCTTCAGAAAGATTTTATTGCCATTGCCAGTCTACATTTTATATTCTCTCTAATTCAGCCATCATCAGTTATTTTGCTGGCCCAAATGGCAAAACTCATCTCCTACTTTCAAGTGTCATTTCCTCATCTAATTCCCTCGGTATCAACTACATTCCATTATCCTTCTTTTTGCTTTTGTTGATGTTCATCTTATACCCTCCTTTCAAGGCACCACACATTCTGTTCAACTAGGCACCAAACATTCCGTTTCACTGCTCTTCCAAGTCTTTTGCTGTCTCAGAGAGAATTACACTGGAAAACCTCAAGGTTTTCACTCTTCTCCTTGAGCTTTAATTCCTACTCCAGATTTTTCTCTGGTTTCCCCTACTGCTTGCTCAGTGTATGTATTAAGTACCATCTGGGATAGGCAACAACCCTGCCTCACTCCCTTCTCAACCTCTGCTTGCTTTTCATGCCCCTCGATTGCTACAGGTGCTGTCTGGTTTCTGTACTAGTTGTAAACAGCCTTTTGCTCCCTTTATTTTATGCGTGCAATCTTCAGAATTTCAATGGGAGTATTCCTATCAACATTGTGAAAAGCTTTCTTTAAGTCTGCAAATGCTATAAACATAGGTTTATCTTTCCTTAATCTATCTTCTAAGAGAAGTCATAGAGTGGTCAGTATTGCCTTGTGTGTTCCTACATTTATCCGGAACCCAAACTGACCTTCCCCAAGGGTGCTTCTACCAGCTTTTCCATTCTTCTGCAATGAATTCGTGTTAGTATTTTACAACCATGACTTATAAACCGATAGTTCAATAATATTCACAATTGTCAACAACTGCTATTTTGGAATCTGAATTATTACAGTCATTTTGATGTCTGAGGATATTTGCCTTATCTCATACATCCTGCACACCACATGGAATAATTTTGTCATGGGTGGCTATCCCAAGTCTATCAGTAGTCCCGAGGGAATGTCATCTACTCCACGGACCTAGTTTCAACTTAGGTCTTACGGTGCTCTGCCAAATTATTCTCAAAGTATCACATCTCCCAACTCTCCCCTTTCTATAATACAGTCTTCAAGTTCATTTCCCTTGTATAAATCCTTTACATATTCCTCCCAACTTCAGCTTTCTCTTCTTTGCTTAGGTCCGGTTTACAACCTGAGATATTTTTATTCCTACAGCTGCTACTCTTTTGTCCAAAGGCCTCTAATTTCCTGTAAAGCTTTTGACAATGTTGACTGGAATACTCTCTTTCAAATTCTGAAGGTGGCAGGAGTAAAATACAGGGAGCGAAAGGCTATTTACAATTTGTACAGAAAGCAGATGGCACTTATAAGAGTCGAGGGACATGAAAGGGAAGCAGTGGTTGGGAAGGGAGTAAGACAGAGTTGTAGCCTCTCCCCGATGTTATTCAATCTGTGTATTTAGCAAGCAGTAAAGGAAACAAAAGAAAAATTCGGAGTAGGTATTAAAATCCATGGAGAAGAAATAAAAACTTTAAGGTTTGCCGATGACATTGTAATTCTGTCAGAGACAGCAAAGGACTTGGAAGAGCAGTTGAACGGAATGGACAGTGTCTTGAAAGGAGGGTATAAGATGAACATCAACGAAAGCAAAACAAGGATAATGGATTGTAGTCGAATTAAGTCGGGTGATGCTGAGGGAATTAGATTAGGAAATGAGACACTTAAAAGTAGTAAAGGAGTTTTTGCTATTTGGGGAGCAAAATAACTGATGATGCTCGAAGTAGAGAGGATATAAAATGTAGACTGGCAATGGCAAGGAAAGCATTTCTGAAGAGGAGAAATTTTTTAACATCGAGTATTGATTTAAGTGTCAGGAAGTCGTTTCTGAAAGTAGTTGTATGGAGTGTAGCCATGTATGGAAGTGAAACATGGACGATAAATAGTTTAGGCAAGAAGAGAATAGAAGCTTTCGAAATGTGGTGCTATAGAAGAATGATGAAGATTAGATGGGTAGATCACATAACTAATGAGGAGGTACTGAATAGAATTGGGAAGAAGAGGAGTTTGTGGCACAACTTGACAAGAAGGAGGACCAGTTGGTAGGACATGTTCTGAGGCATCAAGGGATCACAAATTTAGCATTGGAGGGTAAAAATCATAGAGGGAGACCAAGAGATGAATACACTAAGCAGATTCAGAAGGATGAGGGTTGCAGTAAGTACTGGGAGATGAAGAAGCTTGCACAGGATAGAGTAGCATGGAGAGCTGCATCAAACCAGTCTCAGGACTGAAGACCACAACAACAACAACAACAACAACAACAACAGGCAGTATCTATCTTTCCCCTAGTAATATATGCTTCTAAATCCTTACATTTGCCATCTAACCATTCCTGCTGAACCATTTTGCACTTCCTGTTAATCTCAGTTTTTAGACATTTGTGTTCTCTTTCACCTGATTCATTTGCTCCATTTTTATATTTTCTCCTTTCATCATATTTAACATGTCCTGTGACATCCAAGGATTTCTACCCAGCTTTGTCTTCTTACCTATTTGATCCTCTGCTGCCTTCTCTATTTCATCTCTCAAAGGTACCCCTTTGTCTTCTACTGTATTCCTTTCCCCTGTTCTATTCAATTGATGCCTAATGATCCTTCTGAGATGTTCAGCAATCTCTGGTTCTTTCAACTTATCCAGGTCCCAGATCCATAATTTTCTGTATTTTTGCAAATTATTCAATTTTAATCTACACTTCATAACCAGTAAATTGGGTCAGAGTCCATATCTGCCCCTGGAAATGACTTATAATTTAAAAGCTGGTTTGAAAAATTTCTGTCTTACAATCATGTAATCAAACTGAAACACACTGGTATCTCCATGCTTCTTCCACGTGTACAACCTTCTTTCACAATTCTAAAAACCAAGTGCTAACGATGATTAAATTACGCTCTGTGAAAAATTCTACCATTCAGCTTCCTCTTTTATTTCTTCTCTTCAGTCCATGTTCACCTAATGTATTTCCTTTCCTTCCTTTTCCTACTACTGAATTCCCTTTTCCTACTACTGAATTCCAGCCCACGATCAAAATTATATTTTTGTCTTTCTTAACTATGTGAATAATTCCTTTTATCTCACATTACGTTTCTTCAATCTCTACATCTGCAAAGCTAATTTACAAATAAACTTGTACTACTGTGGTGCTTGTGGGCTTTGTGTATCTTGGTTATAATATGCATTCATTGTGTGTTCATAGGGGCTTACCCACATTCTTATTTTCTTATTCATTATTAAACCTGCTCCTGCATTAGTTGTGTTTGATTTTGTATTTATAATCCTGTTTTCAGAGAAGGACCGTGCCTCCGCCACTACTCTTCGTTTATTCCCACTATACACTTCAACCTATCCAGTTTCCTTTTAAAATCTTCTAATCTACCTGCCCGAGTAAGGGATCTAACATTCCACACTCCGACCCTGATGTAACACCCTCCAGTGTAGTTCCATCGAGGGAACCAAATAGGGGAATATTTTACCTAAGGAATATTTTACCCAAAAGGATGCCATCATCATTTAACCAAACAGTAGAGCTGTATGCCCTCAGGAAAAATTACAGCTGTTGTATCCCTTTGCTTTCAGCCTTTCACACTACCAGCACAGCAAGGCTGCTTTGGTTGATTTTTACAAGGTCAGGTCAGTCCATCATCCAGATTGTCAACCCTGCAAATACTGGAAAGACTGGTACCCCCTTCAGGAACCACATGTGTGTCTGGCCTCTCAATACATTCCCCTCTGTTGCATTTGCACCTACAGTATGGCTATCTGTATCGCTGAGCCATGCAAGCCACTCCACTAACGGCAAGGTCCATGGGTCATGGGGGGAGCAAGAATTTAAGGATTGTGAAATGATTCATGTCGTTGACAGTCATGTATACTATCTCCAGTTCTTTTCAGTCTATAGTGAATATGTAATAAGGTCTGTAGATCTAACACATATGGAAACTGCAATTAAAATTACAGCTGTTATCAACAACTTAAGATATGCAGGCGACACAACACTTAGCAGGCAGTGAAAAAGACTTAAAAGTGGGCTGGGAAAAACATTAAAAGAAAGTGTGAAAGTTTACCTCTATCTAAATTTAAAGAAAACAAAAATCTTGACGACAGGAATGGACACTAATGTAGTCACAGGTACCAAATCGTTGAGGAAGCAGATAAATATACACTACTAGTCATACGTTTTTGGTCACCCATGCCACAAACTATATATATTAGTTAAATGCACAAACACACTGTACGAAATAAACCACAAAATACGTATTTTCTATTTTTGTCATGAAACAATACAATATGATGTAGATTTTAGCCTCTTCAAAGTATCCCCACTTTTCCTTCAGAACATCTGCACAGACTCTTGGCATTATGGAGATAAGATTTTGTTTTGCCGCACACGGGGTCCCATTTTGATTCCCGGTGGGGTCAGGGATTTTTAATGCCATCATCGTCCATCCCCATTACGGTCGGAGGAAGGCGATGGCAAACCACCTCGGCTAGGGCCTTACCTAGTCAGTGGTGCGGGTCTCCCGCATCGTTCCCTACGCTTGTCGGAGAATGTGACATCATCATCATCATCATCATCATCATCATCATCATCATCATCATCATCGGTGTTCTTGCAGATACTGCAGTGCACCACTTTTGTCAATTATTCCACAAAACAACATTAGATGACCTCAATTTTCTGACTTCCCAGTCAAGTACATCCCATAAGAGTTCAATGGGATGTAAGTCAGGTGACTGACCTGGCCAAATCACATTTTTCATTTCCCCACATTTCTATTTTCTAGTGATGTAACCTCTGCACAATTTAGAAGGCTGTTTGAGATTACATTTATGCTGCAGTACCAACGCAAGTCTCTGGCCAGATGGAGCTGCATTGTTCATCAGTATCCTCTGCTATACTTCCTCCTTTAATGTGTCATTAATTCTCAGTACATCAGTGACTTTATCACCCGTGAAATATCCCCACACCGTAACTGACCCTCTACCATGACCTTCTTTTTGGCATGACACACTGACTCTTCATGCGTTCTCCACTAAGTCGACAAACAAACATTCGATAATACTTAAAAACTTAGATTACTCCATGAATTAAACTTTGGACCATCGCTACACACTTCAGTTTTTCTGTCTGTGCCCATTACAATGGTTTCATCTAATTTTGTTTGCATAATAGCGGGTTTTTGGTGACAATGCAGTCCTTTAAGCCTTGTTCATGAAGACAGCATTGCACTGTTGAGCCAAGAGACTAGAGCTGTTTGCATACTATTTACTTCCTCGTTAATTTCAAGTGCCGTATGAGTCCTCTGACATTTATTCTGAACACATAACTACTGATCTACCTGGGGTCTTCCAGACCGCAGAACACTTGCACTGGCTCCAGTTTGCTTCATCCGCTGCAATGTATACATCACTGTAGACTGGGCTGTCAAACTTCTGTCACTATTGTTCTAGTAGAACATCCTTTCTGATCCAGAGCTACAATTACAAGAATTTCTCAATTCCAATCTCCCACTTCTGCCTCATCAGCAGGCGATACAGCATGCGCCAGATCAGATATACAAAAACACTGCTCGATGCACATAATGTACTGTAAACTAATGCGAACTGACTGCTATGCAGACAGCTGAAGGAATGAGACCTACTCAAATGGAACCGTCTTAGGCAAATCAGTGCTGTTGTGGATACTCATCAGTGCCCCCTACATGTGAACAACCAGTCAAATACATAACAGAGGTCCTTAGTTTTTGCATGTTTATACTTGTTTTATTATCAGAATGGGGATATGGTAGAATATTCAAAACAAAATCCCTGTTTTAACCACAAACCCGTAGTTGTGATAGTTATCAAAAGCTTTTGACTGATTATATATATACTTTTGGATCTACAATAACAAAAAGCACGTCCTGCAAAGAGGAAACAAGATGGGTACAACTTAGAAAAGTCATTAAAATTTTAAATTAAGAAAACTGCTAAAGGAAAGGAAACTGTCACTATTGATAAAAAAAGATGAAACTTTGATCTTCCTCATAATTTTGTACAAACAATAGTCATGCACAATGAAGAAAGTGGATCACAAGAAAATCGATTCTTTTGAAATGTGGGTTTGGAGAAGGGTCCTGAGGATTTCACAGACTGAAAAAGAAAAAAAAAAGAAAACAATATTGGAAAAAAATAATTTTGGAGGCCACAATACTCCAGATAAAATTAACACATTGCATATGGCTCACTTAGATTTACATGTTTTCATGTCCAGTTATTGTGGACAGATCATATAAATTTACGTTTTTCATTTAGCGTACAATTTCTGAGATCTGTTGCTCATGCCAGCAACTATTTCAATTTAACAAAAGGTTACATGTGAACTGGAGGGTTTAGTGCAGTGAGCAAAAATATGAACTTATTTTTATCTTGTGCTTTACTGCCAACAATCAGTACTGCGAAATAGTCAGTAATGTAGTTACTGTCTTGTGCAGTATGGTGCAAAAACAGGTAACAAAGTGAGATCCTTACTGAACTGTTTGTGGACAATACTTCTGATATTCCAAATGATTCAGATGATATTACTGATAGTGGCAGTGGAAGTGAAGAAGAAAATACGTCTATAATCAACCGATGTGTGGTAATTGTGACAGATTTCGATAATGGAGCTTCTGACAGTGAAAGTTGGCTGAAGAAGGACAAGAGCATTATTTTAGAAACATATTGAGGAATTACAGGTGTAAAAACTCTTCCCAGTGAGATCAATAGTGTTATAAGCACTGTGGAATTATTTCTAGGGGATGAATTGTTCAATCAGATATCAACACAATCAAACCTGAATCGTGAACAATACAAAAACCATTATAAAGAAACTCCCAAGTCTCCCGAATTTACAAATATCATTCCTGCTGAACTGAAAAAATTTCTGGGCATTGTAATTATCGTAATGGGGCAAATAACAAAAGATTATTCAAAGGATTACTGGTCTCATACACACCGATTTTTGGAAAGCCAATGAGCAGAAATTGATTTGAGCAGATATGCAAATCATGGCATTTCAATGACAATTCCTTGCTGAGCAGTCAGGAAAACAGACTCTATGAAATAGAACAACAGGAGCTTTCTCTTGATGAAGCAATGACACCATATAGAGAGCAACTTTGTTTCCGAGCATGTAATACTGGAAAACTTATCAGATATGGTTTGCTTGTTTACATGGTTTGCGAAAGTGTAAGTGGATATATCTCCAGTCTAGAAATACACATTGGGGAACGAAAAAAAGCTTCAAGACAATTTTCTCTCGGTACTTTCACCTCACCTTGGCATGTGGCACATTTATCAAAACAATTATTACATAAGTACAGCTGTTGCCAAAACACTTCTAGAACGGAAAACAAGAGTTTGTGGAACAATATGAATCAATGGAGGCGTCCCTCCCATGGGGGGGAAGGGGGGGGGGGGGGGGGTGAGATCATGCAGAAACAAAAATGTATCGCGATATACTATAAATTTATGAAAGGCATGGACAGAGTTGATCAGTATTTTTCATACTGTGGGCTAATGCGGAACACCAATAAATCGACAAAGAAAAGAGTTTTGTTTCTAATAATTTGCGCTTGTTTTTAATACATACAAAGTGTACAGAAACTTAAATCCAGCTCTAAAAATTATAAAATGTTCCTAAAAGAAGTTGCAAGAGCCTGGACAAGTTGGCACAGCAACTGTAGAGAAACTGAAGCAATCCGACTTACAAAACGAGCCCCTGCTAACGATCCACCTGGTCGATTGTCTGGGAACATGAAAGAACATACTATTCAGACTGTTGTGGGAAGTGGAAAACAGGTATATCCAGCACAACCTTACAAAGTTTACACAGCGCATTGTAAAAGAAGTGAAACAAGATACTACTGCCAGTTTTGTGAAGTACTGTTACATAAAGACATGTGTTTCAAGAGGTATCACACCCTTCAAGAATGTTAGATCATCATACAAACATGTCTCCAACGTGTCATCAGCATCAGAGAAGGGCATGTGCAGGGTCAATCCAAAAGAAGTGCTCCAATAAAAATTAAATTGGTTGCTTGACCGTTTTTAAATATTTTAATTTTTTTTATATGTGATTATCCTATAATTGAGAAGTTTTTCACCTTTACTGAATGGCGGCCATTTTCATTTGTAAGTGTGCAACGACGTTTCAGTTTAGAGACGTTAGCAAAAATATGAATATCTCTGCACTGGGTTAAGTTACAACATTGCAATTGACATAATTTTTTTTAAGAAAAGTGTGCTCTATAACAATGTCTATTACACGAAATACCCTAAATTCAAAAATAACCAGTCAAAATGACCTCCAAAGTTTGGTATCCAAATTTTCAAAAATCCTCTTTTTAGGTCCAAAAATAACAAACAAGGATTGATTTATGAGCGTCTATTTTTTTCCTATAGTTAGATATCATACACTAATAGCCTCATATACAGCAAGAACACTTACAAACGTTTCCTTAATTTTTTATGAATTTTTGAAATTTGGAAGTTTTCATTTTTTGTAAAGTCTGGGGTTAGTTATCTCAGGTGGGACTGAATATAAAATATGATTTTCGCACAGTTTGTACACCTATATGATAGCAACATACTGTAAAAATTTCAAAATTGATATCTGACTGTGAATAAAGATATGAATTATTGAAAATGAGGAGATAATTCACATTACTCTACAACTGATCTTATGGCTGTTGCCTATTCATGTGTGATATTGGTGGGATATAATCAATTCTTATTAAAGTAAGGTACTGAATTATATACAAAATGTGGAAACATCATTGAAATTAACATTTATATTATTTTGACATACTTAAAATAAATATTTTCAATTAACATCCTTCGAGATGTGACTGTTCCTAAACCTGGTGGTGAATGTTAAGAACATTTATTTCTTCAGACAGCTTCTGCGATATACAATGAGACGACCTAGTTGGTGTGGTAAGTTCAAGCACTGAAAGTTTCCTTAAAACATTTTTCACCAAACTTTGACACTAGTAGATTTCTTGAATGATGTTCTTGGGCCAGCAGGGTGGTAAAAATGAGCGAAAACATCATTGTTTTCAGAACTTATTCTTTCAACCTCTGCAAGCCACCACTGTGCACCATACACACATGCCACTATGCCATTCAACGTTAAAGACAAAGATGTGATTTTACTGACACAATGATCCTCATAAATTTCGGTTTCTGATGTTACATAGCATTGAACTAAGTTTTCTGCAATGCCAAGGAATTTGTAGAAATGGCTTGTTCCTTTTATTGCTATGGAGTTTTCAAAACTGGTTTGAAGTGTTGTTTTCATATGCAGAACCACTTCTTTCTTGATCAGAAAATACGTAATGCCTCCAATATTATCCTTGCAGAAGACATAAATGTCCTGTACTGCGATAATTTGGTCTGTTGTTTGTCTTTGTAGGCTGGCTTTACTTACTTCATGTTTTATTGTACCTCCTACTCCATCACATGCATTTTTACCATGGCAAGATGCAAAAAAGTGTCATTCAGCCTCCACCCCAAAGTCTACTCTGTGATTGCACAGATTTGAAAAATTCTTTTTGTTCTTGTACTGACTACCACTTCCATCTCAAAAGTATATCAGCTTCTAAACCTTGGGAAAATTTTCTTTTATGTAATTTATTACATACTTTTGAAACACATGTACAGACAAAGTTTTATGCTCCAAGTAGTCACTTAGAAAGCAAATTGAAGAACTGAACTTCATCTTTCTCATTTTTAAAGTAGAGAATAAATGGATGTTTCCTGGTCACTGACCCAGTGGTACCCTTGTATTGCATCCTGAATCACAAATGTAAAATTTTTTGCAAAATCAGTTAGCACTATGCATTCAGTTTCATGAAGTTGTGCTTTTTTGTCCTTCAAAAACTTACTTTGGGTTTTAGAAACATGGTGGTGACTTTGAGTTTTTGTAAGTTATCAATTAAAGATTCCAAGTACTCTTCCTGAGATTTAACCACTGTCATCATTTCTGCCCTATCATTTGTAACCTACTGTTTGAAGGTATTATTGTCTGGCATTTCCTCATCATATTCGTGAAACAATTTAATACCTGTTTCCTTAGCAGGGCATTTATTATACAAACTCATCATGCAGTCATAACTGTTATTGTCACAGACCATTAAATCTAGTAACTCTTTGTAGTTAAGATCACTGAGTTTTGCACCCACAATCATCAGTTTGACATTTTGAGAATATAAACAAACACAAACGGAGTGTATCCCTGAGGATCCAGCCAAAATACACCACTTAGGGTGGAGGTCACAAAATTTTGACCTTCCAATTTTGCGTTGTGGGTGAGAATTTTTGAAAGCTACATAAAGTTGTTCTAAATTTGACAGGACTAGTCGTTTCTGCTTTGTTACTTTAACTCAATTTATAACAACTGTTTTGCTATCTTTGCAACCTGGGCACATTCTACTGTTTTCATAAAAAAAAAAAGAGCTGCTGGATCTTTTTAATTGTTTCTTCACTTATACCTACTCCCTTCTTCTTTCTAAAAACTGGAAGAATGCCTTGCTCTTTCACTAATTTTCAGGTTAGTTTAACCAAACGAGGAGAAACGTTGAATTCATGAACTATTTTTTCTCTTGGCCATGAGTCAGGGAGCAAACTTAAAATTTTAACTTTTTCCTCTTTGGATGTCACTGAACGTTTAATTTTTAATTTCTCTATTAAGCTCAAATATTCAGTGTCAGATGATGCTGGTGGTAGGTTTTCTTCTTCTTCTTTAGAAATAACGTTGGTACGTGTATTATTAAAGCATGACTCCAGTCTTTTCTAATTTTGTCTGAAATCTGTTGTACCTTATTTTCAATAGCTGCTTTTCTTTTTCTGCTAATTAATTTTATTATTTTTGAAGCAGGAGATACGTCTAACATAGAACAAGCAAAATGAAATGTGCTAACAGCTTCCTCATTAGGAATAGAAATGTCATTAACAAGGTTACATGATTCTGGTTCTGGAATCACAACAAATATTTTTGAGTAGCAATTTGGGAACAGGGAATTTCCAGAAATCACATTACGTTTCACTTGGGAAGCTGTTTCACTCTCACATAACAAGGACAAATGTTCAAGTTTTATTTCCCACAAACCTTTAGTAATAGGCTTTTTATGAACTTTAACTGGATCACAGCATTTTCTTCCAAAAATGAGGTTGTGCTTCAGAATATATTTCTTCTCATGATACTGACACATTTATGTTACAGAAGTACTTACTAGAAATTTAAACAAAGATTGTCTGTCTTCATCAAAGTCATTGACATTTTTCAGATTTTTTGAAACTGAACCGTAAAACTGTTTTGTGACACACTTCACTTGCTATCTGTCCAACAGAACACTGTTCATCCATGTTATTGCATTGCAGTTAATCTCTCAAAATTAATTACAAATTACACACAGAACTAGCACATAACACATTCTACACTCTCGAAGTATGTCAGGGTGTATACGCGAACAAGGAAAAAAATTCCCGGATTTCTCATGGATTTCCCAGTTAAAAATACACTTTCTCCCAGGTGAAAACATACTTTATCCCTGTTAACTGACAGTATATTTTCTCTTTTAACTGTGTAACTTATCAGCCCTTTGAAAGGATATGGCTTTATACACAGGCATAGAATTTCCCGGTGCTTTAGAAAACAAAACAGAGGGAAAAAAAAAGTTTTGGAAAGATCTTTGATACGCAGCAACATATATGCTGGATATTTTCATATTATGGAAGTATAAATTCGAATTCCACTGAATACCGCATGTTACTTTCCCAAGCATTGAAATCGAGATTGCGATGCACTTTTGTAAGCCAGGCATAGCTCATGTCACGTGATCTTGTCAGCCGATGACGGAGGGTATTCAGAGCTAAGAACTCATGATGTAGTCAGCCAATAGCAACATCACTGTTAAGAAGCACGAACACATGAACAGAAAAAGCTAATAGTTTAAATATACATAGAGTTGCTGCACGAAAAGCAAAGCTTTCACAAATAATATTGGTCTATAAGATTAATACGCTGCAAGAGAAGCTAAGCTTTCACATATAATGTTGGTCTTTTATGCGCGTATTACAATGTAAGATATCTCACACAAATGTGCCAGTAAAATTTTTAATAACGACATAAAAGTCATCTAAATGGGTCACCAAAGAGTTGATTTTTAAATGAGAGTCAAAAGCTCTGTGATTTAAGAAATTCATCGTACATTCTCGCTTACAGTTCAACTTGCATAAAAGGAAATTTATTTTGAAAGTAACGCTATTCAAACCATCATTTGCAATGTTTTCCTGTGACCTGTTAGAAACAGGTTCGTTTCAGCAGTTGCCAGAGAGCGCCAGATAACAGGTGTCATCGTGCTTGCACAGCTACGATGTCGCAGGGAGCCCGTATGTACATACATGCAAAACATTTGAAAGATCATAAAATTATGTCATGAAAGAAACAAAACAACCGTGGATACTCCAAGAGCATCGGAATTTCGTGAACCATACTAAAATGTGCACATTTAAAGCGCACATTCGTATGTCCAGATTCCCAGTGAATTAGGCCACTACCTGATATTAAGCTTTTCAATGTAGTTTTCCAGATGTAAATTTTCTTGGAGTACCAGTACTATGCTATCTCATGTTTGGTTCTTTATTATGGCATAATGCCATACGTGCTAGAAGTTGAAAATATGCACTTGAAATGCAGCGAACAGTGTGTGGAATTAAACACTTCATTTAAAATATATTGTCTGCCTCAGCGGGAAAGATTAATAAAAGAAAATTTCTTTAGCAAACCGACAAAAGTAACTTCATTGTTCTGCAAGGCAATTAATGCTCGACTGTCAGAAAGGTGAAAATAAAATAAAGTCTGCAACTAACAACACATTTTAGCCTTCCGTAATTATGTGAATGTATTTTAATTCACTTGATAGCCCCCAACCACAGAAATCCATTTTGTATTTATTTGACGTGAGCAGTAAACAAAGAGGAAACAAAAAAATCACTAAATGCTAACACGGGTCATGTGGAGACTACCCACTTCCCCACTATAACTCAGACTGCTCTGCACATCAACCCCGGATCTATGATACTTCCGAACTGGGGCAATACCCCGCCACTCCCTTGGGCGTTTGAGATAGGACATCAAAAATTAGAAAAAAATCGAATTTTCAAAACTATATTCATTTTGTAGTGCACATCTTTTTGAAGAGTCTAATGCATAAAACATGTGTGTTCGAGGAAATGTAAGCCATGTTATTTGGTTGTAAGTCTGCCAAAGTGCAGTGCCACACCTCTTCACACAGGATTCTCCCTATCGCATGTCACTGTATTTAGCTCTGTGGAATTGAAACGTGTATATTTTGTAGTGGATGCCATCAAACCATATTCAGGACAATGGAAATTAAAATGTCTTGTGGTGCCTCTCATGCTCATTATTGGCCAGTTTGACATCCCCCCCCCCTCTCTCTCTCTTTTTTAATTAAGAAGAAGAAGAAGAGGAAGAAAAAGAAGAAGAAAACAACCTCTTCAGAAAATTTGTGCTCTTTATTCCCTATCAGCTAACAACTTGCTGCTTTGTGTGACATTAAATTAAATATAGGATACATAAAACCAGTAAAGACACAAGACAAGCAAGACAATACACATTTCTTCAATCCTTAGCTCCTAGGTTTTTTTTTTTTCTCTCTAATCTTGCTACAGCTTTACATGGCGTGCTTTCCTTTTACCTCATCAAAGTTTGTCAAACGTGTTGCTACATGAAAAATTGAAATGTCGTCTAATACTGAAACAGTTGTTAATACAAATAGGACCCAAGACTGGTGTGGTTTCTCGATCTGATTACACCTATTTTGTCACTCTCTGCTAGATAAAACAAAATAGACCCTTCTAAAACTGCAACAATTGTAACACACATCAAGTAAACGAGACTGTTTTGGCCAAAATGGTCATTTTTTAACAACAGAATATAATTCAAAGTACCAATATCAAATGCCTATTAGGCCTACTACAAGCAAAATGCTTTACTTTAGGAAATGGTTTCACACTTCATTCGTATACTCCAGTTACTCAAGCATGAGATTGAAAAGTAATAGTACGAAATTTTTCGTAATACTACTTTTATTTATCATCATATTGTTCTATAATTTGTGTGATGTCCCCGGTTCTTTTCCTTTCTTGTTCTAACAAAGAGTCTTGTTATCACTAATTCTGTAACTATTCCTGTCAATGCCAAAGCATATTCGCTGGTTAACTTCACTAACTCTGCCAGAATCACTGGTTTAGTTATCCCCCGATTATTCTCCGGTTAGGCATTGTTACGTGTCCGTACAACGCGTTTTCTGTGCTACTTCCAGAATAGAACTTAAAGTGGCTGCTAGCCGGCGGCTGTTCAACTGGCCCTTACTAGAACAGCGATCTGGCCAAAAATTTTTTTGTCAAAATTTCATTTTCTTGTATACACAAGGAAGGTAATACGTAACTGCCAGCCGTTGTGGCCGAGCGGTTCTAGGCGCTTCAGTCTGGAACCGGTTGACACTCATCGGCACTCATCCGTTCGGCATTACTCCACTCAGCTCATATAGCCCCTTTTGTCTGTAGGAAAGTTCGTTTCTACATGCGACGAGGATTCCCCTGACAGAGACATCATGTACACTATGCATGCATTCACAAATCAACTTACGATTCATTCAGAAATCAACTTAGAATGTGTTCAAAAATATTCAAAAACCGACAGGGATGCGTTTCAAAGTCATATGAATAATCGATATACTAACATGTGCTGGATGCTAGGCGCTTTGTGAAACAAGGTTTCTTCCCCTCAAGGATAGTAATTTGCGCACCCCCCCCCCCCCCCACACACACACACACACTTAGATCTGCGCCTGCTGCACATGCATGAATCTGGCAGCTTGGGCACTCCAGTAACATTTTTCCCGGTAGCATCTAGCTGCTTGCTGCTTACACAGCCAACAGCCACATTTCAGTAGCAAGAGGCGTGAGAAGCTGCGTATACGCATGATCCCGCTCGTAACTGCTAAAACGAACCTAATGTAAACAGTTGTGACGTCACGCTCATTGGAGGCAATTTGTTGTTACGAAGCATTGCATAGTCTTCCTAAAGGCTTTGACACATTTTGCTGTTGGCAGACGCTTGTATGAGCACTGTATTTTGTTGTTGTATATGACACATTTCCTATACAGTTTAAGTTTTATTTTTGCTTTTTCTCAAGTTCATGTTTTATAGCTGCAGTATTACTCTGCAGTAATAGCCTTTGTTAGAGTTTCAGTTCTTACCAGTCAAAATTACAAAAAATTAACTGATAACAAAAACAATAAAAAATTCCCAGAATTCTAAAAAATTCCCAGGTGTTTCCCAGTTTTCTCCCAGATGAAAAAGTTTCCTGGTTTTTCCCGGATCACCCGGTTGCCCAGGGTCATATACACCATGTATGTACATCCCCTCTAATGGAGGTTTCAGAACAGATTGACTACAAAAATGCCACACCCAGAAATAATGTACTTCTTTAGTGACAATAAACCTAAACGTAAATGGGCATTTCTATTACCATAGAACAAAAGCAAAAGCACCTATTGTTTAATATTGCATTATTAAAAATAAATAAACTAAATGAATATTGGGTGATAGTGTTAACTAAATATATGTCACAAATGTTATTACTATGAAACAATAAACCATTTAAATAGGCAACAGCCATAAGATCAGTTGTAGAGTAATATGAATTATCTCCTCATTTTCAATAGTTCATATATTCGTTCACAGTCAGATATCAATGTCGAAATTTTTAAAATATATTGCTATCACATAGGTGTACAAACTGTGCAAAAATCATATTTTTATATTCAGTCCCATCTGAGATAACTAATCCCAAACTTGGCAAAAAATGAAAATTTTCAAATTTCAAAAATTCATAAAAAATTATGGAAACATTTGTAAGTGTTCTTGCTGTATGCGAGGCTAGTAGTGTATGATACCTAACTATAGGAAGAAAATATACTCTCATAAATCACTCCATGTTTGTTATTTTTGGGCCTAAAAAGAGGATTTTTGAAAATTTGGATACCAAACTTTGGAGGTAAGTTTGACTGGTTATTTTTGAATTTAGGGTATTTTGTGTAATAGACAATGTTGTAGAGGACACTTCTAAAAATGTCAATTGCAATGTTGTAACTTAACCCAGTGCAGAGATATTAAAATTTTCGTTAATGTCTCCAGTCTGAAAAATCGTCGCACACCTACAAATAAAAATGGCCACCATCCAGTAAAGGTGCAAGATAAATTATTTTAAAAAACTGTTTTGAACTTCTCAAATATAGGACAATCACATATAAACAATTAAAATATTTAAAAATGGTCAAGCAACAATCACTGGACCACTTCATATGGATTGACCCTGCAGCTACACTCAAATAAGTAAAGCGTGCTCATTTCGCGCGCATCTTACGAAAATCTCTGGGAACTGCTACAATAATCGTGGCGTGGCAGCCAGTATGCAATGTGTTAAAGTACTTTCGACATATCACAAAAACAAAAAACCCTCTAGAAAAATGTGTAATGCTCAGAATAACAGAAAGTCTAATACAGAGAAAAACCACAGAATGCACTAATATGATTCCCAAAACAACGTCCAGGAATGCATAGAAGGATATTGTTCATAGTGTCTCTAGGAGTCAAGAGAAGACTTGATTCATAAAAACAACTAATAATTCCTGAAGACGAATGGAGGTTATGACAGACATAACTTTAGTGCAATTAAGAGTGTCTTCTATTGCACTACATATGAAATATAATTAAAATAATAACCAGGTGCAATTGTATAATGATAGTGGGAAACCTCTCATAAAAGAAGAAAGTAGTATGATACTATAAAGCAGAACAAGCAAAGATGTCAATTCCTGTAAGCTTCAAATACTTTAGTGTAATCTCCTATACCCACCAGGGAAGTGAAGGATACCACTCTCTCATTAAAAAGTAAATATTTGTCTGTATGCAAGTAACTTACTGAAACACTACTCTAGTGAAACATAAGTATGTAGAATACTGAGATTTATACCTATATTCCCAGAAAGGATGAAATATGACAATGTAAAACCTCTTTAAAGAAAAGCGGTGGCGGGGTGAGGTGAAGGAATGCCTCATACAGAAATATTACAGAAAAATTTCCACTTCTTATGGTACTTTCAAAATTATTCAAAAATTTAAAGTGTGTAATGACTGGACATTTTGAAGAAAAGGTAGTTTGATTTTCAAAGCAATACTGTGAATGAACATCATTCTTCACATTTGTGAAGTTCTTAAACTAGAATAATTCACCAGGGGGTATCTTCTGGGATTTCACTAAAGGTTTTTGCAAAGTGGATCAATAGCTACTATTAGAAGAAGTATGACATCTGTAAGTTGCTGCAGAAATCCATTTTCAGCAGAAGGAAGCTGAAAATAACTTTGGAAGCTGTGGATTGCAAATCTGGAGTAATTAGCACATCAGACTGGGGTGTAAATCATGCCGCCCTACAGGTTTCTGTTCTGGAACCTTTATTATTTCTGATTTATGCAAATGACCTTCTTGCAGGTAAGAATGGTGATCAGTGCAAATTTACTATGTTTCCAGATGACACAGCACTATCAACCATATTCATCACAAACATTTTATTGAAATTCTGTAACTGGTTTACTGTTACCTCCCTTTCTGCCAAGCTAAGCAAGACAAATTTTACGCAATTTCGATCAAGTTAAATGAATACACTGGCACACAATAAATAACAAGTAGCTACCAACAGTTGATAGCAGCAAGTTTCTGGGTCTTCACTTAGACTGCAAACTAAACTGGAAACATTACACACTTCAAACTGTGAAGAGATCGAGCTCAGCTGCTTTTGCATTACCTCTTATGTTGGTGATCAAATGGTCACAAAGGCAGCTTATTTTGCTTATGTGTAGTCCATTATGTCACAAGGGATTACCTACAGGGCAAACTCTTCTCCTGCTCAAGAACCTTCATTGCTTAGAAAAAGAGTGTTTGGAAAAATTTGTACAGTAAGTTAAAGAAGCGCCCATCGCGAACTGTTTAGCCAACTGAGAATACTTACCACTGTATTTCCAATACATTTTTCCTCTTATAACCTTCACATACAGTCCACATGCATGACACCAAACATAAGAATGACATATGCTATTAATCAAAAAATCTGGTCCTGGTACAGAGCAGTTCTTCATTCTACTCTGTTAAGGAATTTGTGAATGAGAGCTCATGGCAGAAAAGATATAGTAAACTATTTCATTACTGTCAAATGTTAATAGAAGTAGTTTATGGGGATCACATTACTTGTTTAATTCAGTTTCTGCATAGTGGAACTTTTATTTTTATTGTGTATGTACAGCTGAACTGTACAATGATAACATCAGTATCAGTCAACTTTTGAACATGTCACCACTGAACTGTGAGGACAACAGTAATTTGTTGTTTTATTCATAATACTGTAGTATTTGTTTGTAAATTTGTTGAATAGTATATTGTAATTGATTAGTCATGTAAATAGATGTAATCATTATCCTGATAAGTTTGACATCCAAGTCATGCTCATTGCTGTATGTATCAATGGTATATACATAAGTAAATAAATACTGCTGAATATCTGACTAACTTCTCCCTTTTGGTCCCCTTGTAAATGATTGCCCATCATTTCTTACTGGGTGAATGCCTTGGTAGTTATTTGAATGTCAAGTGGAAGAATAAGTCCAAATCATACTTCACTTTAATATACATGGTTAAGGGAGAAGTTGATACAGCATTCAAGAGCAATTTTTAGAGAGATATGAATAAGTGATCGGTAATTGCCCAAACTTCTGCTACAGACAGTACACATTATTAAAACAACTGTATTTTCATATGGGGATAGTAGGTGTGTCACTGGAAATAATACTTCTGTACATGCGAGACTACTGGAGAAAGTCATTAATAAAAAATGATTACCACGTGGCCGCCTTGTGCTCCTCTTATTTGGACCATTGACAATTGTATTTGATGACAGTATAAGCTCACGTTGAGATCGCCTCCACTGTTCCTTGGTGATGACTGTATCCTCATCACGGAAGGTATAGAAATTTCGGTCACCAACTTGCAATGTGCAAGGTTCAAACACATTCAGCAATTTCAGTCTGAAAAAAGGATGTCACATATCAGTTGATTTATTTGGACAAGATGAACAACACTGTACATGAAAAATGCTAATGAAAAGTAGCATACATTTTTTCCCCCCTCTGATGGTTATGAATAGATAATTTTAAAACTGCTTGTTTCTATTTTATGTAAGTTAATCCTTATTTGAGAATTTTACAACATGATTTACTCTTTACCCATATTTCAAAATTTCAATGTTCATTTGTTTTCTCTATTTAACCTGACTTTTGCCACATAAATTTAACGTCTATGAAATACCTACTTAACAGGCACAAGCAGATCAAACGTCAATATGTCAGCAGCTGGTAAGTTCTTGGTTTTCAGTTCTCTTTACAGGGTGTATATGTGGACAAGGAAAAAAAATTCCCAGATTTCCCGGTTAAAAATACACTTTCTCCCAGGCGAAAACACACTTTTTCTGAGTTAAGTGACAGTACACTTTTCCTCGGCACTGTAAAACTCATCAATCCTTTGAATTTTTATAGTTTTATATACCGACGTAGAATTTCCCGGCACTTTAGAAAATGAAACTCGGGGGTGGGGGAACATGTTTTGAAAGACCTTTGATGTGCAGCAACACGTATGCTGCATTTTTCATATTGCAAAGATATAAATCTGAATTCCAACAAACACTGCATGTCACTTTCCGAAGCATTGAAATCAAGATTGCGATGCACTTTTGTAAGCCAGTCATAGCTCATGTCGCGTGATCTCACCCACTGATGACAGCATAAGACATGTGATGCAGTCAGACAATAGCAAGATCACTCTTAAGTAGCACGAACACACAAATAAGAAAAGTTAATGGTTTACATTAATATACACAGCATTCACATAAGAAGATTAATAAACTGGAAGAGAAGCTAAGCTTCCAAATATAATGTTGATCTTTTATGCACATGTTACACTTTAAGATACATCAAACAAATGTGCCAGTAAATTTTTAATAACGATGTAAATGTCTGATCTTCTGGGCTCCAAATTCTTCTAAATGGTCGTCCTCAAAGAGTGGATTTTTAAATGAGAGTCAAACGCTCTGTGATTTAAGAAATTAATCATACATTCTCGCACATAGTTCATCTTGCGTAAACGGAAATTTACTTTGAATGTAACACTTTTCAAACCACCAATTGCAACATTTTCCCACAACCTGTTAGAAATAGGTTCATTTCAGCAGTTGTCAGAGAGAGCCAGATAACGGGCATCACCGTGCTTGCGCAGCTGTGATGACGCAGGAAACCCTATGTTCCTATGTGTAAAACATTAAAAGATCTTACACTATGGCAGAAAAGAAACAAGACATCAGAGGATACTTCAAGAGAATCAGAATTTCGTGAACCATACTAAAATGCATAATTCAGTTTTAAGTGCACATTCGTATGTCCAGATTCGGATGCAAATTTTCTTTGAGTACCAGTACTGTATTATCTCACGTTTGGTTCTTTATTATCACATAATGCCATATGTGCACTTGAAATGCAGCAGTTGAAACCAGCCAACAGTGTGAAATTAAACACTTTTTCAAATAAATTGACTGCCTCAATGGAAAAGATTTAATAAAAGCCAAGTCTCTTTAGCAAACCGACAAAAATAACTTCATTGTTCTGCAACGCGATTAATGCTTTACGGTCAGAAAGGTGGACATAAAATCTGAAACTAATAACCTATTTTAGCCTTCCGTGATTATGCAAACATATTTTAATTCACTTGCTAGCTCCCGGCCACAAAAATACATTTTGTTTTCATTTAACAAGAGAGCAAGAAACAAGGAGGAAACAACAAAACCACTGAACGTAAACACAGGTCACGTGGAGACTACCCACAACTCAGACTGCTCTGTGCATCAGCCCCGGATCTACGATATTTCCGAACCGGGACAATACTAGATAGTTGCACCCAGCCACACTTCTGTAACCAGACGCAACTGCGCATGCCCAAGAGCCTGCACGCAACTACTCAAACGAATCTAATTTAAACAGTTGTCATGTCACGCTCATCGGAGGCAATTTGTTGTTACGAAGCATTGCATAGTCTTTCTAAAGCCTTTGACACACTTTGCTGTTGTCAGATGCTCGTCTGAGCACTGTGTTTTGTTGTTGTATATAACGCATTTCCTTTGCAACTTAACTTTCATTTCAGTTTTCTTTTTTCCTCTCGTTCATGTTTTGTTGCTGCAGAATTATTCTGCAGTAGCAGGATACAGTAATATCCTCTGCTAGAGTATCGGTTCTTACCAGCCAAAAATCACAAAAATTTAACTGAAAACTACAACAATGAAAAATTCCTGGAATTCTAAACAATCCCTGGGTTTTTCCCTGTTTTCTCTTGGATGAAAAAATTCCCGGGTTTTTCCCAGATCTCCCGGATCGTATACACCCTGCTTTACGAATATTGTTTTGAGTAAAATCTGAAACATTTAGTACAAATGTAGGCAAAGTGTTAAACTCAGAGAATAGCTTTAAAAAAGTTGGCAAGTGTATGGTTCATTTGAACACAGTAGTTTTTTTATTAGGCATGTTCCTATTTGAGAATCTATGTCCTTCTCTCCCTCCAACACTCAAACTTATTTACCCAGCCCAGTAACAGATTTAATGTGAACTCTAAATCATGGCACAACTTGGTATTTTTCATATACTTAGTATCACTGCAAGAGGTTAAAAAATCTGCAAGTATCAGAAAAATCCTAGAACTGAGGACTGAATCCCAAACCTCTGGATTAGTAGGCTGAAGTCAACAAAACCAAGAACATGTCTCAATTGCAACATCACACATCCCAGATGCAGCATTTCTTTTGTGGATCAGATCACTATCAATATTTGTTTACAAATTAGAAAGGATAAATGCACCATTTTGTGTTATCTGTAATTTGGAAACAGCAAGGACAAAGTGACAAAAATAAGGTTTCCAAATGAATTAATTAAAAAATGTTCCTTAGGTGATAAAACAAAAAGTAATTACTGATCTGGAAATGTCTGGACATATGAAAAAGCTAAATTCGAATTTCTGGTGTTCAGGGTACATCTAAAACACATACACCACAAACCAACGTAAAGTGCACAGTGAGGGATACTGTGTGTCTACTGTTGAAACTTTCACCCTATGAAATCTGCAAGAAAAATTGCTACCTATATTTTGATTGAAATAACTTTGCAGTTGAATTTTCCCCAGGTTGAGAGGTAGGGGCAGCCACCAGTCAGCTGAGAGCCTTTCTGAGCACCATGAATTGGCTATTTTTATTATGTACACACAGTTTGCACAGTAAAACACTGCTGTTGCTTGTGGAGTTACTAAAAATAGTGAGCCATATAGGAAACAAACAGCTATTTTCTCTAGTGCCCAACATTTATGAAACTAAGGCTCATCACCAGATTCACAAAAAGCAGTGTTATATTGTGATGAAGAATATATATATATATATATATGCAGACAAATCTGAGAACAATAGAATTCTGTAATGACTCAGATTTGTAAGTTTTGTCATAACTAATACACAAAGGAACAGATTGAAAAATTGATAAGATACTGGGAAAGATCAATATGGTTTCAGAAGAAGTGCAAAACAGTGAAACTCATTTTCAACTACACAAACATCTAATAGCTTTTAATTACAAGTTAACTTAAATAACAGAACAGAAAGGGTACAAACCTTTTCAAGTCTTCTCCCTGCACTAAAAATTTAGGCTGCTCCTTGTCATTGCCTGCTCCTTCACGGGAATATGCACGACACTGCCAGTGCACGCCAACACTTTCAGTTTTAACTTCTTCAACCACTACTTTGATAAATTTGTTAGGTTTCGAACGCATTGCCTTCATTTCTTTTGTACAGTGGACCCAATCAGCTTCTTCTAAACAATGTAGAGGTCCCCACAGAGTTTGGCCTGGGTAAAAGTCTTCACGGTGACCAGGAAACTCACATTCCTGAAAAATCAAATGATCAAGATAGAACTTTAAACTGGAGTACAACAACATACTACATAACACTGGATAATTGAATGTTGTGAGATTAAGCATTTTGTTCATTCCTTTGAACTGTAGCGAGGAGCAGTCTGTGGATGTTCTCAAATGACGTGGACCTCACAGATAAGGACAACTGAATTAAAAATTAATGTTCAATTAAAAATAGACAATTATTTTTATAGGTATGTAAATATTTGCATACTGAAGCATAATTCCCAGGCAACTAAACCAAGCAGTGTCAAATGAACAAATTTACAATGATTTCTTATACACTAAAATGTATACATAAACTGGTTCCAAGAACTTCATCAACAGACTAGGTGAAACCAACTACGCCCAAAAGGCCCACATTAAACTGTTCTTTCTAGTTTCTGAACATTTTTACAGTTGCCCAAAAATAATTTAAAATATAGGTTTCTGAAAAATGGACACCTTAATGCACAAAAGTAGCTTTGAGTCTTTATGTAGGTTGTTCTTATTCCTAGTACTGATTTTATGAACTCAGCTGTTAGTTGAAAAAAATATCTATGATTTACAACTAATTCCATTATGGAGTAAATATAATGAGGAAGAGTACTTGGATATCAAATTCTTTCTTCAATTCACAACATAAATAACTAATAACTTTTAAACAATGAAAACTATTGGTTAGAGGTGATGTCCAAAAGTATGAGAGCACATAATATACAACAGAATTAAGCAAACCACATCAGCTTTTTTTTAAGTTTTAATATCAGCCATGTTTAAAAATATCAGAAGTTTATCTATTTCAGCAGCTTTATTCTGGTACTTTTTATCCAAACTAAATTAATAAATTTGTAATCGAAGAAATTTTATACTAATGAGCTTTACATCCACACCTTTCACCATTTTCTCCTTACGAGTATCAGAGCCATCATCTGTGATGTTTCTTATGATTTTTTGTTTCATTTTTGTTATATACAGGTGAAGGTAGAGATGGAAAAGCAGCAAGCACATGGGATAGAACTATAGCACTGGTAAACTCATTGTGGCTGCAGGAGGAGGAGTTGTGTGTAGTGTACAATTATGGGGGAAGAGGTTTTTTACAATACGCAGATGGCTCTGCCTGTAACAGGGCATAATAAGACTGCAAAGGAACTGCAACAGGATGTGCTAGGGAGAGAGGCAGGGGGAGGGGGAGGGGGTATCAACAGGTCTTGCACCTAGCTCTTCTTCCACAATGGCATGATCTACATGGCCTACATGGGTCATGCTTGCAGTCCGACTACTACCTATAGCATTGTCATTAATTGGGATGTGTCATTCAAACTTTTTCTTGGCATCTTGATAAGGGGGTCAACTGGTTCACATTCCTAGATTTTCTTCTCCCTCTTTACAATTTTCTTCTCCCTCTTTACAACTGAACATGGCTGTGAACAAGGGGGATGGTATTCTGTGTAGGATACACATGTGAAGGGTTATTTGCAAGGGCTGCCCCCATGCGTTGTCCTGCCACATGTCTGACAAGCACTGTCATTAGTGCAGTGGGACTACATGTATCCAAACCTCTGGCAACAAAAACATCTCATAGGAGGAGGGAAAGGGGGCTTTAACAACACACCTACAAACCCGTAACCTTAACTATCCCATGTAAAAATTTCCACTGTCCACCCTATTATTCTTGAGTCCTCTCTGGACGTGATGATCAGCATGATCTCCACACCATTCTAAGTTAGCACGCAGTTCTTGACCTGTTTGTAACTTGAGATCCCAATGGAAGGTGTACTTGAATGCTGTTGAATCTGTTATGAGGGGAGATAGTAACTAGTACATCCATGAGTTGTCACATGCTTGAAGTGCTTCAATTGGTTGTTGTTCAATGTTCTGATCAGCAAAGATCCATTTAATATCATCTACAATGTAGCAACTTCTCTGACACAATAACCAAGATTTTCAATGAAAAGCAGTGACTATGTTGTTGCAAAAGATTCTTTATCAGTTCTGGAGTGTACCAAGAACTGAGCAAACTGTCCACTTCCATCCTCCTTACCCGACTCTCATCTCATGACATCGCAAAAGAGGAAAACACTGTGGGATTGTATGCCTCTGCATTAAAATCTTGCTTTCTATCCATTTTGACATCCGTGTTGCACAACCACTGGTGTGTGAGAGCTGGACCCATTTCACTGCGAATGTTCGCCCTGATGCCATTCTGATCAGAGGCTCTCCCCAGGAGCTACCTGGTATAGCAGCCTTTACCTGGAATCCTGGTGCCCCAAACTAGACAGACACCTACTCCTTGGCACATGTGGGGAGGTTACATCTCGGGCATCAGCAATGTGATCCCTGCATTGTCAGGAGTGGGCTATAACCAGAAGGATACCTGACAATCCCCTCTTTCCGACAACAGGTTGGTTAGCGTGCTGGATTCCAATGCAAACATAAATCTACTCTAATAGCAAGTGTAGAACACCACAATGGATGGTGGATAAATTATGCTCCTCGTAAGGTGTCCTTCCCCAAATGGCCCGCACTTCTGTGATATTTAAGCTAAAAAGGTAGAGGCAAAGACTGTGAAATGAGCTAAAATGTATAAGAGTCTTAATAATGGCAGAGTTCTCAGCATAAAACCTTAGCTAAATATACAACTCCTTTAGTCACATCTTACAACAGGCAAAGATGTCTATTCTAGCTCACGGCACTGCAGGTGGGAATCTAAATGGCGGATGGCAACAAATCATAAACTGTTGTGAAGCAGGATTTCTGAAAATACTTTATTAGGGGTGACAGAAAACTTCCCCCCCCCCCCCCCCCCCCCATGAACTATGGACCTTGCCGTTGGTGGGGAGGGTTGCGTGCCTCAATGACACAGATAGCCGTACCGTAGGTGCAACCACAACGGAGGGGTATCTGTTGAGAGGCCAGACAAACGTGAGGTTCCTGAAGAGGGGCAGCAGCATTTTCAATAGTTGCAGGGGCAACAGTCTGGATGATTGACTGATCTGGCCTTGTAACATTAACTAAAACGGCCTTGCTGTGCTGGTACTGCGAACGGCTGAAAGCAAGGGGAAACTACAGCCGTAATTTTTCCCGAGGGCATGCAGCTTTACTGTATGATTAAATGATGATGGCGTCCTCTTGGGTAAAATATTCCGGAGGTAAAATAGTCCCCCATTCGGATCTCCGGGCGGGGACTACTCAGGAGGACGTCGCTATCAGGAAAAAGAAAACTGGTGTTCTACGGATCGGAGCGTGGAATGTCAGATCCCTTAATCGGGCAGGTAGGTAAGAAAATTTAAAAAGGGAAATGGATATGTTAAAGTTAGATATAGTGGGAATTAGTGAAATTCGGTGGCAGGAGGAACAAGACTTTTGGTCAGGTGAATACAGGGTTATAAAAACAAAGTCAAATAGGAGTAATGCAGGAGTAGGCTTAATAATGAATAAAAAAATAGGAGTCCGTGTACGCTACTACAAACAGCATAGTGAACGCATTATTGTGGCCAAGATAGACATGAAGCCCACGCCAACTACAGTAGTACAAGTTTATATGCCAACTAGCTCTGCAGATGATGAAGAAATTGATGAAATGTATGACGAGATAAAAGAAATTATTCAGGTAGTGAAGGGAAACGAAAATTTAATAGTCATGGGTGACTGGAATTCGACAGTAGGAAAAGGAAGAGAAGGAAATGTAGTAGGTGAATATGGATTGGGGCTAAGGAATGAAAGAGGCAGCCACCTGGTAGAATTTTGCACAGAGCATAACTTAATCATAGCTAACACTTGGTTCAAGAATCATGAAAGAAGGTTGTATACGTGGAAGAACCCTGGAGATACTAGAAGGTTTCAGATAGATTATATAATGGTAAGACAGAGATTTAGGAACTAGGTTTTAAATTGCAAGACATTTCCATGGGCAGATGTGGACTCTGACCACAATCTATTGGTTATGAACTGTAGATTAAAACTGAAGAAACTGCAAAAAGGTGGGAATTTAAGGAGATGGGACCTGGATAAACTAACTAAACCAGAGGTTGTACAGAGTTTGAGGGAGAGCATAAGGGAACAATTGACAGGAATGGGGGAAAGAAATACAGTAGAAGAAGAATGGGTAGCTTTGAGGAATGAAGTAGTGAAGGCAGCAGAGGATCAAGTAGGTAAAAAGACGAGGGCTAGTAGAAATCCTTGGGTAACAGAAGAGATACTGAATTTAATTGATGAAAGGAGAAAATACAAAAATGCAGTAAGTGTAGCAGGCAAAAAGGAATACAAACGTCTCAAAAATGAGATTGACAGGAAGTGCAAAATGGCTGAACAGAGATGGCTAGAGGACAAATGTAAGGATGTAGAGGCTTATCTCACGAGGGGTAAGATAGATTCTGTCTACAGGAAAATTAAAGAGACCTTTGGAGAAAAGAGAACCACTTGCATGAATATCAAGAGCTCAGATGGAAACCCAGTTCTAAGCGAAGAAGGGAAAGCAGAAAGGTGGAAGGAGTATATAGAGGGTCTATACAAGGGCGACGTTCTTGAGGACAATATTATGGAAATGGAAGAGGAGGTAGATGAAGATGAAATGGGAGATATGATACTGCGTGAAGAGTTTGACAGAGCACTGAAAGACCTAAGTCTAAACAAGGCCCCGGGAGTAGACAACATTCCATTAGAACTACTAACAGCCTCGGGAGAGCCAGTCCTGACAAAACTCTACCATCTGGTGAGCAAGATATATGAGACAGGCGAAATTCCCTCAGACTTCAAGAAGAATATAATAATTCCAATCCCAAAGACAGCAGGTGTTGACAGATGTGAAAATTACCCAACTATCAGTTTAATAAGTCACAAATGCAAAATACTAACGCGAATTCTTTACAGACGAATGGAAAAACTGGTTGAAGCCGACCTCGGGGAAGATCAGTTTGGGTTCGTAATAATGTTGGAACACGTGAGGCAATACTGACCCTACGACTTATCTTAGAAGAAAGATTAAGGAAAGGCAAACCTACGTTTCTAGCATTTGTAGACTTAGAGAAAGCTTTTGACAATGTTTACTGGAATACTCTCTCTCAAATTCTGAAGGTGGCAGGAGTAAAATACAGGGAGCGAAAGGCTATTTATAATTTTTACAGAAAGCAGATGGCAGTTATAAGAGTGGAGGGACATGAAAGGGAAGCAGTGGTTGTGAAGGGAGTGAGACAGGGTTGGAGCCTCTCCCCAATGCTATTCAATCTGTATATTGAGCAAGCAGTAAAGGAAACAAAAGAAAAGTTCGGAGTAGGTATTAAAATCCATGGAGAAGAAATAAAAACTTTGAGGTTTGCCGATGACATTGTAGTTCTGTCAGAAACAGCAAAGGATTTGGAAGAGCAGTTGAACGGAATGGACAGTGTCTTGAAAGGAGGGTATAAGTTGAACATCAACAAAAGCAAAACGAGGATAATGGTATGTAGTCGAATTAAGTCGGGTGATGCTGAGGGAATTAGATTAGGAAATGAGACACTTAAAGTAGTAAATGAGTTTTGCTATTTGGGGAGCAAAATAACTGATGATGCTCGAAGTAGAGAGGATGTAAAATGTAGACTGGCAATGGCAAGAAAAGTGTTTCTGAAAAAGAGAAATTTGTTAACATCAAGTATTGATTTAAGTGTTAGGAAGTCGTTTCTGAAAGTATTTTCATTGAGTGTAGCCATGTATGGAAGTGAAACGTGGACAATAAATAGTTTAGACAAGAAGAGAATAGAAGCTTTCGAAATGTGGTGCTACAGAAGAATGCTGAAGATTAGATGGGTAAATCACATAACTAATGAGGAGGTATTGAATAGAATTGGGGAGAAGAGGAGTTCGTGGCACAACTTGACTAGAAGAAGGGATCGGTTGGTAGGACATGTTTTGAGGCATCAAGGGATCACCAATTTAGTACTGGAGGGTAGCGTGGAGGGTACAAATCGTTGAGGGAGACCAAGAGATGAATACACTAAGCAGATTCAGAAGGATGTAGGCTGCAGTAGATACTGGGAGATGATGAACCTTGCACAGGATAGAGTAGCATGGAGAGCTGCATCAAACCAGCCTCAGGACTGAAGACCACAACAACAAGAAACTTCTGCTTATAAGCACATAATCTGATGTGGCACAAAGGTGCACACATGTTAAAAATTATCACCCATCTATTAACAATACTTACAGTCACAGATATTACTTTTCTAGACAAACAGCTACCATGCCTATGAACATTTAAGAGATAGAAAAAAAGGATCTTGACTAAACTACATACAAGCTATTTTCGACCACTGAACATCTGTCTCTAGCAGAAACAGTAAACACAGCCATTTGCATTTTTCAAAATTGGTACATACCAGGTACCAATTGGAGCTTCCACTTCTGGTTGACATTAAAATTCAATTACGGGCCAAGATCAAGCATTCTGACAGAACCAAAATGTTATCATCATGTTTAATTGGATGTGGATGCATAATTCCACCCCACAATTGGAGTCAGCTGACATTGTAACGGGTGTATGTGAGCTCCCAACTCCAAAATATTATCAACAATTGCATAATTATTCATGAAGTCCTTACACTGTGTGTTGTTCTAAATTAGTCCATATGCAGAAGGTATTACGTTCATTTTGCAGCTGTTTGTCTCCCAAGTACTGTTGCAACTTCATTAGATTGAAAACTGTGCTATAAATTATGGTCCCTCGTTTGCACTCCAAAAACCTCTGGAAGTCCAATATTGTTTGCCATAAGAATTATATGCACTTTCTACATTGGTATTTGTAAAATGATAGACACAATCTAAGTGTAAATATAAATGTAACTATAAACTGGAAAGCCTATTTTAATCTTTTAATCATATTTCATAAACTACTCCATTAGCGGAGGAGAGAGAGAGAGAGAGAGAGAGAGAGAGATCAAATGTTTTATGGAATGATTTGCCTAACAGCAAGAAATCAAAGACATTAAAGTAACATTTGATGCTCCTTTAAATGATACTTGAAATCATGTGCAGCTGAAGACTGCAGAGCCTACATAATCCTTAAGAAAAATATCCTCTAATACTCTTTGAAATACTGAGACTGTAAGTTACCGTATTTACTCGAATCTAAGCCGCACTCAAATCTAAGCCGCACCTGAAAAATGAGACTCGAAATAAAGGAAAAAAAATTTCCCGAATCTAAGCCGCACCTGAAATTTGAGACTCGAAATTCAAGGGGAGAGAAAAGTTTTAGGCCGCACCTCCAAATCGAAACGAAGTTGGTCCATTGTAATATGAGACACAATTTAGGTCGAATGAATGACGATACAGCTACAGTAGTTTGGTTCGCGTCGTCAGCTTAGCAGTTAAGCTTTACCACGTAGCCATTGCTATGCGTCAGGCGCTCCGTCCGTATTTATACGGGCACCCTTCCTTTTTCACGTGCTTCGTCTGGTTTGAATCGATTGCTTATTTTGCTTTGATCTGATAAATGCCGTTTTCTTTGTTATAGGTGTTTGCGTCACTCTTAAAGCTGAAAATGCAGTACTGCACTGTGTCATGCATTGTTTGTCGCATTCTGATAGTGCGTGTTTACGGCCTGTCGCGGCACGCGGCATGGCTTGCTTTTGTACGCGCTACCGCCGCGTAAAAAAAAAAAAAAAAAAAAAAAAAAAAAAAAAAAAAAAAAAAAAAAAAAAAAAAAAAAACACACACACAAAAGAGAGAGATGAATCGTCTCATTAGCGAAACAATGGCAAGAGACTGCTATTTTTTGTTACTTGCACTGCTGCTTTCTTTGATAATGATCAACAAGAATCAAATAATAGACTGCGTATGATAGAACATGTTCTGAACGAGAGTTAGGCGAAAATTTTTCTCCGTTTGAAAATCTTTGCGGCCGCTTCTTTATTACATCAAATTTTGCACAGAAATTAGAGTCATCTTAGATTTAAAAATCTAGTCACTTGCCGTGCTTCCTTTCTGACTGTAAGAATAATACGAATATAAACATGACACGATACGTATATTCTTCTGCGTTTGCTGTTGTCTCACTCTAGTTTCGTAGTTTATTAGGCAGACAGGATTTAAATGAGATAGCAGCAAACACGAAAGAATACATGGCAAAATGTTTATATTCGTATTATTCTTATGGTGAAGAGAATACTGTATGTGATTCATATTTCATCAGGTTCCTATTAGCAACCATCCCTTCTCACAGATAGGAAAAAATTCAGAACGTAGAGTTGGCCATATTGACAAACATCCCAAACAGTCTTGCCAGTCAGATTTTCGTAATACACTGAAATTGTGCTACATTCGAAAATGAACAATACGGAATTTGTATTTACTTCGTTGGATAATGTATGAAAATGCAGTGGTCGAAACTCGCGGCGGAGAAAATAAGCTCGTCTTCCACTTTTTTTTTTTTTTTTTTTAAATTTATTTACTGACGCAGAGGTTTTGGCGCCAGTATTTATCTTTGTGCCTACAACGCATGTCTGCGTAGCGCTACATATATTCGACGGCAGAAGTTAGTTGTGGCGGCACGTACCAACATTTTTCATAACTTCCGCTTGCTTTGCACTCGATTCTAAGCCGCAGGCGGTTTTTTGGATTACGAAAACTGGAAAAAAAGTGCGGCTTAGATTCGAGTAAATACGGTACACAATGAGCTTTAAATTCTCAACTGGCACCTCCATTTCTGTACATGATTGAAAGCGTAATTCAATGGGCATGTCAAAGTTTCTGCATTGTATTTTATTTCTTACTTTTATACGAATCATTTCACAAAACATTTGACTTTTTCTCAAGTTTTCTTCTTAACCTGATAAAATTTTTATGACAGTAAAGTATCACAGCAAAGTCACCTTTTATGTGTAAAGTATCTACGTCTTTAAGATATGAACATTTTGCACTTCATTTACACTGCTAGGACAAGCTTATAATGCAGTGCCTGTGTTATTAAGAAATACAATGCAATGTCCCTTTAGGCATACATGCATGTCCGGAAGAACAGGCACTGTGACAACTACAGCCATTATGAAATATATGAAATGTATTCACAGCTGCAAATACGAAGAATAATCAGGTGTATAAAGGAATGCCGACAATGAAAATTTATGCTGGACAGGACTCAAATCATCATTTTTTTTCCCTTGATTATACAGCTTACTTTTAATCAATCGAAACTTTTCTTTTCTTTCCTTTTCTTTTCTTTTTTTGCAAAATTAGAGCTAATACTAGACAATTTGATAATGTCACATGCCCAGTTACTCTTCATTTGCTATGAAAAATCAAACAAAAGTTCAAGACTCTGACAAGGAAATTTATCCCCGTTAAACTGGTTCCTCACTTATCTCCAAAAAGCTAAGTGGATCCTGTTACAGCGAAGTAAAACTCACAGATGTTATTAAGTATTGAAGCCAGGGCCCCTTTGTGGCAGTTGAACATGCAGGTCACATACAGGATAGATATTTCAAAATTAATGTTGTGTAGTAAACAAGCATTAAGAAACGATACCGCATAATACATTTCATAAACAGCACAAGCTTTTCATGCAGGTAGCATAAACAACAAAGAAGAAGATATAACAGACACAAATATGGAGCTACTTTTCTCTGTTGCTCTCTTGCTACTAAGCATTTACTACAAACACACACATCAATTTCAAAGTAGGTTTATTAATTTATTTTCTCTCACAAATGAAACATTCAACTTCACTGATTCTCATATAACTTTCTACAAACTTCAGTGCATATTTCATTAATATACAATACTTACACAATCTCGCTTTTCATTGAAGTCTTCTAAACCACACGCATCAATGTCATTCACAACACATCGAGACCCATCAGCACAGCGTAGCTGAAGTTTAGATTGCACAGTTTTTATTCCTCCTACCCAGGAATCAAGACAGGCAGCAATATCAGCTGCAAACTCCTACAACACAATAAATATCACTTAATAAACGATGTAATCATCTTATAAGGACAAAAAAGTCAGGGGCAGAAGCTGTCTGTCTGTCTGTCCTTCCTGTTGCCAAAGTTGTCAGCTAACCTAATGGGGAAAGTTTTGTGTGGTATCTGACTGAGTCTTGCAGACTTTTTGTGCATGGTTTTGTATTTTGACTGCATCTGATATTTTCTGAACTGGAAATTGAATGCCACCAACAGGGTGTATACAGGGACAAGGAAAAAAAATTTCTCCCAGATATTCCGTTTAAAGAATATGCTTTTTCCCGGGCGAAAATACACTTTTTCTGTGCTAAGTGACATTAGGTTTTCCTTAGATTTTCCCTCGGAACTGTAAAGACGGGGCAGAGAAGTTTTGGTAACCACGAGATCTCGCCCGCCGATGACAGCAGCTATTCAGAGCATAGGACACGTGTTATAGTCAGCCAATAGCAAGATCACTGGTTACATAGCACGAACACGCAAGAGGAAAAGTTAAAGGTTTACATTTATGTACACAGTACCGTATATCTACAAGAAAAGCTAAGCTTTCACACATTAATTTTGGTCTCTACGATTAACATGCTACAACAGAAGCTAAGTTTTCACATGTAATATTGATTTTATATATTTATATATTTATTTATTTTTTTTTTTTTTTTTTTTTGCATGTGTTACACTTTAAGATACATCACACAAATGTGCCAGTAAATTTAAAATTCTGACATAAATGTCTCAGCTCGAAATTCTTGTAAGTGGCTGGTCCTCAAACTGTTCAGTTACGAACGCTCTGTGATTTAGATATCCATCCCACTTTCTCACACGTAACATAATTCAGAAATTTACTTTGAAAGTAATGCTTTTCTAACCACCGTTCGCAATACTATCCAGAGACTGTTAGAAATAGGTTCAATTTACCAGTTGCCAGAGAGCGCCAGAAAAACAGGCATTATTGTGCATGTGCAACTGTATTGGTGTAGGAAGCCCGCATGTTCGTGTGTATAAAGCACTAACAGAGCTTACATTACACCATAAAAGAAACAGGTCATCAGAGGGTACTCCAAAGAGCATCGGAATTTCGTAAACTATACTAAAATGCATAATTTGGCTTGAGTGCAAATTGGCTTTTTCCAGATTCACAATGAAGTAGGTCCCATCTGATATTAAGCTTTTCAGCGTGGTTTTTGGGATGTAAATTTTCTTGGAGTACCAGTACCCTGCGATCTCATTTTTGGTTCTTTATTATTGCATAATGCCATGTATGGCAGAAGATGATAACGTGCACTTGAAATTTAGCGAACAGTTGGAACTAGGCAATACTGTAGAATGAAACACTTCGTTTCAAATAAAATGACTGCCTCAGCGGAAAGATTAATAAAGCCAAATTTCTTTAGCAAACTTGCAAAATTAACTTCACTCTTCTGCAAGGCGATTAATGTTTGACTGCTACAAACTTGGAAATAAAATAAAATCAGAAAACTGAAATTAATAATATATTTTTGCCCTCCGTAATTATGTGAATGTATTTTAATTCACCTGATATCCGTTTTGTTTTCATTTGATGTGGGAGCTGTACACGAAGAGAAGCAGCAAAATCACTTAACGTAAACACGGTCACGTGGAGGTTAACCCCCTCCCCACTACAAGTCTGTACAAGAGTGAATCTGGCAGCTAGGGCGCGGGAGAAATTTTTTTCTCGTTTGCATCTGGCTGCTTGCTGCTACTACCAATACAGCCAAACTTCAAGTAGCGGGAAGCGGGAGAAGGTACTTCTTATGCGCGAGTCAAATGCGCATGCGCAACAGACCGCTGGCAATTGGTTAAACGAACCTAATGTGAACAGTTGTTACGTCATGCTCATAGCAAGCAGTTTATTGTTACGAAGAATTACAGTCTACGCCCTACGGCCTTTGACATATTTTTGCTATTTGCAGAAGCTTGTGTGTGCACGGTGTTTTGTTGTTGTAAATTGCACATTTCCTTTGCCACTAAAGTTTTATTTTTTTCCCTCTCGTTTATATTTTCTTGCTGCAGTATCATTCTCCAGTAGCAGGATACAATAACATTCTTTGCTAGAGAATCAATTCTGCAGTCAAAATTACAAAAATTTAACTGAAAGCTAAAACAATGAAAAATTCCCGGAATTCTGAAAAATTCCCGGGTTTTTCCCGGATTTCCCGGTTGTCCCGGGTCGTTGACACCCTGCACCAAGTTGCACAAAAAGCCTAAAAATCATCACTCATGCTGGCCACTGTACCAAAATATTGGCTGTTAATAAGGATTCAAACCAGGTCTGGCTACCTCTCTTTCTCTTACATCATTAAACTGCAGATTAAGCTATGCAGGTTGTCACAGGAGTAGTATTCAAAATGCAGGGATACAACAGGAATGGTAATTTGAAGCAAAATAGTCTAGTAAAGATAGGTTCTAAAACGCATACCTTACGAGCTCTGAGCAGTTGTTCAGTAAGAGGGACGTGTTTCATAGCAGCAAAGAGGAACAAACGGTCATAGCTCTTAAGGTATGCCCTTAAGATCCATGTTTACTAAAATTTCTTGCTTTAAGTCATTGTTCCAGTCATATCCCTAGGTACTGACCATTCCTACTGGAACACCCTCTATAAGACAGTCAAGTGAAATAGGATACACGGGTGGAAAACCATGACGAAAAGTATATCAAAATCTCCAGCCGAAACCAACATTAACAATGTATCTGCTGTATTGGAGGTGTGTGTTGTGCCATTTTGTAGTGCAAAATAAGTAAATGAAAATTCTACTGTAATACTATCAATGTCCTTTAAAATTTAACCACAGAGTTACAATAATGGAAATTCCTGGACAGAAAAATAAAACAAGAGAAAGGCAACCACTTACCTACAGGTGACTGGTGCACAGCACACAGAAACACATATTAGAGAACAGTTAACACTAGCTTTCAATCTCTTGCTCTTTTGATTGCCTTTCCCTTATTTTACATAATCATAGAGTGTTTTTATTGTGTACATCCAGGTTTTATTTCCCAAACCATTAATTATTACTGCAAATATTTCTTCATGTATCTGCATTAATCGCAAGTACAGAAGCCATCTTTGCAGTAAAGTGCTTACAACTTTCATTCTAATTAAATATTTCAGTGTCATTACCCAAACCAAAACAAAGTTCAAGATGTGGATAAAAGAAGAAAGCTTATCAAAAGCAGCATTAACTCAGGAAAAAATGACAATAAATTTGAGCCTGTTGTTATAGTAGTGCTTCACCAAATCATCTTGTGCAACTTTCTAATGCTGCAATCAACTTTTCTCATCTGTATACACCACAAAATTGCATATCTGAGAGTGGGAGATCATACCGTGAGACATACGGGCACTGCTAATAACTATGGTGTTCAAATGTGTTGGGAAATCATCATCATCACATTCACTGTGATGAAGGACAACTGGAAAAGGAAAAAAAATTATGAATTAAAATCCTGTCGACAATAAGGTTGTTAGATACAGAACATATTTTCAGAATAGGGAAGGGAACTGAACTTCTCCTTGCCAAGGGAATCATCCTGGAATTTGATTTATGTAACCATGGAAAACTACAGGAAATCTAAATCTGGATGGCCAGATGGGGATCTGAACTACTGTCTTGCCTGTGTGTCACCTTGCTCTGTGAGGGAAAAATAATAAGACTAAGATCATGCTAAACTGATCACATACTAGTAACAAATTCTACCCACAAGTTTGTGGTGTATATGAGATGAGGACTGAAATGTCTACCACTCACTATCTGTTGCATGAGCAAATGTTTGAAATGGACAGGCGAACTGAAACAGCCTCAAAAGCAGCTCATTCTCTTTCTTGACAAGTCGTGGTTCAGCTTTAAAAATGACAGTAGCCGTACTTTGATTTACACGAACCCAACAGCCTTCATCTTCTTTTAAACATCTATTACAAGGATGCTTCTGGATGTGGCAATGTCTGTGTATAGCATGGTACACTTTTAGAAAGGTTCAGAGATTCCCACTATTCTCATATGGCATTACTAGATGCACGTGAATGACTTTTTCATGACTACACGCATCCTTCACTCTGAAATAGGTGGTAATTTCACGCCACAAGATAGTGTTACACTAGTACACAGATGTATCACCAACTGTTACAATCCCATGGATACAAAAGATTTTTTTAACTCTGCCAATATCTTTTACTGCTATAAAATACTATGTTTCATGTAGTCTTTACTCAAAGAATGATTTATTCAAAGATAAAACCTTCCCACATCACAAATGGTATACTAATTGAGATGGATTGTTTGTGCAACAATAATCAAACAGTTTTCTACATCAACAGATTATGCACTCTCAGCCACCATCTATTTCCCAACCGCAGATCAGGGTCAGTGGCAGACACAGTGGACTTTCTGTACTGCTCATATATTGGCAATGTGTAAGTTTTGCGTAGTGAGTAGAATGATACTTTCACGAAACTAATGAGATGCGAGAAGAGAGGCAATTTACCTCTATTGCTGAAACTGAAAACATTCTCTTGTAAGCTGTTTATTCACGGCTTTGTTCAGATATTTTGTTAAATTATAGTTAAGAATTCTATTAAACAGACTGCTCTCATTTATTTGGGCTCCATGGTGATGCAGTATGGTGGGATTTGTCACTGTTTGAATTCCAAAAGAATGAAAAAGTATAAACACTTTGCCATCTGCACGTCTCGTACAAATTTATTCGCTTGGCGTCGGCAGCACTAATTCAGATTACTCGGCTTGTCGCCGGCTGTCCTTGACATTATTGGGAGATTATAAATTGTTAAGTTTTATTAATCTCATCGGTTTCTCAATCCTGTTCTACTACTTTCATGAAATTTCGAAGATATACATACGTAAATAAATACAAAATTTGTTTGTTTCATATATTTATTTGCACTGTCCTTGGTACTTAATATTTCTCCTTCATATGATATGCAGTAAAACAGTCTACGAGATGTAATGCAACTCCACAATACTTATACACTAAGTTTGTTGTTGTTCTTTTGTTTCTGGCACATACACGGTAGTTTCTTCATTTTCGTTTATTCGTTTTGGAAACAAGTATTAGTTGGTGTTGCTTTGTTGTCTGGAAAATCTGTCAACTGGATCATGATGAGTCATATGCAATGTAGTAGCAACCTCCAAGTTTTGCTCAGAAGCAGGTACATGGTCTTTTATCCACAAATCAGACACTTTCAATACACAATCGTGAAATCGGAGACACTTGTGTCCTGCACTGAAATATCGACATGTACAGAATGCATTAAATCATGTGCAATTACAGAGTTACATGCAAACCTTTTTTAGCCTTTTTATAGTTTTTCTGTATATAGGGTAATAACTCTAATATTGGTCTGCCCGATCCACTCCTTTCATGTATCTGTTGTAGTCCAATACACTTCCAGGTTTTTTATTGTGCATTTGGTCTTTCTACATTTTCTTTCAGTGTCAGTCAAAATGACATTATCTGTTGTAGACATTATTCTTATCATTTTAGTTTTCTAAGCTCTCCATACCCTTGCGTGTACTTCACCTTTCTGTTGATGACGAGCTTCAAACTCATTGACTTTTGTGTGCTTTAATTTTTCCGGAATCCTCTATTTTGCCACATCGTTCCACAAACTCGAATTTTCTTTTAAAGTAACTTCTCTCCAGGTTATATACTGTTATAATAATTATATATGTAGAGGTGATGCCACTTTCCACAAGAAGGTGCCAACAGTTCCAGCACTGTTTTTGCTAAAGACTGTCCAGCACCGAAATATATCTTGAATGAGGAAATGTATCCCGTACTTGAATCACACAGCATCCGAATGAGTATGCCATATTCCATAATTTTTGACGGATTGTGAACTTTAAAATTTAACCAACCATGCCACAGTGTCATCCCTCATCAATTGAGCTGTTTTGACTAATATTAAAGGTTCCTTTAAACTTTTTGAAAAAACAATCAATAATGAATTGCACTTTGAAAAGGCGGTCGGCATTACACGGTTTATTGTTGTTGTTGGAAAAATGTGAAAACGATGATATTTGTCTGAACTGGTTGTGGGACATCATTTTGCGAAGTATCGGTGTGTCTCTCAATGGATTTGTTGGCCAATAATCACTGATCCCCCTCCCCATGAACCATGGACCTTGCCGTTGGTGGGGAGGGTTGCGTGCCTCAGTTATACAGATAGCCGTACCTTAGGTACAACCACAACGGAGGGGTATCTGTTGAGAGGCCAGACAAACATGTGGTACCTGAAGAAGGGTAGCAGCCTTTTCAGTAGTTGCAGGGGCAACAGTCTGGATGATTGACTGGTATGGCCATGTAACACTAACCAAAACAGCCTTGCTGTGCTGGTACTACGAACGGCTTAAAGCAAGGGGAAACTACAGCCGTAATTTTTCCTGAGGGCATGCAGCTTTACTATGTACGTAAATGATGATGGTGTCCTCTTGGGTAAAATATTCTGGAAGTAAAATAGTCCCCCATTCGGATCTCCGGGCGGGGACTACTCAGGAGGACGTTGTTATCAGGAGAAAGAAAACTGGCGTTCTACAGACCTGAGCGTGGAATGTCAGATCCCTTAATCGGGCAGGTAGGTTAGAAAATTTAAAAAGGGAAATGGATACGTTAAAGTTAGATATAGTGGGAATTAGTGAAGTTCGGTGGCAGGAGGAACAAGACTTCTGGTCAGGTGAATACGGGTTATAAATACAACATCAAATAGTGGTAATGCAGGAGTAGGTTTAATAATGAATAAGAAAATAGGAATGTGGGTAAGCTACAACAAACAGCATAGTGAACACATTATTGTGGCCGAGACAGATATGAAGCCCACACCTATCACAGTAGTACAAGTTTATATGCCAACTAGCTCTGCAGATGTCAAAGAGATTGATGAAAAGTTTGATGAGATAAAAGAAATTATTCAGATAGTGAAGGGAGACGAAAATTTAATAGTCATGGTCGACTGGAACTCAATAGAAGGAAAAGGAAGAGAAGGAAACGTAGTAGGTGAATATGGAATGGGAGTAAGGAATGAAAGAGGAAGCCGCCTGGTAGAATTTTGCACAGAGCATAACTTAATCATAGCTAACACTTGGTTCAAGAATCATAAAAGAAGGTTGTATACATGGAAGAACCCTGGAGATACTGGAAGGTCTCAGATAGATTTCAGGGGCAGATGTGGACTCTGATCATAATCTATTGGTTATGAACTGTAGTTTAAAACTGAAGAAACTGCGAAGAGGTGGGAATTTGAGGAGATGGGACCAGGATAAAATGAAAGAACCAGAGGTTGTAGAGAGCTTCAGGGAGAGCATTAGAGAACGATTGACAAGAATGGGGGAAAGAAATACAGTAGAAGAAGAATGGGTAGCTTTGAGGTATGAAATAGTGAAGGTCACAGAGGATCAAGTAGATAAAAAGATGAGGGCTAATAGAAATCCTTGGGTAACAGAAGAGAGATAGAATTTAATTGATGAAAGGAGAAAATATAAAAATGCAGTAAATGAAGCAAGCAAAAAGGAATACAAACGTCTCAAAAATGAGATCGACAGGAAGTGCAAAATGGCTAAGCAGGGATGGCTAGAGGACAAATGTAAGGATGTAGAGGCGCATAACTCTAGGGGTAAGTTAGATACTGCTTACAGGAAAATTAAAGAGACCTTTGGAGAAAAGAGAACCACTTGCATGAATATCAAGAGCTCAGATGGAAACCCAGTTCTAAGCAAAGAAGGAAAAGCAGAAATGTGGAAGGAGTATATAGAGGGTCTATACAAGGGCGATGCTCTTGAGGACAATATTATAGAAATGGAAGAGAATGTAGATGAAGATGAAATAGGAGATATGATATTGCGTGAAGAGTTTGACAGAGCACTGAAAGACCTAAGCCGAAACAAGGCCCCGGAGTAGACAACATTCCATTAGAACTACTGACAGAATTGGGAGAGCCAGGTTTAACAAAATTCTTACCACCTAGTGAGCAAGATGTATGAGACAGGCGAAAGACCCTCAGACTTCAAGAAGAATATAATTATTCCAATCCCAAAGAAAGCAGGTGTTGACAGATGTGAAAATTACCGGATTATCAGTTTAATAAGCCATGGCTGCAAAATACGAATTCCTTACAGACGAATTGAAAAACTAGTGGAAGCCAACCTCGGGGAAGATCAGTTTGGATTCCGTAGAAATGTTCGAACACATGAGGCAATACTGACCCTACGACGTATCTTAGAAAATAGATTAAGGAAAGGCAAACCTACTTTTCTAGCATTTGTAGACTTAGAGAAAGATATTGACAATGTTGACTGGAATACTCTTTCAACTTCTGAAGGTGGCAGGGGTAAAATACAGGAAGCGAAAGGCTATTTACAATTTGTACAGAAACCAGATGGCAGTCATAAGAGTCGAGGGGCATGAAAGGGAAGCAGTGGTTGGGAAGGGAGTGAGACAAGGTTGAAGCCTCTCCCCGATGCTATTCAATCTGTATATTGAGCAAGCAGTTAAGGAAACAAAAGAAAAATTCGGAGAAGGAATTAAAATCTATAGAGAAGAAATAAAAACTTTGAGGTTAACCGATGACATTGTAATTCTGTCAGACACAGCAAAGGACCTGGAAGAGCAGCTGAACAGAATGGACTGTGTCTTGAAAGGAAGATATAAGATGAACATCAACAGAAGCAAAACTAGGCTAATGGAATGTAGCCGAATTAAATCGGGTGATGCTGCAGTAATTAGATTAGGAAATGAGATGCTTAAAGTAGTAAATGAGTTTTGCTATTTGGGAAGCAAAATAACTGATGATGCTCGAAGTAGAAAAGATATAAAATGTACACTGGCAACGAAAAGGAAAGCGTTACTGAAGAAAAGAAATTTGTTAACATCGAGTATAGATTTAAGTGTCAAGAAGTCGTTTCTGAAAGTATTTGTATGGAGTGTAGCCATGTATGGAAGCGAAACATGGACAATAAATAGTTTGGACAAGAAGAGAATAGAAGCTTTCGAAATTTGGTGCTACAGAAGAATGCTGAAGATTTGTGGCACAACCTGACTAGAAGAAGGGATCAGTTGGTAGGGCATATTCTGAGGCATATAGGGATCACCAATTTAGTATTGGAGGGCAGCGTGGAGGGTAAATATCATAGAGGGAGACCAAGAGATGAATACACTTAACAGATTCAGAAGGATGTAGGTTGCAGTAGGTACTGGAAGATGAAGAAGCTTGCACAGGATAGAGTAGCATGGAGAGCTGCATCAAACCAGTGTCTGGACTGAAGACCACCACAACAACAGCCATCATTGATCCTTTCTTTTTTTACAATTCCATGAGGATAGCAAGCACAAATCATTTTCAAAGTTCAGATCCCATAATGTGGACAAATTTGCCTTTTTTAATCCAGTTTCCTTCTATTGCAATTTTGACTGTAGTACTTGCTGATTTAGTTGCTTGCTAATATATTCAAATAGATCGTTCCCAATATATAATTCTACAATAGCCTCAACACATTGTATATCTTTGGGAAATAGGTTTGGACCCAGAGATCCTTCAGATTTATTACTGGTCCTTAAATCAAAGTCTGACCACTGTGCACTGTCTTCTTCGTCCAATTCATCCGAATCAGTTGACAACCGTAGCCTTCACCGAATTCTTCTTGGAGGTATTTCATTATCTTCTGACGATTCTGCTTCACTTTTATTTTTTTGATATCCAATGTCTTCTTCCCAATAGGCCAAGTCGTCCAGAAAGTCGGACAAGATGTCCGCACATTCATCATAAATAATCGTATTGTCTCTTTTGTCTGTCATGATGAACAGGCACAAGTACTTATAAAAACAAAAAACTTGTTGACATGTGTAACTTATTGTTACCTAAACAAATCACCAACAGAATGCAAAAGATACTAAAGTGCTGTCACCGGCCACTGAGCGATACTATGCACACGACACCATTGTGATGTCGCCTGCTGTTGACTGCTATTTCGCGCATGACACCACTGTGGTGTCGACGGATGGCATAGTGTTAAGTTTGATGGCAAAAATACTGTAGAAGTGTGTAACGTTACTGTTAATGACAGTGTGGAAGTGCAGCAAAAGCTGCCATTTTTCCACATCTTTAATCCAAAAGAAGTCCTGGACTGCTAGAAGCAAATTAAAAATTGGGACAATTCTGCAATTCAGATATTTGTGGGTGAGTAAGTTCGGATCTGAGTTTATATCCGACAAACTGGGCATGGCTAAGAAAATTATTGTTAATTGGAGACAATTTTGTGGGGACATTCATGAAGAAGTATGCCTCAGACAAAATTTGAAATTTAATGGTGAAGTAGTAATTGTTGAGACAGACGAGTCTTAGTTTGGTTGGTTGGTTGGTTGATTGGGGGAGGGGACCGAACAGCACGGTAATCAGTCCCATTAGGTTAGGAAAGAAGCAGAAGGAAGTCACCCTTGCCCTTTCAAATGAACCATCTCAGCATTTATCTGAAGTGATTTAGGGAAATCATGGAAAGCCTAAATCAGGATAGCCGGACGTGGGTATGAACTGTTATCCTGCTGAATGTGATCCAGTGTGCTGTCTTAGTTTGGCCTAAATAACTATGGAAGATGTGACAAAAAGAAAGACAGATGGGGTTTGGAGGAATACCAGGAGGATCATACAAATGATCCCCCCCCCCCCTTCCCCAGTGATCAAACACTGTTTGCTGGACATTCTTGTTGAAAACATTTTTCCATGCATGACAATAATTTCACTGTTTTCATGAGTAAAAGTGCCTGAAAGATAAGGATTTTCAACATTTCACTATCACATGCTATGACACCACGGTGAACACATGGGCTGCTATCAAAAGGTCACTTCATAACACAAGGCAGTGCATGGCATTTTTTGGTAGCTACTTGTCTGAATAGTGTGGAAAAAGCAGAATCAAAATGAATCAGATTTGTTTTTGTGCTTTTTGACAGCTGTTGTCTTGGTTTACAATCCATATGAATAAAATTTCTTCCAGTTTCATATTTATTTATTTATTTATTCTCCATTCACAATACTTAATCCTACCATAAGCAGCTATTCTATTAATAATAGTGGGTGCCACAAATATTTGACTGTTTTGCCCCAATTATGTCACTAACTACAAGGTTATGGTTAGACTGGAGTGTGAGAGGATCGTTGAGAGCTGCCAACACCAATGAATGTAAAAACTGCAAGTGAAATGAGTGGCAATTAAATGTATAATCTTAGCTGTTACTAATATCTTGACTCTTTCTTTTGAATGTTTTGCTATTTTCAAGCTTGTGATATACTGACATGAAAAAATATTTCTCCATTTCTTGCTTGCAGGCATGTCTTCTGTCTGGTGCTCTCTCATTGGCAGTGTAGAACCAGTATCCCCTTTTGTTCCCATCATGCCTCACGGTGAATACAGACAGCATCGTAGCACGAGGCACGTAAGTACATCACTGGCCCTAATCTAGACATTTACCCAGCAGTGATTTTCTCAGAGAGAAAATTGAGACTGTAATTTCTCGACATTGGAATCTCAATCCTTCCCTGAAACTTCCAATGGTATATATATTTGGTAATAGGATAACATCAATTATCATCGAAGCATTGAGTCACATAAAAGCAACTAACTACAGAGCAAAACTGTGGCTACAGGCAGGACAATGTTTCATATATTTCTCACTATCTTGAAAATTTATCTTGAACAAAATTACTTCTTCAATGCCAACCAACACTCATTCTAAAAACATTGATCATGTGAAAGCCAACTCGCACTTTTCTTGCACAACCTACTGAAAACTTTTGATCATGACAATCAGATAGATGCAGTATTTCTCAATTTCCGAAAAGCACCTGACTCAGTACCACTCCTACGTTCATTGTCAAAAGTATGATCATACGGCGCATCAATTGAAATTTGTGACTGGACTGAGGACTTTTTGGTACGGATGGAAAAGTATGTTATCTTGAATAGAGAGTCATTGTCAGATGAAGTGGAACTTCAGATGTGCCCCAGGAAAGTGTGTTGGGACACTCGTTGTTAATGTTGTATATAAATGGTCTTGCACACAATATTAATATTAAACTCTGACTTTTTGCAGATGATGCAGTAATCTATGACGAAGTACTGTCTGTAAGAAGCTACTTAAATATTCAGTCAGATCTTGGTAAGACTTCAAAGTGGTGCAGAGATTGGCAACTTGTTTTTAATGTTCAGAAATGTAAAATTGTGCATGTCACAAAACAAAAGAAGCATAGTATCCTACAACTGTAATATCAATGAGCCACTGTTGGAATCAGACAAATCATACAAATACATGTATTTCACACTTCATAGTGATAACAAATGGAATGATCATATAGCCTCAGTTGTTGGTGAAGCAGAAGGTAGACTTCGGTTTATTTGTATATTACCGAGAAAGTGCAATCAGTCTACAAAAGAGATTGCTTACAAATCACTTGTGTGACTGTTTCTCGAATATTGCTCAAGTGTGTGGGACCCTTACCAAATAGGACTAACAAGGGATATTGAATGTATACAGATAAGGGCAGCACGAATCGTCACAGGTTTGTTCGACCTGTGAGGTGTCACACACAGATACCGGAGACTCTTGAAGACACACAAATTATCCAGAGAAAGTCTATTACCAAAGTTTCAAGAATCACCTTTAAATGATGACTCTACAAATATACTACAACCCACTACATATCACTCACATAGGGATTGTGAGGACAAGATTACAATAATTACTGCACTGGGAATTCATACAATAATTTTTCCTATGCCCCACACATGAATGGAACAGGAAGAAATCCTAATAGCTGGTACAATGGGATGTACCCTACGCCATGACCCTCACGGTGGTTTGCGGAGTATAGGTGTAGGTGTAGGTGTAGGTGTAGGTGTAAATGTAAATGAAGATATAGATGCTGCACTCAAGGAAGAAACAATACCCAGAGTTATCTTGACTACACAACTGGTTACACTCTGTCTTGGTACCCACGAACTCCCCTCAAACTAAACTACCAGTTACAATACACTGTAAAACTTGGTTTCTTTTGTATAAAGCTTCCAAAGATATTAACATGTATTTATTTATTATTTCTCCACCCTTAGACACATTTCAATATCCCTGGATAACTGATTGTTTACTTTCAAGGCCATTAAAATACAAACAAACTGAGTAAGTGTCTCACCTCCAGAGGTATTAGGTGTTCACTCTTGACATTTGGAATGACTTGCTTACTGCCAACGACTTGGACACTGGCAGTCACTCGTATGTCACGGCAATATCCACGCTGTGTGTCCTTGCCCTTCACCATACGTCGAACAACATCACCGGGCATCAATGAACGATCGGCCAAACATACCTAAATGAAACACAACACAACAGACTACTTACAATATCATCAGATGACTAACGAAATGCACATTTAATACACTGTAATAAATAGTTTTAAGATGGAATCTTGGAGCCACAACTTATGTAAATAAATATGCATAAATAATTGAGCAACAAATACATAAAAGGTAAGAACAGCTTACCTACTTAAAATTTCACTTATTTATACAACACTTTCCCAACACTCAATAAAGAAATCTTAACCAGAATTCTGACAATACGGAAAGTGCCTGTGGAATGTAGTACCTCAACCATTCTCTAAGGTCAATTTAGTACGAGGTGAGTTTGAAGAGTCCATGCAAAGGCCGACAGATGGCACCACTGGTGCGTATTGAGGTCATGTTTAGTTAATAGCATCTTTGGAAAGAACGCACACAAAGTTTCAGCCATATTGGTCTACTTCTTTGTGTTTTGCATTCGTGTGAATCAATGAAGTACAGTGATTGCCAAAAAATGGACAAAAAAGAATTTGATTTGATGATTAAACATTACTTTATGAAAGGCAAAACGCCTCAGGAGACTAAAGAGAAGCTTGATAAACATTACAGTAACTCTGCACCTTTGATTAGAACAGTTTATAAGTGGTTTCAAAATTTTCGGAGTGGCCATATGGGCATAAGTGATGCTGAACGTTCTGGATGCCCTGTGGAGGTTATGACTCCAGAAATCATTGATAAAATCCACGTTATGGTGATGGATGACAGAAGAGTTAAGATTGCTAGTGCTATGGGCATCCCGAATGAACAGGTACATAATATTTTGCATAAACATTTGGACATGTGAAAGCTACCCGCAAGATGGGTTCTGCGATTGTGGAATCGTGTGAAGTTTTGCAAGGATGGTTTGCAGCTGTTCAGGAAGAATCCGCAGGACTTTAAGTGTCGTTTCGTCACAGTGGATGAAACATGGATACATTACTACACTCCTGAGACCAAACAACAATCTAAACAATGGGTTACCAAGAGAGAATCTGCACCAAAAAAGGCGAAGACCATTCCTTCGGCCAGAAAGGTTATAGCGACTGTCTTTTGGGATTCGCAAAGGACAATTCACATCGAATATCTGGAAAAGGGTGAAACTATTACAGGTGCGTATTATTCATCGTTATTGGACCGTTTGAAAACCGAGCTGCAAGAAAACTGCTGCAATTGGACTGCATTAAAGTCCTTTTCCATCACAACAATGCACCAGCAAACACCTCAGCAGTTGTGGTCGCAAAATTAATGGAAATAGCATTCCAACTCATTTTACATCCCCCCCATTCTCCAGACTTGGCTCCCTCAGACTACTATTTGTTCCCCAATTTGAAGAAATGGCTGGCAGGAAAAAGATTTTATTCAAACGAGGAGGTGATCACAGCAACTAATAGTTATTTTGCAGACTTGGACAATTCTTATTATGCAGAAGGGACCAACAAATTAGAAGTGTTGGGTGAAGTGTATAAGTCCAAAAGGAGACTATGTCGAAAAATAAAAAAGTTTTATGCCAAACAGGTAAGTAGTTTTTATTTTTGCAATGACTTTTCAAATGCCCCTCATATTTGACCACTGTGACTTATCATTGTCCAGGTTATTTGTAAACACAATACTTTTAAATATAGTTGATACAGAAACATTTAAAAAAATGGATATTAGGGGTCACTGTAGATCATGCAGTTTCATATCCCATTACGAGCACGAGTGCTGTCACAAAATTAACAGCAACTTTGAAAAATAGTATTTTCAGAATTATGCATATTTTGCTTTATTTCCGTATCCAATTTTTATGACAACATCGTAATCTCCATGCATACAAATTGTGCCTTATGATATAAATGTAATATTTCTACAAGGTATTCCTAAAGTATGCAAAAATTGTGCCCTCACTAAAGATAGGTAATGCAGGAAGTATTGAAACTACAGGTCAGTTTCACTACGGTCTTCTTTCTCAAAAATAAACGAATCTCTTATGAAGGACAGGCTGAAGAGTTTAACAATGCACAGTTTGGTTTTCAAAGTGAGAGAAGTACAATATTGGCCACTACAGAGTGCATAAAAGTGGTTTTTGGAACTCTTGACAGGGATGACTCTAATTCAGGCATATCCTTAGTCTTTTTCAAGGCCTTTGACAATGCTGACCATAAAATACTGCTAAATAAGCTAGAGATGCTAGGTGTAAGAGGCGTAGCAAGTAAGTGGTTGCAAAAAGGTGTAAAAGGTAAGGTAGTCCACACATCTGCTGATGGCAACTTTTTAGTAAAACAATTGGCAGGCAAGAAACACAAACATGGGTGTTCCTCAGAGTAACGTATTGAACCCAGTTCTGTTCTTATTATGTGTCAATGACTTTCCAGATAGTATACAACATAGAGAAGAGTTCTCTTTACCGATGACAGCAACATCATAGTCACTGGTAAAACACCACAGTCCGAGACAGAGAAAGTATATGAAACCCTCAAGGATGTTTACTGTTGGGCAGTAAGGAGTAAACTGACACAGAACATAACAAAAACAAATAGTATTCACTTCGGCATAAAGAAGAAAAACAACCCTGTCACATTAGGCACACAAGACAAATCTATTGATTATATAACAAGTACAAAGTTTTTATCCATGAATATTGATTATCAGTTAACTTGGAATGAGCACCCAAAGATACTGGCAAAAAGAATGTCATCAGCATGTTATGCTTTTTTGGTGACACACTATTCCTATGTATACTTGATGCTTAGCTGTGGGGTTCTTTTCTGGGGATTAAAGGCATGAAACATGGCCAACACTTTTAAATTGCAGAAAAAGGCAGTAAAAATAATAACTAGAAGTAGTATTTGAGCTAATTGTATAGAGCTATCTAGAAAATTGAGCATCCTTATCGCACCAAGTAAATACATCTGTCGATGTGTGGTGTGTATCAAGGATAACTGTGCTTAGTATTCCACTAATAGTTCTACATACAGTTATGGTACGACAGTCAGTATGGATTTACATTTATCAACAAAAAACAAATAAAACCCTTGAAACAGATTTTCTATCAGGGAACACAATTGTATAACAAATAGGCCAAGGAATCGAAAGAAATGACAAATACTAATGTTCAAAAAGTAGCTAGTACCTAATGCATCCTACACAATTAAAGATTACTTGGAGGACTCAGTAGTTAGTAATAATGAAAAGGATTAACTTCTATACCCTGCTGCATTTAAATAAAAGTGTCATTCCATGGGAAGTTAACCAATAAAAAAATAAATTTGAACCTTAATTATATAGAATTTTGTAATTTTTTCCTTTTTATTTTACATCAAACTAATTTTAAATCCAAAATTTAATTTGTTTTTGGAAATTTCATTTTTGTACTGTTAATTTTAAAGTTATCAAAATTGTGCAATTTGTCATATCTTTAAACGTTAAAATGTTCACGTCTCAAAAACTATATTATGTATGCACCTGAAATTAATTCCATTTTATTCAGTTTATTGTACACTTTAAAAATGTGTACTACTTGAACACATCCATTAAACTGCTAAATTTTCCCAAATCAAACTTTTTTTTTAATTCTGAAAATGCCACAGTCTGATTTTTTTATTTTTGTTTTGCAAAGTCTGTGTTAGCTGTACACTATCTGTCAATGTGTCTGTGGCAAATTTCATTATGGTATTCCACAAAACAATAGTTAAAATGAAATTACGGAGTAATAACTAAGCACACTTCTGTTTATCATTTTGAAACTGTATTAAACCATGCCATCTAGCCATTAACAGGAACAGTGTAGGGGATAGTGTGCCTTTTCTGCTTTATATAACTTTTAATTTAGTTGTAGCTACTATTTACTGAACAATACTATAAAACAATAACATTCACTTCTATTAACAGCAATTCACTTCAGTAGAGATGAATTATGGAGATAAAGTTAGTAAAGCACTGGTGAGGGAAAAGAGAAGCAAGTTGCTGCTTGCATGTATAACTCTTTCATTATAGGCCCTCAGAATCATGACACGCACATTTTTTCCACCTTATCATCTAAGGATGTTCATATACACTCCTGGAAATGGAAAAAAGAACACATTGACACCGGTGTGTCAGACCCACCATACTTGCTCCGGACACTGCGAGAGGGCTGTACAAGCAATGATCACACGCACGGCAGAGCGGACACACCAGGAACCGCGGTGTTGGCTGTCGAATGGCGCTAGCTGCGCAGCATTTGTGCACCGCCGCCGTCAGTGTCAGCCAGTTTGCCGTGGCATACGGAGCTCCATCGCAGTCTTTAACACTGGTAGCATGCCGCGACAGCGTGGACGTGAACCGTATGTGCAGTTGACGGACTTTGAGCGAGGGCGTATAGTGGGCATGCGGGAGGCCGGGTGGACGTACCGCCGAATTGCTCAACACGTGGGGCGTGAGGTCTCCACAGTACATCGATGTTGTCGCCAGTGGTCGGCGGAAGGTGCACGTGCCCGTCGACCTGGGACCGGACCGCAGCGACGCACGGATGCACGCCAAGACCGTAGGATCCTACGCAGTGCCTTAGGGGACCGCACCGCCACTTCCCAGCAAATTAGGGACACTGTTGCTCCTGGGGTTCGGCGAGGACCATTCGCAACCATCTCCATGAAGCTGGGCTACGGTCCCGCACACCGTTAGGCCGTCTTCCGCTCATGCCCCAACATCATGCAGCCCGCCTCCAGTGGTGTCGCGACAGGCGTGAATGGAGGGACGAATGGAGACGTGTCGTCTTCAGCGATGAGAGTCGCTTCTGCCTTGGTGCCAATGATGGTCGTATGCGTGTTTGGCGCCGTGCAGGTGAGCGCCACAATCAGGACTGCATACGACCGAGGCACACAGGGCCAACACCCGGCATCATGGTGTGGGGAGCGATCTCCTACACTGACCATACACCACTGGTGATCGTCGAGGGGACACTGAATAGTGCACGGTACATCCAAACCGTCATCGAACCCATCGTTCTACCATTCCTAGACCGGCAAGGGAACTTGCTGTTCCAACAGGACAATGCACGTCCGCATGTATCCCGTGCCACCCAACGTGCTCTAGAAGGTGTAAGTCAACTACCCTGGCCAGCAAGATCTCCGGATCTGTCCCCCATTGAGCATGTTTGGGACTGGATGAAGCGTCGTCTCACGCGGGCTGCACGTCCAGCACGAACGCTGGTCCAACTGAGGCGCCAGGTGGAAATGGCATGGCAAGCCGTTCCACAGGACTACATCCAGCATCTCTACGATCGTCTCCATGGGAGAATAGCAGCCTGCATTGCTGCGAAAGGTGGATATACACTGTACTAGTGCCGACATTGTGCATGCTCTGTTGCCTGTGTCTATGTGCCTGTGGTTCTGTCAGTGTGATCATGTGATGTATCTGACCCCAGGAATGTGTCAATAAAGTTTCCCCTTCCTGGGACAATGAATTCACGGTGTTCTTATTTCAATTTCCAGGAGTGTAGAATAAAACCAGTGGATTAATAAGTGCACATAAAATAATTCAGGTGGCTTTCTAAATGTTCATATTGATCAGTTGTGGAATTACATTGGGATCAAATATTAACTTCCTTCCAATTGTCTGAATGGGGTAAGCATATATGCCATCGGCTACTTTTTAATGTGAAAAATTCATCTCTACTGAAGTGAATTGCTGTTAATAGAAGTGAATGTTATTGTTTTATAGTGTTGTTCAGTAAATAGTAGCTGCAACTAAATTAAAAGTTATATAAAGCAGAAAAGGCACACTATCCCTTACGCTGTTCCTGGTTTAATACAGTTTCAAAATGATAAACTGAAGTGGAGAAGTGACAAAACCTTATGGTTATGCATCAAGTTTTATGAAGTTGACTTAGGACATGGCCTGTTTTAAGCAAACATTTAAATAATATTTTATGTAAGTACTACACGTTGCATCCTGTAGGATGACCATATCTAATATAATTTACTAGCGCATTATAAAATTAACTTGTTGCAGGTTTTGAAGAAGATGTTATTACTAACGTTGAAACCTAGGTAAACAATAAAGTTAACCTGCAACTGTAGGCTGTATATTCTTAAAAAACAATATCAGTTGCTGTCGCTGCATAAAAATGTTAAAAATTATTATATAAAAAATGATAAGCATGAAGAATGAAAAAGGAGATGAGCAATTTTTTTTTTTTTTTTTTTTAAAGTTGGATGTTCATAAAATTCAAGTGAGTCCAGATGCAGATGGTATGCCTTTTAACACATTACAAGACATATCGATATGAAGAAATATGGTGGATGGCTTGTGTGCCAACAAGAGATAAAAAGGCGAAGTAAACCTTTCATTTATACATCCTTGTTGCCCAGCTCTTTCTTATTCATAACCAAGATACCAGACAAACCGATAGTACTAAAAAGAACTTCATAATTTGTAAACTGAATCTCACAACTGCCACTTGAAGGACATACAAACTATCAGATGAAGAGCTGTGAAAAGCTTTGCAGAAAATGTTACATGAATAATATTATGAGAAGGTAAGTTGCTACTCACCATATAGTGCAGATGCTGAGTTGCAGGGAGGCACAACAAAAATAGCCACAGGCTTTAATTGTGAGAGTCTTTTCGCTGCGCACATCTGCAACGCAGCATCTCCGCTATATATGGTGAGCAGCAACTTTCCTTCTCATAATATTGTTACATTGATAATCTCTCGTTACTGGTAGGAAGAACTAGATTACACCATTTCAAAGAAAACTGCATTATATAATATCAGGCTTTCATAAGATTGTTACTATATCACCACAAAGTCTTTCTTGCTAAATACAAGTAAAATTTTTCTCATGGCAAGAGACTCGGACAACACACTGTAACATCTACAACATTGTCTAATAAATAATACTGATTAATATTAATGTAATTGTGAAATCACGGTATAACAAAGTACATTATTCATAGTCTTCTTTCAGTATGTATTATGGCATACGTTAAAATATTTTCACAGTTGATTCCAAACAGGAATTTAAATTTCAGTATACTAATTCGATTGTCAATTAAAAAAAAAACATATATTACTGTTTGCTTTATGGCTTAGTAACAAGTCCAATAGACAATGCACTAGGTGCTGGACTTATCAGTAAAGTAAAATTTCTTTTAATGTGTTCCCACTGGCATACCATCTCGAAATCTGGCACACACATTAACAACTAATGTACAACTAACAAATTTTTCCCCCTCACGACCAAAATACATTCAGATGTTAATATTTTCAAAATAAAAAAAATAAAAAAACTAATTTGGAAAAATTCAGCACCATTATGGATACCATCAAGAAGCACAAATTGTTAAAGTTTATCAGAAACTGAATTTAAAAGGTACAAATTTTAAGTCTGTAAGTAAAATAGTTTGAGATGTGGTCTTTTAAGGTTTACAACTAAACAAAAATCAGATAACTTTAGAAGTTTGAAAACTTAATAACTGAAAAATGAAAGATTCATACAAATTTAATTTGGGAATTTTCATGCAAACAAGTGCTAATTACTATCAATGTACAAAAATTATCTAAATATGAGATGTTAAGCTCCAAACCATTGGTTGATTTCACATGGACTGACCCAAGAAAGTCATTTGTCAGGATCTTAAGTGCATGGCAGTAATGTCTTGCTGATGCAGTATCCCCCCCCCCCCTCAAGCTGGGCAGATGAGAGGACAGGAAGCAAACCCGAGCGTACTTGAATATTGCTGGTCCAGGAACCTGTTGTCTGAACAGGCAGAAAGATATCACGAAAGGCTTAGCACAGGGTGCATACGTGGACAAGGAAAAAAAAATCCCGGATTTCCCGGTTGAAAATACACTTTCTCCCGGATGAAAATACACTTTTTCCGTGTTAAATGACAGTATACTTTTCCTCGGTACTGTAAAACTTATCAATCATTGAAATGTTTCTGGTTTTCTAAACAGACGTAGAATTTACCGGCACTTTAGAAAATGAAACCCAGGGGACAAAACCAGGTTTTCGAAAGATCTTTGATGTACAGCAACATGTACGCTGCATTTCTTCGTTTTACGGAGGTATAAATTCGAATTCCACCAAACATTGCATGTTACTTTTCGAAGCAATGAAATCGAGATTGCGACGCGCTTTTGTAAGCCAGTCATAGCTCATGTCACATGATCTCGACAGCTGATGACAGTACAAGACACATAGTGTAGTCAACCAATAGCAAGATCACTCTTAAGTAGCGCGAACACACAAAAAGAAAAGTTAATGGTTTAAATTAGAACACATAGTTTTGATAGAACAAAAGTCCGCAGCTCGTGGTCGTGCGGTAGCGTTCTCGCTCCCCGCGCCCGGTTCCCGGGTTCGATTCCCGGCAGGGTCAGGCATTTTCTCTGCCTCGTGACGACTGGGTGTTGTGTGATGTCCTTCGGTTAGTTAGGTTTAAGTAGTTCTAAGTTCTAGGGGACTGATGACCATAGATAAGTCCCATAGTGCTCAGAGCCATTTGATAGAAGAAAAACAAAGCTTTCACAAATAATATTGGTCTCCAAGATTAATAAGCTGCAAGAGAAGCTAAGCTTCCACATATAATGCTGATCATTTTGCGCGTGTTACACTTTAAGATACATGACACAAATGTGCCAGTAAAATTTTTAATAAAGACCTAAATGTCTGATCTTCTGGGCTCTAAATTATTCTAGATGGTCGTCCTCAAGGAGTTGATTTTTACATGAGAGTCAAACGCTCTGTGGTTTAAGAAATTCATCGTACATTCTCGCACATAGTTCATCTTGCGTAAAAGGAAATTTACTTTGAAAGTAACATTTTTCAAACCATCATTCGCAATATTTTCCCGTGACCTGTTAGAAACAGGTTCGTTTCAGCAGTTGCCAGAGAGCGCCAGATAACAGGCGTCACCGCGCCAGCGCAGCTACGATGACGCAGGAAGCCCGTATGTTCGTACGTGCGATCTTGCATTATGTCGTAAAAGAAACAAGACATCAAAGGATACTTCAGGAGCATCGTAATTTCATGAACCATACTAAAATGCGTAATTTGGCTTAAAGTGCACAATCGTATGTCCAGATTCGGATGTAAATTTTCTAGAGTACCAGTACTGTATTATCTCATGTTTGGTTCTTTATTATGGCATAATGTCATACGAGCTAGAAGATGGAAAACGTGCACTTGAAATGCAGCGAATAGTTGAAACTAGCCAACAGCGTGAGATTAAACACTTCGTTTGAAATAAACTGACTTCCTGAGCGCAAAATATTAATAAAAGCCCAATCTCTTTAGCAAACCGACAACAATAACTTCATTGTTCTGCAAGGTGATTAATGCTTGATTGTCAGAAAGGTGGAAATAAAACCTGGAACTAACAACATATTTTAGCCTTACGTAATTATGCGAACGTATTTTAATTAATTTCGTAGCTCCCGGCCACAGAAATCCGTTTTGTTTTCATTTAATGTGAGAGCAATAAACGAAGAGGAAACAGCAAAATCAATAAACGTAAACACAGGTCACGTGGAGACTACCCGCCTCCCCACTACAACTCAGACTGCTCTGTGCATCAGCCCTGGATCTACGATATTTCCGAACCGGAGCAATTTAGATAGTGGCGCTCAGCCACACATCTTTAGCCAGAAATGGGAGAAGGTACTACCCATAGGCGACTCAACTGCGCATGCGCAAGAGCCCGCCCGCAACTGCTCAAATGAATCAAATGTAAACAGCTGTCATGCCACACTCATCGAAGGCAATTTGTTGTTAGGAAGCACTGCATATTCTTCCTGAAGCCTTTGACACAATTTGGTTGGCAGACGCTTGTATGAGCACTGTGTTTTGTTGTATATGGCGCAATTCCTTTGCCGCTTAAGTTTTATTTTCGTTTTTCTTCCTCTTGTTAATTTTTTGTTGTTGCAATATTATCCTGCAGACGTGGAATACAGTAATATCCTTTGTTGGAGTATTGGTTCTTACCAGTTAAAATAACAAAAATTTAACTGGTAACTAAAACAAGGAAAAGTTCCCAATTCCAAAAAATTCCCGGGTTTTTCCCGGTTTTCTCCCGGACGAAAAAATTCCCGGGTTTTTCCCGGTTTTCTCCCGGACGAAAAAATTCCCGGGTTTTTCCCGGATGTCCCGGGTCGTATACACCCTGTAGCAGCATCTGCATGGCCCAGAAGTCATCAGCAGGTGTCCTTAGTGTTTCTGGTGATGAAGAGCAAACTATGCTTTTTATATTATTTGTTATCGTAAGACATTTGTGTGTAAATCAAAGTACACTGTATAACAGGGATCAATTTAATCCGTCTGGCCATCCTGATTTGTGTTTTGCATGGTTTTCCTAGATCACTCCAGGCAAATGCTGGGATGATACCATCATCAAGACTGCAACAGACCACCTGTCCTATCCTTATAGAGCATATTCAGTATTCTGTGTATATATTTTGAGCTACTGATTTTCACTGTGCTACAGTGAAAACTCATTTATCATTGCAAGATGATCCTGGGCTGAAGTAAATAAATCTTTTTCAACTAGCAAAAAGGTCTCTTTTAGTACATTCCAGCTTCTTGCTTACCTCAAGAAAAATCTAACATAGTACATGGTACATTCTGTTCTTGACTGGCAGATTTTCAGTAGAGATTTTTCCAAGTAAATACAGAGCTAAGTTTGGGTTTGGTGTTAGCATACCCAGGTTGCCGTGCGGTCTAACACACTGCTTTCCAGGCGGCACGAACCCGCCCAGCAGTTGAGTCGAGGTCCGGTGTCGGCCAGTCTGTGGATGGTTTTTATCTGCCTCGGCAAATGCAGGCTGGTTCCACTTATTCCACCTCAGTTACACTGTGTCGGCGATTGCTGCATGAACACTTTCTCCACATACATGTACACCATAATTACTCTACCAGGCAAACACTGGTGTTACACTCATCTGGTGAGGGACTTTCACAGGGGGTCCACTGGGGGCTGAACCGCACAATAACCCTGGGTTTGGTGTGGGGCTACGGTGGGGTGAGTGGACTGCTGTAGCCTGTTGTGAGGTTGTGTACCACTGAGAGCTACAGTGGGGACGAAGCCTCTCCATCGTTTCTAGGTCCCTAGTTCCACACAATACATTACAACGGGTTTGATGTGAGTTGCTTCTCATGGCAATAGCACTTGTGATTTTAAAACACAATCAACTTTCCCAAGTGATAACATGAGCACTCATTGTCCAGAAAACACTGCACAATAGACTTGCATAAATGGGGCAGGATGTGCTTATCTACAAGTAATGACCTGTGGTATTTTGAGATACTCAGTGTTTTGAGGCCACTGGTCACTCTTTAGCAGCAGTAACCATCATTCTTCACAATCCTTTTAAAACTGAGTAGCATCGCACAGTTGGAGCAGAAGGAAGATAAATACCCAAAGACACAACTGGAAGTGACACTCTAAAGTTTGGTAAAGAAGTCTATGTGCTAGCCATCTTGTTCTGCAATTATTTATTATCGTTTACAATGGCACAAGCCTGAAGGGAGTACAGAAACAGCAACACAGTCCACAACTAATGAGAACAAGACATGGTTCTTCACTGCAAGGGACAAATTATAAATAGTTATTGCAAACCTAATAATATCTAAAAATGATCATCCAGGGACAACCTTTCTTTTGCTCAAAGTGTTTTTTTTTTTTTTTTTTTTTTTTTTTTTTTTTTTTTTTTTGTGGTTTTAGGGCGCAAAACTTCTATGGTCATTAGCGCCCAGCCCGTGACTTAAGACAGTAAAAAACCGAAATTGAAAACCAGCAGCAATGGGAACAAAGTCAGAAAATTGGAGAAACTAAAAATAGAAGAAGGCTTAAAAATCTACTACAGAAAGGGGGTGGTTGTCCCCAAAAAAGGCTTCAAATGACTGACGTCATTTCACTGTCACTAATAAACTGGAGAACGCGGTCGGCTGAGCGCGTGTCATCTGCTAAAATCGACGATAGATCAAGCGATAGCTGTAGACGGGAGCGTAACGGATTAAAATATGGGCATTCAATTAAAAGGTGTCTTACCGTCCACAGCTGAGAGCAGTGGGGACAGAGTGGGGGAGGATCGCCGCTTAAAAGATGTCGATGGCTAAAACGACAGTGCCCTATCCGGAGTCTAGCTAAAATTACCTCCTCCCGACGACGCGTTCGGGAGGAAGAGGTCCAAGCGCAAGGAAGGGCTTTCACTTCCCGCAATTTATTACGGGGAAGTGCCGACCAATGCGCATGCCATAAATGAGCAACTTGGCGACATAAACCGCTCCGTAGATCTGTGAAGGGAAGCGACTGAATAGCTGGCCGAGGAAGAGAGACTGCAGCCATATCGGCCGCCTCATTCCCACAGATACCAGCGTGTCCCGGGAGCCAGAGGAACGCCACCGAGACGCCCCCCAGGTGGAGCAAGCGCAGACAGTCCTGAATCCGGTAGACCAGAGGGTGCACAGGGTAAAGAGCTTGTAGACTGAGGAGAGAGCTGAGAGAATCTGAGCAGATAACGTACTGTATCCGCTGATGGCGGCGGATGAAGTGGACAGCCTGGAGAACAGCGTAAAGCTCCGCAGTATAAACCGAACACTGGTCGGGAAGCCGAAAGCGATTTGGGGTGTCGCCAACAATATAAGCACTCCCTACACCTAACGATGTTTTCGAGCCGTCGGTGTAAATAAATGTGGCGTCCGTCATTTCTGCACATAGAGCAGCAAATGCCCGACGATAAACAAGTGTAGGGGTACCTTCCTTGGGAAATTGACAAAGGTCACGGAGCAGGCAGATCCGGGGACGGAGCCAAGGCGGTGCTGTACCCCAAGTTGTCATGAAGGTTTTAGGAAAGCGGAAGGAAAGAGAATGGAGCAGTTGACGGAAGCGGACTCCCGGGGGTAGTAGGGAGGAGGAGCGGCCAGCATACCCTACATCAAAGGAGGCGTCGAAAAAAAGGTCATGGGCTGGATTAGCAGGCATGGAAGACAGATGGCTAGCATAACGACTCAGGAGGACTGCTCGCCGATTGGACAGCGGAGGTTCAGCAGTCTCAGCATAAAGGCTTTCCACAGGGCTAGTGTAAAAAGCTCCAGACACTAAACGTAATCCACGGTGGTGGATAGAGTCGAGACGCCGAAGAATAGACGGCCGAGCAGAGGAGTAGACTATGCTTCCATAATCCAATTTCGAGCGCACTAAGGCGCGATAGAGACGGAGAAGGACCACTCTGTCCGCTCCCCAGGAGGTACCATTCAGGACACGGAGGGTGTTACGCGATCGCAGACAGCGAGCCGAAAGATAGGAAACGTGGGAGGACCAGCAGAGTTTTCTGTCAAACATAAGACCCAAGAATTTAGCGACGTCTGAAAACGGAAGGTTGACAGGACCGAGATGTAAGGAGGGCGGAAGAAACTCCTTATGTCGCCAAAAATTGACACAAACGGTCTTACTGGGTGAGAAACGGAAGCCAGTTTCGATGCTCCACGAGTGGAGGCGATCGAGACATCCTTGAAGACGTCGTTCTAAAAGGCGCGTCCGTTGAGCGCTGTAGTAGATCGCAAAATCGTCCACAAAGAGGGAGCCCGAGACATCAGGAGGGAGACAATCCATAATGGGATTTATGGCGATGGCAAACAGTACAACACTCAGCACGGATCCCTGGGGTACCCCGTTTTCTTGGGAGAAAGTACGGGAGATAGTAGTGTTCACCCGCACCCTAAAAGTGCGCTCTGCCATAAATTCGCGAAGAAAAAGGGGCAGCCGGCCTCGCTCAAAGTGGTGTGTCAAGACATGACTGGCTTGCCATCAAAGGAAGTGAAACAAAAGTAAAACCCATGAATATTAAAAGAGATCTCCAGGGGATTAATTTATCAAATTATTTGAGTAAATTATGATTCCAAGTTGTTTTTCAGATCTTCTCCATACTAAAATGTGTGACTACAAGATGTTTCCTGCAAAGGAAAGCGTATTTTATAAAAGTAAGCTGTCGAGAGTGAGGCTTCAGAATTTGAGAATGAAATCATTCAATTCTAAGAATGAGGTTAGTCATAGGTTAATCCCGAGTTCCTAGGTTCTCTCTCTGGCTATTCTGAACAGAACTAGTAAGGGGAAAATCATCTTCCTTAGGTTCGAAGCTCCTTTTGATGTTTTTCCATGTTTGTGATTTAAAGGTAAGTTTCTTTTTTTTTCTGCCTTACGCAAAGCACTATTTCTTTTTATTCACACAGACATGTTTCAACATGTATGTGTCGTCTTCTGTGGGTTAAATTATTTCTTTAAAGTATAATATCAAGTTTGTAATAATGTATCTATTGTAAGCTTAAAAATTATAACATGAGTATTTTGTTTGATTTGTTTTGATTACTCACATGAGAATTACACTTCTCGTGAAAATGCACTTTGTCAGACCGGTCTTTGCGGCTTTCTTAAGTCACTTCGACAGTATGGATTGCCCTGTCATCACAACTTTATGTAATTTCTCTCTCATATTTACTTCATACACACTTTCCTCAAAACATGATCTGAGCAAACAATTCCGTCTTCAAATTCAATGAGAGGTACTATGTTGCCACTGCTCACTTCGTCATTGTTTGTCTTACATTTGGTGTGACACTAATTTTGAATGTTTCCCAAGAATTATTGAGGAGTGCCTTCTGGGGTATGACTTATGTGTTTTATGCGTGTGTGCATGTGTGTGTGTGTGTGTGTGTGTGTGTGTGTGTGTGTGTGTGTGTGTGTGTGTGCAGAAAGAAACACACACATACACACTCACTCACTCACGGGGAGGGGGAGAGGCAGAGGCAGAGGTATTGAGGAAACAGACTTTTTGGATGATTGAGGGTGTTTATCATGTTTTATGTGGGGATGTTAGATTGTACAGATCAGTTCACTGATGTTCCAAACAGTATTTTGTTCCCCAGTGTTCTATCTTCATTCGAGAGTTCCTTTCCTTGTATCGGTCCACCCCATTAACTGAGTGGTCTGCACTTCTGACTGCAATGCAACGGGCCCGGGCTCAATTCGTGCCGGGTCAGACATTTTCTCCACTCATCAACTGGATATTGTGCTGTCCTCATCGTCATCTCACCATCACTGACACGCAAGTCGCTCAATGTGGGGTCAACTGAAAAGACTTGCAAAACAGCAGCTGAACTTCCCCAGATGGGGATTCCGGCCATCAATGCCTGGTCCTTTGTTGTGGCTGGTGATTTATTCATGTTTTCTTCTTTTTTAATCTGCTTTTTTGTTTTGATGTTCAGTTGGTTTACTATTTGTGTGTCATACCCATTCTCTCTGGCTGTCTGTCATACTTCGCTCAGTTCCAACTAACAAACTTGAGTTTGTGTGCCTGGGGTGATTGGAATGGTTGTACTTAGGCTGTAGGTTTTCTGAATATTTCAATATTATGTTTGTTTGTTGATTCTGTGTACAGTGATGTCCTAGAAATTAAGTTTCATGTCTGCTTCTATTTCAATAGCGGATTTTATTTTTGGATGAACTATGTTTACATCACTGTGTATGTAATTGTTTTATCTGGGTTTCTGTTTCGTCTCCCAAGCAAATGATGACATCTTTTCTATCAGTTCATTGGCGTTGTAGGTTTCTGTTTGAGACAGTATACAATTTCTGTAGTACTGTATGTGTGTGTACCCATGTGGTAAGGTGGTGCATTTTTGAAATTAATTGCTGGTCTAAATGGACAGGGAACAGCTAACAGAAGAGAGAAAAATATTAATGAAGGACAATAAGACCAACCTCAAAAACAAAATCAACAGATTGGAACACTTCAGAAAACTAAGCACAAAAACACAAGAACACAATGCAATCATCATAAAAGTGGAGGCATAGTACAGCAATAAAACAGAAGAATTCATAGAAGAGAAAGTCATCATTAATCAGCAATCTCACCACGAAATCCCAAAGAAAAATTCAGAAACTTCTAAAAACCCTCAAAATTATCAGAAAAGCTTGATCCAAATGTGTGCCACAAAAGAATCCCAAAGCAGCCACCTCAACCATTTACCAAAGATACATTAACGTCAATGTCCAATTACACCAATAATTGATTTTAAATATACCATCTTCCCACATAGGTAGACACATACATACAGTACTACAGAAATTTTACACTTTCAGGAACATCTGAAGCCTGAAAAAGACCAACAAACTGATAGAAAAGATAAAAGAAAGAAATATGCCATCAATGGCAAACCTGATATCATTTCACAACATGTCCATATGCGCAAATGAGCCAATAGGTGTAACGATAAGCATTATGAAAGAGCAACTGCAGAAACGAGGGAATACAACAAACGCACACAAAGATGAAATTGAAGCCATTCTAAACATTACAACAGAACAGAACTACTTCACTTTCAACAAGTAGATTTATCTACAAAAGGGCGGCCTTCCAATGGGCTCACCCTTAAGTAGTCTACTTGCAAACATATTTCTGAACCACACTGAAAACAAAATATTCAAGGAAATTATATATCCAAAACAATACACAGTTATGCACTGGCACCCAGTGTGTAGACAACATCATTTGCTTGACAGATGAAACAGGCAACTGGAAAAAACAACTACATACACAGTTATATAAAAACAGTTCACTCAAAAATAAAATTCACCACTGAAACAGAAACAGGAATGAAATTTAAGTTCTTAGACATCACTGTACACAGAATCAATACCAGCTGGGAAATGAACCTGGGCCCGCTGCATGCCAGTCAGATGCGCTGACCACTCGGCTAAGTGTGCGGACCGATACAAGGGAAGGACACCTTGAATGAAAATAGGACACTGTGGAACAAAATACTTTTTAGAACTCAGCGAAATGTACAAGACATTTCCCCAACATAAAACATAATCAACACCCTCAATCACCAAAAAACATGTTCTCTCAATTTCACTTCATCCCACTCCCTTTTTCAATGCCCCCCCCCCCTCTCTCCCTCTCTCTCTCTCTCTCTCTCTCTCTCTCTCTCTCTCTCTCTCTCTCTCTCTCATTTGTGACACACACTGAAAGTTGTCTAAAGTTGTCTCCCAGCAGACACACCACAATAGTTACCAGAGAACATTCAAAATTAGTGCCACACTACACGTACGGCAAACGAAGTGAGCAGTGACAACACAGCACCTCTCAATGAATTTGGAGACAATTGTTTGCTATGAAGAGTGTTTAGTGGAAAATGTGTGTGAAGTAAATGTGAGAGTGAAATTATATAAAGAACAGTAAAATCAGTCTCACTAGAGAAAGAGATATCCACAAGGTGTGCACAACAGGGCAGAAACTGTTAGTACAGTAACATACATAAACATTAAACACAAAAAGTAGGCTTCAAAAATGGACAGATTTTTTTCATGACTACTTTGCAGATAAAATGCTGCAAAACAATGAAAAAGTGCTCTAAAATAGATCTGTAAAAATGGATTTTCACAAGGAATATAATTTTAACGTAACTGGAACAAACAAACAAAATACACAAGCTACACGTTTTAGGGCTGCAATAGAAACGATTATAAACTCTGTATTACACTTTACAAAGATAAATTTGACAAACAGAAGATGACACACAGGCATCAAAACACATCCAGATGAATAAAAGGAAATAGTGTTTTGCATAACGCAGATTTTTTAAAAATATTTATATATACTAAAGGTAGGACAAAAATACATCTGGCCCAGACAAAGCACATCAACGAGGTCTTAGTGCTCTGCAACAGCTGTTCGATGCACTGAAGAGGATTTTCTTACACATAATGGTTTACATTCTGCATGTTCACATAATTTGACAGGATGAAAAAAATGAAAAACAGAGGATCCAAATCCTACAATAACATTTTAGTCAGAAACCACTAGTAGAACTGAACAGTGTCTGTTGTGTAAGGATTATCTAACACACAACAAAAAATTTCTGATGAAAAAGATGCAGATATATTCTCATAACATCTTGCTTTATATATAAAAGCCAGCTTCAGAATTTTCCTTTGTGTGATTCCAAATCTACAAGATTCGTACCTTGATTTGAAATTCTAGATTTCCATATTTTATTGTTTGCATCACTTTTGCATAATCTTTCATTGAGTGCATCAATACCCATTTGTAGTGTGATATATGGTGAAATTTTGAACATTCACGAGTGCCATGATAAATTCATACTGATATTGTCAATTGTCGGCTCAAACTTATTGTGCTCTTTTAAATTTTTTGAGAACAACAGGCCTATCCTCATTCAAAACAATCATTCTCTAATTTCATTGTATGATTATGTGAGAAAAAGGTTATTTTTGAGAATTTTCAGATGCTTACAAAACTGTATTTTTGTAAGTTATCAGAATGAGTTTTTTGGTTCAGACGTATGATGAATGACAGCACCACTCATGGAAATGGCAGCAAGGGACTCGAATGTGTACACCTCTGGGGGCCTCATTCAGCATGTTGAACGGAACGTGGTGCCCAACTGCAGACTGTGGCACATATTGGAACAAATGATGCCTGTTGTCTGGGCTCCATGATCATTCCAGCGACTGGTAGAGAAGATTGAGAAGACCAGCCTTGCGCATGGAGTTCCAACAAAGTTCACAATTTGCAGCATTGTCCACAGAACTAGTCATGGCCCTTTTGGTTCTAAATCAACTGGAAGGACTGGACCAGATACTTCAAAGTTCTGTGACAAGCTAGACTGTGACTTTCTGCACTTACGCCACAGGGCTGGGAACTGCATGGTCACCCTATATGGCTCAGGTGTGCACTGCACATCAGAGGATGCTATTCAGGGAGCTGAATGGGTGTGTGGTGCACACACAGTATTTTTTTAGACTAGATGACTCTCCATTCAATACAGATAATGATAGCTGCAGGAAACCTGGAAGTATCATAGCAAGATCAAAAGAAATGCTGCCCACAGGTGAGAGTTTTAAAATCTAATGGGTAACTGCCAATGCATTCACAATGGCGTGCCAGTGTTTGAAATGCTTCTGAAAAGCAGTGAAGTTCATATAATACTAGGTAGAGAAAGGTGGATGAAACATGAAATGGATAGCTGTGAGATTTTTGGGGAATATTTAAGTGTATATTGAAAGGATAGGCAAATGGGAAATGGAGGTTGTGTATTTGTCACAATAGGCAAAAAGCTCTACTCCTCAGAGACAGAAATTGAAGCTGCGTGTAAGACTGTTGGGCAAAACTCAGTATTAGGGATGGGCATAAAATGATAATTGGATGCTTCTATTGGCCACCAGACTCATCCCCTGATGTAATAGATAACTAGAAAAGACAACTAATCTACTTTCTCAATGTTTTTGTCACTGATGGCAGTCACTGGCTGTCCGCTACAGGGACTGTCAGAAACACTCTCCCAGCCTCCTCCAAAATAGGCGAACCACTCATACACACACTTCACAGACAGCGCTTTATCCTCATAAACACGTACCAGCATTGGATGCGTTTCCTTTGGTGTCTTGCCAAGCTTAAACAAAACTTTAAATTGACCCTTTGCTTGTTCATTGTCCTGTTCTCAGTTCAGAACCAATGCACTAAACAAGCACTTCATCCAAGAGGTCTAACACACAACAAACACGATGCTCAACTGAGCTACAGTGGGGGCAGGTTGTCAACACCGGCCGCTACACAGGTGCAGTGACTGAGTTGCCAGTGTTGTCCGACTGACCGTTCTGACTTCATTCACCAACCTTTATTGTCAGAGGTTGTAGTCGCTGTGCTAGTCAGTCTGATTGAGTGGGAAAACTTTTATCTCAGACTGGCCCAACAGTCACATATTGTATATTATAGCTTATGGAAGAAAAAGGAGCAACAAATGTATCGTCTCTTGCCTCATTCTATCACAGAATGTTGTCAGCTTTGCTGTGTGAACACACACTTGTTTTAAGTGGTTCTGCAACCAGGATCTTTAATTCAAAGAATTTTGATAGTTTATAACACATGGTAAAAAAATCATGTTCAGCTGAACAATATCACTTTGCTGTCTACCTTTTGGCTGCACAAGAAAATAACCTTTGATAATATGATTTGAAGTTTCAAAATCTGTCAACTGAACCAAAAGTCATGAAAGTGACCTGCTGAACTACTTCAGTCACAGACTCGTGTAAGCATCATTACCATGAACAAAATCCTTTCATTTGTCCCTGGATATTTGAATCTGAGGAATCATTGTGCAAATTTCACAGAACTGGGAAACATTATTTGTTTTTGTTTATTTGCCTGTATGTATCCAACTCTCAATCATTACTATACAAATCTTCCACCAGCAGATGTAACTTTCAACAGCTATCGTTGCAGTAGCAGCAGCACTCAAATTTTATAATTTCAAAATAGGTTCAATAAAAATTACACATTACTGAAAAATTTTTTTTCAATGAACCACATTAATGAAAAATTTTCCACGCATCAAATTAAATATGTCACCAATACCAGATGAACACACTAAAAAATTAAAATGAAACATAACGCATATATTATTATTTATGGTAGCTACCGCACATTAGTTTTAGTAGAATGCATAATAAAGAACACATTTTATTTCCTCTGCTAAACTATTAACAGCTTATAAAATTATTAATCAGAAATAACAGAAACAGTTTCTTTAAACATACAGTGTGAAAAATGGATCCAACACAGACAGTGTACCATACGAGGGACATGTTACATGGGGGACATTTGGAGATTGGAAAATTTAATTCTGTTTGTAATATCAAATTATGTATTGTGTTTTTCACTAGTTTCTATTAACGATATAAAACGATTGTAGGCCTAGATTGTATTTTTTATGAAATCTATTTCCTAACAACCTACAGGACATTGCTGTGTCATGAAAAAGATACCTCCTACAAGAAATGTCCCAAGATCTCTAAGATATAACTTTCAGTGAAGATACTGTTCTAGTATGAAATAATTACTGATGAATTTCACCAGAAAGAAAATTTACTCACATCTGGAATTCCAATTTAATTTTTTTTTTTTTTTAATTTTCAAAAAGCTTGGAAAACTGAAGCAACTCTTTTTGTAGTAGACCCTTCAATTGCAAAGTGAGCGAACTACATTTGATTTTCAAGAAGAATGGAATTCATGTAGCCAGTGGTTTATTTTGATTTGTTACTGTTAAATGTAAGCACTTACTAGCATATAATTGGTTTTAGGCATTAGTGTGACAGCACTGCACTTCTAAGAATGTAATCTCTTCTGACAGATTTCTATTCTTTTTTTCTGTTAGAACATTTTGCCTTGAAATGCACATTCTGTCACTACACCCATGTCTTTTTTTTTTCTGGGGTGTACACACAATGGTTCCTACACTCCAGCAGTGTCTTCAATTCATCTCTGGTTGTGGGTTGTGGTCGTGGTTGTTCTAATTTTCACTTTTAGCAGGCACAACATTGCAGCCATTAGTACTCAAGCAAGACAAAATTAAAGTTACAGTGTAAAAATGACAAAAAAAGCATTGTTAGTCAAACAGCATTTTATGAATATATGAAAATGTTAAAACAGAATGGCGAAGGGGAAAAATGGGGTATGGAAATGTATGAAGATAGGCAGCAACTTATTAACAAACCGTTCAAACCGTTGGTTATCACCATCATAAAATATGAACTGCACAGGAAATGGAAATGAGTGTACAGCATTGTGGGCCGCAAGTCCCCCATTCGGGGAAGTTCAGCTGCCAAGGGCAAGTATTTATTGCATTCGACGCCACAATGGGTGACTTGTGCATTGGAGATGGGGATGAAATGATGATAAGGACAACATAAAACCCAGGCCCTGGTCAAAGAAAATCTCCTGCCCCTGCCGGGAATCGAACCCGGGCCCCTTGGCATGGCATTCCGCCACACTGTCCAGTAAGGTAACAGGGGTCCCAATGTAATGATAGAAACAAACATATAAAAGCACAGTGCTCAATAGGTATATTAAGACTATTTTTCTTGCCTGAGAGACTGAGAAGATGTAACATGTGGCCTGGCAGATGGCCTAATAATAAACAACTTGTTACAACTTATTTTGTCACAAATTCTCCAACTGACATATATCCTTGTACTTCAAAAGAATGTTCATTGCATGTAGAGGTGGAGGCACATTATGCCACATCAAATAATGCTTATTATCTTAGCTGCATCTTCACTAAGTGATTTGCCTGGAGCGTAATTCATCCTTGCGCACAGAATCATCAATATGTATTGCCATGTAATTGTGCCACTAAATTGTTCTCAAACAGCGTCTGAAAATCTGTACTACCTGACAAGGGTAGCACTTAAGAAGACATGGTTGGACATCAATGCAACTTCATACATTTACACATCATCAGTGGTTTTGTAAATGGTTCACAGTTACAATTTTCTGTAACAGATAGAAAGGCCACCAGAACACTTTAGCATTGTTTGTGTTTTGTGTCATTATCAGGAGTGGTATGGAATGTAAGGGGCATAAACAAAGTCAGATGTCGAGTGATCACTATGAAGGACACGGAGACCATGTGTAATTGTATGAGGCAGCATTATCAGCAGCTGAAAGAATTTTAAAGGGGTCTCCCATTTGGCTGGGTGGTCAAACATGCAATATCCAGATTTGTGAGGCATTTGGACTCAATGTAGGGCTCATGGCAACATGAGGGTTTGCATATTCATTGTTAAGGCTCTGATCAATCATGACTGACCATCACACAGAAGGGTTGCCGTATTGTGCACTGAGCAGATTGTAATCCCTTCACATCTGCACTTGCCACCCAAGAACATGTAAGGTAATCTCTGTAACATGCTGTGTCTTCCCAGACCATTGACTAGGGAATTACCGTTCCACATGTAAGTTGCCATTAATGCCACAATAAAAACGGTTGTGTTTGGAGTGGTACTGTGACCAGGAAGGATGGACTGGTGGTGAATGATGTCGAACTGCGTTCATTGATGAATCGTAGTTCTGCACTAAGCCATATGACCAGTGGCAAGTATGGTGGTGGCCTGGGGGTTACATCACATTAATCCATCTTTTGGAGACTGGGCTACTCCTGATGTCATTGTGTAGGGAGCCACTGAGTATGATTTTAGTGTCATAGCTGGCAGTGACAGATGGAACTAATGGCACAATAGTACATCACAGACATACTGTGTCCTCACGTTACCTCCTACGTGAAAGTATTGTGGTGCCATTTTCCAACTGGAAAACTGTCTGTGTCAGCAAAGGAATAAACATGATTACAGAACAGATAATAAGCTAATATAGCTGAAATACCATTGTTACTTGTCATAGTTACGAACTGCATATCAAAAAGCTTATTAGGTTTTCATCATGAAGTTGTGTTTTTTTCTTAAATTCCATAAGAGGAGCAATAGAACCTGTGGAAATGTATGAATGTAATTGCAATGCGATAAGCAATTTCATTTCTTCAGAATCATTGATTTAACTGTTATTTTATTACACTTCCCTTTCCACATTACATACGAAATACGTTCCTATTTCAATTGAGGTATCGCAAAGATTTTTCACCTAATGATGTCACTCAACAGCTGACATTGTTGCCACAGTACTTAGTTAAAGAAGTTCTCCTCATATTACTGCTGCTGGTTGTCATTCACACTCATTTCATTTGAGTCTATGCTTCAATTGACTTCATGTATTTAGTAAGCATTAGTAAGCATTCACTTGTGTGTAGGCCTTAATTATCTGCTTAAATTCACGCAAAATTAAAGTAGTTGTAAGCAAAAGATGTCTCCTGAATTCCTGTCTAGATGTTTTTATCTGTTAACATTTTCCTTCTTCCATAAAATCTAATCTGTAAACAGGAAAGAAACATCAAACAAATCACCCTTTCACAGTTAATTATTCTGAAAGCTCTCACTTGCATTTACTGTATTGTCTATAATTTCGTAGTCTCTCTATTAGTTCTCAATGTCCTGTCCACAAATTTTATTTCAGTTGGAATATTTCTTCTTCAGTTTCAATTTCAGTGATAGTAAATTAGTTACGTCCACATTCCACAGCTCACATTCGAGATAAAACTTATGATGTGGGACATGGACCCTACACTCAATAAAATGTCTGCAAAGACAATATAAAATACGTATTTATTTGGCTACAAGCAAGTATTTTAGTTTTGTTACTACTGAAAACATTATCAGAGCATCTTTGTGTATTTCCCTCTTTTCTGTGCCAAGCTTAAGATTCAACATCAGTATATGAAGAGCAGATCTGTTTTTGCATATATTGTGCATTTGTGAATATGTACTGGGTGATCCCATCTCAAATTGTACAGGTCACGACGACTCGATGATGGTCATTTCATGTCAAGAGAACCAGGAGTCCACACACTACCATCTCCAAATCTAATGAAATTTGGTGTGGAGATTCTATATGGTCTTCGATGTTTATATATCAAATTTCAGTTCAGTATCTTCAGTGGTTGAATTTCTAGGGGCTTTTAAAGAGAGGTTACTCATCTTCGCATCACATACAAAGGTGCAAATGTGACAAGTTTGCTAGGCTTTTTTAAAAGTTCTAGCACACATTTGGTCATTTGCTTTAATATATGTAGACAACTTTTTGTAGTGAATCACACCATGGCAAAAATTTGGGATTTAGCCACACCTAAATGTAGATATAAGCCTCTAAAGTGGCTAATAAATTCGTTTTGCTATTCTGAGAGCCAACCACTGCTACTTTTCAAATGAACCAATCACACCAGAACTTTAGAGGGTTATACCTAACTATGATGTCTATATATGGATCAAATTTAAATAACATTGGATGACTAGAAGAAAAGATATGCAGCTGCAAAGTTGGCCAAAATTTTCTACATGCAAATTTTGTATTTTTTTGGGAGGCAGTATCTCAACCGTGTCTTATTCAATTCTCTCTCTCTCTTTTTTCCATAGCTTGAAAGAGCATGCTTTAAGCTTTCAAAGCTATATTATTCAATTTTGGGATCTATCACATTGATAGGTAAAAATACATTTCGAAAGTTGTTATTTTATCACTTCGAGAAGACTGAAAAGTGGAATATTTTGCTCGTTACGTCCCACACTTAATTTTTTTGAGCATATAAATCAGTTTCAAACATATGCCATAAAACAAGTACAATACACAAAACAGCAAATTTGCAAAACAAAAACACTAGTCGGTCCCATTTTTGGTTAAATAGTTCTACAATTTTGTCAAGGACAGATTGAGGAAAACTGTGTTGTCTTCCTGGTGGTGGTGGTGGTGGTGGTGGTGGTGGTGGTGGTGGTGACTGTGCTTCTAAAGTCATGAAAGTATGTTGCTCAGGAAACCAGCTGGCATGTCTAGTAGCTGGCCAGTGGAAGGAACTGGCAGAACCATGTGGGTGCATAAAGCTAATGAGGACATCATCTTGTTCATGTGAAACTTTATTTGAAAGGCATGGACAGCGATGGTATCATTCGATGGAGACAGTTGCTGATCATACAAATGCTAATACTCTGACATTCTTTGCCACCAAAAAAGATAACAAATGCATGTGGCCTAACTAAAACCTTGCAGAAGAACTTCAACAACAAATGAATAATTCTCAGCAAAATACATAAATATAATTAATTCATTTTTGGCAAGATTTCTTTTTAGCTGCTTAAGGTATAAACTCTAGTGTTTTGTCACATGTGATGGCTTCTTAAACTGGTAATTTTCAAAATCAGTGTCTCCAGGAAGTATTTAACAGTTCTCTGACATGTCTCCAATGTGTGTCTGTCAGTATGGACCTATTGTTGGTATTACATTGTTTCTTCAGGGTCACATTCTGTAAAAGCATCTTTGAGAAAAGCCTCTAGTTGTATTTTTCCTCGACATTCCGCACAACATTGCAGCATACAATCTAACAATCTTTTGATTCCAAACTTCATACAGTTTTCTTTCCTTCGAAACCTTGTATTATCTTGGATGGATGTTTCTGAAGGCAACATTAATTTGACATTTTGGTGAATTGCACATACACACATTGAATGTGATCCAGAAGCACCAACTAACGTACACCATTTCAGCCCGAACTTACAAAAATTTGAAAAGCTCAGCCGATTTCCATACAGCTTACAATAAGCAATGAAAATTTCTTTCAGGTTTGAAAGGAGCAGATGTTTCTGCTTGTGAATTTTTTCCCCATTTATTTTTACTGCAACTCATGCCTTTTAGCATGGGCATAAACACAAAAACTCATAATCTTCAAAAAAAAGTGAGGATATCTTGTTGTACTTCATTGTTGAGCTTTTTCCCTTTTCAGTTTTCCTGTTTTGCCAAAATCCCATCTTTTATCTTTAGTTTCCTACACTGCTTCTCCATTTTAGTTGAAACAGCAAATTCTTTAACCATTTTTTCAATAGTCCACCTATTTTGGGCCAGGGTCAAAATTTGAAATTCACTACAATTTTTTGAAGGCTGAAGCTTAAGTTCTTCAATTAAGATACCCATATCTTTAAATTTTTGGCACTCTTCCGTTTGTATCTGAGCAATATCTACTTGGCTCACCAGCAGCTGTGGCAATTATCTTCGTAATGCTACCTTAGGCTTTCAGAACTATGTGCTTTATGTATCCCAATGAATCCCTTTTGCTAATCTGTTGAACCTTTAATGGTGACTCTCCACGTGATGATAATGAAATATTACCAGTAAAGCAAGCTTCAACAACATTTAACTCTTCAGTGGATGGTGATTCTTGATTATCCTGGTGGGACGATTCTTTCTGGACCACTTCTTGTCTACATTTGGTAGAAATTTTTCTGACCAAGTTTAAAAACTTTAGTCAATAATTTCATCCTATCAGACACTGAAATGGTCACTGCTGTTAAAGCCTTCTTGGTTACATGTTTTTCTTTACCAAATGGGTTGCAGCAAATCTTCTGCAGAAACTGAAATTTTGTCTCAACAAGGCATCATAGTATGGACAAATTTGGGCATCTTCAGTAAAATCAAGCCTAGACCTACATCATAGAAGCTCCTTGTCTATTGGTGACATTTTCTTAACTGACTGTAATTGACTTTTGTCATAATAGAATGGTGATGACTTATGACTATCGGCTCCGCCTGATCCACCAAAATAGCTCGGTAAAGGGGTCTCTTGGTTCATTTTATACAATAGTTTTTTGACCTCTAACAAGCAATTTTGAAAGCTTATGAATATCCAGCTTTGAAGCAAAGAAGATTCAGTCTTGTTTGTATATAAAATATACAAACTAGGCCATCAAAACATATTGTTTTAGTGCTTACAACAATGATTATTGATTATTCCAACACTCAGTATTCAACACTAAGACTGTACAATGTCAACGCTAAAGATTACACCTCACAGAGGACTGACACAGTGACACTTGCCAATAATGAAAGCAACAACTGAAAGTGGTATTTCAGCAAGGTATCACTGCTGTGAAGATAGAGCCTTAAAAAACTATTGCTGCTTTATAATGTCAATGGAAACTGAAGGACAATGCATATACACACAACCATGCATTTTAGGGTTAAAACATTCTAAACGACATAAAATTCCGTTATGATCATCTACATTTTATGACCTCAAGAGCATTTTCTGAGGTTTTATTATATTTATATTATACACTGTAAAATAACGTAAAAACACTTATTATCACAGCTACATTCCCTAAAATGCAGGCAAATCGTATACTATTAAGACACTACAATTACACATTTTTTGATTTACAACTTCGAATTGTGTTAATTTTCCATATTTAAAAATAATTCATTTTTCCTACTTTTGAATAGGTATTCTTACTCATCAATATGCAAGGTCCAGAAATTAAATAATATTGCTTTGAAAGCTTAAAGCATGCTCTTTCCAGCTGTGGTAAGGGAAAATAAGATTGAATAAGGCACAGTTGAAATATTGCCCCCCCCCCCCCCCAATTCCAAATATGACCCACTTCACAGCTGCATATTTTTTCTTCTAGGCATCCAATGTTATTTAAATTGGATCCAAATGCAGACATCATAGATAGGAATAACCCTCTGAAGTTTTGGTGTGATTAGTTCATATGAACAGTAGCAGAGGTCAGTCAAAATTTGGCTCTCAGAATAGCACAACGAATTTTTTAGCCACTTCAGAGGCTTGTATCTATATTTAGGTGTGGCTAAATTCCAAATTTTTACCAGGGTGTGATTCACCATAAAAAGTTGTCGATGTATGTTAAAGCAAATGACCAAACATGTGCTATTACTTTTTTAAAACCCTAACAAACTTGCCACATTTGCACAATCATACATGATGCGAGGGTGAGTAGCCTCTATTTAAAGGCCCTTAAAAATTCAACCACTGAAGATACTGAACTGAAATTTGATATATAACCATCAAAGACCATATAGAACCTTCACACCAAATTTCATTAGATTTGGAGATGGTTGAGTGGGGACACTTAATATTGGTCCCTTTGATGTGGAATGGTCCAAAAGTACTGGGGGCTTGGCAGAGATTTTGTATTAAAGCTCTCTCTTAGTGTGTCGAAATGATGGGCTTCCTTTAACTTACGAATTTAAGATGAAAATAAGAAATTTAAGTTAATTTTCCCAATTCAAAAAATTTTTTTTTCTAATTTGGAAAGTTACAGAACACTATCTTTCTGTCATATTACCAGATACTACTGATGTAGTTGTAAACAGTATCTTCTCTGCTCCAGCAATCTGTACTATGTAAAAATTTATTACTGAAAATGTAAATCGCCTAAGTTTTTAAGAATTATTTACTCAAAAACCGCTGTCCGAAAACTTTTGAGACTTATACAAAATACTGTTGGTTAATATGTTAGTAGTCAGTGCAAACACAGTGGACAATATTTATCTGTGTAAAGTGTTCAAAAATTTTTCAGCATTCTACATATTTCACATCACTGAATTTCTAGAATAAGATATGCATGTTGGCAACACTGTTTCCAGTGTTGTTCTGTTTATAACGAACTAGTGAGAACTTGCACACAAACCAATCTGCATCGTGTTGTGTGTTTGGTTTGAACTTTTTGTTAGATACAACGTCAATGAGAAAATACAACAGTAAAAAAAGGCACAAGAAGGTAGTGCTTAAGAATAGTGGAGTAAATGCTTCACAGTTGTTGGAAATCTGTTGGAGGTACTGCAGAAATATCTTGGTCCTCAAGAAATCACAGCCATTGTGCAGGATTTGCTACACTCACTGCAAGAAGAAACTGAGTGACAACCCTCCGATTACCATCCTCCGAATGTGAAACTGAAGAAGACAGTGCAGATGTTTGTATTCCTGGATTTGAAGTTGTTGACGTGTTGAATGTTAGTATTTCTGCTGTGGCCCCTACCACATCCCCCCCCCCCCCCCCCCCCAAATGTCCAGGAAAGGTAAGAAGTACAAGAAGAAAACAGTATGTAAAAAGAAAAGTTGAAGAAATTGAAACACATTTTACACAAGCAACATTTTCTAAACTTTGTGAAGTGTATAATGTAGATGCACTTGGTGCATCGAAGTGTGATGTGTGGTTTCTACAGCTAAATACTGCTATCTCTGCAGGAGAAGGTACAGTTACTGACACTGATACCAGATAGCTACTCAAAGCAGCAGATACAGAAATACATACCCACTTCCTCACATTATTTGATTTCAAAAGCTCGTAAAATAAAGAATGAGCAAGGTATTTAGGCATGCCCAGATTCTTACTGTGGAAATCCATTGCAAGATGACACACTTACTGTTGCTCTGGAATATTATCTAAGTGAAGACAAAAAGTGCAGCAGGCGAAGTACTAACCATTGTCAAAAGGTAAAAAGATAGATGACAAGATCAATATGAGAAACATATCTCATAATGCAAAAGAAGAACCCAAATTTAAAAATTGGTGTCACAAAACCCTACTCCTTACAATCAAAATGGGTAAAATGCCAGCCAGTGAAGGATTTACTGCACTAAGTTGAAACTTGTTTGTTTCGCCATAAGCAATGACAGAGATGGACCTGATGCTTTCGTGCATATGCGAGCAGCAAGATAAAATGTTGGTAGCCCGAGTGTGCAACATGTCCTGTGCTGAAGTGATGACTGTAGAAACATTGCACCTTCAGGATACTGATAATAACGTAACCTATGCATAGTGGGAGGGCAGAGAGTTGGTGAAGAAGACAGCAGAGCCAGTGAAGTTTGTAACAGAGGTTAGGTGTTTGGTCATGAAAGGAACAGCTCACCATCATCATATCCAAATGATTCAAAGACAGGCCGTAGCAGAAGTAAAATCAGCCACATCACAGAACACCAACACATTAGTTCTTCATTTAGACTTTGCTGAGAACTGGTCTGTTGCTTTGCAGAATGAAATTCAAAGTTACCACTGGCACACTTCACAGGTATCAATATTCGCATGTGTTGCATGCTTCCTTGGAACATCACACTGTTTTGCTATTGTCAGTCATGATTTCATTCATGACAGTGCACATGCATGCTGCACTGTCAGCATGATAATTGATGAAATAGTATCTGGAGGCCATGCATTTCCTAAACATGTATATGTAACTGATGCTGCAGAATCTCATTTTAAAAACCACTTTCAGCTTTATGAGCTTGATCAACATGGTAGTACAGGAATTAACGGGGAAAAAAAAGGATATCTTCAGCAACAGGCTGTGGAAAAAGTGCATGTGATGGGGTAAGAAGCCTCTGTAAACATCTTGAAACAAGATTTAATCTCCAGCATGAAGCTGTTGATGCTTTAAGAGATGCTACTAGATTCGTACACACCATATCAACATTAGTAACAAACATGAAAGTCTTAATTCTAAATGAAAATACATTAAAGGAATTCTGTTTAAAAAAAAAAAAAAAAAAAAAAAAAAGAGTGAAGAGTGGTCTGCTATGAAGCCTGTGGTATGAATTCAGTCAAGTGACTACTGGGTTGCATCTCGGAGTGGCACATACATTACAAAGATGGTTCTCCATGAAATGCAGCCTGTTACTGCATGTGAAATGCAGAGACCACAGTATACATTAGAAGACTTTGTTGTGAGCACCTTCATTTCTTGGGGATGGAACTGATAAGGATATCTCTCTTGAGCTGCAAGATATCACTGTCTGCTTCACGGCACCTCATGGTCCTAATTACACTTTCAAACGGCCATCACAAAAGATCAGTGTGCAGTTTCCATTTCCTAAGTACTGCTCTTGTTGGATCATCCTTGTACGTGTGTAAATTCAGCTCTGGTATACAAGTTCAACGAAAAGCAGATGGAAAAAACCAAATGAACTGTCTTCAACAGTGCAGTGTTGATTGTTACACTGTAGGCAATTTTAAATCATGGAAAGTCATGAAGTAGTAAAATCATGACAGAAGACAATAATGATTTGTGAATAATATCCAAAAAGAAAAATGGGTGTGAATAGTCTACATCTCATTTTTGTTATAAAACAAAGTTATCAACTGTTTTCCCACTCATATATAATGTTGTAAAGTGATTTTCATTCAGAAATGCCTGTTTTGCATCACATTTACTTAAAATAAGATCTCAATTTAAATATTTAAGTGTCCATGATTTTTTGACCTTGAGAATAGAGCTAGGTCTACCAACAAAATTCTCACATTTTGTACAGACAAGTATTGCTCACTCTGACTGTACATTCACTAAGTACAATGACCAACTAACATACGATGAAATTTTTAGGACATTTCGTATAGGGATTTTGGAGAAAAATAATTTCCAAATAAAAATTTCAGATCCTTTCATCTTTATGTACAAATATTTTGTCAGTTTAAGAATTTCATGCATTAATGTCATTGATGACAGTTAGCGGTCCTTCCACATTGTCATTTCTCATGACAGTTAACATTCTCTTACTGTTCATATTTTCAAAACATAATTTTGAAATTCATAAAAGCTCAGAAGTGTGTTTGTACTAATCATGTCTCATAGTATTGGGAACAAAGTATTTATGGAAAATAAATTTCGATCTCTACCATTTTTGGTTTCTTTATTACAATTTTTCTTTTCATTATGACATTTTCACAAATACTCTCATCTAGAGATGTCTGCAGCATTTTAACAAATCAGAAAATCAAAATATTGTAGATTTGGAGCAGTATCATGTGGAACTTCAACAAATAATGATGCGACACATTCACTCTTGACCTGTATCATTTGATATGGAATCACCCTACTTCGAAACTGCAATGGTTTGCTGATAGCCAAAAGTTAACGAAAAGTTGTAATTAATTTGTTAATTTATGGATTTCTATTACCTCAAAAATGGCAATTATTGTTATGGCAAAAATACTGAGTTTACACAGAGCAGGTCGACTCTAGGCAGATGGCTTTTGTTGTTACATATCCAAGAACTTTTTGTCAGTACACTACATTAATAGGAGGTCTTCACAAAGTGTTACATTGTTACCATCCAGAAACATTGAAGTAACTCAGTAGCTGACACTGGGTCACATTGAAATCTTGGTTGTGGCTACAGGTTTATTTGAACTCTCCCCAATCTTTAATGTCACCTTCAATGCAGCATTCACGATAAAAACTAAAGTTATAAGGTAAATTCGGAGAACTTATTTCAGATCATGGACATGTCTATGAGGATGCATATCATCTACATAAACAGCACAAACTTCGAAAAATGCAAGGGCAGTATACCATTCCCTTGTCCAAGTGAATCAGCTTTGGTCACCTATTAAGCTTATATTATATGGCAGCCTTGTTTACATAAAATTAGAGTCAATAAATTTCTTATGTGATTTTATTTAGCCATACTATAATCATGAATTTATAGAATATATCACTAATGTACTACAGGTCACAGGTTTTCCAACCAAAAGAATGAAAAGTCAGCGTTACAAAATGAAAGCAACTGATATGTTTGTTATTAAACAGTAAGTGCAGTGAACATTGTGGTGGTTCTTAATTCCCTCTATTTTAATGGGATATTTATCAGTTGCTTGGGAATACAGATTTGAATTTAAAAACTCGAAATTTGTAAGTGCATTCAAAATACAGACAACACAAATAGTGTATCCAGTGTTGCATGGCAATCACTGAAGAAGGTTATTGTTATCAAGTTGAAAATGATTAATCGGAATTGATAGAATGCCCGAGCAAACATTCGGTGCACCTTCTGCGTGCATGTTTTCTGATGAACGTACACAGTACATTCCTAATTCAACTTTTCACAAATCTCTGGGATCTCACTGAAAATAAACTGAAAACTGACACGGATAAAAACTACTTCGACTTCTGTATTCCTGAGAATTAATGGTTACTTGACGTTTATCATCAGTTTATGTGAATAGGTCCATTCCTTTCCAATTACCACTCCATGTGAGATTCCTCTGCATCCAATAACAATTTACGCTCGCAGATACCATAAACCGAAGAGATTGTAATTTCAGCCATCACAGTCAGAAAAGACAATTATGAACTAACATGAGCCGTAAAGTCTTAGAAAAATAGTTGTCTTGAAGTTAGTTGCAGTACTGAAAACACTCTCAGTGATGCAAAACATTGATCTTTCACTTCGCCGCATTTGGCAAAGATGAACTACATACTGATCTTCCTTATTTAATGCAAAAACCTCTGCAAATTCTTGTCAGGGAGAGGTGATCCAAGACATGTTTGGAATTTCAAGAAAAACGCAACTTCATATTTTTTTTACCTTTCGCTCTGGAATGACTTCTTCCACTCCAGTTGGGTGCCACGCAACACGTATGTGCCCTTTCTTCATACGGCCACCATCTTCTGCATCCGAATTCTCATCACTACTGACAAGCTCTGAATTTTCCAAAACCATGCCAAACTCTATGTTGCCCTTCTTATTAACTCTATAAACTTCATCCTCATAGAAATACTGGTGCTCCGCAGCCATGATGGTCTTCACTCCGTACTCACTGACAGGAAATTAACTGATCGAACCAAATACAAGACACTGTTGACGCGATTTGCAAACGGTTATACCATTATAAAACCAAAAAGTATAATTTCCTCCCGAACCTTACTTAGCTCAAAACAATTAATACAGGCAAATAAACATTCTTTTGATGAAAGGAGCTATGACAAATGCAAAACGACTGTACAGCCAAAGATCTGTCGATTTGTAATTAAATCTCTGTGGTTATTAAAATAAATTCAAAACTAACTACCAATAAAATATGTCCCTTAACACCTTAAAATATGTTTGGATGCAAGTACAGCAACAGCTTCTGATTTTAATGTCAATGCAGGAAATTCATTTGTCTCTAAAACTTGCAATTTGTGCCAAAGATTACAAGCAACAAATTCACGAAACAATCTAATCGAGTATAATGAATGCTTGTTAAATTCCTAAGCTGGTCGCCACTATTTAATCGAAACGATTCCTTCGCAGTTTGGGCTATATCCCCACGTATCTTTGAACTACTGTAAACCTAGACAATGAAATTATCTCACATAGTACAAGCATGCAGAAGCTACAGACGGTGCAGACCCCACGTTCCACATGCGCAAATATCTACGCACAACAAATGTGCGCAGGAACATCTTACCGTGTGGACAGGAGATTTGCGCATAAATGAAATGTGGGAAATCCTTGAAGTTGGAGTTGCAGATTTGAGCAAAATTGCTAAAATCTGTGTCAAGCAAATGTGAGAGTATGGTAGCAACTCACAGCTGCGTGGACAAATGATAATGTGTGGATTTCGTACAAAGTGAAATCTAAAATCGTTGATATGCGCGCGTCATGGTGTTAGGGACTTCATTATCGGAGTTACTAAGCCACACACCTTAATGGGACGTCAGTTTCAGGGATTATAGCGATCGAGATAAGAAAGCACCGGGTTATTATACTTCGATGGATGAAACAAGAGCAATTGACCTTATGACAACAAGGGAAACAATCACGTTAAAAATTCGATGCGGACTTGAATAAAATTGTTTTTCACTCAAAGTTATCCTATGTCATGATATTTCGTGGCAGTGACGATAAAATAAAATAAAAGTATTATGTAGACGAGTGCAGTCAGAATATTGCGTTAAATTGATAAAGAAACATCTTGCAGCAGTGTCTTAAGGGACATTGTTGTTCTTACATTTGCATGTCACAACATTTACTACAAAATGGAACGCAAACATATAGTCAGCTACCACAATGTCAAAAGTAAAACTTTTTGTTAGACTATGAATCCCTATCTAGAATTCAGAATGGAGGAGGAGGATTAGGAGCTTAGTGTTTAACGTCCCGTTGACGACGAGTTCATTAGAGACGAAGTGCTAGCTCGGATTGTGGATGGACAGAGAAGAAGATGTGCCATACCCTTTCAAAGGAACCATCCCAGCATCTGCCTTAACCGATTTAGAGACATCACAGAAAACCTAGATATGGACTTAAAAAGACTTCTAGAATTGTAAATTTTCACAGCTGATATGTTACATAACTGAGGTACTTCGCTTGCCTTCATAACTCCTTCTTTGGGACAGTGTACATAGTTTTGCTGTCGAAAATTCTAAATCTTTCTGTTGCCAGGAATGCCATTGTCGCTGTCAACCGTTAATGTGGTAAAATTATTCCCTCATAAAAGTCTTTTGTCGTGTTATACAAGGAATTACGAGCGTAAATAGATTTTTATCTGTCTCCCTCTTCATCAGGCACCGGGTTCGCCATGTAATTCGTGAAGTACACTCCTGGAAATGGAAAAAAGAACACATTGATACCGGTGTGTCAGACCCACCATACTTGCTCCGGACACTGCGAGAGGGCTGTACAAGCAATGATCACACGCACGGCACAGCGGACACACCAGGAACCGCGGTGTTGGCCGTCGAATGGCGCTAGCTGCGCAGCATTTGTGCACCGCCGCCGTCAGTGTCAGCCAGTTTGCCGTGGCATACGGAGCTCCATCGCAGTCTTTAACACTGGTAGCATGCCGCGACAGCGTGGACGTGAACCGTATGTGCAGTTGACGGACTTTGAGCGAGGGCGTATAGTGGGCATGCGGGAGGCCGGGTGGACGTACCGCCGAATTGCTCAACACGTGGGGCGTGAGGTCTCCACAGTACATCGATGTTGTCGCCAGTGGTCGGCGGAAGGTGCACGTGCCCGTCGACCTGGGACCGGACCGCAGCGACGCACGGATGCACGCCAAGACCGTAGGATCCTACGCAGTGCCTTATGGGACCGCACCGCCACTTCCCAGCAAATTAGGGACACTGTTGCTCCTGGGGTATCGGCGAGGACCATTCGCAACCATCTCCATGAAGCTGAGCTACGGTCCCGCACACCGTTAGGCCGTCTTCCGCTCACGCCCCAACATCGTGCAGCCCGCCTCCAGTGGTGTCGTGACAGGCGTGAATGGAGGGACGAATGGAGACGTGTCGTCTTCAGCGATGAGAGTCGCTTCTGCCTTGGTGCCAATGATGGTCGTATGCGTGTTTGGCGCCGTGCAGGTGAGCGCCACAATCAGGACTGCATACAACCGAGGCACACAGGGCCAACACCCGGCATCATGGTGTGGGGAGTGATCTCCTACACTGGCCGTACACCACTGGTGATCGTCGAGGGGACACTGAATAGTGCACGGTACATCCAAACCGTCATCGAACCCATCGTTCTACCATTCCTAGACCGGCAAGGGAACTTGCTGTTCCAACAGGACAATGCACGTCCGCATGTATCCCGTGCCACCCAACGTGCTCTAGAAGGTGTAAGTCAACTACCCTGGCCAGCAAGATCTCCGGATCTGTCCCCCATTGAGCATGTTTGGGACTGGATGAAGCGTCGGCTCACGCGGTCTGCACGTCCAGCACGAACGCTGGTCCAACTGAGGCGCCAGGTGGAAATGGCATGGCAAGCCGTTCCACAGGACTACATCCAGCATCTCTACGATCGTCTCCATGGGAGAATAGCAGCCTGCATTGCTATGAAAGGTGGATATACACTGTACTAGTGCCGACATTGTGCATGCTTTGTTGCCTGTGTCTATGTGCCTGTGGTTCTGTCAGTGTGATCATGTGATGTATCTGACCCCAGGAATGTGTCAATAAAGTTTCCCCTTCCTGGGACAATGAATTCACGGTGTTCTTATTTCAATTTCCAGGAGTGTATATTAATATGGCCGGCCGTGGTGGCCGAGCGGTTCTAGGCGCTACAGTTCGGAACCGCGCGACCGCTATGGTCGCAGGTTCGAATCCTGCCTCGGGCATCGAAGTGTGTGATGTCCTTAGATTAGTTAGGTTTAAGTAGTTCTAAGTTCTAGGGGAATGATGACCTCAGAAGTTAAGTCCCATAGTGCTCAGAGCCATTTTTAAATTAATATGTGAACACTACCATCGCTTAAGGAGCCACTGTCTAGGCCAATTTAAATCTTTCTTTCCACTTCTGACGCTTTATTAATATCTTAAGTCTAGTTTCGAACACAGACCACAGAGCAATTTCTTGCGTTGTGAGTTAGTGGTGTGGACTGAAATATCATTTGCGAGAGTGTAACCACTTGCCACTGAAGCTTCCTAGACCGACAGATGGCAGGCCAGCAGTAATTTGATAATAAAGTGTATATAGGTAACAGATCTTGCTTGATACTGTGTCGAGTGTGATTTATTGCATGAACAAACACCTGTGCAGACAAGTCCTTGCCTGACGACCGACCTTAATAAACATGTGTGTATGGGGATATCAAAATCAAAAAGAAAGAGAAGTTGCAATACTAGATTAATATGTAGTTTTTAAAACTTCCAGAAGGAATAAAAATTATAATATGTGGCCGATGAGTCGGTTAGTTAATGATGTAGAAACAAATGAGAGATAGCAGTCATCGCCTTCATATTATCAAAAACATTTGTAAGGTATATAGCACACTCCTAGATCAAAGGGTGACAATACTCCAGGATAAAGGGGAGGAGTGGACTCCCCCCTAGCTCTCAGAGGAAGGAAAAAATATAGTGCAATTAGCTGTTTTTCTTTAAAGCAAATTATTTAAAATTGGTACTATGCAGGTGTTTAAAAGGGTCGTAATTGAAACTTTTTTTGGCTACTTGCAAGTAGCCATTCATCTTCAAAGATATTAAAAACACTACATACCCTCAGTTTAACCCCCCCCCCCCCAACCCACACACAAGCTATCGCATGGGCACCCTTGATAGATCGTACAAACGCTTTTGGTTGTCTATGACACATCTTTAGAAGAGAAACTGGACCACTAAGCAGAAGTGACGAAGCACTCATTATAAAAAAATCAATATTAAAATAGTACTACATGGGGGAAAAAATGTAATAAGGCTACCAGAGTCAGAAACGTGTACTGTGATGTTAAAGGAGTGATCTATGATGATCCACATGGTTTTTTTCCTTATATAATGTATGAAAGCAACTCAGAAGTCTTTTCAGTAAGGACAACTGTGTGGATAAGTGATTGATCTGTGCTTTAACAAGAGGCATCATGGCCTTGCTATTGTAGCTGATCAGGGTCTAGTGACACTAGAGATTGAGTCTCATAACAGAGGGGAGCAAAGGTCATTATTTTGTCGGGGATGGCGGGAGAGAAAGCGACACTTTGTGAGCAGTTTAATGGGCTCTTTCATTGGCTCAGTGAGTGACGTGTGAGTGAAATATTGGTAGTTCCACTATCAGTTCTTCATTGACACATAAGACCTGTAACAAACAGAGTAATACATTGTGTTTTAACTCGCTGAATTCCTCGCGGCAGCAGTGCGGCATGGGGTCACAGTGTGCAGATTCTAGTGACTGCTGATGTGGCGACGGCTCGTGTTTCAGAGGAGCACCAGGCGGCGTATTGTTTCACTCAGTACCGTGCCTGTGACCCTCTTCTCCTTGTGAATTCGCTCGTTGTGTTATTAAGGGCGGTAGGACGTCAAACGGCCGACTTGGAGCAGGAGAGGCACCAAAGGACGTTTTAATTTGCACTGTCTATACTTTTACAAATAAGTTCACAAAACTTTGTCAGCATCACCAGGAAGGATTCAGGATTCACATTCATTGCAGTGGAAGTTTGAAAACAAAACAAAATAATTTTCTTTTTTACGTGTGAAATATCATTATTTTTTCACTTGCTAATGGCTGCATTTGTTGCTATAGGTACACTTTTCTTCATAATTTAGAGAGATTCTTCGATGAACTTTGCACAGCATACATACCATACTTACAGGTGTACGAAACTCTAGAATTTATTTAATTTATGAAAAAATGAGCGAGCTGTTATATTTTAAACTTCATGTTTATGAAAAATACAAATTTTATAGTTCATTACCTCAATTTTTACCACAGTTTTTAATGGATTTGGAAAATTCTAGAGTTTCATACACCTTTAAGTATGGTTTGTATGTTGTGCAAAATTCATCGAAGAATCTCTCTTACTTATGAAGAGAAGTGTACCTATAGCAACAAATGCTGCCATTAGTAAGTGAAAAAAATGATGAAACTTCACATGTAAAAATAATTACTTCGTTATGTTTTCGAACTTCCACTGCTATGACTGAATTCTGAATCCTTCCTGGTCATGCTGACAAAGTTTTATGAATTTATTTGTAAAAGTATAGACAGTGCAAATTAAAACGTCCTTTGGTGCCTCTCCTGCTCCAGGTCGGCCCGTTTGACGTCCTACCCCCCTTAATAAGCGGCTACGGCGTAGCCCACACTGTTCCATCCCAGAATCGAACCAGCAACCTTCAGGTTCAGCGTTTTCTGGCGGAGGTCATCAACCAGTAGATTCACAGGACCCATTTGGTGAGGCTGCAGTCCCTTCATCCTCACCAGTCACCTGGGTAAGTACCACATGAACTTCTTTCTGGTAACATCTGGGATGGCATCTTCTGTGATGACCTATTGATGCAGTACCGACATCTTCTTCTGTTGATCAACGTAGTGACTAAGTCGTTGCAGCGAAGTATGATGTCCGCTGACTAACCGTCAGTTCGTCCGTCCAAGCGAAGATTCTTCGTCTCCTCCTTCTCCCCTCAAAGGACCCTCCTCATGTCCATTTGTCAGAGGTATTTATTCGGTGTTTTTGCCAATGTCGCGAATTTTCTTGGGCGGCAACTGACTCTTTAGGAGTTGATCTATGCTTCTCATATTGGGCAGAAATGTGACTAATGTCGACACTCTCTATGCTGACATGGTTGGGCATCTCCCTGTCGTCCTCCACCACATTGCCAGATACAGGGTGTTTCAAAAATGACCGGTATATTTGAAACGGCAATAAAAACTAAACGAGCAGCGATAGAAATACACCGTTTGTTGCAATATGCTTGGGACAACAGTACATTTTCAGGCGGAAAAACTTTCGAAATTACAGTAGTTACAATTTTCAACAACAGATGGCGCTGCAAGTGATGTGAAAGATATAGAAGACAACGCAGTCTGTGGGTGCGCCATTCTGTACGTCGTCTTTCTGCTGTAAGCGTGTGCTGTTCACAATGTGCAAGTGTGCTGTAGACAACATGGTTTATTCCTTAGAACAGAGGATTTTTCTGGTGTTGGAATTCCACCGCCTAGAACACAGTGTTGTTGCACAAGATGAAGTTTTCAACGGAGGTTTAATGTAACCAAAGGACCGAAAAGCGATACAATAAAGGATCTGTTTGAAAAATTTCAACAGACTGGGAACGTGACGGATGAACGTGCTGGAAAGGTAGGGCGACCGCGTACGGCAACCACAGAGGGCAACGCGCAGCTAGTGCATCAGGTGATCCAACAACGGCCTCGGGTTTCCATTCGCCGTGTTGCAGCTGCGGTCCAAATGACGCCAACGTCCACGTATCGTCTCATGCGCCAGAGTTTACACCTCTATCCATACAAAATTCAAACACGGCAACCCCTCAGCGCCGCTATCATTGCTGCACGAGAGACATTCGCTAACGATATAGTGCACAGGATTGATGACGGCGATATGCATGTGGGCAGCATTTGGTTTACTAACGAAGCTTATTTTTACCTGGACGGCTTCGTCAATAAACAGAACTGGTGCATATGGGGAACCGAAAAGCTCCATGTTGCAGTCCAATCGTCCCTGGATCCTCAAAAAGTACTGGTCTGGGCCGCCATTTCTTCCAAAGGAATAATTGGCCCATTTTTCAGATCCGAAACGATTACTGCATCACGCTATCTGGACATTCTTCGTGAATTTGTGGCGGTACAAACTGCCTTAGACGACACTGCGAACACCTCGTGGTTTATGCAAGATGGTGCCTGGCCACATCGCACGGCCGACGTCTTTAATTTCCTGAATGAATATTCCGATGATCGTGTGATTGCTTTGGGCTATCCGAAACATACAGGAGGCGGCGTGGATTGGCCTCCCTATTCGCCATACATGAACCCCTGTGACTTCTTTCTGTGGGGACACTTGAAAGAGCAGGTGTACCGCCAGAATCCAGAAACAATTGAACAGCTGAAGCAGTACATCTCATCTGCATGTGAAGCCATTCCGCCAGACACGTTGTCAAAGGTTTCGGGTAATTTTATTCAGAGACTACGCCATATTATTGCTACGCATGGTGGATATGTGGAAAATATCGTACTATAGAGTTTCCCAGACCGCAGCGCCATCTGTTGTTGAAAATTGTAACTACTGTAATTTCGAAAGTTTGTCTGCCTGAAAATGTACTGTTGTCCCAAGCATATTGCAACAAACGGTGTATTTCTATCGCTGCTCGTTTAGTTTTTATTGCCATTTCAAATATACCGGTCATTTTTGAAACACCCTGTACATCATGCACGTGAGTTCAGTGTACTGACAGTTCCTGGAACATTGACTGCTGATGTGCGAACTGCGCTGGTCATTGTTCTCCTTGGAAGCATGCCTGTCTGCTTGGTCGTTGATCTGTCGAAGTGCTGACTGGTGCTGCACAAACTCCACTGGCCATCAGCCTCCTTGTTCGACTGCTGCCGCTTCCGAGTATTGTAGCTTAATGGGTCAAAGTCTCTAAAATGTTCACTTAACCTATAATAAGTCTTTACATATTATTCTGTCGGATCTCTGCTTTGAACAATCATAAATAACACATAATTATTATACTCAACCACAAATAACACATAATTATAATAATAATTGTTATACACCTTACTCTAAGATAGTATGGTAGCATAGCTTGACAAAAAGCGAAATTACACAGGTTCGACTGTGTATGATATTCAGCGCTATCGTATGGTTTAACTGGGTTTAACGATGATGACGCCGGACTGGATAACATATATATAAAAAGTAAAATTCGTAGAGTAGGAGTATCTATGGTGTGAGTATTCAGATGTGCAGAACAGAGTTTAATCACTAACATACATTATGTCCACAGTGACGTGATGTTGGTATGGCATAAAGTTTGGCCTTAAATATTCTGCAGATTTGGAATATCATTATATTGCTAATAAACACAGAACCTTGTACAAGCTTTTCATATGCATATAAATAAATCATATTCGATATTTAGTACGAACTTGGCTGAAAGCTTTGAAAATATAAGTACAAGGATGCTTGTGACAAGGGTCACAAATCAGAATTTGGTTGTTATAGGGAAGGTAGTGATAATCAACGCTATTTTTTGGATTTCTACTGCATTTCATGACACTGTCAAGACTCTGTTTTAAGAAATTATGCTGCAGCAGCATTTTGAAATAGGTTCCTGGTACATCAAACTGTAGGTGTTCCAAAAACATGACACGTGCTAATTAGCGAGTATCCTCTTATTTAAACCAATGTGCCGACTGGTTCCATGCTTCACTTGTGCCAGCTTCTTCACCTGAGAGTTGCACTTGCGCCCTGCACCCTCAGTTATTTGTTAGATGTTTTTCTAATGTCTAGTTTTCCCCTACAGTTTTTACGCTATATTGCTAACTTTTGTGTAGTGGTCGTCAAACGGTGGCCCACGAGACACATGTGGCCTAAATCAAGTATTCCTGTGGTCAGTTGTTCTCAGTTGCCTTTTAAAATAATGTAGACCTAGAGCCAACAAGCGAATCCAAAAAGTCAACTAAATGTACGACTTTATTGAAATTATAGTATTCCTGTTCAGTAGCAAAATATTCACAGACAGTGTACTATTTTAAGATGTGCTTAATTGTAATTGATGCTGGTGAGTTTGACCAGGAGCTAAATAAAGCTGGTCGCTCATCTCAGGGGCAGAGACCGAGTGAGGTAGACCGAGTGAGGTAGCACAGTGGACTCACATTTGCAAGGACAACGATTCAAATCTGTGTCTGACCATCCTGATTTAGGTTTTTGGTGATTCCTTCAAAACGCTCTAGGGAAACACTGGGCTGGTTACCTTAGAAACATGTCGCCAATTTCCTTTCCTAACTCTGACACAACACTCAAGTTTGTACTCTGATTTTGATGATCTCACTGTCGATGGGATGTTAAATCCTAATGTTCCTTCCTTCATGGGCAGAGAGGTATGCACCATGGCCATAGTGGGGTAGAGGATATGAGAGGGGGAGCATTTACTGTTAGTCTTCCAGTACTAACAAATCAGGAGTGTGTGTGTGTGTGTGTGTGTGTGTGTGTGTGTGTGTGTGTGTTTGTGTGTGCATGTGTGTGTGTGTGTGTGTGTTTGTGTGTGCATGTGTGTGTGTGTGTGTGTGTGTGTGTGTGTGTGTGTGTGTGTGTGTGTGTGTGTGTGTGTGTGTGTGTGTGATACTGATCCATACTGATCAGCTGTTATAGTTAGTTAGTTAGTGATGCATTCCATTGATGAATCTCATTGTGGAATATGTCAAGTCCATAAGAAATGCACTCATGAATCAAGTTATTTTTAAGCTTAAAATTTTTATTACCTACCTCATTGCTTTAAATGTCACAAAATGCATATGTTATACCTATAGATTTATTTATTTCTATTCAAGCATTCATGAATGGAACAGAAAGAGTTGTCAAGGAGATATGTCAATTTATTTCTGAAACTGTTACTGCTGTCTGTCAGACATTTTATTTCATCTGGTAATTTGTCAAAAAGTGTTACAACAACATATTTTATCTCTTTCTGTGCCAAAGATAGATTAAGTAGAGGATGGTGTAAGTCTTTCTTTCTTCTGGTCTTATAATCATGAATGTCACTGCTGCTTTTAAACTCGTCCATGTTGTTGACAATAAATTTCGTTACTGAATATATGTACTGTGAGGCTATTATAAGAATTCTTAGCCTTTTAAAGATGCCTGCAAGATGTGCGACCATGTGCCCAACACATTATTCTAACAACTTTCTTCTGAGCAGTGAATACTTTTTGCCTAAGTGCTGAGTTATGCCAAAATATTATTCTGTATGACAACAGAGAGTGTAAGTATGCAAAGTATGTTGGCTTCCTAATTTATACATCCTCAAAATTAGAAATATTCTGGCTGCAAAAGTGGCTGAACTTAGTCGCTTTAGGAGATCCTAAATATGAATTTTCCAATTAAGATTCTCATCTACATGTACACCCAAAAACTTTGTATGCTCTACCCTGGCTACTGACGTCTGTTGATGTGTCGTATTGAAGGAACTGTACTCCTTGCAATAGAAAATTGGATGTACTACATTGTTTCAAAGTTCAGAGCAAGCCCATTCGCAGAAAACCAATCAATAACTTTTTCAAATACCATATTTATATCAGTTTCTATTGGATTTTCTTCTGCTGGATTAATAATGATGTTTGTATCATCAGCAAACAGTGTCAGTTTAGCTTCTTGTTTCAGATAAGAAGGGAGGTCATTCACACATATCAAGCACAGAAGGGGACCCACAATCGAACCCTAGTGTAATTTCACCCCAGTTAGGTGAGCTGGAAAATTTCCTTAAATCACTTAAACTGTATAAAGAAATTTTTTCTTCCTGCTCTGTAGATATCACTTGAACCACAGAATTGTAATTTCTGTAACATAATGTCATGGTTCACACAATCAAATGCTTTGGATAAGGCATAGAAAATGCCTATTGGTGACACTTTACTATTTAAAGATTCTATTATATGGGCTGTGAAATTTTACACTGCTGTTTCAGTAGAACAGCATTTTTGAAAGCCAGACTGTGATTACTAAGCATCCCATTACTCTTGAGATGGCTAACCACTCTTAAGTAAATTAGCTTCTCAACGATTTTTGAAAATGCTGTAAGCAAGGATAGTAATTATTGACATCTGTAGTGTCCCCTTTTTTGTAGAGAGGCTTGACAATGGCATATTTTAACCTGTCTGGGAAAATACCTTAAGTTAGTGATGTATTACAGATATGACTCATAACATCAGCTGTAACTGCTTCACATTGTTTTAATATCGTATTAGAAATGTTATCTGCTCCAACAGAACATTTATTTTTTCAAACATTTGAAGCTTTTCTTTGTTTCACAAGGGTTGTTAGATGAAAATTAATCTGACAAGGATTTCAGAAAACTGGCTCTTCCACGTATTACTTGGCTTTATCTTTTGAACTATTCTCATAAATTTTTTCACCTACACTTAAGAAATGGTTGTTGAATACATTAACTACTTGTATACTGTTGCTTAAGATGGTCTCATTCTCTTTAATAGTAATACTACCTACCCCAGTGGTTACTTTTCCTGTCTCTCTTCTAACAACATTCTCTATTGATTTGATTTTATTGGCAGAATTGTTAATTTCATCTCTAAGATACATATTTTTTTGATTTTCTGACAACTTTTCTCAGTATGTTACAATAATTTTTATAGTGTAAAATCACTTCTGGATCTTTACTAATTCTTTCTGTCTCATACAATTTTCTTTTCCTTTCTGAAGACGCTTTAATACCTCTAGTAATCCAAGATTTCTTTGAAAACTGTTTGGTGTTACATTTAGTAAATTTTTGGGGCAACATTGTTCAGAAAGGGATATAAATTTATCAAGAAATATGTTGCATTTATCATTAGCACTTGGCTCTTTATATACATCTCCCCAGTTGACATTTCTAAAACGTTCTCTGAAGTGTTCTATAGATACTGGTTTGACCACTCTTACTCTTTTACTTATTGGTTTCTGCACTGTACACCCTGATAGGTTTCATAAGTTAATCAATTGTGTATCATGATCTAATAATATAGTATACAGGTAAACTTCAGACATGGATTTGTGAATGCACACTACAAAGACAGTCATCTTCAAATGTGGTACATCTGTGTAGCATGGAAAATTAAGTTAAATTAAGGCTGTTGTAACGCAATGCAAGGAGTAGAAGAAAAGTGACATTCAAAACATTTTGTAAACATTCGTGATTTTCTCTCATAATGCATTTAAATATAAATACATTTGCTATTATTCATCAATTAATCATCTGTTCTCACAGACAATGCAACAATCTATGCGTTCAGTGGGTGGCAGCAATCTGAAACAGAGAACATCAACATGAAATATTCCAAATTGTTCCGAATTTTAACGATTAGTACTTGGGGGCCAACTTATTGCGCCCTTACTACAGCTAGTCTGTTGTAGGCTCATAAGATACTAATTTATTTAGGTTACAAGTTAATAATAACTCGGTGATGTCCCACAATGTCAGTATTGGCTCTTGAGCAGAAAAGCTCGACGATCACTGCCCTACTGCCACGAAAATTATTCCCTGATGTCATATCCCCACCAGGTGGTTGTGTTAAGGACTGATCACACTGTACTTTCAGACATTAATAAGACATCTGAAAGACAGCTGCTGAAAAGCATGAGTAATACTGAAATATCTGTGTAGTAGGCCATAGTTACAAAATACTAACTTGGATTATCTGCAGAAGAATTGTGCAAGTGACATTAGATGAGCTGGGCGAAGATAGGTTTGTTCTCCATGGTAATGTAGGAACGCATGAGGCATGGTCAGAAAAAGACAAATCAACATTTATAGCGTTCACACATACAGAAATAGTTTTTAACAACATTAATTGGAATACCTTGTCTGGAATTTCGTCAGGGACAAAATATAGAAATCAGACTGCAGTTGTAACACTGAAAGGCTTGGAAACGGAGATAGCATTGGAGAAGGGAAAAAGACAGGGTTCTAACTTACTCTCAGTCTGTCATTCAATTTGCAATTTTGTGCAAGAAGATATGTGTGACTTTTGTGATCTTGTACCAATACCATCTCTGATCAAAAGCATCCAGACAGCCCTAAGTAATGTCGAATTGACCACTAGATGCCACAAGAGATGAACCTGCCTTTATAAAAGGAGACCGGTAGGATTTTTTTGTCAGTATATAATCAGTAAGGCAGAATGAGTCAGTCAGAAGAGCTCAGTGACTTCAGAAGTGGACTATTTGCTCGTTACTGGATGCTGCTCGAGTAAAAAATCCATCATATATAGTTCAACCCCTCCAAAGTTGCCCGTATCTACTGCTGATGATATGATTGTGAAGTGGAAACGTAAAAGAACAACCACAGCTAAACCAAGCCCAAAACCAATCTCCATCTGAACCCCTCCCCTGCACTCACCCACCTGGGAACTGGTGGGAAAATCTCAATCTGTACTGCGCTGCTGGTGTGGAAAGATGTAGGGTATGTTTAATTACTTTATTTTGGGTGTTACAGGTGTTATCCTGTTGGAAGAAGTTTCTAATACCGCTCGAAATTGGTGGGAAAAGCTCAGAAATGTGCAAGTATTAACCTTTCCAGCAACTACATTTCCTAATTATGTAATTACAATGCTACAGACCTTATTTCATCGTTTTTGGGATATGTAAGTGTTATCCTGTTGGAAAATGCTCCCTAAAAATTTCCCCTGTGCGTGTGCGTTCACTTGGATACGTGGTCTAGGTCATGATACAGGTATCAACATTTATATGCATAACTACAAATCAAATAAGATCCAATAGACATGACAAAGTTCGTGAAACACTGCAGAAATTGGCACTGCAACACATCTATCGATAGTAAAAAAACTCGCCTCAACACTGCTAAACTTCACCTACAGATCATATAAAGATTCTTGAAATACTGCAGAAAATGGTACCCCAACACAGCTGTCGATCGTAAGAGATCTTATCTAGACGCTGCTAAACTTCACCTACAGATCACATAAAGATTTGCAGTAACTTGACTCTTATCTTCACAGAAGCAGAAATAAAGCTGTGAGGATGGGGCGTGAGTCGTTCTTGGGTAGCTCAGTTGGCAGAGCATATGCCTGCGAAAAGCAAAGGTCCTGAGTTTATGTCTTGATCTAATACCCAGTTTTAATCTGCCAAGATATTTATCTGGTTTAACAAATTGAACAAGTGGCTAGTTTAACTACAGATGTCTACAGGCTTAAATTCTGTAAAAGTTTCAGTCGTTCTCAGTAACTTATTTTCTCAAAATTGTCTTCTATTATGAGTGCAAAGTGCTTAAGTTTCCTTGAATTGTTAATCGCAGGCTGTGGCGTCATATTGTATTGAGTGGGGTTACTAATTTGTGAAGTAAATATAGGCTCTTCAGCGGTTTTGCAGCATCTGCCATAGGGATAGGAAGTTAGAGCAACAAGAGATGACGATTGCTGACCTTCTGGTCAAATAAGATTATACTAGGAAAGATGTGGGGAGATTGAAGAGGAAGGAGGGCAAATAGATTTGAAAAGTGGCAACCGTTAACGGATGAAACAGGCATAAGATATCTTCCAATAGTGGAAATGGATGAGCACAGGGTTATGATCCTGACTAGACACATATAAAATTGCAATTGAATGTGATATCAGTCAGTGTTCAGTGGAAAACGCACTTTTCTTATGCCCTCCTTCGTGTTATCACAGACTGCACATAATTTTACACATTTGTACTGGAGATGGAAGCTGTATTAGGGGACTGTTCGTATTATGCCACATCAGTACACAACAATGGATTCTGCAATTGTTCACCTACCTAGCATCTTCTTAAGATGTTTTTGTCCCGGCACAGAAGTAGCACTTAGTTTGCAGTTCCGTTGTTTCTGAGATGAGGTTAAATAAAATTTGTGTGAGGTCTGACCAAGGCTCGCTATACTAATAAATGAGTACCCAATGTTAACTTTGATGACAATGACATTTTAAATTATACTCTCGACAGATAATGCTATAAACAGTTAAGATGAGATGCATCCTAAAGCCAAAAACACTATACAATTCCTCGCTTCTTGTAGACAACAGACAGTTTTGAAATGAGTTCTACTTAAAGCATTAAAAATGAAAGTTATAATCAAAGTCATTTCAATAGCAGTGTTATCATAATGAGAGTCAGCCCCAAACTGATCTCCAAAGTTAATTTGTAAAATCCTTCAACTGAATGAGTAATGTTAGAAAACATTAATATCTAGGTCTAGGGTTTTTATGGTAGAATATAACCTATATTTTTCGATAAGACGTGTTTCTTCAACAAAATCAGACAATGGAAAATCTAGGATGGAATCTAACAATATTATGAAAAGGATAGTTGCATCTCAGTGGAGATGCTGCGCAGCTGATAGGCACAACTGAAATACTATAGGAAAAAGAGCTTTACTCCAACAAGGCCTTCTTCGAAATTATGAAGAAGGCCTTGGTGGCTGAAAGCCGACAGTCTTTTTGTAGTGTCTATCTGTGACTCAGCATCTCTGCTATATGGTGAGTGGCGACTATCCTATCCATTATATGTTTTTTCAACATATATAAATGCTTGTTATGAAAAAACTAAATGGAATGTGTTAAGACATACTTATGAATTTATAGCCATTACCCACTGACTAACGTGTCGTAACCAAGTAACGTCAACAGTGTTGACAGACTGTCTCTGTCTCAAATAGTATAGCGGATTTCATCTGCTAGTAGTAGCAAGTAGCTGAACAGTACTTTACTCGTGTGAATAATAAGAAGGCCAAGAGGCTATTGATTTAATAGTTAGTTCACCTGGCCACTGATTCATTAGACAGCAGAACAAGTGGCAATGGATGCACTTGTCTGTAAGTAAGGCACTAAGGGTAGTGCCTTTAATAGTGATTAGAAAAAGAAGCCAAGTGACTCTTGTTCTTGATAGTAGGAAGCCCTTGTGTATTAGGACAGAATCATAGTGAAAGCGGTTTTGGCCAATGAATATGTCTTAATAGGTTTGTTGATAAGATAACTCACATATAAATATGTCCAATGGCAAATAAACTTGTTTGAAAGAGTTCAAATCAACTTGCTACTTTATCGGATCACCATTCCTGTGAGAGATCGTTCACTGCTCGCCTACACTGACACTAAAGAACCAAGGAAATTATACTCTCTCTCGTCTTTGCTATAAATGTTAACTAGGGGAAATCGTGTTGTTGTTGTGGTTTTCAGTCCAGAGACTGATTTGATGCAACTCTCCATGCTACTCTATCCTGTGCAAGCTTCTTCATGTCCAAGTAACTACTGCACCCTACATCCTTCTGAATCTGCTTCGTGTATTCATCTCTTGGTCTCCATCTACGATTTTTACCCTCCACACTGCCCTCCAAAACGAACTTCGTGATCCCTTGATGCCTCAGAACGTGTGCTACCAACAGGTCCCTTCTTCTAGTCAAGTTGTGCCAAAAATTCCTATTCTCCCCAGTTCTATTCAGTACGTCCTCATTAATTGCATGATCTACCCATCTAATATTCAGCATTCTTCTGTAGCACCAAAATTTGAAAGCTTCTATTCTCTTCTTTTCTAAACTATTTATCTCCATGTTTCACATCCATACATGGCTACACTCCATACAAATACTTTCACCAAAGACTTCCTGACACTTAAATCTATACTCGATATTAACAAATTTCTCTCCTTCAGAAACGCTTTCCTTGCCGTTGCCAGTCTACATTTTATATCCTCTCTACTTCGAGCATTATCAGTTATTTTGCTCCCCCAACAGCAAAACTCATTTACTACTTTAAGTGCCTCATTTCCTAATCTAATTCCCTCAGCATCACCCGATTTAATTCGACTACATTCCATTATCCTCGTTTTGCTTCTGTTGATGTTCATCTTATATCTTCCTTTCAAGACACTGTCCATTCCGTTCAGCTGCTCTTCCAGGTCCTTTGCTGTCTCTGACAGAATTACAATGTCATCGGCAAACCTAAACGTTTTTATTTCTTCTCCACGAATTTTCATTCCTACTCCAAATTTTTCTTTTATTTCATTTACTGCTTGCTCAATATATAGATTCAATATCATCGGGGAAAGGCTACAACGCTGTCTCACTCCCTTCACAATCACTGCTACCCTTTCATGCCCTCACCTGTTGTAACTGCCATTGGTTTCTGTACAAACTGCAAATAGCGTTTCACTCCCTGTATTTTACCCCTGCCACCTTCAGAATTTTAAAGAGAGTATTCCAGTCAACATTGTCAAAAGCGTTCTCTAAGTCTACAGGTGATAGAAACGTAGGTTTGCCTTTCCTTAATCTTTCTTCTAAGATAAGTCGTAGGGTCAGTATCGCCTCACATGTTCGATCTTTCCCAAGGTTGACTTCCACCAGTTTTTCCATTCATCTGTAAAGAATTCGTGTCAGTATTTGACAGCCGTGACTTACTAAATGATAGTTCGGTAATTTTCACATCTATCAACACCTTCTTTCTTTGGGATTGGAATTATTATATTCTCCTTGAATTCTGTTCGTATTTCGCCTGTCTCATTGATCTTGCTCACCATATGATAAGAGTTTTGTCAGAGCTGGCTCTCCCAAGACTACTAGTAGCTCTAATGGAATGTTGTCTACTCCCAGGACCTTGTTTCGACTTAGGTCTCTCAGTGCTCTGTCAAATTCTTCACACAGTGTCACATCTCCCATTTCATCTTCATCTATGTCCTCTTCCATATCCATAATATTGACCTCGAATACATCGCCCTAGTCCAGACCCTGCATATACTGCTCCCACTTTTCTGCTTTCCCTTCTTAGCTCAGAATTGGTTTTCCATCAGAGCTCTTGATATTCACACAAGTGGTTCTCTTTTCTCCAAAGGTCTCTTTAATATTCCTGTAGGCAGTATCTGTGTTACCCCTAGTGATAAATGCCTCTGCATCCTTACATTTGTCCTCTAGCCATCCCTGCTTAACCATTTTGCACTTCCTGTCGCTCTCATTTTTGAGACGTTTGTGTTCGTCTTTGCGTGCTTCATTTACTGCATTTTTATATTTTCTCCTTTAATCTCTTAAATTCAATTTCTCTTCTGTTACCTAAGGATTTCTACCAGCCCTCGTCTTTTTAACTACTTGATCCTCTGCTGCCTTCACTATTTCATCTCTCAAAGCTATCCATAATTCTTCTACTATATTTCTTTCCCCTGTTCTTGTCAATCGTTTCCTAATGCTCTCTCTGAAACTCTCTACAACCTCTGGTTCTTTCAGTTTATCCAGATCGGATGCGGTGGAGTGGGGTTGGTCGTCTGTGTTGTTAATGCTATCTTTCAGTCCACCTACCTTAATACGATTCTTGCCAATGTCCCTTCACTCTATGGTAGCAAATATGTGCTAAACAGTGTAAAGCAGTGTTGATGAAACCACTGCCTAATACCTACCACACAGAGACCGCGTACCTGTAGTTGAAAGTCAGTTCTTGAATGTTCATGATTTAAAAAATCGGGGGTTCAGTATATTCAGTCTATTTGCAGAAGTGCGTTTAAAATTAGATTAACTCTGTTTTTTATTTACATTGAAAGACATGAAATGGCTATCAAGTCGGTATTTAATATGGTGAAACGTTATCATTGAAAGTTCGCTGCCTGTTAACAAATATTCACTCGAAAAAGCAGCCAGAATTTTAGCAAGACCGACCTGACTAATTTTGACGTTCTACCAGTCACAACTACTCGCGAGTTAAACATTCGTTAGTTCCAGTGCTTCGCCAAAACATTCCGTACAGAGCATGGAACACGCCACGCGGAATTGTTACTATGATCAGAAAGTAGACACTCTCATATCTCTCAAACTATTTAACTTAGAAACACCAAACTTTCATTAAAATATTCGTAAACCCAGTCGCTTCAGTCACGATATCTCCGAATCAAAATTAGCTCACTATTTCCTCATCTTACAGTGTATTTTTAAGGAGCGATCTAACATCGCATTATCCATAGGCCAGCTAGCAAGCGACTCTCTTGAGGTACTCTCCTCTCTGCTCACCCCTCTATTCACGCGGGAACAGCTTAATTCTGATTGGCTGTTGATCTAATTCTAAACGGACAATTAGAACGTTCCTTCCTGATCATTCTCGCGGAAAATATTGCCTTATCCAATCACTAACTTAATAGTAACTAATGTCAGCAAAACTTCAGTTTCTTGTATTATGTTTAATCAAAATAAACAAAGTGTGAAATATTCTTCAAATTGATAAATAAACTTATTCCACCTCTAACTTCCATTCTGCTGCTTTCATAAACAAGCATGCTCACACAGACATACGTCACCTGAATCATGATTGCAACATAACTTTTCCGAAGTTTGTTTGTACAAGGTTTTACATAAAATGAAATATTAAATTTTAACGTTTGTGCCACAGACACTCTCTCAATCATTCTCACGCACTCACATAACAAAACATAATCAACTAATAATTTTGAACGATTTTTGTATTTTGTAATGCAAAGTGACTAAAGTTTTAAAAAGAAAATTCTAATTAATTGATTTTTATGCACAGACAATCTTGTAATAGCTTCAAATGTTAATGAAATTGAATATGTTATAGTTCCTAACTTGGTTTTAAAAATCTAGCGTAGGTTTTATGACTTTTAGGGAATTCTCTTTATGCCCAAAACTATAATAAATAAAAATCTGAAATTTTGACAGCATCATTCCATAAATAACAAAAGGCTGTGTACAAAATTTGAACAAAATCGGATAATAACTAATATAGATTATTTAGATTCGTTGAGGGTATGAATCTTTGTATCGACAGAATGTACACTATGCAGTTCTCACGGCAGGCAGCGTCAGCTGTGCTGTGAACAGAGTGAAAAAAAAAATCATAGCCATCCTGCAGCCACCTTACTAGACGGATGCATGCCTTGCTGCAAAGAGTGTTATCTCGTAATAACTTGCTGCGTTACAAACTCCCTACGAACCTAAAATTACTTTTAAGAGCATTTAAGGTTCCTATAGCAGCAATGTTATTACTGAATTCTTTAACGGAACCAACAAATTTAACTACGGGGTTTTTAATGAAAATTGTACCTACTTACACTTTTTTCAGATGAACGAAATATCAAAAATACATTACAGTTTTCACGATGTTACATCAGACTTCAAAGGCTTGAACTTATTAGAGAATAATAAAATTGATTTACAAAATTTCCCTTTTTCTTCAGAAAAAATATTTTCCCAATATAATTCCACATTTTAACGTTTTGCAAAAAAGGACAATACTTATTAAACCATTTACATTAGTAAATATTCAAGTTTTCCTCGAAATCAAATTTTACTCTAAACAATTACTTTACAAACTTCTATACCTTTTTGAAATGAAATAAACCACTTAATGCTCTTTACAGTTGCTATGTTGGCGTTCATGAAACCCGATATATTATTATGTAAAAGATTCGACTTGATTAGTGTTATTCTACAAACTTTTCGAGCAGCTTTAATCATTGCTGTGGATAAAATGTTCCTTTCGTTATATTATTACAATGAAATTTTCTTCACTTATTCTTAACCTTCTCGCTTTGGGGAGCGTCTTTTTTACATACTTTAGCAAGAAAACATTTATGTTCTGTAGCAGCACTGGGGTAGAACATTATTCTTTCTCACACTTACAATTTGGTTGCTTTAAAGGCACTTCACTGTGATACGGCGTCCAGTCATCTGTCCTAGACCTGTTTTCTTATAGTCTCTATCAGGTTTTTCAAAATTTCGTACCTGCAAAATGTAGTACATCTAAGCCACCATTCTCAATTTCTGCATCCTAACTTTACAGATATACAAGTATCATATTTTGTGTTTTTGTTCTCAAATCTAAAGGGGAAACTTTGCGAGGAACCTTCCAGAATTTTAGTGTACTCAAAATTTACTGCTTATTTTCCAAGAAAACTCAATATGATTGAAATTCAACATGTTTCATCGAATAGTCATATACAGTACTAATTATTTTCAGTAAATAGTGAATTAACCATTATTCAAAAATAACAACAGTACTCAAATCATTATGTTCATTTTATAGTGGGAGAATTCCTAAGCATGTTCCTGCTGAAAGCAATACTTATTACTATGTAAACAATATAGAAAACCTCTTTTTTCTGAAATTTACAAACATTTTCTTTAACTTTTCTTTTCAGAAAAAATATTTACCTTACAACTACCATTTAATATCTCATGACTTTACATAAAACAAGCTATTGTACATAGAGAATGCAAAATTACTGGAAATGTTGAAAATATTTACACCAATAAACATCAGATACATAATATATTTACTTGCTTCTACCAGGCACTTTCCATATGCCTTTTACCAGAAACATCTTCCAACATCATTTCTACATGTTCTGAAAATGGCTTAGAAATCACATATTCTACATCTTCATCTACATCTACACTCCGCAAGCCACCAAACGGTGTGTGGCGGAGGGCACTTTACGTGCCACTGTCATTACCTCCCTTTCCTGTTCCACTCTCGTATGGTTCGCGGGAAGAACGACTGCCGGAAAGCCTCCGTGCGCGCTCGAATCTCTCTAATTTTACATTCGTGATCTCCTCGGGAAGTATAAGTAGGGGGAAGCAATATTTTCGATACCTCATCCAGAAACGCACCCTCTCGAAACCTGGACAGCAAGCTACACCGCGATGCAGAGCGCCTCTCTTGCAGAGTCTGCCACTTGAGTTTGCTAAACATCTCCGTAACGCTATCACGGTTACCAAATAACCCTGTGACGAAACGCGCCGCTCTTCTTTCGATCTTCTGTATCTCCTCCGTCAACCCGATCTGGTACGGATCCCACACTGATGAGCAATACTCAAGTATAGGTCGAAAGAGTGTTTTGTAAGCCACCTCCTTTGTTGATGGACTACATTTTCTAAGGATTCTCCACATGAATCTCAACCTGGTACCCGCCTTACTAACAATTCAAATCGTTCCGCACGCATACTCCCACATATTTTACAGAAGTAACTGCTACCAGTGTTTGTTCCGCTATCATAAATCATACAATAAAGGTTCCTTCTTTCTATGTATTCGCAATACGTTACATTTGTCTACGTAAAGGGTCAGTTGCCACTCCCTGCACCAAGTGCCTATCCGCTGCAGATCTTCCTGCATTTCGCTACAATTTTCTAATGCTGCAACTTCTCTGTTTACTACAGCATCATCCGCGAAAAGCCGCATGGAACTTCCGACACTATCTACTAGGTCATTTATATATATTGTGAAAAGCAATGGTCCCATAACACTCTCCTGTGACACGCCAGAGGTTACTTTAACGTCTGTAGACGTCTCTCCATTGATAACAACATGCTGTATTCTGTTTGCTAAAAACTCTTCAATCCAGCCACACAGCTGGTCTGATATTCCGTAGGCTCTTACTTTGTTTATCAGGCGACAGTGCGGAACTGTATCGAACGCCTTCCGGAAGTCAAGGAAAATAGCATCTACCTGGGAGCCTGTATCTAATATTTTCTGGGTCTCATGAACAAATAAAGCGAGTTGTGTCTCACACGGTCGCTGTTTCCGGAATCCATGTTGATTCCTACAGATTAGATTCTGGGTTTCCAGAAACGACATGATACGTGAGCAAAAAACATGTTCTAAAATACACTCCTGGAAACGGAAAAAAGAACACATTGACACCGGTGTGTCAGACCCACCATACTTGCTCCAGACACTGCGAGAGGGCTGTACAAGCAATGATCACACGCACGGCACAGCGGACACACCAGGAACCGCGGTGTTGGCCGTCGAATGGCGCTAGCTTCGCAGCATTTGTGCACCGCCGCCGTCAGTGTCAGCCAGTTTGCCGTGGCATACGGAGCTCCATCGCAGTCTTTAATACTGGTAGCATGCCGCGACAGCGTGGACGTGAACCGTATGTGCAGTTGACGGACTTTGAGCGAGGGCGTATAGTGGGCATGCGGGAGGCCGGGTGGACGTACCGCCGAATTGCTCAACACGTGGGGCGTGAGGTCTCCACAGTACATCGATGTTGTCGCCAGTGGTCGGCGGAAGGTGCACGTGCCCGTCGACCTGGGACCGGACCGCAGCGACGCACGGATGCACGCCAAGACCGTAGGATCCTACGCAGTGCCGTAGGGGACCGCACCGCCACTTCCCAGCAAATTAGGGACACTGTTGCTCCTGGGGTATCGGCGAGGACCATTCGCAACCGTCTCCATGAAGCTGGGCTACGGTCCCGCACACCGTTAGGCCGTCTTCCGCTCACGCCCCAACACCGTGCAGCCCGCCTCCAGTGGTGTCGCGACAGGCGTGAATGGAGGGACGAATGGAGACGTGTCGTCTTCAGCGATGAGAGTCGCTTTTGCCTTGGTGCCAATGATGGTCGTATGCGTGTTTGGCGCCGTGCAGGTGAGCGCCACAATCAGGACTGCATACGACCAAGGCACACAGGGCCAACACCCGGCATCATGGTGTGGGGAGCGATCTCCTACACTGGCCGTACACCACTGGTGATCGTCGAGGGGACACTGAATAGTGCACGGTACATACAAACCGTCATCGAACCCATCGTTCTACCATTCCTAGACCGGCAAGGGAACTTGCTGTTCCAACAGGACAATGCACGTCCGCATGTATCCCGTGCCACCCAACGTGCTCTAGAAGGTGTAAGTCAACTACCCTGGCCAGCAAGATCTCCGGATCTGTCCCCCATTGAGCATGTTTGGGACTGGATGAAGCGTCGTCTCACGCGGTCTGCACGTCCAGCACGAACGCTGGTCCAACTGAGGCGCCAGGTGGAAATGGCATGGCAAGCCGTTCCACAGGACTACATCCAGCATCTCTACGATCGTCTCCATGGGAGAATAGCAGCCTGCATTGCTGCGAAAGGTGGATATACACTGTACTAGTGCCGACATTGTGCATGCTCTGTTGCCTGTGTCTATGTGCCTGTGGTTCTGTCAGTGTGATCATGTGATGTATCTGACCGCAGGAATGTGTCAATAAAGTTTCCCCTTCCTGGGACAATGAATTCACGGTGTTCTTATTTCAATTTCCAGGAGTGTAATACAACAGATCGACGTCAGAGATATAGGTCTATAGTTTTGCGCATCTGCTCGACGACCCTTCTTGAATTTAAAAGGGCAGGGTATTGACACGGGGAGTATGCAGCCGAAGCAGTTTGTAATTTGATGCACGGAAGGTGAAGCAAAGCTCGCAGCCAGAAGGGAGTGATTGGAACAAAGGAAGAAGGCACGAGAATTCTAATTAAGGAATGTGGGATTGTTCCAGAAGGTGAAGAGGTTATTTCATCTAAACAGAAATACTGAAGACAGTATACATTCCAGAAGCTCTAGTACGAAATGTACGAGGAAAGTACATCCTCAACATGTTGAAAACCATGGAGGAGAGTGTGACTAAGTCCTGTACAGTTAATTACTGAAGGACTATGCAGTGAAGTGACGGTAAGGGAGGATACGAGAAACGCTAGTTGACAACAAGAAAACACTGCATATCAAAAAGAATCATCCAATTTTTTAAAAATCATAACTGTTGTGTTATTTGAGATATGCGTGTGAACATGTACCTTTGGAAAGGGCAAACTCTCGAGTTTTACATGGTTCCCGCTAGGTAGCAGTAGCGTGCATCCACTTCAGTTCTAGTAAAAATGGTGTCTGTACAACAGCAAGCGCTTTGCGTTCTACGTTTTGCGCAGTGCGACTTTCGTACTAGGTATGGTGTGGCTCCTCCTACAGCACAGAGCATTAGACGATGGTTTGAAAAATTCCGAGAAACAGGTAGTTTGTGTAAAGGCAAATCGCCGGGCTGTCCCCGAGTCGAACGCATCCGCCATAGTTTCTCAAGGAATCGGCAGAAATCCATTTGCCGTGCAGCTCGATATCTCAACATGCCCAGAATGTCCGTCTGGCGTTTACACATGAAACCATACAAAATTAGGCTACTGCAAGGTGTTCGTGACTGTAACAGACAACGACATGTGGAGTTCTGTAATTTCGTTCTTGGCCAGTTGGAGGATGACATTTTTCTTCCACATGTAGTGTTTAGTGATGAGACAACATTCCATTTGAATGAAAAGATGAACCATCATTATATGAAAATATGGCTCATGGAACAACAACATGAAGTTGTACAAAATGAGAGGAACTCTCCAAAATTTAATGTGTTTTGTGCAGTTTCACAGGAAAAGGAATTTGGTCCATTTTTCTATCACGAGAACACTGTTACAGGAAGCACATATCCCGATATGCTTGAGAACTTTCTTTTCCCACAGCTGGAGACTGATTCGAATGACTTCATTTACCAACAGAAGGGGCCACAGCCACAATGACATCAGCTATGGAAGCTGTAACTCAAGACATGCTCGTTGCAGTTTGGGAGCAATCTGAGTACTGCATTGACTTAAGCCACGTGTCTCAAAGGGGGGGGGGGGGGAATATAAAACTACTATGGAAAGGTATGGAAAAGAAAAACCTTTGAGTTTCCTGTTCATCACTAAACAAAATTCATTGTGTATGTTTATTAGTTTCAGAAATATAGATACGCCAAATAGGACGAGTCTTTTTGATACGTCCTGTATAATACTCATATCATGCAGGCCAGGGACGCTTTATGAACGTAACACCTAGATACAGAAGAAAAAAATGAATTAGAAAAATTATGCAGTGCATATTGTAATGTATTCCATTTAAAGGATGACAGACTGTCGTTTATTGAAACTTTGAAGCATACAATTCCCATACTACTGGAGCATAAAGGCAAAGCTGTAAATGTCAGACCCTATAGGACCCTAGAATCACAGAGGAAGGTATCACAGGAACATATAGAACAAATGATGACCAACGATGACACAGCAAAGAGTCACAGTCCTTGAAATGCACCGTATTATTAGTCTGTTAAAAGGTAGAGGCAAGTGAGAAAATAAAATATCAACTGGTAACAGACTACTGTAAACTGAACGAGATTTCAGTAGGTGAAGCATACCAAATACCGAACATATCAGAGATACTGGACCAATTAGGAAAGGCCAAGTACTTTTCCACAATGGATTTAGCAAGTGGATATCAGAAGCACTAATAGACCTGAAGGACAGAGAGATAACCTCCATTAATGCATACTACCAACATTATGAACATAAACAGGAGGCCAATGGGGTTAAAAAGTGCATGATCTGCATTCCATGAGTTGATGAATGTCGCAGGGTTGCAGGGGACCAAGTTTTTAGTATACCTCGATGAGATTATTTGTTATGGGAGTTCTCTGAGAGAGAATAATGAGAAATTACATGCCACTGTTGACAGCCTAAAGCTACAGTCAGACAAGTGTGAGGATTGTGGGAGGAGGTCATACTTCTGGGACATAGAAAACAGATACTTGAGGGCAGCGACATGAGCGAATTGTAGAGAAAGTGATGAAGTGCCCAGTGCAGAGGACTACTATAGATTTAAACGGATACCTAGTTTTAATAGAATACTATCGAAATTTATAAAACATTCAGTAAAATTGTGGCCCCATTGCATAAGTTACTGAAGGCAACCGAAAAATTTGTGTGAAGAAGACAATAGGAGAATGTGTTACAACAGTTGAAGGGAAAATTAATAAATCCTCCGACATTACGGTAGTATTGGAACAACCTGTGTTCTACCCCACTCTGCTTTGTTGCCAGATTATCCAAGATGGCGGTGTAAACGTCATCCAAGATGGCGGCATGTAGACTTGGCAACAGTACATGATGTCATCCAAGATGGCGACGATGACGTCATTCAAGATGGCTGCTTTTGCGGTCAAGTTTGAATTTTGATGGGAAAGTGCCATACCCTCCTCCCCCCGAAAATACCTCGACTAACCTAAGTCATCCGACCACCACTTCCTCCTACGAACTGGTGCCAAGTTTGAATTTAAGCGGTAAACAAAGGACACTTGGGGTTTCACTGCTAAGCTAGGAAAATGGCGCGAACGGAAGTACACTTGTACTAACCTCAGTCACCATACCGCCACCTACTCCTAAGGATTCGTGGGAAAAAAAGGCCTAGACATAAGTGTTTAGTTAAATAATTTCACGCAGGTGTGTTCACCACCAGAGGGTGCTACCATGAAGTCAGTTGATAACGCCGCAACCTTTATTCAAGATGGCGGCATACATTGTGTTCATCACAAGGCCTAGTACATATTGACACCACGAGAGAGTGCTACTGTGGACTTGGAATGAATTTTGGCGAGTGAAAAGCCCACCTGGACTTGGAAGGAAATAGTTAAAGTCTCTACCGCGATCCTCACCCAACCGCCACGTCCCCTTACCAATCCATGTTGGTGGGTTATGTGTACTAACGTGCACTAACGTGTACTAACGTGTACTAACGTGCACAGCGCATGACGTCATACAAGATGGTGGGGCGAAATCGCCGCAAAACGACTCTGCCTATGCTAAACATAAGTCATTATTATTTTGCAAGCAATGTCTCCACCATGAGATCTAGACTCCAACTGACACAGTATACATTACTGTCACCAGAGGGTACTGTCATCCCTCCTGTGACCTAATCCCAGATGTTGGCCTGTAGGGGGAAAATGGCGCGAAAATGACTCAGGCTGCGCTGGGTTGCTGGGGAGAGTAACAAAGGAGTGCACTCCATTTAGTTTCGAACATTTTATTTAGCCATGGAATATATTTATCACACTAATGCAAAGCAATCGCCCTGATGTGCTTGGGGTCACAATACACAGACGTCAGACATGTAAACAACTCCTAATTTTCCGAAATAATTTCACTACACACCTGCAAACTGCTCCTAAATAATGAAGCACAGTGATGTATAGACACGCTCAGTACTCGTAAACTGTCCAAATAGTGCATAGCACAGCCTACAGACCTGCTCGCAAAATAATGCAATCAACGTCCGCAAGCACCGCCGTCTCCCCACACCCTGTCCAACCGACTGCGAAGTGACGCTGTCTTCAGCTGTGAAACCACGCACAGATGCCCACGCGCATGGGGCGGAGACATCCCTTTCATACTTGATTTCTGAGAAATACCTATCCAAATACGTGTTCACTTAGACACACATGCTGACGTTATCGGACGGGAGCGCAGCAGCGAGCCACCACCGAAAGCAGGTGAAAGTTGCATCTAGGCGCCATAGGTGATGCAATCGGATGGGAGCGAAGACTTATTTACAGAGTGCAGGCGCTCCAAGCTGGTCAACGTGTGTGGGTTCCTCTCTACCCTTGCTCCAACTGCGGTCCAGCGAAGATGCTGCAGAAATCCATTCCAGAATAGCACAAGTTGCTTTCTCCTTAGCGATTCTAACGGACCACACGTGACGTGTGGCTAACGCTTCACCGCTCATAGCTACTTACCATCGCAAGCTCATCTAGCAACGTTTACAATGTTATGCTGAAGCCGCATTGCTATTTAAAATAATACCAAGTCGAATTCTAGTAAACTGCATCGTCTCCCAGAAATACTTCATGTGCGCGTTTGTAGGAGTTTTCGTTTTGCCTCAGCCTGTATGCACGGAAATTCTTGCCCTGACAGAACCTGTTTACGAAAATTGCGCAGAATAACATCGAATGCGCTCTTCCCAGCGATCCTAACGTGATACCCCAGTCCATCACGTGTTTCCCTTCCTGCTATCAACACACACGAACGTTCCCACCGCTACATAGAGGCTCCTATATCCCAGCGCAAAGGATTTGAATGAATCGAGCATTATGATTGGCTCTTATAGAATTTACCCGCCAAATTACTGATGCCGCCGGTATCGAAGCACTGTCCGCCTCTTCTTTCTGGGACTTTTAGTGGTAAAATTATTTTACAAAGATCGCTAAATTGCATTGACAGTTAAGCCCGCAAAGTTGTTTACAGATCATCAAATACGTACCAGACTCACAAAGATAATAGAAGCCAGGATCATATCTAGCAGTGTAACTACAATTAAATATTACGATTGCTGCTACAGTCTCACACCAAACGTACGTTGTACAGTTAATGTCTCCTCTTGACAGCGGTGCTTCGGGAACCAGCCTCAGTATCTATAGCACAAGTAACTTTCCACATAAAAAGTCGCTCACAGTTACCGATGTGCTGAATCTATATGTCCCTCACGTATAGGACACACAGTTATCCTCTCTAGTCATGCCACAACATAAACCATACTAACTTTACAATGGGATATATACACATCTTACACAACATAAGCCACAGTAACTTCACAATGCAAAGTATACACATTTTACACAAAAAGTGCATTTATCTTTTATATCTATACAGCACCCGAAAAAATTATCCTATGCCTACACTCACACAGGCTATATGTCATGATGCTCCCCAGTCCTAGGAAAGCACCGTCAGCCTTTTCTTTCTTTCTACAGACGTGACATTCAGCGCCATACAAAATCATCCCTTTACGTCAGAGCACCCTCAGTGGACCAAAGTAGCTCTCAGAACTCTTCTACAAATTCGAGATCGTTTCCCTCGGCACAATCGCGTTACTGTTTCTGCTCCGAACCTGTTCGCTTTTCTACACACATCTCCAGATTCGACGATTTCAAGAACATACCTATTTTCGCATCGATCACCATAATATTGTACCATTCTTGTAGTACTTCTCGATATCAAGCACTAGGCGGCCTCCCACCGACCGCTAGCGCAACATAATTCCCAAGATGTAGAATGGAAATTGTTTCTCTGCAAACCCCAAACTTTAGTGAGGTGCAATATGCTGTAAATTACTGAGTAACTAGAAACAAATAGAGGAAACTGATATTTCCACTCTCGAATACCGATGTCGGTGATGTAATAGACTCCAAATCACACCTATAATTTACAAGCCAACTAAGGCCTTCCCCATGTTTAGAGAACAGGCAAACGTGTCTTCCACATGCCAGATGCACACACCACAATCGATCTTTACTCAACTAAAAAAGTTGCGAAGTGTACAGAAGCAGTCACCCAAACAATTTACATGGGAGGGAATAACAGTCCAGTGCAAACGCACTTCCATACACAATCTTCTCAAATTTCCACTTAATGATTAAAGCCGCCCAAGACATACTAAGTATCAGTTCGCTATTCGGCCGTCTAGAGGACAGCAAATTTACTCAGATACATTCCTATACTTCAACAGGCGCCTGCATTTGGACAGCTGCTGCCGTAAGCAATAAACGTTAATCATTCCCACCACAGACCATGCATACACAGAATTATTCCAAAAACCGGTCTCAAATGTGTTTTATCATTATACTCACAATTAAATGTTACAATCGCAGTCTCAAATGAATGGCATCTGACAATCAGTGAAGCATCAGAAATACACCCTGCTGTCGGCAGTGACTCTGGAAATAGAAATATCACTACATATCTTATGACTTGACATACTCTTCCCTTTTTTATCACAGTACTCCAAGTCCAATCCATACCCCCCTTATGACTGGACGTAGTCATTTCCGTTCCTCGAATACATACTTTATAAACCTGATGCTCAAATGCGACCATATCACACACTCACCACTACTACTAAGTATAATACTTCGTCAATAGCTGATTGCCTACGATACGAAATAACACTCACCGATAATCAATGACGGGTGGGCATGTCTCTTATGTTTCTCTTGCAAGTGCTACCACTGTGTCTTAGAAAGAGAGACATAATCAGCAAGATGTTAAAGAAAAACCCAATCGTAGCAACAACTGGAATATCCACTGCGTTATAGGCGATGACTCATTGAGAAGGAACACAAACAGTAGTAGTAGATCATATGCCAATTGAGGTCATATGAAATGTACACTAGCTTTTTCAGATCTCTGGTCTAGATGCTATCCCCTAGAAATGATGTCCATCATTTGGAATCAGGTCTTTCCATTCAAGCACATACCTGCATCGGATCACACCCACAAGTGAGTCATCTTTTTGGCACTCTCATATCTCGAAACGAGTCCCCTTCTTCGCACCTGTCTGCTGCAGTAAAATTGCAACCTCGTTTTAGCCAGTAACAACACATGCTGCAGCTGCGCCCATTTCTACAGCTTTCCGTATGTGATCGTTCCAATTTAAGTCGGAACTGAGCAGATCTCGCAGAAAATCATACCCACCACCTTTTGCAATCAGTGTAGAAACTGAGCGACCTGAGTTAGTGCGACAGGAGCATGTTTTGACCATTCGATGGAAATACATGCAACGTGATACGTCTTCAAACTACATACAAGTACTACAGATATACGTCCATTCAAATTAATCAGCCCAATATTCTATCATTATTATTCTCTACCTACAAACAGAGAAAATATAATAACTATAAAAGCTCAACCGATTTAGAAGTCACCTAGGCACCAACGCTGACGCAATTACGCAACGCTGGGGCGTGGCTCCAGTGCGGGGAAAGAGATTTCGCAATGCTCCCTCGGAATACCACAGCGTGCAGGCATCCAAGCATTCCTAAAGCTTATCGAGTTCCTCACCGAATTTACACCTCAATCTGCTACTGCTACTCCAGCTCATTAAATGTACAGGCACCGCAGAGGCCACTTTAAACTTTGATCACATATGCTCTAGGCGAATGGTGCTACCCCACATACTATACTAAGTTGCAAGCGACGCTCCCTCTGGTCCTGGCTCAAACACTATTACCTAACACGCTTTCGTACAATGCCAAATATTTCATTTATCTGCCGGGACATCGCGGCCAGTGTCAGGATCTAAACTAACATTAAGAAGTCCTGATTCACGACCTTTTGCAGGAAACTAGACGTTGCATGGTCTAAATCATATTCTTACGGCGGGTAGCATAACACGCCACACATGGGTTGATTTTAAATAAAAGACAATTACAAGATAAGCAAAGTGGAAGAGTTTTGTCGCTTTGGCGTAGGTCTCCAAACTACAGTCCGAAGGTGATTCACGAGCTCTACCTTTAGACTCGTCTCTTGCACTGACGGAATAGCGGATGAGTGCATTCTCTTTCGACTGATTCCTCATATTGCACTCATGTGTTACTGTCCGTCCACCAAAACTTTTTCCCCAACTCAAACAAGCAATATCAGTCAATCATTATTTGGTAACCAGTGCATGCATGGGGTGCAAAAGACAACTTCGATGTACTCTAATAATAAGCATCACAGTTTGTAGCACGAACAATTTTACAGTAACTTCAACACTGGCCAGTGATGTGACAGAATGTTTCCCCAATTTCAGTATCATAGTTAAACCTTCCCTTCTCCACTTTGCAAGTATCAGAGTATCAGTGTGAACATGGATAGATGACTGTGCAGTACATCCATTCAGTGTTAATTCTTGATCAAATCAAAATAACTCTGAGCAGTATGGGACTTAACAACTATGGTCATCAGTCCCCTAGAACTTAGAACTACTTAAACCTAACTAACCTAAGGACATCACACACATCCGTGCCCGATGCAGGATTCGAACCTGCGACCGTAGCGGTCGCGCGGTTCCAGACTGAAGCGCCTAGAACCGCACGGCCAAACCGGCCGGCAATTCTCGAACACATAAATCATCAAAGTAAACCAGAGAGCACTCCACATATTTCTGTCACCTCGAGCATAGTATGAGAGTCACAGAGCATTCTCGCTGTCTTAGGGGAAAAGACCCTCCTCACACTGTCATTGACCAACCCGCCCTGCAGCACCGTTACCGAATTAATCTGCAACCGACCAGAGGAAGACCGATACACTCCACCTCTCATGAATGAATAGAGCTTTCTGAGTCCTCACCCATCTCGAGATGCGTCCATATCGAGGAGCTTAGCACTCCTTCTCGATGTATAGTAACAGATTTCAAAGTGCCATCATGTTATAGCAGACAGTTAAGAAGAACAAGAAAAGAATGTTTTTTATAGGCGATGGGGGTCCTGACAGATGGAGTTTGACGCATTTTTACGTAAATCAACCAAGCTATCAACTCTAAAGTATTGTTCTAGAGTCTAGGATCCGTACAAGGAAGGTATTGGTAAGAGAGAACATAAACACGCACACTCCTAAGGCTACAACGTTCTCCACTTAAAACGGACCTATAATGTTAGATCACCTGCGTTTCCGACCTATCAGACGTATGGAATGTAGCGTTGTGAATATTCCTTTGTGAGAAATATATTTCAGGCGCATGACATACATCCTCCTTCCCCCTTTCTCTACGAAAAACTATGTTATTGAACCATAAAACACTTGCTCTGTGTACCGAGCGAGGTGGCGCAGTGGTTAGCACACTGGACTCGCACTCGGGAGGACGACGGTTCAATCCCGTTTCCGGCCATCCTGATTTAGGTTTTCCGTGATTTCCCTAAATCGCTTCAGGCAAATTCCGGGATGGTTCCTTTGAAAGGGCACGGCCGATTTCCTTCCCCATCATTCCCTCACCCGAGCTTGCGCTCCGTCTCTAATGACCTCGTTGTCGACGGGACGTTAAACACTAATATCCCCCCCCCCCCCCCAACTTGCTCTGTGTGATACGAGCACAATATAGCTTTCTGCAGGCGTATAGTGTCCACTGTTCACATGCGAACACCGTTCATAAATTATACAATGACTGCAACAGACCTATATAAAATGATCATTAGTAGCGGGTGATACATCCTACAAGGAAACAAATAAATGCTTAGCAGCAGTGTCCAGCATGTGAAAATTCTAATTTATTCCATCACTAACTCTGTAAACAGGACATCTGTCGGGCAAATGTGTACACGGGGAATGCAATACCACACAAGCTCCTATCGCTAATATAGTTATGATGCTGAAGTCTCGATTTTACACTCAAGATGCAATTGGAGGAATGGAATACATCACATAAATCAAAGTTCGTTAAGAGGAACGTGTTAAGTTTCATCACACATGAGATGGAAGTCCTCTGATGACTGACAGGTTTACCAAAAATGTTCAAATGTGTGTGAAATCTTATGGGACTTAACTGCTAAGGTCATCAGTCCCTAAGCTTACACACTACTTAACCTAAATTATCCTAAGGACAAACACACACACACCCATGCCCGAGGGAGGGCTCGATCCGCCGGGACCAGCCGCACAGTCCATGACTGCAGCGCCTGAGACCGCTCGGCTAATCCCGCTGCTACAGGTTTACCGTTTATGATCGCAAGTAGACAGTGCTTTAAACCACATACAGAACACACAGTTGTATACGAGTAGAATGCAGGCTATGTCATGCAACTGATGCATCCGGACAGAACACTGGAAAAAAATTGACCTGCAGCAAGTTCTCCATCTCTAGAATGAATCAGTCATCCATTACATCGTACCTCGTTACAGCTCTATCTCAGTCGTTCAGCCTGTCCACTTTCTGTTATCCTTTAACGGAGGTGCAAGAGTTTAGTGATGAATGGCTCTCTGTCCTCCTGAAAAGCATCAAATACAGTAGTCAACTCGCGTGTATGACTGCTACGTCAACAGACATACAGTATAATACTGCCTCAACAGAAAAAAAATTGACTTCCTCCCTGATTGCCTTCGTTTCGATGTCAACGTTTTCCCGGATTCCTCCTGTTGGCGCATACTTGTTCCCATGTACAAATCGTTCTGCGCGAACCAGAAGATACGCAAGTACTTCCTCAATTTCACAGCATTTTGGTGTATATTGTGACAATTTATACCTATTCCCTCGTCATTTTTGGTAATTATATCTATTTTAGGTCAGACCTATCCTTGCAATCCCGACATAACATCTCGTTCTGTCTTCTAAACTTGCCTACAAATGTAGCACAGCTGGCAACACCTAGCCCAAATACACTGATCGGGAGATGTAATATAGCACTGGACAGGACTACATCCAGTCACCTCCACATTCGGAGAGCGTTTGCCATTTTTTCTGTATGTCTGTGTATATGAACACTTCATGGACGACTTCCTGGAGCCGCAGAAGACCTGAGTTAGCGTTCGAATGTGGATCCGCTGCGCACTATTTCTGGTCTGGTGTTGAGCTGCAGATCCACAATATGGTGCGCATGGGATAAGGTTTTAACGTGGATCCGCTGCGCACTACTTCCGGAGCAGTGTTGAGATGCGGTTCCACAATATGGCGCGCATGGGCTATGGTTTGGAGGTGGATCCGTCACACGCAATGCACGAAGCGGTGTTGGGATGCAGATCCACAATATACCACATCCGAGTTAGTAGTCAAGTGTGTATCTGCCGCAGACTACATAGACGGACCTATGTTTGGAGAAGGATCCACCACACGCCACATCTGGGATAGGGTTCGCTAGTGGACCAACCACATGTTACGTCCGGACACGTATTCTATGTTCAAAGTTTGGTCCACCAGCGTAGGGGGCTGGGTCCTGGGAGCCATCCGTGAGGTGTGCATATACACAGACGAACAGAAGACAAGGCAAATGATCCTCGAAAGTGGAGGTCACTGGATACAGTCGAGTACAGTGATATATTACATCTCCCGATAAGTGCATTTGGGCTAGGTGTTGGCAGCTGTGCTACATTTACGGCCAATGTTAGAACACAGAACGAGATGTTATGTCGGGATAGCATGGATAGATCTGACCTAGATTTTATTGCCAAAAATGACGCGGGAATACATATAAATTGACACAATACTGGAATGCTGTGAAATTGAGGAAGTACTTGCGTATCTTCTGGTTAGCGCAGAACGATTTGTACATGGGAACAAGTATGCGCCAACAGGAGGAATCCGGGAAAACGTTGACATCGAAACGAAGGCAATCAGGGAGGAAGTCAATTTTTTTTCTGTCGAGGCAGTATTATACTGTATGTCTGTTGAGGTAGCAGTCATACACGCGAGTTGACTACTATATTTGATGCTTTTCAGGAGGACAGAGAGCCATTCATCACTAAACTCTTGCACCTCCGTTAAAGGATAACAGAAAGTGGACAGGCTGAATGACTGAGATAGAGCTGTAATGAGGTACGATGTAATGGATGACTGATTCATTCTAGAGATGGAGAACTTGCTGCAGGTCAATTTTTTTCCAGTGTTCTGTCCGGATGCATCAGTGGCATGACATAGCCTGCATTCTACTCGTATACAACTGTGTGTTCTGTATGTGGTTTAAAGCACTGTCTACTTGCGATCATAAACGGTAAACCTGTAGCAGCGGGATTAGCCGAGCGGTCTCAGGCGCTGCAGTCATGGACTGTGCGGCTGGTCCCGGCGGATCGAGCCCTCCCTCGGGCATGGGTGTGTGTGTGTTTGTCCTTAGGATAATTTAGGTTAAGTAGTGTGTAAGCTTAGGGACTGATGACCTTAGCAGTTAAGTCCCATAAGATTTCACACACATTTGAACATTTTTGGTAAACCTGTCAGTCATCAGAGGACTTCCATCTCATGTGTGATGAAACTTGACACATTCCTCTTAACGAACTTTGATTTATGTGATGTATTCCATTCCTCCAATTGCATCTTGAGTGTAAAATCGAGACTTCAGCATCATAACTATATTAGCGATAGGAGCTTGTGTGGTATTGCATTCCCCGTGTACACATTTGCCCGACAGATGTCCTGTTTACAGAGTTAGTGATGGAATAACTTAGAATTTTCACATGCTGGACACTGCTGCAAAGCATTTATTTGTTTCCTTGTAGGATGTATCACCCGCTACTAATGATCATTTTATATAGGTCTGATGCAGTCATTGTATAATTTATGAACGGTGTTCGCATGTGAACAGTGGACACTATACGCTTGCAGAAAGCTATATTGTGCTCGTATCACACAGAGAAAGTGTTTTATGGTTCAATAACATAGTTTTTCGTAGAGAAAGCGGGAAGGAGGATGTATGTCATGCGCCTGAAATATATTTCTCACAAAGGAATATTCACAATGCTACATTCCATACGTCTGATAGGTCGGAAACGCAGGTGATCTAACATTATAGGTCCGTTTTAAGTGGAGAACGTTGTAGCCTTAGGAGTGTGCGTGTTTATGTTCTCTCTTACCAATACCTTCTAGGTACGGATCCTAGACTCTAGCATAATACTTTAGAGTTGATAGCTTGGTTGATTTGCGTAAAAATGCGTCAAACTCCATCTGTCAGGACCCCTATCGCCTATAAAAAACATTTGTTTCTTGTTCTTCTTAACTGTCTGCTATAACATGATGGCACTTTGAAATCTGTTACTATTCATCGAGAAGGAGTGCTAAGCTCCTCGATATGGACGCATCTCGAGATGGGTGAGGACTCAGAAAGCTCTATTCATTCATGAGAGGTGGAGTGTATCGGTCTTCCTCTGGTCGGTTGCAGATTAATTCGGTAACGGTGCTGCAGGGCGGGTTGGTCAATGACAATGTGAGGAGGGTCTTTTCCCCTAAGACAGCGAAAATGCTCCGTGACTCTCTTACGCAGAGAGATAGATCGTAAATTAAACACTATGCTCGAGGTGTTAGAAATATGTGGATTGCTCTCTGGTATACTTTGATGATTTATGTGTTCGAGAATTAACACTGAAATGATGTACTGTACAGTCAACTATCCCTGTTCACACTGATACTCCCAAAGTGGAGAAGGGGTGGTTTAGCTATGATACTGAAATTGGGGAAACATTCTGTCACATCACTGGCCAGTGTTGAAGTTACTGTAAAATTGTTCGTGCTATAAACTGTGATGCTTATTATTGGAGTACATCGAAGTTGTCTTTTGCATCCCATACATGCACTGGTTACCAAATAATGATTGACTGATATTGCTTGTTTGAGTTGGGGAAAAAGTTTTGGTGGATGGACAGTAACACATGAGTGCAATATGAGGAATCAGTCGAAAGAGAATGCACTCATCCGCTATTCCGTCAGTGCAAGAGACGAGTCTAAAGGTAGAGCTCGTGAATCACCTTCGGACTGTAGTTTGGAGACCTACGCCAAAGCGACAAAACTCTTCCACTCTGCTTATCTTGTAATTGTCTTTTATTTAAAATCAACCCATGTGTGGCGTGTTATGCTACCCGCCGTAAGAATATGATTTAGACCATGCAACGTCTAGTTTCCTGCAAAAGGTCGTGAATCAGGACTTCTTAATGTTAGTTTAGATCCTGACACTGGCCGCGATGTCCCGGCAGATAAATGAAATATTTGGCATTGTACGAAAGCGTGTTAGGTAATAGTGTTTGAGCCAGGACCAGAGGGAGCGTCGCTTGCAGCTTAGTATAGTATGTGGGGTAGCACCATTCGCCTAGAGCATATGTGATCAAAGTTTAAAGTGGCCTCTGCGGTGCCTGTACATTTAATGAGCTGGAGTAGCAGTAGCAGATTGAGGTGTAAATTCGGTGAGGAACTCGGTATGCATTAGGAATGCTTGGATGCCTGCACGCTGTGGTATTCCGAGGGAGCATTGCGAAATCTCTTTCCCCGCACTGGAGCCACGCCCCAGCGTTGCGTAATTGCGTGCCTAGGTGACTTCTAAATCGGTTGAGCTTTTATGGTTAATAATTTTTCTCTGTTTGGGGGTAGAGAATAATAATGGTAGCATGTTGGGCTAATTGATTTGAATGGACGCAGATCTGTAGTACTTGTATGTAGTTTGGAGAGGTATCACATTGCATGCATTGCCATCGAATGGTCAAAACATGCTCCTGTCGCTCTAACTCAGGTCGCTCAGTTTCTACACAGGTTGCAAAAGGTGGTGGGTATGATTTTCTGCGAGATCTGCTCAGTTCCGACTTAAATTGGAACGATCACATATGGAAAGCTGTAGAAATGGGCGCAGCTGCAGCATGTGTTGTTACTGGCTAAAACGAGGTTGCAATTTTACTGCAGCAGACAGGTTCGAAGAAGGGGACTCGTTTCGAGATATGAGAGTGCCAAAAAGATGACTCACTTGTGGGTGTGATCCGATGCAGGTATGTGCTTGAATGGAAAGACCTGATTCCAAATGATGGACATCATTTCTAGGGGATAGCATCTAGACCAGAGATCTGAAAAAGCTAGTGTACATTTCATATGACCTCAATTGGCACATGATCTACTACTACTGTTTGTGTTCGTTCTCAATGAGTCATCGCCTATAACGCAGTGGATATTCCAGTTGTTGCTGCGATTGGGTTTTTCTTTAACATCTTACTGATTATGTCTCTCTTTCTAAGACACAGTGGTAGCACTTGCAAGAGAAACATAAGAGACATGCCCACCCGTCATTGATTATCGGTGAGTGTTATTTCGTATCGTAGGCAATCAGCTATTGACGAAGTATTATACTTAGTAGTAGTGGTGAGTGTGTGATATGGTCGCATTTGAGCATCAGGTTTATAAAGTATGTATTCGAGGAACGGAAATGACTATGTCCAGTCGTAAGGGGGGTATGGATTGGACTTGGAGTACTGTGATAAAAAAGGGAAGAGTATGTCAAGTCATAAGATATGTAGTGATATTTCTATTTCCAGAGTCACTGCCGACAGCAGGGTGTATTTCTTATACTTCACTCATTGTCAAATGCCATTTATTTGAGACTGCGATTGTAACATTTAATTGTAAGTATAATGATAAAACATATATGTGACCGGTTTTCTGGAATAATTGTGTGTATGCACGGCCTGTGGTGGGAATGATTCACGTTTACTGTTTAGGGCAGCACCTGTCCGAATGCAGAGGCCTGTTGGAGTGCAGGAATGTATCTGAGTTAATTTGCTGTCCTCTAGACGACCGAATAGTGAACTAATACTTAATATGCGTTGGGCGGCTTTAGTGATCAAGTGGGAATTTGAGAAGATTGTGTATGGAAGTGCGTTTGCACTGGACTGTTATTCCCTCGCATGTGAATTTGTCCAGTTGACTGCTTCTCTACATTGGAAGACACGTTTGCCCGTTCTCTAAACATGGGGAAGGCCTTAGTTGGCTTGTAAATTATAGGGGTGATTTGGAATCTATTACATCACCGACTTCGGTATTCGAGAGTGGAAATATCAGTTTCCTCTATTTGTTTCTAGTTACTCAGTAATTTACAGCATATTGCACCTCACTAAAGTTTGGGGTTTGCAGAGAAACAATTTCCATTCTACATCTTGGGAATTATGTTGCGCTAGCGGTCGGTAGGAGGCCGCCTAGTGCTTGATATCGAGAAGTACCGCAAAAATGGTAGAATATTATGGTGATCGATGCGAAAATAGGTATATTCTTGAAATCGTCGAATCTGGAGATGTGTGTAGAAAAGCGGACAGGTTCGGAGCAGGAACAGTAACGCGTTTGTGCCGAGGAAAACGATCTCGAATTTGTAGAAGAGTTCTGAGAGCGACTTTGGACCACTGAGGGTGCTCTGACGTAAAGGGATGATTTTGTATGGCGCTGAATGTCACGTCTGTAGAAAGAAAGAAAAGGCTGACGGTGCTTTCCTAGGACTGGGGAGCATCATGACATATAGCCTGTGTGAGTGTAGGCATAAGATAATTTTTTCGGGTGCTGTATAGATATAAAAGATAAATGCACTTTTTGTGTAAAATCTGTATACGTGACATTGGAAAGTTACTTTGGCTTATGTTGTGTAAGATGTGTATATATCCCATTGTAAAGTTAGTATGGTTTATGTTGTGGCATGACTAGAGAGGATAACTGTGTGTCCTATACGTGAGGGACATATAGATTCAGCACATCGGTAACTGTGAGAGACTTTTCATGTGGAAAGTTACGTGTGCTATAGATACTGAGGCTGGTTCCGGAAGCACCGCTGTCAAGAGGAGACATTAACTGTACAACGTACGTTTGGTGTGAGACTGTAGCAGCAATCGTAATATTTAATTGTAGTTACACTGCTAGATATGATCCTCGCTTGCAATATCCTTGTATTTGAGGATCTGCAAACAACTTTGCAGGTTCAATTATCAATGCAATTTAGCGATCTGAGTAAAATAATTTTACCACTGAAAGTCCCAGAAAGAAGAGGCGGACAGTGCTTCGATACCGGTGGCATCAGTAATTTGGCGGGTAAATTCTATAAGAGCCAATCATAATGCTCGATTCATTCACATCCTTTGCGCTGGGATATAGGAGCCTCTATGTAGTGGTGGGAACGTTTGTATGTTTTGAAAGCAGGAAGGGTAACACGTGATGGACTGGGGTATAACGTTAGGATATCTGGGAAGAGTACATTCGATGTTACTGTGCGCAATTTTCGTAAACAGGTTCTGTTAGGGCAAGAATTTCCGTACATACAAGTTGAGACAACACGAAAACTCCTACAAAAGCACACGTTAAGTATTTCTGGGAGACTATGAAATTCCCCCCCCCCCCCCCCCCCCCCCCCCCATGAACCATGGACCTTGCCGTTGGTGGGGAGGCTTGCGTGCCTCAGCGATACAGATAGCCGTACCGTAGGTGCAACCACAACGGAGGGGTATCTGTTGAGAGGCCAGACAAACGTGTGGTACCTGAAGAAGGGTAGCAGCCTTTTCAGTAGTTGCAGGGGGAACGGTCTGGATGATTGACTGATCTGGCCTTGTAACACTAACCAAAACGGCCTTGCTGTGCTGGTACTACGAACGGTTGAAAGCAAGGGGTAACTACAGCAGTAATTTTTCCCGAGGGCATGCAGCTTTACTGTGTGGTTAATGACGATGGCGTCCTCTTGGGTAAAATATTCCGGAGGTAAAATTGTCCCCCATTCGGATCTCCGGGCGGGGACTACTCCTGATAACGTCGTTATCAGGAGAAAGAAAACTGGCGTTCTACGGATCGGAGCGTGGAATGTCAGATCCCTTAATCGGGCAGGTAGGTGAGAAAATTTAAAAAGGGAAATGGATAGGTTAAAGTTAGATATAGGGGGAATAAGTGAAGTTCGGTGGCAGGAGGAACAAGACTTTTGGCCAGGCGAATACAGGGTTATAAGTACAAAGTCAAATAGGGGTAATGCAGGAGTAGGTTTAATAATGAATAAAAAAATAGGAATGCGGGTAAGCTACTACAAACAGCATAGTGCAGAAGGATGTAGGTTGCAGTAGGTACTAGGAGATGAAGAAGCTTGCACAGGATAGAGTAGCATGGAGAGCTGCATCAAACCAGTCTCAGGACTGAAGACCACAACAACAACAACATATGCAATTTACTAGAGTTCATAAAATGGTTCAGATGGCTCTGAGCACTATGCGACTTAACTTCTGAGGTCATCAGTCGCCTAGAACTTAGAACTAATTAAACCTAACTAATCTAAGGACGTCACACACATCCATGACCGAGGCAGGATTCGAACCTGCGACCGTAGCGGTCGCTCGGTTCCAGACTGTAGCGCCTAGAACCGCACGGCCACTCCGGCCGGCTACTAGAGTTCGACTTGGTTAATATTTTAAATACCAAAGTGGCTTCAGCATAACATTGTGAACGTTCCTAGATGAGCTTGCGATGGTAAGTAGCTATGCGCGGCGAAGCGTTAGCCACACGTCACGTGTGGTCCGTTAGAATCGCTAAGGAGAAAGCAGCTTGTGCTATTCTGGAATGGATTTCTGCAGCATCTTCGCTGGACCGCAGTTGGAGCAAGGGTAGAGAGGAACCCACACACACGGACCAGCTTGGAGCGTCTGCAAACTGTAAATAAGTCTTCGCTCCCGTCCGATCGCATCATCAATGGCGCCTAGATGCAACTTTCACCTGCGTTCGGCGGCGGCTTGCGGCCTCGCTCCCGCCCGATAACGTCAGCACGTGTGTCTAAGTGAACACGTATTTGGATAGGAATTTCTCAGAAATCAAATATGAAAGGGATGTCCCCGCCTCATGCGTGCGGGCATCGGTGCATGGTTGGACAGCTGTTGACCGCGTCACTTCGCAGTCTAGTGGACAGGGCGTGTAGGGAGGTGGGAGCGGCGCTTGCGCACGTTGACTGCATTATTTTGCGAGCGGGTGTGTAGGCTGTGCCATGCGCTATTTGGACAGTTTGCAAGTACTGAGCGTGTCTACACATCACTGTGCTGCATTATTTAGGAGCAGTTTGCAGGTGTGTAGTGAAATTATTTCGGAAAATTAGGAGTTGTTTGCATGTCTGAAGACTGTGTATAGTGACCCCAAGCACATCAGGGCAAGTGTTTTGCGTCAGTGTGATAAATATACTCCATCGTTAAATAAAATGTTCCAAACTAAATAGAGTGCACTCTTTCCTTACTCTCCCCAGCAGCCCAGCGCAGCCTGAGTCATTTTCGCGTCATTTTCCCCCTACAGGCCACCATCTGGGATTAGGTCACAGGGGGGATGATAGCACCCTCTGGTGACAGTAATGTGTACTATGTCAGTTGGAGTCTAGACCTCATGGTGGAGACATTGCTTGCAAAATAATAATGACTTATGTTTAGCAGAGGCAGAGTCGTTTTGCGTCCATTTCGCTCCACCATCTTGGATGACGTCAAGCGCTGTATACGTTAGTACACGATAGCCCGCCAACATGGGTTGATAATGGGACGTGGCGTGTGGATGAGGATCGTGGTGGAGACTTTAACTATTACAAAATTGTTAACGCTTTCGTGACCAGTTGTTGACGAACTGCCTATTTGCTTCTGTCTCCGATTCTTCGGCCAACGTGCGTCTGATGATTATACTAACGTTTCGCCAGCACGAGTGGCTGGCATTGTCAAAGATTCACCCTCCATTGCCGGTGGTGAACTGGAATCGAGCTCGCGGCCGCAGACTATATATACCTGGCGCTCCAACGTCCGAGGGCTTCTCCGGTGCGGTTCTCCTCTTGCTACCTGCGACGGCCGTTCGCTGCAATACGGGAAGCCAAGATCCGTTTACCTTAAGGCTTTCCTCTTCCTTGTTGAAGCTGTTCCCTTGTTTGTGTATTTCTACAGTTTCTCTAAAGAAGCGGGTCTGATAGTGCTTCTCTACAGCCAGAACTTCCGTGTCGGAGAATTTTATTACATGGTCGGTCTCACCCAGCGCGTGCTCTTCCACGGCCGATTTCTCCACCCGCCCCAACCTGCAATGTTGCTTATGTTCTTTGATCCTGGTGTTGATTGATCATCCAGTCATTCCGACGTAAACTTTTCCGCATGTGCATGGTAAGCGGTATATTCCCGACATTGCAAGTAGGTCGCTTTCATCCTTTGCCGATCTAAGACATTCTTTGATCTTCCTTGTCGGTTTGAAAATTGTCTTTACGCCGTGTTTGTGCAATATAAGGCCGATTCTGTCCGTCACTCTGGGAATGTATGGCAGAAAGGCCGTAACCGACATTTCTTTTCCTAATTTCTTACTTCGCCGAGTGTTTGACTCTGTTACACTTCTAATATAATTTGTGGAGTACCCATTGCTCCTCAGAACACTTTCCAGATATTGCATTTCGCGTTTGAGGTCCTGCGGCTCGCATATTCGTCCTGCTCGCGCTACGAGAGTATGAATTATGCCTCTTTTCCGGCGCGGGTGGTGGTTTGGTAGGTGCAAGTATTGGTCCGTGTGTGTCGGTTTTCGGTACACGCTATGCCCCAGGTTTTCGCCGTCCCTTGTGACCAGCACGTCTAGAAATGGCATTTTCTTGTCCTTTTCTACTTCCATTGTAAATTTTATGTTGGTGTGGAGGCTGTTCAAGTGTCTTAGGAAGTCACCAAGCTGTTCTTCACAATGGCTCCACACAACGAAAGTATCATCGACGTACCTGTACCACAAGTCGCCGAGTCCAGTGCCTGTGCTTCGAAATGTTCGATGAAGTTGGCCACCACTGGACTAAGAGGACTACCGATGGCAAAGCCCTCCAGCTGTTCGCAGAAATTGCCATTCCATGTGAAATAGCTCGTGGTGAGACATGCATGGAAGAGCTTAGTGATGTCTTGCGGGAAAATGGAACCGATGTGTTCCAGAGCGTCCCTGACTGGCACTTTCGTAAACAAAGAAACAATGTCAAACCTGACCAGGATTTCGTTTGGTGCAAGTTTTACCTTCCAAGTCCAGGTGGGCTTGGCACTCGCTAAAATACGTCCCAAGTCCACAATAGCGCTCTCTGGTGATGTCAATATATACTAGGCCTTGTGATGAACACACCTGCATGAAATAATTTAAATAAAGACTTATGTCTAGGTCCTTTTTCCCACAAATCCTTAGGAGGAGGTGGCGGTCGGGTGACTGAGTTTAGTAGTGTCCTTTCTGTCACGCCATTTTCTTAGCTTAGCAGCGAAACTCCAAGTGACCTTTGTTTACCGCCAAAATTCAAACTTGGCGCCAGTTCGTAGGAGGAAGTGGCGGTCGGATGACTTAGGTTAGTGGAGGTAGGCCAAGTGAGCTATCTTCCCGCGATTTTCTTTGCTTAGTAGAGATAACCTTGGTTTGATGCATTATTCTGTTGGAATTTGAACATTCACTCTTTTTGGGGGGATGAGGCATGCCACATCCCCTCCAAAATTCAAACATTCCAGCTAAAGCCGCCATCTTGAAAGACGTCATCGCCGCCATCTTGGATGACATCATGTACTGTTGCCAAGCCTACACACCACCATTTTGGATAACTTCATCGCCGCCATCTTGGATACATCTGGCAACGATGCAGAGTGCGGTAGAATGCAGGTTGTTCCAATACTTAAAGTATCCTGATTTTGAGAAACCATCGTCGTTACTATGGACACAAGTGTGGAATTGGTGTAAGCAGTTCTGTCACAAGGCAAGACTGGAAGCGATATGCCAATTGTACACTTTTCAAGTATTCTTTCTGCGGAACACAATGAATGGCGAAAGATATCTGGAAATACAGCAGGATCATGAATGGCCAGCAATCCCGCAGTGGAACAATCCAGAGCTTTGCTTCATGCAGGATGTCTGATGTGATACTCCCTATTTTTAAACAGTTATGATTTCTTTATTTGTAAACCAATTTTTTTAGAACTACTTTTGTTAGAAAGCAGCACGCCATGAGTTTGAATTAACATCATTTTTTCATTTGTTTCAGTTGGAAAATTCCGCCTGTGTTGAGTGTGGAAGAATGGGCCAAAATAGCAGTTCATAATGAGATCTTGGGATATGTAGCGCTAGTACAAAGGTGGGGATCCATGCAGCGCTGGATGCAAAAACAGTTAAAAATTGCAAATTACTAACAAGGAGTGTCGCCGATGCAAGAAGATCAGGAAGACCATCAACTTTGAGGACACCAGAGAACGTTGACAGAGTTCGTGAAACATTCACTACGAGACCTAGGAAATCATTGCTTCCAGGATCTCGTGAAAGAGATCTTTGATGTTATGCAGTTGCAACGATTCTTAAGAAAGATCTCACTTTTACACCGTGGCATCCAAATTATCTGCAGCAATTGTTTCCTGATGACTCTAGCAGAAGAACTGAGTTTGGAAAATTTTCTTGGGTGGAATGATGATTGACCTGAACTTTCTGAAAACATTCTGTGGACTGATGAGGCAGTTTTGCACATTGGAAGATTTGTAAACAGCCGTAACTGCCATTACTGGGCAGCAGAAGATCCACACGAATGTGTTGAAAAAGCACAGGGGCTTCTGAAGGTGACAGTATGCTGTGTTATCACGTCACCTGAAGATGTTGGTCCTTTCTCTCTGCGGAACACAATGAATGGCGAAAGATGTCTGGAAATACTGCAGGGTCATAAATGGCCAGCAATTCTACAGTGGAACAATCCACAGCTTCACTTCATGGAGGATGGAGCACTTGCACATTTTGCAGCTGGTGCACGCGAACGTCTGCACGATCATTTCCCTTGTCGCTGGATTGGCAAACATGATGCACATGAATGGCGTGGCCACAACACTAATTTAACGCCTTGTTATTGTTTTCTCAGGAGGTGGGCTAAGGAGGAGGCTTACAAGAAAATACGGCGAAACTTGGATGAAATGGAAGCAGTAATATCTGATGTGTTAGCCAATGTTCCATCTAACATGTTGCAGGCAGCAATATCGCATGTACCAACCAGTTCGTTTAAAATAATGCGTAGAGGATGCTGGAGCTTACGTGGAGTTTCAAAATGATGTTAAAGTTAAACACAACCTTAAGGTGTGCTGCTTTCTTAAAAAAAATGTAGTTCCAAGAAAAGAAATTATAACTGTTTTAAATAGGGAATGACTTATCAGACACCCTCAGCAACTGAGCTGGAATATTTGGCGTAGATCTGGGCAGTGAAGCAATTTCGACCTTACATGTGCAGCAGAGAATTCATGATCCTGACCGATCGTAAGCTACACTGCTTAACAATTGCTAAGGTACAAAGACATTGGTGGACAGGAATAATCACAGGTAATGATGGATGCCATGGAACACTATAGAGGTAGAATCGTATATTTGTAACGAAAAATGGTACAGATTTCACCACATGGGAAAGCAGGATAACAGACATAAACAACGTTCATGTGTCATACAGGTAAGATTCCCAACATAAGGGTCGATATTGGACACTCGGTATGGAATATAGCCCTCTTTGGGCACTAATGCACAATTTGCACCTGTTATTCTTGCTGGCTACCAAAATGTTGAGAAGTCCTTAGGGGACATTTTCCCACACCTCTCTGAAGGCGGTTTCCAATTCTTACACTGTTCAGGAAGAGGCATTCGTTGAGAAACTCATCTGCTGAGAGCATCCCAGGCATGCTGTATAGGATTTAGGTCCTTGAAGTAAGCAACATACTCCATATGATCAATGTCTTCACTTTCCAGTGTGACCGACACCTCAGTGGTCCTGTGTGGCCGGGCATATTCGTCCATAAAGAAAAAGCCGGGACCTAAAACACTCCTATCCAGATAAACATGTTCCAGAATAATCTCATCATAACACCAGTGTGATGTAATGGAACCTTGCACAAAAGCACACAGCAGTATTTGGCCATTGTACGTGAGTAGAGCCAGTTCTGGGCCATTTTGTTTGTGTGGTTTGCATACATTCAGGGACAAGCATACATTCAGGGGTAAATTATCCCCTCTCCTTCCTCTTAACCTATTGTTATGCTAATCTGAAATATCCCCCACCTCTCTCCCTTGCCTCCTCATTCCCTCTGGGAAAAGGGATTGTCGCCTCATCCCCTCCACAGTTCCTTTTTTCCCCTCCTGATAAATCCCTCAGCCCCCCTCTTCTCCCCCACTTCTGCTTCCCCTCCACATCTGGAAATTAGCACGAAAAAGACTCAGTTTGTTCTGAGCTGTTGGAAGGGAACGATCTCATGACACAAAATTCAAATCAATGTAAATTGACACAGTAATCCATTGGTCATTTGAATTAGCATTTTCTTTATTTAATCAGTCTGTAGGAGACAGGTCTCCTTCCCTCCCCTCCCTCACTTTCCATGATGAAATAACTGTTAGCATTGAGGACTGGAATGAAGTGTGACATATTAACCGCTGTTTTGGGTTCTCTGTGCATATGTCAGCTGGTTGGGTGCCACCAAGTACCAAGTGAAGTGCTGAGCCACACGCATCTGCATGCCATGGGGGTTGGGCCACTATTAGAAATTGGTTCCCACCCATATATCACCCAGTTCATGCTGAGCTGTTTGATAGGAAGGATTTCACTGTGGAGCACTTACGTGATGTTCTGGTATATGACACATTTTGTTCGATATTTTATATGATTCCAGAACTTTGTAACTACAGTGTCTCAGTACACAGTGTCCTCCAGAGGAGATACTGTCATAATATGCTGAATTGAGGATGATTGGTTGGTTTTGGAGAGAGTTGGGTTCAAATGACTCTGAGCACTATGGGACTTATCAGCTGAGGTCATCAGTCCCATAGAACTTAGAACTACTTAAACCTAACTAACCTAAGGACATCACACACATCCATGCCCGAGGCAGGATTCGAACCTACGACCGTAGCGGTCGCCGGTTCCAGACTGAAGCACCTAGAACTGCTCGGCCACACTGGCCAGCTTTGGGAAGGGGACCAAACAATGAGAACATCAGTCCCTCAATTAAGGAGATGTTGGTGTTGGACAGAGAGAAGTTTCATAAGTGTGTTAACTGCAAGCAAACAGGTGAGGACTGCGCCCATAGCCTCCTACATGAGGGATAAAATGAGGCGATAATGGAGGAGTGTGGGATGAATATTTTTCAGCAAATAATGGTGATCAAGAAGGCTGGGTGAATACGCACTTCACAATTCATAGAGATTACTGCCTGTGCTGGAGCTTTCCTGTTTTTCAAAATGGCCAGTCAGTCCACAGTGCACATCCTATTCCACTACCACAGACAGAATGTACCACAGATGTTCACGTTGGTGTGTGGGCTTTAACTGCCTAACTGACAATTCTGCCCAAAGTGGGTGCTCGAAAACTATGACATTATGGGTGAAGAATTGGTGACAACCAATAGGAGCACAGGAATGCTACATCTGGTCATGTGATCATGATATCAGATGGATATAAGACAGATGCACTCTCAGTCACAGCCGATCAGTAGAATAACCATGAAGTGTCAACAACAGTCAAGATTCTCATCTGACTCCATCTCACAGAAGAATTCTAAAAGTAAGTGCAACTCATAGAGACTACTACCTGTGCTGGAACTGCTCCTGTTTTTTGAAATGGCCAATCAGTTCACAGTGCCCATCCTATTCCACTACCCCAGAGAGAATGAACCAAAGATGTTCGCCTTGGTGTGTGGGCCTCAACTGCCCTAACTGACAATTCCGCCACAAAATCACGTGATCAAACGTCAGGGGGATATAAGACGGAAACGCTTGCAGTTAACACACTTATGAAACTTCTCTCTGTCCAACACCAACATCTCCTTAATTGAGGGACTGATGTTCTCATTGTTTGGTCCCCTCCCCAAAGCTGGCCAGTGTGGCCGAGCAGTAGAAGAGCCATGAAGTGTAAACAACACCAAAGATTCTCATTTGCTTCCATCTCACAGAAGAAGTGTAAAAGTACCTATGAGTGGTTTAGTTCCATGTCCTTGTTCAACTCCATGCCAACTCCTTGTTTGGGGATTTTATTGTTTCTTCTTCTTCCTTGTTCAGCAGCCTCCAGCATTGCCAGACCGACAGCGATCTCCATTGTGTCTGGACCAGCAGCAGCAATCAGCTTGTCAGGATCTGCAGTAGCCTTCCTCGGCTTGTTGGGACCTGCAGTGAATCCAGTCTGTCAGGGCCAGCAGCAGCAGCGCTGTGGGATCCTGTAGCACACCTGACCAGCAAGTTGAAGCAGGAAAATGAGCTACTATTATCCCTCCTGCAAATTTATGTAATGAAGACACCCAGCGAGCCCCTGATTCTCAGAAAAACTATGCTGGAGGTCCTGGCTACGGTCACATTGTCAAAGTTCCCTGTCTACTCTCACTCAAAGAGAAGACGAATGTCAGCATCATTCAATAGTTCGATTTTGCGCTTCGCTTTCTTGAACATAGCGTCCCAGGACAACTCAGGTGCTGTGTAGCAAAATGCAGGATCCAGAGAATGTGTGATCATGCATTGACTCCGGAGTTTCTCGAAAACATCCATGAGCAAGGGCACGTCTGTGTCATATAAATTGTGCATACTCTCCTAAAGAGGAGATGCAGAATTCCATTCACAGCAACCTTATACTTTGCATCAGTTATGGCATCACCTGTTAGTTTGCTGGAGAATGGAGTTATGACGGGTAGCAAAGTTTCATTAAATTTCGCCGTACTATTCAGCTACTCATATGTAAAATCCTTCTTCCTAGTCACATGTTGAAACTTTTCTTCACCTGGTAATGCAGCCTGAGTGATGTGCACATCCTTTTGAGGCAGAGTTTCAACAAGTTTCTGGAGTGCACCTGAATAAAACGTAGCGAGTCAAGGAAGCGGAATATAATTCTTGGCGTCGTTCATTTGGAAAATGAAATATATTTCTCGACATTCTCAGCCAGGACACTGACCTGATCCTTCTCCATACCGAAATTAGACAAGTGTTCAACAAGAAAGTGAGCATCATACTCTCTTAAACTACGAAAGAAAAAGGGTATGTGTCGCGGTAATTGCTACTTCAAGTTGCTTGTGTTACGTTAGGTTCCGCGGAACTTCCCTGTAAGATTACAGTGATCCCTAAGAGGAGTTTCTGCTTTTATATCTAATGGCAGCCCACAAATATGGCTGTCAGTAGCGTTCTTGTACAAATCTTCATTCTTCTTGGTTTTGGTCGTGGCAATGTTGTTGCTGTAAGGCTTATCAACCTCCCATGGAAGTTTTTCAAGCTCAGTAAGAAGCCAAACTGCAGGATTATCCCCGGCATAAGATTTGTATTGGTTAAGACTCCTATCATTCGACGATGAAATTTGAAACGCTGCCGCATATGATACGTCTTTTTCCGTGAAGATTTTATGTGAGGCACCTTCACAGTAGGTCACAAAGTGAGGAGGCGACGTCATGTGCCATAAACAGGAATCGCTGCTGATGGTGAGCGCTCTTAAACTTCATGAATTTCTTTTTCTCAGTAAGTATAACAACACGTACTGGGCCCTTGGAAGTGCAATCTACTAGATGCTTTGCTAACAACTTCTCTGAGGAAAAGGCACCTTAAGCAAATATGCTGTTTATGGACGTGTTTACTAATTTGGGAGGAAATGAGTTAGGACATGTCCCTGATCCAAACATAATGATCTACATCTACATGGATACTCTGCAAATCACACTTAAGTGCCCGGCAGAGGGTTCATTGAGTCACCTTCACACTAATTCTCTGTTATTCCACTCTCGAACAGCATGTTTAAAACACCAATACATATATTTTTCCACACGAATTCTGATTTTTCTTTATTATATTCAGATGATCGTTTCTCCCTAAGTATATCGGTATCAACAAAATATTTTCGTATTCAGAGGAAAAAGTTTGTGATTGAAGTTTCATATGAAGATCCCTCCAGAACGAGAAACTCCTTTGTTTTAATTATGACAACCCCAAACTACGTGTAATGTCCTTGACACTCTCCCCCTTTTTCTCGATAATACAAAACGTGCTGCTCTTGTTTGAACTTTCTTGATACACTCCGTTAATCCTATATGGTAAGGACCCTACACTGTGCAGCAGTATTCCAGAAGAGGACAGACAAGTACAATGTGGGCAGTCTCTTTAGTAGATCTGTTGCATTGTCTGAATGTTCTGCCGATAAAATGCAGTCTTTGTATATGTCCTGGATCTTGACGAAAATTTCGATCGGTCCAAGTTATAAAACTTATGAATATTAAGGTATCAATCATATCGAGATGTGAGCTGTGGTTTTTTCATGTAATTTCTTTCGCAAGCCGGAACTGACCATGCAAAGCAAGCCTTGTCGATTTTATACATGTCTTCTTATCTGCTGTATCCTTATGAAGCTTGATATATCCAGAATGAGATTTCCATCTGCAGCGGAGTGTGCTCTGATATGAAACTTCCTGGCAGATTAAAACTGTGTGCCCGACCGAGACTCGAACTCCCGACTTCGAGTCTCGGTCGGGCACACAGTTTTAATCTGCCAGGAAGTTTCATATCAGCGCACACTCCGCTGCAGAGGGGAAATCTCATTCTGGAAACATCCCCCAGGCTGTGGCTAAGCCATGTCTCCGCTGCATCCTTTCTTTCAGGAGTGCTAGTTCTGCAAGGTTCGCAGGAGAGCTTCTGTAAAGTTTGGAAGGTAGGAGACGAGATACTGGCAGAAGTGAAGCTGTGAGTACCGGGCGTGAGTCGTGCTTCGGTAGCTCAGATGGTAGAGCACTTGCCCGCGAAAGGCAAAGGTCCCGAGTTCGAGTCTCGGTCGGGCACACAGTTTTAATCTGCCTGGAAGTTTCAAGCTTCATATATGTTGAACCTCCATCTACTGGATCATAGACCTGCGTGTGGATGTTGAAAGACGTATACATTGCCAGCGATGGGCGAGGCATGACAGAATCTCTGACCAGAGAGTAGTTTATCGTTAGCTGTGGCTAGTCTGCGCTTGACCGCGCGAGTCGACAGTTGTAGTAGCGAGTCGACAGTAGTAGTTGCGAGTGGGTAGCAGTCCAGTAGTCGTCTGTCCGTGCTTGTCGGCGGGAATCGGCATGCGTCGGCTGTGTGCTCTGGTCGCGACTCTGGTCAGGACTCTGGAGGATGAGTATTGTTGTAGAAGGTAAAGAAGCAGCCTTGCGCATAATTAATAATGTATGTTAATTGTAATTTAATTTGTTCAGAAAAAAATGCCCCAATAATAATTTCTTTATAAAGTAACTCTTTTGAAGAAAAAGCATTCATTTCAATTTAAAGAATATTTCAAATGCATGATCATTCCTTCCAATAATAAAAAAAAAATGCCAGCTTTGCACGAAGCTGTGTCTATAAAAAGAGCAGAAATAGTTGCAGTTTTTATTGGGGTAAGAATTTTTTGCTTTTGTTATTCAGAATACAGGGCCGAAGGTCAGTGCTGCTGTCCTTATAAAATTTATCAGGTTACAGAAACTTTTTTATTATTTTTTGGTGATTAGGAATTTTGCTATTTTGAACCTGACATTTAAATGAGAAAAGAATTTTGTGGGAATATTAAGTGTGAATACATTGTTTGCACAGAGACTATAAATCGGAGCCAATTTTGTTCAGAGTTTACAATATTAAAATTCATTTAATTATAAATTATATTTTGTGGGGAGGTTACATTTGCCACATTTTCATTGACTTTTTTCTTTGTGGGGAGGTTACACTTGGTTCATTTTTATTTACATTTTCATTTGCTGCGGTGAGGTTACAATGTCAAGGTGTAGTATTCAGCTGAGTGCTTTAGCTGACCCTCTCTAACTTCCACCTCGGAAAACCAGTCCAGTATAGCACTCAAGGTGGACTTACGAAACCACTCAGTGATTGATGTGTTCCATCATACCATGCCATACTCCTGCCCCCTCCCCCTCCCCCTCCCCAAATATTGTGAAGGCTAGTCTCTTCAATGCCAGAGGTCTGTTTGAGAGGAGCACAACAGTTCGATGTACAGCACAGTGCTGCATTTAATGGTGGCATAACGCAGTTCATTAACAGCCTTGAGGCAATCCGTTTCCAGAACAGGAAGGCAAGCTTTCAGAAAACCTACAGGGTCACAGTACCCTCCTTCTGTATTCTCGACCCTAGTGAGCGAGATTCTCTCCTCAACGCAATCACCAAGTACTCTAACTGCGGTATAGTGTTGTGTTACTAACCTGATGTCTTTCACTAAAAGAACGCGTGAAGGATCTGCCGCTATCCATTTATTCCTATTGCTACGACAACAACTAGTTGACGACGATTTGATGATGGCTGCGTGGAGAAGCATGGGGTGCACATACCTTGCGGTTCAGGCGAGAAAGTGGGGGAGGAGGTGCGCGCCCCAGTGTGAGCTGTGGCTGCAGACATGGTTTTTGCCACAGCTCTGAGCCAGTTGACGAAGAAGTTAACGTCGCTCATGGACGCCAGAGCAGAGCTGGTTCTGGAGCAGCGATGGTGGTGGCAGTGGGGGCTGCAGCTGCGGCTGTGCAGCAACAAGTGGAAGCTTACATGGTGATGTGTGTCGCACAAGACTGCGTCTTGTTGGCTTCTTAGCCGCCCCCTGTAGCCTTGCACGGTATATTGTGGTAAAGCACTTGCTGGAAGAAGAAGAATAACGAAAAAGAACTGAGTACAGTGTTCTAGATATTTCTTGCTGCTGCTGCATGGAAAGAAGGAACATAGATTATATGCAAGCAGCGTGAATGTGTGTAAAAATTACCTATAATGCTTTGGCTCTGTGACATGTCTCACAGGTCATTGGAAATCACCTCTGGAACGTCCTCATATTGACACTGCACCCTCTCAATCTACCTCACCCATTGTGACACGTCATCATTCTCACCCAAACCATAGATTCGTCGATCCAGCTCACCAAAATCTCCTACAACATATTGATCTAATAAAATAAAAACACATACATACAATCAAAACTAAGAATTTTTTTTAGAATATGCGCTTACATGGTAGCCCTGACGGGAAAGATATCACAACCTCAGTCACTCCCTGGTCCTCTTTCTCGAAATCATCTATAACAACAAATAATATGTCCCAAACAACAACATATTATGTATACCCTCAGTACGACAATGAAATTTGAGAAAGGAACAAACTCTTAAAGAATATGGATCAGCAATGAGTTATGTACACAAACAGCACTACGAAGAAGAAAATATGTTCTCGAGATGCTGATGCTGCTGTTGTTGGTGTTGGCTCTTATTTTCCAGCTGATGCAGTATTTCATGAATATATGCTGAAATAATAATAAGAAGAAGACATGGTTTCAGCACTATGAATGTCTTACAGAATGAATTATGAAAAAAGTTAGAGTTGTCGATTTTAATACACTCCTGGAAATTGAAATAAGAACACCGTGAATTCATTGTCCCAGGAAGGGGAAACTTTATTGACACATTCCTGGGGTCAGATACATCACATGATCACACTGACAGAACCACAGGCACATAGACAAAGGCAACAGAGCATGCACAATGTCGGCACTAGTACAGTGTATATCCACCTTTCGCAGCAATGCAGGCTGCTATTCTCCCATGGAGACGATCGTAGAGATGCTGGATGTAGTCCTGTGGAACGGCTTGCCATGCCATTTCCACCTGGCGCCTCAGTTGGACCAGCGTTCGTGCTGGACGTGCAGCCCGCGTGAGACGACGCTTCATCCACTCCCAAACATGCTCAATGGGGGACAGATCCGGAGATCTTGCTGGCCAGGGTAGTTCACTTACACCTTCTAGAGCACGTTGGGTGGCACGGGATACATGCGGACGTGCATTGTCCTGTTGGAACAGCAAGTTCCCTTGCCGGTCTAGGAATGGTAGAACGATGGGTTCGATGACGGTTTGGATGTACCGTGCACTATTCAGTGTCCCCTCGACGATCACCAGTGGTGTACGGCCAGTGTAGAAGATCGCTCCCCACACCATGATGCCGGGTGTTGGCCCTGTGTGCCTCGGTCGTATGAAGTCCTGATTGTGGCGCTCACCTGCACGGCGCCAAACACGCATACGACCATCATTGGCACCAAGGCAGAAGCGACTCTCATCGCTGAAGACGACACGTCTCCATTCGTCCCTCCATTCACGCCTGTCGCGACACCACTGGAGGCGGGCTGCACGATGTTGGGGCGTGAGCGGAAGACGGCCTAACGGTGTGCGGGACCGTGGCCCAGCTTCATGGAGACGGTTGCGAATGGTCCTCGCCGATACCCCAGGAGCAACAGTGTCCCTAATTTGCTGGGAAGTGGCGGTGCGGTCCCCTACGGCACTGCGTAGGATCCTACGGTCTTGGCGTGCATCCGTGCGTCGCTGCGGTCCGGTCCCAGGTCGACGGGCACGTGCACCTTCCGCCGACCACTGGCGACAACATCGATGTACTGTGGAGACCTCACGCCCCACGTGTTGAGCAATTCGGCGGTACGTCCACCCGGCCTCCCGCATGTCCACTATACGCCCTCGCTCAAAGTCCGTCAACTGCACATACGGTTCACGTCCACGCTGTCGCGGCATGCTACCAGTGTTAAAGACTGCGATGGAGCTCCGTATGCCACGGCAAACTGGCTGACATTGACGGCGGCGGTGCACAAATGCTGCGCAGCTAGCGCCATTCGACGGCCAACACCGCGGTTCCTGGTGTGTCCGCTGTGCCGTGCGTGTGATCATTGCTTGTACAGCCCTCTCGCAGTGTCCGGAGCAAGTATGGTGGGTCTGACACACCGGTGTCAATGTGTTCTTTTTTCCATTTCCAGGAGTGTAGATAAGGAACAGCAAAGGGCCTATCACACTACCTTGTGGAATGCCAGAAATCACTTCTGTTTTACTCAATGACTTTCCGTCAATTACTACGAACTGTGACCTCTCTGACAGGAAATTACGAATCCAGTCACATATCTGAGACGCACGCAATTTCACTGTAAGCCGCTTGTGTGGTACAGTGTCAAAAGCCCATCGGAAATCCAGAAATACGGAATCAATCTGAAATCCCTTGTCATTAGCACTCAACACTTCATGCGAAAAAAGAGGTAGTTGTGTTTACAAGAACAATGTTATCTAAATCCATGTTGACTGTGTGTCAAAAGACCGTTTTCTTCGAAGTAATTCATAATGTTCGAACACAATATATGTTCGAGAATCCTGCTGCATATCGACGTTAATGATACGGGCCTGTAAATTAGTGGATTACTCCTACTACCTTTCCAGTCTTTGGCTATGGATCTTTCGTCGAGCTAACGGTTGTATATGATTGTTAAGTATGGAGCTATTGCACGCGGTGATCATTTGCACTAAATAAAATATTCACGTAAATACACTGTTTGACAGTTGCTAAGGAAGAACTGACACTTCCTATGGGACAAATGCCAATTGATACGGAACAACGGACCACTGCTATAGAACACGCGACCAATAACAGTAAAAGGAAATGTAGAGGGTGGGACGAGTTAACTGTAGTACGGTGTGTGACGTAGGTTGTTGTGAAACTGATCAACGCGACATTCCGCATAGAACATCAAAATATCGGCAAGAGATCGTTTGAGTGATTACGACTGTGGCATGTGATTCTGCTCACCAGTTAATGTGGAGAGAGCGAGGAAGACGTTACACGCCACTGAATGTTCATGAATGTCATTAGTATGGCCTAATCGTTATGGTGTGCTTAGGCATTATGCAAATTGTGGGGAGTCAAGTGTACATTTGGGGGTAAATTGCCCCGCTCCCCATCCCTTTAACCTATTAGTATGCTGGAGGTTGATTTATGACCCAATGGGGATTACCTGTCAGTCGGGCGTGGTCGGCAATTGGATGGGGACCATCCACGCTGCCATGAACTGTTGCCATTTTTCTCGGTGCACTCAGCCTCGTGATGCCAATTTAGGAGCTACTAGACCGACTAGTAGCTGCTTCAATCGAGAATACCATCTTATGACCGGGAGAGTGGTGTGCTGACCCCACGCCCCTCATATCCGCATCCTCCACCGATGATGACACGGCGGTCGGATGGTCCCGGTAGGCCACTCATGGCCTGAAGACGGAGTGCTTTTCTTTTCTTTTACTGAGAAACCTTCCCTCCCTCTCCTCCTTCCACACATCTCTGGGGAAAGGGGTTGTCACTGCCTCCCTTCCCCAGTTCAGTTCTGAGCCTCTTTTCCCCTCCCAGGATATCGCCCAGTCCTTGCCTCCACCACTTTGGCCCTCCCCTCCTCCATCTGGAAATTGGTGGGGAAAAAAGGATCAGTCTGTGCTGAGCTGCTGGAGGGGAAGGATCTCATGAAACAAAAATCAAATTAATGTCAATTGACTTAATAATATATTGTTCAGTTCAGTTCGCATATTTTTAATCTACTCAGTCTGCAGTAGACAAGTGTTCTCCTCACCACTCCCCCACTTTCCAAGACGTTATAATTGTATGCACCGAGGAATGGAATGAAGTGTGATATATTAGCCACCATTGAGTTGCTCAAGTGCATGTCAGCTGACCAGGCACCACCAAGCATCGGGCGGAGCACTGACCGCATGCATCTACATCATGCAGAGATTGGGTCATGCCTACTGGCTGTGTGCTGCCTGCTCCAGATGGAGCGCTGAGCACTGACAGTTCCATTCACTGTGGAAGTCTTTGGGCTAACGGCATGTTCCGAGATGGCAAATGCCAGCGTGGACTCCTAGCATCGCCACCCAGCGACCAGTGGAACTACTGTGAGACCATGCACACGTGAGGCATCCGTTATCTGCAAACACAGAGAAACATCTGTCAGGGACCACACAGCCCACCACAGAGAAACCATTGTCAAAGGCTGACAGCTCGCCACCACCAGGACCCATATGCGCCAATGCTGATCCGAGCATTTGCCTGTGCCTACCTGCATGGACTTCCAGCTGTTTTCGTGGACCCAAACAAAACATCAGGTGGTGGCATGCCTTTGACTGGGAAACTGCAGCGCTGTTTCCTGTCTCTCTCTCTCTCTCTCTCTCTCTCTCTCTCTCTCTCTGTCTCTCTATCTGTCTCTCTCTCTCTCTCTCTCTCCTACCTCTCTCTCTCTTGCTCTCGAGTGGCTATTCCGGTCTGTGTGAACACATGTATGAACCAATGTGTCCAAACGCACGGGTTTTCATCCCTCCTCGGAATAATGTGTTCCTATTGGCTAGTGCTGAATCAGTGAAGGCACTTAAAGTCTATTCTCACCTCCAGTAGTTCTCATTTTCCTATCATCCATGGTGACGTCAGTGTGCCTGTGTCCTCGCTAATGCATCCATCCACACAGCACCAGCGCCAGTGACAAACGCCCTATTCAAGGAGAATTACCAGGTAAGCATATACACTCCTGGAAATGGAAAAAAGAACACATTGACACCGGTGTGTCAGACCCACCATACTTGCTCCGGACACTGCGAGAGGGCTGTACAAGCAATGATCACACGCACGGCACAGCGGACACACCAGGAACCGCGGTGTTGGCCGTCGAATGGCGCTAGCTGCGCAGCATTTGTGCACCGCCGCCGTCAGTGTCAGCCAGTTTGCCGTGGCATACGGAGCTCCATCGCAGTCTTTAACACTGGTAGCATGCCGGATCTGTCCCCCATTGAGCATGTTTGGGACTGGATGAAGCGTCGTCTCACGCGGTCTGCACGTCCAGCACGAACGCTGGTCCAACTGAGGCGCCAGGTGGAAATGGCATGGCAAGCCGTTCCACAGGACTACATCCAGCATCTCTACGATCGTCTCCATGGGAGAATAGCAGCCTGCATTGCTGCGAAAGGTGGATATACACTGTACTAGTGCCGACATTGTGCATGCTCTGTTGCCTGTGTCTATGTGCCTGGGGTTCTGTCAGTGTGATCATGTGATGTATCTGACCCCAGGAATGTGTCAATAAAGTTTCCCCTTCCTGGGACAATGAATTCACGGTGTTCTTATTTCAATTTCCAGGAGTGTATATAAACGATTTGGGAGACAATCTAAGAGCAGCCTTCTTCGGTTGTTCGCAGATGACGCTTTCGTTTATCGACTGATAAAGTCATCGGAAGATCAAAACAAATTGCAAAATGATTTAGAAAAGCAATCTGGATGGTGCGAAAATTGACAATTGATCCTAAATAACAATAAGTATGAGGTCATCCACATGAGTGCTAAAAGGAATCCGTTAAACTTTGGTTAGAAGGTAAATCAACAAATCTAAAGGCCGTAAATTCATCAAATGCCTAGGAATTATAAATGTTGTGGGGAAGGCTAACCAAAGATTGTGTTTTTATTGGCAGGACACTTAAAAAATGCAACTGATCTACCAAGGAGACTGCCAACACTACGCTTGTCCGTCCTCTTCTAGAATACTGCTGCGAGGTGTGGGATCCTTAGCAGATAGGATTGACGGAGTACTTTGAAAAAGTTCAAAGAAGGGCAGAACGTTTTGTATTATCGCGAAATAGGGGAGAGAGTGTCACTGAAATGACACAGGATTTGTGGTGGACATAATTAAAAACCAAGGCGTTTTTCGTTGCGGCGGAATCTTCTCACGAAATTCCAATCACCAACATTCTGCTCCGAATGCGAAAACCGACCTACATAGGGAGAAACGATCACCGTAATAAAATAAGGAAAATCAGAGCTTATACGGAAAGATACAGGTGTTCGTTCTTTCCGTGCGCTATACGAGGTTGGAATAATAGAGAATTGTGAAGGTGGTTCTATGAATTCTCTGCCAGGCACGTAAATGTGATTTGCAGAATATCCATGAAGATGCAGATGTAGATTAAAGTGGCAATTGAAACTCGAAGAATAGTCATATGAGATCGTGTACAAACCGGGCTAAATAAACGCTAATTCCGATGTGTTAAGTAGAAAGTGGCAAAAAATTGGTAGAGACCACAGGAAGAAGACGGAGGACCAAATAAGAATAGCGACTGAGCACGAGGAACCGAATGAGGACGTGGTAGAAATTAATGATGAAGAGTAAACAGAAATTATGGAAGCAACACGACAATGCACTGAGTGGTCACCAAGGAAAAAATGAAATGCTGAATCGGCTAAAGAAAAATTGTGCTTGGAAAGGAATGAAACGGGATGTAGAGGAATTCTTTTGAACACGGGATAACTGCCAAAGAAATAAATTTATGTAAAATAAGAGAAAGTTGCCATTATTATCAGAAGACAGCAGAAACCGTTTCCGGCAAATTTACTATGGACGTAGTAGGTCCATTAGATGTAACATCGAATGGAAATGGATATATTTTGACATTTAGTGGTTCCTGAAGAGGGGCAGCAGCCTTTTTCAGTAGTTGCAGGGGCAACAGTCTGGATGATTGACTGATTTGGCCTTGTAACACTAATCATAACGGCCTTGCTGTGCTGGTACTGCGAACGGCTGAAAGCAAGGGGAAACTACAGCCGTCATTTTTCCCGAGGGCATGCAGCTTTACTGTATGGTTAAATGATGATGGCGTCCTCTTGGGTAAAATATTCCGGAGGTAAAATAGTCCCCCATTCGGATCTCTGGGCAGGGATTACTCAAGAGGACGTCGTTATCAGGAGAAAGAAAACTGGCATTCTACGGATCGGAGCGTGGAATGTCAGAACCCTTAATCGGGCAGGTAGGTTAGAAAATTTAAAAAGGGAAATGGGTAGGTTAAAGTTAGATATAGTGGGAATTAGTGAAGTTCGGTGGCAGGAGGAACAAGACTTTTGGTCAGGTGAATACAGGGTTATAAATACAAAATCAAATAGGGGTTATGCAGGAGTAGGTTTAATAATGAATAAAAAATAGGAGTACGGGTAAGCTACTACAAACAGCATAGTGAACGCATTATTGTGGCCAAGATAGACACGAAGCCATCGCCTACTACAGTAGTACAAGTTTATATGCCAACTAGCTCTGCAGATGATGAAGAAATTGATAAAATGTATGATGAGATAAAAGAAATTATTCAGGTAGTGAAGGGCGACGAAAATTTAATAGTCATGGGTGACTGGAATTCGACAGTAGGAAAAGGAAGAGAAGGAAACGTAGTAGGTGAATATGGATTGGGGCTAAGAAATGAAAGAGGCAGCCACAGAGCATAACTTAATCATAGCTAACACTTGGTTCAAGAATCATAAAAGAAGGTTGTATACATGGGAGAAGCCTGGAGATACTGGAAGGTCTCAGATAGATTATATAATGGTAAGACAGAGATTCAGAAACCAGGTTTTAAATTGTAAGACATTTCCAGGGGCAAATGTGTACTCTGACCACAATCTATTGGTTATGAAGTGTAGATTAAAACTGAAGAAACTGCAAAAAGGTGGGAATTTGAGGAGATGGGACCTGGATAAACTGAAAGGACCAGAGGTTGTAGAGAGCTTCAGGGAGAGCATTAGGGAACGATTGACAAGAATGGGGGAAAGAAATACAGTAGAAGAAGAATGGGTAACTTTAAGAGATGAAATAGTGAAAGTAGCAGAGGATCAAGCACGTAAAAAGACGAGGACTAATAGAAATCCTTGGGTAACAGAAGAGATATTGAATTTAATTGATGAAAGGAGAAAATATAAAAATGCAATAAATGAAGCAGGCAAAAAGGAATACAAAAGTCTCAAAAATGAGATCGACATGAAGTGCAAAATGGCTAACCAGGGATGGCTAGAGGACAAATGTAAGGATGTAGAGGCGCATAACACTAGGGGTAAGATAGATACTGCCTACAGGAATATTAAAGAGACCTTTGGAGAAAAGTGAACCATTTGCATGAATATCACGAGCTCAGATGGAAACTCAGTTCTAAGCAAAGAAGGGAAAGCAGGAAGGTGGAAGGAGTATATAGCGAGTCTATAGAAGGCGATGTTCTTGAGGACAATATTATAGAAATAGGATGAAATAGGAGGTATGGTACTGCGTGAAGAGTTTGACAGAGTACTGAAAGATCTAAGTCGAAACAAGGCCTCGGGAGTAGACAACATTCCATTAGAACTACTGACAGCCTTGCGAGAGCCAGGCCTAACAAAACTCTACCACCTGGTAAGCAAGATGTGTGAGACAGGTGAAATACCCCCTGACTTCAAGATGAATATAATAATTCCAATCCCAAAGAAAACAGGTGTTGACAGATGTGAAAATTACCGCACTATCAGTTTAATAAGCCACGGCTGAAAAATACTAAACGAATTCTTTACAGACGAATGGAAAAACTGGTAGAAGCCAACCTCGGTGAAGATCAGTTTGGATTCCGTAGAAATGTTGGAACACGTGAGGCAATACTGACCTTACGACTTATCTTAGAAGAAAGATTAAGGAAAGGCAAACCTACGTTTCTAGCATTTGCAGACTTAGAGAAAGCTTTTGACAATGTTGACTGGAATACTCTCTTTCAAATTCTAAAGGTGACAGGGGTAAAATACAGGGAACGAAAGGCTATTTGCGATTTGCACAGAAACCAGATGGCAGTTATAAGAGTCGAGGGACATGAAAGGGAAGCAATGGTTGGGAAGGGAGCGAGACAGGGTTGTAGCCTATCCCCGATGTTATTCAATCTGTATATTGAGCAAGCAGTAAAGGAAACGAAAGAAAAATTTGGAATAGGAATTAAAATCCATGGATAAGAAATAAAAACTTTGAGGTAATGACATTGTAATTCTGTCAGACACAGCAAAGGACCTGGAAGAGCAGCTGAACGGAATGGACAGTGTCTTGAAAGGAGGCTATAAGATGAACATCAACAAAAGCAAAACGAGGATAGTGGAATGTAGTCGAATTAAATCGGGTGATGCTGCTGGAATTAGATTAGGAAATGAGACACTTAAAGTAGTAAAGGAGTTTTGCTATTTGGGGAGCAAAATAACTGATGATGGTCGAAGTAGAGAGGATATAAAATGTAGACTGGCAATGGCAAGGAAAGCGTTTCTGAAGAAGAGAAATTTGTTAACATCGAGTATAGATTTAAGTGTCAGGAAGTCGTTTCTGAAAGTATTTGTATGGAGTGTAGCCATGTATGGAAGTCAAACGTGGACGATAAATAGTTTAGACAAGAAGAGAACAGAAGGTTTCGAAATGCGGTGCTACAGAAGAATGCTGAAGATTAGATGGGTAGATCACATAACTGATGAGGAGGTATTGAATAGATTTGGGGAGAAGAGAAGTTTGTGGCACAACTTGACTAGAAGAAGGGATCTGTTGGTAGGACATGTTCTGAGGCATCAAGGGATCACCAATTTAGTACTGGAGGGCAGCATGGGGGTAAAAATCGTAGACGGAGACCAAGAGATGAGTACACTAAGCAGATTCAGAAGGATGTAGGCTGCTGTAGGTACTGGGAGATGAAGAAGCTTGCACAGGATAGAGTAGCATGGAGAGCTGCATCAAACCAGTCTGTGGACTGAAGACCACAACAACAACAACTCAAGTAATACGACAAATGGATTACATGAATATCATAAGCAGGACAGAAATCTTAATTTACCTTTTATTGCTTATTTGTGGTCTGACTTAAATAAACAACAGCATCGTTTAATATCTTGCCTAATGATTGTCGTTTTTTTCTTAATAGTGATTCTTGACAAAGCATTTTAACGAAGTTTCTGTTTTTGTGTGTCAAATAAGTGAAAAAGATATTCTTTTATTTTGTCCAACTTTGTTTCTCCATTGAACTGTAAATGGTTCTCTTTATAAAACGCGTGGTAACGTCACAAGGGCGACAGTGGCAATGCGGTCGCAGTGGAATCGAGAGAGTAGGGTGCATGTGGTTGTACTGATTGAGCATGGCAACTACTCGGCATCAGAAGCTGGAGAAAAGTGTGGAGTACCGGCAAGAACAGCTAGACGCTGGTGGAAAGAACACTAGGAAAGGGGCTATATAGGGCGGAAAAGAGGAAATGGCCGGCCCCGTGTGTCTACTGCAGCAGATGATCAACGTGTTCTGGAGAACATACGTGTTAATCCATTCCTCAGTAGCGAGAAACCTCGGTTTCCGGGCAGCGGGAAGACTGTTACGAGGAGACTGAAATACGCCGGATGATATTGTTGTAGAGCTGCTATAAAGCAGCCATTGACCATCAGAGGATTGACTGCATGGCTTCTGCAGCAGAGTATATCGACTTTTACTGGAGTAGAGTAATCTTTTCGGATGAAAAAATATTTTCTTCCTGTAGCGACGCTCCTGTTCAGGTGAGACACGAAATTTTCTCCATAAAGTTATTAGTTTATGCTGTTAGTGACTTTACATTTGTAGTAAGCACAAAATATAAAATATAAACAGTTCCCTATATCATGATTTTAGATCTCTCATCTGGTAAATAAATGTGACCCCTGCATTTGTGAATATTTGCATTAACACGCAAATGTTTTTTGCATTAGATATACCGCCCACGAGGACAGCGCTTCCAGCCGATGTATCTTAACGAAATACAAAGAAGTGGACGGTTCTCTGTAGCTGTATAGAGCTATATCTCGGCTCATGGGGTTGGTCCTCTCTGGAGAATAGAGGGAATTCTCAACGGAGAGGCCTACATTAACATACTGAACTCCATTATGAAGCCGAGTGCTGAAATGCTGTACCCAGACGGTGAAATATATTTGCTGCAAGTAGGAACAGCGGACGTGTGGAACAATTAAGAGTATTTCCGGTTTTTCCTACAATTTATTCATTACTCTGATAATCTCTACTTCTTATCGAAGAGTTTACTCTACTTTGTCAGTCGTATAATTTTGATTTCTCCACCTTGCTTTAATATTGATGGCCGTGAAATATAGCTTTCCCGGGCATCATCTTAGTTTCTTCCTTAGTGCCTCGTTCCATAATTGTATGTGTAAGGAAGACGCCATGTATATAAATTTCATTTTCCTACTTACCTTTTCTCTTCTTAGGCTTCTCTCCACAGTTGCTTCTTATACGACTCTGCGATTCGTTTCTATCTCCTTTTACCTTCTTTTGGCCATTTTCCACTACATTCAGTAACCCGTTACCTGTAGGCTGACCATACTTTATTTTTTCAGATCCCATCTTGCACTTCCAAAGAAAAGAGTACTCCATATCATTCATTTTACGGTGTGTTTCTATATTTCTACCCCTTGTATGTTTACTTGAAAGAATATTATTCGTAAACATAAATGGTTTGCTAGCGCTGTGTTCGCTTTACTTTTGTTAAGCATCTATTTCTCTCTCATTCCGGCCCTGAAGTGGCTGAAGTGCTGTACTTTTAATGCCATCAATTTTTATTGCTGTGTTCATATGTTTATTACTTTTTCTCATTGCTATTACCACTTGTTGTTGTTCTTACGTTCCAGTGTTATTCTTTTCTCGATTTTCAGGTAATACCTGCAAAATGTTATTTTGTTTCTAAATTTGGAACTATTAGGAAATTGTTAACAAATGTGATGCAGCGTATCTTTCCATAATTTAATTTAACTGTTAATGTTTCCTGTTCCGTTGTTTGTATTGCTTCTGTAATATATATATATATACGGTGTTAAGGAAAGTGGTATTCCATGCTTTGCGAGTCGGTAGTATGGACTAAAACAAGACAAACTGCATATCGTAGGAGCTACATGCAATTCTTCAGTACAAGAGAAGTGTTTTAATTAGAACAGCAGATGTGTTTCACAGTAGTAAATGTGAAGAAATGCTCATTGCTCTTACCATATTCATTCCAGACTCATTGCACTTGTTTGCTGGATATGTTTGTCTTGTTTCTGTCCATCCTATCAGCTCTCGAAATATGGATTACTTGTTTTTAATACCATATATTCGAAGCAGATATGTAGACAAAGGACGTCCACGGTTACTCATTTTCAGACTTTATATTCCTATTTTATTCGATTTGTATTGATTATTGAGCTCTAATGTGTTCAAAAATTGGAACTAATCAACCCAATCCAGGCCAGTTTCTTATAACAGTAAAATTATACCTTCCATTTCGAGCCATTCCAAAATCAATGAAGGAATTATTTCTTTATCGGTTCATTTCTTCTCTTTTAAGTAGCAGCACATACAAACCAGTAATTGATTTGGTTGTCCTTACTTTGTTCCCGAATAGGCCTGCCCCAATAAACCGATTTGTATTTCCTTTTATTAAAATTGTACGATATTCGTACATTTATTGGAGGCATGCTGTACTTTTTACTGTTGACTGCCTTGGCTGATTTTTCTTTGAAAGTTAAGCATAAGATAAAATATACTTTACAGTACTTTACTAACATTACAATCATAATCTATAACATATCCTCAAAGGTGTACACTCTTTTTCTCCAGGTCACTTCTCGGGTGGATGATAATAATTCTGTCAAACAGGAGAGGCGAAGTCTGTATCGCCTAATCCCAGGTCGTTCGCGCTCCTTTCTGCCAGCCACTTTGACAGGGGAAGTGCGTGATGACGGGGCTAGGAATCGGAGAGTGAACGTACTAGTGACGTAGTTTGAGGTTCCTGGTGTCTCAGCCTAAAGCCGTTCACTCTAGTGTGCTTTCTGTCAGGAAATGTCATCCTCGGAAAGTGGACGGGATGGTTTTCTCATTCTTTGAAATTGTGAGATAGCCGCATCAGCACGTTTCTAGGATAGTACACAGTTGTTCATGGGTTCGAGATTTGTTTCTCGTATATCTTTTTCTTTATTCCTCCTTTACACTCATTTTGATATCAGCTGACAGCTGCCTGCATTACCTTGATTAAAAATTATATGACGAAGAAACAAATTGTTTTCATGTTTAATATTCCGCAGGCGCATGCAAATACATGAACTGGGTTACGATTTACAGATTTTATGATCTTAGTCATAACAGTAACGTTGCATACACGAATTGATCTTGAGTAATGAGCATTACATAAAGATACATACTCGTAGTGGTATCTAGTTCTCACTAACATGAAGGGAAGACTTATTTCATTAACATTCCTGAAATCAGCTATTTATCTCAACTGTAGGCATTTACTCCGAGCGTGGGGCCGCGTTGACACGAGGTGTGAACAGGCGACGTCAGCGGCCGCGGTCGCCTTCGGTAAATGCAACACATTGAGCGAACGAGCACGCGTAAAGTCCGTAGAGAATATCTCGCTATAAAACAGATTTGTTTCTTCTATACATATTTGTCAGTGGAAAGATAGAAAGAATAATTGTATAGCGAAGGCTAGCAATCGTTTTGAATAAGCAAAGCATATTAGCTTTACAACCATGCAACAAACAGAGTCGAACAGTTCAACGGACTGCTGCACTGTATTGAACAACTTAGACCCCAACCTCATCGCCGGCCGGGGTGGCCGAGCGGCTCTAGACGCTACAGTCTGGAACCGCGCGACCGCTACGGTCGCAGGTTCGAATCCTGCCTCGGGCATGTTGGCCCAGCGGCTCTAGACGCTACAGTCTGGAACCGCGCGACCGCTACGGTCGCAGGTTCGAATCCTGCCTCGGGCATGGATGTGTGTGATGTCCTTAGGTTAGTTAGGTTTAAGTAGTTCGAGGTCTAGGGGACTGATGACCTCAGAAGTTGAGTCCCATAGTGCTCAGAGCCATTTGAACCCCACCTCATCATTACCGAAGCAGAGGAGGACGGTATATTCTGAAAGAAGGCCTACTTTCTTGTTATAACTGGCGCCTTAAACTATATTACTATTCACTCTGTATTCTGATCTCCGTCCCAGCACCCTCCCCTTGTCAATGTAGGTTTTTGTCAACAGCTATCAGCAAAGTTTTTCGGAATGTGGAATCCTCCGAATAATTTATAAACCTGCAGCTTAGACTACACAGCCATTGCAGGTGTGGAATTTTTTCACAGTTTAGAGAATAAGTGTTCATATTATTAGTCAGAAGTATTTAATTTGTAAGTCAATGAATGATCATTTCTTTACAGGAACATAGCCCGATTCATAATAGCAGAGCCGTCCAGACCTGGTCCCAAGATCAGCAGAGAATAAAACTTCTTCCTTCAGTGCCGGCCGGGGTGGCCGAGTGGTTCTAGGCGCTACAGTCTGGAATCGGGCGACCGCTGCGGTCGCAGGTTCGAATCCTGCCTCGGGCATGGAAGTGTGTGATGTCCTTAGGTTAGTTAGGTTTAAGTAGTTCTAAGTTCTAGGGGACTGATGACCTCAGAAGTTAAGTCCCATAGTGCTCAGAGCCATTTCATTTCATTTTTCCTTTCGTGCCAAAATCAGCAGACCTCAAACCCATTGAAAATATATGGGCGGAGGTTACCAGGTCGTTACCACCTGGATCAAGGAAATCAGAAACTCTGTGGGAAAATATAAAGAATACATGGTGGGAGATAAACGATCATCACAATCTCTCGAGGAATTTAGCCTTATCACTTCCCCCGGCGCCTTCGAGCAAATACAGAAAACGAGGGAGGGAGGATGGGTAGGGTACTGAAAAAAAAAGGCCAAACCAGTTGCGAGTTCCTAAAGTGTTCTGGAAACCTACTATAGCTAAATGGTCCCTGTGTATTCAAATGGTTCAAATGGCTCTGAGCACAATGGGACTTAACATCTGAGGTCATCAGTTTCCTAGACTTGGAACTACTTAAACCTAACTACCCTAAGGACATCACATACATCCATGTCCGAGGCAGGATTCGGACCTGCGACCGTAGCAGTCGCGCGGTTCCTGACTAAAGCGCCTAGAACCGCGCCGCCACAAGGGTCGGCTCCTTGTGTATTCTCATTAAATGTGTCACTGCGTGATTCTTACAATAGCAACTACTAATTAAATTCTTTACTCAAAGAAATAGATAAACAAATGTATGCGTAACGGATAAATGTTTGATTTTCTACTAATAACCCCAAATTTGGTACACTGTTAATCACCCGACTGTGTTTAAAGAAAATGTGTAAGTAACCGGAATCATAACGGGGCCTGCATAATAACTCCTCCTTCGTTCTGTAAGCTATTTCTTTTCATTCTGTCTTACTTTCATCTCTCAAAACACAATAACGGTATTGCCAGTAACATACAGGATAAAATTGCCTAACAGCTGATCTTGTAACAGCACATATAAAGATATTTCTACTTCCTATGGTCTCCTAGGAAGATAACCTTTTTCTAACCCACGGGAAGGGATGAAGGATAGTCCACAATGCTTGATTCATAACGTCACAGCAACACACCACCACTTTTATTACCACTGGGCAAAGCAGTGATCGTATCTCCACGCGGACTAGTACTAGAAAAATTCTGTAACTTGTTCAATCACTGTCTGATCCCAAAAACACCTCTCATTTATTGATGTGCCTCGATGTTAACTAAGTGTCGCTTGGTTGAAAAGTTCGCGCGGTGGCGATTCCGAAATTTACGTTCCCGTCATATTCGTGCACGGCACGTTATTGCAACTGAAAAAAACCTCCACAAATTACCTAGAGTGATTTCCTGATTATATCTCGGCACAGTTAATTAATATACCGCCGGGCTCTGGCCGAGCGGTTCTAGGCGCTTCAGTTCGGAACCGCGCTGCTGCTGCGGTCGCAGGTTCGAATCCTACCTCTGGCATGGATGTGTGTGATGTCCTTGGGTTGGTTAGGTTTAAGTAGTTCTAAGTCTAGGGGACTGATGACCTCAGATGTTAAGTTCCATAGTGACATCTTGGGTTGTCGAGTGTTCTGCCGGATATCAGCGTCGTACTTGCACGATATATCGGTCACGTAGCTCGAGACCTTCATCAGGTGCGACCTGAGACTGCTCCTCGAGTGTTTATATATATATATATATATTTTGCACTTTTCATTCCCACCCCTGATGGGGGATGGGCGGGCTGTTTGAGGGCTTGCATTGCCCTTTTCAGCCATTTGCTGTACATAACTCGTACATTCATTTATTTATTAGTTCAATATTTCTTGCAAAGTGCATTCGATCATATTGAGTATACAAAGATATAGCATATATAAAAATGCAGAAATATAAAATAATACAATAATACAAAATAAAACAAAATATAAAGTAGTTACAAGGATATTAGATAGGTACAAAAATATTACATAAAATGAGGTTAGAGGTTGAGGTTTAAGTATTAGAGATTTTAAGTCATGTTGTGATATAGTGTTTCTTTATAAATTATACCGTATTTTCCGTTATGATTATTTTCTTTGTTTTCTTGGAGTACTTTAGTGTGTGTGGAGGTTGTAGCATACGATAGTAGTACCGTAGTTTGGTGTGTATGCTACTTTTAATGTTTAATTTGTTATTTCTATGCTACTTTTTAGATGTAGCTTAGGTCTACAGTTCTTGTGTATGTTTTGTGTGTTTTGTGTGTGTGCGTGTGCGCGCAGGCGCGTATGTGTGTATATTCTGGGGTCAGTTTCTGTGTCTTTGGGTGAGGTGTGGGGGAAGTTGGATGCCTTGTGTTAGTGGTTCCATGGTGGGGGCGAGGTCTGGGTATTCTTGGCTGGTGTTTTGTGCTACTGTACGCGCTGGTTGGGTATACTTAAATTTTGGTCGTCTGTTCACTAGCGGTCTTGATGTCAAAATGTCTTCCATGTCTGGGCGTTTCGTTAATATGTGTCTACCGTAGTTCGCTCTGAGTTTGGTCAGTCTGTTTTGTAGCGGCTCCACGCCTGTGATGTCATATACGTCGTCACTGGGCGTGAGCCTTGGCAGTCTACAGATGCTGCGTAAAAGTCGTCTTTCGGTCGAGTAGAGTTGTTCTGCTACCGGTTTGTGCAAGCCTCCTAGGGGAGCTGCTGCATATTCTATCACTGGTCTGATGTACGTCTTGTAGGTGTGTATCGCCGTGTGGTCGTCACATCCATGGAAACGTCCTTGTACTTGTCTGATTAGGCGTTGTCTTTTACTCGTCTTGTTTAGCAGGTAAGTGAGGTGTGTCTTCCAGTTTAAGTACTTGTCTAGGTACACTCCTAGGTACCTGGCAGTATCGTTAAGTCTTAGTGGTGTGTCCCACAGCGTCAGTTGTATGTCATTTGTGTTTTGTTGTCGTTTTTTCGTCAGGTGTCTGTGTCTAAATAAAACCATTTGGGTTTTGGTTGGGTTTGGTCGGATTCTCCATGTCGTCATCCAGTTTTCTAATCTTTGTAGGTAGGTCTGTGTTTTTTGTTGTATGGTTGTCGTCCTCAAGTCTGTGCACCAGTAGGCGGTGTCGTCAGCATACAGTCCTACCGTTTCTTTGGGGGTTGCTGTCGTTGGTACGTCAGCCGTGTAAAGCGCGTACAGCAGCGGGGATAGGATACCTCCTTGTGGCACTCCTGCTTGGGGTGTGAATTCTTGGGAGTAGGCTCCGCCGACATGTACCTTGCACTTCCTGTTTGTGATGTACGTCCGTATTAGTCGTATAACCTTGGTCGGGAGGCCCAATTTGCTCAGTTTGTAGAGCAGTCCTGTATGCCAGAGCTTGTCGAAGGCACGCTCTATGTCTAAGAAGACTGCAAGCGTGCAGTGTCCTCTGTTGAAGCCTTGTGTTATTCCGTTGGTCAGTCTGATTAACGGGTCGTTAGTGGAGTGATTTTGTCGGAAGCTTGATTGTGTCAGAGGGAGGATGTCATTGCGTTCTACATACGTTTTTATGCGGTCAGTTAGTATACTTTCGTAAGTTTTCCCTATGACGTCGAGTAGAGATATCGGTCTGTAAGATCTTGGGTCAGTCCTTGGTTTGTCAGGTTTTGGTATCATTATTGTTTTGCTAGTCTTCCAAGTGGCGGGTAGCGTTTCATTTGTGAGACAATAGTTGTAGATGAGGTAGAGGATGGGTGTCAGGAGGTGGGCTGGGGCTTTCTGAAGGTGTATACGTCTTATGTCATTTTGTCCTGGAGCTGTGTTACGTCCTGAGTATATGGCATTGATTATTTCTGCGTTAGTGATTTCTGCTGTCAGCGTGTTTTCGTCTTCTGTTGCTGTCGTTGGGGTGTTTAGGATTATAGTCAGATGTTGCTCGGCGTGTTGTCTGAAGTTGTGGGAAGGAGTAAACTTGCTGCAGTACTTGTCGAAATGCATCTGCTTGTTCTGCTTTGTCTGTTGTCGGTTCGTTATCCACTAGTAATGTAGTGTTTGTTGTCTGTCGTTGTCCCGTGAGCGTTTTAAAGCGTTGCTTCCATTGTCTTTTTAGGTCTGGGTTGTTGTCGCGTCTGATTTGTCTATAAAGTTATTTTTTGTGTCGTATTAGGTTGAGGGCTTCCTGGGGTATGGCTTGTTTCCAATTTTCGACTACTATGGTGGGTATGGCTTCATGTATTGCTTGATGTATGGCAGTCTCTATTCTACACTCCTGGAAATTGAAATAAGAACACCGTGAATTCATTGTCCCAGGAAGGGGAAACTTTATTGACACATTCCTGGGGTCAGATACATCACATGATCACACTGACAGAACCACAGGCACATAGACACAGGCAACAGAGCATGCACAATGTCGGCACTAGTACAGTGTATATCCACCTTTCGCAGCAATGCAGGCTGCTATTCTCCCATGGAGACGATCGTAGAGATGCTGGATGTAGTCCTGTGGAACGGCTTGCCATGCCATTTCCACCTGGCGCCTCAGCTGGACCAGCGTTGTTGCTGGACGTGCAGACCGCGTGAGACGACGCTTCATCCAGTCCCAAACATGCTCAATGGGGGACAGATCCGGAGATCTTGCTGGCCAGGGTAGTTGACTTACACCTTCTAGAGCACGTTGGGTGGTACGGGATACAAGCGGACGTGCATTGTCCTGTTGGAACAGCAAGTTCCCTTGCCGGTCTAGGAATGGTAGAACGATGGGTTCGATGACGGTTTGGATGTACCGTGCACTATTCAGTGTCCCCTCGACGATCACCAGTGGTGTACGGCCAGTGTAGGAGATCGCTCCCCACACCATGATGCCGGGTGTTGGCCCTGTGTGCCTCGGTCGTATGAAGTCCTGATTCTGGCGCTCACCTGCACGGCGCCAAACACGCATACGACCATCATTGGCACCAAGGCAGAAGCGACTCTCATCGCTGAAGACGACACGTTTCCATTCGTCCCTCCATTCACGCCTGTCGCGACACCACTGGAGGCGGGCTGCACGATGTTGGGGCGTGAGCGGAAGACGGCCTAACGGTGTGCGGGACCGTAGCCCAACTTCATGGAGTCGGTTGCGAATGGTCCTCGCCGATACCCCAGGAGCAACAGTGTCCCTAATTTGCTGGGAAGTGGTGGTGCGGTCCCCTACGGCACTGCGTAGGATCCTACGGTCTTGGCGTGCATCCGTGCGTCGCTGCGGTCCGGTCCCAGGTCGACGGGCACGTGCACCTTCCGCCGACCACTGGCGACAACATCGATGTACTGTGGAGACCTCACGCCCCATGTGTTGAGCAATTCGGCGGTATGTCCACCCGGCCTCCCGCATGCCCACTATACGCCCTCGCTCAAAGTCCGTCAGCTGCACATACGGTTCACGTCCACGCTGTCGCGGCATGCTACCAGTGTTAAAGACTGCGATGGAGCTCCGTATGCCACGGCAAACTGGCTGACACTGACGGCGGCGGTGCACAAATGCTGCGCAGCTAGCGCCATTCGACGGCCAACACCGCGGTTCCTGGTGTGTCCGCTGTGCTGTGCGTGTGATCATTGCTTGTACAGCCCTCTCGCAGTGTCCGGAGCAAGTATGGTGGGTCTGACACACCGGTGTCAATGTGTTCTTTTTTCCATTTCCAGGAGTGTATTTGTGGCGTGTTGGAGGTCGTCGTCGTCTGTTATCGTCAGTGGTATTGATAGTTGTTCCGTGAGTACTTCTTTATATTTGTCCCAATCCGCATTTGCGTATTTGCGGATTGTCCGTCTTGTGGGTATATGGTCTGGGGGCAGGGTGGCGCTGGTCGAAAAAAGGATTGGCAGGTGGTCGCTAGTTATCGAGGTGCCCACGACAGCATGTGACATTGTGTCGCTAATGTTGTGTCCATATAGTACGTGATCTGGTGTCGAGTGGCCTCGGTGTCCTATGAAAGTCGGTTGGTTAACTGGTAACCGTTCCATTGGTTCTTTTGTCAGGAAGTCGAATAGACTTCGTCCGTTTCCATTATCGGTTGTGTCCCCTAGCATATGGTGTCGTGCATTAAAGTCTCCTAGTATTATGTATCTATTGTAAGTCATCATATGTCGTAGGAAGTGCAGTGGCAGGGGCGTTCCAGATGGGTTGTACAGGCATGCTATCGTAAGAGTGCGTCTGTTCTTGGCTCTTATCTGTACTATGACTGCTTCTAGGTTATTGAGTGGTGCCGGGAGAGGGATCTCCTTTGCTGCAATCGTGTTCTGCACGAGTATAGCTACTCCTCCTCTTCCGTCCTGCCTGTCTTTTCGGAATGTATTGAACCTGGGGATGTTAAAGGCGTGTGTGTTCCTTAGCCATGTTTCGGTGATGCCTGCAATATGGACACCTTCCTGTTGTATGGTGTGCGTTAGTATTGGGCGTTTCGGTTTGACGCCTTGGGCGTTTACCGATAGGAGACGTAGTGTGTTGTCCATCGCGGAGGTGCCTGGGAGGGAGGGGGTTGGAGTTAGGGTGTGGGTGTCTGTTTAATTCGTGTCCTGTTGTGTGTGTTGCGGTGTGTGCTGGGGTGTGTGTTGTGGTGTGTGTCTGAAGCGTGTTTCTGGGTGCCAGTGGTCACTTATTGTGATATGTATTTTGTTGCCTGTTTGTGTCACCTCAAAGTCTTTTTCTAGAATCTGTTTAGTAGCTTGTTTGAGTGACTTTTTGATGGCTTCCCTGCGATCCTGGAACAAGTCCAGCAGAGTTGCAGCAAGGACTCGCAGCAGGTCTTCCTTCAGCACGAGCTCTTGTTTGAGGTCGTCATTGTTGTTTGGAAGTGGCGCTGGTTCGTCGATGATATTTATTGGCGCGCGCGTTTCCTCACTTGTTGCCTCCTTGGGACGCATGGGACACCTGTACGAGAGCGCGGAGTGGTCACCCTTGCAGTTTGCGCACATCTCTTTCTCTTTTATGTTACAGCGTGAGAGATCGTGCGGTCCACTGCATCTTGGGCACTTTGTTTCTCTAGTGCAGTTCGCTGTGGCATGCTCGAAGGTTAAGCACCTGCCACATTGTGCCGGTTGTGGGGGAGGGTCACGTGGGGGCTCTGCGTGTCTTACGGTGAAATCTATTTTTGCTCCCTCAGTCAGGAGTGTGTCAACAGTTTGTTGGCAGTACGTAATTACCCTGAATTTCTGGGTAAACGCGTTGCGCTTCCTGTCCTTTATTCGCCATGCTTTTACCACGTCGAAACCCTGTTGGCGAAGTTGTTCTGTCACAGTTTCGTCCGTTGTTCCGTGTGGGATTTGTTTCAATATGACACTCATTGAGGGGTTCTTCCTGTGTCCCCCTATGGATCCTCGCGGTTCCCTTGTTTGTCTGGAGTTGACGGTGACCTCAGGGTACCCACATCTCCTAAGTTTGTACATGATTTCCCCCTCGGCGCCACCCATCTGACTCCAGATGTATGCCGCCGTCCCTTCGCGGTTCGTTTTAAAGTCTGTTATGCTCCTCAGAAAGTCTTGTTTTAAAAATTTCCTCATGTCTGAGGCTAACGCAGGTTGCTTGGTGCCTCTGGGGAGGTTTTTAAGCTCGTACTTTGTAGGCCAAGGGTCGCTGATTTCTTGCCTGTCTCCCTGGGAGGATGTTTCACTCGGTGTCCTGCTCCTGTTTGGTGATGGGGAGGGGTTTGGGCTGGCTGGGGGGCTCGCTGCCTTGTTGGCGTAGGTCGGTGGTGGGGGACGTCCTTGGTCACTGTCGCTGCTCATGTTGCTGGGTCAGTGAGTGCCTTGCTGTGAGTGTGGTCGTGGTTTGGGGTGCCGATTACACACTTAGTTGGCATCTTGCGTTGGCTACTGCCTCTGCCTGAAGGTATCCGTGTGCCAATACAGCCCTAATCGACACGTGCGCGGGTTTCGGGGCGGCGCCACCGGCCCTGGCACGGATTGTCCCCTACTCTTGGGAGGAGGCAGAAGAATTCTGCCGCACGACACTGTGTGTGGCACACGACAATTTTGCCGCTACCAAAGTTGGTAGCTACACAACGACAAATTCTGCTTCCTCCAAAACAGCCGCTCGCGCTCGGCTGTGGTGCCTTCTCGTTGTTGATGAAGAAGATGGCTGGTCACCGCGTGGGCTGGCGCTTTCTTCAGCGGCGGCTGCGGTGTCCCCCTCGGTGGTGGTGGGGGGTGAGGAGCTGGTCCAGTATTTATGCCTATGGCCTTCCCCCTCCACCAACGGCTGCAGGCGCTTCCTCTGTGGTCCGCGCCCATTCCCTGCGATCTGTTGGAGCGTTGCTGCTCCGTTTTCCGTCTGCTGCGGTTCTAGGTGTTCCCTCTGCGGTCCGCGCCCACTAAACCCGCTCCTGGGACTTTCATCTACGGTCTGGAGTACCAAGCGTTCCCCCTGCGGCGGTCCGCGCCCGCTCACCACGACCTGTTGGAGCGTTGCCGCTCCGTTTTTCGTCCGCTGCGGCTCTCGATGTTCCCTCTGCGGTCCGCGCCCACCAGTCCCACTTCTGGGTGTTCCATCTTCGGTCTGGTGCGCCTGGCAGTCCGTCAGAGGCTTGTTTACCATCTCCATCTCTCTGGTTCTTCTGTTTGTGTAGTGTTGCAGCTGGCCCCGTTGCTCCTTTAACAATTCCAGAGCCGGATCCCAGGCTCTGCTTAGCTGGTACCCTGTGTCACGATTCATAAGATCGTCAGCCATTTTAATCTCTATCGATTCTCTTATGACACTGTCCCAGAATCTGGGTGTTTGTGCTAGAATCTTGGTATCCTCATACTTCATGGCGTGATCTAGTTCCAGGCAGTGTTCAGCAATGGCTGACTTAGTCACCTGTCTTAATCTAGTGTGCCTCTGATGTTCATTGCACCTGATCTCCACAGTTCTTGTCGTCTGGCCAATGTAGGACATGACACATTGACAAGGTATATTGTAAATCCCTGGTTTTCGTAACCCCAGGTCGTCTTTGACACTCCCCAGCAGTCCCCCGATCTTGTTGGATGGACAGAAAACACACTTGATATTGTGTTTACAAGAGGATCCTACTGATTCTGGCAGAAATAGAGCCAGCATAGGGCAGATATGCCACCTTCTTTGCTTCATCTTGGTCTTCTTCAGAAACCTGTGGTATAGTGGCTGGTCGGAGTGCCCTCTCAATTTGTCTGTCCGTGTATCCATTCATGGAGAAAACTGTTTTGAGACGTTCTATCTCTATGGGTAGATTCTCTTGGTCTGACAGGGCACGTGCTCTGTGGACCAAAGTCTTCAGAACCCCATTCTTCTGTGCAGGGTGGTGACAACTGCTGGCCTGCAGATATAAATCAGTGTGTGTTGGTTTTCGGTACACACTGTGGCCAATTGATCCATCTGCTTTCCTCTGGACTAGTACATCCAGAAATGGCAGCTGGCCATTCTTCTCCAGTTCCATGGTGAACTTGATATTAGGGTGGCATGATTTAAGATGTTCAAGAAACTCATTGAGCCTATCCATCCCATGTGGCCAGATCATGAAGGTGTCATCCACATACCTAAAGAAGCATGTGGGTTTAAATGCGGCTGTCTCCAATGCCCTCTCCTCAAAACTCTCCATAAACATGTTGGCAACCACAGGGGACAGTGGGCTGCCCATAGTTACACCTTCAGTTTGCTCGTAATATTGGTTTCTGTACAGGAAATACGTGGATGTCAGTGTATGACTGAACAGGTCCAACAGAGCACCGTCAAATTTCTCTGCAATCAGTTCTAGTGAGTCCTTCAGTGGGACCCTGGTGAACAGCGATACCACATCAAAACTAACCATGATGTCCGAATCTGTGTTGTGCAATTGCTTGAGGCGTTGCAGGAAATCTTCTGAGTTGCGGATGTGGTGAATACATTTCCCCACATATGGAGACAGGAGACATTTCAAGTACTTGGCTGTTGTGTACGTAGGTGCCCCAGGTACACACTGTGGCCAATTGATCCATCTGCTTTCCTCTGGACTAGTACATCCAGAAATTGCAGCTGGCCATTCCAGTTCCATGGTGAACTTGATATTAGGGTGGCATGAGTTAAGATGTTCAAGAAACTCATTGAGCCTATCCATCCCATGTGGCCAGATCACGAAGGTGTCATCCACATACCTAAAGAAGCATGTGGGTTTAAATGCGGCTGTCTCCAATGCCCTCTCCTCAAAACTCTCCATAAACATGTTGGCAACCACAGGGGACAGTGGGCTGCCCATAGCTACACCTTCAGTTTGCTCGTAATATTGGTTTCTGTACAGGAAATACGTGGATGTCAGTGTATGACTGAACAGGTCCAACAGAGCACCGTCAAATTTCTCTGCAATCAGTTCTAGTGAGTCCTTCAGTGGGACCCTGGTGAACAGCGATACCACATCAAAACTAACCATGATGTCCGAATCAGTGATGTGCAGTTGCTTGAGGCGTTGCAGGAAATCTTCTGAGTTGCGGATGTGGTGAATACATTTCCCCACATATGGAGACAGGAGACCTTTCAAGTACTTGGTGGAGGGGGAAGGCCATATGCATAAATACTGGACCAGGTCCACTCGAGGAGCAGTCTCAGGTCGCACCTGATGAAGGTCTCGAGCTACGTGACCGAAATATCGTGCAAGTACGACGCTGATATCCGGCAGAACACCCGACAACCCAAGATGTCATTAGATCGCCGGGAAAGCCTGAAGAGTTACATCAAGTTCCATAGTGCTTAGAGCCGTTTGAAATAATATACCATCCAAAACCTCCCCTCAAAAAGATACATAAATACACCCACAGAACTTTTCACAATACTTACAGTTCGTGTATAGCGTGCATAGCATGGCTACACGAATTACTATTATTCCGTTTCCCCTTTATTTAATTCAGGAAAGCGATCTCACTGATTCCCACGTATCTTTCAAATCCCGTTGTTCTAAAAATCAGCTTCACACGTAAATTTCTACTGACTCATTACACAAAAGGTGACTTCTTATTCTTTCATATTAAATTAGCAACCTTGCCTTCATCCATGAATTTCAGAAACTCTTCAAATTACAAATTGAAACACACGCAAGCTACAAATGGCTTCTTTGAAAACTATTTCTTTCAGATCAAAATTAAGAGCATTACTTCTACCATGAATTTCTGGTAGCAGCTCGATTAGTTAAAGCCACGAGATATTTTCCTACACTTCCAGATCAGATTTTGAAACGAACTAACCAAAATCATGAATTTAAATTGACCATTACTAAAAAGAATTATGGTAAATCAACACATTCCTACTTATAAACTAAGCCGGCCGCGGTGGTCTAGCGGTTCTAGGCGCTCAGTCCGGAACCGCGCGACTGCTACGGTCGCAGGTTCGAATCCTGCCTCGGGCATGGATGTGTGTGGTGCCCTTAGGTTAGGTAGGTTTAAGTAGTTCTAAGTTTTAGGGGACTGATGACCACAGATGTTAAGTCCTATAGTGCTCAGAGCCATGTGAACCATTTTGAACTTATAAACTAATGGCTCCTAGCACTCAGTCATCCACTCTTCATCATTTTCTTCATCAGCCCAATGTGTTGAGTGCCAGGTCTTTAGGCTATAATAGTTCGTCACATGCATCCTATTTGTGTCGTACCTGCTTTACAATTGAATTCTAACACTTTACTGTTCACCGAAATACTCAAACGAAATATCAAATTCCGTTAACTTTCAAGCTACTCTTCGCGGTCGCGACATAGTATTCTCACATTCGCCTATATTTTACCTGCCTATAAATAATATGATTCCCTCCAAAATATTATATTAAATTAAATCTACCCTGAAAGAGAAGATTTCCACGCAAGGTGGAACATTAAAGCCTTAAATAACTCATTTCCTTTCCCCTTGCGGAGAGCGTTTTGCTCCGACACTTCCTCAGTCCATCCGGCTGCTTCAGTCACCCCAGGCAAGTGTCTTTCTCTTACCACGCTACCGCTCTCTCCCTGCCTACGGCGAGGGTGGTGTGCACCCTGGTCAATCAAGGCTCCAGAATGTCAAGCATTTGAAACTCCCAGCTGTCTTCTCCCCAGCACACAATGAAATCTGGCCGCACTTTTCTATTCAATGAGCTTACTGTAAGACTAGGTTTGTCTGTAAGAATACAGACAAACCTATCCCCCTTCTCTCCAATGTCAGAGACAGACCTTTACCTCAGAAAACTCTCATGTCGCTGCTTATCGATACATCATTACCTTACCATGATTCTAATAATTTCGTTTCAGTATTCACCCCCATTCTATCCACATTGCATACATTTACCTTGCTCTCAACCCAATTGTGGACTATTTAGGCTAAGATAAGTGGTAAAAGTGGGTTTTCATACATTATACCAAAATAATAAACTCATTCAGTTGCTCTGATCAATTTCCTAAACACAGCAGGTTGGTTCAAATGGCTCTGAGCACTATGGGACTTAACTGCTGAGGTTATCAGTCCCCTAGACTTAGAACTACTTAAACCTAACTAACCTAAGGACATCACACACATCCAAGCCTGAGGCAGGATTCGTATCTGCGACCGTGGTAGCAGCGCGGTATGGGACTGAAGCGCCTAGAACCACTTGGCCACAACGGCCGGCCAGGTTGGTTCAATAAAAATTAACAGCTCAGATCGAGCATCTGATAACAGATAGCCCGCATCTCGTGGTCGTGCGGTAGCATTCTCGCTTCCCACGCCCGGGTTCCCGGGTTCGATTCCCGTCGGGGTCAGGGATTTTCTCTGCCTCGTGATGGCTGGGTGTTGTGTGATGTCCTTAGGTTAGTTGGGTTTAAGTAGTTCTAAGTTCTAGGGGACTGATGACCTAAGATGTTAAGTCCCATAGTGCTCAGAGCCATTTGAACCATTTTGAATAACAGATACATGATGTAGCAAGATATTCTAGCAATTACATGTGGATAGTAATTCCCTTGTGAATATGCTGATGTTTTTGTATTGACAGCGTCTTTGGGCTATCAGGAAGTAAATTCGGAGGAGTACGGCCATATTCAGGGCGCTGCGTTGACCATGCCCACGCTCAATATGATGAGCCTGCTGCTCTTACTGTTACTTTGTTTCTTTCATTCTGAGGTGTAACACGAAATAAAATTCTCATCCGCTAAACGATTTTCGCTTCTATTCGAAAAGCTTCTTGAGTAACCCTGCAGTGAACATTACGTAAATATAATACTTCTAGTTTTTGAAGTATAGGCATACGTTTAAGGACAACGAACTGTAGTCGAAATTAAACCAGATGATGCTGCAGGAATTAGGTTATGACATGCGACAGAGAGAGTGGTAGCCATTGTTTGCTATGTGAGAAGCAAGAAACCTGAAGCCTTCAGTAGTAAAATGTATGTAAAATGAAATAACAACAAATCCTTTTTGATGGGGTAAGGATGCTAATATAATATATATATATATGAGGTTCAGGAAACCTTAATTGAAAGTATATGACAGGCTTCCTGCTATTATGTTTGAAAAGAAAAGAAACGAGGTATGAAGCATTTATAAATTCATTGAATGTAGTGAGGTGGCTTAATTTCGTCCCAGTCTATAAAATTAATTTCGGGCCATACTCAGCTCTTGCCGATTAATGTAATACAGTACCCATCTACTAATCAGGGCGTCTGTGTCCGTTGCTTTCGAGCGTGAATGGAAATCGTGGAAATTTTCTACGTAGCAACATTTAATAGTAATAAAGCGTTTTAAATTATCAAAAGCGATGAGCGGTAGCAGGCGCTTTCGATAAAGAACGGGGGAGTGCAGCGCCGCTGCTGTCGCCACGGCTGGTGCCGGTTGCCAGCAAATGGAACCCGGAGCTTTGCCGCATACATCGTCCAGAGGAGGACAGTCTGCAAGAAATCTGCCGAAAAATGGTTACTGAATAAAATTCTGCTATCGGTGTGTCAGAAAGTGAAATAGATTGGATCTGCGCTACCATTACATTCACGTCTTCAGCATTCAGACAGAAGAGGCTATCAAAATTCTTTGCGCCAGGTGGTCTCGATTCACAGACAGTGTAGACAGAAACAACACACGCTACTACTAGACCACGGGCAGAAACTGTCTACAGTTTATCTAACATGAGACAAGACTTCCTCCAGGAAGTGCCGCAGTCTACGGTGTTGCCAGATTGTGCAGACAGCCGGACTTAGAGAATTAGCGAGCTGGTCAGTTTATTTGTCCCATGTCGCGATCGGCGCGGACTTAACCTCTGCAGCGGCCGGCCGCCGGCCGAGTTTTATGTCAAAGAGTGTACACGCGTATATGTATCGAATTTTCTCATTGTAAACCTCTAAACCAGTGTGGCAGATCTATGGCATACACAAACGATGAATATGTGGATATGCTTCTGGTCTTTGGTGCATCTTATAACTTGGCTGGTGTTGCTGCTCGTGAATATGCTGCTAGATACCCTCGTCAACGCCATCCAGATAAAAATGTGTTTCGTCATCTGGAGCTGTGCCTTCGGGAGTCAGGTAACAGTGGTCGTGCATGGGCTCGCCTTACTCCAGCCACTGAGGAAGCTATTCTGTAGGTGATACACCGGGAAACTCAGTGCAGTACACGTAGCGTAGCAAGGCAGCTGTGTGTCTCACAAGGCATGGTCATTAACGTACTGCACGAGCATGGGCTACACTCCTCTCATTATGCTTTCACAAAGTCCGCCGCTCGTGGTCTCGCGGTAGCGTTCTCGCTTCCCGAGCACGGGGTCCCGGGTTCGATTCCCGGCGGGGTCAGGGATTTTCACCTGCCTCGAGATGACTGGGTGTTTGTGTTGTCCTCATCATTTCATCATCATCCAGGAAAGTGGCGAAATTGGACTGAGCAAAGATTGGATAATTGTACGGGCGCTGATAACCACGCAGTTGAGCGCCCCACAAACCAAACATCATCATCATTATGCTTTCACGCGACACCTGCATCCTGCAGATCGCCATCAGCGGAGGCAATTCTGTGAGTACTTCCAACACCAACATGAAGCCAACGACGACTTCGTGAACATCATAATATGATACGATGCTGCAGCATTCACTCGTGAGAGTGTCTTCAATATGTGCAATGCCCACCATTGGTGTTAAGTTAACCCGCACGCCACCCGCGACTGTGGATATCAAGTTCGCTTTGGTATCATCATCTGGGCCGGAATATTGGGCGACTGGTGTTTGGGCCCCTACATGTTGCCTAACCGATTGACTTCATGAAGGTATTATGCATTCCTCTCAAACTATCTGCCTAATGTGCTGGAGGATATTCCACTACATGTTCGACAGAGGATATGGTTCCAACATGATGGTGCACCTCTATACACTGGAATTAATGTGCGCCAGTATTTGGACAAAACATTTTCAAGGAAATGGCTTTGACGTGTGGATTTCTTCCTGCGGAGACACCTGAAGGAGTACATGTACACTACTCTGCCGACGAATGTGAAAGAATTGGTAGCACGTGTTCATGCTACTCTTGTTACTGTGGATGCAGCTTTGCTGTGAAGGGTCCAGTGCTGTGCGTGTTGCACAATGTTTGGATGTACAGGGAGGTCGCTTTGACCATCTGTTGTTCTGAGGACAACGTATTCTGTTGTGAAGGTCATGTGGTCATTAATATGGACATTTTACTGTCACTGGTTTCTAATGTGCAACATCTTAGTGCTCATATTACATGCAGTCTAAATGAAAAGTACTGTGCTATCATCTTTAGCGTCTCGAAATTGATATTGTTTTTGTAGTTATTCTGTCCTGTGACAGGTCGTTCGTTTCAGCTGTCTATTTCTTATTTTTCTAACCACGTGTTTGATGCTCAGCGTTACAAAATGTAGTAAATTTATGATACATGTGATCTAAGAAACGGTGTATATTACAGTATGAAATGCCAGAATGAAATTAGCAAATGAAAAAAAATGCGCCCCAACCCAGGATCGAACCCTCAACCTCCTGAATGCACCAACTGTGCAGCACAACTTACTTGTGCTGATAGAGAAAGTTACCATGCATATGGTTGCAGTGTTGCCAGATTGCCACTCTTTAACTTACTTTTTCTGCTGGATGTACTCACCCAACGAAATTTTGTGACAGACATTTTTTTATCACTGGCTTGTGAGGATTCATGCTGTGAAGCCCGAGTGCGTGAATTTCGCTTCACCCTGTATGTACACAAGGTAACACTGTTTCTCGATGCATGATTGTTTCACATACATACAGCAAATATATTACTGGCTGCAAAAATTGCATCTTGAAGATGATGTGCAACAAATATAAAATTTTCACGAAATATACTCTATGTTTGCATATGTAAACGATCAGCATTTCAGTTCAGCCGCACTTATGTAAATAAAGATTGTGCAGAGGCTATCTCATTCAGAAATAAAATTAGAATTTTGACTATTTGCAGCGAGATCGTGTTACAACTCACGAAAGAAGAAGACCAGGATCTGACCGCATGCATCAGAAATCGCCAGTGATAATATTATGGTCTATTGAGACTGCAGTTTATTGTTCCCTGATGTTGCTACTCTTGTTGGTCACGATCCCATGACTGTCATACGAGTATGTAACTACTGGGTTAAGGAGGGGCGTAGTAAATGCCATGCAGGATTACAATGATCCCACATTACTAGTGCGTAAGATGCCAGACGTACTGTCTGCTTAGCCATAAGGGATTGTAGAGGCATATCAGGGGCACTGAGTGAGGAAATGTTTCTACATCTCGTGTACATAGTTCCACGTAGTCAGCACGTACACAACTTTCCCACTAGAGCATGCCCTGCTAAGCACAACAGCACAGGCGCAGCGCTCGTCCATCTCCGCACTACGAGATGGCGCTGCCTTAGAGACGGACCAAATTCTACTTCCACCAATCCACGTATTAATATTTAATGCAGCCAATGAGATTGCTGCTAATGTAGAACCTTTTCTCCTCGCGGATCACACTCGCGTAGTGATACCTGAACGCGCGAGGTATTATAACGAGTGTACAGACCTCTGATCAGTCCGTCTGCATTTGTCTGCATTAGTCTGTACCAGTCTGCTTTTGTCTGTACCAGTCTATAGTCAAGTTTCAGTCTGCGTCTAATAAGATTACCATATTCCTGTACATAGCCATGAAGATAAATGAATAGACACTTTGTCAAGTGTCGGAGATATGTGAGAATAAGATTAACGTACCATGACCAAAGGAACTTCAGATTGTCAATTGTAAATAGCATCAAGAACCAAGTTAAGTTACTTTTATGCTTGTTATTATTTTAATAAATGTGTTTGAAAATTAATCAAGCTCTGTTTAACGTTGGTCACTGTCAATCTGCTACTCTAAGCGTGCAAGTGGCATTTCTATCGTCTGACCTAACGGCCGAAGATAAACACGCCACGATAAGACCACGAGACATATTGCTGACACTCGCCTACTTTGTTAGAGGGACAAGTCAAATAATCTGATGGTGTGTGTACCGAAGGTCTTACAGTGCGCACACCACACTACATTTTTGTAGGAAGACAAATATCCACTTGACAAGTGTGAAAACATCTGTAACATATGTAGAAATCTCAGAATTGGCTATACTGAACAGGGGGAGGGGGAAGGGGGCACTTAAGAGAACGCTATTCACTTTGCATTTGCTGAAGTCTTTATGGACATGAACTACAGACTAACAGACATGAGCACTGACGTAAATGCAGGAGCAGTCCTGCACAGAAACTTGTAATAGAAGAAAATTACTATATACAAAATGCCAAAGTAGACAGGAAAGAAATAATCAATGAAAACCCAGTACTCTGCAATGGAAGCCTATTTTCCCAGCTCTAAAAAACTATTGTAACATCAAGGCACACACACACAAACACCAGCACACACACACGCACACACACACACATACACACACACACACACACACACACACACACACACACTGACTTCACAAAATTCGAAATTTCCAACCAAAACACAGAAAACAAAATGATGGAACAAATGAATATCTGGTAAACACAGTGCATGTAGTGATATGAAAAATCGAAATCAACAAAAATTAAGTACACTCAGTTTACATACAGACTGCCTCTCCCAATAACCAATCTACAAAGCTCATTCATGATCAACACATCCTCACAATATCGAAAAACTATTACTTTAACCTAACAATGGCAGTTAAAGAATAAAATAACAAATCAGTGTTGACAAAAGTATATAATAAATGGCAGTATTGTAATCTAATATTAGCAAAGTGGAAAAAAGGGTTAATTTCATTTTAGGCCCAATGTTCTGGTAATATACCTACATAGTACAATATTGAAAAACCCTGACTAAGTGCAGATGCAAATGACAGACAGCCACATAAACATCAGTATATGATGTATTAAGATACACATTTTTCTGTTATGAATCTAAATACTGAAATATCAAAACTGGGTATTGTCATGCTAGACGGCTTTATATGTTATTGGAAACAGAGTAAATTAACCCACTGACATTGGTGAAACGTTACTGAAACATATTTTTGTGTTAAAAAAGAAGAAGTTGTCTTTACTCAAGGCAGAAATGTATTTGCATAATTATATAGTGACCAGTGTTGCAGCTTCCATTGACATGACAGCAGAGAGTGCTACATCGAATATCAACAGTCAGATCTTGAGCAGCACCACATCATTGTTTCACATGAGTTTAAGTCCTATGTACAGCATAGATGTATCTATAGCTTATACATGGGGGGGGGGGGTGGAAGCGTGTCCAGCACTGCCCTTTAGAAAGGTAAACTAGAATTTGAGCATAACAACATAAAAAGGCATTGCTGTTAACAGCAATAGAAACAGTTAATTCCAAATTCTATAAACATTTTAGAATCTATATCAAAGACAAGTAAAGCTGCTTGCAAGTGCTAATTAATTCAAGCACAGTTTAAACAAAAGATATATGATTTGGATATTAAGATACATATTTTTGACAAAAGTAACAAACCTAAAACTGTAATTAGTCATGGTATACTATAAAAGTATATAATAAATTATGTTACACTACTGGCCATTAAAATTGCTACACCATGAAGATGACGTGCTACAGACGCGAAATTTAACCGACAGGAAGAAGATGCTGTGATATGCAAATGATTAGCTTTTCAGAGCATTCACAGAAGTTTGGCGCCGGTGGCGACATCTTCAATGTGCTGACATGAGGAAAGTTTCCAACCGATTTCTCATACACAAACAGCAGTTGGCCTGCGTTGCATGGTGAAACGTTGTTGTGATGCCTCATGTAAGGAGGAGAAATGCGTACCATCACGTTTCCGACTTTGATAAAGGCCGGATTGTAGCCTATTGCGATTGCGGTTTATCGTATCCCAACATCGCTGCTCGCGTTGGTCGAGATCCAATGACTGTTAGCAGAATACGGAATCAGGAGGGTAATATGGAACGCCGCGCTGGATCCCAACGGCCTCGTATCACTAGCAGTCGAGATGACAGGCATCTTATCTGCATGGCCGTAACAGATCGTGCAGCCACGTCTCGATCGCTGAGTCAAGAGATGGGGACATTTGCAAGACAACAACCATCTGCACGAACAGTTCGACGACGTTTGCAGCAGCATGGACTATCAGCTTGGAGACCATGGCTGCAGTTACCCTTGACGCTGCATCACAGACAGGAGCGCCTGCGATGGTGTACTCAACGACAAACCTGGGAGCACAAATGGCAAAACGTCATTTTTTCGGATTAATCCAGGTTCTGTTTACAGCGTCATGATGGTCGCATCCGTGTTTTGCGAAACTGTGGTGAACGCACATTGGAAGCATGTATTCGTCATCGCCATATTGGCGTATCACCCGGCGTGATGGCATGGGGTACCACTGGTTACACGTCTTGGTCACCTCTTGTTCGCATTGACGGCACTTTGAACAGTGGATGTTACATTTCAGATGTGTTACGACCCATGGCTCTACCCTTCATTCGATCCCTCTGAAACCCTACATTTCAGCAGGATAATGCACGATCGCATGTTGCAGGACCTGTACTTACCTTTCTGGATACAGAAAATGTTCGACTGCTGCCCTGGACATCACATTCTCCAGATCTCTCACCAATTGAAAATGTCTGGTCAATGGTGGCTGAGCAACTGGCTCGTCACAATAAGCCAGTCACTACTCTTAATGAACTGTGGTATCATGTTGAAGCTGCATGGGCAGCTGTACTCGTACACGCCATCCAAGCTCTGTTTGACTCAATGCCCAGGCATATCAAGGCCGTTATTATGGGCACAGGTGGTTGTTCTGGGTACTGATTTCTCAGGATCTATGCAGCCAAATTGCGTGAAAATGTAATCACATGTCAGTTCTAGTATAATATATTCGTCAAATGAATACCCGTTTATCATCTCCATTTCTTCTTGGTGTAGCAATTTTAATGGCCTGTAGTGTATATAGTACAATATTGTTACAGCATTTTTGTTTATATTTCAGTTTGTGACTTTAGGCCATAAGTTAATGTAAACCTATAAATAATAATAATGAATATAATTTAAAGTATTATAATCAACCTTTTGTCTTATTGGTGACTTATTTATAATTTTAGAGCAAGGCCAGTAAGTCTTTACACTACCATTTTATTTCTAGTGCATGTTTGTAGCCTTGTTGGCGTGAAGTAACATCTTTAAGGGACTGGAGTAGAAACTGGGGGAGTGTGGCTAAAATGATAAAGAGCTTTTTTTATCAAATGGGAAAATTGTTCACCACACTGATCAATACCAGATTTATGGTGATTGTGCCATATCTCATATTCACATATTTATGATGGAGTCATTACTGGCTCTTCAAGTAGAAAAATCTGAATCTCTTTGATCGTCTCTTCATGTGGTTTAAAACGAGCAACTAGTCAAATAGTCACATGTTCAGTAAAAGGGTAAAATACGTTTCGACGCTAAGACAAAAATGGATGCACCACAAAGGAATAATCTAACCAGAAATTTATGGAAGTGGTGTACATGTACAGGTGTACATATGACTATAATTTCAGAAAATTTTGATGATTCGTTCAAGAGAAAGAACTTCACATGTTGAGCAAGGCTATATTACATTGGTCCACCTCTGGCCGTTATGCAAGCAGTTATTTAGCCTGACATTAATTGACAGAGTTGTTGAAGTCCTCTTGAGGGATCTCATGCCAGCTTCCGTCCAGCTTGTCTTACATCATCAAATTCCTGAGCTGACTAGAGGGCCCTTTCCATTATGTTTCCAATATTCTCAATTGTTGAGAGATCTGACGGCATTGCTGGCCAAGATATGGTTTGACAAGCATGAAGACAAGCAGTAGACGTTCACGCCTTATGCATTCGGGCATTATCTTGCTGAAATGTTAAGCCCAGGATGGTTTGCCATGAAGGGCAACAAAATGTGGCATAGGTTATTATCGAAGTACTGCTGCGCTGTAAGGGTGCCATGGATGACAAAAAAGGAGTCGTGCTATAAAATAAATTGGCACACCAGATCATCACTCCTTCAAGCTTGCTAGGCAGTATGGTGGGTAACAATCAGGCTTGTATCTCATTGCTGTCCAGGGCATCACCAGATATGCCTTCACTGCTCATTGTGGCTAAGTCACAAGTGGGATTTAACACTGAGGATAACTCAACTACATTCAGATTCCAGGCTGAATGTTTCTGACACCACTGCAAATGGGCTTGGTGGCGTACAGTGGTCAATTATAGTCGGCACAAGGGACGCTGTGAGTTCAGATTCCTTTCTGTGAGCCACATATTAGTGTGATGATCATGAGCACCTTGCTTTTTTCCACACAAAACACATACTTTGGAAAATGCTCCCTACATGTCATTTGAATACACAAGTCATGATTGTCTCGTAGTCCAAAGATTTTGAAAAGGAAGGTTTTTCCTGCCAGTTACGAAACATGTAAGTATCCAATGTGGTTCAAGACTCTTTTAATTCTTTCAACTTTCGCTCGTCATTTGTTGGAGGATGACTGACATATCACCCCACTATCATAATCCATGGGTGTAGCTGGAAAAAGACGACCTGGCTATAAAAGAAAGAAAATAATTAAAATTAAACACTAGAACTACATGCTTTCACTGTTGTTGGTGTACAGCTAGCTCTAACGATGGTAGATAAATCACTGTTTGCTTCTTTATTGCACATATTTTGATGTCACTGATAGGTTGGTGATGCACCTCCTGGAATTCCTGTGGCTCTTTCACAGGATAGAGCATCCCCATTAGGTGATGTCCTGTGTAAAAAATAATGCCTGTGACTGAATTGTGACAGTCTGTAAATGCGACAAGCATACATATCCTCCCTTAACATCCAGCATTAATGTAGTTTCCGTTTTACTGAGAAGATCGCCCAAAATAACCTCTACACAGCTGATAATACAAATAGCCATATAGCTGTCCTTAAAGAAATAACAATGACAGTAACACAACAACTGTATTATATGACATCTTTATACAATTTCTTGTCACTTTCTATACAAGAAACTAAGTAATTTTTAAAAACAAGTGTTATGGATTGTTTATAATTCCTTATTCAACACGAGAAAGCCTGCTGCCCTTCTTACATGCAAGGTTTCAGCAAGATCATGTGAAGGGAAAACGTTAAAATTTTGGTAACTGAAGCTTTGAAAAATTTTGATTTCTGACTTTTATGCAGTGTGAATTCAATCAAAATCAAATTCTCGTACTGTTTACATGAACGATATTTTAATTTTTACAACTTTTTTCTAGCAATGCTGTAAATTTGTATACCTCAGAACATGCATTTCAGAGAGAACTTCATTGGAGAACTGACGCAAAATCTAAAAGATTACTCTCTATGTTGGGTAAGATTAATGAACATGTTGGTATTATCTACAGGAATAGAGCAGTGATATAATCTGTCTTACTTTCCTCGAGTCCTGGGCTCCATCAATAAAATTCTTAAGTGCTGCTACTGACAATCCATACTTAGTAGCGCTGTCATAGTCATTACAGTATGGACTGCTTGTTATTTGATCTTGTACTTGACCTTAATTAATTACATTTCAGATTTCACATGTATTGGTGTGAACATTAATGTTGTTGTAATGCACTGTCATAAAAGGTTATTTCTGCAAATCATTTATACCACAACATGTGATCAGAATGTATCCTCCTGCAGATATTGTTAGCAGTGAGGGAGATCTTTTCCCCTCCTCAACACAACATTTCACAGTTCACAGCTCTGAAAGTGCTTAGCGCCTCCCTCTTTGCATGCTGTGCAGTTCATGTCTCAAGAAAAGTTAGACTAACTATAGCTTAACTTGCCTATAACTTTGTCACAGATACTTTTCAGCCAGTAGATGGTCACCACTTTGGTGCAGCACCTGTGGCACAGAGAATATGAAGCTACTTCACACGATCTAATGATCACACACTCTTATTGACTTATTGATACATAACCAACATGGATTCAGAAAATATCGTTCTTGTGCAATACAGCTAGCTCTTTATTCCCATGATGTAATGAGTGCTGTCGACATGGGATCTCAGATTGAGTCCATATTCCTAGATTTCCAGAAGGCTTTTGATACCATTCCTCACAAGCGACTATTTAACAAATTGCGTGCATATGGAGTATCGTCTCAGTTGTGTGACTGGATTCGTGATTTCCTCTCAGAGAGGTCACAGCATGTAGTGGTAGATGGTAAATCATCGAGTAGAACAGAAGTGATATCTGGCGTTCTGCAAGGTAATATCATAGGCCATTTGCTGTTCCTGATTTATATAAATGATCTAGGTGATAATCTGAGCACCCCTCTTAGATTGTTTGCAGATGATGCTGTAATCTACTGTCTAGTAAAATCATCAGAGACTCAATTCCAATTACAGAATGATCTAGAAAGAATTTCTGTATGGTGAGAAAAGTGGCAATTAGCATTAAACAAAGAAAAGTGCGAGGTCATCCATATGGGTACTAAAAGAAATCCGATGCATTTTTGGTATATGATAAATCGCACGAATCTAAAGGCTGTCAATTACACTAGATACCTAGCAATTACAACTGCGAGCAACTTAAATTGGAACGACCACATAGATAATATTGTAGAGAAGGCGAAACAAAGACTGCACTTTGTTGGCAGAACACTTAGAAGACGCAACAAAGCCACTAAAGAGACAGCCTACATTACACTTGCCCATCCTCTGCTGGAATACTGCTGTGCGGTATAGGATCCTTACCAGGTAAGATTGACGGAGGACATCGAAAAAGTGCAAAGAAGGGCAGCTCGTGAGGAGTGAGAGTGTCATTGATATGATATGCGAATTGGGCTGGTAGTCACTGAAACAAAGGCGGTTTTCTTTGTGGCGAGATCTGTTTACGAAATTTCAATCACCAACGTTCTCTCCTGAATATGTAAATACACTCCTGGAAATTGAAATAAGAACACCGTGAATTTATTGTCCCAGGAAGGGGAAACTTTATTGACGCATTCCTGGGGTCAGATACATCACATGATCACACTGACAGAACCACAGGCACATAGACACAGGCAACAGAGCATGCACAATGTCGGCACTAGTACAGTGTATATCCACCTTTCGCAGCAATGCAGGCTGCTATTCTCCCATGGAGACGATCGCAGAGATGCTGGATGTAGTCCTGTGGAACGGCTTGCCATGCCATTTCCACCTGGCGTCTCAGTTGGACCAGCGTTCGTGCTGGACGTGCAGACCGCGTGAGACGACGCTTCATCCACTCCCAAACATGCTCAATGGGGGACAGATCCGGAGATCTTGCTGGCCAGGGTAGTTGACTTACACCTTCTAGAGCACATTGGGTGGCACGGGATACATGCGGACGTGCATTGTCCTGTTGGAACAGCAAGTTCCCTTGTCGGTCTAGGAATGGTAGAACGATGGGTTCGATGACGGTTTGGATGTACCGTGCACTATTCAGTGTCCCCTCGACGATCACCAGTGGTGTACGGCCAGTGTAGGAGATCGCTCCCCACACCATGATGCCGGGTGTTGGCCCTGTGTGCCTCGGTCGTATGCAGTCCTGATTGTGGCGCTCACCTGCACGGCGCCAAACACGCATACGACCATCATTGGCACCAAGGCAGAAGCGACTCTCATCGCTGAAGACGACACGTCTCCATTCGTCCCTCCATTCACGCCTGTCGCGACACCACTGGAGGCGGGCTGCACGATGTTGGGGCGTGAGCGGAAGACGGCCTAAGGGTGTGCGGGACCGTAGCCCAGCTTCATGGAGACGGTTGCGAATGGTCCTCGCCGATACCCCAGGAGCAACAGTGTCCCTAATTTGCTGGGAAGTGGCGGTGCGGTCCCCTACGGCACTGCGTAGGATCCTACGGTCTTGGCGTGCATCCGTGCGTCGCTGCGGTCCGGTCCCAGGTCGACGGGCACGTGCACCTTCCGCCGACCACTGGCGACAACATCGATGTACTGTGGAGACCTCACGCCCCACGTGTTGAGCATTTCGGCGGTACGTCCACCCAGCCTCCCGCATGCCCACTATACGCCCTCGCTCAAAGTCCATCAACTGCACATACGGTTCACGTCCACGCTGTCGCGGCATGCTACCAGTGTTAAAGACTGCGATGGAGCTCCGTATGCCACGGCAAACTGGCTGACACTGACGGCGGCGGTGCACAAATGCTGCGCAGCTAGCGCCATTCGACGGCCAACACCGCGGTTCCTGGTGTGTCCGCTGTGCCGTGCGTGTGATCATTGCTTGTACAGCCCTCTCGCAGTGTCTGGAGCAAGTATGGTGGGTCTGACACACCGGTGTCAATGTGTTCTTTTTTCCATTTCCAGGAGTGTATTTTGCGACACCCACCTACGTAGGGAGAAGTGATTATCATAATAAAATAAGAGAAATCAGAGCTTGAACAGAAAGATTTAGGTGTTCCATTTCCCCCGAGCCATTTGAGAGTGGAATAGTAAAGAAGTAGTATAAAATGGTTTGATGAACCCTCTGCCAGGTTCTTAAGTGCGAATTGCAGAGTAAGCATGTAGATGTGGATGTAGATGTAGACTCTTCACTTTTACTCTTTATAAGATTGGTATCACACTGCCCTGTCCCAGAGGTTGTAGCTCCAGATAACCACACAAGTGAACTTCAAAACAAACCTACTTTTGTTATTCTACAGGGCTGAGAAAAAGATAGTTTAAGAAAATTATAAAAAATCTTTTTTGGGCGATCGAAAAATTCTGTAAGTTGAGATTTGCACTGTCAATACATGTCCCTATAATCTATTAAAATTTCATTAACACCAGACTAATATGTTTGAAGTGCTTTAAACTGATCAGTTCCTAGCAGACTCCCAAATTCCGGACAGTTCTTACTATAACCATATATAAGAAGTAGGTATTGAACATCAAACTCAAATTCTCTCATCTAGCGTACTGTAGAATTAAACAAGAAAAGTATTGATATAATACAAGTTGTGATAGCACTGTGGGCTCACTTGTAATTAAAGTCTAAACTTCAATGTCCATATTTGTAATACAAACAAAAATCTGAGAATAGGCAGCAAACCCTCTTATTTGCACAACCAAACTATATACATGAAGCGAGTGAAACTGTTATGGTTCTGTACAATATTCCAAAAGTTAGTCACTACAATTGGCAAAAGGTGTGAACTACAGATCAGATGCAAATAAAATGGAGGAATAGCTTTTTTATATTCTTGTCGTTAAAAATTAAAAACCCTTTACACAAAGGTAAATAAGAAGCTTGTTGTTGTTGTTGTGGTCTTCAGTCCTGAGACTGGTTTGGTGCAGCTCTCCATGCTTCTCTATCCTGTGCAAGCTTCTTCATCTCCCAGTACCTACTGCAACCTACATCCCTCTGAATCTGCTTAGTGTATTCATCTCTTGGTCTCCCTCTACGATTTTTACCCTCCACGCTGCACTCCAATACTAAATTGGTGATCCCTTGATGCCTCAGAACATGTCCTACCAACCGATCCCTTCATCTGGTCAAGTTGTGTCACAAATTTCTCTTCTCCCCAATCCTATTCAATACTTCCTCATTAGTTATGTGATCTACCCATCTAATCTTCAGCATTCTTCTGTAGCACCACATTTCGAAAGCTTCTATTCTCTTCTTGTTCAAACTATTTATCGTCCATGTTTCACTTCCATACATGGCTACACTCCATACAAATACTTCCAGAAACGACTTCCTGACACTTAAATCTATACTCGATGTTAACAAATTTCTCTTCTTCAGAAACGCTTTCCTTGCCATTGCCAGTCTACATTTTATATCCTCTCTACTTCGACCATCATCAGTTATTTTGCTCCCCAAATAGCAAAACACCTTTACTACTTTAAGTGTCTCATTTCCTAATCTAATTCCCTCAGCATCACCTGACTTAATTCGACTACATTCCATTATCCTCGTTTTGCTTTTGTTGATGTTCATCTTATACCTTCCTTTCAAGACACTGTCCATTCCATTCAACTGCTCTTCCAAGTCCTTTGCTGTCTCTGACAGAATTACAATGTCATCGGCGAACCTCAAAGTTTTTATTTCTTCTCCATGAATTTAGTACCTACTCCGAATTTTTCTTTTGTTTCCTTTACTGCTTGCTCAAACCTTAGCGTTCTTTATTCTCAGGTTTTATGATTAGGCCTGCTCCTGCTACTTCTTCATGGTGGGATTCTGCATCATATGGAGCCCTGCCACTGTCTTTTGAAAGAAGTTCATGGGTGTTCAGTCTCTTTTTTAGGAAAAAAACCTGAAAGATATTTCTGACATGATCATTTCATAGTTTTTGTAAATGTGAATGTTTAACAATTAAGCACACGTAGTTTAATCTTGCCAGATATATGTTGTCTAAAACTTTCGCCATTGATTATTAATTGCCCAAAGTGAACTGACAGGTCAGGCTGGCTTGGGTCCACTGTGTGCAGAGTGAGGGTAGGTAGGAATACACGCCGTGCTTCAGGTCACAGTCATACTTTTTTGCATCATACCCCCAAATTTTGTTACTATGTTAACCAAATGCAGTGCGTGTGTACTACTTTGTGACTTGAGGTTTATTTGGTGTTACACTGCTGACGTTTTAAGGTGAGTGGCAGTGTCCTGTCTTCAAGATATGCATGAGAGACCCTTTCCATGAAATAACCCAAAGACCACACATTGTCCATGATGCCCTGACCTACCTCAATATGGAAGGTATTTGACTGTTGATCCGTCCAGCATGTCTTACAGGTCTCTCATTTACTAAAAACTGTCACAGGTAGCTGAGAGATTGGTTCACCATCATCTGTCAGGGACAGTGATTGATGAACTATGACATAGAGTAGAAGCAATGTGGAATGACCTACTCATATTTGTCATCCAAATTCAATTTGGCTCATTGCCCATCTGGGTTAGATCTTTTGTTGCTGCTAGAGGTAGCAGTTCTGTGTACTAAATTTGGCACCCTGTATATCTCCTATCTATCTACAAATTTAATCAAGCATTCTTCCTACTATATTGTATAGGCACAACTATTACAAATTGTCCATATTTATTCTCTGTAGTGTTGAAATTTTAATGGCCAGCAGTGTACATATACTTGCCTCATGTATATGATGTAATCATGCACTGAGCAACTGTTGCCTTGTCCTATAAGCGCTGTAGGAACGAATTACATATATTTGGGATGGGTCAGCAAAATACAGCATTTGTAAATGCTGGTTACTTGTTGGACAACACAATAGAAACGACAGTAAAGATAGTGTTCAGAAATAAGTTACAAATTCTTTACATTTATCTTGCCCACACATGTTAAAAAAAAGAAAAACTGTCATATAAATATATTTTTTCCAAACAATAATTATCTATGTACAAGTCAAAGAGTAAACACTTCACGGGAAATCAAGGAAAACTTAAATCTGATTTTGTCTCAGACCATTTCTGTTGTTTTTGTGTTTTGGTTTGTTTCAAGGGCCTGTCGAAGAAATGATGACCTACTAAAGGGCACTGGAGAAAGAAAAAGCAGGGAAGTGTGTTTGGAAAGTAATGAGGGAAAGGTTTGTTTTCTCTTTTGTGATATCAGATATTTATCTTATTGGTTGTGTTTTCACCATTGTACTTGCATATTCTCACTAAGACTGATAAAACTGTATAAAGTGATGACTGATATTATTAAGTTTAGCTGTTAGTTGTCGCTGCTGGTACCCATCAGCTAATAATCTGTTCATTTGTTTATAATCTCTGGGAAACTTCTTACCTATATTTCACGAAATACAGCGAGGTTTCCACAGGCAACAAAAGATGACGCCATTTACCTGACACTCGAGCGGCGTCACCAAGTTGTAAGTGGAAACACCTTAATAATTCCTGTAGCACCACTCGAGTGACATCACTTTTAGCCATGCCACAACTTCAAAAACTCTTTAATTTTATGACACCACTTTTGTTCTCTCTCCATCAATTAGCATCAGAAGTGGCCACCATCTTTAAACCTAACATGTGATATTTTATGTTTTTAATTTTTATGTATGTGTATTTCGAAAAACTGTAGTTTCAATGACAGACAGCAATGAGGAGCTCTCCAAAACACGTTGTTTTGAATACGTTTTTTTTCTACAGTAGCAGGGTTGATGTTGGATCAAACATAAAATAAAAAGATAGAGACATAAAAGGATGTGCCACTGCAATGTATAGAGGTTTTGTCAGTATGATTGTGAGCAGATAATGGTTGATAGATGATATATGAGGCGTGCATAAAATTTATATGTGAGTAAACAAGTAGTATTTAATTAATGAAAGGTGATGTTTGGTTTCACAACAGCTCATTATATTTTGAAAATGGTAGAAATTAATGCAATAGTTTCTATATATTGAGGTTCTAGTACTGGAAACTTCAGTGTTATTTAAAGACTTGTCCAGTGCATTTAAAAAGCAAGTGATAAGATTTCCACTTGCATTGTTATTTCAGATTGAGTGTAACTTTTAACAAAGGAAATCGACTATATCACAGTGTCTTTTAATGCACTTGCACGAAGCAAAGCTCCAAAATTTGATATAGAATAAATTTAATATTTCATAATAGCCTATTTAACTTATGTGGGGTTCAAAAGTGAAAATATTAGCTTTTAAATTGTTCTTTAGTGCATCATAAATAGAAACCAATATAACACACAAAAATTCTGAAACTGTGCTTTTGAGAATGTGGTATAGACATAAATATTGGAAAGGTATATTCGCCAGATGTCAGATACTGAAGAGTCACTTCTAGCTTTATTTGAGCTACCTTAGTTCTAATACCAGAAACAAAATAATGACAACACCAATATCTGTATGATTAATCCTGGCTGATGCCATATTAAAAACAGTGCTAGAACAATTTTGACAGGAGCATGTGGAAACAGCTGCAAACGGCGTCACTGCCATATCAGCTGCCATTTCGCGTGCTGTGGCGTCACTCCTTTGGTACATGGAGACATGGCTGGGTCAATTTATACTAAATGTTCATGAAACTGAATGGAACGTCAGGCAACAGCACCATCACATGGTGAAGTATTCGCACTACACGGAACCCCAACATGATGTAGGTTCGCTTAGACCAGTACCGATTGGTGAAAAACGTCTATGGTACAAAAAGTCAGAATATAGTATCAGAATCAAGAAACTAGTGTTGATGAAGTTTATCAACAGCCAAAGGAAACTTCTTAAAAGACATTCTTGATAAGTTCTGAATGGTAAACTGTTGACAAGTGAAATATTTCAGAAAATCGACATTGATTTGCGCGGGAAAATAACATACATACCAATACAAGAACATGAAAATATATTTATAAGGGAATAAATAGAGAATGTTTACCTTACCTATAATTTTTTTTCCTATGCAGTAAATAACGTCTGAAGTAATTGTATTTTTTTCCTTCAATAGAGATAACTTTTCCACTTGGGAAAAATTCGTTTAACGAAAATTGCTTACTGTATTATTATGTTCTTATTTACAGACTTTATGTGGGTCAGCTCTGTTCATTAATATAAAACATAAATAGTTTTTCACTTTCAAATATCTGGGCCCTGTTGCAAAAAAATCTAAGTCATTGTTGAACATTCCACTGTGTCGTGAAAACATACTCTTTCACAGTATGTTTATTCGCTCATGAAGTTAGTTGTAAATAAAAAAGTTCAAGAGGAACAATGTGGTGCATAATTACAATACCAGAAGAAAAAACTGACATCCATTATTCAACATTAAGGTTGACTTTAGCACAGAAAGGGGTGCACATCGCTACAAAAATTTTTGACCACTTACCCACTGATATAGAATGTCTTAACAGACAGCAAGGTAAAATTTAAAAATAAATTGAAAAAGTTTCTCCTTGACAACTTCTTCTATTCCGTAGAAGAATTGCTATGTTTGTAATGTGTAAAAGATGGTGGATAGGAATTGCTAACTCAATCCGTGTGTAAAAAAATTATTATATGGTGATGTTTAGAGTACAAATAGATGTACAAATTAATTTGCAGTGTGAGTGTAAAATAGCTCGTTCCACATCATGACGTTTTATCGCGCAAAATATTCCATGGAACGTGAAAGTAACTAACTAACTAGCAAAGTAATGAAATAAAGCCTAAAAAGCGCAAAATCCATTACTATAATGAATAACGATTAGGACGTTGAAGATTTGTTAACGTCTGATATTAGCAAACGACGACACTTTCTCCCCACCAATATCAAAAATTTCTTCCTGGCAGACCCGACCTTAATTTCCAATTCAGTCTTCGTTACGCGGACGTTGTCTGTTCCGTTCAGAGGGTCACCTACTCCTAAAAAAGGCGGGGGATTTCTCTGGAGGAAAGGTCTGATTGATAAATCTGGGAATTTTTCATTGTCGGTGAGGATTTTTCTGCTTCGCGTGCGGCTGTGGTTTCTGTGCGGTTTCCTTTCAACTAAGAACTTTTTATTAATTGAAAATAACTGTGTTTATCGAAGTAAGTGTTAATCCATATGGTAGAATTTTTTATGGTACTCCGCACTAATTGTGTAGCAGGTCTATGTAATAATGTGATACAACTTCCCCTGTGTCGAATGACGCGTCGTGTTTCTCTGCTGTTATCTTTGAACCAAGGTGGAGCAGGGTTTTGTGTAAATAGTGGGCGTGAGGTGCTCCGAGCTTGTAAGTTGTAACTTGTAAGTAAATTTGTCTTATCGTGAAGGTCTGAAGATTATTGGGTTGCTGGATAATGACGTGAAGTTTGGGAAGGCAGAGCGAGTGTTTGGTATAAATTAGTGTGCGCGTCATAAGAGGTTTTTTTGACGAAAAGTCTGAACATTTATTAATTTGATTTTCGTGATAATTTACTGGTCGGAGTATTAAATCATTTAAAGGTACATCTCTTTGTATTGAGCAGTAAGTATATCTTATTTGTGTGACCATATGTATCGTCTTCGGAAGCTAATTTATGGTGGCTGAAAGGCGGACGCACCTGGTTCGTATTCTGGCCGTGAAATTTCATTGTGAACTGGTTGTGGGTGATATTGGGAGTGTAATGGTAGCGGTAGACCAGATTTTGTGTGACATGGTTCTTCAGTTAAATCGGACCTAGTATGCTTCAGTTCCGTGTGATTTTGGTACAAGTCATCCAAATTACTCCTTACGATATTGACAAAGGCAGCTCATAACATTGTACACTCAAGCTCTGAACGTGAAATCCTTAACCTAGTATAGAGGCTACGATCCCACAGCCGATTCAGCCTAATCTAGATGTTGAGTCATGCTGTAGATAAATCTCCATCAGTAACTAAGATAAAACGGTATCGCTGGTGAATTATCACACACTAGCATTCACAAGTGTTATATTTGTACCCAAATGTTCGAATTAGTGTTGATCACATTTGGTCGAATTGTGCGAAATTAAATTTGGAGGTACGAAATCATTGGTAAAAAATTTGCGAATCATATTTTCTCTAGGCCCTCAGTGTGTCTGTGAGAAACAGTATTGTAGGTCAATACCAGATAAACGAAATTTAATTATTTTTGGCTTTAGTTATGACCATTAGGCCTATTTCTGGTATTTTTTTTAAATGATCGATAATACGTATGCAGTTAACAAATTCTAATAGTTAAACTATAATCATTGAATGGTAAATCAAGTATACTTCCTCAGAAGATTTGAGTGTTACTGAAATTGGGTTGGTTAAAACTAGTTTAACCAAAAGTGTCAGATCTTGAAGATGGTGGCAGGTTGCTTGCATTCTTGAAAAGGACAATGAATTTTAAGAGATTTGTTTAACATTATTTATACATTATTATCTAATCCTTGAAAATATTAGCTGTTTGTAAAGGCCTGCTAGGAAAGGTTGAGCTAAGGATGCTCACTGGAAGGATCTAGACTTGGGGTGACAAGCTGTCGTCATAAATTCATTTTATATATAAAAAATGAATTGAGAAGGAAGTGTAGAAGTGAGATTTAAAGCAAAATTGTTAATGAAATTGAATAAAATAGAAATTCCCCAAACAGTATTTTTATACCTCATTGGAGAAAGATCGAGTAAAATGCTCAACAGAAACGCAGGTGGCTAAAATCATTCTTGTGAAGTTTTTTCAAGTAACTTTTGTTACTTGATTTATCATATTTATAGTATAGCGTTTCTAAATATGTTGTTTACATTCAAGTTGCTCTTTTATGTAGGCTCCTAATATGTTCAGAATTTTATATCATACAACCTGTTCTTTGTAGACATGTGGAAACTATAATTTTTTTAGAAAGAACAAGAAGGGTGCTTCTGAGATATTCCAGATATTTTAATTTTTTACATACAAAACTAATAAATAATGTGACGGTATGAGTTCCAAACCTTTGGTCGTTTTGATATAACTGACCCATTTCTAAACTGGTGCAATGTTGTAAACAAGTGCCTGCTGTGTCAGTGTTGGTAGCGTTAGTTTACAAAATAGAACAAAAGTCAGTGATTTGTCCATAATGGTGTTTCACTGCTGACAGATTGAGAATGGATGGCTGTAAAAGATGGAGCGTAGTTCATTACAAAAGTTAACGCATGTGTGTCATATGGTGTTTCTGAATGTGGTCGTTGGGAAGCCAGAGGAATGTAAAAGGAAAAGTTTTGTAACAAGCACAACCCATATTGGGAGATATGTATAATTATTAATAGAAAATTGAAAGACTGTGTCATTCAGCAGTGGTGGTCACGGTCAGTGTTGAACTGTGTAGAAGAAGCAAAGCATTAGTGTGATGTCTTAACAAAACCTTTGTTGTGGTTACATTTGTATGCAACATGAAGGCAGCAAATGTGAATACAAAGTAAAAGTTTCAATAATACGTTCATATGTAATGTAATCCAAAGTCTTAGTACCCTATATGTAACTCACTTTTCATAATAAATAATGAAAATTGCTTAGGTAAACCCAGAAGGTTAATTTACATAACAAATTATGAATATTTTGTTGCTTATTATGTATGTACATAAACTATAAAAACTCGGGGTAGTGGGATGAATGTAACTCGCACTAAGAAAAATGCATCAAATTGCCTGTGAATGGTGCAGTTTAAAGTTTTCTGCATGGAAAATTATGGTAATTAAACAATTACAACCGTAGCATTGAAAACTACCAAGTGAGGTGGTGCAACGGTTAGCACACTGGACTCGCGATTCAGTAGGATGACAGTTCAAACCAGTGTTTAGCCATCCTGATTTAAGTTTTTCATGATTTCCGTAAATCCCTTCACGAAAATTCCAGGATGGTTCATTTGACCAGTGTTTAGCCATCCTGATTTAAGTTTTTCATGATTTCCGTAAATCCCTTCACGAAAATTCCAGGATGGTTCATTTGAAAGGGCACGGTAGACTTCCTTCCGCATACCTTCCCTAATCCAATAGGACCGATTACATCACTGTTTGGTCCCCCCCCCCTCCCACAAATCAACCAACCATTGGAAAGTGGGGGGGGGGGTGGGTGGGAAAACCACCTCTCCCTCCTCCTCTGCCCCCCTTCCCCCACACTATTTCCTCCCCCACCATCACACTCCCCCGCCTTCCTTCCTGTCCATCTCCTTTTCTCATCCTCTGACCTTGAGTCTTGTTTGTTGTTATTGCCAACTAATCCTTGATTGAGAGTTTGTCACTTACTACCCCACAGAGATGGTATTCCACTTGGCCTTCAGTGACTGTTAAAAAAACACATGGTGACTTTACAGTCAACAAGTGCAGTGGCACTGTGAATGATTTCAGGAGTTGTGTGTATACTATCAAGTGTTTCGGTGTGTTTTTGTGAAGTATGATGATGAAAACTCATGTTAAGCTGCCCAAAAGGTCCTCCCTTCCAGGTGCAATAAAATCGTGGCCTACTAATAAAATGAATGGGTTAATCGCTTGGGGCCAATAGTATAAGGGCACGAGAGACCTCTCCTGCTGCTACTGCTGCTAGATTTGTGAACTGAGTGAGGTAGTGGAGGTGTTAGCACACTGGAATGGCATTGGGGATGCCAGTTGAAAGCCACGTCTGGCCATCCTGAGTAATCATATGTCTACACAACTTTGCTATTTTGTTTTAAAGTGGACTGTTAGGAAGAAAGTGAAACATTATATAGTTTGGTACACCTCTTCCCATTCCCCCCTCCCCCTTAAAAATTATATATGTGGGAGAAACAAGTTTGTGTAATGGTTTAAATTCCCTGCTATCATTCTTAAAACCGACTGTGAGGATGAAGGAGAAACTGCACATTTTCACAGCACACCAGTTTCTTTCCTGCAGTTGGTTTAAATGGAAAATGTGTAAAATTTTGTTTAAGTGATTATCTTGTAATTGTCAAGTAAATTTTTCATAACATTTCCCATTCTTTCATATACATGACTTACTTTTATATTGCAATATGGATAGAGAGACTTGGTATGGGAAAATATGCTGTAAAGTGTCTCCGTTATCAGAAGGCTTCTGGGAATCCTGTGTTATTGTACTGAGGCACGTGCAAAATTTTTGTGCACATAAAACCCTGTCTGAGGTATAAAATTATATAATGTCGCGTTATTTCAGTTTCACAGTAAGTAAACTGTCAGAATTCTATTGACTCATAAAGTTAATTTCATATGAGTGACATGCCTGGATGTAACAACAAAAAAAGGAAACCTGTGGAAAAATGCTTCAAGCGGAAGACAAAAGAATCAAATACGCTCTTGTTTTAAGACTTTGAAAAATGTAGCATCTGCTGCCAAAGTGTACCTTCCTCAGCACCTTTAAAACTTTTGGCATATGAATATAACTGCACTTTATGTGCGAAGAGAAGAGCAGGCAGTGGCAGTGGGAAACAGACTGAAAAGTAATAAAGTGCACAGAAAGAGCTGAGAAGACAATGGTAATGTGAGAGAAAGAGGGGTGTAGTGGCAGTGGAACATACGCTGAAGAGCCAGAGAAACACCTGCCTGATGTCGTGTAGGGGCCCTGTGAGTGCACAGAAGTGTCAAAACACGACGTGCCATGGACTCAACCAATGTCTGAAGTATTGCTGGAGGAAACGGACACCATGAATCCTGAAGGGCTGTCCATATACAGGGTGTTACAAAAAGGTATGGCCAAACTTTCAGGAAACATTCCTCACACACAAATAAAGAAAAGATGTTATGCGGACATGTGTCCGGAAACGCTTAATTTCCATGTTAGAGCTCATTTTAGCTTTGTCAGTATGTTCTTCCATCTACGCTCAATGGAGCACGTTATCATGATTTCATACGGGATACTCTACCTGTGCTGCTAGAACATGTGCCTTTACAAGTACGACACAACATGTGGTTCATGCACGATGGAACTCCTGCACATTTCAGTCGAAGTGTTCGTACGCTTCTCAACAACAGATTCGGTGACCGATGGATTGGTAGAGGCGGACCAATTCCATGGCCTCCATGCTCTCCTGACCTCAACCCTCTTGACTTTCATTTATGGGGGCATTTGAAAGCTCTTGTCTACGCAACCCCGGTACCAAATGTAGAGACTCTTTGTGCTCGTGTTGTGGACAGCTGTGATACCATACGCCATTCTCCAGGGCTGCATCAGCGCATCAGGGATTCCATGCGACGGAGGGGGGACGCATGTATCCTCGCTAACGGAGGACATTTTGAACATTTCCTGTAACAAAGTGTTTGAAGTCACGCTGGTACGTTCTGTTGCTGTGTATTTCCATTCCATGATTAATGTGATTTGAAGAGAAATAATAAAATGAGCTCTAACGTGGAAAATAAGCGTTTCCGGGCACATGTCCACGTAACATATTTTCTCTCTTTGTGTGTGAGGAATGTTTCCTGAAAGTTTGGCTGTACCTTTTTGTAACACCCTGTATTTGTAAGAGTAAGAGCAGGTTGAGATCTCTTCTGAACAGCACATTGCAAGGCATCCCAGATATAATCAATAACATTCGTGTCCGGGGAGTTTGGTGGCCAGCGGAAGTGTTCTAACTCATAAGTGTTCCTGGAGCCACTCTGTAGCAATTCTGGGTGTGTGAGGTGTCGCATTGTCCTGCTGGATTTGCCAAAGTCTCGGAATGTACAATGGACATGAACGAATGCAGATGATGAGACAGGATGCTTATGTACGTGTCACCTGTCAGTCATATGTAGAGGTGCCAGGGGTCCCATATCACTCCAACTGCACACGCCCCACGCCATTACAATGCCTCCACCAGTTTGAACATTTCCTTGCTGACATGCAAGGTCCACGTAGTCATGAAGTTATATCCATGTCTGCTTGATTCAATTTGAAACCAGACTCGTCTGACCAGGTAACATTTCCCAGTCATCAACAGTCCAATGTTGGTGTTGATGGGCCCAGGGACTGCGTAAAGCTTTGTCTTGTGCTGTCATCAAGGGTACACAAGTGGGCCTTAGACTCCGAAAATCCATATCGATGATGTTTCTTTGAATGACGCTTGTTGATGGTCCAGCATTGAAATCTGCAGAAATTTGTGTTGTTGGTCCTATTCTTGCAGTATCTTTTTCCAGCCACAGTGATGTTGGAGATTTTATGTTTGACCAGTTTCCTGATATTCAAGGTACACTCTTGAAATGGTCGTACGGGAAAATCCTCACTTCATCGCTACCTCGGAGATGCTGTGTACCATCGTTCGTGTGCCGACTATATCACCACATTCAAATTCACTTAAACCTTGATAATCTGCCACTGCAGTAGCAGTAACCAATCTACCAACTGTGACAGTCACTTGTCTTGCATAAATTGCTGACCACAGCACCATTATCTGCCTGTCTAAATATCTCTGTATTTGTATACCTAAAAACAAAGGTGATGTGACTTACCAAATGAAGGTGCTGGCAGGTCGACACACACACAAACGAACACAAACATACACACAAAATTCAAGCTTTCGCAACAAACTGTTGCTTCATCAGGAAAGAGGGAAGGAGAGGGAAAGACGAAAGGATGTGGGTTTTAAGGGAGAGGGTAAGGAGTCATTCCAGTCAAAGACTTACCTTAGGGGGAAAAAGGACGGGTATATGCGCGCGCGCGCGCGCGCACACACACACACACGCGCACACATGTATGTGTGTGTGCGCGAGTGTATACCCGTCCTTTTTTCCCCCTAAGGTAAGTCTTTCCGCTCCCGGGACTGGAATGACTCCTTACCCTCTCCCTTAAAACCCACATCCTTTCGTCTTTCCCTCTCCTTCCCTCTTTACTGATGAGGCAACAGTTTGTTGCGAAAGCTTGAATTTTGTGTGTATGTTTGTGTTCGTTTGTGTGTCTGTCGACCTGCCAGCACCTTCATTTGGTAAGTCACATCACCTTTGTTTTTAGGTATATTTTTCCTACGTGGAATGTTTCCTTCTATTATAACCATATCTCTGTATTTGGATACACGTGCCTATGCCAGTTTCTTTGCTGCTTCAGTGTAGTAGACAATGACAGAACAGTGCTAGGAAACAAGTGAATGAGACAGTATCAGTGGGAGAGAAATTGAGGAGGAGAATGTGGGTAAGAGATGATGATGATGATGATGATGATGATGAGTGTCTATGACAATGACAGTGTGAAAAAGAGAGAGAGAGAGATAGTAACAGTTGAAAGAAGCAGCGGCATTAAGAAGGAATGAAAGAGATAGTGACAGTGAGAGAGAGCAAGCAAGGGTGAGTCTCTTGTGAGTCTGTAATAGTGAGAGGAGGTGAAGGTGGTTGGAGGGGGGGGTGGAGGAGGAGGAGGAGGACAGAACCAGAGAGACTGGCTGTGAGACAGAAGGCAGTGAAAGGTAGACACTCAGATATAATGACAGTGAGTTGGGATGAGTGAATGAGAACGGGCAAGTGGTAGTGGATGGATATGAGCAATGGACTAGCAATAGTGGGTGTGAGTGAGTTACAGTTAAGGGTGCTTGTGGGAATATGATGTGAGTTGCATGTTAAAGAGTGACTATGTTCACATACCACATTTTTTTGGGAAAATTTTTAGAGGTGCTGAGGAAAGTAGAACGAGGTAGCTGGTACCTCACTTCTCAGTCAGCCTTTTAAAAAGGAGCCTATTAGCCTTTTGTGTGCCCCTACAGCATTTTTATGCTTATCATTTTCGTGATAAATGTTACCATGTGTCAGTTAAGCAAAATATTGGATAGACAAATTATTTGTGGGTCTTCATGTGTCTAAAAGCTTACCAGTCTTAACTCATCCATGTTAAAGGAGCCATTAAGGAGAAACTACTTCAATTTACATTTGAAACACTTCGAATGTCTATTGGACATTTAATTTCAAGAGCCTGTTGTCAGAGTGTAATAGCTTTGTGAATCACTACTTTTTGCCCAACTTAAATTCAGTAGAGGAAAGTGCAGATAACTTTTCCTTTTACTGTTGTACTTTTCCTTTTACTGTTGTACTTTTCCTTTTACTGTTGTACTTTTCCTTTTACTGTTGTACTTTTCCTTTTACTGTTGTACTTTTCCTTTTACTGTTGTACTTTTCCTTTTACTGTTGTACTTTTCCTTTTACTGTTGTACTTTTCCTTTTACTGTTGTACTTTTAAAACTTAATCCTGCTTAGATGAACACCCAACACCAAACAAAGATTTCCTTACCATAAGCACGATAATATAGAAATGTGGTTGAGGACCATTTCTACACCTACATCCATACTCCGCAAGCCACCTGACGGTGTGTCGCGGAGGGTACTTTGAGTACCTCTATCGGTTCTCTCTTCTAGTCCAGCCTCATATTGTTCGTGGAAAGAAAGATTGTCGGTATGCCTCTGTGTGGGCTCTAATCTCTCTGATTTTATCCTCATGGTCTCTTCGTGAGATGTACGTAGGAGTGAGCAATATACTGCTTGACTCCTTGGTGAAGGTATTTTCTCGAAACTTTAACAAAAGGCTGTACCGAGCTACTGAGCGTCTCTCCTGCAAAGTCTTCGACTGGAGTTTATCTATCATCTCCATAACATTTTCGCGACTGCTAAATGATCCTGTAACGAAGTGCGCTGCTCTCCGTTCGATCTTCTCTCTCTCTTCTATCAACCCTATCTGGTACAGATGCCACACTGGTGAGCAGTGTTCAAGCAGTGGGCAAGCAAATGTACTGTAACCTACTTCCTTTGTTTTCGGATTGCATTTGCGACTGCTTTACCGATGATCAACTTAATATGATCATTCCATTTTAAATCGCTCCTAATGCCTACTCCCAGATAATTTATGGAATTAACTGCTTCCAGTTGCTGACCTGCTATATTGTAGCTAAATGATAAAGGATCTTTCTTTCTGTGTATTCGCAGCACATTACACTTGCCTACATTGAGATTCAATTGCCATTCCCTGCACCATGCGTCAATTCGTTGCAGATCCTCCTGCATTTCAGTACAATTTTCCGTTGTTACAACTTCTCGATATACCACAGCATCATCCACAAAAAGCCTCAGTGAACTTCCGATGTTATCCACAAGGTCATTTATATATAATGCGAATAGCAACGGTCCTACGACACTCCCCTGTGGCACACCTGAAATCACTCTTACTTTGGAAGACTTCTCTCCATTGAGAATGACATGCCGCGTTCTGTTATCTAGGAACTCTTCTATCCAATCACACAATTGGTCTGATAGTCCATATGCTCTTACTTTGTTCATTAGAAGACTGTGGGAACTGTATCGAACGCCTTGAGGAAGTCAAGAAATCGCGGAATCTACCGGAGAACCCGTGTCTACGGCCCTCAGTGTCGTGGACGAATAGCGCGAGCTGGGTTTCACACGATCGTCTTTTTCGAAACCCATGCTCATTCCTACGTAGTAGATTTCTAGTCTCCAGAAGTCATTTCTTGCAAAACTGAAAATCTAAAAGAAATAAAATTTCAAGAAACACTTTTTATTGAATAACTTTAGAAACACATGAAACAGAAATGTAAAAACACATTTGATTTTTTTCTCACTGGGGTATTAAATAAAAGTTGCATCCAAATAATAATTTTGTGGAAGTATTACAAGGAAATATGCAATGAAATCACAAAGTTTTTGCAAAACTGAACAACTACATGTATCACAATTCCTTAGAATAACCAATGGCCTGTTATTTGTGAATAACTGAAAAGTTAATATATTACAATCCTTGTAATAAATTGGTTCATCATAATCATATATTGTTGCAGCTTTAGCTTTGTCAATGCCATTGTTAATGCGACCTTGAAGAGTTTCTATGTATGAAACATTCTTGAGTCATCTGAGTGTTGTCGTCAAAATACTTAAGGAGTTCCTTTACACCTTCAGTCTTCATAGCACTGACTTTATTTTTTAATCTTAGTAATGGCACACTGTCCATTTCTGTGAAGTTGTTTTTTCCATCACTTGAACCAAACTTGAATCTATTATGGTTTTTTTTTTCCACACACAATTTTTCCAGGCTTTTTGTGTATGAGAATTGTTGCTTCACTTTGAATGAAAACTTTTTTTAATGACATTGTTGCTTGTGGGTTTCATATCATGAACCTGTCAGTCAGGAAAAGTGTGAAGTTATTCACATGAATACTAAAAGAAATCAGCTAAATTTCGATTACGTGATAGGTCACACAAATCTGAAGGCTGTAAATTCATCTAAATACTTAAGGATTACAATTACAAATAACCTAAATTGGAACGATCACATAGATAATATTGTGGGTAGAGCAAACCAAAGACTAAGATTCATTGGCAGAACACTTAGAAGGTGCAACAGGTCTACCAAATAGACTGCTTACACCACACTTGTCCGCCCTATTCTTGAGTATTGCTGTGCGATGTGGGATCCGCATCAGGTGGGACTGACAGATGACATTGAAAAAGTACAAAAAAGGGCAGCTTGTTTTGTGTTATCGCGAAATAGGGGAGATAGTGTCACAGACATAAGTGAATTGGAGTGGCAATCATTAAAAGAAAGGCGTTTTTCGTTGCAACGGGATCTTCTCATGAAATTTACAATCATCAGTTTTCTCCTCAGATTGCGAAAACATTCTGTTGGCACCCACCTACATAGGGAGAAATGATCATCACGATAAAATAAGAGAACTCCGGGCTTGCACAGAAAAATTTAAGTGCTCGTTTTTCCCGCGTGCCATTTGAGAGTGGAACGGTAGAGAGACAGCATGAAGGTGGTTCATTGAACCCTCTGCCAGGCACTTTTTTGTGAATAGCAGAGTAATCACGTAGATGTAGATGTAACTTCTAGGCACTCTTGGGCTACATAGATGAAAAGACTACATTAATCTCTTAATTATTTCTGAATACAGATGCCCTTTCAATACATTTTATTGTTAGTGGTCATTTATTGTATACAGTATCCATAACAGCTAAAGAATCTTTCTTTGTTAATTTGAGCTGCTTCCTATATAGTCAATTTGTTCCCGTTTCTCATTTTGTGATAGTGTGTCTATTTAACTGTGCTGTACTATCTTCTTTAAAGTGCATAATTGTCACAAAAAGCTATATATAGTGAAGGGACAGCTTTAACATTAAGTTCTCTGAATTTTTTTCTGCAGGATTGGTATTAAAATTTGAGAGCTGAAAGTTTGTAAATCTTTCTTTGGTCATTTAACAGATCTGTACACCAAATTTGAACAAATTCAGTTACGATAGTGAGACCTGTAGATTACTTGATATGGCTTAATGCAATGTAAATATTTGATTTTTTTTTTTTTTTTTCAGATTACAGGACTTGCATAATATCCCCATTACTTTGGAAACATTAAGTGTTTCTGTCCTGCATGTAGCAACATGGCTGAATTTGCTAAAATTTTTCTTGATTTTTGTAATGAGCTATAAAATATGGTAAAAGGGAAAACCTTAAATACTGAAAAAAAACCTGTCCAAAGCTGAAGTAAATTTGAACATACTGCTTCTATTTTTCTTACGGCCTATTTAAATTTCTTTGTTTATCCAGTCTTCCATTTGTAAAATGTTGTTTAGAAAAGCTAAACCATTCTGAAATAAAATACAGGTTACATTTCCTTTGATGATAGTGTGCAAGAGTATGTTAGATAGTAACTGCATAGTAAGAAATGATTTATTATAATAGTACTTGAAATTTGTGCTACAACTCTTGAATTGGCATTAACTTTTCTCCATGTGTAATTCCTCCGTAGGCATCATAATGTACACAGACCAAGATGACCCTCTTGAGACATGCCCTTATGAGAAGGCTCATCAGATACGAAGATCTAGAATGCAGATACATATAGTAAAATGCCGCAGAAATCATCCCATGGCAGAAATGCAGATCTGCCCATTTAATGCTACTCATGTTGTTCCTGTGCCTGATTACCAGTATCATCTGAAGACTTGTCCCAGCAAGAAAATAATTGAGCAGCAATTTTATCGTCTTACGGATGAGGCAGACTCGGGTGAAATAAAAGCAGCTCCATTTGATGTGCCAGAAATTGACTGTGAAGAGAACTGGGACACACAAGTTGGTGCAGGATATGATCCCAGTCTGAAGGCAGGACCAGCTCCAATTTTTGTAGCAAAGCAGGTTTGTAAGCTATTCATTATATAAATCTTAAGTTAAAATTCCTGGCTGTACATGTTTCAGTGATCAAAGTGTGTTAGCACTCAAATACCCAGTACGTCACTAACAATTGTTAGCAAACTTAAAATTTTTTTCTATGAGTTTAGTGTCGGACGTCTCAAGTGTAATTTTCTGTATTGTGGTGCAGTGAACACATCTTCTTTCAAATTGGCGTCACTGATCTTGGGGGGAAAGACTTCTTTCACATGATTAAAATCGTCTCTGTTTCTCAAGACTTTGTGTGATTCATCAGGCCTAACTTAATATTAAGTGCAAACAGTATAAATGTACTTGTACTTGGCCCAACTAAAGATTTGTGCTAAAGTTTTCTTTCCTGCAATATATCTTTGCCCCATGTGTCATTCCTTGATGTTGTAGTTATTTTGAGGTCTTGATTGTTCCATGCGCACAGAATGTACTTCAGTTCAGAATCTTACTCGTAGTGTGAAACACTCATTAAGTGATACAATTTATCCCATATAAGTTAATGTAAAATACGATAATGCATTCCATGCAGAAAAAGTACTAAAAGTTTTAAGTTATTCATGCCATTTGTTCAAAGAAAATTACACATACAGTTATTATGTACTTTATTATTCATGATACAGAACTAATTCTTTTTTATTAGGAAACTGACACTTCAAAACTTGACGAAAATGCAACACAGCATTATCTTCAAATAAATTTGTAGCATGCATAATGACTGTTTTATTGGGGGGGGGGGGTGATTTTCAATGTATTATGTGACTGATACCCATGCTTTCAGCATTCTCTTATTGCATCAGAAGACTGTTGCTTTGCTGTTACCACCTCCTCCTCCTCCTCCTCCTCCTCCTCCGAACTCCTCTCAACAACTTCCTCCTGTGTAACACACTGCAACTCCATAAGCTCTTTGGTGGTTAGGTCTTGGTTGTGATCTTCCACAACGTCATTGATATCATTCTAGTCCCATGCTATTGGCCAAAGACACAATTTCATTGACTACAGGCTCTACAGGTACTGACTCAAATGCTTTGTCACATTCGACAATGCACTCTGGACAAAGCTTCTGCCAAGTGTAAGTGAGAGTTCCTTGTAACCCCTTCCCATGCTTTCTTGATCATCTTGATGCAGACAATGATGTTGAAGGGATATTTCAAAACACTGAGGGTGAGATTGGTAGCTTCAGTCTATTCTGAACAATGCTTGAAGAATGCTTTAGTGTAGAGCATCTTCTAGAAATAATCTGCTAGTCTGTAGGCTGGGATAACAGTGGTGTTGGGAGACAGAAATTATATCTTGATGAATTGAAATTTGGGCAGTGTTGTCCATAACAAACAAGACATGGAGTGGTAGATTCATCTCAAGAAAACGTTTTTATTCACCAGAGGACCAAACACTTCATTGATCCTACACAAAAAAGATCATGTATTACGCAAGCCTTGTTGTTGGACCTCCACATCACATTTAACCTGCTCTTCTAGACTTAATAATTCTTGAAGGCTTGTGGAGTTTCTGAATGGTAAACAAGCAGCAGTTTAATTTTCAAATCACCGCCTGCGTTGGCTCAGAATAGCAGTGTGAGATGAACTTTCATCAGCTTGTGACTGGGCAGTGCATTCTCCTCTGCTGCTTTAAAGGTAAGCTTTGGTACCTTTTTCCAGAGTAAACCTGTGTTGTCAAAATTACAAACATATTGCAGCAGATAAACCTCAGAATCTATGAGCACCTTGAAGTTGCTGATGAAATTCTCAGCCGCCTTTGTATCGGAACTAGCCGCTTCACCGTGCATCGCAGTGCTGTGGATGCCAATTGTTCTTTTAAACTTCTCAAACCACCCACGGCTTTCCATAACACTTCTTCGCCACTGATGATTTTGGTGTCTTCTTAACAAGGTCAGCAAAAATCATTCTCGCCTTGCAATTGCTTTTCATTTATCTACATAAGGAGCAGCCCTTCGACATCATCCAGAATATGAAACAGATGTTTAGCATCTGTCTCCTTAATTTTGTCCTTGTTCTTGAGGATAATGCAAATAGTTGATGTATGTACACGCTAAATCAGCAACGCTCACACTATGTTCACATTTTTCAATGATTTTGTTTCATTTCTAAGGTCATTTTCTTTCTCTTAGGATCGTATTCCCCCCCCCCCCCCCCCCCCTCATGAACCATGAACCACGGACCTTGCCGTTGGTGGGGAGGCTTGCGTGCCTCAGCGATACAGGTGCAACCACAACGGAGGGGTATCTGTTGAGAGGCCAGACAAACGTGTGGTTCCTGAAGAGGGGCAGCAGCCTTTTCAGTAGTTGCAAGGGCAACAGTCTGGATGATTGACTGATCTGGCCTTGTAACACAAACCAAAACGGCCTTGCTGTGCTGGTACTGCGAACGGCTGAAAGCAGGGGGAAACTACAGCCGTCATTTTTCCCGAGGGCATGCAGATTTACTGTATGGTTAAATGATGATGGCGTCCTCTTGGGTAAAATATTCCGGAGGTAAAATAACGTCCCCCATTCGGATCTCCGGGCGGGGACTACTCAAGAGGACGTCGTTATAAGGAGAAAGAAAACGGGGTAATCACGCAGGTAGATTAGAAAATTTACAAATGGAAATGGATAGGTTAAAGTTAGATATAGTGGGAATTAGTGAAGTTTGGTGGCAGGAGGAACAAGACTTCTGGTCAGGTGACTGCAGGGTTATAAATACAAAATCAAATAGGGGTAATGCAGGAGTAGGTTTAATAATCAATAGGAAAATAGGAATGCGGGTAAGCTACTACAAACAGTATAGTAAACGCATTATTGTGGCAAAGATAGATAGGAAGCCCACACTTCCTACAGTAGTAAAAGTTTATATGCCAACTAGCTCTGCAGATGACAAAGAAATTGAAGAAATGTATGATGAAATAAAAGAAATTATTCAGATAGTGAAGGGTGACGAAAATTTAAGTCATGGGTGACTGGAATTCGGTAGTAGGAAAAGGGAGAGAAGGAAACGTAGTAGGTGAATATGGATTGGGGGGAAGAAATGAAAGAGGAAGCCGCCTAGTAGAATTTTGCACAGAGCACAACTTAATCATAGCTAACACTTGGTTCAAGAATCATAAAAGAAGGCAGTATACATGGAAGAAGCCTGGAGATACTAAAAGATATCAGATAGATTATATAATGGTAAGACAGAGATTTAGGAACCAGGTTTTAAATTGTAAGACATTTCCAGGGGCAGATGTGGACTCTGACCACAATCTATTGGTTATGATCTGTAGATTAAAACTGAAGAAACTGCAAAAAGGTGGGAATTTAAGGAGATGGGACCTGGAGAAACTGACTAAACCAGAGGTTGTACAGAGTTTCTGGAAGAGCATAAGGGAACAATTGACAGGAATGGGGGAAAGAAATACAGAAGAAGAAGAAAAATGGGTAGCTCTGAGGGATGAAGTAGTGAAGGCAACAAAGGATCAAGTAGGTAAAAAGACAAGGGCTAGTAGAAATCCTTGGGTAACAGAAGATATATTGATATAAAAATGCAGTAAATGAAGCAGGCAAAAAGGAACACAAACGTCTCAAAAATGAGATAGACAGGAAGTGCAAAATGGCTAAGCAGGCATGGCTAGAGGACAAATGTGAAGATGTAGAGGCTTATCTCACTAGGGTAAGATAGATACTGCCTACAGGAAAATTAGAGAGACCTTTGGAGAAAAGAGAACCACATGCATGAACATCAAGAGCTCAGATGGAAACCCAGTTCTAAGCAAAGAAGGGAAGGCAGAAAGGTGGAAGGGGTATATAGACGGTCTATAGAAGGGCGATGTACTTGAGGACAATAATATAGAAATGGAAGAGAACGTAGACGAAGAGGAAATGGGAGATACGATACTGCGTGAAGGGTTTGACAGAGCACTGAAAGACCTGAGTCGAAACAAGGCCCCCAGAGTAGACAACATTCCATTAGAACTACTGACGGCCTTGGGAGAGCCAGTCCTGACAAAACTCTACCATTTGGTGAGCAAGATGTAGGAGACAGTCAAAATTCCCTTCAACTTCAAGAAGAATATAATAATTCCAATCCCAAAGAAAGCAGGTGTTGACAGATGTGAAAATTACCGAACTATCAGTTTAATAAGTCACAGCTGCAAGATACTAACATGAATTCTTTACAGACGAATGGAAAAACTAGTAGAAGCCGACCTCGGGGAAGATCAGTTTGGATTCCGTAGAAATGTTGGAACACGTGAGGCAATACTGACCCTGCGACTCATCTTAGAAGCTAGATTAAGGAAGGGCAAACCTATGTTTCTAGCATTTGTAGACTTAGAGAAAGCTTTTGACAATGTTGACTGGAATACTCTCTTTCAAATTCTGAAGGTGGCAGGGGTAAAATATAGGGAACGAAAGGCTATTTACATGTTGTACAGAAAGCAGGTGGCAGTAATAAGAGTGGAGGGACATGAAAGGGAAGCAGTGGTTATGAAGGGAGTGAGACAGGGTTGTAGTCTCTCCCCGATGTTATTCAATCTGTATATTGAGCAAGCAGTGAAGGAAACAAAAGAAAAATTCGGAGTAGGTAATAAAATCCATGGAGAAGAAATAAAAACTTTGAGGTTCGCTGATGACATTGTAATTCTGTCAGAGACAGCAAAGGACTTGGAAGAGCAGTTGAATGGAATGGATAGTGTCTTGAAAGGAAGATATAAGATGAACATCAACAAAAGCAAAACGAGGATAATGGAATGTAGTCGAATTAAGGCGGGTGGTTCTGAGGGAATTAGATTAGGAAATGAGACACTTAAAGTAGTAAAGGAGTTTTGCTATTTGGGGAGCAAAATAACTGATGATGGTCGAAGTAGAGAGGATATAAAATGTAGACTGGCAATGGCAAGTAAAGTGTTTCTGAAGAAGAGAAATTTGTTAACATTGAGTATTGATTTAAGTTTCAGGAAGTCGTTTCTGCAAGTATTTGTATGGAGTGTAGCCATATATGGAAGTGAAACGCGGGCAATAAATAGTTTGGACAAGAAGAGAATAGAAGCTTTCGAAATGTGGTGCTACAGAAGAATGCTGAAGATTAGATGGGTAGATCACATAACTAATGAGGAAGTATTGAATAGGATTGGGGAGAGGAGAAGTTTGTGGCACAACTTGACCAGAAGAAGGGATCGGTTGGTAGGACATGTTCTGAGGCATCAAGGGATCACCAATTTAGTATTGGAGGGCAGTGTGGAGGGTAAAAATCGTAGAGGGAGACAAAGAGGTGAATACACTAAGCAGATTCAGAAGGATGTAGGTTGCAGTAGGTACTGGGAGATGAAGAAGCTTGCACAGGATAGAGAAGCATGGAGAGCTGCATCAAACCAGTCTCAGGACTGAAGACCACAACAACAACAACAACATGATCGTCCGGATTTATGTTTGGGAACATATCTACGAAGGTTATTTAAATTTGCTCACAAAAAACACTGTGATCACAGGTTTAGAAAAATGTGTGATCACAAGCTGCACTAAGATGGCAGCAGGAGGAGTGCTAAACCCAGACTGCAGTTTGTACTAGAAACAGCATTCATATGCCGCTGCTGGCAATGAGAGTTGTTCATATTGTTGAACGTTCCCCTGCTACGCGTGAACGTCTGGTGACATCACAGTAAATCGTTGTCACTCATTATGCGAAACATTGCTCATAAGTGTCTTTTTGCAATTTGTTTTGTTCGTTATGTGAATTGTGCTTATGGGATGGCCTTAAGTGATGGTTCTCTGTAGATTATTAGGGTATTTTCTAGAGTAAGGGAAGGAAGGTGGAGGAGTGTTAGTTGGGATGTGATTTGACAATGCAGGCATGACACATAATTACAGGACAACTTTATTTGCAACTCACTGCTTGGAGAATACACACAACTTATAACAGTTAACTTTAAAACATACGCATAGTGACATTTACAGATAGTTACAAATTAGAAATTGAGTGCCACGTTCGTTGCCCTAGGATTGAAGTCAAAGTCCTTCAGCTTTAGTGCAAAAGGTACCTTCTTCAGTCAATCTGCCATCATGTCTTCTGTTGGCTACTACTCCAGTTTCAGTGGACACTCTTGTAGAGCCCTGACATGATGTGATGTTTTACGTAAATGTGACTTGTTGAGTGAAAAAGTGGGTTGTGTGCTAACTTTCCAGCTGACTGTCATTAAAAAGGTGATATGTAACACTTTTCCTATAACCAGCTCCATCATGAATGTTGACAGTGGAATTGCCTCTTTTGCTGTTTCCATGAAGCTCATGCACTCAACTTTGGTTGATGAAATAGTAACAAGTCTTTGCTTGCATGAACACTATGATATTGCTGCTCTGGATAAGCTGGAACTGTAGCTGAAGGAAGACTTCCCATCAGCAATGGACTTTCCCAGTCAGCATCTGCGAAACTGAAGATTCCTTCTTTTTCCTTGGCATAGGTAAGTTCCGTGTGTGTGGTTCCTTTGAAGTATCTAAGGATTCGCTTAGCATCTTTCCAGTGAATACAGTTATGGCTGTCATTGTACTGGCTTAGCTCGTTGACCAGGTAGTGTATGTCATGTCAAGTGCTGACGGTGATTTAAATCATTGCTCCAACCAGTTCTCTGAATAGATAAAGAATACAATGTTTTTTTTATTTGTAGCCATTGCATCCAACTTGCTCCCAGTTGCCATTAGAGTTCTTGATTTGGTTTTTATCAGGGAAGTAAAAACAACATTAAGTCCGCTGCTGCCCACACTGAAACAGAGTTTAGTGTGTGGTATCATTCCCTGTGTCTCTAGTAAAGCCAACATATGCTCTTGAACAGTGCAAGGAGATCCTTCACTAGTGCTTTGCTAGACACAATTTCTTCAGGTCTGGTTGATCCAAATACTCTGTCTCTTTTAATCTCCAGTGCTTCGCATTTGAACATCAAATGTGATGAGGTTTCCTCTCCCACACCACACATCCTACATTTGGGGTCTTCTTCTATTATCCCCATTGTATGTAAGTGTTTTTTGAAATTCTCGTGGCCTGTCAACAGTCCAACCATGAGTTTCATTCTCAAGCCCAGGATTGAGAGACTTCTCTTAGAACATGGCGTCGGCGTCAATACCTTGCCATGTTTCTGCATTTGGACCTTAGCCCAGTATTCTACATGCTGTCTCCTTGTCCTGTCTTGTAGTTTTATTTTGATCGTTGTGTTGGCGATCGTTGCGTTGGCGATCGTCAGGACGGGTTCCTGTCCAATACATGGTGTCTTCGCCCCATCCTGGCCAACCTATTGGCTTGCTCATTACCACTAATCCCTCAGTGACCAGGGCCCCACAATAGTTTTTCCCTATTGCTTTCCCCTAGCTCCACAAGGACTTAATGGCATTCTGACACGATCTTTGATCTTGTTGCAGAGCCTGCCAGTGCTTTTAGGGCTGCTTGGCTGTCTGACTGAATGAAAGTGCTATGACCTCTGTAGCACCTCCACAAATTCTCCTCCACGCACACCCTGATAGCAGATATTTCTGCTTGAAACACAATGGCCATCTTCCGTAGAGAAATTGCACTTTTCAGCCTTGGCTGCACTCCGTATACCCCGGCCCCAACACCTTGGTCTGTTTTCGAACCATCAGTGAACCAGACTATGTCCCCAGTACGGTTTCGAAATTTGTCATCCCAGAGCTCTCTAATTCCTATTACTACATTGAAAGGCTTGTTGAAGCAGCTGGGAGTTGTTATATAGCCGGCCGCCATGTCCCCCAACCATACCTATATCTACCTCACTCAGTATTTTAGTATGAGATGCTGGATACCCCAGTGAGTTCCAGTTTTTACCAGTCTTTAACCTGTGTGCTCCAGCTGCTGCCTCCATATTTACCCACAGGTGTAATGGGGGCATGTCCAGCATGGTTCCCATCCCAGCAGTGGGTGTGCTGCTAATTCTGCCTGTAATGGCTAAGCAGGCCAATCTTTGCGCTTTAGCAGCTACCTGCTGTTCTACCTTTTTCCAACACACTATAGCCCCATAAGTGATCATAGTCTTACTACCATGGTGTATATCCAGTACATACTCTTGGAGCTTAAGCCCCAGTTTTTACCACAAGCTCTCCTGGTACTCATTAGAGTACCTTTCACCTTGGAACAGGTGCTCCTTAAGTGAGGGGTCCACAATAGTTTCTCATCCAGGGTTACCCCTAAATATTTAACTACCTCTTCACTGGTAGTTTAATGGAGAAGGTTCAGATTTCAGCATATGTGTTGGATCTGCTTCCTCATAAAATGGTACGACAGTCTTCCTAGGGCTGACCATTAGGTCATGTTTTCTGCACCAATTTTGAACAATGTTCAATGCTCCTTGTGCCATAGCTCTCTGACTGTACTTAAAAATTTGCAAAGTAATACTATGACAAGATTGTCTGCATATCCCTGCTGAAAGTACTGTTTAGAGTTTAATCCTACAAAACTGGGTGTTGTGTGCTGCCCTTAGGTTAGTTAGGTTTAAGTAGTTCTAAGTTCTGGGGGACTGATGACCATAGATGTTAAGTCCCATAGTGCTCAGAGCCATTTGAACCATTTTTTTAATCCTACAAAGAGTTCATTCACCACAAGGTTCCGCTATAGAGGGGACAGGATCCCTCCTTGTAGACAGCCTTTGTTGGTGTTGATTACCATTTTTTCTTGCATCATGGTGGCTTCTACTTTCCTACCATTAAGTGTGGCTCTAATCTACCTACAAATGGTGGTCTTAACCATGGCTTTGAAGGCAATGTTACTAAAAGCCCCTTCGATGTCCAAGAAGATGCAGAGGGCTATTTCCTGAAAGGGTAGTGCTTTCTCCACCTTCCAAACAAGTTGGTGGAGTGCAGTTTCACATGATTTTTTTCTGGTTGGTATGCATGTGGTTTGTGTGTGGAGGGACTGTAGTTAACCACCTCTTCCTAATGTGCACATAGACCAGTTTTTCTAATGTTTCAAGAAGAAAGGAGAACAGACAGATTGGTCTCATATCCTTGGCTGTGGTATGTTCAGTTCTTCCTGGCTTTGGAATGAAGACTTCACTGCCCTTCAGATGTTAGGAATGATTCCTGTTGCTTGACTAATCCTAAATAACCCATCCAAGAATTCTGCTTCAGTTTGTGATACCCGGACCAGGTGGGATTAACCGAAGATATTGGATTTTCACAAGGAAGTGAAAATGTCATTGCAGTGTTGAAGAACATAGATAGACATATGCCTGAAGATAGGTGGAAACTATTCTGCAAATGCCTATTTACAAAGTTTCAAGAATCAGTATTTAGGGAAGGCTTAAGGAGTATACTACAGCCCCCCCCCCCTCCCCGTTTCCTGCATATTTCTCCTGTAGAAAATGTGAGAACATTAAACTTACTACAGTGTGCCCAGAAGCATTTAAACAGTCATTTCTTTCATGCTCCGCATGCATTTGGAATGGGAAGAATCTACAATGTTATGGATTCATGTGTACCCTCTGCCATTCACTTCAGCATTTTGAATGTGTGTAGCTGGGAATTTCAGTTGCATGACGTGCCTTCATGATGTTCATTTATGAGAACTTTCATCAGTATAATTTTAGTAATGTTTTACTGTTCTTAAAATTCAGCAAAAGCATTTAGCAATTTTAAACCATTTTTTTCTCTACAAATGGATATTTGCAACAGGCCTATGTTTCGGCACATGCCACATACAGTGCCAGCATATTGATACTCCTCTTGAGTGAGAATTAATTAAGTATGGAGCATTGCTACTTCTTGTAGTGAGCAGACTTTCATTTACTGCTCTATATTTATGATCACTGTAACAAAACTGCAGAATTTTTTTTCCTCCGCTAACCTTCAGAAGTAGTAACAAAAATGGGTAGAAGTATATAATGTAGCTTGGCTTTCACTGGTGGACTACAATGGACTACAAGCCCTCTGCTTTGTGTCCTAGTCTTCCTCATTGTGTAGACGTTGTCAGTTGCATATGTTGTTTGCTTTTCAGTTTTTCACTTTTTGTGATGGAGACTGGTTATCTTAAATGATTATTGGAAGTTAGACTGCTATTTTGACTCTCGAAAATCTGGCGGAAAAAGCTAACTTTGCTGTTGGAGATACCATGGGAATGATTCTTTTTACATAATTATATTTTAAACTCAGTTTCAGTCTTTCATTGTTAAGTATATTTCTGTACCATCTCTACCTAGAATATGCCAAATTTACTGTCTTACTGCTATCAATGGTTGGGTAAAAATACATTATCTTCAGTTAATTTGAAATGTGTTTCTCACCCACATAGAGACGATGGCTTCCACAAAGATGAGCTTTTATTAAATTGGGTTGCAAGGACTTCGGTTATATAAAATCCTACTTTGCAAAGTAGTTATCCGTGACACTTACTTATTTATAGTGATACCATCGTAAAGAACAATTACTTTCCAACAGCAACCAAGACGGCTGCTTTATGATGAGTACACCATGCTGGATTGTCATTACCATCCTACAGCATCATTCTGAAACTGGCTAGTGCTGTTAACTAGTGATGTGTCTGTTGCTTTTAGTTGTGGTGGGAGAATGACTGTTCAGATCTTTATCTGGCCATCCAGATTTAATTTTCTGTTTGATGAGGGCATGGCAAATTTCCTTCCCCATCCTTTTGTAATCCGAGCTTGTGCTTCATCTCTAATGACCTCACAGTTAATGGGACATTAAACTCTAATCTTCCTTTGAGTCGTTTACTTGTTTCTTGACGAAAATGCAGCTCCCACTAATTTTGATCTACCACTGACCACCTGGTGCATTTGGACTCAGCAGTTGGATATGCTTTCATATGTCACCACTCACCTAATAGCTATGTTCTTCAATATACATGGTGTCCATCATTAAAGTTGCAGTTTCAAAATGCTGTAGAAAGAGAACCACTGCTCTGAATGACGTCATATTTGAAGAGCATGTTATTGACATGGCACTCCGTCTTCAGGCCACAAGTGGCCCATGAGGACCATCCGACCGCCGTATCACCCTCAGTTGAGGATTCGGATAGGAGGGGCGTGTGGTCAGCACACTGCTCTCCCGGTCGTTATGATGGTTTTCTTTGACCAGAGCCGCTACTATTCGGTCGAGCAGCTCCTTAATTGGCATCACGAGGCTGAGTGCACCCCGAAAAATGGCAACAGCGCTTGGCGGCTGGATGGTCACCCATCAAAGTGCCGATCACACCTGACAGCGCTTAACTTCGGTGATCTCACGGGAACCGGTGTATCCACTGCGGCAAGGCTGTTGCCCGAAGAGACATTAAACAAAAATTAACGAAAATTTGACCAATAGCTGGCTCTGTAAGCATCACAGTATTCATATCAGTAGATGCACAGCACATGGCAGTTACTCGTTTGGCATCAGGTGTCCAGCATGATTGTCTGTCAGAGGGATCTTGGACTACTGGTAAAGCTCTTTCACAAGAAGTGTGATTGTGTACTAGTATTCCAGTAGCCCTGCATAAGTTCCAGTCACTCGAGGGTATGAAAAAAGGCATGGCCTGATGTCTGCTAAGGCTCTGAAGAAAATATTACAGAATTTGAAGACAGGTTCTTTTGAAGTGCAGTGTGGCAGAGGAAGCAATGCAGTAAATCAAACATCTGTCAAAGATATGGTCACAGGATTGCAGGAGGGCTTAACTTGTGTTGTGCAAACATGCAGTACATGGGGAATTGCCCAAATGTTGGACATGCCTGTGAGCTCAGCGCATAAAATCTTACGAAACATTGTGCGTTGCTATCCATACAAAATCACTCATGTTCAGGAGTTGCTCCCTGCTGACATGAATGCTAAAGAAATATTTGCTGTGGAATTTCTTGCTCTTATGGAAGTTAGCAATGAGTGGTACGGAACATTCTGTGGACAGACTAAGTCCATTTCTATTTCCAAGAACATGTCAATACACAGAACTGCAGACTATGGGCAACAGAAAATCTGGACACACACCAGTTTGTTACCAATTCATTCTGCGGAGTTGATTGTGCGATGCAGACTGATGGCATCATTTATTGTAAGGCTGTATTTTTTTTTTTGAGGAGTTGTCATGTGGGTCTTACTATCTCTTGTGTCACTGGTAAATGTTAAGAGAGTTTTGTGCACAGTTGTCATTCCATCCTTTCAACAACACGGATGTGTGGGTAGGCTCGTTGTCATGCGAGACGGCTCCCTTCCACACATTGCACAGCCAGTGAAGTGGCTGCTGCAAAGGTATTTTGGAAATTCTAGAATTATCAGCAGTCATTTCCCAACACCTTGCCATTGAGATCACCTGATATTGAGCTGTGTAACTTCAGGCTTGTGTTCAGTGCTCCAATTACAAATGTAGCTGAATTGGAGGTATGCATTGTGCAACTAATTCTGAATGAATGTGACCTCTAGACACTTGGATCTGTTGTGGAACGTGCTGTTTCTCGATTTCGACTAGTGGCTGAAAATGCTGGATAGCATATTGCATATGTCTTGCACTATTCTCATGACAATTAGAAACCAATGTCAATTCTTTCTCCTGTGGTGTTTGGTCTCAGGAGAGTTAAAAACTGATCTAATTTTGCTTTTTATATGGATTTTGGCCTCAGGACAATTAAAAACTAAATTTTCCCTCATGATGTGGTACGACCTTGCTGTGGCGAATTGGCTTACCTAACAGTGACACAACTATTGACTGCCGAACTTGTGCAGTCATGCACATTGAACAGTACAGATGATGTAATGTGCAGCTCAAACATGTCAGATTGCGATTCATCTGTCATTTGTAGCCAACCCCTTTTATGTTGACAGTACCAGCCAGGTGAAATTTTCTTCAATTTTTTTTTTCTATGATGTTTCCCTCTGAGCCAGTAATATGATCTTCAATTTTGACATCATTCTGAGCAATGGTTCACTTTCTACACTGTTTCGAAACTGGAACTTGATTATGGACACACTGTACAGAAAACATAAACCATCTGGCAACATCCTTTCCACACTAAATAGATAATGTTTCTGAGGCCACCTGTTGATCGCCAGGAAGAACATCTCTGCAGTTTTTCCATGCCCAAATGGGACTGCCCTTCAACATACAACATATGCAAGAGAATGGATCACGGATCATTCCTGTCATGATCTGTGCTAAACCAATTGACAGGCTCATACGTGCTGAGAGCCCCATGGTCTTGTCTTCTCATCACATCTGCTTCCACCACAATGTCATATCATTGCATGTCACCAAATGCCAACCCCAGGGAGCCATCCCACTCTCTTTAGACCCATAGTGATGTGCAGAAAGGCATTAAAACAAAACTTGCAGTTTTATTGGCTAGGAGGTACAAGCCATGTGCAACATTCAAAAAATTTTTATTGTGGCCGGAAGGGGCTGATGGGAAGTATAATATATTATACTATAGTTCGTATGTTATATTATGGTCATACATACATACATACATATGTACTTCAATTACAGCTGTGCATGAAATTGTCTGAAGCAATTTGCCCCTCTGTATCTGCATCGGCTGAAGCCTAAGGATGACACGGAAGCCAGTTGGTACTGTTGGGCCTACAAGACCCGTTCAGAGGGTATTCTCAACTATGGGAAAAATGTGTTTGTTTTGGATTATGTTCAGCCACATTCACTCTGAAGTGAAACTGTTTATTGCCCGCTGCTTTGTTTTGGTTCTGATCACATATGTACTTATTACTCTATCTAAGATATCATCTGGCATGTTAGTGTTGTATTGAGGGACAATGGATGGCCAGTCTCTTTCTGCACTTTTTTACACTATTGAGTACATTTATGCTTGGGTTCAAAAGCAAACTTAGTTGAAGCCAGAAATGTCCTATTACCATATCACGTAATTATGGCAATTTTTTCATTATACTGAACCATCTGATTATGGCTACCTCTTCCAGCCCTCTTTATAGCAGAATCTTTCAGAAACAATATCTGTAGTCATATTCGATAGTAAAAAATTAGTAATATTTCTGTGCAATACTTAATAAAATAAAGGAATCAAGATAAAATATGTCAGTCATAACCTTGCAGGAGCTGTCACATATCTTCAGCACTGTCTTCTCTCCAATGTCTGTGTTTTGTGGAACATAATTAACTGTGCTCTCAGTATATCATCCTTTCCACTGATACTCAATAAAGTCGTAGAGTACACAATTTCAAGATGCCATTACAAAAATCTTTATTCCAACAGGATTTAGTTTGCCTTTGGTATACTATCTCATAGCTCTTGGAAGGGGATCATTTGTTTGTCAGTACAGATGTTTGTAGATCATGAGATTTTCAACCAAGATTTTCAAACCATACTTCGTGTAAGTTTCACCTTCCAGAAGTGATCGGATTATTTATCCTGTTGAGATAGTGTTACCATTTACTACTTTCAGGTTGGTTTGAAGAAGGAAGAATCTGTTTCTGTAAATGTCTGCTATTTCGAAATTCTTGCTCCTGGAGCCCAAACTATTAGCAGATGTAGATAAACAATTAGTATTGTGTAAATGTACTGTGAAAAGAAAGTTTTCACTTCTTCTACGTTGCTATGAAATGATATTCCTGGATGTTCCAGACCCATTAAATTAGTAAATTTGGCCACTTTGCAAAAAAATGTAGATAGTCTAGAAAGTGCTCAAATGGCTTCTGAAGATTATAATTAGACACTGGTTGTGGTGTAGGAATTAGGGTTGGTGAAAATCTGCTTGAGAGAAAAGAAAAAAGATTGTAATTTCTACAATCCATTATCCCAGCATTTTAGTTCCTCATTATTAAATAAACTTTGCTAGAAAAGTTTAAAACTTGCATATCCATTTGCTTGTAAGAATCCTGTTCATTTCTTGTCCTGACTGGTTTAAAATTTCAGAGCATTTGCCTAAGAGTCCTTATTTGAAATTCCCCAAGAAGAGTTAATATTTTCCTGAAACAGTCGCATACTTATTTCAAATTTGTCTTGTGTATCTTCAAACTAAAAATCAGTGTTTTGGGTCTGTTTGATGTATTAGAGCCGAAATTGCATTGTCTGTCAGGCCTAGGAGTGAAAGCAAACCATCGTCAGTTGGCATGTTAAATAACGTAAGTATCAAATGTGATACTTTCACATTTTTGTCCTATGAAATCCATAAAAAATTGAAATACAATTCTACGACACAACTTGAATGAACTTCAGTAATCTGAAACCTCTTCCAAAACAGAAGAAATAATACACTCCTGGAAATTGAAATAAGAACACCGTGAATTCATTGTCCCAGGAAGGGGAAACTTTATTGACACATTCCTGGGGTCAGATACATCACATGATCACACTGACAGAACCACAGGCACATAGACACAGGCAACAGAGCATGCACAATGTCGGCACTAGTACAGTGTATATCCACCTTTCGCAGCAATGCAGGCTGCTATTCTCCCATGGAGACGATCGTAGAGATGCTGGATGTAGTCCTGTGGAACGGCTTGCCATACCATTTCCACCTGGCGCCTCAGTTGGACCAGCGTTCGTGCTGGACGTGCAGACCGCGTGAGACGACGCTTCATCCAGTCCCAAACATGCTCAATGGGGGACAGATCCGGAGATCTTGCTGGCCAGGGTAGTTGACTTAAACCTTCTAGAGCACGTTGGGTGGCACGGGATACATGTGGACGTGCATTGTCCTGTTGGAACAGCAAGTTCCCTTGCCGGTCTAGGAATGGTAGAACGATGGGTTCGATGACGGTTTGGATGTACCGTGCACTATTCAGTGTCCCCTCGACGATCACCAGTGGTGTACGGCCAGTGTAGGAGATCGCTCCGTACACCATGATGCTGGGTGTTGGCCCTGTGTGCCTCGGTCGTATGCAGTCCTGATTGTGGCGCTCACCTGCACGGCGCCAAACACGCATACGACCATCATTGGCACCAATGCAGAAGCGACTCTCATCGCTGAAGACGACACGTCTCCATTCGTCCCTCCATTCACGCCTGTCGCGACACCACTGGAGGCGGGCTGCACGATGTTGGGGCGTGAGCGGAAGACGGCCTAACAGTGTGCGGGACCGTAGCCCAGCTTCATGGAGACAGTTGCGAATGGTCCTCGCCGATACCCCAGGAGCAACAGTGTCCCTAATTCGCTGGGAAGTGGCGGTGCGGTCCCCTACGGCACTGCGTAGGATCCTACGGTCTTGGCGTGCATCCGTGCGTCGCTGCGGTCCGGTCCCAGGTCGACGGGCACGTGCACCTTCCGCCGACCACTGGCGACAACATCGATGTACTGTGGAGACCTCACGCCCCACGTGTTGAGCAATTCGGCGGTACGTCCACCCGGCCTCCTGCATGCCCACTATACGCCCTCGCTCAAAGTCCGTCAACTGTACATACGGTTCACGTCCACGCTGTCGCGGCATGCTACCAGTGTTAAAGACTGCGATGGAGCTCCGTATGCCACGGCAAACTGGCTGACACTGACGGCGGCGGTGCACAAATGCTGCGCAGCTAGCGCCATTCGACGGCCAACACCGCGGTTCCTGGTGTGTCCGCTGTGCCGTGCGTGTGATCATTGCTTGTACAGCCCTCTCGCAGTGTCCGGAGCAAGTATGGTGGGTCTGACACACCGGTGTCAATGTGTTCTTTTTTCCATTTCCAGGAGTGTATAAATGTAAATAAGTTATACACAACTGCAACCAGTCACTTTTTCAATAATAATGCTTTATTACATTAACCGGTTTTCGAACCCTTTCAGGTTCATCTTCAGATGATTTCGGGAGGATCCAGGAAGTTACATTATTACTGGTAGTAGCATAATGCTGGGTGCTGGTTCTATGGCAGAAAGATGGGTCACACTTTAATGTATCGCCGTGACTATACCTTATCTGTCGATATGGATGTAAATTTAGTTTTTACTTACTGTGACAGTATAGGTGGCTTTTTTCGTATCTGTCTGCCTCCATTTTGGTGTCCTGAACACTTTCACACGAACTATATTAGTTCACACTTTAACAGTGACACTTTACCAGCATCCAGCATGCGCTTTACAACTATTGCTTATAACAAAGATGTTGACAGAGAGATATGGCATAAGCCTACTTTGTACAGAGATGTGATTTGTTGTTCTTTACATGTGTTAAAATCGATATAAGGGCAAGTTTTTTATCAGAATGGCGATAACATGAGAGCACTAGATAAAATATTAATAAATTACTACAAGAACAAATTTCAGGTGATCTGATATGCTATTTCTACTTGTATGTTACAGGAAGTTGGTTTTTATATATATATATATATATATATATATATATATATATATATATATATATATATATATATATATATATATATATATAAAAATAGCAATTATCATGTTTGGCATTAACATGAATCCCAAGGAATCAACCTGTATATTTAAATTAATAACAAATCTTCAGATGAACTGTTGGCTTATTTCTGTTGTTACGTTAACGTGATCTGGAGTATTATCAAGAGCAGATTCTGTTTATTTTAGCTAAAGGTATATGTATAAGAGTTAAAGTGATTGTAATGGATTAAAGCTGTTTGAATGGCTGTACATTTAATAATTTAAAAATCATGAACAAAAATTCTTTAACTGTTGACTTATTTTTATTCTAACATTAGAGTGATCTGGGATATTGGTAAAGGCAGCTTGTGTTTGTTTCAGCTAGAATTAATATGTATAAAGTACTTATTTATGTTAGCAATGGAGGGCTTTGACATTTAGAGATATGGTACATGTCTAATTCTGTGGTAGTATATTACATTGACACCGGTATGGTTAGGATGTAAGGAGAGGGGGGGGTGTCATTGGGAGGGGGCGGGGGTTGGGGAGCCGGTGTAGGGTTCGTTGGGTGGTTACTTGTTTTGAACTAGTAGATCTTCAAAGTTCTGAAGGAAAAATTTGTTTCTCAGTTCAGTTTGATCATTGAGTAGGTAGTCAGGTGCTGTATTTGTGTAGATAAGTATTTAAATTTCTTCAAGAAGGTCAAGTATTGTGCCTTTGTTGGCAAAATGTAGTATTCGGAGATTCTGTTCTATGTTGTTTGAAGAATGATTGTTGGGTAAGATGTGAGGCAAAGCTGGATTTGTTCAGGTTGTTAAGACGGAGTGCATCCATGTGTTCTTTAAACCTTGTTGTGAAGCTTCTACCAGTTTGTCCAATGTAGAAGCTTGGACATGAGTTGCAAGTGAGCTTGTACACACCTGACTTTTGATATTTTTGTATAGTGGTTTTGGTGCTGTGTATGATTTTATTTTGTACTTTGTTGTTGATGAAGAAACTTATTTTTATGTTGTATGTCTTGAAGAGGTTGGCAATTTGATGAGAAATCTTCCCTAGGAAAGGAAGGCTAACAAATGTGGTTTTCTTGTTTGTGGGTGGTTGTTCAGCAGTTTTGCTGTATGGATTAGTTTATCTATTATTGCAGGGTTGTACCCATTGGTGGAGGCACCTCACTGCAGATACAATAACTCTGTATTATTGATTCCTTGGGATTCATGTTAATGTCAAACATGATAATTGCTATAAAAAAATTGCCTGTAACATACAAGTAGAAATAGCATATCAGATCACCTGAAATTTGTTCTTGTAGTAATTTTATCTAGTGCTCTCATGTTATCGCCATTCTGATAAAAAACTTGCCCTTATATCGACTTTTACACATGTAAAGAACAACAAATCACATCTCTGTACAAAGTAGGCTTATGCCATATCTCTCTGTCAAGATCTTTGTTATAAGCAATAGTTGTAAAGCGCATGCTGGATGCTGGTAAAGTGTCACTGTTAAAGTGTGAACTAATATAGTTCGTGTGAAAGTGTTCAGGACACCAAAATGGAGGCAGACAGATACGAAAAAAGCCACCTATACTGTCACAGTAAGTAAAAACTAAATTTACATCCATATCGATAGATAAGGTATAGTCACGGCGATACATTAAAGTGTGACCCATCTTTCTCCCATAGAACCAGCACCCAGCATTATGCTACTACCAGTAATGATGTAACTTCCCGGATCCTTCCGAAATCATCTGAAGATGAACCTGAAAGGGTTCAAAAACCGGTTAATGTAATAAAGCATTATTATTGAAAAAGTGACTGGTTGCAGTTGTGTATAACTTATTTACATTAATATACAGTCGCGGTTCTAAAATATCCGTAATGGATAAGCATAATCTGAAGAAATATTTTATTTACCTTTATTTCTGCTAGCAGCATGGGGCAGATTGCACGCTCTTTCACTATCCTGATGTCTCATGCGAAAGTGGTAACATTTGCAACAATTAGCAGTCATGTTCTGCATGAAGTAAAGCTTGCGACATTGTTGGTTTCAGTGACAAATATGCACTCTTAGCTGCATGAAACATAGGTGAGGTATAATATGTGATATCTGGGAACCAAAGAGGGTAAAACATGGCTTTGAATTCTTTCCACCGGAAACAGAGTTGTGCACTACCGTAGACTCAGGCTAGTACATTCTATCTCGAAGTTACAATTCAGCAACTAGTTATTAGAATCTGTTGAATGACACTCACTGCTTTTTGAGTCTCCTCCTTGTTCTTATGTGGCTGTGTCATTACACCAACTGTAATTATTATGCTCTACACACGTCATTAATACTGTCCCACTTGGACTGTGGTTAAATTTCATATGGATCTGAAGCAGTGTCAGTCTGAAGTAAGCTTGCCCCAGTTCGCTACAATGGTGGGAGACTGGTGACTTGAGCATTTTGTATGGACCTCAGCAGTCTTGATGGCACAGGCTGAGTTTCCAGTGCAAAAAGTCAATAACAGAAATTGCCCATAAATGATGGGGGTAACAATCCACCAGATGCCCAAATGAACCAGTCAAGAGCAGACCTTGAATCTTATAGAGCATACTTAAGTAATCTGTGAATGTCTGATATTTTGAGCTATTGATTTTTATTGTATTGTTTTGATAGCAGCTATAGCAGTACGAGGTGATCCGTGAATGAAATAAGTAAATAGAAACTTTCAGAAATGAGTGTAAAGTTTCACTGCAAGTGCACTGGGGTCTTCTTTCAGTACCTCCATGGTGAGTATTGCCTCCCTGTGATGTGTAGTCCTGTCCCATGGCTTAAAGATGACTATTGCTCCAATGACTTTCTCATTTATGACACACAAAGTAACTGCATTGATTGCTCAGAATCAATGGCAGAGTTTTCTTTGAAATCATTTACCCCAGAGGGTATGGAAAGAGATTCCTACGTAATGAGTGTTGCGCATTTACTGCTGAACTGCAATCCATCACCCAGGCCATGCAGTGCACCAGTAGTCGGGAGAGTGAGGTTATTATTATGTTGCAATACTCATGTAACATGCTGGCATCCAACTTCCAAGACTAGTTAACAGAGCTTCATCTTGGTCCCTTTTATTTGTACACCAAATTGCGTGTATACAGGGAAATAAGGTGGCAGATTGGAAGGCCAAGCAAGCTAAGACTAAAGAAAGGTTAGTCATTGAAATATCTGACACTGAGGTGCCGTTATTTAAAATTATGGGAGGAAGGAAATCCACAACTACCCTCAACAAAATGAGATTAATGAAACCCAGGCTGTATGGAGTACTTCTAGAAGAACCTTCTGAGAATAATCCATTGGGCTCTGGCGACCACATGAGACGCACACACTTCTTTCTTGTAAAAAGAAAAAATAGGGTGTCTTACCGTATTTACTCGAATCTAAGCCACACTTTTTTCCGGTTTTTGTAATCCAAAAAACTGCCTGCGGCTTAGAATCGAGCGCAAAGCAAGCGGAAGTTCTGAAAAATGTTGGTAGGTGCCGCCACAACTGACTTCTGCCGTCGAATATATGTAGCGCTACACAGGCATGCTTTGTAGGCACAAAGATAAATACTGGCGCCAAAACCTCTGCGTCAGTAAATAAATTTTTTTAAAAAAGGTGGAAGACTAGCTTTTTTTCACTGCCCCGAGTTTTGACCACTGCATTTTCATACATTATCCAACGAAGTAAATACAAATTCTGTATTGTTCATCTTCGAATGTAGCAGAATTTCAATGTACTACGAAAATCTGACTGGCAAGATTGTTTGGGATGTTTGTCAATATGGCCAACTCTACGTTCTGAATTTTTTTCCTACCTGTGAGAAGAGATGGTTGCTAATAGGAACCTGATGAAATGTGTCTCACATGCAGTATTCTCTTCACCATAAGAATAATACGAATATAAACATTTTGCCATGTATTCTTTCGTGTTTGCCGCTATCTCATTTAAATCCTGTCTGCCTAATAAACTACGAAACTAGAGTGAGACAACAGCAAACACGGAAGAATATACGTATCGTGTCATGTTTATATTCATATTATTCTTATGCCTAATAGTGATACAGTCAGAAATGAAGCACGGCAACTGACTAGAATTTGATGTACTAAAGAAGCGGCCGCAAAGATTTTCAAACGGAGAAAAATTTTCGCCTAACTCTCGTTCAGAACATGTTCTATCATACGCAGTCTATTATTTGGTTCTTGTTGATTATTATGAAAGAAAGCAGCAGTGTAAGTAACAACAAATAGCAGTCTCTTGCCATTGTTACGCTAATGAGACGATTCCTCTCTGTTTTTTTTTTTTTTAATTGTAGGCGGCGGTAGCGCGTACAAAAGCAAGCCATGCCGTGAGCGGCCACAGGCCGTAAACATGCACTATCAGAATGCGACGAACAATGCATGACACAGTACAGTAATGCATTTTCAGCTTAGAATAACGTAAACACCTATAACAAAGAAAACGGCACTTATCAGATCAAAGCACAATAAGCAATCGATTCAAACCAGATGAAGCACATGAAAAAGGAAGGGTACCCGTATAAATAAGGACGGAGCGCCTGACGCATAGCAATGGCTACCTGGTAAAGCTTAACTGCTAAGATTACGACTCGAACCAAACTACTGTAGCTGTATCGTCGTTCATTCGACCTAAATTGTGTCTCATATTACAATGGACGAACTTACTTTCGATTTGGAGGTGTGGCCTAAAACATTTCTCTCCCCTTGAATTTAGAGTCTCAAATTTCAGGTGCGGGTTAGATTCGGGAAATTTTTTTTTCCTTTATTTCGAGTCTCATTTTTCAGGTGCGGCTTAGATTCGAGTGCGGCTTAGATTCGAGTAAATACGGTAATCCAGTTGTGGATGTAGTGCATTCATCACTGTGGCTCATGAGTTTGTGGAATGCACCATTTGGAGATCAATGAGTAAAGAACTTAAGGTGGTTACTCATTTCTGTCGCAACTTGCAGACAATGAAATGGATGGATTTTGTAATCACAATTGATTATTGTAATAAAGTCCCACTGTTGCAGTGTTATAGAGGGTGGGTGGGTGGGGAAGGTGAACTGCTCCCTCCAGCTCTGGCACAGTGGTACTGTCTGCCTGCCTGCACTCCATGCCACACACTGTTTATCCAGGGTATCTGAAAGCCAACCGTCCTACTTATCACTGCTCGTAGGCCTGTTGGTTCTGCTGCATCTACTTTCCTGGGAAAGAAAGCAGCCATATTTTTCCCATTGCGTCAACTGTTGTGCATTTCATTTTTGAAGGGACAGATGACAACACAATTTGGTATCTTAAAACACCAGCATCATAATATAAAGTCTGAGATCTGAATGTTACAAACTATACAGAAAGCTTCAAAAAGAGGGTGAAGCTATGTATTTGCAGTGCCAAAATCTTACAAGCTTGTTTCATTGTATTCGGCAAAATCAGCCCTATGGCACTGTTGAAGATCCTCTGTAAAGTTGGTGTTGAAAAGAGAAAATTAGAGGTGTTTTTCATGTCTTGTCTGACAAAATAATAAAATAATATTTTTAAGTCCTGTTGCAATTAACTATGAGGTGCTATCCAAAATTTTCGGGACTGGTGCTGCCATCCTCGAAGTAGTTCCCATCTGTACAGACACATGGGTCCCAGTGCTTCTGCCACTGGCCAAACATTTTCTGGAAGTCTTGTTTTTTGAGGGTGTTTATCACCGCCAGTGATACTTCTTGAATCCTCTCTAGAGTTCAACTTGAGTTTGTTTTGGGAATAGTGCAAAGTTGCAAGGTACCAAATCTGGCAAGTATGGTGGGTGTGGTAAAACCGCCATGTTTTTTGCCGAAAAGGTCCTGGTGAGCAATGACTTGTGACAGGGTGTGTTGTCATGATGCAGCAGCCAGTTTCCCTGACAACAAAGGCTGTTGTCACCGCATGTTTTCACGGAGCCGTCGCCAAACATCACAGTAGTAAGCGGAATTCACTGTTTGGTTGGATGGGACAAACTCTTTGTGCACAATTCCCTTGGTATCAAAGAAAACAATGATCATGGTCTTCACTTTGCTCTTCACCTGTCTCATTTTTTTGGGTCTTGAGAGCCCAGACTCTTGCACTGGGATGATTGTTGCTTTCTCTCTGGGTCATAGCCATAAATCCAGCTCTCGTCGGTGATAACCCATGACAAGAAGGTTCGATTGTCAGATGCGGTCTGACGTAGGTCCATGCACACTTCAACACATTGTGCCTTCTAATTGGCAGTCGAAATCCTTGGCACAAATTTTGCGGTGACACGACGCATGCCCAATTTATCAGTCAACATTCGTTGACATGTCCCCATAACCAATACCCACTTCATCCACAAGGTCTTGAAAGGTTCACCGTCGATCCGCACAAATCAGTTGTTGAAGTTTGGCAACAATGTCCTGGCGTTGTGCGGCTAATGGTCTTTCCAGTGTGAGCATCATCTTTGACGTGTGTATGGCTGGCACTGAACCAGTCATGCCACTCACACATGTGTACGGCTCATGCTCTGTCCCCCAAACACTTGTTGAATCATTGCAAGGGTCTCAGAGATTCGCACAGAATTTGATACACACTTGCTGTTCTGTTCGCGGATCCGTTGTAAAATCGCCACACACCAAACACAGAGTGTTACGGAAATCACTGTGGACATGCTACACGTCCTCCCAGTTGAATGCCACTCTGTACACCGACTCATTAGATATGCAGCTCTCGCCACCTAGTGGTGCAAAGATCTACTACGCCTACTTTCCAGATGGCAGCACCAGTCCCGAAAATGTTGGATTCCACCTTGTATTGTCTGCTAGAGTGCACACACTTTCCACCTGAAACATGTAACAAAAAACACAGCAGTAATTATACAGTCATCTTTAATCAGCTAAAGAGTGTCATTGAAATGCTCGTCAGTGTCCTGTGGAACTTGCAAAGAACTTTACTCTCCAGTTTACACAAAACAGGCAGCAAAATCTAAACTGAAATGAAAGCTAATCACTCTGCCATTATTTCACGGAGCCCACATGATAAAAATGCTCAAGGATTGGTTGAATTACGTTTTGTAAGTGATCATCTTTGAAGCAAACGGAACTGTTACATTCTTTTCCCATGCCCCATGACAAGATTGAAGTGAGTATTTCACCTTAAATTCCTTATGGCACACACTTCTTTTCAGTTTCGACTGATTGCCATGACAATCAATAATAGTATAGTCAAATGATACCAGATCTTTTCCTCTATGCGTACATGGCATTTCCTAACAGTGTAATCCTCATGAACGCGCATGTCACCTGCAAACTGCTTACAACTACAGACGTGTTAATCTCTCTCTCTCTCTCTCACTCACTCACACACACACACACACACACACACACGCACGCACAAATACACAAATAATTAGTGGTCATGTAAGTGATTGGAGTTGAATTCTCTGTGGCAGGTAGAGTGCATAAGTGCACACCAAACAGCCAAAACGTGATGACCAATGCTCACCATGATGTTGGATGCCACCTGGAGGCAATTGCAGGCTCATGACACAGTAGGGTTAGTATGTAAGCATACACAGATGGGGGATCTCGCTAGCAAAGATACGGGCTGCAAATGGGGAACCCCATTGAGAAAAGTGGCTCTGACAAAGGGCAGGTTATTACGCAGAGCCTGTGAGTGAGTATCTCGAAAATGGTTCAGTTGGTCGAAAGTTCGCGTGCGACTGTTGTGACCATCTACAGAAAGAGGTAGGACAGTGAAACTACCATTAGGCACTAAATGGTTTGGACATCTATGATTCTTTGCAGAATATGGCGTTCAAGGCTTGTCTTCTTGGTAGAGTATGATAGATGGTGATATGTCAGGGCTCTGCCGAAAGAACACAGTGCTAGTGCATGCATAGGTATTTTGGAGCACACTACTCATTTTACATTGTTGAACGTGGAACTCCGCAGCAGACAATCCTTGTGTGTTCAGATGCTGACCCAATGGCATTGCCAATTAAGATTGCAGTGGGCAAGGGACCATCGGGATTTGACCATTTATCAGTGGAAATGTTTTGGCTCTTTAAGTGACTCATATTTTTTGCTACACTAGGTGGATGGTAGTCTCCACAAATGCCGTCACCGAGGTGAATGGTGGCTCGAAACGTGCAATGTGTCATGGATGCAGGCTAGTGGGAGCAGTATTATGCTATGGGAGACACCACCTGCACTCGCATGGGACCAGTAGTAGTAATCAAAGACACGCTGACAGTTGCAAACCACCTGCATCCCTTCATGCTTAGTCTCCTCCGATGGTAATGTCATCTTTCAGCATAAAAGTGCCTGTGTCTCAAGGCCAGAGTCTTACTTCTGTGGTTTGAAGAGCATGATAGTGAAATCAAGTTGATGGCTTGGCCACCAGATTCACCTGATGTGAATCTGAGAGAACCCTTCTGGATTACCTCCACAAAACTACCAACAAATTTTAGAACAGGTGATAGAAAGAATCAGCACTGTATTGTGTTCCAAAGATGGACAAAGAAACTGTTAAACAGGTGGTCATAATGTTCAGACTTGTATGTGTATAGTGATGTTATCAGGCCTACTAGTGTAGGCTGCTGTTGACACCATTTGGAGTGGTTCTGTGACTGGAAAGCATGGACTGCTGATGACTGGTGTTGTTATATTCAGCAATAAATTGTGGTTCTGCCCTACCCTGGATCACCGTTCTCAGTGAGTATGGCCGTGATACAGGGAGAAGTCCCATTCTTCTAATGTTTTGGTGTTGGTCATGGTTTGAGGAGCTATTGGGTATGGCTTCAGTCATTACTAGTAGTTATTGAGGCAACTTTGATGGCACAATGGTAAGACATGGACATCCAGTATCCTCATTTACCTCTCATGTGACAGTATTGTGGTGCCATTTCTCAAAAGGACAATGCTCATGCACACATGGCACATGTGTTTATGACCTGCTTGTGATTTTTAGGTACTCTTCTGGCCAGCAAGATCCCCGGATCTGCCCAAGTGGACCATGTGTGGAGCCAATTAGAATGTCTCGTCTCTCCCATTTCCAATGTCAAAGATATCGTGGACCAGTTAAGAGTTGTGGGCCAGCTTGTCTCCCAAGATACAATAGGTCTGTCACCCTTCCAAACCAAATATGTGTGTGCATTCAGGGCATAGGGGGTGCAAAGTCATACTGAAAAGTGCGCAGATACTGTCAGGTTCTTTGTAAATTTGATTTGGTCTTGTAATCACGGAAATAACATCACTTATACCCTCTCAACCTCTGAAGTTTCTCCTTCCTGTTCTGGGGTGCTTCACTTTAGTCAGGGCAGTGTTTATTGTAAACAGGATCAAACCTTGAGGAATGCTGGGTGGATTTAGTTTCTGATATGCCTACTTGAGAATGAATTCTGTATTGTGTTTCTTACAGTCTTAACAAAAGGTTCGCCTAAGCACAAATTTCATTTACTGGACAATGGTTTGGAATTATAAAGGGCTGCCTGGAAGTCAATACACACTTCAACTAGTAATCTGCTATAACTTCTAAAAGTTACCCATTGTACTGGGATGAAACTGTTGTTAAGTGCCAAAAGTGGTTAACATCTTTCACTTTCCATGCACATTTTTACTAAATGCTGTAGTAGACAATAGGTCCATTGGAAGAAGCATAAAACTATCTCAACCCTCACCCCACCCCTCCTTGTGTTAACTACTGCTGCTTTCAGTGAGATTTTTAATGCATTGCTGAATTAGTGTTTAATGATTGAAAATAGTGCTAAAACTTTTGTATGGTTATAATGAAGTTGGAGGTGTTGTTGGAATAATTAATGGAAAAAAATTCTTAATTTGGAGAATAGGAAATATGGCAACATTTATAAACTGAAAGAGTTCTACAAGACAAACTTCTAGAAGCAGTGAAGGGGTCTGTTTATGGACACATGTTCCAGTGTAAAGCTGTATTTAGTCAGATCCCTTTGCAACATTGAGAAGTCTTTATTATGCATTAATGTGTTGTTGAACACAGTGTGTAAGCTGTGCCAATACATATATCTTAATTCATGTATTGATTGTAAAAATATGTTGAAATGATTTTCATTGCAGGGAGCTACAAAATCTGAAGCAAAGGAATTCAGAAAGCAGCAACGCATGCGGTTGCAAGAGGAATTAGCTCAACATAGCGATTCAAGACCTACATCTTCAGCAAGCACAAAAACACCCTCTGAATGCAGTTCACCTGCTTCAATTGCAAGTGATAGTACAATCCGCCCACGTGAACCGAAAACTCGTTCTCTGGCACTCCAGGGAGTTCTTTCGAACCGGTCAAAAGACGTCTCAACCTCATCTGCTCAACAAGATATACCAGATGAAGTAGTGGCCTCAATGGGAGGACTTTCATTGGGTCGACCACTTGGTCGTGGTAGTGCATTGATAAAAAGGACTGTGTAAAATTAAAAAGTTACCAATGTTCTGCCAGCTCAGAAAATTCGAAGTCTTGTCTTGTAAATATAAATGGATCAGAGTGTAGTAGGGTTCTGGCTGTGATGAGACCTTGCATATGTTGGAAATATTATTTGAACTTGACACACAGTTACATAAAGAATTAACTCTCTTTCTTGTAACTTAAATTTAAAAGGCAGTTACGCCAAATGAAATTACAAAAAGTTTTAAGTCACTTCTACTTGCTTGTGGAGAGGTGTTTCTGAGATTTTTTATTATTGTATGTCATGTGCAATTTAGAACAGTGTATATTTCATTAATGGGAAATATAATTTTAATTATATATTGGAAGTAATATCAAGTAATTTTATCTTTTTATTACTTTGCAAATACATGCACACCCATATTTCCAGGATGTAAGATAACATAATTAATGTTCTGTTTTCAGTAGTGGTACACCACTGTTCTGTCTCCTTCATCTCACATCGTGCATAATATTTTTGTGTGTGCTTTAGTTCCACTAGTACTATCCCGGTGATGAAATGTGTGAATGTTCTAATTTCTCAGTGAAATGAGGGAGATATTGTAATTGTTTCCTCACAGTTGTTGGCACACATTGTAATGGATTTATATAAACAAGGTGTGGTTGTGTAAAGGGATATATAATGAGGAATGTACTTACGTTGTCAAATTTTTTGTAGATAGCAAACTTATGTTCAGTGAAAGAATTGTTAGCTGAAACAGGAAGGAAATGACTTTAATTGTTAAGTAATTGAATGTGAGCTGTAGGAGAGAAAATAAATGAAGACACTTCATGTTTTCTACAATGTGTGTTCAGATAACATGGCTACTAAAAATTTAGCCAAGAATCCATATTTAGCTGTTTTTTTTTGGGGGGGGGGGGGGGGGGGGAGAGACACTTTAAAACAAGATTTCTGTGTCATTGTAATTGATGTTATTGTGTTTAGAATAACCATTAAAATTATAAAAATCAGTTGCGCAAATGATTTCTAAACCCACATTTCCACTGATTTTAAAAACATGTTATGTTCACAACATAGTCTGATAGTCTTCAATATGATTGCAGTTGTATTTGTTGTTTGTATCCTGTTTGCACTAATGTCAATCACTTTTGCATACGTATTCACGTTGTCTGATGCACTGAAGCTGGGAGCAAAGATGTCATATTATGTATTCTTATCATGTACTATGTTATGTCCAGCAAAGAGAATGAATTAATGATATATAGTGCTGCAGTTTTAATATTTGACAATATAAGCAGACAAAAACAAAAGGCATAGTCATTGTGTTAGACAAAAACATAATATAGTGGAAATGGCAGAAATGATGTTGCACGAGCTGAATGTGGAAAAGACACTGTTTCTTGTAACTTCAGCAGGATGTCACTGCAAGATTTTTAAATTGTGTTGAACTTGAGAGAGCAACTTTGTACAAAGACAGTTTTCAGAAAAGCAGTTTGTGTGCCGCAGTTTTTTGTTGTAAGAGATTCCTTACAAAGCCTTGCAAATTTATTATATATTTCAAAAGCAGCAATATCTCAAATAATTCCTGCAGTGTGTAAATGATTTCTGCATCATATATTGAATACTTGCAGTGCATTATTAATATACTATCAAAACCTATTCATTAGCAATAGCTACCACCTCTTGCACAGGAGTGTTAAAATTGATACGAACAAATGAGGTAGGGGATCTGCAGATGTTGTCGATCCCTCTGTTGCATCCAGGCTCACTGAAGATTTCTTCATTCTTTTATAAATTATTCTACTGCAAAGACGACCTTTCACAATTCATCTATACTTGTTGTCAGCAGTGACCTCAGTGTGTTTTATACTCCACTGCTGCCATGATTTTCTGTATGGAGCCTTGTTTTAACTTGGAATTTATGTAGTCTGCATTTTCAGTTCCAAAGGCACTCCATCTGCTTCAGTGTAATTAAATAAAATATCCGTTGTCTTGACACGATAGTTATTTGAACATGTCACTCTGAGGCAACACAATTATTACAGTCTGCTACAAGAATTCACGAAGTTTATTATAAAATAAATACTGGCACCATAAAGTGGCATTTAGTGGTAGCAGGCCAGAAACAATATCCTTTGATCTGTACCAACACAGCCATGGGTCACTGTTTTTATGTTTGCAACAGCTTGAAAACATTTATGTAGTGATAGCAGCTGCAAACAATGTTGCGAACATTGCTGCAAAACCTATTTCAAGCTCAGTGTAAATGTTGCTTTAAAGCTTCCATGACAAGAATATTTTGGCAGTTCTGTGAAATTCTCTCTTCAAAAACGGAACTAAAGTTCTTAGTTTTAATTTTGTTCCAAGTTTTTGTTGCATTTCATGCATTAATTTGCTTAAAATTGGATGTGAAACATCAAAAATCTTTGTACAAATTTTGGAACCGCATCCAAATTTCTCTTCAGTTACATATAAAGAATGAAGTTTCCCTACATCAAAACGAAGTTTTAAAACCATCTTTTAAACATATGGGATCATTGCTGTAGTTGGCTTGTTTATAATTGAGAATGTGTTCCTGTCCACAAATTAAAATAAAATACCTGAGCTGATATACAAATATAATTGTATGTGGTGGTGGTGGTGGTGGTGGTGGTGGTGGTGGTGGTGGTGGTGGTGGTGGTTGGGGAGCAGAGAGGGGATTGACACAGCACTGATTTAGTGGTAATAAATGGTGCTGTGATACATTTTGCATCCATGCTCCTGGATACACTCTGTGCTATAGAACACCAAAAATCGTTAGAATCTTTGAGACATGAGGGCATGATGTGTTATGAGGTACAGTCGTCAATGTCATAAATTATTACAGGTATTTTAAATTGTGACATTCAGGCTAATATTATGATTAGTTAGATGAATTCTGTTTTAGGTCATGTATCAAACTGCTTGTGTAGTTGATCAGACCACTCAACATTGATACAAAATGAGAGGCATTGGTAAACTATGTACATTGTCTGAGAAAGTGAACGAGAGGTTAACATCATGAGGTGGTATAAGATTTCAGTAAACAGTATATAGAGTGTTTTTCATTGTTTTGGAATAAGGAACGAATGGGTTTACCAAGTATATTAAGATTTGTCTTGCCCTTACAAAGGACGTAGCTACTTACTTTGCTGCATTTTTGATTATATTTGCTCATCACTAGCAACCTTAAATGGATTTGGGCACTGTTTCCCATCAAGTGCATTTCTGAGGTTCCCAAGAACTGAGTTAAATGGTGGTGTTTGAATTTTGCAATGATTAAGAGCGTGTGCGATATTTACTGCATTGAAAGAAGCCTTAAGAGTCTCACATGAGTTGTGTCCTATAAGATATATTATTTTCTGGAAAAATATTAATATTATTTAGTATATAGGTATGGTATTTGTCGGCATTGCACCAGTATAAAAGCCATGCACCCAGTTCTTAAGACTTTTTTTTTTTAGAAAGAAATTTCCCACTTAATACTTCTGTTGCAAAGCAGTAGCACGTGTGGGCACATACATCCAAATAATTAGGCAATACAAGTAGAAAAAAGAGCCTACCTTTTAATTTTCATCCTCAAATCCACAAAATTCGTACTCAGAGCTGAAGGTGGTAGTACTTGAAGCTTCCATATCAGAATCTGAATCCTCAAACAATATATTATCCTCTGTACCATCCTGTGCATTACTGATTCCACACTTCTTAAATAATTTAATCACTGTTTCAGTTTTTATAGAATCCCATGAAGCGTTGACTCACTCACAAACTTGAGAAATGCAAGGCAGTTTCAAAATCTGTGCTTTGCATCCACCTGTTTCATTCATTGTAGATTCCTTAACACTTTCGCTGCGGCATCGGTCCAGGCGTGCAACTCTCCAGTGCGGCCCAGCAATGTGCGAGTGTGGGCCGGTAACACTGAAACGGCAGGTACTGTCATGTAACGGATTCGAAAGTTGTGCTGCCACGCTATCATCACTCTGTAGTTCGTCTGCAGCCTCTAAATGATAATCTCCGTGGTATGCCTCATCCTCACTACACAGAAAATCACTGTCGTCTAGTACACTAAGTAACTGTTCCTCTGTCAATTTAGCACTTTTCCTGCTCATAGGAAGGTCCAGGTGTCTGTTCATTAGTCTCCATTACGAACAATATATGTTCGATAACTGACCACACAAAAGTTTACACGCTTTTATGCTATCTTAGACGCTGCAAGTAGACTGCGAAATCCGTCAGTGAGTGCAGACGCTTATAAGCGTCAGCCGCACTGGCTCGTGGCTTGTTGTGACGCTTATAAGCGTCAGCCGCAGCAAAAGTGTTAAATGGTCTGTTACCTAAATCTAATGGTTGAAGGAAACTAGTTAACCCTTCTGGAATTACAGCTAATTTCAGTTGACAATCCATTCAATCTACTTTTAATGTCTTCTTCAGTGAGAATGAAACTGATCCAATACTGGCAGAGTAGACAGGCTTCTTCAGTAGGCCTCTGTGTCACTTAGATCAAATTTCAAATAAAAATCATAACCTCATTCCTCCTCCACCTGTTCAGCTGTTATTGAGTACATGGACAAATGCTCCTTTCAGCAGTTGTTCCTTGGGAAACATCTTTCCTTTTATCAAAAGTTATGACAGATTTGTCCCATCAGTATAGCAGGATAAAACAGCTATGTAATGAGCTTTTTCATGCCCTGAAACTTAAACAATAACACTTTTTTTGCCCTTGGAATCCACAGTTCTGTTAGAAGACACATCAAATGGTAGCAGAGTCTTGTCCATGTTTTCAGTCTGCGAAAGTTCAAACTTTTCCCTTTTCCGTGCATTAATGACAAATTGATGAAATTCAACAATTTGTTCTTTGTACTTGGCTGGCAACTTACATGATATTTTTATCTTGGTCTGCATACAAAGCTGATAGCTCTTAACAGATCTTGAACGCCACGACATTGATCCAATAAAGTTGATGACCGCTTTGTTAGTGGATATTGCTTTCACTTGGGTCATTTCCATAGAAACTGAAATTCCCACTTATCTGTTCTCTAAAACCCAATATTGAGTTCTGCTTCCCATTTAACAATTACTTCTTAGGTTATATTTACTGTGAGGTGATTTCTTTAAAACATCTTCCCAATTATACCAAGTTCTCATAATTTTTTCAGTTACAAGTGACCTGAAATGCTTTTCTGCAGCCCTGTTTCCATTCTCTTTAGCATATGCAATCACTTACAGCTTAAATGCAGTAGTACAGCAATGCCAATTTTCAGCCATAGTTTGCAAACAAAACTCCAATATAGGTATGACGCAAAGTGGATGTTCACTGTAAACACGAGAACTGAAACTTGAATGAACGGTATAAAAACTACTAACTATAGTGCACTGAACTCTCTACAGCTGAAATGCTCTAAATTTGCAAAGAAGCTACCAACAACCTGCCTCAAGCAGAAACAGAAATTTTGAAGAAGTGGAGCTTACAGATACCTACTTTAACTTGCTACTGGCATATAACACACATCCAGTTTTTGGGCCTATTTTTGAAGGAAAAAGTGCCATACACCTGCAAACACAGTAAATATTGTGTAAAGATACCAATCTGGCACACCAAACATAAATTCAGTTACGAGCTGTTCCTGCTCCACAATGCTCGGTGATACTTCATACAGAATCCATGCTTGCTCTCTCTCTCTCTCTCTCTTTCTCTCTCTCTCTCATGAAATTACCTTTGTTTTTGAAAGCTATTATCTATATGAAGATTTCAGACACGTGATATTGAGCTGTAGTTTGCTTAACTGAGACATTAATTTGACCATTTCCTTCTTCAATTGCTCATAACACTATTGCTACACTGGTTACAAATTTATCTCATTTACAAGAATTATGACCTTGGTTGATATACATAGCAATACCACAACCTATTTAGCAGAACTTGAAATTTGTCATTAAGTTTCTGCTGGCTACAGCTGTAAACTTAGCTACTTCGTATTCAGACGTTATCTTTTCATATGACACAAAATGCTTTTGTTTTGTCATACAGTGATGTGTGTTTGCTGTTATTTAAAATGTGTCAAATATCTGTGAATGTCAGGTGTTCTGAGCACACAATGAGTATGCATATTTGATTACACAATAACAGCTTTCTGAGACACACAATGTGTTGAAGAGCTCAGTACTGTGTTCTCGCAGCAGGAGATGCCTACTAGTCCTTCCCATATTTGATGTTTCTGAAATGCTGTACTTTATTTTTTTTCTTCCCCTTTTCTGACAGAATTTCTCCCATTAATACAAATACATCCTGTGAGCAATTCAGGTAATAGGTATTGGTTACTGTCTCCATATTTTTGTCATTACTTTAAATTAATGACCTAAAATTGCAAGATGCAAGGATAGCAGTATAAAACAACTGTGTAATGTGTCTTTCCGTGCCCTGAAGTTTGCTGGTTCTTTTTATTTCACGTCATGTAAGTGAAACACAGAGATTAACATTTTGACTGCCATGAGGCTGCAGACACACACTACCGAGCCTCGCATCTGACGCCACATGCCTGCCGATGACCACAAGCTTCTGTATGTTTAGTAAAGTATATCTTTGGATGGTGTGTTTATAACAATAGTAGTCACATGCTGCTTGTTAGCTGAACTTATGCTGTGGACACGTGTAAATGCAAACTTGGCTTGAAGATGTATCAGTTTAGCCTTGGTCACAGTTATGGCTTCTTAACAGTTCTATTTGATTTGAGCTGATTAATGTAGGGAGGCAAAAACAGCAGTGGTCTTGCCTGCACTGAAGCTGCCATCATTGACAATGAGTGATTTACAGCAACAGTGAATACCAGAACACCAAGGACAACCAAAACCAGCAGACAAGATTTATATCTTGAACAAACTAAAGAAAGAAATAGTAGTGTCATACCACAGTGAGGAATTTGAAACTTTGAGCTCAGGACAAGAGCATGTAGAGGAACAAAGGCTCAAGTTTCAAAGCATATTTGACCATGCTTGGGACAGATTTGTAGCCAGCAGAACATTTCTTAATGGGAGAGATCCTCCATGCTATAGAGTCACTGTAAAAGACTACTGCATGATCGGTATAAAACAAAGCAGAGAGCTATTGATAGAGAGAGATGCTGAATGAAATGAATTTGACAGTCAAGAGAGCAATGTGTGAAGCCTTCAATGACTACCCTAGCATAATATTGTCATATGATCTATTGGCGTTGACATAGAGGTCCGTGTGTGTTTTCTTTCTATACATTGTGTGTCCCAGCAGCCAATAGCTGCCACCACCCTGCGCAATGCAATGCTGTACTCAACACCTTAGTGCACAGGGCCAGGTCCATCTGCGATAAGGAAAGTTTGCTAGGAGAATTGCAACACCTAAAGGACACCTTCAAGAAAAATGGTAGAGCGCTTGCCCGCGAAAGGCAAAGGTCCCGAGTTCGAGTCTCGGTCGGGCACACAGTTTTAATCTGCCAGGAAGTTTCATATCAGCGCACACTCCGCTGCAGAGTGAAAATCTCATTCTGGAAACATCCCCCAGGCTGTGGCTAAGCCATGTCTCCGCAATATCCTTTCTTTCAGGAGTGCTAGTTTCGCAGGAGAGCTTCTGTAAAGTTTGGAAGGTAGGAGACGAGATACTGGCAGAAGTAAAGCTGTGAGTACCGGGCGTGAGTCGTGCTTCGGTAGCTCAGCTGGTAGAGCGCTTGCCCGCGAAAGGCAAAGGTCCCGAGTTCGAGTCTCGGTTGGGCACACAGTTTTAATCTGCCAGGAAGTTTCATATCAGCGCACACTCCGCTGCATAGTGAAAATCTCATTCTGGAAACATCCCCCAGGCTGTGGCTAAGCCATGTCTCCGCAATATCCTTTCTTTCATAAGTGCTAGTTCTGCAAGTTTCGCAGGAGAGCTTCTGTAAAGTTTGGAAGGTAGGAGACGAGATACTGGCAGAAGTAAAGCTGTGAGTACCGGGCGTGAGTCGTGCTTCGGTAGCTCAGATGGTAGAGCGCTTGCCCGCGAAAGGCAAAGGTCCCGAGTTCGAGTCTCGGTTGGGCACACAGTTTTAATCTGCCAGGAAGTTTCATATCAGCGCACACTCCGCTGCATAGTGAAAATCTCATTCTGGAAACATCCCCCAGGCTGTGGCTAAGCCATGTCTCCGCAATATCCTTTCTTTCATAAGTGCTAGTTCTGCAAGTTTCGCAGGAGAGCTTCTGTAAAGTTTGGAAGGTAGGAGACGAGATACTGGCAGAAGTAAAGCTGTGAGTACCGGGCGTGAGTCGTGCTTCGGTAGCTCAGATGGTAGAGCGCTTGCCCGCGAAAGGCAAAGGTCCCGAGTTCGAGTCTCGGTCGGGCACACAGTTTTAATCTGCCAGGAAGTTTCATATCAGCGCACACTCCGCTGCAGAGTGAAAATCTCATTCTGGAAACATCCCCCAGGCTGTGGCTAAGCCATGTCTCCGCAATATCCTTTCTTTCAGGAGTGCTAGTTTCGCAGGAGAGCTTCTGTAAAGTTTGGAAGGTAGGAGACGAGATACTGGCAGAAGTAAAGCTGTGAGTACCGGGCGTGAGTCGTGCTTCGGTAGCTCAGATGGTAGAGCGCTTGCCCGCGAAAGGCAAAGGTCCCGAGTTCGAGTCTCGGTCGGGCACACAGTTTTAATCTGCCAGGAAGTTTCATATCAGCGCACACTCCGCTGCAGAGTGAAAATCTCATTCTGGAAAATGGATACAGTGAGACACAAATAAAGAGAGCTCTGAAGACCGACCACAAGAAGAGAGAAGAAAGACCGGATGAAGATGAAGCAATGGGCTGTGCGTTCTTGCCATATGCAGGTTCTCCGACGTCCAAGATCGCGAGAATTCTCAAGAAACATAAAGTGAAGACCGTTTTCCGCGTAGCAGGAAAAATCAAAGACCTTCTCGGTTCAACGAAAGATCCACTAGGTCTGACGGCATCAGGAGTGTACAAGATCGGATGCGAATGTGGGATGCAATATCTAGGACAGACGCAGTGTTGCATCTCACAGTGCCGCAGTGAACACATTAGGCATGTACGCTTGGGTCAGACCAACAAATCTGCTGTGGCGGAACATAGCATTGACGAGAAGTACACATTCGATTTCGAGGACACAAAGAAAATATGCAGTACAAACGGATTTTGGGACTCAGTAATCAAAGAGTCCATAGAAATCAATTACACGACAACCTAATCAACCGCGACAGTGGCTACCATCTCAGCACGGCCTGGGAGCCTGCAATCAGGAAAATCAGAGAAGATCGTTCCGTTCCTCCAAGGGCCGTGGACGGAGCAGACAGAGACGGACGCCGGGACTTGAACCCTGCGCACGTGCGCGCCCCCCCCCCCCCCCCCCCCCCCCTCCCACTGGCCGATCCAGGCACATCGGGCATGCGATTGGCTGGCCGCGGGAAGCGGAGAGCGGTCCAGCAGAGATATAAGCCCGCGACTGACGATATCCCGACTCTTCGCCTGAAGATGATGGAAATGCATTCCATCGAAACGTTGCTACGAGACAACGGTGCTACTCGGCTGACAATCCGTGAAGACTTCATATATGAAATTCGCCGAGAAAACCTGCACTCGCATATAAGGAAGGCGGTGTCCCTCGGGGAGGACAGTTCTACTTGCTATAGATTTCTCCTAGAACGGTGCATTATTTTATTTTTCTTGATTGAGTTTTTACCAGTGTACAGGAAATTTGTTACACTATCTTGTTCAGCAGTCTCAAGGAGCCAACAAAAGTTACCACTATCTCACGGTCTAACATCAGGGATTCAAAAGGTCACTGCCTGACAGTTACACAATAAAAAGATAAAAGAAATAGAAAAGTGTTAAAGAGATGCCAGGAATGTTCCTTGAAGATCTCTGAAACTCATAGAAGGTATGAAGATTTGAAACGAGTGAAGTAGTAGTCACACTCTGCCCATCTTGGTAGTCAGAGTGGCACTGATTGCTGTGCACCTGCATCCTTAAGTCTACTTGTCCACTTGATAAACTGTATATTGCACACATTATTATTTCCCTTACACAAAGCAGATTCAGAAGGATTTAGGTTGCGGTTGGTACTGGGAGATGAAGAAGCTTTCACAGGATAGAGTAGCATGGAGAGCTGTATCAAACCAGTCTCAGGACTGAAGACCACAACAACAACATTATTTCCCTTATTTTTGTTTATAGTATACCTATTGTTTAGAGCTAGTTTTTGTATCTAATCCTTGTTGTGATATAAGTAACCTGCAACAGTCAGCATGCTTGCATTATTAGCATCCATATGTTATGCTAATAATAATTTTGTGTAGCTCAATGGCCATGTGCAAGTCTTTTAACTGGTCACTGCTGCACTGACTTGTGTGTCTGTAATACACCTCATTTATCTGACTGGAGAAACGGGACCTACAGTTTAACATGGAAAAAGAATCATGTGTCATTTTTGTGACTCTTCACGTTGTTGAGAGATGATGGCTAGATTTATGGCAGACTGAGGTGCTGGTCCGACTTGGATTTGATTCCATGGCCTCTTGATTTCCAGGCACACACTTTACCACTAGACAACTGGCCTGACCTTGGGGCACTGAGTTCACATGCTGCATTGATACATAATGTATCTGAAGGCAACCTAGATTTTTTTCACATTTTTGTTTATAAGGTGCATGTGTAAGCTGAAGTAAAAATACTTCATTTTATGTGATTTCCAAATCTCTTGTTAACGTGAAGTGACCTGGTCTACCTAGCCTGGCAATGCAGCTGAGGCTCTGCTGTGTCCAATGGCAGCTTCGTGGAAATCAGTGTGTTAAACAGTGGGACAATGCAGAGGCGAAAGGTTGCACTCTGTTTTGTGTTGTTTTTAACTTGAGAATCCTAGAATTTCCCCGTTTCCCATTGAAATAATGCTCACATGTTATTAAGCGATGCTGTGCCTTCTCCTTCCATAATTTATGTTGCCTTAGCAATAAAAATAGTGAAGAAATAAAAAAATTTAAAGTCAAAGTAGAGTTGACAAAATACTGTTAAAGACTAAAAATATTGCTTTTCGTAGAGTAGAACTAAAGAAAACCTGTTAGTCTTTATTCAGTTGTCAGCAGTCGACACCTGTAATTCAGTTGATGATGTATTGTCCTGTCCAGAGAAATTTAGTTACAATGCAAATGCTTCACTTGAATGCTATCAAAGATACTGATTTAGTTTTACGAACTGAAGGGGAGTATTTTCAGGAGAGTTCACAAAAGCAAATACTATATTGTAAAATTTAAAAACAGTTGAACTGGGCTTATGGTTCCTGAGAGTATATGTTAATTAGTCTAACATACGAAAGAATGGGTCAGGAGTGCTCAACAGTATGGTAATGTACTCACTAACAGAATACAAGAGCTGGCTTTAAATTATTTTGTTAGATTGCAAATTTATTAATTTTCTTGCATTCTAAGCATGTTTGTCTTTTACACTGAAGAGCCAAAGGAACTGGTACACCTGCCTACTACGAGGGTCGACTGAAAAGTAATGCCTCCACCTTCGTAACTCTTCAACAGTTGGCAACATTGGTATGTGGCAGGTACTGGTTTGTTCCGTAGCCTCTTCTCTACAGCTCCAGTTGGCGGGAAACCTTAGCATTGAATGATTGTGTTGTTACAGTGTACAGTACGGAACCCTGCGCAGGCGGCCAGTCAATACGATTTAAGAAACATGTAGTCATTGAATTCTTGATAACAGAAGGTGTCACCCCAAAGGAGATTCATCAGAGAATGAAACGTCGGTCTATGGAATATCGACACAAAGACTCACCCCAGCAAAAAAAATTCAAGACGCAGCTCTCAGCTGGAAAAATCATGGCTACAGTGTTCTGGGACGCAGATGGTGGTTATCCATGTTGATTGCCTTGATCGTGGAACAACAATAAATTCAGTGTGTTACATCACAATGCTGTAACTCTGAAACAATGGCTAACAAGGGTCTGAAAGGAAAAGGGAAATGTTTTCCTGCAGCATGACAATGCCTAACCACACACTTCATGTGCCACCAAAGCAGAACTTCAGAGATTGAATCTCACCACTGTACGTCATTCTCCATACAGTCCAGATTTAGCACCGTCTGACTTCCATCTGTTGCTGATAATGAAAGATGATCTGCGGGGACATCATCATGCTTCTGATGAAGACGTTGAGAGAATTGTGAGACCGTGGTTGCGGAAACAGAGTGTCGACTTCCTCTGTGACGGCTTCAGCAAATTTGTTCATCGTTGGCAGAAATGTATCCAGCTGGCTGGTGATTATGTGCAAAAGTGAATATTGAGAATTAAAGATCACATTCTAAGGATTATTTCTGCATTTGATTTATTAAAATATGCCCATCCAAACCCAATTAATGAAGGTGGAAGCAGTACTTTTTATTCAACCCTCGTAATACCATGTACGGCCCCCGCAAGCATGCAGAAGTGCCGCAACACAATGTGGCATGGACTCGACTAATGTCTGAAGTAGTACTGGAGGGAAGTGACACCATGAGTACTGCAGGACTGTCCATAAATCTTTAAGAGTGTGAAGGGGTAGAGATCTCTTCTGAACAGCATGTTGCAAGACATCCTAGATATGCTCAATAATGTTCATATCTGGGGAGTTTGATGGGCAGCAGAAGTGTTTAAAATTTGGAGACTGTTCCTGGAATCACTGTGTAGCAATTCTGGATGTGTGTAATGTTGAATTGTCCTGCTGGAATTTCCCAAATCTGGATTGCACAATGGACATGAATGGATGCAGGCAATCAAACAGGATGTCACCTGTCAGTCATATCTAGAAGTATCAGGGTCTCGTATGACTGCAATTGCAAAGCCCCACACTGTTATAGAGCCTCCACCTGATTGAACAGTCCCCTGCTGACTTGCGGAGTCCATGGGTTCATGAAGTTGCCCCATACCTGTACATGTCCATCTGCTTGATACAATTTGAAATGAGACTCGTCCGACCAGGCAACATGTTCCCAGTTATCAACAGTCCAATGGCAGTGTTGACCAGTCCAGGCGAGGTGTAAAGTTTTGTGTTGTGCAATCATCAAGGGTACACAAGTGGGCCTTTGGCCCCGAAAGCCCATATCAATGATGTTTCATTGAATGGTTCACACTGTGACATCAATGGCATTTGTTACGTTATATACAAAAAAAATTACATGTATATTTTATACATTTTTATTTTTAATTTATCAGCATGAATTTTTCTTTTGTTAGACCATGATTATTTCTCTCAGGGATATTATATTTTCTTATCACTTTTACTTATGTGCATAAGTAAGTATGAAACGGGTTCTTGAAGGGCCGCTGTTATTCATGACCCACTTTAGATTTTGAACAGGATGACTAAAATATAGTTGCTGTTAACTGAATTGGATGTAATTTTGGTAATTTCTATTTATTGATTGCAAAGCAAGGCTCAAGAGAATTTCGATTGTTGCCGTGGAGCGGCCAAGATAAAACTTACTGAACTCATGGAATCTGTATAATTTAAAAAATGAACTTTAACGTAAATTAATTATTTGTTGCAATTTAGAAAGGTTCTTACAACAAAATCTCTTGCATTTACATTTACTGTTAACACTTTGAAAAATAAATTAATACTTCGGTGCGCAATGGCCTACCCGAGGCTGCATCGGAAGATGAGCTTCTCGCAGCGCAAATTACTGGAAAAATGCTTATTAAAAATAATTAGCCACTGCGAGCATTTGAGGTGACAACTATTACAAGGAAATTCAATTTGTGATAACAATAACAAGTTTATTGTATCAAAAATAAGAATAACTTACATAAAATATGTGTAGCTGCTCAATGGCTGCCTTCCGTATAGCGAAACAAAACAGTGTGTGTACCATAAAATACGTCCTTCCTCCTCGGCCATACAATCACGACTCATTTGATCCTTTTTTATTTTCATAGATATTAAATAAAGATGCTACTCTTAAATTATCACTGCACATCAGTTGTTTCAAGAACATTAACTGAATCTTTTATACTAATTATGTTCATAAAATATGTAAACTACGGTTTACAACCAATAAAAATGTCAATATTTATGTGACATACCAGAATGAGATTTTCACTCTGCAGCGGAGTGTGCGCTGATATGAAACTTCCTGGCAGATTAAAACTGTGTGCCCGACCGAGACTCGAACTCGGGACCTTTGCCTCTCGCGGGCAAGTGCTCTACCATCTGAGCTACCGAAGCACGACTCATGCCCGGTCTCACAGCTTTACTTCTGCCAGTATCTCGTCTCCTACCTTCCAAACTTTACAGAAGCTCTCCTGCGAACTTTGCAGAACTAGCACTCCTGAAAGAAAGGATATTGCGGAGACATGGCTTAGCCACAGCCTGGGGGATGTTTCCAGAATGAGATTTTCACTCTGCAGCGGAGTGTGCGCTGATATGAAACTTCCTGGCAGATTAAAACTGTGTGCCCGACCGAGACTCGAACTCGGGACCTTTGCCTGCCAGGAAGTTTCATATCAGCGCACACTCCGCTGCAGAGTGAAAATCTCATTCTGGAAACATCCCCCAGGCTGTGGCTAAGCCATGTCTCCGCAATATCCGTTCTTTCAGGAGTGCTAGTTCTGCAAGGTTCGCAGGAGAGCTTCTGTAAAGTTTGGAAGGTAGGAGACGAGATACTGGCAGAAGTAAAGCTGTGAGACCGGGCGTGAGTCGTGCTTCGGTAGCTCAGATGGTAGAGCACTTGCCCGCGAAAGCCAAAGGTCCCGAGTTCGAGTCTCGGTCGGGCACACAGTTTTAATCTGCCAGGAAGTTTCATATCAGCGCACACTCCGCTGCAGAGTGAAAATCTCATTTTGGAAACATCCCCCAGGCTGTGGCTAAGCCATGTCTCCGCAATGTCCTTTCTTTCAGGAGTGCTAGTTCTGCAAGGTTCGCAGGAGAGCTTCTGTAAAGTTTGGAAGGTAGGAGACGAGATACTGGCAGAAGTAAAGCTGTGAGACCGGGCGTGAGTCGTGCTTCGGTAGCTCAGATGGTAGAGCACTTGCCCGCGAAAGGCAAAGGTCCCGAGTTCGAGTCTCGGTCGGGCACACAGTTTTAATCTGCCAGGAAGTTTTATGTGACATACCGTCACATGGGCCCCCTAGAGAGGGTGTACGTAATAAAGTCCACTGTTTATGTACAGACTCACTATGGTTTCATATTTAGTTCAGTTTTGTGGATGGCCGATGGTTCATTTTGGCGCACCTATTTCAATTCACTGTTCAATACTCTGTTTATTACACAATTATGGGTGTCATACATAATTTACAATTACAGGTGAGTACATGTATCAGTCCCAACTGTCTTTTTGTTCTATTATGAATAGGAACAATCCCTGATCTTACAGACCCGAGGCACTTTGACTTATGCTCCCCCATTCGGGTTACAGGCCTTTGGAGTATCGTTATTACGGTTTATTTTGATTTACATTGAATGTGTAGCACCTGCACACAAATTAACAGACAAATATATACATATACATTTACATTACGAAAAACATCACCATTAAAACATGAAATTACATAATGTACAACAGTCTTTTTTCTTTTGTACAGATAGTTGCTTTAATTTTTATGTTTTTTGTGTATCAGTTTGTTACAATTTTACGTGGTGTATCAGTTCATTGTTGACTACAACACTTTTGGATCTGATCGAAGTAAATGTTGCCGAAGGCGGTTTGTTGTTGGTCTGGTGGTGTGTCGCTGCTGGCGTAGACGGTAGCGTATGTGACCGCTTGTAGCAGCCGGTGCCGGTTCGTTGGCCCAAGCGGTGACGTAGGTGCGCACAGCTGCCGGTCGGTGGGCGGGGTGCCATGGCCGCTGCACGAACAGGACAACCGCCGATCGCTCGCCACGTCGCGCAACATGTAAACATTTCACTGAGTATCAGTTCATCAGCATAATAAAGTAAATATACCTGCTATAAGTGTTGGAAGAAAATTCATTAGTTTCCCAAACACTCCACAGTCACCCGTGTTCACTGTTTATGGAATGCATTGTAAGAATGTACGAACAAACGAGTTCCAGGTCTTTAAATAAGTTCTGGTACGAACTCACACATTTTACGCTGGTTTAACATAACTGCAGTTTTGAGCTAAGTGTTCACTTGATCGCAGTACGCACTGTCACTATGGTGAGTGTTCAGTTGAGTACGTTGCGGTGACACTTTTCGCTTCATACCACTTGGCCTGGGTTTCTTCTAGAGTGCATCTGCCGGTCCAGAAACCACAGTTCGCTGTGCGCTACTTATAGCGTATTTTCACAGTCCACTGCTATGGCTCCGTTTATCAGAAGTCTCACTTCTTTGCAGAAACATTTATCCACACTGTGAATGTCTATCATGTTTCACATCTAAATTGTTTTCTGTGAGAGGCACACCATCTGAGCTATTAATTTTTATTCTTTTGTTCACCATACTTTCAGAACAGTCTTCCTCTGTTAAACACAGTCACACATGTTGTGTTCTTGCACAGGTAACTGTTCACACTTTTATGTCATTCCAATTCGTAGTTCAGTTCATCCATCTTTTCACTATTTGAGTGTTCGGATAGTCACTTTTAAATTTGAACATGGTTTATTGCATTTTACTAGAATTACATAATAAATTTGCTTTCAATTTTACATGTTAATATTATGTATATACATAGATACGGTACAATTAGAGATCCTTCTAGGTCCGTTTATCACTTAATATTCATTGATTGACCTAGTTGTCACCCCTTATTTAAAGTTTTACCAGTTGGTCATGCTGGATCCATGAGTTCAGTAGGTTTTATGACGTGTGTATTATTTGTCCATTCAACACTGATTCAGAAACTTTTGTCATTGTCGCATTTGCAGCTGCCTTGCTTGCGCGCGGGTGTACCTGCAAGCACCTTCAAGCTGGAATCAGTGTGGAAGTCAAGCGATAATATTCTGTTTGAAAATTTTTATTACGTGAATTCTCGCATTTGTACAACGATTCGCTTTTAATTTGCGCGTCTGACAACCATGCACAGTGCTTCTTCCCTTTTCAAGGTTTATCCTGTGCAGAGTGTCCTTACGCAAATTCATTTGCTAATCTCTTTTCTGTCACGGCACTTGTTTAAGTGCAGTATTCTCCTTCTGTCACAACTCACTCACACATACTCTTAGCAACTACTCTATATCTAACAAGCACAAGTATAAAATCAAATAAACATGAAATAAATCTTACTAACTAGGCATACAACTTACATCTACCTTTACACACTACACATTTTAGACTTAAACCCTTAAGAATTCCTGGATATAAATGGTTTTATTATTTGCCACCGCAGCATTCTCTGAATTTCTCTCCCCACAGTTTGTCTTTTTGACCACGGTATTGAATAGGAGGCACGGCAGAAAGTTTGGTGAGGTTTTACTTGCATGTTGAACTCCTACTCTTTTATTATCCCCGGTTTTTCTGAAAACACTTGTACAAATTGGTTCAGCACTTGGCTCAAGTCAGATTGCTGTGACAGGCTCAGGTACGAAGATTCAGCTACTTTTGATGTAATATGTTGCTTAATAATAGCAGTTTCCTGTTCCCAACCGGATTCCGGTTTGCTGCTGTCTTGATTTACAATACAGTTGTTGTGATTCAACGCATCAGGATCCTGTAAAGTTACCCGGACGTTCTGGCAGTAGTTCACATACACGTCTGGAGTCCTCAAAATGCCAGATCAATTTGTCGGTTTAGATAGGTTAAGGTGCATCTGGCTTGGGGAGGTCAATTTTTGCCTTCAATTCCCTAAGCACGTCAAGGCCCAGGATGCAAGGTACTGTGAGATTTTTTACCACCAGGAATGAGCACAGTATGGCTTCGTTTTCCAGGGCAATCTCTGCCTGCACCTGATTCTTTATTAGCTGCACCCTGCCCCATAGAGCACCTACTAGCCTACAATTTTCTACTGGCAGGCTGGGCAACTTTTTTACGCTATCCACGCACTTGAATAACTGCTCACCAATACAATAAGCACTCGCCCCTGTATCCAATATTATTATTACTTTGACCCCATTTATCTTTGCCACAAAGGCAGTCTGCACATGTTCTATTTCTTGTTGGTCCGCAGGTCATGGATCAACTGTCAGTTCATCTTTCACTTCATCTTTCATCTTGCATCTGTCATTGTAGCAGAGCAAATTCACCCCCACATTCTGTCTGCCCCCCCTCTTTCATCTTTCTGACCATCTGGGAAGGCCTACAGAGGTCGGCCAGAGTTTGACGGCCTGTCGCACCCTGCCGACATGTGATCAGACACATCGGTTATTTGAACATTATCAGTCACAATTGGTGACATGCACTGCAGTGCGTACACGTGTGACTGATTGTTCGGAGGCTGAGGTGGAGACGGTGGCATCGGGATGACATTGATGTGATTAACAAGCACATGACCTGACGGCATGTTTTGATGTGCCTGCCAGTTTGCTGGCCCTGCCCGTTGCCACTGCTCATTGGTAGTTCTCATATTTTTATTGCCGAAGTTCGAGTTTCCTTCCCCTTCGCCTCGTCTCTTTTGATTGTAGTTTTCTCCACCTCTTTTTGGTGAAAACGAGTTTGACTGGCCACGCTGGTACATATTGTATCCAGTGCTGTGCCAGTGACTATCCACAGTGGGCACACTATTCATTCCCATTGCGAATATTCGTCACTCTTTGAATACCCATTCTTACGAGGGCTCTTATTGGATTGGTTTTTTCCTTTACCGTTTGCTTGTCCATTGTCTGTACTCCCCTGGTCTCCCTGCCTGGCATCCTCGTGTATTAAATCGAGGGAGTCTATGGTTGCCACAAACAACTCCAAGTCCATGTCAGGGATGTGTATGAGTTTCTCTCTTATCATTATAGGCAGTTTACCCTTCAAAATTCTTAGAACGTCCCTGGCAGGCATGGGTTCATCCCAGTATCTTGTTTTGTTCAGGTATCTTTCAAAATATTTTCTCAAGTTACCTGAACGGGGATTGAATGGTTCCGTGTTATACACTTGTTTCTGGAGACGCTCCTGAACAGACCTGGACCAGTATCTGGCAAGAAATTTACTTTCAAATTCAGACAACGACGGACACTGCTCCACGATTTCCATCGCCCACAGTGTCGCATCGCCTGTGATGAAAGAGATCACAAACTGAACCTTTTGGTGCTCAGTCCATGATGCTGGGAGTACATTCCGGAAACTTTTTATAAAGATTACTGGATGGACATTCTTTTTCTCGTCATTAAACATCTGGGACTGCCTGTGTTTTAATAGTGATTCCTCGTGCTTTACTTGTGCTATAGTTGGTAGCGCTACCTCTCTGTTCATGGTGACAACACCTGAACAATTGACTGGTGAGTACAGTTGCACTTCCTCGCAGTCAGCTTTTTCCATTCGGCATACATTTATCGGCACATTTCCGTACTGTGTTTTGCTATTGTTAGGCGCGGCGGTCGATGACTGCTCGGCCCGCTCTAATTGAGCTACTACCTGTGTTACACAGTTGTTGACTCGCTGCTCGAGCGAGTTAGAAATTTCATCAACAGTTTTAATAATATCTTTCACTTGTTTTTCCAACACGCACTGAGCTTTGTCTAATTGATCTACACATTCGTCCAATTGCGTGACCTTTTGTGGAATGTCTTTGTTCTGGTCTACCAACTCAGCTACTTGCTGTTTTACTACATCAATCTCCTGTGACAAATATGACACCACAGCACCCTGTCACGTTCAAACATTTCATTCATTTTTGCCAGGCACTGAGCATCACGCTGCTGTTCCTAACGTTTGCGTTCCAGGCGTTCCTGTCTTTCCTTTTCCTCACTTTCGAGACGTTCTTCCGCTAAAATGTCCTTAACTTGGGTAATTAATGCCTGCTCCCATTGCTTGTCTCTCATGTCTATTGTGTCATCAGCACCGTTAGAAAATCAGTCGTTGGTACAGGTACTTGTACAACATTTGCGGTCGATGCATTAGCATTCTCCTTCCCTGTGCCAGTAATCGAGTGGATTTCTTTGCTCAGTTGGGCTTGATCCTGATCAGTGCCTAATATTTTGTCCATTTCAGGTTGCTCAGCTTCTGGTTTTGGAAGTTGAGAACCTGTCATTGTGGGTGAGTTCCTCACTGGAAACTCTTGTATATTTTTGTCTGTGTCATAGCCTGACAGATCTTCCCCCTCTAACCGTTTGTCCTTGCGTGTCTTCACCATTTCGACTAGTATTAATCCTGACTGGTAAAACACGAGTACACACAAAATCTATTTTCCCCCAAAAATGACACACACACACACACACACACACACACACACACAAAAAAAAAAACTGTTTTCCCCCAAAAATGACACACACACACACACACACACACACACACACACACACACACACACACACACACACAAATATACTAGCTACACAAAACACTGAAATCAAGTAAAGCAAAGAAGCTACCTACTACTGTTACTACTGAAACTAACAGTTACACTATCGCACTCATAATATTTCCGTTGCACTGTGAAAAATTTTACTTCTGCTAAAACATTACTTTGGCAATCAACTGCACTAGCATTTATTTGATTCACACAGCTGATTGTGTGCCTTCAAATCCAGAACACTAATCACTGTCTCAGAATTCTAGCACTGATTTTTGTTCAGTAGTAGTAAATGAATCTGTTTCACTGTCTGCTGACATTAAAAGAAATTGAATAAACACTTCTGACAAATTTTAACTCAAGAAGATAAACACAGTGCATGGCCCCCAGATCCTTTCTTCCTTTAGTTTCCAGCCCAGAAGCGCATGCATATACACCCTTACCTTTATTAGTTATTGTTGCTTGGTGTTGTCTTTATCTCAGTTGAGACAATGGTACGCATCTAGTCAGCTTCATGTCCATATATCTTCATTGGTTGGATCTTGTACAAGTTTTGTATTTTGTGGTACATGGAAATAGATTACATATATGGCATTAATTTTACATACATATAATTACATACATAATAAATTTTCTTTTAAATATAGTTTTATAGACGGGCAACCATATCTCAGTCAATTTCTGTGTACTTGATATTGGTACATAAAATTTCGGGCCCCACGCTTGGTGCCATATATATATATATATATATATATCTAAAAACAAAGATGATGTGACTTACCAAATGAAAGTGCTGGCAGGTCGACAGACACACAAACGAACACAAACATACACACAAAATTCAAGCTTTCGCAACAAACTGTTGCCTCATCAGGAAAGAGGGAAGGAGAGGGAAAGACGAAAGGATGTGGGTTTTAAGGGAGAGGGTAAGGAGTCATTCCAGTCCCGGGAGCGGAAAGACTTACCTTAGGGGGAAAAAAGGACGGGTATACACTTGCACACACACACATATCCATCCACACATATACAGACACAAGCAGACATATTTAAATATGTCTGCTTGTGTCTGTATATGTGTGGATGGATATGTGTGTGTGTGCAAGTGTATACCCGTCCTTTTTTCCCCCTAAGGTAAGTCTTTCCGCTCCCGGGACTGGAATGACTCCTTACCCTCTCCCTTAAAACCCACATCCTTTCGTCTTTCCCTCTCCTTCCCTCTTTCCTGATGAGGCAACAGTTTGTTGCGAAAGCTTGAATTTTGTGTGTATGTTTGTGTTCGTTTGTGTGTCTGTCGACCTGCCAGCACTTTCATTTGGTAAGTCACATCATCTTTGTTTTTAGATATATTTTTCCTTCGTGGAATGTTTCCTTCTATTATAACTATATATATATATATATATATATATATATTTAAAAAGAAAGATGATGAGACTTACCAAACAAAAGCGCTGGCAGGTCGATAGACACACAGACAAACACAAACATACACACAAAATCTAGCTTTCGCAACCAATGGTTGCCTCGTCAGGAAAGAGGGAAGGAGAGGGAAAGACAAAAGGATTTGGGTTTTAAGGGAGAGGGTAAGGAGTCATTCCAATCCTGGGAGCGGAAGGACTCACCTTAGGGGGAAAAAAGGAGGGAAAAAAGGATAGGTATACACTCGCACACACACACATATCCATCCTCATATACACAGACACAAGCAGACATTTGTAAAGGCAAAGAGTTTGGGCAGAGATCTCTGCTTACCCTGGCACAGGAAAAAAAAAAAAAAAAAAAACTGAAAATGTTGTAGCTAATTATCAATAATTGGTAACAGGTCAGAGAAGCACGAAAGCCAACTGAAGTGGAGGAGTGACCAAGTAGTAGTACATACAAGTTTGTGGTTATGAATATAGGATATTCTCACCAAAGGAAGAAGAAGTTGATCACCTTCCACTGGATGGCTCAGTCTTCCCACAATTACAGAAATTGCACACAGCCCTTCTGTGTTGTAGCTACAGTGCCCAACAGCTTCTTCTTCAAGCAGTTGCCACCTCACAACTCTGTTCAGTTTCTCAAGGCAGCTGGACACCAGGAGCCATACTATGTACCTTCACTCACACGCACTTGCGGAGAAAACACCTCACTCGGGCACACTGCTCTCGCCTCTATATAGCCATTCTTCATGGACTAGCCTGCCCCCTATTGTAACCTTGCCTCTCACAAAGATGTAACCAGGGAAAGATCACAGAGTTGATAGTGTGCAACATGCCAGAAGTACTGGCACACACAGCAAACTCTACACAGGAGGAATAAGTTTAATTTCCTATCAGGTGATCCAGAGATATGTGACTAGTTACTGAAGGAAAGAACAGATGCAATATCCTTTGCCAATCCAAGGCAGTGCACCTTGTCTAATGACCCTGTCACTCACAGTGCATGGAAATGTACTCTTCCTTCTTTACTTTTTAGTGTATTTTTGTTACAGATGTTGGGTTCTGTGTGATGATTGTATGGTACCCTGAATATTGTTTTTCTTTGGAGCTTGTGTGAAAGGAGTGGGAGGATAATGCTCCCCCATACGTGGCATTTGATAAGCCACATGTACCTCTTGGGTCATGTTAGATGGTACACATCTCAGGGAGCATAGTCATTGTTGCCTGGGTGTGGATTTGGTTGAATCCAGGATTCCTGAGATAGGGGCTAATCAAACCACAACAACCTGCATTTCTAAATGTAGCCACAAACTTGCATCACTATTTTAACTAATAAGTATGGGGATTTTTCTTCTTAATAAAATGTTCTGCTACCACCATGTCTTGGCAAAAAAAAATGTTTCTCTTAAAAAAGCGTCATCAATGTCCCCAAAGTCGAATCAAGAGATGGAAAAAGGGCCAAAAGTATCTGGAACTGAACCATCAAACCATGCTATCTTGGTATTGTGTGAATTATCTTACTTGTCCCTCAAGTGTCTACCCCCCCCCTCCCTTTTTCCCCTCTGCTACAAACTCATCACTATGAAGGAGCAGTAACAGAAAGGGGGGGGGATGCCTCACCACTATGCTGGTTCTTGTACCTCTTGTACCACATTAGAACATTAATGGGGTCAGGAGACATTTGGAGGAACTACGACTTTTAGCTCAGGAAAGACTACCGTATTTACTCGAATGTAAGCCGCACTTTTTTTCTGGTTTTCGTAATCCAAAAAACCGCCTGCGGCTTAGAATCGAGTGCAAAGCAAGCAGAAGTTATGAAAAATTTCGGTACATGCCGCCACAACTAACTTCTGCCGCCGAATATATGTAGCGCTACGCAGGCATGTTTTGTAGGCACAAGGATAAATACTGGTGCCAAAATCTCAGCGTCAGTAAATAAATTTAAAAAAAAAGTGGAAGACGAGCTTTTTTTTCTCCGCCGCGAGTTTCGACCACTGCATTTTCATACATTATCCAACAAAGTAAATACAAATTCCGTATTGTTCATCTTCGAATGTAGCACAATTTCAGTGTACTACGAAAATCTGACTGGTAAGACTGTTTGGGATGTTTGTCAATATGGCCAACTCTACGTTAGTACGTTCTGAATTTTTTCCTATCTGTGAGAAGAGATGGTTGCTAATAGGAACCTGATGAAATTTGAATCATATACAGTATTCTCTTCACCATAAGAATTATACGAATATAAACATTTTGCCATGTATTCTTTCGTGTTTGCTGCTATCTCATTTAAATCCTGTCTGCCTAATAAACTACGAAACTAGAGTGAGACAACAGCAAACGCGGAAGAATATACATATCGTGTCATGTTTATATTCGTATTATTCTTATGCCTAATAGTGATACAGTCAGAAATGAAGCACGGCAAGTGACTAGATTTTTAAATCTAAAATGACTCTAATTTCTGTGCAGAATTTGATGTAATAAAGAAGCGACCGCAAAGATTTTCTAACGGAGAAAAATTTTTGCCTAACTTTCGTTCAGAACATGTTCTATCATACGCAGTCTATTATTTGATTCTTGTTGATCATTATCAAAGAAAGCAGCAGTGTAAGTAACAACAAATTGCGGTCTCTTGCCATTGTTTCGCTAATGAGATGATTCCTCTTTTTTTTTTTTTTTTTTGTTTTTTTTTAATTGTACGCGGCGGTAGCGCGCACAAAAGCAAGCCGTACCGCGAGCCGCGACAGGCCGTAAACACGCACTATCAGAATGCGACAAACAATGCATGACACAGTGCAGTAATGCATTTTCAGCTTAAGAGTGACGCAAACACCTATAACAAAGAAAATGGCAATTATCAGATCAAAGCAAAATAAGCAATCGATTCAAACCAGACGAAGCAAGTGAAAAAGGAAGGGCACCCGTATAAATATGGACGGAGCGCCTGACGCATAGCAATGGCTACGTGGTAAAGCTTAACTGCTAAGCTTAGACTCGAACCAAACTACTGTAGCTGTATCGTCATTCATTCGACCTAAATTGTGTCTCATATTACAATGGACAAACTTTGTTTCGATTTGGAGGTGTGGCCTAAAACTTTTCTCTCCCCTTGAATTTCGAGTCTCAAATTTCAGGTGCGGCTTAGATTCGGGAATTTTTTTTTCCTTTATTTCGAGTCTCATTTTTCAGGTGCGGCTTAGATTCGAGTGCGGCTTAGATTCGAGTAAATACGGTAACATATGTCAGTCTCCAGAAGATGCATTCACCTGAGCTACATGGCTACAGTCCTCACAGAAAGGACTATCTTGGTGGGTAGAGAGCTAAAAGAGTTGCTATTTTAGAATATATTCTCTCTACCTGCACCACTTCTCCCTCCCCCATGAAATGCTATATGAAAAGAATCTCACTGAACTCATGCAGCACCCTAGCCATTCCTCCTGTGTGAGAATATTGCACATCAATGTAGTATGGGGCTCAGCAACTTATGCCCCAGGGGTAGAGCCATTGAGAGCCCCCACCCCCAATGTCATCACATACATGGCTGTTGAACATGGGGCAGAGCAAGCAGGTCACTGCAGTTGAAATCTCACTGTTGTCTCCAGACCTTGTAAACACTCCTCAGCCGAAAGTGGTGAAAACTTAAAAGTGACTACTTCCCAGTCTACAATCACCTACTAACTGGGAGCTATGCCCGAAAGAAAGCCATCGAGATACATGAAATGTGCTCACATTTGCAAATGCGGCCAGATGGTCTATTACCAGACTTGTACAGTTTACACAACAAGGTGAATAGTCATTTCGTAGCACTTCCCCCAAAGTTTTTAGAAATTCTGATGGAATGTCACCTATCTGTTTTGCCTTATTTGATCTTAAGTCTTCCGAAGCTCTTTTACATTCTGATTCTAGTAATGGATCCCCTGTCTTTTCTATATCGACTCCTGTTCGTTCTTCTATCACATCATCAAACAAGTCTTCACCATTCTCTCTTCATTGTGCTATTTCCACCCATATGCTCTCTCCCCTCTGTATTTAACAGTAGAGTTCCCATTACAGTCTCACTTTTGGGTAGTAATGGAAGCTCTTTGCCCCAAACTGTTGCTCGCCCAGTCGAATATATGGTCTCAGATATGGAGCAGCAATTAATGGAGAGAGTGGCAAACTTCATTTAATTTTCTATCGCTCTTGATGAGTCCACGGACGTTGCCAATATGTTTCAGCCCATCACATTCATTTGGGGTGTCAATGACAATTTGTGTGTCATCAAAGAATTTCTTGACCTTATACCATTAAAAGACACTATCATGGTTTTGGATATTTTTCTAGCAGTGGAAAACATGTTTGAGTCAATGGGTTTAAAATGGGAATGCCTGACCAGTGTAACAACGGATGGAGCCCCTGCACTAAAATAAAAAAATGGCTCAAGTCAGCTGCTCCTTATTTGCGGCAGTCCATTTTCTGATACACCAGGAGGCACTTTGTGTGAAGATTGTCAACATGAAAAATGTTATGGGCACAGTTGTTTGAATGGTTAATTATCTTTGCTTGCATGGGCTCACACATTGCCAATTTAAATAATTTCTGGCTGATATCAAAGTGGAATACCCAGACATCCCTTACCATGCTGAAGTAAGATGGCTGAGCAGAGGTTTTTCTCCTTGAGGGATGAAATCAATATCTTTTTGGAAATGAAAAGACATCTAGAAGGATTACTTTGTGATCCTGAGTGGGTGGTGAATTTGGCTGTTTTGAGTGACCTAACTGGTTATTTAAATAGTTTGAACATTTCACTTCAAGGCAAAAATCACTCTTTTGTTGATTTAGTGCAGACAATTCAAGCATTTCGAAGAATATTTATTTTGTGGGAAAACAGTTGTGCAAGGAGAAATATGGACACTTCCCTGCATTAGACAGCATTAAAGAAGATGTTGATTTTTCGGGTTATGTTCAAATCATTTGCGAATTACAAGAAGAGTTTGAAAACAGATTTTCGGAGATAAGTGAGCTTCAAACGGCCTTAGATGTATTTGTTTGCCCGTTTTCCCTTCGGGCAGAGGACATCTCACAAGTGTTTCAACTAGAGTTGATTGACCTGCAGTGTGATATCTGCCTGAAGGACCGCTTTCTTATGTGTAAAACTTTGGATGACTCTTACAGCTGTTTTCTACGAGAGAAGTATCCTCTTTTGCACAAGCACATGGCAAAAGTTCTCTCAGTGTTGGTTCCATGTATATTTCTCAGTGCATTTTCTTCCTTTTAAAGCTTGCTAAAACTAAGAACTGTTCATTACTTAGTGATAAAAATTTCACTAATTCTTTGAGGTTAGCAGTCTTCCAGAACATTGTACCAAACCTAGACAAAGTCATATCCGCGAAAAAGAAAAATGTGTAAAATGTTAATTGTCTTCTTTAACAATTTTGACTGTAAGGATTAAATGTCTTTATAAACTTAATTCTATTTTTTTAAATAAGTTTTCAAACTTGGTCAATTAAAGTTATTGCGTACAAAACAGCAAACTAAGGATCCAATGTCTAAACTCTGAAAAGGTATACAAAAAACTGTAGCACAAAGTACAACAAAAAATATTTACTATTAACTACTAACAGTAAGAATGAGACTCTACATCCCTTACATAAAATTATTTCTAAAATAGAATATTTATGACACTAGTTCATTTCAGAAATTGATGTATCTTTCAGAAGACACCTACTGTACATAAGACGAGTGTACATGTGCCATAATAATAAAATCAACCTGTGGGTCAGTAAACTACTAAGTTGTTCTCTGATTCTTGTTTTGGATATTGTTTTCTAAAGCTTTGCGTAGTAATTCTGCCACACAAACACTAATTGTTACCTAAACATTAAATGGTTTGCTGGTTTTACCTCTTGTCGACCACTTTTACTCCCTCTGTTATTGTGTTGACGTTGGATCTGATCGCAGGACTGTCCAGTGCGGAGCAGTGTTGAGTGGTCTCACTTTCTCTGAGCTATCTCTTTTGCTCCAGTGTCAACACTAGTGACACATGGTCACTTACAGGGAGCTGAACTACACTGTCTTGCACCCGCGAAGCGTGTCCGCGTCCGCCGGATGCAATTCTTGGATGAGCCTGGTTTAGACAGTGGCACAACATTTCATCAGATTTGCTGTTGCTGCCAGTCAGGATTAGGCTTTCCAGCAGTACAGAAGTTACCACCAAGAGGGGCACTTAGTACTTCACTTCCACCAATGATGAAGAATACAACTGCACCTTTTCCATGTGGGAAAGAATTCTGTCTTGTCTGTGGCTTGTGACAAGTCACCTAGTCATGTTAGGGTTTGTTACAGCATGATGCAGCACCTCATGGGGAGTAACAAAGAAGTCTTCCTCATCCTTTTTAACTGCTTTTGAGCATCAGGGCTATTTCCTGTCCTACAGAGACAATCCATTTTAATTTAATTATATAACCTTTTAAGTGCTGAATATGACCAAGTAATTATCATAGTATTGATCTCACCATCTGTGTGGAAAACATATTGGAGTCGATGGTCTCATTTTTAATTGCTCGTGTTCTTCCTTTTTGCTCTCATGGTCTGGGGATAATGGACATCTCCTTGATTTAAAAGGAACATTGTGGTTTTGGGGCCTGACATGTAACTTTAGCTTAACTGGTTACCATACCTTACAGACCTGCAAGCATGGTCCCTAAAAGCACTAAATGTTTTATTATGTAGTGGTGATACTTAATAGGGACCAGACCGAATGTATCCTCTTCAGTTTACAGAAAGTTCAGGCACCTCATGTTGATTATGGGTGCATGGTGTAAAAATCTGTAAAATGCTTCTGTTTGCAAATGTTGAAAACAATGCACCATGAGAGAATTGTGAGGCTGGCCATAATGGCCTTTAGGACCCGCACTTATGAAGCCATGACAGTGAACCACTACTTACTATCAAGTGAGCTCTCTTCATAGTGCAGCAAGCATATGAAACAGTATCCATTCCACAGGTGTCTGCATACCATATCATTACTTGTCCACCAATGAAATGATAGCAGAACATGAGCAAGGGGTGATCTCCATGAATGTCTGCGTTTTAAAGGTAAGTGTGACTGATTTTAACATTTTATACCGAGGTTGGAGCAGATCTCCACTTTGGCTCCTAAAGAGGCCCAGAATTACTTTAGAGTTAACAAATTTCAAGAAACAATGCACTCCAGGTTTAACTTTTCATGTCCTTGTCTTGTAACATTTTAGATAGGTGTCATGGCTCTTGATATAGTAAACATTAATGGTTCAGAGTAAGGCAACTCCTTCGGCTGTTTAGTCACAGCCCCTGGTAATATTTCCAGAATTCACCTTCCCATTGAATACATTGTGTTTACTGCAAGGCTACATGCAATCCAGTAGGCACTTGAGTCAGTGAGACATTTTCAAAGCAAAGAGTTTTCCATCTGCTCCATTTTCCTCAGTGCTGCAATAGGATTGCAAAAAATGCACCCAGGAAAGAACAATGCTCAAAAATCATTCCAGACACCCTTCTTCGTCAACAGCAAGGGTACCAGAGCATGTGGGACTTTGGGGAAAGGAGCAAGCAGCCAACTAAGTCTGCAAGGAACACAATGTGTGACAATACACTATTCCCCTGCAGGCTGTTGTCTCATTGTTAAGTCAAGAAGCCATGTGAATGTGGAAGAACAATAAGCTGTGGTCACTGCAACCGCAACCAACTATCTGGCTGTGATGTACCTCGTATCAGTATCTCTGATGGAATGAAGCCACATTGTCTCAATGTAACATTATGAGTGGCTAGCTCACAAGTGGTGAGTACATATGAAAGTGTGGCTAACCGGCTGTGACAGAGCTGCTAGCTGAATAGAGAGACATGTACTGGGTGCAGGCAGGCAGGATATGACAGGTCAGCAGGGAAAATCTCAGAAGCATGTGGACAAAGTTGTTCTCTTACAGGATAGTTACAAGCAGGATGCTCCAGTGGGAAGACATAAGGAGGTGAACTAAAGTATTCTTAAAAAATGAATTATCACACTTTACAGACTTGCTACAAGAAAACCGGGCAAACCAAAGAAATAGTAGCACTGAGATAAACTCACTGTAACTTTGACTTCTTTTCTAAACAACAGGCCTTGAAAGTTGTAGATGTTGTAGTTATTACAGCTTATAAAAGTTAATAACAAATGAACCATCATGCAGTTTGTACACATCATATGAAAGCTGATGATGTCAGTATTAACTATAACATGTTGCTTTTGCAGGCAGGCAGAAATATAAACAATTATAAATAATTTACTAAGTATATATGCAAATTATAACAATGTGGGAAAAGAGAGATCCCTACTTACTGTAAAGAAGATACATTAATTTGTGGACAGGCACAATTAAAAGACACTTACACAAGTTTTCGGCCACAGCCTTCATCAGAAAAGAGAAACACACACCATTCATACACACAAGCAAGTACACCTCATGCACACATGACCACCATCTCCAGCATCTTGGGCTGGAATGCCTGTCTGCAACTTAATGTCTCTTCTTTACAGTAAGCAGCAATCTGTTTTTTTTCCTACATTGTTAATATTCTTACTTGCAGTTTCCATTGTTTGACTCTGTGTATGCAAATTGTGCCATGTAGTAATGGCATTCTAGCAGCAGGCCACTGTCTTTATTGAGGGTGTTGTTGCAAATTTTTCTCTCATTGCTTCTTTTATTACTCTATCCTGGGAACTATTAGTCCATGTAGAGGTGTCTCATCAAATGAGATCACTGTGAGAATCCTAGACCATTACTCAACAAATCCTGATATATAAGTAACCACATATAAAATTCTCTCGTGTTTCTAACCGCATCAAGTGGTTTAAAATCCACAGGCTTTTGGCTGAGTACTCCTTGGCCATTTTCAAGTGGTGACTGTCTTTTGGTTGCTGCCAGCATCCTTATATAGCTGTACTGCCTTCTGTGAAATCACTGGTACTCTCCCCAGTGCCATGTCAGATACTGTTTTTGTTTTGCACCCACTTTGCCCCTTTCAAACTTCCAATGGCTGGGTCCCAAGCATTCTAGCAGCAGGCCACTGTCTTTATTGAGGGTGATGTTGCAAGTTTTTCTCTCATTGCTTCTTTTATTACTCTATCCAGGGAACTATTAGTCCATGTAGTAACAGGTGTCTCATCAAATGCAATACAACGTCCATTTTTTAGGGCATGTCCTGCTACCACTGAATTTCTGATATTACTGTAGGTGAAAGCATCTCTCATGTTATACAGTGCTGTTCAGTAATACACAAAGTCAGTCTGGCATAAAACTGTCCACACTCACATGATACTTTATATATTTGTGATGTTCTGAAGGCTACAGCATCTTTTATTTGCCTCATGAATTGCCGAATTTTTGCTGGAGCCTTGAAGACCGAATTGATTTTATGCCTAAAGAGGCACAAAATCAGTTCAGTCTTCAGGGCTCCAACAAAAATTCAGCAACTCATGAGGCCAATGAAAGATTCTGTAGGCTTCAGAACATTATGAGTATATTAAATTGCCAAATTTTTGCTGGAGCCCTGAAGACCAAATTGATTTTATGCCTAAAGAGGCACAAAATCAATTCGGTCTTCAGGACTCAGCAAAAATTCAACACTCTTGAGACCTGTGAAAGACGACATAGGACTCAGAATTCCAGGAGAATATAAAATATCATGTGAGTATGAACAGCTGTATGTTAGACTGATTGTGAGTATTACTGAATAGTGTTGTGTAGTATACGAGAGATGTAGCAGAGCCGATCATGACCTAAAAAAAACAGACATTATATTGCATCTAATGAGACATCTGTTATTACACAGACTGATAGTTCCTGGGATAGCATAATAAAAGAAGTGATTGAGACAAAAATTTATGACAACACCCTCAGTAAATATGTCTGCTTGCAACTGATCATGGCTTGGAACCCAGCCATTGGAAGGTTTAAGTAGGCACAAAGGGCATGCAGTGAAAACATTACTTTATGTGACACTGGAGAGAGCACCAGTGACATCACAGAAGGCATCGTGTTCTATAAGGATGGTAGCAGTAACAAAAAGACAATCACCACTTGAAAATAGCTGAGGAGTACTTATTCAGAAGCTCATGGATTTTAAACCACTTGACATGGCTGGAAGCTCAAGAGAATTTTATCAGCACATATTGCCACAAAATCCTGCATTCATGTATAAGTAACCACACTTTGATGATTTATGATGTATTAGTAACATTAATTAAATTTGGACTCATTTCAAACTCTCATGTATTTTATCCATAACTGTTGTAAAAATATATAAATGTTTTAATGAGAGGGTGCAAACTGACTGAGAATTTCCTTTACACACTGTAGGCTGTCAATATTGGCTTATCGCTTGAGTCCAGTTGCTAGCCTGTGTGCAGAGGCTGCTGAGTCTTCTCTGTCTATTTGACATCTTCTCTTCATAGTAAGCCAAGCATATAGGTCCATTCAAAAATCACTGGCATCTATCTCCATTCTACAACCACCACTGGAACAGCTATTCTGTCACCATCCATGGATGGTCAATGAGACCATTTGGGTTCTGTGTAAGGGAGAGCCTTGAGTTACTACAGGTGGGGGTTAAGGTCCAAAGCCAGGGGTGGAGTAGGGGATCCTCCTGGCTTCTACACCAGATTAAATTTCTAAAATTAAATTTAACAAGATTTTGCATTGCCACCCAGATTTTATTACTGTTTACACAGATGAGTCTAAGCTGGGGGATTTTATTAGCCTATCTCTCATGTTACGTGGCATTGTCCTCAGGATGGGACTCCCACAGAAGTTTTCAGTTTATTACAAGGAATTATTTGTTATCCTGAAGGTCCTGGAGCAGATGAGATGACATCATGACAAGAAATTCCTCATCTGCTCAGATTCTCACAGTGCCCTTCACATTATTGGTCAGATGTACCCAGCAGATAAGATGATGCAACAAGTGCAGGATGCTCTCCTTCTCTTCCAAAGGTAACACAAGAAAATAATTTTTTGCTGAGGAAATAAACTAGCTGATGCAGCTACCATGAAGGCTTGCTCCCTTCCACTTCCTGCTCACTGTTCAGCCCCTCTGCAGGCTGTTACCTCATTTGTGGCCAAGAAGACTTGTGTTGGTGGGAGCCTCAGTGGCTGAAAGTTTACGTTCCATAAAATCTTACGTGCAACTGTGGCTTACCTCCTTCCAACCACAGTGAGCTGTAGAGGTAGCCTTTACAAACCATGGCTTTCACTTATGCTGCAGGGTGTCACCAGTGTATCACAGATACAGAACACAGCTGTCAATATGATGTAGCTCAATTGAGTAATAATAATAATAATAATAATAATAATTTTATTGTTGTTCAGCTGATTACAGCAATAGACAAAGTCAAGAGCATATATTTCTACATAAACTACTATATCGATGTAAATTGGTTTACATAAAATAGCTACACGTTAGAATACAGTATTTTCATCTTCAAAGAATTCATCAATGGTGTAAAATGGATTGTTCACTAGTAGCTTGTATAATTTAGCTTTAAAGATATTTACAGGCAGTTCGTTAAAGTCAGCACTTAGTCTATTAAACATCCTTAGTCCAAGAACTAGGTAAGAGTTATGCGATTTTGATAATCTATGATATGGTACATCTACAGATGTTCTGTTTGTAGTAACATGGCTATGAATATCACTTCTCACCACAAAATTAGACACATTGTTTCTAATGTACGTTAAAACATTGTAGATGAATAAGTTTACTACTGTAAGACACTGCAATTTAATAAACAGAGGTTTACAATGTTCTGTTTTATCAGAATCCTTTATTATTCTTATTACTTTCTTCTGTAAAAGTAAAATGTCATTTACATGACAGCTACTACCCCACAGTAAAATTCCATAAGAGATGATGCTTTGGAAGAAGGCAAAATATGCTGATCTCACATAGTCATTGGGAACCTGTCTTTTTAAATTTCTAATTAGATGAATAACTCTTGAAAGCCTAGCTAATATATTTTTAATGTGTGGTTCCCACATCAGTTTATTGTGAATAGTAACACCTAAAAATTTAATAGTTTCTAATTCCTGGTAGTTAGGAATCTCTTTGAGGCTAAAGTAAAGTGTCTGGGTTTTGTTTTCATTTAGCAAGAAGCCATTAGCTTTGAACCATAATGAGGACTGAGCAAGGGTATTTTCGGTCAGTGTTTTCAGTGTACCTAGATCAGAGCTTTTATGTAGAAAAGTTGTGTAATCAGCATGCAATATTGTATGAGAATTTATGAATAAGAGCAGGTCATTAATCATTAGTATAAACAGTAAAGGTCCAAGCACCGACCCTTGAGGCACTCCGTACCTAACATTAACCAAATTTGATTTCTCCCTACCAATGCACACAACTTGTTGACGGTTCTCTAGAAAAGACCTGAACATATTTATACTGTTGTCATCAAAACCATAGTAAACTAGCTTATTCAGCACAGTGTCATGCTCTACACAGTCAAAGGCTCTGCTCAGGTCACAAAATGTAGCCTGGGCATAATCCCTAGCCTCGAACACATCTAGGACTAATTTTATGAGGGAGTCCATTGCATCCGTTGTGGATTTACCTTTCCTAAATCCAAACTGTTTATCACTAATTATATTTAGTTTACCAAAGTAGGCACTAACTTGCTCATACATAATCGTTTCTAAAATATTTGAAAAAACTGGGCTTATGGATATAGGTCTGTAACTAGCGGGACAGTTCTTTTCCCCTTTTTTTGTATATGGGCACAACTCTAGAAATTTTTAGTATGTCGGGGAACTTACTTTCAACTAGGCATTTGTTAACACAAAAGGTTAAAGGATAAATCACACAACCAATAATATCTTTCAACAAATTACATGACATATCATAGTAATCAACACTAACTGAAGGTTTGAAATTTTTCACTATTTTTAGGATATTATTTGGGCTCATTTCTGTGAAAGTGAAGGTGCTTGATGCTTTAAATGATGATCAAAGGGCTCATCTGGGTCTCCCACAGGACCTGCCCTCTATTGAACTGATAATGATGCAAGTGTGGTTTGTGTTTTAAGATTTTGTGCAATGTTTAGAGTCGTTCACAAAATATTGGGGGTGATATTTTAATGTGTCACACAGCGGCTTGGTTACTAAACATTTCTAAGTAGTCATTCAGTCACAGCCACCCATCCCTTTTTTAACCATGTCTGTTCTGATATTTTATCCTTGATCTTGTCCAGTTATTCTGCTGTGTTTTTCTGACGTCTTTTGAGGGCTTTTCCGATGCTCAACTTATCAGGATTGTGTGTGAATGCAACTTGGTTTTCCAATTTATTATTATTTTTTAATAGAGTTTCGCCATGCTATATATTATTCATACAAGGATGCTGATGACTTTGCTGTTTAGGTCCTTGCCCACAAATCATCATCATCACCACCATCACCATCACCATCATCATCGCTGTACACTAGTATTGTGGATATAAGACTGTCTTTTGTAACTGAATAGTGGTCATTGTAAATATGTGACATGAATTCAGTAGTCATCACTCAACCAAAAGCTTATAGGTGCATGCAGAAGCACGCTCACAGCCTTTAATTGATAATTATTCAGAGTGCAAAGTTGGTGAATGGTATCGATTGCCGAGGAACTAAGAGTCTTGAGTTAACATTCAGTGGACTTGGAAAATGTCTTGACTTCATTGTTATTCATGTAGTTTAAGGTAGCTATGAGCATGGTTTGGGTTTTGAAGAAATACATTATCATCAGGTATGCCCGAGTGCACAAAATAAGGGTCCATGACAACAGCAATTGTCTACTTATTTAATAAACATCCACTGTTTAATGATCAGCAACATTGCTATTCTTATCCCTAGCACTATAAAGCTCTTAAATAAAAATCAGCAACCTCATCAGTGTTGCCAGTTTAGTAATTTTGCCACTAAATCTAGTGGACTTGTGATATTCTTCAACAGGAAAAATCTTCCTAATTTTATACTCCTTTTGTGGTAGTTTAGCAGGTTTTTAAATTATTGTGAAGGTGGAAAATATATTTTTTTACTTTGAAAACTTAAAAGTTAATAGATTTTTTTACCAGTATTTGGTGGTTTTGCTTGAAATGAATCATCAACACTGAATATCATGCTTTAATTTGTATTAAAAACATTGCCAGAGAAAACATGTTTTGCAGAATCTTGTGTAGTTACAATTTGCATTTCCAGAAGTGGTTGTGATGAGATATTGGGTTACTGTGTTATGTTATATCTCTTATCATTAGCTGAAGTGACTAATTTGACAGATATCACCTAAACTTGTTAACAGTGCACAGAAAATTGAGATTTGCAATGATGTGACATGTGACAGTCAAGAAAGTAATTTTGTGCCCATCAAAAAGGAAGCCTACCAGAATTTGTATGTTTATAGTGGTTGTAGTGAAAATTTCTACTCACAAATGTGATCATGTTCTACAAACTAGTGGGTCTGGCTCTATGGGAAAAGACCAAGCATGCCATTTGCTGTTCCCATGAGATGGAGAGAAACAACTGATCATTCCACCACAAACTGCTATTTCTGCATGATTCCTCCAATTAAGGGCATATCTAGAAAAAAAGTGAAGTATCACTTATTGCACTATCCCTGCAGCTATTTGTCCTGTGCCACATTCTGAAGAACTACTCGTTCCACAACCTCCAGCATCTTACTTCAGTGGTTCATCCAATGAAGAGCAAGACCAGTAGGAACTCAACAAAGATATGCCAAATGCTATTGTAAATTCACCATCATCCATTTATCCTGACTTCACAGCAAACATCTCATCATCTAATCACCATCTGATTACTCAGCTTGAATTAAATTAGCTTGTGGGGGTACTGGGGTTGTCAAAAAGTGGTACATAACTGCTAGTACCTACACTCAAGCAAGGCCAGCTCTTGCTGAAGATGTTAAGATATCTGTTTTTCAGACATGTCAAAAGACTCTGGAAGATGTGTATTGTAAAAATGCAACTGATCTTATAAGGCAATTTAACATAGAACACAATCCCAATGACATGACTGTTCGTAGACACACCAATACTAAGTCTGAAAGTTGTGTTATTGAACAGTGCAAATGTCTTGCCATCAATTCAAATCAGTTATGCAGTGCACTGGAAAGAGACATATGCCAACATGGAAAAACTGTTGAGTGCTATAAATTAAAATGAATACAATGGGAATATCTGTATCCACTTCAATGTTCTAGCCCTACATGTTGGCCTGCAGCTTGGCTACACAAAATATTTCTGTTTTCTGTGCAAGTGGGATGCTGAGATGAGGCTTCCCACTTTGTAAAAAAATACTAGACACTCAATAAATCTTTGGAACCAGGAAAACAGAACATTCAACACATTCCTGTGATACATTCCAACAGTGTTTCACTTTCTCCTTCACATATTAAACTAGGTTTAATCAAGAGCTTTGTTAAGAGTATGAAACAGACAAAAACGCAATCAAATACATTTTGAGTAAATTTCCATGAATTACTGAAAGCAAAATCAGAGAGGAAACGCTTATTGGATCCCAGACTCGAGATCTCCTCAATGATCCTGAAGTCCTTGGACTGTAGCAGAATAAGGAGAAGATTGCATGGGATTCTATCCAAAATGTGGTCACAAAATTTCGTAGGAAATTTTTGGGCCCAGAACTAAAAGACATAGTTGAGCACCTTATATTGTCATACCAAGCAATGGGGTGCCATATATGTCTAAAAATAAGTATGTTATACTCCCATGTAGATTTCTTCCCAGAAAATTGTAGAGCAGTCAGTGATGAACCAGGGGAACATTTTCATCAAGTGATATCTATAATGGATAAACAATGTCAGGACCACTGGAGCATGTCTATACTTGCTGATTATTGTTGGACAAAAACTAGAGGTTTTCCAGACATACAAAGCAAGTGAAAAGCAAAAAGGTGCTGTTTGTAATATCCAGATAAGTTATGTTTTTATCACTTCCACTGGATGTATTCCTGTTTCTTTCTCATTAGCACTAGATAACACTGACTCTTTACCATCACCTTAAACTTGAGCCACACTCAGGGGCTCAGCATTCTTTTACTGGATATGGGCTTGGTGATCCTTGGGTCCTGAGCTGGGTACTTGTAAGCGACACCTGTCCTGTGTCACCACAAGCTCTGGGCATGCTTCAGTGATCAGTGTGTGATGTGCTGGTGGAATGTTTTGTGTCACAGGGATTGGGGATCTTGGCTTGACTCCATTGAATAAGGCTTACCTAGGCACACTGGGCTCTGTCTAGGTGGACTTTTTCTCCCTAGCTGCTTGTAGGACCAAGATGGACCACTTGAAATGCCCTCTCCTCCTCCTAGCAGAATGCACGGGCCACTGGTAGGTACCAAAATGCAATCACTCAAGAGACTCAAGTGACAAGCCCTCAAGATTCTGGAGTTGTTAAGAGTAGTTCAATATCTAGTATCAGAATGCATGCTGCTGGTCTGAATGTATTTTTGATTGTTAAAAGAAGAGAGGGAACCTCCGAGAAAGTCTCCCCTTTTTACATTCAAAAGTATTTAGAAGGTACCGCAGGGACATTAAAAGCAGTTATGCAATGGGACACTGTTGGCAATGAACCTGCAGAAAGCAAAATGTCTTGGGGAATATGTAACTGAAACTGAGCTCTGCACCATATTGAATTACAGCAAAGGTGTTGTGAAATGCAGGGATTTGATGGACATCAAAGAAGATTTGAAAGTTGTGTGGGAAGGCAGATGTCCTCTGCTTCAGCATACAGCTTGATGTGTCCATCCTTATGCACTGTTTTACATGCCAGTGCTTTAGGCACACCAAAGGAAAAGCCACAAGTGGCAAATGTGGTAAGGTCACCCATGAAGGAGATGGTTGTCCATCTCTTCTGAAGTGTGTAAACTGCTATGGGTGTAACCCACTCTGGAGGAGGAACTGCAGTGCCTTCCTTGAAGAAAGGAAGATACAGGAGATTAAAACAACTGCACATATCTCATACGGTGAGGTCAAAAAGATCTATAAGGCTTTACAGCCCCCAATGTTCGCTAACTTCTTTGCCTCTGTTCCCAAAGAGCCTCAGGAGACAGATTCTGCTAAACAGAGGTTCCTGGTGTTAGCACTAGTACCTCATTTGCCAATGCACTTATGCTGCTGCAGTTACTTTGAAGTCCATACCTCCTCCCAATACATCAGTCGTGGTTGACAACATCGAGGAGCTTTAAAGGCCCAAGCAAGGGGTCGCTTTGTTTGTCAACAATACACACCACTTCCCACAGTTGCTGACCTGGAGGCTGTTGCAGTTGAAGTTCATGTGTGTCAGAGGATCACTGTTTAATCACCATATTTACCTCCACATGATCTGGTTGACTCTGAGGCTCTAACAGATCTTATAGAACAACCCCCTGATCTCTTCTTCCACTGGGAAATTTAACTGCTCATCATGAATTGCGGGGCTCAACAGCTGCTTGCCCTCAGGATCAGGTTTTGGAGAGCCTCATAATGTCTCACAAACAGTGAATTCTCAACACACACACTCCCACTCATTTCTCTGCTACTACTGGGTCATTCTCAGCAATTGACCTCTCTTTCTGCTTTCCAGCCCTTGTGAACTCTGTTCAGTGGGAAGTCATTGATGAACTACATTCTAGTGGCCACTTCCCACTCTGCATTCATCTATTGGATGGGACTCTCCTTGAAAGGATGCAGCCATGATGAATGATCAGCAGAGCCAACTGGGCACTGTTCAGTCAGGTGGCTGTGTTTGAATGCCATGACAGGATCTAGAAGTGGATGAGCTACATCACACATGTAATCCACCATGTTATTTACATCTCGATGCTGAAGTCATCTTGTCATCACAGGAGGTCACCTATCCCTTGGTGGACTGATGAATTCTGTTCAGTCATCTGTGTCAGGCATGCTGCACTGCGATGGTCTGAGTGCCGCCAAACGGTGGAAAACCTCACAGCCTTTCAATTATCGAGGCAATGGCTTGAGACATAATCAAGGAAAGCAAGAAAACATCAGTGCTAGTGTTCCTGGACTCCATCAACTGTTTCACTTATTCTACTATGATATGGGAAGCCATCAGGAGGATTCCAGTAAAGGCAGTCAGTTACCTATAGCAATGCTGTTGACTCAGGAGTGTCTTGAAACAACACCTGGTGACAATGGCAGAGCATTTTGCAGTGACCAGTGTCACTGCCAGCCAGGATCCAGTATTTGATTGCTTCCATGCCAGCATGAAAACGGGTGAGTTAGACTTCAGGTCTAACAATTCAAAGTCCTACAACTGCCCATTCTTCTTGTGGGAGCTGGATTCAGCACTGCTGCAGCTCATGACACTGTGCCCAGTCACGACCAAATCTGATGCAGCATGCTGCAGAACTTGAAAGCAAAGTCAAAGGAAGCCCTCTAACTATGTTTTAATTTGATATGTCAGGCAGGCAATTTCCCAAATCGTGGAGGGAGGCAATTTTGGTGCCTCTTCTCAAACTGGGAAGGGACTGAACATGTCCCAGTTGTTACCACAGCATCGCCTTAATAAGCTGTATAGGAAAGATCTTGGAGTGAATGGTTAACCATCATCTGGTATGTGTGTTAGAGACCAGGTAGCTCTTAAGACCCTCTCATTGTGGTTTCAGGAGATTTTGATCCATTCTCAACAACCTGACTCTGCTAGAGGTGGCTATTCACCATGCTTTCCTGTGTAAATAACATTGTATAGTTATATTTTTTGATATCAGTAAGGTCTACAACACCACTTGGGAGCACTGTATTCTATGGCAGCTCCACTAATTTGACTTCTGTGGCCATCTCCCCATCTTTATTCACACCTTCTTCTCAAAGCGCTTTTTTCAGGTCTATGTTGGTTATATGCTGTTGAATAGTTTTGATCAGGAGTAGTATTCCTCAGGTCAGTGTTTTAAGTGTTACCCAATTTGCCATAGCCATAAACATTATCACTTCTATGGTAATGAGTCGCGTACAATGCTTCTTATTTCTGGACAATTTTGCAGTTTCCTGTTCCTCCTCCAGTATTTCAATAGAAACTTATCAATTGTAGCTTACAGTAAAGAGGCTGGAGGAGTGGGATGTAAAGACTGGTTGTACATTTCCTGCAGAGAAATGTGTGTGTGTTCATTTTAATTTCTCTCATCATATTTTTAATTTATCTGAATTGTGTATGGCTTTCTCCCTTTTAAAAGCTCTATGCATTTTTGGGCCTAATTTTTGACTCCAAATTGTCTTCATTACCACTCCTGAATACGTGAAAGACATGAAGACAAGGTCCTAGAAGGCACTGAATATTTTGAAGCCACAGGCTTTGGGGAGCAGATAGGGTGCGTCTGCTCCAGTTTTACAGAGCTTTCATGCAAGCGTAACTGGACTATGGGTGTACTGTGTATGAAACAGTGAGCCCTTCATACCTGAAAATCATTGACATTGTACACTATGAGGGTATCGGTCTAGCCATGGGTGCTTACACGACCAGCCCCATATCCAGTCTCTGTACTGAGACTGATGGATCACCACTTACCATCTGTTAATAGCTTCTCATGATGCTTCATACATGTCAGTTCCTTGCTATATGCATGTCCCAAGTATACCTTATCATTGGTTGTCTTGCTGTGGAATGCCTCTTTACCAATCATCCGTGGGCAATGAGGCTGTTTGGGATCTATGCAATGTGAGTGTTGGAGTCTCTCGGTGCGGGGCACATACAGGCTCAAATCCCAGGTTTTAACCAACTGCCACCCTTGTTACTACAGATGATCAGAGTAATTTTAAATTTAGTGCAGTACAAGAGAGATTACACTCCAGCTTCTGTTTTTAATACAATATTTTCCAACATTAACCTAAACAGGGGGATTCTGCTGGTTGCTTTGCTGTTTTCCCAGATTGTGTCCTCAAGATTTGGTTGTCTCTGGAGTTCACCACAATCTTGAGGGTACTAGAGAAGATAAAGATGTTCCATACCTCCTAGATTGCTCATCTATTCATAATCCATCAATGCCCCTCAGTCTCTGCAACACTTATATCCAGCTCATAAAATAGTCCAGGATATCCAGGGTGCCCTCCTTCGGCTACAGTGGGTCGGAAGGGGGTGTCTTTGTGCTGGGTGCCAGGTCACATGGATATTGTGGGGAATGGAAAGGCAGATGTAGCAGCAATGGAGGCATGTCATGTATCTTGGTTAGTACAGTTTGCCATCCCCTGCATGCTATCGTCTCGCATCTTGCGTCAGTGCAAAGATGACTGGCTGGAAATGACAGACAACAAGCTCCCTCAAGTAAAGCCCATAATGTGGCCATGGTGTACCACTGTCCAGCCATGCAGATGGGATGGGGTTCTCCTTACTCATGTTCACATAGGCTACAGCCCTATGGTGCATGGCTTCTCACTCCAGAGAGAGAACCCTCCACTGTGTGGTGCTTGTGGCATACAGATCACTGTGCACCACATTTTATTAGACTGTGTTTCATTTTCCAGCCGGAAGACAGCAGCAGATTTGCCAATAGATCTGTCCTCTATTTTAATTAACATTCAAATGAATGTGGTGAGCGTTTTAAGATTTTGTGATTTGTCCCATTGTTTCCTAAAATTTTAGGGAGATGTTTTTAATGTGTTAACAGGGTTACTGGCTCACACATGTTTTTTGTAAGTGGTCTGCCAGTCACTTTTCCCTGTGCCTTTCTTTTAGCTCCCCTGTTGTTTTACTTCTGTTTTAATCCCAGGTATAGCACCTTTCTCCCTTTCCTCATTATCTTAAGGCATGTTAGATAGTGTGATTGTGAGGGTCAATGTGAGTGAGATGAAAGTGAGTGCATGAGTGTCATTTTATATATGTTTCCTCCTCACTGTGTGACAAAAATTTTAGTGATTTTATCCACTTTTGTTTCTTTTCATGTGTGTAAGGGTGCTGATAACCTCACTGTTGAACACACACTTGAACCAAAATTCAGCATTTTTATTGTCATTTTCGTATTCTGTATCCTAGATTTCATAAGAAAATTCACTTTTCATTTACAAAGTATGAAAAAAATTGAATTTTGGTGTCCAGTTTTATTGTTACTAGTGAGATAATTCAACTTTGGATTTTTGTAGAGACTGTTAGTGAGATTGTCTGTAGACAAGCATTAAGATCTTGATGCCAATATTTGAGAGTTAATGCTCTGCAATATGAATTTCTTCAAGCTTGCTTCTGTGTTTACATGCACTGTGTGCCCTACATGACCCCATTCACACTGCTTGGTTAGTGAAATGTTTAACCAGTGTATCAGCTTTTTTCCAAATCTCTGTCAAACCACCATTTGCAGTTTTGTGTGCATATCTCTTGAGTAAACATTTGACCTAAACTTTGAACAATTTGGTGTAGCCCACACTATTATCCTACAGAATCATTATTTTAGCCACTTATTCCACATTTCAGTTATTTTATATAATACATATTTGTATTTCACTACTTTCTTGTTCTGCTAGTAAAAGTTTGATGAACAATTATTTGTCGAAAATTTGGGTTTAAAAGTGATGGCTGCAGTGTTCCTGTTAGTATTTAAGAATGTATAAGTTTATACTTATTAAGAATATTGATATCGTCTTGAAATTGGATTCCATTGGGAACAATGTGCTCAACAACTGCAATATTAATATTGTAAACAAGAAACCTGGGAGCCTCAGACATAAGAGATTTGAAATCATTTATTACAGCAAATTGATTTCAGTCACTGCATGACCAAAAACTATAAGACATATAATGAGAGAGGAAGACCAAATTATATAACATAGGCATAAGTCACATTGGGTACATTCGAATTATGACATGTAGTACGTATCAAATATCAAAGTCTTCAAGACTCATATAATAAAAACACATATTACAGCTTCAACATGGTGTCAGTATAGAAGAACGTAGCTGCTAATGAACAAATTCTGAACCGAACTTGCAGCTTAGAGTCATTCACAGCAAAGCTTAGTGCAAGATGTGGGCATCACAGTGCCCTCTTTATTCAAATAACCCATTCAACAGGTTATATTTTATTAAGAAAGGAGAATCAAGGTTTCACTTGAAAGAACAATAAAAACAATTAAAAATTAAAAACACTGTCTTTGTAACCCGAGAAATCAGGTATATAAATGATATAAAAATACAGCAATAAGAAAAATTATGCCCTCTGAAGTACCATTCATAAAACCATCAACAGACACTAACAAAGTTTATGTGACTGTAGTTCAGCTAACCTCTGACGAAATTCAACAAGTAATAACAACTAGCACACCACCATTTTATATTAATATTTATTTTTGCTTCACCTGTAAATGACAACTTCTGAACCAAATGAGTGCAGCAAGCAACTGCAGTATGCTTCATAGCAAAATACCATAAATGACCATAATTGTACGTAACAAACATATCAGTGGGATGAATAATCACATAGTTTGATGTTAGGAAACTTGCAGAACAAGATGCAAATGAAAATTACTAGAGGAGAAGTTTAATACATCGACTATGACATGTGTACTCATATCATGAGTAATGTTGCAAAACTGTATAAGAGCTCACTTTAAGAAGATTTGTTGCCATACTGATGAACTGGTGACACATCATTTTTTCTTTTTCAAAGGAGTGAGATGGCATTCAGAATATTCCCAAAAATGGATACTCCTCATTGCTGTCTGCTCATTAACGAGGTGTAACCAGGCAATTTTTGATTCAGGGTGTCTCCGTCTGCTCCAGGAGACTGAGATATCTGCCCTTTTCTTCTTTATGTAGCAATTTAAGCTCTGAGATAAGATCTGGAGGAGTGTGACCTGCATTAACCAAGTGTGCTGCAAAATTAAACTTGCCAGCTATATCTCTTCTATCTAATACCACATGCTCATCATATCTCCATTCCATCTTCCTCTCTGTCTGTCCAAAATAAATAGCATTACAGTCAGAACATTGTAACCTATATACACAATATTACTCATGATACAAGTACAAATATTATAATCAATGTGTTCAGCTTCTCCCTTAATAACCGTTGTTTGCATCTTGTTCTGTGTGTTTAATAACATCAAATTATGTGATTAATCACCCCACTTATGGTTTTGCTATGTATGGTTATGGTCATTTATGGTATTTCTGTATGAAGTGTACTGCAGTCACTCACTGCACTCATTTGGTTCAGAAGTTGTCATTTAAATATTAATATAAAATGGTAGTGTGCTAATTGTTATTTCTTGTTGGATTTCTTCTGTTGTTAGCTGAACTAGTCATGTAAATGTTGCTAATGCCTGTTGATGGTTTCATGAACGGTACTTCAGGGGGCATAATTTTTCTTATTGCTGTATTTTTATATCATTTACATCCCTGATTTCTCAGCTTACAAAGACAGTGTTTTTAATTTTTAATTGTTTTTATTGTTCTTTCAAGTAAAATCTTGATTCCCCTTTTTTAATAAAATATAACCTGTTGAATGGGTTATTTGAATAAAGAGGGCACTGTTATGCCCACATCTTGCACTGAGCTTTGCTGTGAATGACTCTAAGCTGCAAGTTCAGTTCAGAATTTGTTCATTAGCAGCTACGTTCTTCTATACTGACACCATGTTGATGCTGTAATATGTGCTTTTATTATATGAGTCTTGAAGACTTTTAATATTTGGTTTGTACTACATGTCATAATTCGAATGTACCCAATTTGGTCTTCTTGTCTGATTTTATGTCTTATACTTTTTTAGCACTGAAGATGGTCACATAGTGACTGAAATCAGTTTGCTCTCATAAATGATTTCAAACCTCTTATGACTGAGGCTGCTTTTTTCTTGTTTACAATTTTGCCATCTTCCAACCTGGAACTGCTTTTTCTTGATTTATTTTCTCAATAAAACCATGTAAATTAAATAAATTTTGGGCTACTTCTCCACTGCAGTTCTTCTTGTGCTGCACTCTGGAAACAGTAATACTGATGCAACTTTCTGCTAAATAATAACTTCTTTTAGTAATATCTGTATTACACCTTCCATTACAATTTTTGGATAAAAAGAAACATTGCATACACTCAACATGATGTTATATGAACACTTGTCGGACAGTAGTGACTTACATTTCTATCTAATTTGACAGATGATGACACTCTTTCTTGCTTTTCAACGGCATCTCCATTCTCATGACTTGCTCTTCATTCAGAGGTGTTCCCCACTTTTCCAAGCTGAGATGTCACTGCATAACTGCCAAGCTAGCTGCTACTGCAACGAATAGCAAAATTACATTGTCATCCCATCTTGAAGACAAGCCGTCACCATTCATGTCAGTTTACATGCACAGACGATGACAAAAACTTCCACACTGTTTTCACTTTTAAACTACTTAACTAATAAAGAATACTTTTAACTGTTGTGATCATCCTTCATTGGTTAGGTAGATGTTGGGTAACACATCACTTTACCAAAGTGATATGTTACACCACACAGTGGATGATCACCCACTACTGAATTCAAGTGAATGAAGATCATAAAGTCTTTAGGTCATGCTATAATGTTTCATTGTTTCTGGGATTAATCTTGAATACTCAACTTTTGTTGTAGTTTCTTACTGACTGGACGATGTACTTGTTCATTACATAAGTAATCCTTCAATTATGGTGCATGCATGGTAATTCAGTCAGCATGTTAAGACAATTTTATAGTACTCTAATTATTAAAATAATATAGTCTACACATTTGAATTACTCTTTCACTAATTTATTTCTATGAAGACATATGTCAGAACCTTGTTCAGAACTAACACAGAATTAGCCGAAAGTTAACATGACACAATCTGTTGTGTACTACTTTGTACACTGTGGTAAGGAGAGGTGGGCTACAGGGTGGTGTAGCAGCTGTTGTCGTAGGGAAGCTGGACAAGAGCAGAAATGATTAGTGAACATGTAAATACAGTATACAAAAGTTTTACTTACTTGTAGCTTCCTCCAAGCATTGTGAAAAAACTTTACGAAAGAACAAACAGCAATAAAGTCAAGCTATTACAAGAAGCAAACTAAAGAGCATTGTATAGTGTAATGCACCCACTCTTAGTGCACGAGTGAACTGATGAAGGGTGACTAAGACTGAGGACTGTCAAAGACTGCAACTGAGACTGGGATGTGTAGCTGCCACTGGCCATCCTACATTGCTTTGGCAGAGGGCATTCATACTTGGAGCTGCTAAAGGCATGGCCTGGCAGGTGCACATCATTGGTTCCACCAGGTCCCCGTGTGGCTGCTATGTAGTAAATGTACATTTCCATTGCCCATTGTGAGATACGGATGGAGTTGGTATCAATCTATGATACTGCACAATCACATGAATAACTGTCAAAAACTGGAATAAGACTGAGGCAATATAGCTACCACCATTGGTCCTTATACAAGAGAGAGAGAGAGAAAGAAAAAAAATACATGATCACTTGGCATATTGTTTGAACTGCTCACAATTAAACTTACAGTTGAAATTCATATGCTTTTATGAAACTGATTACAAATTTTGGCTTAGCAACTTATGACAGGGCAACTCATGACAGTATCTCTGATATAATTAGTACATTGAAATATCATGGTTTTCATATTGAAGTTTTGTGAAATATATATTGATAACAATCCTTTGATTAGTTTTGTTAATTAATTTCTGATTACATCATAACTTTTTGTCCTGACATAAATCCAGTGTCTTTACAATATGTTCTATTGTTATTCCTATTATTCTTTCCTATATTAAATCTGTGTTTGCATTTGGTTTAACATATTTTTTGTTATAGTACAGTCTTTCTATAAACTGATCACACCTGAATACTATTGCCTTAATTTTGACATAAGTTAATAATTTTTGATAGGTGCAGTAAGCTAACAATGTTGTATGTACATAACCTCACAAAAAATTTGCCTGGACATATCCCAATCTCCAAAATGTGTGGAATCATACTCCGCATTTTATACTGTACTGTTCTGTCACATTACAGAGCACTGTCCACGCCAGTCTATCAGGTAGGATTGTAATTGGAATTGCTCATATGTGGATAGGTGGTACCATTACATTACCTCCAAGTAGGATACAGTCCAATAGCTCATTGCTTCATACTCCAGTGAGAAGCCCCCATCCCCCAAATTCTGTAATGCCTCTGGTGTACAAGTCACCATATGAGACAGTTAAATTTAGTGCAGTTTATATTTTAATCCAGGCATGGGCAATCTTTAGTGATCTGTGGGCCTGATTCACAAACTTACATAAGTTTGGGGACTGCCTTGTCACATGATGTGGCAGCAGTGCTCCTGCCACATAAAGCCAAAACTGTGGCATACATGACGTTAATGTTTTGAAGTGATGTAGTTCAAGTTGACAAATTTCATGAGTAGTTGGTAATTTTTGTGTCATTGCTAATACCAACATCTGTGATCTATCAATGTGTAGCATAGACATAGGCAGTTAGCAATATGAAACACATGTGGATGCTGTGTGTGTGTGTGTGTGTGTGTGTGTGTGTGTGTGTGTGTGTGTGACCTTGATAAGTAAAAGATGTTTGACTTTCTGAATAATTGTGGCTCATGTAGAAATGAAGTGACTCATGGATAATATCCTCTATTGATACACATATATTCCTCTTATTGCTCCAAAGTCTGCAATTTGAAGGATATAAAGGGGATAAAGCACAACATTTATGGAAACCATAAATGATGCCTAAATCAAGATGATGATGTGTTCCAGTGGTCAGAAGCACTTGTGTAAGGCAGTGGTGTATGACTTCCTGAATGATAGTAGTTTTCTGTGTTACTGAGTGAATCAATGAGTAACATTCAATGAGTAACATCCATTGGTATGCTTGACAGCACAAAAAAGGTACATGTATGAAATTTGAATATGCTGCCATATTATGCAGGAAACAGTCATGATGGACTGTATCAATCTCTTCATTAAAAAAAAAAAAAAAAAAAAAAAAAAAAAAAAAAAAAAAAAAAAAATTGTAATCGTGAATGTCGAAAAGGGTAGACACCTTTCTGATGCTTAGCATTAGGATGCACACTCTAAAAACATGAAAAAAAACCTGTGCCACATCATTCACCACATTATAGACATAGAAAGGCACTTCATTTCATGATGTAAAATCAAGAGTGGAACAAAGCATCTGATTGTCGACAGCTATAGTATAATGTATTTGTAGCTCAGTGGCATAGTCAGCATTCTGGTAGGCAACTGCCTGACCACAAGGTGTGGTTTGTATCTGGTTTTATATGCATTTTTTTGCATTACTCTGTTAATTTGTTTGTTCTATTAATTTAATGATTTCTACAGATCAAACATTTACCTGTTTGTATTAAAATATTTTTGACACTCAAAAGTGCACAGTATGTGGATTCTTTAACAATTAATATTCCATAAAAAACCTTCAGTTTCACAGAGTATCTGCAGTTTGTATGGAAGGCAGTCTATGAGGTGGGTAAAGAACCTCTCATTTTTTGCCACCTCCTCCCAGGCAGGTAGGGTGATATTCGAAAGGCCATCAAGAGTTCTTGGCATGGGGTGAGGCAAGTTTTCTTGCATGGTCCATTTTATCTCTACCCATATTATTTCAATAGGGTTTGGGCCTGCTGCAGTGCCTTCTCAATGTTTATGTAAACTGCCTCAAATTCAGGGTATGTTCCAGCTTTACTGAGAGTAATCCCAATTTTTGGATTATTCATGCTTAAATTTTAGGAATAAAATATTGCAGAGTCTTATTGGTCTTCATCAGTTATGTAATTTATTATTTCCACAACAATTCTGAATATTGCACAGTAAAGCATTTTAACTTTGCAGACAACAAACAGAAAACAGGATTAAAGTAGAGGGCACAGCATTTCTAGAGCTGAGTTAACATGCCACATTATTTCATATAACAATGCAGAACAGAGCAGTGTTGTCCCACGCCAAAGTTAAAGTGATCAACGATGCTCAAGTTGCAACACAAATATGTTTATATTTATGTATCAGTCTTTCCATAAAATTTACTGTATAGGTGCTTTTCAAATTATAATAAAAGAAGTGTATAAATAATAATAATAATAATAATTTTGATACTCTCAGAAGTTTTCCTCAAAATTAAAGCAAAATATGTGTGACACGTCATTTAATGGTTTGATTCTTATTTTGAAATAATTTCTTATTACACATTTTTATATTTGCACATAAGTGAAATAATATTCTATGATGTATTTAATCATAAAAAAAATTATTATCCCTGAAGAATGTCCATGTATTGAGTAATCCTTAATTTGAGTGTATCGAGAAGTACAGTTGTAGCAAAAATGAGCCATTGACTAGTTCCATTACAATAGCTCCCTAATAATTTTGCAAGCATGAAATGTGAGCAAAATTCTGATAGCAATATGATGGAACTGCCTAATGTTTAATTTTGACTAAGGTAAAGAAAATAATTTCCTCCAAAACAATTCCCTGAAAGTAAAATATGCAAATTTGTGTAAATGTTGTGCCTGCAAAGATATGTAGTAAACAAGAAATTGTATAAAGTGATCTGACATGATATGTTGACACAGGTAAAGAAATAGCATAATTAGCCAATTTATGCAAATTGCATAGCAAAATTTACATTACTTGAAGAGTTGGGGTAAAAATTGGTAATAATCAGATTTTCAAGAAATATCTTGAGCCATCTAATAATTACAGAAGAGCTGAAGTAAAAACTTGTAATAACCACATTTTCAAGAAATACCTTGAGCAATCTAATAATTATATGCATTAACAAAGATTACCAATACAACGACTACAAAATATAGGTTAAAGAAAATTTGTTGCTTCCAATTTATTTCAAAGTGTTATCTGTTTCTAGCTAACATGATTCCAAAAATGCTAAAATGGTTTTTGATTATACATGATGGAAAAAGCATTTGAGTAGTATGCAAAATAGCCAATTTTTATTCTTATTAAGTAGAGTTTTAATCATAGTCTTATGCCATAAAAAGCATTTTGACAGAAAAAGTGCTTCAATTTTTTTACAAAATTTTTAAAAAATGGTCAGAATTTATAGAATTACATTAGATAGTAGTTCTCAATACAGTTTCTTTGTACTTCAAGAACAGTTTCTGATATTTTTCTTTATTGTTAACACCACACCACATTCTTTTTCATGCAAACTTCTTTTTAATAATCAAAACTTGTTTCATAAAATAGTCTGGTGGTATAAAATACTAGACAGCATTCATAATTATATTATACATATTTTCCACAGTTATTTTTTTGCTTTCCTTATTATCCCAACATATATTGCAAATCCAAAAGTATTAGATTTTTCTCATGGCTGTTAGAGCCACAGTATACCCATTATGAATTTTCAGCACATTTTCTGAGACAAGCTTATCTTCTTTGACATAAATGGACATAATGCACCACATTTTACTTTCTACATCATCATCAACAAAGTCATCACCATTGGCATAAAAACACAATCATTACAATCTCATCATCAATTGTGTCATCATTATTATACTATCCCTCATATCAACATTACCTCAATATCTCACACAGACCCTCTCAACATGTACACTACTTCAACACATAATTCTCAACTTATAATCTTGACCTTGCAAAAGTGCTCTGAATATAGTGTATCTACACTCAAATTTGAATCTAGTACATGTTCACAGTTTTTCAAAATTTGCCTTACATGTGTATTCCAAAACACCATCCCCCTTCTCTAAATAATGACTTTTCAAGCATAATGTTACTGGAATAATATATAAATAGATTGTTAATATACATACAAATTCTACTTCAAATTACCAGTTCAAAATTCTTATCAATGTTTAACAATGAAATGACAATATAATGTAATCAGATAGTTAAAAACCTACTCAGCAAACACCAGCAAGAAAACACACACATAAAAGGTTATATTTATGCAAGCTTTCAGAGCCAGTGGATCCTTCTTCTGGCATAAGGGTTGAATGGGAAGGAAGAGGGGTGAAGGAAAAGGACTGGAGAGGTTTAGGAAAAGGTGTAGGTTTTGGAAAAGTCTTACCAGATGAGGTAAGAGGGGAAGACTGATCATTAAGGACAGCACCGTATGAGATTTGAAAACCTGAGTGCTTAAAGGTGGAAGACAGGGTAATATTCAAAGGTAAAGATTACTGTGAAAACATTGTGCACAAGTTAATAAGAGTGAAAAGCTAAGTGCATTTTATATAACAGAGATGGGAGGGGGACAGCAATAAATAGACGGATCAGAAAATTGAAGATGTAGAAAAGTGAAGTGAAGACAGGAATAGTTACTGTTAGGAAATGCTGAGATGGAAGAAATTAATGTAAATTAAGGCTAGGTGGGTGGTGAGAACCAGGGACATGTTGTAGTGCTAGTTCCAACTGATGGAGTTCTGAGAAACATGTGACTGGGGGAAGAATCAAGATTGTGCAAGTGGTGAAACAGGCATCAAGGTCATGACTGTCATGTTGTAGAGCATGCTCTGCAACATGATTTTGTGTGTTGCCGGTATACACCCTTTGCCTATGCCCATTCATCCTAACTGTGAACTCGGTGGTAGTCAACCAACGTAAATGGCCAAACAGTGTTTACAAATACAGGTGGTATATGACATGTGTCGTTTCACAGATGGCTCTCCCTCTGATAGTATATGTTTTGCCAGTTACAGGGCTAGTGTAGGTGGTGGTAGGAGGGTGCATAAGGCAAGTCTTGCAGCAGGGATGGTCACAGAATAGGAGCCATAGGGTATGGACATGGGTGTAGAAGGAGCATAGGGTCTGACAAGGATATTGTGTAGATTGGGAGGGTGATGAGAAGTTGTTTTGGGTGTGGTGGTCAAAATCTCAGACAGAATATACCTCATTTCAGAGGAAGTCATGGCCTTGTCAAAATAGCTGACTAATACATTCAGGATCAGGATAATACTGAGTGACAAGTGCTATGCTCTGAAGTTGCTTCTTGGAGGGGTCAGCAGAACCAGGACTGGATGTGATTGCATGGAAAATCTGCTGTTAGAACTAGGCTGGTCGGATGATTACATACTAGTTCAAAAGCAGATTTCCCGAGCCATCACATCCAGTCCTGGTTCTGCTGACCCCTCCATGAAGCAACTTCAGAGCATAGCACTTGTCACTCAGTATTATCCTGATCCTGAATGTATTAGTCAGCTATTTTGACAAGGCCATGACTTCCTCTGAAATGAGGTATATTCTGTCTGAGATTTTGCCCACCACACCCAAAACAACTTCTCATCACCCTCCCAATCTACACAATATCCTTGTCAGACCCTATGCTCCTTCTTCTCCCATCTCCATACCCTATGGCTCCTACCCTGTGACCATCCCTGCTGCAAGACTTGCCTTATGCACCCTCCTGCCACCATCTACACTAGCCCTGTAACTGGCAAAACATGTACTATCAAAAGGAGAGCCACCTGTGAAACAACACATGTCATATACCACCGGTTATGTAAACACTGTTCGGCCATTACATTGGTTGACTACCAACAAGTTGCCAGTTAGGATGAATGGGCATAGGCAGAAGGTGTATACCAGCAACTCACAATATCCTGTTGCAGAGCATGCTCTACAACATGACAGTCACGACCTTGGTGCCTGTTTCCCCACCTGTACAATCTTGATTCTTCACTCAGTCATCAGTTTCTCAGAACTCCACTGGTGGGAACTAGCACTGCAACATGTCCTTGGTTCTTGCCACCCACCTGGCCTTAATTTACATTAATTTCTTCCAGCTCAGCATTTCCTGACAGTAGCTACTGCTTTCTTCACTTCATTTCAGTTTTCTACATCTTTCATTTTCTTACCTGTTTATTTATTACTGCCCCCTCACACCTCTATTACGTGCAATGCACTTATCTTTTCACTCATATTAACTCATGCATGATATTTTTGCAGTAACCTCTGTTTTACATATTACCCTTTCTTCCACCTTTAAGTCTTCAGGTTTTAAAATTACATTTAGTGCAGTCCCCAACAATCAACCTTTCCCTCTAATCCTGTCCAATAAGTCTCCCCTGACTGCAGTTCTGGGTGACTTTTCCTCTCCAGTCCTTTCTACACTCCTGGAAATTGAAATAAGAACACCGTGAATTCATTGTCCCAGGAAGGGGAAACTTTATTGACACATTCCTGGGGTCAGATACATCACATGATCACACTGACAGAACCACAGGCACATAGACACAGGCAACAGAGCATGCACAATGTCGCCACTAGTACAGTGTATATCCACCTTTCACAGCAATGCAGGCTGCTATTCTCCCATGGAGACGATCGTAGAGATGCTGGATGTAGTCCTGTGGAATGGCTTGCCATGCCATTTCCACCTGGCGCCTCAGTTGGACCAACGTTCGTGCTGGACGGGCAGACCGCGTGAGACGACGCTTCATCCAGTCCCAAACATGCTCAATGGGGGACAGATCCAGAGATCTTGCTGGCCAGGGTAGTTGACTTACACCTTCTAGAGCATGTTGGGTGGCACGGGATACATGCGGACGTGCATTGTCCTGTTGGAACAGCAAGTTCCCTTGCCGGTCTAGGAATGGTAGAACGATGGGTTCGATGACGGTTTGGATGTACCGTGCACTATTCAGTGTCCCCTCGACGATCACCAGTGGTGTACGGCCAGTGTAGGAGATCGCTCCCCACTCCATGATGCCGGGTGTTGGCCCTGTGTGCCTTGGTCGTATGCAGTCCTGATTGTGGCGCTCACCTGCACGGCGCCAAACACGCATACGACCATCATTGGCACCAAGGCAGAAGCGACTCTCATCGCTGAAGACGACACGTCTCCATTCGTCCCTCCATTCACGCCTGTCGCGACACCACTGGAGGCGGGCTGCACGATGTTGGGGCATGAGCGGAAGACGGCCTAACGGTGTGCGGGACAATAGCCCAGCTTCATGGAGACGGTTGCGAATGGTCCTCGCCGATACCCCAGGAGCAACAGTGTCCCTAATTTGCTGGGAAGTGGCGGTGCGGTCCCCTACGGCCCTGCGTAGGATCCTACGGTCTTGGCGCGCATCCGTGCATTGCTGCGGTCCGGTCCCAGGTCGACGGGCACGTGCACCTTCCGCCGACCACTGGCGACAACATCGATGTACTGTGGAGACCTCACGCGCCACGTGTTGAGCAATTCGGCGGTACGTCCACCCGGCCTCCCGCATGCCCACTATACGCCCTCGCTCAAAGTCCGTCAACTGCACATACGGTTCACGTCCACGCTGTCGCGGCATGCTACCAGTGTTAAAGACTGCGATGGAGCTCCGTATGCCACGGCAAACTGGCTGACACTGACGGCGGCGGTGCACAAATGCTGCGCAGCTAGCGCCATTCGACGGCCAACACCGCGGTCCCTGGTGTGTCCGCTGTGCCGTGCGTGTGATCATTGCTTGTACAGCCCTCTCACAGTGTCCGGAGCAAATATGGTGGGTCTGACACACTGGTGTCAATATGTTCTTTTTTCCATTTCCAGGAGTGTATTTACCCCACTTCCTTCCTCTTCAACTCTTCTGCTGGCTCCAAAAGCTTGCATAAGTATAACCTTCTTTTACGTGTGTGTTTCCTGCCGCTGCTTGGTGATAGATTTTTTTATCCCTCTGATTACATTATACTGTCAATTTTTAAGCTTCTTTATAATCATTCAAATTTTGACTGTAAATCTACAGTGTGAAAATAACATCTAATAAGTCCTGTTTACCCTTCAGTAAATATTTCCAAACAGAAACAAAAATTTTGCAGATATGTTGTGTAAGGGTACAGAATTATTTTATAATTTTTGAATGGATAGGTAGAATGCCTGTACCCTTGATATTTTAAATTATTGGGTAATTGTGCTCAGTGGCACATAGGATTTGTTAGAATGAATTAGTTAAGTATTTAATACTATTCCCTCTTTGGTTTGTGCATTCTTTTATGTTTGAAGTGCTCTAGGGATGCTGTGCAGATTGCCACTTGTCATGCTTATGCAATGTCACCTAGGAGGCATTGGCTTACACCATCACATGAATTTGTCTTGGAGTTTTCAGTTTGGTGTTTCATGCCATGTAGTTCCTCCTGTGGAAAGTTCCATGGTATTGAGCTACCCAGGACTGAAGTGCTTCTCTGAGACAATATAAGAGACAGAAGAAGTGAGAGTTAATCAGACTTAGGTCAACAAGCACATAATCAGATAATTTTAAAAGTCTATGTTAAATACGACTGACTGACTGATAAATTGGTTGCTTGTTAGAAATGTATTCCTCCATAATTATTCCGATAGTAACTGATTAGTATGAGGGAAGGCTGACCACAGAGTGAGATTCCAATCCCATGGTCAGGAAAGTCAGCAGGAACCCTCACAAGTCAAGACTGTGAGTTTTGAGCCCACAAGCAGTACAGAAGAAGTAGTTTGATGCAATAAACTGTAATATAATTATCATCAAGTTATGGCAAGAAAGAAGATACTGAAGACTACACTTTAGCAATAACATTGCAAGTGGCTACCACACCATATAAGTACAGTATTAGTGAATCTATGAAAATATATTAAAAAACAAAGCTGCTGTGACTTACCAAATGAGAAAGTGCTGATAGATAGACACAATAAAAAACACACAAACACACACACAAATTTCAAACTTTCTCAACCCATGGTTGCTTCATCAGGAAAGAGGGAAGGAGAGGGAAAGACGAAAGGATGTGGGTTTTAAGGGAGAGGGTAAGGAGTCATTCCAATCCTGGGAGCGGAAAGACTTACCCTCTCCCTTAAAACCCACATACTTTCGTCTTTCCCTCTCCTTCCCTCTTTCCTGATGAAGCAATCGTGGGTTGTGAAAGCTTGAAATTTGTGTGTGTGTTTATGTGTTTTTTATTGTGTCTAACTACCAGCGCTTTCTTGTTTGGTAATTCACAGCCTCTTTGTTTTTAATAGGTTTTTAAATATATTTTTCCCATGTGGGAAATATTCATATGAAAATATATTGATATTCTTCAACTGTAGAACCCGATAGCTGTTACAGTAAAGTACTGTTATTACTGCAGAGCAGTATTAGCAACTGTCAGACATAAAAGTCGTTACATGCAATGCATAAAATGACTGAAATTGTAGTATTATTTACTTGGGTAGATAAAAAAAATCTACTCTTGAAGTGACAGCAGAACACACACATAAAAGACAGTTGTAATTGACATGCTTTGGGAGCCACTAGCTCCTTCTTCAGGCAGAAAGGTTGAAGGGGAAGGAATAGGGATGAAGGAAAAGGACTAGAGAGGTCTAGAAAAAGGGGTAGATTTTGGGAAAGTTACCCAGAACCGAGGGTCAGGGGAGACTTACCGTATGGGATAAGAAGGAAAGACTGATTGTTGACGATGCATCGGATGAGATTTGAAAATCTGAGAGAGAGCTTAAAGGTGGAAGACAGGGTAGTATGCAGACAAGATTATTGCTTAAACATCATGCATGAGTTAATAAGAATGAAAAGCTAAGTGCATTGTATGTAACAGAAGTGGGAGGGGGATGGTGAAAAATAGACAGGAAAGACAATGAAAGATGTAGGAAACTAAAACAGAGTGAAACAAAGAGTAGTTACAGTGCAGATGGAAGAAATTAACGTAAATTAAGGCCAGATGGGTGGTGAGAACCAAGGCCATGTTGTAATGCTAGTGTCCACTTGCGGAGTTCTGAGACTCTGACGTCTGGGAGGAAGAATTCAAATGGCACATTTGGTGGAACAGGTGCCGTGGTCACAAATGTCATGTTGTAGAGCATGTTCTGCAACAGGATATTGAGAGTTGCCAGTATACCCCCAGTATGTGGGAAATCTGCTTTTTAACTAGGTCAGCCTCACTATGAGTCCATATGGTGAGGCTGACCTGCTAAAATTCCTGGAATCTCTGAATACCTTCTCCTAATTAAACTTCACATAGTCCTATTTTGAATCCCATGCCACTTTCCTTGATTATGATCTTGTTGTCACTGAAGGCAAGCTACACACTTCTGTCCACCTTAAACCTATCAACAAACAACAGTACTTACATTTTGACAGTTGCCATCCTTCCCATGTCAAAAGTTCCCCCTCATATAGCCTTGGCACCCGAGGAAAAACATATTTGCTCAGATGCAGACTCTTTACAGCAATACACCACCATTCTCAGCCCAGCTTTCACTGCAAGTAATTACTCCACCAGCCTAGGTAAGAAGCAGGTTTCCCAGGCCATCACATCCAGTCCTGGTATTGCTGATCCTTCCAAAAAACAACTTCAGAGCACACCATTGGTGACTCAGTATTACCCTGGTCTGGAATGTGTTAATCAGCTACTTCAACAGGTCCCTGAATTTCTAAAATCATGCTCTGAAATGAGATCCATTCTGTCTGAAAGTTTGTGCACCACACCTAGAATAACTTTCTGTTGCCCTCCCAATCTCTGCAATATTCTTGTCAGACCCTATGTTCCTTCTGCACTCATCTCCCTACCCTATGGCTCCTACCCTGTGACCATTCCTGCTGCAAGACTTGTCCTATGCACCCTCCTACCACATTCTACACTAGCCCTGTAACTATCAAAACATATACTATCTAAGGGAGAGCCACCTGTGAAACAACACATCATATACCAGCTGTTATGTAAACACTGTTCAGCCTTCTACATCAGCATGACTACCAGCAAATTGTCAATTAGGGTGAATGAGCATAAGCAGAGGGTGTATCCTGGCAAATCACAATATCCTGTTGCTGAGCATGCTCTATTGCATGACATTTGTGACCTCAGCACCTGTTTCACTGCATGCGCCATCTGTATTCTTCCCTCAGACACCATTTTCTTAGAACTCCGCAGGTAGGAACTAGCACTACAACATCTCCTTGGTTCTTGCCACCCACTTGGCCTTAATTTACATTAATTTCTTCTGTCTCAGCATTTCTTCTCTGTAACTACTCTTTGTTTCACTCTGTTTTAATTTTCTACATCTTTCACTGTCTTTCCTGTCTATTTTCACTGCCCCCCTCCCACCTCTGTTACATATAACACACTTAGTTTTCACTTTTATTAATTCATGCATGATGTTTAAGCAATAACTCTTTCTGCATATTATCCTGTCTTGCACCCTTAACTCTCAGGTTTCTAAATCTCATCCAATGCAGTCCCAAACAATCAGTCTTTCCTTCTCATCCTGTCTGGGAAGCCTCTTCTGATCTGTGGTTGTGGGTGACTTTCCTGAAATCTACCCCTTTTCCTAGACCTCTCCAGTCATTTTCCTTCACTCCTCTTCCTTCCTCTTCAACCCTTCTGCCTGAAGAAGGAGCCACTGGCTCTGAGGGCTCCAAAAGCCTGCCAAGCACAGTCATTTTTTATGTGTGTGTTCTGCCACCACTTTGTGAGTAGATTTTTTTATCTACCCAATGAAATAATTTAGCCAATAACTGATTGTTTTCGTTGAAACTATAGTATGCATCACTGAAAGGGACAGAGAAATTACTCTCAAGTGGTCAAATTGATTTTTTAACCAAACTTTATGAAATTTATCCTTAACAACAATATTCAACAAGGTGTTGCTAGATGAATCAAGAAGAGCTTGTACATCTCAATACTGAATTGTTATAAGCATTTATTGTGATTGATGGGAAAAAGACTAACACAAATTTTGTTACCAGTGCTTGTGAAATTTTATTGTCATTTGTGCTATTTAGGTGCCAAGTTAAATCAGCTGCACCAGTATGCAAATTAATATACAGCAATGAAAAGTTCATCAGTTAGCTGCCACTATCTGCCAAGTACTTCAGTTCATAGCATTCATCATCACAGAGCCCATCGTATCAGCACTTCACAGCATTGAGCACTCATGTCACCAGCATATGGGGCATGCATCCATGCGTACCAGCACCAACAGGAATCTACTAATAATTATGTATGATGGATCATAACCATTTGTATTCTCTGTAGTGACACTTCCTGTTCAAATTTGTATTGTGCTGTTTCCCATTCAATAATTGATATGGCAAAATTATCAAGTATGACACAATATTATCTTCGTATTGACACTAGAATTTTTTTGTTTACAATAATTAATAATTCAGCACTTATTACAAACTAGCTACTGTTTGCCATTCATTTCTGTGGCTCAGTCTCGTTAAATGGAAAAGAAACAAAAGAGGAAGCACATGTTTCTAAAACACATGGAAATTGGAATTTGATATATGACTTAATCTTATTCTCCCTCTTGTCTCTGTCCATCTCCTCCTCCCCCTCTCCATACAGACATTGTACAGAAAGAATTACTGGACATGAAAGAAATCTTACATAATGTTACATATAGAGACAATTTATGATTTCTATGTAAATTAATAACCTGGAGCCAAGGATTTTGAAATTTAGAATTTTCTGATAACATGATGTACTATAGTCATAGCAAGTCAACATTAAAGACTGATTTGGATATTTCTGAAAATTTGATACATCAGTGATACATCCTTCAGGTTAAATACTGCTAGTGATTCTGTTACCCATAATATTATGCACAGTGTTCCTGAAAATAATCAACACGGTACATTTGGTACCAACTACACTTTGGTAGAATGCACCATAAATTCAAATAAAAATAAACATAATGATTCAGTACATGATTATTTTATATCAAAGTTCAGTATAGGTCTAAGTCATAAGTTTTCACCACCCAGTGACGTACATCCTGTATCTTTTTAAAAGCATTTCATGGTATGTTACCAACTGCATGGACAGACTACAATAAAGTCATGTTCATGGTAAGTCATCTTACAGGCAATGCTGCACAATGGGGTATATTAAAGTTGGATGAGTTTCAGACTTATGAGCAATTTGAATTAGAATTTAAACCTAAACACTGGAGGGAAAGAGCATATAAAGAATTGAGAGTGGAATTATTAAGGTCTAGACCATATAATAACACTAACTGAAAATGGTTACAGAAACGTTTTAGAACATTGATTAAAATTAACTCCATCCGAACAAGCCTTGGAAGGCCCAATGGTGCTGACTGCCATGTCATCCTCAGTCGACAGGCATGTCGATATGGAGGGTTCTGTGATCAGTGCATTACTTTCTGCCCGTTGCCAGTTTTTATGGCCAGAGTTACTACTTCTCAGTCAAGTAGCTCCTCAATTGCTCACTAGGGCTGAGTGCACCCTGCTCATCAACACTGCTTGGCAGACCTGGACGGTCACCCATCAAAGTGCTATCAAGCTTGACAGTACTTAACTTCAGTGGTCTGATGGTAATTGTTGTTACCATTGCAGCAGGGTTATTGGCAGAACATCAGTTAAGTAAAGCAAAATACATGGACAACCAAATTCATGAGGAACAGTTGTTGCAAGTTATTTGAAGTTGACTACAATGGAGTGTGTGTGATAAGTTGTTAGGGAAAGTATGGGGTAAAGTAAATAGTCTGTCAGACTTGACAGATAGAATGTGAGTAGACACTTTGTAAATTTATTTCAGTAGATGACATTCTAATAACAGCACAATGAATAATAATGTCATGAGCAGCAACAATAATAATGCAGATTCCAGAAGAATACATCAAATAGGTAATGCTAATGACCATCAGGAAAACAAGTGGAGACAAATATGGAGAAACAGTCATAATACCAATAACAGAAACCAAGCCAACAGAACTGTTAATAGCCAGAATATTAGTGAATGAGAAGTGGAATTCCTATAGCCTTCTGGGGAGTGGCTTCGATCCCAGAAATGGATAATAACGAGTTGCAAAATTTGAGGTCCTTTTTATTAAGATACAACAACAGCACCACTGTAGGAGATGAATCAAGGGAGGAAAAAGAACAGTCTATCAAGAAATACATCCAGCCTAAACTACAAGAATCTGTAGGGAACATATTGGTGTCTATCACAGTATTTTAGATTCAGAAAGTGAATTACATGTTGTTTATCAGAATATCTTAGAGCAGCATGATATGACACAAGCATTTCCCAGTTTACTGGTGACTGGAATAAAAGTAAGAGGGATTACTGGATTGGTATTTAAACCAATCCAGTCAGAATTATTAGGAATTTAGGCCAAATGAATATATGTTTCAATATTCTATGTACATGATGGTAGGACTGAACATACTCGTAATATTAGGTACTGATTCGTTGACATACCACAAAGTTACCTTAGACTTTCAACATAGCGGTATAACATTTCTGTATAGTACAGAAGACGATATTGCAAAATTTTATTTCAGTAAAGTTATCACATTTAATTCTAATATAACACTTACTGCTGAATCTCAGCTAATTGAAGGTTTGTATAACATTGAACAGAATTACACTGAAGAAGTGAATATAGGGGACATTGAGGCTAATATAAGGGGCGTTCAAAAAGAAATGAGATGGAGGCATAATTACAGAAACCAATACTTGTATGTTAGAATTATTGACCCTGACTGTTGAGACACTTGTCCCATTGTGACACAAGGCAGTGAATAGCTGTATCATTAAATTCCCAGAGCTGTGATGTTAATCATTTCTGCATGTATAGCTGGACGTCGTCAGCCAAGGTGAATAGTTTGCCCCCCCCCCCCCCCCCCCCCCCCTCCCCTCGAGCCTTTTTAGTGGGACCAAAAATGGCCTAATCACAGGGAGAGAGGTCCGGACTGTATGGAGGGTGGCTGAGAATCTCCTATTTGAATTTCTGCAGGAGTACCGCAACTGTGTTGGCTGTATGAGGCTTTGCATTGTTTTTGAGCAGAATGACCCAATGGGTGATATTGCCTGGTCATTTTGATTTGATAACTTGGCGAAGGGTGGTCAAGGTTTGTGAGTAATGCTGGGCATTCACTGTTGTCCTGTGCTGCAAGAAGTGAATCAGAAGGAGGCCATCTTGGTCAAATGATCTGAGGGGCAAACGATTCACCTTGGATGACGACGTCCAGTTGTATGTGTGGAACTGGTTAACATCACACTCTGGGAATTTTATGAGACAGCCATTCACCATCTTGTGTCACAGTAGGCCAAGTGTCTCAACAGCCAGGGTCAATACTTCTAACATACAGCTACTGGTTTATGTAATTATGCCTGTGGCTTGTGGCCTTTTTTTTTTTTTTTTTTTTTGAATGCTCCGTATATAAGTAAATTTTTGGGATTAACATCACAGGAAAAAAAATATTTGTTGGCTTTGCTAATCAAGCATGTACGTCTTTTTACACTGAGACCAGAAGTTATCAGAGATTTTAATTTTATTTATGTGTTACCTCACACACCCCTTTTTTTCTTTTTTCTTTTTTCTTTTTTCTTTTTTTTTTTAAGCCATACTCAATGGCAACAAAAAAGCTTGTTACATCATGAGATTACTAGAATGTTAACATGGAACAGAAGTGAACTGAACTGATAGTTATTATGGTAAACATTTAGTTGTAGTTGAGAAATCAGATGTATCAATATGACTGGTGCTTGATCCAAGACCAGTGAATAGAATAACTGAACCCAAGTGAGGCAGACCCCTGCCATTGAGGAACTGCTAACTAGATTTATGAGAATGAAATATGTAAGTACTATGGACTTAACGGAAGATTATTGGCAATATTGCTGCATGTAGAGGCATGAAAATATAATGCATTTGTTTTCAAAGGGAGATCTTACAATTCCAAAGATTTACCTTGTGGACTTAATGTTTCAGTCTCAGTTTTTATTAGAGTATTGGATAAGCTACAGGATGTGCATTGAGTGACAGGATCATAATTTATGTAGACAATACAGTAGGAGTATCTAATGCTTGATCAGAATATATTCAGATCCTGTAAAAGCTATGTTCAAGATTAAGTTCTCAGAGAATAACAGTAAAGTTGTCAAAGTCACGGTGAGGTAAAATTTCTTAGGCACATTATAAATATATATCATAGATTAAATCAGACCCACATAGATTAGTGCAATTAACCACTGCCCAGAACTATCAAAAAAGAGACAACTTAAACTGTATTTATGTGGGTCTGGTTTTATAGAAAATTCATTTGAGAACCTGTATTAAATGCACAACAGTTGATGGCATTTCTTAAAAATAACTTACATTGGAATGGACACAGGATTGTAAATCAGAATACAACTTAATAAAGGAAAATTCAGCATCAGCAGTCTATCCAATTTACCATTCCACTTAGAAGTGGATGCAGCAGATTATGGCCTATGATGCCACATTTATCAACAGAAGATTAGAGACTTAAGTATTCAGCAGTGTCCAATAGCTTTAGCAAGCAGAATTTTGACCAATCACAAGAGGAACTGAGGTACTCCCAGAAAGGAAGCATTAGTGATGGTGTGGCCATTCAATAAATTTAATTATCTTTTAGCTTGATATAAAACATTGTGGTGTCTCCTCCTTCCAAGCATTCAAGAACCAACTGCGCACCGTACATGCCAGTATACATCCTGGAACAAATCAATGAGGACAAGCCTCCTCCGCTGCCGCAATACTGCCATCACCACATCTGGCTCATCTGTATTGTTGGTACTACAAGATTTTCCACGATGATGCCAAGAAGTGTCGATTACCTTGCCAGCACCCAAAAGCCGACCGCTGGATCTAGAAGATGCCGAGTCCTGCAGGGAACCTCACAGACATCCTCACACATTGCACTCTGTCCACTCATCCACTCAGCTGAGCAGTCGTTTATATGTGACCAACATTTCGTAATGGCTCATCTTCCTAGTCGACACAGGTGCTGACGTGTCTATCACACCCACATCGTTGGCTCCTCCCACCTTTTCACTGACGAGGTCACTTCTACATGCTGTCACACATCAACCTTACAAACCTCAGGCTCTGTCAAAGTTACAGTGCACCTATCTCCTTCTCTGTGTTTTCTGTGGACTTTCTACATTTCTGACATTGATGAACCAATTCTTGGTGTGCATTTTTTTGTCATATTACAAACTCTCTCTGAACGTGGTTCAAGGATCAGTGCTACATCATCCCACTAACACTCAGATACTGTGCTCTGGCACTTATGTTCCACGTTCTGTTTCTCTTGTGACATGTGAGTTAGTATGCGAGTGCTCCATCCTCATGGGCAACATTGTGACCTGTGTCACTAACCTACTGTCAGAATACAACTCGGCGGCACAACACTGCCAGGAAAACGACAAGCTGAAACAACAAATAGCACAGACTTACAATGGGCTCGTCGTGGCTTGTACCTTGCTGCTGAAACTGCAGTCTACAGTGTCGCCACCTAATTGTGTTTCTCTGGCAGACACCAGTTCGCACACTCAACAGGTTAGTCCAATTGCGTGTGACGATTCGTGTCCGGTAGACACCGCACCCCTTATGTGCTTGCCAAGTTCAGTGCCATGTGTTTCAAACAGTGATTCTAATGACATTGCACACGTGATACGACCATGCCCACCATGCAGGCAGCTGCCCCATATAGTGATAAACATTCTCCCTCTCTCTCTTGTGCCAGCCACGTTACTCAGCGGCCATCGCTGTTCCCTGTGTGACACCAGTGCCTCTCTCACCCACGCCAGTTACCCAAGGCAAGGCTGACAGAAGACAGTTGCTGTGCATCCCAACCCGCTCCATGCTGTGTGTCCAGCCAACCTCTCCAAACAAGAGCACACTGTGCTCACGTAATAGGCATGTGACTTTCGTGCTGCCTTTTCACACTCATGGTAATGGTTATGCCTCGTCATGCCCCACTCATCCAAAAACTTTATGTCAGGATGTTGCTCAGTCTCGTGTGCAGTTCTCAGTTTCTTCTGTCACTGACGGAATGACATACTAGATAGTTACCACTGTCAGCCCTCCTATTACGCATAAGGCTAGATGCCTCAACTCCTTTAAGTTGCATGCAGCCCAGCAGCAAATTAATGAACTTTTGGAGGCAGGTATCCTGTAACCGTTGGACAGCAACTGGTCTTCACCAATTGACCTCATCACCAAACATGATGGTTCTTTCCGAATGTACGGTGACTACAGACACTTAAACACTCGTACTGTCATGGACAATTACCCAGTGCCAAACATAAACTATTTCACTAATATGTTATCGGGCACCACAACCTTCAGTGTTATTGACTGCAAACATGCCTATCACCAGATTCCCGTAGCACCGGAAGACATTCCAAAGACAGCTATTATCACGCCGCTCGGTTTGTTCCAATACAACTTCATGCCGTTCAGCCTGAAATATGCAGCACAAACATGGCAACATTTCATCAACTTAATCTTACGACAGTTCGAGTTTTGCTTTGCATATCTGGATGGCATACTCATGTTCAGCAACTCGGCTGAGGAACACGAAAATCATGAACCTTGAACTCCAATGGTGTTGAGGTCAACAAGGACAAATTCCAATTGTGGCAGTCTCCTGTCACATTTTTGTGTTACACAGCCTCCCAAATCCCATGTGCAGGCCATCACGCCACTGCCGCCACAGGCTACTTACAAAGAATTCTGACGTTTGTTGGGTACAATAAATTACTACCATCGGCATCTGCCTTCTGCCACCGCCGTGAAGGCCCCGCTGACAGACTTGTTGTTTGGCAAACAGACTTCAGGCCTTAAACCAGTTCACTGGAATGAACCTATGTTGGAGTCCTTCAAGGCTCTAAAAACTTGCTTAGCTGCTTAGGTCACCCCATGACACTTGCCCATCCTGACCCGTTGGCCTAGTTGTTCATCACTACGGATGCCAGTGACATCATGGTGGGGGCAGAAAAAACTATCTACAGCTCAGAAGAAATATTCTGCTTTTGATAGGAAACTTCTAGCAGTCTGTGAAGCCATCAAACACTTTCGCCCTGACATCAAGGGCCGTTCTTTCTTCATCCTTACTGATAACAAACCACTAGCGGATGCTTTCTGCAACCCTCCTGAGGACCCACCCCCTCAGCATTTCCGCCACTTTCATTTAGTCTCTCAATTCACAACAAATGTTCGCTACATCAAAGGCACAGAAAACATCCCTGCTGATTATTTTTTGCAGATCGATACTGTCTCAAGCGTCATTGACTTATCCAACCTGGCCGCTCTCCAGGCCTCTGATGAGGAATCTCAAGCTCTCCTCACAGATCCTCAAACATCTCTTGTGTTTACCAAAGCCAAGTTCCCCGGTGTTTTGGATGAGGTGTGGTGTGATTTTTCTACCGACACCCCGCGGCTGTTGCTCCCACTCACATTGCGCTGGCAAGCCTTCAACGCCTTGCTTAACCTCACTCACCCTGGCATCCGTGCCACCACATGGCTCATATCCAAGCGTTTCATTTGGAAAAATATTAAACGGGACTGTCAGACATGGGCATGCAGCTGCATCTCCTGTCAACACAACAAAATCAGCTGCCACACCTCCCCTCTACTAGGCAAGTTCGACATTCTACAAGGAAGATTTTGTCATGTAGATATTGATCTTATCGGTCCACTACCACTGTCGGAGGGCCCCAGATATATTCTATCCCAATCAATTGCATGTTTCACTGGGTGGAAGCTGTTCCTTTACCCAACATCACAGCTGAAATTGTGGCCAAGGGTTTCATCTCCTCATGGATTGCCAGGTTCGGTTGCCCGACCACCATCACCACCGACCAAGACTGGCAGTTTGAGTCTGTCCTGTTCACCATTTTATGTAACATCTGTGGCATTTGGAAAATTCATACAACAGCCTACCACCTGCAAAGCAACGGGTTAGTTGAACGGTGGCACCGCACCCTCAAAACTGCCCTCAGGTGCCATGACTGCCTCTGGTCTGAGGCGCTTCCATGGGTGTTACTCAGTCTCTGTCTAAGCAAAACCCAAATAAGATTAATGTAAACTGGAAAGTATACAAGGCCAATTATTTCACTTGAATAACAAAACAAATAGCTAGTTATTATGAATTCCAAATAAACATATACATTATTAACCAGTTATTTACATCTGGATTATGTGAATTTTGACCAAAGAAATGCATCCTGCATGTAAGGGGGCACTATTATTTTAGAAATTTGTCATGACATGTTAAGCAAATATCGCAATACTGTGAAGTTTACCAAAAGGAAAAAATTCCGACAACAGAGATGAATAGCTTGCTCTATCCCTTTATTACTGTGGCTTCATGAGATGTGGTGGCTGTGTAAATTTTTGATCCTCTACCTACAGGAAAGGGAGGCATGGAGTACATCTTCTTCATCTTAAAATATTGGTCTAAGGTAGTGACATTGTATCCTTTGAAATGAGCTACTACACTCAGTATTATTTCCAAACTGAGAGATGATTACTTTTAGAAAATAGGCAAGCCTAAGAATTTATTTTCAGACAGACAGGCAGTTTACTGCTAATCAGTTCCAGGAATTTATGGGCTGAGAAAGCATGAACCACATATTGATTTCACAATACTGCCCACAAGCCAGCCAAGTTGAAACAATTATGTGAGGAAGGGACAAGTTATGCAGAACTTATTGTGTAAATAACCATTATATGTGGGTATTTGGTAAGGGATTTTGAACAGATAAAGAATGAATTGCCACGTTCTGTATGCAGATTTCACTGATAGAAGTATTAGAGAAACATATTGTGGTGTCATCTGTAGAACAAGGTCTCACGCAAAAGTTGATACCTCAAGACAGCACCACAAGCAAAGACAGTTGCTGCCAAATGCAGCAATGTTTTGGAGATGTTGGCATAGACACACCCCCAAGTGTTTCCTTACACCACCACAGCTGGAAATTTATTTAAGTCTGAGCACAGTGCAGCTCAGCCCGCACACTATGTAATCAGCAGTCAATTGTAATAATCATTTATGATGACAGTATCATCATAATACAGACCCAGCAGCAAGTGAATAGAACAGTTATTCTGAACTTATAATCAGTTAAAGACTGTTGTTCTCAGATATGAAACTATTGTTCTGTAATGAAGTATTAAATGTTATAAATGTCAGCAACAACCATCAATTACATGTCATCTGTGTGGACACTATTTATTTCCAAAGTTAAGTATTGACCATATTCAAGTTTTAATAAATTACTGATAATTTGTGTGTATGTTGTAGTATCTGCTTGACAGCCTGCTGAACTAGACTTGCTACAGTATGCCAAAATGGCAATGAAGCTGGCCCATTTGAGCTTTTTGTATGCCACAATGGTGATGCAGATGGCCCTTTTGAGCTTTTTCGTCCACCTCATAAAGGCAATGCTGAAAGGTGCAAGTTTCTTCAGTGAATAGTCTTCCCACACTTCCTTGTGGCTCATCAAGAACTGCTAGTTACAACAGCATTCAACTGCATCTTTGTTATTGTATATAACATAGTGTTAACCATGTGTGAACTCCCACAAGAATTGTCTCTAAGGGAAGCTTTTCAGTATCAGGTGCAGCAGATTGAATGACTGCTGCTGCTCAGCATTAAACAGATGAGCTTGTTGTTGTCCCAACAAGCAGCACCAAAACTGGTTGTTGCTCCCAAGTTTCACCAGTTTAACAGTAAAGTGGAAGACTGGCCTGGATATCACATGCAACTGTAAGCCCACTTCACAGCTTACAACATTAAAAGTATGCTGCATGTTGCTTATTTCCTGTCAGTGCATTGTTCAGTCATTGTTGTCTGATTCATTTTGATACTGTTGTGGATTGGCAGGAGACCAACCCATAATATTAGAGGAAGCCGAAAGGCATGCGTTTCAGCTCACGCAGGCTGGCGTGAGGTCTGGAACAGGACAAGGAAATTAGACTAGCAAAAAAGGACGTAGCTGTGGAATACTTAACTTTAATCCATAAATGGTGAACATTGCTCTTGATGGTACATGTTATACAGCATCAATAGTTACTGGTAATGGCGCCTTGCTAGGTCGTAGCAAATGACGTAGCTGAAGGCTATGCTAACTATCGTCTCGTTAAATGAGAGCGTATTTTGTCAGTGAACCATCACTAGCAAAGTCGGCTGTACAACTGGGGCAAGTGCTAGGAAGTGTCTCTAGACCTGCCGCGTGGCGGCGCTCGGTCTGCAATCACTGATAGTGGCAACACGTGGGTCTGATGTATACTAATGGACCGCGACCGATTTAAAGGCTACCACCTAGCAAGTGTGGTGTCTGGCGGTGACACCACAGATACAGCTAAGTCTGTTGTGTTAATGGTGGATGCATCTTCTTATGGAATTGGGGGTGTGCTCTCCCATAGAATTGGCTCGTCTGATTAAACCATTACTTTTGCCTTGAAAATTCTCAAAAAAGCACAGTGCAATTACAAGCAATTTGAAAAAGAGGCTCTAGCCATTATTTATGGTGTTACTAAGTTAAACCAATATTCGTATGATCAGAAGTTCTATTTGATAACAGATCATCTTATTATCGATGCCACTTGTTGTACAGCCCCACTGCACAACATTGAAATGCTAACTTGTTGTTTTGGTTCTGGTTGGCACCAACAAAGCATTTGGTTTGTCTAGGGAATTATGTTACCAAATTGATGCTCAGAATTTTGAACTTCTTCAAGATTTTCCAGTTGACTTTCAGATTACTGCTGTAGTAACTGCTTATGATACAGCTCTACAGATAGTTGTGCAATATGTCCACTACAGGTGGTTGCATAGTCTGAAAGAAATATCCCATCCACTGATGCATCACTACTTTTAGCATTGTCATGCGGTCAGGCATTCTGCTGTTGCATTCAGAAATGATGATGCATGGGTTGTGATACCTCATCCCTCCCATGAAAGTTCTCTCATTATTGCACCAAATTCATTGGGGCATAGTCTGCAGAAAGCAATTCACTGACATCATTGCACTCAGCAGGGCATGGACATGTGGCTTCAGCAAATGAACTCTCATTGCAATATGTGTGCAGAGTATCAATCTGCTCTGCTGCAGTGCTTTTCTGAGTGGTCACATCTGTCTGGACTGTAAAAATGCATTCATTTTGATTCCATGGCTCCATTCTGGAATGTATGAAGGTTGTTGGTGGTAGATACATACAATAAACTTTCTTTTGTAGTCCCTATGACTCCATGACTACCGCTAGTATTGTATCAGCTTAGTTTTATATTTTTGTCTTGAAGGTGTTTGCAAGGATCTTGTCTTGGACCGTGGGCCACAATTCATGTCAGCCAATTCCAAACAGTTTTGTGGCAACAATGCCATACACTATGTAACTACTGCTATGTTCCAATGTTCCAATCTCAGTCTAATGGTGAGACTGAATGGTTCATTCAAATGTTCAAAAGTCACATGGAGAAACTCTGTTCCTTCCACAGATGGGAGCAGACCTTAAAGATTTTTCTTTCCTCTTATTGCTCTTTGCAATCCAATGGAAATTTTCTGAAAGAATTATTATGAAGTCATTATGACAGTAGCTCATTGCATCTTCTGTGGCTGACATGGAAACACTTCATTCTGTGACGTGAGAGAAAGTTTCAGCTGTAGGATGAGCCCTCCTTAAAGGTTCTGGCAAGAAACTGTATTGGGAGCATGGTGTCATCACACTTGTGTTAGGATGTTCATCTTACATCATTCAAGATTCTTCTGGGCTGCATCAGAACCACCAGTACCACCTGCAGCACTCATGTATCAGTGATTCTGCAACAGAAATTTTGACTCAGAGTGCCACTGGGGTCCACAACAGCAGTCCTCTCCACCTCTCCATCTGTCGCAGACGTCGACATCCAGTGTGGTGCTGATTGAGATTGATGTCCAGGTGCTAGAGCCAATGTCCAGCGCTGGCTCTGGACGGCCTGTAACAACACCCTTAGATTTCCACTTGCAGTCAATCTGACCACAACATCTGCATCACTGAATGTAGGTGTGCACCCTGTGGCCAGTTTGTTATCTGATGTTCTTGGTCACTTGCAAGGTTGATACTGGACTGTGGATGGGGAGCTGCCATCACCCGTCATTCCACTCCCTATCTCCTCATTTATGTCTGCATTCATGCTGCAACCCCCCTCCCCCGCCTCCCAATATATGACAGCATGGAGGTTGGGGAGGGGGTGGGAGTGGGGGGGGGGGGAGGAATGAGACTTCATTTGCAGAACAAGGGTAAAGTTGGTATCTCAAGATGGCACAACAAGTAAAGACAATCACTGCCAACTTCAGTAACATATTAGAGTTTGTAGATGTTGGTGTTTCCTTACACCGCTGCAGCTGGAAAGTTATTTATGTCTGAGTGCAGTCATGCTCACCACACTCTCTACGTAATCAGTGATCAATTGTAATCCTCACCTGCGATTACAGCATCATTGTAGTAGCTATCCAGCTGCAAGCAAATGGAACACTTATTCTAGACTTAGCATCGTTAAAGACTTTCGCACCTTAATGTGAAACTATTATCATGTAATGAAGTGTTAAATGATATAAGTGTCAACAACAGTACCAATTATGTGTCATATGTGTGGATAGTACTTGTTTCCAAAGTTAAACATTGACCATGTTCAAATTTTAATAAATTACTAATAATGTGTGTGTGCGTGTGTGTTGTACTATCTTCTCCTGAAGTTGATTTGATATGGTATGCCACAGGAACTTGTGTTTAAACAGATCAAATGGCCAGCAGAGGGCCAGGATGATTGCGCCCATGCTGAGAGTAAATGTTAGAGAAACAGTAATTAAGGAAGGAAAGGGAAGAAGAAAGAGATGGTTGTTCTAGGATCATATTAGGTTAGCAATGTTGTCTTAGTTAAGATTCACAGGAGAAGTGTAAAAAATGATAAACTAATAAATTCTGTCACTGAAGGAACTTCTGTAATTACTAGAATGCCTTATAAATAACGAACTGTATTAGCTGATCCAGAAATAGGAAGGGAGAACGGCAAGCATAGTATATAAGACTTATGACTTTTTGTTAGAAGTTAACCATGGTCATAAATTAACATTTTCAAAATTTAAAGTAAATGAATGTCTGAAAGGCCATACATCCAAACTGGTCCAGAGAACAAGAGGGATATGGGTATTAGCTGGCCTCATCTACACTATATAGGTCTTTCTAAGTTTGGTTGGTGCAAATAGGATATTGGAAGCTTTCATAGTGACCAATGTTGGATAAGGTGTTAGGGTGTTGGATTTTTATCTAGACTCTTGAGCCTGAGATGAGGGATGGCGCTTGATAGAATGAGTTAAAAGAATTACTGATGGAGTATTAGTGAAGCTGTGGTATAGCTGTAAGACAGCATGGTACAAGCATTATTTGACTTTATTGGGAAACTACTGGGTCTACAACTTTGCTTCTGCCATTTTTTCTTGAAGTTTGGGATGTTATTGTGAAAAACTTACAAAAAATTATGATTCATAGTATTGCCCATTGCTGGCCACTACATTCTCCTATCTTTTGGATAGCATATGAATCCTGTGGCAGAAGAACTGGGCATCTTGTCAATTTTGCACTTGTTCATATGATCGGAAGTGCTGGTCAACCAGACTGTATGCCACTGATCAAAAAACGTTGTATTCAGAGAGAGAAATGTATGGAGAATATGGCAGGAGGGATAAGACTTCTCATTTTAATGTTTCCATGTATATTTTGATGGGTTTTGCAACATGGGGTCGAGCACTGACCTGCTGCAAAATTATCTTTACATGTCTATTGCTGTATTGTGGCCATTTGTGTTTCAGTGCTGGGCTCAAACGCATCGGTTGCTTTCCATAATGATGTCCTGTGACTGTCTTAATCTGTTTCAGTAGCTACGAAAACATCCTGTCTTCCCCCGCCATGCCGGTCTTAAGGCATTGAAAACATTCTCTGCATGTTCTTCCACTAATAGTTCCCTCACCATTGGTCTTACCCAGCATTTTAATAGCCACAGGCGCAGATTTCTTCATGTTAAAGCAGAAAATTTAAACTTCCTGCAAAAGGCAAGAAATGGGTATGTAAGTTGATTTACTTAATTGAGAATAACCTTATGATGCAATCACAAATAGACTATCATTTTTATGGCATTATGTTTACAGATGCGTAAGCTTATTGTATTACACCTATGACCAACCACCTGAACCCCACTTGCCGCTACTGCTGCCTGCTGCTGTTGTTTATTTGCTACACATGTTTCATGTCTGAAACTCCCCTCCCACTTTTGGTACTGTTCCTCATATACTTTATAGTAATAGAAATCGAGTACAAGCATTATTTGAAGTATTAATTTCATATTTTACAATTAAAAATTGAACAACAGAAAGTTTAGGTTGGAATATCAACAATTATGAAAAGGAAAGGTTGCTACTCACTGTAAAGATGACGCATTGATTTCCAGACAGACACAGTGAAAAGAATTTTTCACACTGAGCTTTCAGTCAAAGTCATCTTCAGAAAAGAAAGAAGACACACACACACACACACACACACACACACACACACACACACACACACACACACACACACACACACATTTACACAATCAGGCACACACCTCATGCGTATATGACCGTTATCTCTGGCCATTCTAACCAGACTGCAGCTGTTGCATAGAATGAAAACAGCAATCTGGAGTGGAGCACAGAAGGGTGAGGGAAAGCAAAGTATGGGTTGAGGGGGTGGGGGAGGAAGAGCACTGTCTGGTAGACCATGCAGGGACTAGAAGGCAGCAGGTTAGGCTGCCAGGTGCAGCTTGGGCAGGTTGTAGGGGAGCGGTAGAGGGGGGGGGGGGACCTGAGGGGAATGAGGAGCAGGAAAGGAGAGGACAGAGAGAAGACAGAGAGGAGAAAGCCGGTGAGTGCACTGGCAGAGTGTGGCAGACAATGAGGGTGAGGGGATGTGAATTTGGAGGAGGTGGTAGGGCAAGCAGGATGGAAACTTTTGGATGGAGGGTGTGACAATAGGTTATGATAGGTTGAGAGTGGGATAATTTTTGAAGCGGAGAATGTGTTGTAAGTGTAACTATTATTTGCACAATTCAGAAAAAGTGGTGGCGGAGAGGAGGATCCAGATGGCCTGGCCTCCTTAAGCAGTCATTGAAATGGAACATGTTATGTCGAACTGCATGTTGTGCCACAGGGTGGTCCACTTTGCTCTTGGCCACAGTTTAGTGAAAGCCATTCATATTGGTGGACAGCTTTTTGGTAGTAATGTCTACCAATATAAAAAGCTGTGCAATGACTGCAACAGAGCTGGTGTATTACATGATTGCTTTCACAGGTGCCCTGGCCCATGATGGAGCAGGATAGGCTTGTGAAAAGACTGGAATAGGAGTTAGTGGATGAGTGGATTGGACAGGTTTTGCACCTGGATATTCCACAGGTATATGACACATGTGACAAGGAGCTGGGATTTAGAGTACCATAGGTATTGAATTGGATGTTATGGAGGTAGGGTGAGAGACAAGACACTATTCTAGTAGGGATGGGAAGGATCTTGGGTAAGATGTCCCCAATTTCAGAACATGATGATAGATAAACAAAACCCTGATGAAGGATGTAGTTCAGTTGTTCCAGTCTGGGATGGTACTAGGTGATGAAGGGGCTGCTCATTTGTTACTGGTTGGAGGTCATGACATGGGAAATCTTTTTGCAAACTAGGTATGGTGGATAGTGCCTGTCTGTGAGGGCCTTTATGAGACTTCCACACTGTCACTGCAGATGCGTCATCCCAGGAGGCCAGGGTGTGTGGGAGGGATTTTTTGGTGTTGAGGGGATGGCAGCTGTTGACAAGCTGTCAATAGCACCAAAAGTAGCCACATTTTGACAGCTGCCATCACTTCACACCAAAAACTTCCACCCACACAGCCTGGCCACCCAGGAACAGCATGTCTGTAGGGACAAGAATTCCCTTGCCCAGTATGTGGAAGACGTCAGAAAGGTCTTCCTTCAGACCTAGTCCTCAAACAGATTTGCTGTGGCATATCCCTTCACACCCCCACCACCCACAAGAGCAACCCCTTTATCTAGTAATACAGCCCCAGACAACTGAACCACATTCTTTGTCAGGGCTTTGATTATCGATCATCATGTCCTAAAATGAGGCACATCCTAACCGAAGAGCCTTCCCATTCCTCCTGAGTAGTGTTCTGCCACCCACACAACCTGAACAATATAGAAGTCCATTCCTATGCCACTCCCACTCACAGCGCCTGGCCACAGGGATCATATCCCTACGGAAGACTCAGGTGCAAGACCTTCCCAATCCACCCACCCAGAACTTCCTATTCCAGTCCTGCCACAAGCTTATCCCACCCTTTCAGAAGAATCTAGGCCATCTGTGAAAGCAGCTGTGTAATATACCAGCTGTGCTGCAATCATTGCACATCTTTTTTGTTGGTCTACCAACCAGTTGTTCACCAGAATGAATGGCCACTGCTAAATTGTGACCAAGAGCAAAGTGGACCACTCTGTGGCACAACATGCATCTGAACACAACATGCTTGATTTCAATAGCTGTTTCACAGCCCAGATCATCTGCATTCTCCCTTCCATCACCAGCTTTTCTGAACTGTGCAGATGAGAGCTACACTTACAACACATTCTCCACTCCCAAAATTACCCAAAATTAGTCTGAGCTCAACCTACCATAACCTATTGTCCCCCACACTCCACCCAATTTCCACCCCCTCTGTCCCATCATCTCCTCTTAATTTGTGTCCCCTCATCCCCATAGTGCACCACTCTTTGCCGGCACACCCACCAATCTATACCCCTCTCTGCTCTTCTCCTTTTCTGCTTTCTGCTTGTTTGAGTGTGTGTATCTTTCTCTTTCTTGTCTGAAGAAGGTTTTGGCCAAAAGCTCAGTGTGCAACAGTCTTTTCATTGTGCCTGCCTGCAACTCAGTGTGTGATCTTTACAATCAGTGGCAATCTATCATTTTTACAATTAAAAGTTCAATAGTTTTCCAAAAAGTTTATGAGCTTTGGATCTATAACTCATGACATATATGTCAGAACAATAAAAATGCTAAAATAAAACAGTTACCATTGCCAAAGCACTTTACATACCTATTTATAATAATATTTGATTTACAAATTGCAACAACTTTTTAATTACAGATTGGATTTTGTTGCTGACATAGTACCTGGGCCTTTTGATTTAGATGAATAGTAATTACTAAACAGTTTTTGTGTATAGTTTTTTAAATATAACTTTTGTGGCTGATTTACACTTTACACATATCATTTCAAAAAGAATCTACATTTCATCACATATTAATTGTAGATCATTGTAATTGTTTTTTAAAAATGCAAACAAAGTTAAATCAACCACTCAGCATGGTTACAGTATGTGTTTGTAGAATTTTCCTACTTGGTGTATACATCACAAAGCAGTATCAAAAGGTTAGGTAGGCAGGGTATCATGCCTTTTTTTCATTAAGAGTCAGCCGATTCTTCTACTTTATATGCACCCCCAAAGTATCACACACAGGAACTATGTGTGAGACTGTCATAGTATGCATGCACCAACACAGTAGATTAATAAGTATATTAATTTTGATATTTGTATGTGTTGTGAATTGGTGATGAACATTGTTACTAAACATACAATGTAAACATATTAAGCACAGAATGATATATACAAATACATATTTATGCAGTGCAACTCCCAGGGGAATCTAGGTTATATCATCAAAATGTTTTGTTTTCTCCAGGTCTTTTCTTTTTCTCCATCTAGACATTATTGTAATGGGAACTTGTATTCAACACATCATCATGCGGCCTCTCACTTCTTTTTGAGCCTTTGCAAATGTTCTGGCTTCCTCTGAAATAATGTGGTGGTTCTTTATGTATTGGTTTTTATATATTATGAAAGGTTGGAGTTAATGTGATTGTGCCTGCTTCACAATTGGAAAATAAATTACGTCAGTGACTCAGTTGTGGTACTTCTTGCAATTAGTTTGCCCGACATGGTGACACTACCAACAAACAAAATTTCTGATATATCACTATAATAGTTTTTTAAATATTAATTTTTGTTAATTATTTTTACTTTTGTGAAAATGCAAGGCTAAGGAGATTATCATAATTTCGTTAAACGGCGATTGAAAAAAATTACTGAACTTAGTTTAATCAAGAATGATTCAATATTGGAAATATTGATAACTTTTTTTGTTCAAAGGAAGAAATGCTAATCAAGAGAAATCTACTACATTTACATTTATTTTTACTTGTCAGAATTAGCAAATACTAAGATATTTATTATGACTCTGGGCCTTTATCATTTAGAATAATGGCGCTGATCTCTGCACTAATGTTCCCCTATAAAATTTGCATAAGACATTTAAATCTATCACTTCATGAATATAGGAGCTGGTACAGATAAACATTAGAAACACTTTTAAGTAATATTTGATTATAATTAAGCTAAATATTACATAAAACTTACATGTTTTTGTACCTCATCACAAAATGGATTCTTACACTATGAAGAAACAAAGGGGAAGAGCAAGTGATCTATTTGCAAAAGAACAGAGATTGCAATTACATTTGCAGATCATATTAATTGATTTAAGAGTCTTAGTTATTTTTCTGCGGTAATATTTATTTTTCATGATGACGTCAGTTTTGGTATATTTGCGAAGTTATTTAATATCATTTTTATCACATTATGTGGCATACTGCTACAACACTAGTGTCTATCACCAATAGCTCAGTCAGAACACAACTATAGGAGGTTGAAATAGTTTTTAAAGTAAATTTACAGTTAAAATCTTACAGTTTTGAATAGCATACACTTAAAGTTCAAGTAGCCCAGTTAATCACACAATCTGCTTGTTCAGCGATGAGATAAAAATGTTAACATATGTACATTTTTAAGAACTACGATGTTTTGTTCCAGTGGGGGTGTTGCACATAGGTCATGTAGGCCAAAGTCTATAATGTTAGGTACTAAGAAAATGCAGTACTAATTAAATTCAGTTCTCTTCTGATTTTCACCATAGGTAACTCACCCAGTAGTAAGCCTGTATAGTATAATGGATAATCATATTTTTGGTGTTTCTGTAGCATACATCTTTTACATATATGATACATGAATCTTTTCCACAACAAAGCTATCACAAAGTGCATAATATATTCATTTTTCTAATAATTGTACCATCATGAAGAAGAGTGTAGAGTGGTTAATTTGTTCTTTATAAGATGTAGTCAAGTTTTGTGCTAGACAATGTTCTTCAAAATGGTATTTTATATAAATCAGTGGCAATTTATAAGCATCAAAACTCATTTCAAATAGTTTTTTCATGTGATCATCAGTAGTATTTCTTTAACTTTGTCATAGATGGCTTAGATATATAGCATTTCATAGATATTGTCAGTGGTGTGTGTATATAGGTAAAGTCAGTCATATGTTTTGAGAGTGATCTTATGTCAGTGTTATGTTCACATATCTATAGATCAGCAGTTATAATGAAGTATATTTCTCTACACAAGTAAAATGAGGTTGCTGTATCAAAGCTCACCATGTTTCACCTTTATTTGCATGTCTATAAATATATTCTTATACAGACTGAAATCAAACGAGGCAAGATAGCCCTGCAATGCTTCCATAACATATTACCAAAACTATTTCAAATGAGCATTGTCATCACAAATGAGCCAGTGCGACATAATTTACCACTGTGGTTGTGTGTAAACAAAGAGATTCAACACTACAATTCTGAGCTAAAGAAACTGTGTGATAAATTTAGCCATGTACATTTGATAGACTTAAGTAAGATGAGTCGTGATGAATACAAAAAACATGGATTCCACTTAAATAGGAAAGGGAAGGCCAAGCTAGTTTCCCACATAAGCAAACTGTGTGAGAAAGACAGTGTGAAGAAAGCTCCAATTGCTCTGGGCTACAACCACGAGACTTTTTTAGAATAAAGGACCATAATAATAGTTTTCAGGGATGTATTTCAGATATGACTGAGTTCTGTTCACACAAAGAAAACCCAGGCTGTGAAATAAGTGATCAGTCATTGCAGCTCAGTTCTAAAAAACCAGTGTAAGCAAAATGTCATAAAAAGTGTAACTCAGACAATTTTGATTCGTGCAAGATGGTAAATAAACAAGAAGGGATAACACCCTTAAAGTTAATGCACTTAAATGTGCAATATCTCAGAAACAAACTAGACATTCTACAAATATTCATAGAGGAACACTTGCCACATGTACTAGTAATAATGGAACATGGGCTAAAATGCAGTGAAATAATATATTATAGATTAGAAGGTTACATACTAGCAAATATTTATTGTAGGCTAAACCATAAAGGGGGTGGTGTGGCTGTTTATGTTAATAAGGATATAGAAGCTATAAAATTTTTCTTTCTTGAACACCACACCAAAGAAGGATCAATTGAAATGACAGGTATTGTACTCCACAGTAATGATCTTAAGTTACCAAAGCATAAAGTGATTGGAGTATATAGGCCACCAAATGCTGATATAATGCTGTTTATGGATAAACTTAGTAGTGTTGTTGGTCAGGCCGGTTCTAATGACCTTGCTATATTAGGTGACTTAAATATAGATGCAAACTCAAATAGTATAGTAAACTTGAAACTCAGTGATGTACTGACCTCATATAATCTTGTAAATATAGTGAACTCTGACACCAGAGTGACGGACAAATGTCCACTAGAATGGACTATGCTATAATCAACAAAGATGTTATGGATAAGGTAAATTATAGTAATTTAGATTTTCTTTATTTTGACCACTTCTCTCAGGTGATAGAACACAAACATTCAGTTGTGCCTAAAATAACAAAATTTTTTCTACAGAAACGAATGCTGAATACCTCAAATATTAATGCTCTTAAAGACAAACTAGCGAATGAGAAATGGGATTCTGTGTACCAGGTAAAAGGGTCATATGAGAAATGGAATGAATTCTACTCAACCCTACTGCATCATTATGAATATAGTTGTCCAGTCAGAGAAATCCAGAAGGTAGTTAAACACTGTCAAAATGGAAGTAGTCCTAGACTAAAACTCCCAACAAATCTGATTAGCCTCAGGCAGCAAGTACATGATCTAAACCAGCTTTATAAAGCAACTACTATGCAAGCTTTCAAGGAAAAATACAATAGGGCCAAGCAAACTTTTAAAACCAAAATTGTTAACCTAAGGAAGCAGATTAACAGCAAAACAATAGAACAGTCTGACAACATAAGCAAAGCATCTTGGAAGCTGATTGACAAATACTGAAAACGTCCCAACAAGGTGAACATGGAACCACTCAGCATAAGACATGATGGTAACATTATAAAAAAAACAGATACTATATGTAATATTTTTAATAACTGCTACATTTCTGGTGAATAATCAACCCATATTATAGATTCACAGGTAGAGACCCGATACCATCTCACCCAGTGTACCGAATTTGAATTTGTGGAAGTGAATGAGCAGGAGGTTCGCAGGGCAATATACGTGCTAAAGAAAAAATTTGCATCTGGAAGGGATGGCATATCCAGTGCTATTACTAAAGCGTGCCTAAAAGAAATCTCTAAACCTCTCACTCATCTGATTAATTGCAGCATTAGAGAAAACATGTATCCAATGGTTCTAAAAATGAGTGTAGTGAAACCAGTGTATAAAAAGGGGAGTAAGGAAGATGTCTCCAACTATAGACCAATTCATTAATTCCCACTTTTAGTAAGATATCCGAATGCATTATTCTTTCTCAGCTAAGTGCCTTTTTCACAAAACATAAACTGCTTGAAGATTTGCAGCATGGCTTCAGAAAAGAGCTAAGCACAACCACAGCAGTTACACAGTTCATCCATGAAGCTCACTGTCTGTTGGACCAGAAGATACAGACTGCAGGTATATTTTTGGACCTGACAAGAGCATTTGATATGGTAAACCATAGGGTACTTCTTAAAAAACTAAAATCTTATAGTACTGGGGATCAAGCCATGAATCTTCTAACCACATACCCGCTGAATCGTAAGCAAATCACTAAATTGTCGTACAAACTAGATAATAAAGTCATGAACTCCCAGTCCACCAGTGAACCTGTATTACATGGTGTACCACAGGGCTCAATCCTTGGACTCTTTCTCTTCCTTATATATATTAACGACATTGCACAACACATTAACTCCAATATTGTAAGCTATGCAGATGACATGTCAATCTTATTCTATGGGAGTGAATCTAATGAGCTAGAATCTCTTGCTGCTAGTGGTGTAACAGAAGTAACAAAATACTTCAATGATCAGGGACTCAAGGTGAATGTCACCAAAAATCAACTACTGACATTTAAAACAGGCAGTTCTCACCACAACAATATGAATAGTGTGTGTAATATCTCTGCAACAGAAAATGGTAACTGTAAATTCCTGGGTGTGTATGTTGATGAAAATTTGCAGTGGACATACCACATTAATTTTGTATGCGGAAAAGTCAGTAGTGCCATATATCTCCTCAGCCAGCTTGCAAAGATAGTTCCTACCCAAGTACTGAAATGAGTATATTATAGAACACTTTACCCCTTTGTCAATAATGGAATTGAGCTATGGGGCTGTGTAGCTGATGTACATTTAAAAAGAATACTACTACTAAAGAAAAGAGTAATAAGACATATACATCAGATGGGACATAGAGATTCATGTCATGAAGTGTTTGTGAAACAGAAATATCTGACAATATATTCCCTGTACATCTTCAAAATAGTTGTATTTTTTATAAGTCAACCAACAGAAGCTATCAAGGGCAGTGATGTATGTGATCACAACACTAGAACACAGTGTTTCTATTTCTGTAACAGAACAGCGTTAAAAATGACTGATAGAAGTCCACATATATGAGTGGTTTGATTTGGTATAACAAGCTACCAATCTCTCTAAGAATGTACATGGGAAATGTTTTTAAAAACAAATTAAAATCTTTTCTAACAGAAAAATGTTTATATTCCTTCAATGAATTTTGAGGTGGTGATTGTAACATGAGGCATTAGCATATCATTTGTAATGTGATAAATGTAAAAAATAGACACGTAAAGCAATAGCTACAGAATATAGTGTATTTTATAAGTGTAAATATATACCATAGTATTAAGTCTGACATTTACAAAAGCCATCATTACGATGGCTCCACACAAAGAAAATGTAAATAAATAAAAAATAAATAAATAAACTAGTGGTACAGTTTGTTCAAAGAAAGTAAATGTGTTTATCAATCCACTAGTGTGTACAAAATAAACAAAATTTGTTGAATTTAGGCAGCTACTTGTCAAGTTTTGGTGTTAACAAAAATAAGTCCTAACATTTCAAAATAGTTTAGAATATGTAGAAACTTCAGGTGTTTGGTTACAGCTCATGTATGGTAAAGTGTAACTAAAACAACATTATAAAGTGGCAAAACCTTTTCCTTACTGAAATATCTTCTTAAATAAAGTTAAAAATTATTTTCATATATTGCTTACATCACTTACAACCATGTTACATAAACTCTTCGTATAATTCCACAGCAGTTCGAATTCCCATTGCAAAACATATTTCTTGATGGCAGTTTTCCATTGTGTTCATTATTTGTTCAGAAAAATTCATATATGGCAATAGAATTGTTGGTATACTGTCAGACAATACTATCACCCATACATCTTCTACATCAGTAATTGTTTCATTACAGAGTGAACAACCTCCCCAGTTTATCTGCAAGCTTTGCTCTCTTTAAATACGTCAGACTTGCTACAAAAGTTACTCATTTGGTGTAAAATGCTAGTCAGCAACATTACTTTATCTAAAAAAAATTCAAAAATAACTGTTCTACAACTATCTCTATCTCAAGCTATGTTGTGTTATAAACTCATCAGATGTAATTTGCATTACTATCAGATGTGCAGTAAACACAGTTCAGTACAAACCTCCATCTTATTTTCAGGAACAAAAATGTACTTTATGATACAACTGATCATCACACACCACAGTACAAACTAAAGTTCCCTAATACAATGCAACCTAATCATAACTGTCATCTTCTAAATACCATAATATAGCATGTATCTCTTCAGTATTTCATCAAGTCTCATAGAAAAACCTTATATGTCATCATCACAGCATATATATAATCTACCATACCATCATAATACTCAAAACAACTTGTTATATCACACCAAAAATGCACTACCTACACAGTCCAGTCACATTAATGTGACCATTACCTATGTTCAACATCGAAGTGTAGTAACCACTCATAGACAGCAAGTGAAAGCGTTAGCAGTGGAGGATATACTTGTACAAAGCCCGTGAGGGGGATGAGGAAAACAGTGCAGTCATTGTTGTAATGTGGAAATGGAGCAATTTACCTGACATCCAAAAGGGTATGGTTACTGGCTTTCAGGTCAATGTTGGAAGCAATTCTAAGACAGCTAAATCCCATGTGTGGCAAAATGGTGCCATCCTAAACCAAGGCAAGTGTGGTGCACCATGCACTATAGATGACAGGGGTGAACAGTGGCTGTCAAGCTGTGTACAGATGAATAAATGTGTAACTGTTGAGCAACTGACTACACATGTGAACTAAGGGATATCAACAGTGTCTTCTCAATGACTGTTCAGTGAATGTTGCTGCATTTGGGCGTCTGTAGCAGGCACCTGATTCATGCAACCATGCTGACTACTGCTCGATGGCAACAAAGGCTGGAATTTTCATGCAATCAATGCAACTGGATGACCAATGAGTGACAACAGTTCGTCCATTTAAGGTATATTACATTTCATGCTCCACTGGTCAGATGGCCATTGGTGTGCATGGCCACGCAACAATCAGCACAAGGGTCCAGGCCAGAAGAGGGAATGTTATTGTTTGGGAAATGTTTGTGTGTCATTCCCTGGGTGATCTAGTTATCCTAGAAAGTATAATGGATCAACACAAGCACACATCTATCCTTGGGGAGAATAATCACCCCTAAATGCAGTTTTTTTTTTTTATCTCAGCATGACCACACCTACCAGCAGGACAATGCAACATGTCACCCAGCTCACAGTGTACTCGTGTGGCTCAAAGAGCAGCAGCATGAGTTGACTGTACTCCCCTGGCCAACAAACTCACCAGTTTTAAACCCAATTGAAAATCTATGGGACCACCTCAATCAGGCAATTTGTGCCATAGTTCTGCAACAAGAAACCTAGCTCAGCAGGCCATGGCACTGGGATCAATGTGGCTCCACATCCATATCAGTAGCTTCCAGAGGCTGACTGATTCTCTTCCTGCACATCTGCACTGCAAAAAGTTGTTATTCAGGCTTATAACAGGTGCTCGCATTAATGTGACTGGTCCATGTACTATCAACTCATTGGCACAGCAGTTGCAGATCAGTAAGTGTCATGTAACGATCCTGGGTATAGAAATATATATCTGTAAGTAGATGTAGGAGATTGACCTGCACAAAACTGAAATACATACGAATTTCTTTCCAAAATAAAGGCCTCAATGAAGTTCAGCTGAAATCATGCCAGGAACAAAGTGACTAAATACAGCACACAGGAGGCCTCTTGCTATTAAGCAGCAGCTGGATGAGCTAAGTGAAGCAAGGTACTTTTACACTGGTAATGGTGATCAGCGTGTTTTCACTGTGGTGGTGCTTTGAAGCGTTGGCATGAAAAGGACGATCCTCAGAGAGCACACACTCTGTGTTTCTCCAAATATATGCTTCTGATTCATGTAAAGGGCACTGACTTTGTGGATACTATCCGCAAACAAAAATGCTATAATTACAGCAAACAATGTGTTAAATATTAAACTTGAGGCAGATATTCTGAACAAAGCTGTGTCATCTGAATAGCACGTGGTTGAGGATATTCACCTGTATCAAATTTGCTTCCAGGACAAAGTGGGTGCAATATTCCATCCATGTGGACACACTACAACATGTGTTAAATGTGCATGTTCTGTTTCTCATGTGTTGCTTGTTGGTAGCCTATAGCATATACAGTTAGAGTGTTCATTCAACATAATGAACACAGTGTCAGCAAATAGTGTATTATGTGCCTTTGCATCATGTCAAACTTCACAGTTCACAAATTAATATGTATCTGTTGTAAAACACAATAATTTTTGTAAGCAAGTCCACATACACTGAGGTGCCAAAAAATCATGGGAAACTTCCTAATATCGCATCAGTGCAGCAACTTGATGTTGCATACTGCAGCAACTTGATGTGGCATAAACTCAACAAGTCACTGGAAGTCCTCTGCAGAAATACTGAGCAATGCTGCCTCTACAGCCATCCATAACTGAGAAAGTGTTGCCATTGCAGGATTTTGTGCACAAACTGACCTCTCAATTATGTCCCATAAATGTTCGATGGGAGTCGTGCCAGGTAATCTGGATGGTAAAATCATTTGCTCAAATTTTCCAGAATGTTTTACAAACCAGTTGTGAACAATTGTGACCTAGTGATATCATTGTTTGGGAACATGAAGTTGATGAATGAACATAACCATATCCAGTCAATGATCTGTTCAGTCTGACCAGCGGATCCAGTCCATTCCATGTAAACACAACTCACACCGTTATGGACCCACCACCAGCTTGCACAATGCCTTGTTGACAACTTGGGTCCATGGCTGCAGGGGTTCTGTGCCACACTCTAACCCTACCATTGGCTCTTACTAACTGAGATCAGGAGTCATCTGAGCAGGCCATGATTTTCTAGGTGTCTAGTATCCAACCGATATGGTCATTAGACTAGGAGATGCGCTGTAGGTGATGTCATGCTGTTAGCAAAGGCACTTATGTCAATCATGTTCTGCCATAGCCCATTAGTGCCAAATTTCACCGCACTGTCCTAATGGATAAGTTTTCGTATGTCCCACATTGATTTCTATTGTTTGTTTGTCTGTTAGCACTGGTAACTCTCCACAAATGCCACTGTTATCCATTGTTAAGTGAAGGCTGTCAGCTGCTGCATTTTCTGTGGTAAGAGGTAATGCCTGAAACCTGGGATTCTTGGTATATGCTTGACACTGTCAATCTCAGAATATTGATGTTGCAAACAATTTCCAAAATGGAATGTCCCATGCATCTAGCTCCAACTACCATACTGCATCCAAAGTCTGTTAATTCCCAGCATTCAGACATAATCAAGTCATAAACCTTTTGAGATGAATCAACTGACTACAAATGACAGCTCCACCATTGCACTGCCCTTTTATATCTAGTGAACGTAGTATTAGCACCATCTGCACATGGGCATACTGATAGCCCATGACTTTTGTCACCTCAGAGTATGTAGATATATGCAATTCAGAACACTACCCATGAACTTTTATGCACACATGCATGTGTGCACACACACACACACACACACACACACACACACACACACACACACACACACACACACACACACACAGAGAGAGAGAGAGAGAGAGAGAGAGAGAGAGAGAGAGAGAGAGAGAGAGAGAGAGAGAGAGGGGGTGGGGGCGCCATCCATGCGAACTTTATGATGTATTATACGTAGACTGACATAGTTTGAGAGCACTGTGTCAGCAGTAATTGCTTCTTGTTGATCACATACACAGCTGCAGCTCCACCTTCCTGCCACAGTCAAATCATTTACAGCACATGAGAACAGGATGACAGATGACAATTTACTATCACACAATTATTGTAGCTTCCCCTCATTGTATATGAGCACCCAAGCCAGTAATTTGTCTCCTACACTTGTATGCTGTGACTCTGTCAGTTATGCTAGCATAGGATCATAAGCCCCTTGGGCTGTGATGATTCAAGCAATACTACGTTGTGACTTCATAACAGTGAGTGCTGAAAGGAGTACCAGGTAGGAGTACCACTACTCTGGGCCAATTGCTCTCCTCTCCTTCTTGATCTTGGCATATGGTAGCATGTCATGAATCCTAAAATGGCCTTGGAGACTAGGAAGTGCTGATGCTGCTGCCAGCAAAACATGACATGCACAGTTGTCTAAGCTTTAATATGACATCACAGATAAGAAATCATTAATGCTGATGTCAGCACTTTTCTGCCCCAAACATACATAGTGCCACGATCAGTGCTTTCCAAAGACAGTAGTACACATGGTTTACAATAGACATGTACATTGTGTTAACTTAGCTATATGTGTTGTGGAAATCTCTATTGATTTGGTTCACATTGTTTCGCTTTCATTGTCAGTTTCCACAACTCTATGTGCCAACTTCATGATGTACAGACAATCCGTAAAGTATGTGAAACACGACTTTCAAAAGCACTCCTTTGGGAAATGGTAGAAACCTGGTATGCTATAAATTGTAAATTGCAAAAAACACACCAGTAAAAGTGGCTGCTGCTAATGTTTTATTACTATTATTACTGTTGTTGTTATTGTATCAAATGATATACACATTTATAAATGCATCACTACATGACTGTACAAATAAATCAGTACTTTGAATTGAACTATTCCTCTTTACTTTCTGTTTCTGTTAGAGCATTAAAACTATTAAATAATAATAAAAAAGTCCGAGTAGACGAAAAGGAACATTAGTGTTGTACTATCAATAAAAGGCAATGTTGGTATTTAAAGAATATGTAATTTTTACTTTTGATTTGTGCAAAAAAGTGAAAATTTGAAGTGTTTCATAAATCAGTTCAAAAATGTGTCACAAATTTCTGCCCCTTAAGTTCATGAATTCTTGCCATGGAACTTGCCTGGCATGAGTAAAATAATGTTCAAATTTTTGCTGAACTGCAGAATAGTCTGAACTGGTGTGAGTGCCTACATGTTGTAGAGGTTCAAGACAGTTTGTATAGGAAAGTATCATTAGCCAGTTGATCTTGTAAAACATCATAATTTCTCAAGACAAGTAAGAACAATCACATCTGCACTTTCAGCTTGGATTTGTAACCAGCTGTATGATGCTCAAAATCTTTGAACCAAGATTCCAACGGCATTCTTCGCTACTCATCTGACACATTAGAGGCAGTAACTGAGTACAGCCCCTGATATGTTTCGAAAGACTACATCATGAGTGTACAGTCTCATTAAATATTTTTTCACGGGAAACACTGCATTACCAGTTACAGCAAATGGTATTTCCTTGTTGCCATTGGGAGATAATGTTGCATCCCATTGTTATCATTAAAGAACTGGCAAATAGTCCACCATCATTGGCTTTCCCAGATCTCCTAACATCAACACAAATAAATTTGCAGTTCATGTCCATCGATGCCAAGAGGACTATAGAAAATAACCCTTTATGATTAGAGACTTCCACTGTTTTGTGTAGCTTGTATGAAAACGTTTTCTGTCGACACTACCCATATAGTTACGAAATTGCCACATCTCACTACCAAAGTCCTCAGCAGTGTTCTTCCATGCTGCTTCAGTTGGCTGCAGCGTTTCATCAGGTGACAGAAGTTTCCAGTAGGGGTTACAGTTGGAAACTATGAACCGATGAGCTTATGCAGGAGATATTCTGTAACTGAAGGTCACAGAAACTTCAATATGTAATTGTCTACAAAATTAATGGTAAGAGCAGTTGGAAGTTGTTACCTTAGTGTTACAGCCAGTCTTTCCTCAGCTGGAATACACTTTCTCCACTTCGTGTGTGAAGAAGGGATAGCAATAAATTCATGAATTTAGTAAAACATTTTCTAAAATACTTAACGAATTTTGCAGAATCATCAGTGAGACTATCAGATATTGTATGGAATCCTCCCTCTTCTTCTTTAGCTCTGAACAGAGGCTGAACCCAGTAACGAAATTTCTGTCTTTCCCGCTCTTGTTTTGTCATCAACAGAACTAAATAAGTCCCCAGAGCCAAAAAACATACTTGTCTGTTTGCTCCATTGATGACTGAACACAGCTCACAGATGGTATGTTATGTGGGAATGCATGTGTCACATCACTGCAGGAGCGCAGTTGAAGCACAGTCGTAACATGGTGCTCTATGTGGAAACTGCCCCAACAAGCTTAGACTCAACCACCATTTTTTGTGACTTAAGCTACTGAATGTTTTTGATGCAGTAAGAATTCTTGTAAATGTGTTGTAAATCGCATAGTATGAAGTATGAGTAACATAATATAAAAAGTTACCTTAAATTGGTCTCAGATGTTATTTCTGGAAAAGGAAAATTTATTCTTATGTATTGTAACAGTATCTGGTGATTTTAATCCCAGTAAATGACAAGATCAGGCTGACAATAATTCATCTGTGGACAATGCTATATTTCTGGATATATGTTGCACATAGCATCGACGCAACAATCTGTAATCTAGTGAGCAAAAACCAGACGTCTATGTGGCTTTTTTTTTTTTTTTTTCCAAACTGGTTTAATTCAAGCAATAATCCAGCTGCTGTGTTAGACATCGTTGACTGAGAGACTTGATGGGGTACTTCCATCAGCTACCGATAAATGGAAAGGTTTTTGAGATGAACCTTCAGTGAGCTCCACCTAGCTGCATAAATAAGTATTTATTTATTTGGCATTATGTCCTCTTTTGGGCACGACCACATTTCAACAAGGAACTCTGTCATAGAGAAAATGAAACATTATGTAAAAGCATCATGATAGAGATGTTCCTTTTCATTTTAAAACTGAAAAATAACAATTTGCATACCAGGGCTGCTTGTGAAAACTGCCGAGGTGTCGAGATCGAAAGAGGGACATGTCACTAAACAGTAATTTTGAGATATATAAAAAAAAGTATGTAATCTAGAACAGTATTACTCCCAAACCTTATATCTACTCCCACATGCTCATCAGGATGAATAAAATCTTATACCAAAATCTGTTAAAATAGAATAAAGGCAAATAATAGAAAATAGTAAGAGGAAATGACTGACAGGTCCCCTTCTTGATTTGAATAACATTAATTTTATCATAAATGTTGTGTAACCAAAAAAAATAGTATATTTTCAAGCCAAATATTCTTTTTAATTATTTCAACATTTTCATACATATCTTAATTACTCGTATAAACATTCATAATTAAATAATGCACAAAAAATAGATAATATAATGGAAAACAATATCCTTTTCAGTGCTTTGGTTTGTAACATGGGAAGTTAATGCCACGTTTTTACTTATTCAACAACCCTGTTTATTTTCACACACATATGATTTGTAAACTTGCCACTCATGATCACTGTCAAAAAATTCAGTTCCAGGTTCATTGTCTCCCATTCCACCAGTCATTTTATTAGTGACTCATTTACGAAACTGCAAAAGGATAACATGAATCATTTGTAAAACGACCTGTAGTTTCTCAGGTTTCAGAAGAATGACTCCATGTATACTCTCAGCACATTATGAAAATGTGGAACTATACCGGTTTTAACCAGAGGAAATTCATATTTCATCATTCCACTGCTACTGAGTGAAACAAAGGTGCATTTTGGCTGAACAGTGTACTGAAATATTGTGTTTACTGCATCTCACTACAGTGGTGCCATCATACCTCAAGTTCTTTCTTGCAATATAGGCACTTGTCTCTGCAACAAGTCCTCTTTCTGCACAAAACAAAATTTCAACACTGGTTTAGATAGGGAAAAAAATCACTGGACAAATCCCAATTTAGAACCAACAGATCCAGAGTCATGTGAAAATAGCAACTTAGCAACTATAGCAGTAACTCATATACTCCAAAAATGGTGACAAGTCCTCTTTTTGATCTCAGCACCTCAGTTTCATCCAGGCATTGTTTATTTCTTGCATTTCAACCTGTTGCCTATAATTTAAACAAAGACTGTACATATTCTTATTTTTATCATTGATATTAATGGTTAATATTGTTTTCAAACATCAACAACAAGCAAATGTACATTTTCTACTATAGCTACTACATGTCAACACAATAGCTATTTGTACTATGAAGTTCTTTTAGCAGTGCACCATACCTATTTGTACTATTAAAAAGCTTCAATTTTCTTTATCTACTGGCAAGTAGGTTAGAAAATTTAAAAAGGGAGATGGATAGGTTAAAGTTAGATATAATGGGAATTAGTGAAGTTCGGTGGCAGGAGGAACAAGACTTCTGGTCAGGTGATTACAGGGTTATAAATACAAAATCAAATAGGGGTAATGCAGGAGTAGGTTTAATAATGAATAAAGAAATAGGAGTGCGGGTTAGCTACTACAAACAGCATAGTGAACACATTATTGTGGCCAAGATAGATACGAAGCCCACACCTACTACATTAGTACAAGTTTATATGCCAACTAGCTCTGCAGATGACGAAGAAATTGAAGAAATGTATGATGAAATAAAAGAAATTATTCAGATAGTGAAGGGTGACGAAAATTTAATAGTCATGGGTGACTGGAATTCGGTAGTAGGAAAAGGGAGAGAAGGAAACATAGTAAGTGAATATGGATTGGGGCTAAGAAATGAAAGAGGAAGCCACCTGGTAGAATTTTGCACAGAGCACAACTTAATCATAGCTAACACTTGGTTCAAGAATCATAAAAGAAGGCTGTATACATGGAAGAAGCCTGGAGATACTAGAAGGTTTCAGATAGATTATATAATGGTAAGACAGAGATTAAGGAACCAGGTTTTAAATTGTAAGACATTTCCAGGGGCAGATGCGGACTCTGACCACAATCTATTGGTTATGATCTGTAGATTAAAACTGAAGAAACTGCAAAAATGCAGGAATTTAAGGAGGTGGGACCTGGATAAACTGACTAAACCAAAGGTTGTACAGAGTTTCAGGGAGAGTATAAAGGAACAATTGACAGGAATGGGGGAAAGAAATATAGTAGAAGAAGAATGGGTAGCTCTGAGGGATGAAGTAGTAAAGGCAGCAGAGGATCAAGTAGGTAAAAAGATGAGGGCTAGTAGAAATCCTTGGCTAACAGAAGAAATATTGAATTTAATTCATGAAAGGAGAAAATATAAAAATCCAGTAAATGAAGCAGGCAAAAAGGAATACAAATGTCTCAAAAATGAGATCGACAGGAAGTGCAAAATGGCTAAGCAGGGATGGCTAGAGGACAAATGTAAGGATGTAGAGGTTTATCTCACTAGGGGTAAGATAGATACTGCCTACAGGAAAATTAAAGAGACCTTTGGAGATAAGAGAACCACATGCATGAACATCAAGAGCTCAGATGGAAACCCACTTCTAAGCAAAGAAGGGAAAGCAGAAAGATGGAAGGAGTATATAGAGGGTCTATACAAGGGCGATGTACTTGAGGACAATATTATGGAAATGGAAGAGGATGTAGATGAAGATGAAATGGGAGATACGATACTGTGTGAAGAGTTTGACAGAGCACTGAAAGACCTGAGTCGAAACATGGCCCCCGAAGTAGACAACATTCCATTAGAACTACTGACAGCCTTGGGAGAGCCGGTCCTGACTAAAAGGTGAGCAAGATGTATGAAACAGGCGAAATACCCTCAGACTTCAAGAAAAATATAATAATTCCAATCTCAAAGAAAGCAGGTGTTGACAGATGTGAAAATTACCGAACTATCAGTTTAATAAGTCACAGCTGCAAAATACTAATGCAAATTCCTTACAGACGAATGGAAAAAAACTGATAGAAGCCAACCTCGGGGAAGATCAGTTTGGATTCCGTAGAAATGTTGGAACATGCGAGGCAATACCGACCTTACGACTTATCTTCGAAGAAAGATTAAGGAAAGGCAAACCTACGTTTGTAGCATTTGTAGACTTAGAGAAAGCTTTTGACAATGTTGATTGGAATACTCTCTTTCAACTTCTGAAGGTGGCAGGGGTAAAATACAGGGAGCGAAAGGCTATTTACAATTTGTACAGAAAGCAGATGGCAGTTATAAGAGTCGAAGGGTATGAAAGGGAATCAGTGGTTGGGAAGGAAGTGAGACAGGGTTGTAGCCTATCCCTGATGCTATTCAATCTGTATATTGAGCAAGCAATTGGATAAGCCGTTGGATAAGCAGCTGCAGCAGCAAGTCATATACTCTTAGCTCACTTATTTGTTACATAGTTTAATTCTTAATTTCTTTGCGTGTTTTTCGTACTTGCATTGTTTAGTTCATAAATTTCGGGCGTATTATAGTATTTGAGAGTGTAACATCGCGTTTTAGTAACTGAATAGTGTAAAATCGCGTAGTCTCCTTCCGCCGCCGAGCAGTGTGTCAGCAGTGCGCAAGTACCAGCATTACTGCATCTATTAGGCAATCTTGTCTTTTAATAGCCATTTAAATTTTGTGTCGAATTGTTTGTGCTCTCTGTAGATTAGTTCAGACGTTCTGTGCACAACAATTTTTAGCATGGATAGGGACTGCAACTGCTGTGTTCGGATGCAGGCTGAGTTGGCATCCCTTCGCTCCCAGCTTCAGGCAGTGTTGGCTTTGGCACACACCTGTTGCCAATGGGCATCACTGTGGGGGTCCGGATGGGGGTTTGTCGGGGACGGCCAGCTCGTCCCACGCATCCCCAGATCTGACTACGACTGTGGCTGCCTGGGATACTGCCCACATTGAAGCTGATCCCTCACCTGTGGTAGAGTGGGAGGTCGTCTTGATGTGTGGTAGGGGGCGAAAGACATTCCGGAGGGCTGAACGGAAGGCCTCTCCAGTTTGTCTGACAAACCGGTTTCAGGCTCTGTCTCAGGCTGATACTGATCTTCGGCTGGACATGGCTGTTTGTCCTGTTCCAGAGGTTGCCCCTCAATCTGCAAGATCCGGGCGGTCGCAGAGGGTGGGCTTACTGGTAGTTGGGAGCTCCAATGTCAGGCTCGTAATGGGGCCCCTTAAGGATATGGCAGCAAGAGAGGGGAAGAAAACCAATGTGCACTCTGTGTTCATACCAGGGGGGAGGGGGGGGGGAGTCATTCCAGATGTGGAAAGGGTCCTTCCGGATGCCATGAAGGGTACAGGGTGCACCCATCTACAGGGGGTCGCTCATGTCGGCACCAATTATGTGTGTCGCTATGGATTGGAGGAAATCCTCTCTGGCTTCCGGCGGCTGTCTGATTTGGTGAAGACTGCCAGACTCGCTAGCAGGATGAAAGCAGAGATCACCATCTGCAGCATCGTCAACAGGACTGACTGCGGACCTTTGGTACAGATCCAAGTGGAGGGTCTGAATCAGAGGCTGAGACGGTTCTACGACCGTGTGGACTGGAGATCCCTCGACTTGCGCCATAGGATGGTGGGGTTTTGGGTTCCGCTGGATAGGTCAGGAGTCCACTACACGCAGCAAGCGGCTACATGGGTAGCAGGGGTTGTGTGGCGTGGACTGGGCGGTTTTTTAGGTTAGATGGCCTCGGGCAAGTACAGAAAGGGCAACAGCCTCAAAGGGTGCGGGGCAAAGTCAGGACATGCGGGGACCAAGCAGCAATCAGTATTGTAATTGTAAACTATCGAAGCTGCATTGGTAAAGTACCGGAACTTCAAGCGCTGATAGAAAGCACCGAAGCTGAAATCGTTATAGGTACAGAAAGCTGACTGAAGCCAGAGATAAATTCTGCCGAAATTTTTACAAAGGCACAGACGTTGTTTAGAAAGGATAGATTGCATACAACTGGTGGTGGCGTGTTTGTCGCTGTTAGTAGTAGTTTATCCTGTAGTGAAGTAGAAGTGGATAGTTCCTGTGAATTATTATGGGTGGAGGTTACACTCAACAACCAAGCTAGGTTAATAGTTGGCTCCTTTTACCGACCCCCCTACTCAGCAGCATTAGTGGCAGAACAACTGAGAGAAAATTTGGAATACAGTACACATAAATTTTCTCAGCATGTTATAGTCTTAGGTGGAGGTTTCAATTTATCAGATATAGACTGGGACACTCAGATGTTTAGGATGGGTGGTAGGGACAGAGCATCGAGTGACATTATACTGAGTGCACTATCCGAAAATTACCTCGAGCAATTAAACAGAGAACCAACTCGTGGAGATAACATCTTGGAGCTACTGATAACAAACAGACCCGAACTTTTTGACTCTGTAAGTGCAGAACAGGGAATCAGTGATCATAAGGCCGTTGCAGCATCCCCGAATATGGAAGTTAATAGGAATATAAAAAAAGGGAGGAAGGTTTATCTGTTTAGCAAGAGTAATAGAAGGCAGATATCAGGCTACCTAACAGATCAAAACGAAAATTTATATTCCGACACTGACAATGTTGAGTGTTTATGGAAAAAGTTCAAGGCAATCGTAAAATGCGTTTTAGACAGGTACGTGCCGAGTAAAACTGTGAGGGACGGGAAAAACCCATCGTGGTTCAACAACAAAGTTAGGAAACTGCTGTGAAAGCAAAGAGAGCTTCAGTCCAAGTTTAAACGCAGCCAAAACCTCTCAGACAAACAGAAGCTAAATGATGTCAAAGTTAGCGTAAGGAGGGCTATGCGTGAAGCGTTCAGTGAATTCGAAAGTAAGATTCTATGTACCGACTTGACAGAAAATCCTAGGAAGTTCTGGTCTTACGTTAAATCAGTAAGTGGCTCGAAACAGCATATCCAGACACCCCGGAATGATGATGGCATTGAAACAGAGGATGACACGCGTAAAGCTGAAATACTAAACACCTTTTTCCAAAGCTGTTTCACAGAGGAAGACCACACTGCAGTTCCTTCTCTAAATCCTTGCACAAATGAAAAAATGGCTGACATTGAAATAAGTGTCCAAGGAATAGAATAGCAACTGGAATCACTCAACAGAGGAAAGTCCACTGGACCTGACGGGATACCAATTCGATTTTACACAGAGTACGCAAAAGAACTTGCCCCCATTCTAACAGCAGTGTACCGCAAGTCTCTAGAGGAACGGAAGGTTCCAAATGATTGGAAAAGAGCACAGGTAGTCCCAGTCTTCAAGAAGGTTCATCGAGCAGATGTGCAAAACTATAGACTTATATCTCTGACGTCGATCTGTTGTAGAATTTTAGAACATGTTTTTTTTCACGCGTATCATGTCGTTGTTGGAAACCCAGAATCTACTCTGTAGGAATCAACATGGATTCCGGAAACAGCAATCATGTGAGACCCAACTCGCTTTATTTGTTCATGAGACCCAGAAAATATTAGATATAGGCTCCCAGGTAGATGCTATTTTCCTTGACTTCCGGAAGGTGTTCGATACATTTCCGCACTGTCGCCTAATAAACAAAGTAAGAGCCTACGGAATATCAGACCAGCTGTGTGGCTAGATTGAAGAGTTTTTAGCAAACAGAACACAGCATGTTGTTATCAATGGAGAGACGTCTACAGACGTTAAGGTAACCTCTGGCGTGCCACAGGGGAGTGTTATGGGACCATTGCTTTTCACAATATATATAAATGACCTAGTAGATAGTATCGGAAGTTCCATGCGGCTTTTCGCTGATGATGCTGTAGTATACAGAGAAGTTGCAGCATTAGAAAATTGTAGCGAAATGCAGGAAGATCTGCAGCAGATAGGCACTTGGTGCAAGGAGTGGCAACTGACCCTTAACATAGACAAATGTAATGTATTGCGAATACATAGAAAGAAGGATCCTTTATTGTATGATTATATGATAGCGGAACAAACACTGGTAGCAGTTACTTCTGTAAAATATCTGGGAGTATGCGTGCGGAACGATTTGAAGTGGAATGATCACATAAAATTAATTGTTGGTAAGGCGGGTACCAGGTTGAGATTCAGTGGGAGAGTCCTTAGAAAATTTAGTCCATCAACAAAGGAGATGGCTTACAAAACACTCGTTCGACCTATACTTGAGTATTGTTCATCAGTGTGGGATCCTTACCAGATCGGGTTGACGGAGGAGATAGAGAAGATCCAAAGAAGAGCGGCGCGTTTCGTCACTGGGGTATTTGGTAACAGTGATAGCGTTACGGAGATGTTTAGCAAACTCAAGTGGCAGACTCTGCAAGAGAGGCGCTCTGCATCGCGGTGTAGCTTGCTCGCCAGGTTTCGAGAGGGTGCATTTCTGGATGAGGTATCGAATATATTGCTTCCCCCTACTTATACCTCCTGAGGAGATCACGAATGTAAAATTAGAGATATTCGAGCGCGCACGGAGGCTTTCGGACAGTCGTTGTTCCCGCGAACCATACGCGACTGGAGCAGAAAAGGGAGGTAATGACAGTGGCACATAAAGTGCCCTCCGCCACACACCGTTGGGTGGCTTGCAGAGTATAAATGTAGATGTAGATGTAGAAAAGTTCGAAGTTGATATTAAAACCCATGGAGAAGAAATAAAAACTTTTGAGGTTCGCCGATGACATTGTAATTCTGTCAGAGACAGCAAAGGACTTGGAAGAGCAGTTGAACGGAATGGACAGTGTCCTGAAAGGAAGGTATAAGATAAACATCAACAAAAGCAAAATGATGATAATGGAATGTAGCCGAATTAAGTCAGGTGATACTGAGGGAATTAGATTAGGAAATGAGGCACTTAAAGTAGTAAAGGAGTTTTGCTATTTGGGGAGCAAAATAACTGATGCTGGTCGAAGTAGAGAGGATATAAAATGTAGACTGGCAATGGCAAGAAAAGTGTTTCTGAAGAAGAAAAATTTGTTAATATCGAGTATAGATTTAAATGTCAGGAAGTCGTTTCTGAAAGAATTTGTACGGAGTGAAGCCATGTATGGAAGTGAAACGTGAACGATAAATAGTTTAGACAAGAAGAGAATAGAAGCTTTCTAAATGTGGTGCTACAGAAGAATGCTGAAGATTAGATGGGTAGATCACATAACTAATGAAGAAGTATTGAATAGAATTAGGGAGAAGAGGAGCTTGTGGCACAACTTGACTAGAAGAAGGGATCAGTTGGTAGGACATGTTCTGAGACATCGAGGGATCACCAATTTAGTATTTAAGGGCAGTGTGGAGAGTAAAAATCGTAGAGGGAGACCAAGAGATGAATACACTAAGCAGATTCAGAAGGATGTAAGTTGCAGTAGGTACTGGGAGATGAAGAAGCTTGCACAGGATAGAGTAGCATGGAGAGCTGCATCAAACCAGTCTCAGGACTGAAGACCACAACAACAACAACTGACACTACAACTGCACCACGATGAGTTCAACTAATGTCTGTCATTAAGGTTCACTATACCAACCTAAATACAATAAAAAAGTAATAACAACAGTTTTGTTTGGGCCAGATACCACAATTACCTCTTACTCCCCAGCGTGTAACCACACCCTCCTGGTATTTAGTGAGCTGCAGAGGGTATTGTGAAGGAATTTGACTCTACTGTTTCCTCCTGGGTCACTGGTTGCAGTGGTTGGCTCCTCTGTCCTGAGGGAGCATTGCTGTTGTTGGTATGGAGTGCTGCTGCGTGCCTCATCACCCTGCTCCTGGACCCTTGGGTGGTCAGAGACAAGCCAGCAACTCAATTTCCGTGCTCATGGTGTTGGCGATTATGTTTTCCGAACGGCTTCTACCTGTCGTTGCTGTTAACCTCAACTGCCTTCACTGTGCTGCTTCTCTGTCTTCTACCACAGCTAGCAACAGATGGAGGTTGAAATAAGGTCAGCGATTTACTGTGGCTTAGCATTTCTCACAGCACAGTACCTCCCTGTAGCTAGATCATCCATACTGTTTCAGTCGTTGCCAGTCAGCATCAACCACACCTGCATACAGCAGATATTCTTAAATAGTGTGTTCTGATGTGCATTCGTCACAGGAAATTTTAGAGGTTTCTCTTCTATCTAAGCAATAACAGCAGGTAGCCTTGCGGAAATGGTCTGTGAACAATGTTTTAATCCTCTCAAGGGATTCAGGAGTCCCATTCCCATCCTATGATTTATACTGGGGAGGAAGCGGTTTGGGCATCATCCCACAATTTGTCCCACTTGTGGCAAATTTGCTGCTTGCTTTTGGTCTGTACTCCTATTATATTCTACACCTGAGGGCATTCTTCTTTCTACATCAACACTTTCTGTTATATCTAGAGATCAAGTGGGTACATTCCGAGTAATACATGCAACCTCTCAGCAGACACTGTACCGAAAGCCTTTGTCAAATGGGGAATTACTCTGCGTTGGACGCCGCTAATGGCCGACACTCATGTTTTGGAGAAGAGTTGGTACACCCAAGCAATTGCACAGTATCCCTTTGCTATAGTTAGGATAGCTTCATGATATACCCTTATTGTTTATATAAAACAACTTATAATTTTAATTGGATTGGCTAGTAATTTGATTCATGATGTTTCTTTTCCTCTTGCTCTCTTCTTCATATGAACACATACATAATGTTGTTTGTCCTAAAAGCTGTCTAGATATCAGGTCATGGTCTTTCTTATCCTGTAGCTGTTATTTCATTTCATGATCCAGTCCCTTGAACAGTTCTCTATTATAAGATTGGTTACAGTATGTAGTCTTTTTGGGCAATACTGACAATCTTACTCCTTGTTACCACTGATATAATTTTTGAAGGATGATATTACATTTTTCTTCCAGTTATTTCTGGAGTTTCCTTTGGCAAAAGTCATCGTGTCATCAGTATACGCCACTAATCTTATGACCACTTTGTTATTCTGCAGCTTACCTAATACTGTTCTGAGCTACAGATGCCTCATGGGTCCAACCTTTGGACAGCCTTTCGAAATTTCTTTGTAAAGCTCTCTTCTGACGATGACAGCATTGCCATTATATTTTAGTAATACGTTCTAGAACAGTAATGTAACATTTGTGGACAGTCCAAGCTCTTGCTGATGTCAATAAGTGCTGGTCACCATAGATGTCAAACGCTACAGCAGTAGCTACACGTGCCAAGATACAATCGCTCACGAAATTAAAACTGCAGTGAAAATCCAACAAAGCATAGGTGTGTTCCACTGTGTCTCTAGTACGCCCCTCAATGGTGTCATGTTCAACTTCTCACTTCCGAGTGCGCAGTGAGCATGTAAAGATGTCTAGAACAACAGAGTCTCCTGCCAAGTGTGAAGTGTGTACCGTCATTCTATTTCTTCATGCTGAGGAATTCTGCCTGACTTCAAGCAATCCACATAATGTAACAGTCATGCGTGACAGCGATGCGTGGCAATAGTGCAGGAATTTTGAAGCAGGATGTACAGATGTTCATGATGCAGGCTGGTGGGGAAGCAAGTATCAACTGAAGATCTCGCTCAGTGAGTAGCTTAGGCGAATCGAGAAAATCATCTATGAATGGCAGTTCAGAACACGCGAAGAGGAATGTTGTCATTGGGCATTGTCCTGCTTCGTGACAATGCTCGGCCATGCAATGCAATTGCAATAAAGACACTCATGCAGCGTTTTCCATGGGAAATGTTTGATCACCTACCATACAGCCCGGACTTAGCTCCCTCGGATTTTCATTTCTTTGCTCACATAAAGCACTGGCTATGAGGACAACATTTTGGCACGACAACAAACTAGAGACTAGGATAGAGAATTGGTAGCATTCTGCCACTAATGTCTTAAGTCGAAGCAGCGACTATGCAGAAAAGTAGCTGGAAGTTGTAGCTAAATGTTGCAAATAAAATGTTTCACAATGGTTTTCATTTCGCGACTGATCGGACCTTGAAAAACTAATAGCCCGTGCATAATTACGACTGCAAAATATCTGTACAGAACGTCTTGTTTACGGTGCCTGTTGACTACACACTTCTAAAGCCTTATAGTTAGGAGTTTATTATGTAAGCAGTCTTCATCCTACAGGCTGCTGCATAGCCGCTTCACTAGCACTTTTTCTAAAGTGTCGAGAAGACAAATTGCTTTTTAGAATGTTTGAGCTAGGGGATTCATCTTCAACCTTTTCCATGATAATCACTTTCACCTTTTTCATGTATCTAATATTATTTCATAATGTAGACACATGTTATGGAGCTGGCAAAAACATGCATGTGGAGGCAGTGTAGAACTCCAGCAGGAATGCCGATAGTTTATTTTCAGTTTCAGGATTTGTTTCCTCAATTCTTCTTCTATCCCCTAGTATTCCTCTCCATTTCTGTTCCACATTTCTCTTTGTCAAATTCATCCTCTCCAGTGTCATCCGAGAGAGAGTGGCATTAGTAGTTGTGCTGATTGCCACTATTTCTCTGTGATGCTGCCTCCTACTTGTTTCAGAATTGATAGCGTTGCTGGAAATTTTATCTTTTGACTGGTGACTTCATAAAGTTTTCCTCATAAATTAAGCTACAGGTTCTGTGCAACCAATCAGTTCCAGCTCTCCAAGCGATCTTGCAACTGTAGCTTGAGGTTCAAAATGGCTCTGAGCACTATGGGACTTAACTGTAGCTTGAGGTCCATGTGTGTGTCCACCATATGAGCTCTTTCTTCTGCATTGTGACTTTTCTGGAAGTATTCTATTGATCTTATCAGGAAAAGCCATTTATCCATGCTATTTACGAACTCCAGCCTGTTTCAAGTCAAGACATCCACGGCCAGTAGGGCCTATCAATTGCAATAAAATTCTTTTGGGAATTACGCTGCGTCGTTTTGAAACTAAAACCAATACAAAACCCGAAATTTCGAGGATTTTTGCAGCAGTCATGTTCAGGGTGTCCTGTACATGACTGCTGCAAAGATGGTCGAAAAATCGTTTTTAGTATAAAAATGATGCAGCCTATTGTCCGAAAGGATTTAAATCAAACTACTCCATTTGTCCTGTGTCTGCCATCACACATTCCGCAGCCACTTGTACTGCGGTAACGGGTTTTTGAGCTTTCTTGTCCACTTCGTCAGTGACGCGCACTTGACATGGACAGCTGAAAATTGTTTCCCACTGGTTAAAATCGGTTTTTCTCTGTTGTACCGAGTCTTGTTTGAAGTATATTCTTCTCTGAGTTCGTTTCTAGCGCAATCAGCTGTAAACACTGTAATGCTATGGTCATTCATTATGAGGTATCTTTCAATATTTCAGCTTCTAAGCTTTCTGATCACATGTTCATTTACTATTGTGACGTCTTATGTTGGACTGCACAGCAGCCATCCCTTCGTACGTCGAAGGATTTCCATTTCTGCTCGTCAATTCCATGAAAAATATTTCCATTAACCTGCAGTACCAGGCTATACCTTCGTTATCCTGCCTGCACTGATGTGCGCCATAGTGGTGACATGGAGTTAGTGTCTATAATATAGATTAACAGCTTCCTTTGACCAAGATACGTATTCGTCCGTGGCATTGCTGAACCGAAAATAGATTTCGATAATTAAGTAACCACTGTCTGTGTTGTCATTTTCAGTCTCCCAAGTCCATAAACGGTGTTTATGAGCCACTGTATCAAGAAGGTTACTTACAGCAAAAGGCTTTATTCTCTCTAAATATTTACTCCACATTCTACAAGGATGCTATAATCATGCTGTTGAGTGCCCTGAAACCAATAACATTATCATTACAGTACTGTTCTATTTTTGTAGCTGAGATGTTCTTATTAAGTATGAATTTCTGACCATGTGTAATAATATGCTCTGAATCTGATTCCAGGGATATATTAACCTTTTGTGTACGATTCCAATGAGAAGTAAATGTCGATCTTCATTCCCTCAGCTACTCTGTGAATTCATATGTCAGTGCTGTTAGCCACCTCTTTAAAAAGTCACCTCTACATACTTGTGCGCAAAGTTAAATGGATAACAGTGACTGGAAGTTGGTGACTAAAAGCAGAAGTCCACACATTCATTACCATTGTGAAAGCAGATGAGATAGGCAATTGTCCTCAATTCCACAAGTCTGAAATCAGACTGAACTACTCTGCCGATGCTGCGATTTATCCTCACCTTCAGTATGAATATGCTGTTCCGAGCTGTGTGCTGCCGATATGCTGGACCTTTGTGAAGATGGAGTCGCCACCATCTTTTCAGGATGGCTCCAAGGTGTGGCAGCCTCTACCGCAATGCTACGTCAAGTCGACCAGGACACCATGGCGTCCTAAGTCGAATTCGATGCGGACACTTTTGCGTCCTATCAGAGTCCGATCCGGATACTTCGCATCTTACCAGATTGTGTGTCTCTTGTGGTGCTCATTTACACCCTGCCTATTCATTGCCGCCAAAATGAGCTAGTTGCCAAATGCAAAATTATGAGCCACTGAGGTCCAGTCACAAGGATTCCCTCCAACAGAAAAGGCTGCCAAAAATAGAGCGTCTTTTTCAGCCTCCAGTGACATAATGGGACTCTTATATATTACCAAATACTACCAAAAATCATTCATTTCAGCGCTGCGACCTGACGCCACACATCTTTGCTCAAACCGCACGTTCTCCCGCCAATGTCCATAGCCCTGCAACTGGGTTCGAGAAATTCAGAGAGGACCGCTACGGTGCTAGTGTTTATTTCCTGTGGCCATTGCTTTCTACAAGTTGCAGATACTTATCTTCGAAAGAAATCAGGCCGGCCGAAGTGGCCGTGCGGTTCTAGGTGCTGCAGTCTGGAACCGCGAGACCGCTACGGTCGCAGGTTCGAATTCTGCCTCAGGCGTGGATGTGTGTGATGTCCTTAGGTTAGTTAGGTTTAACTAGTTCTAGAGGACTAATGACCTCAGAAGTTGAGTCCCATAGTGCTCAGAGCCATTTGAAAGAAATCAGAAAACATGGAAAGCTGCTCCCACCTCTATGTTAAGTTTCAGTGAGAATTGTCAACTTTCCATGGTTATATTCTGATATAAAGTAATTTAGGATGGATATTTCAACTTATTAGTTAGCACCCAAGAGGCACAAATCTCGCAATTTTTTAGAAAAAGCTCCTTTTTTACAGCATAACCAGAAATGTACATCAGCACTGGCAGGAAATTTTCTGGTATCTGTGGCACTCAAAAATTCTCCCGTAACATTGCAGAATATTCTAGAGTAAGGAAGCAAAGTATGCAGAGGAATATTTTTACTCAAAGAATCTAGTAGTACCATATCTTTGAATATTAATTTCTTTTCACTCTCAAGTATTTGAATGTAACTTACATAATAATTTGCCCCACTGATTTGATGGGAACTAATAAATCTACCTTCATTCTGAAACTTACTCAGTAATATATAATGTGCTTTATAATGTCAAAATATATAGGGAATCAGTAGTAAAAACTCATCAGGGGTATTCGTTAGTGTCTGAAAAGTTTGAGAGCTCAACATATGGGAGTTATGAGCACTCTGCCTCCAATTTTCTTAAAAAAAACCTAACTGTGAAAAGTTTTTTCCTTAATAGCTTGCCTACATCGATCATTACATCTTTCACCTTCATATGCACCTTTCACCTTAACAATTGCCACCAGTTACAGATTATTTGTTTGAAAGATGAAGTATGTTCAGAGCCTGCAAAATCTGTCTCTCTTGAAGATAAGAACTTTAAAGCAGCAACGTTTCTATCACCAAAAGTCTTGAGTGCAAGGTTAACATTTTGCTTCTGAATATTGGAAGGAAATTAAGTCTTAAACAACAATAAATGACTATCTCACCAACGAACTTTTTTCCTTCTTGTATATCAATTCTAAATATTGAAAGTCTGCAGTAACTACAACTTCAAAATTGTCAAAATCTGGAAACTTCAAGACACAGTCAGGTTTAGTAATCCAGTTATTACAACACATTTCAGTATACGTACTGCGTCAAAAATCAGGAATAACTTTCTAGTACTGTCATTAGCAGTTGAATACAAGGCCGCAAAATACCGTTAGGGGTAAGTAACTCACCGATTTACTGCATTGTTACATGAAATTGAAGCCAACACAGTAAACCCAACTTTTTCTACTTCAGGTATTTCTTAGCTATTGAGTAGTTAAATTATTAACTGGTACAATTGTCACAACATCTTTACATTTTGAAAATACACTGGATAATGTGAAAACCTGAGCTGTTCTGGCAAGATCATTGCTATCAGTGTTACTGGCACCACAAATTGTACATCTTTTAAAGTTCAAATGAGGGTTGAAGTAAATTTCATCACGTAGCACATTTACCATGAGTTCGCGATCTTTCAAAAATGTTTTCTTAACTTTCAAATACTCTACACTGTCATCTACATTTATAATATTTACAGAGAACTGACCTACCAGCTTTTTGACAGTGCATGGATGTGGCAAATATAGGAAGCCACTATTGTGCACAGCTGTGTATGCTGACAGTGAATGAACATAGAGAAGTTGCCAATAATAATCTATTCCCACAATATCCACGACAGTATGGTCATTTTTTGTTAGGAACCGAATTTGCTCAATTATCAGCTACAGTCGTGAACATATATCACCTGAAAATTTATCTTCCAGGACTTTCACTATATTTTCAACCATCAAACACTGGTTTTAAATTGTCTCCTTCAGACATTATTGACTCAAAATGCTTTAGTATTCTATCAAATACATGCTTGGTTTTTACTGATTTATATTCAGCAGGCACTTTATGTTGGGGAATTTTGTATCTGTTGACAGAAAGTAGGACACTTACATGAGTATTAATAGTTACAGAAGCTAAAATAGCTGGTAATTCATTTGTGAAATCAATAAAACACAACAATATCTTCTGTTCACACTTGATACAGCACCACTCTTTCTTGTATTTCTTGATGTAATAATTTACCAACAGCTATATGTATTGTAGAAATTTATTTTATGAACTTCTTATGTGCTACCAGTTTCGGCATTATATTGATGCCACTCATGCCATATTCAGGCCCCACACGTCATAGTCGTAAAATCGCTATACACGGAAGGAGCCATATAACTGGATCCGTGAATCAAAACGTTATGCAACAGCTCTTGGTGGCCAGGCCACACAGAGTCTGTGTTCATAAAATAAGTTCATAAAATAAATTTCTACAATACATACGGCTGTTGATAAATTATTGCATCAAGAAATACATGCCAGTCGCTGTCCCATGGTCCACAATGGATTAACGAAGACTCTCTTTTTGTTGTAGTTTGCACTTGAAAAGCAATTGCATAAGTCTCCCAAATTTTTGTAGCAATTTGTTCTTCATGTTGCCTGTAATCTTTCAAACTTCTTGCCACTGCTTTCTCAAGATTGTCACGTTTTGCAGCACATAATCTTCTACATGAGGGTCCAACTGTTGTCAAGTATTCTGGTAAATTTGGAAAAATTGAGGGCGCTGAATTTGGTTTCAGTTGGGATATCTTCTTTCAGATATCTTTATTTCTCCATCAACTCCAAACGTTTCTGTCTTGATTATACACTCTTCAGTAACGTGTTTTATGCACATTACTGGTGTCTTTAGCTTTGAGAAATCGGTGGGAAATTTCTCACCCACTTTTCTTTTAGGGGCATTTGGTAAAGAAAATGTGCTCACGGCTTTGTTTTGAGATCCGCAATTACTTTTACAGCCAGCCACACTACAGCATATTGGCATTTCTAGTATCAGTATCTAAAAACAGAAATTCAGTGTATCTTTTGAAATGTAGATATTCACATTTCAAAACTTATTTGTACACATTCAGTTAGTTTACAATGCAGCTTTCGGCACAACCTCTCAATCATACACAAGTGTCTCTGTGTATTAAGTAGCCACAAAAAGTAATTAAATTAGCATTTCTGAAGTACTTGCTGCTCAAAGAACTGCAAATCCATAAACTTTTCTTTGGTAACAGAAGACTGTAGCATTTAGTACTTAATCCACAAGTCAATAAAAAGTTGAGCGTGCTGAGAAACTCACCACGATGCGCATGCCTTACGAACAACAGATCTACTCTGTTTACGTCACAAACAAGATGGCTTCCAGTGCACAGGCCCGTGTCACTAGTCGGACGTGCTGCCGCTGTAACACTCTCCGGTTGTGTCAGGCTGCCAATACATGTTGTGTTGCCAGCGCTCCCACTCCTCATCATCACGTGATCCCTGCACGGTCCTTTGCAACATACAAGTTAATAAATACTTTTTATGAGGTTTTCTATGATACAAGATAAAGTAAACAGTTAAGGTGATCTCAGTCAGTCTGAGATTATCTATCAAATATATTAAGCAATAAAATGACCACATTCGGTCTAAGATTTGTTAAGTAAAAGTCACAATTGAAACGGAATTCTACAAAAAATATCTTACTAAATGAATCTCGTTGAAAGTATTAGCCTGTTTTGAAACTTCACACAGTTTTTGTATCTCAGTGCATTTAATTATTATTGAATTTTGCACGCTGTGCTTCTAATGGCCACTAATTTTATCATTAAGTGTATCATGCCTGCTACAAGGACCTTTTCCCCTAGTACTGCATTTAATTACCCTATCCTGCAACTCCTGTCTTAGCAGTAGATTAATTAGGACGATCAGCTTGCATATCCCAAATTAGACAAGGCTCATCTATGCAAACATAATTAAGTATAACGTGCAAATAATCCTAGTTGATTCCAATGCGCGAGCCACGCAGAAGTGCCACAACGCGATGTGGCATGGACTCGACAAATGTCTGAAGTAGGAGGGAGCTGACACCATGAATCCTGCAGGGCTGCCCATAAATCCTTAAAAGTACATGGGGGGGGGGGGGGGCAGATCACTTCTGAACAGCTAATTGCAAGGCATCACAGATATGCTCAATAATGTTCATGTCTGGGGAGTTTCGTGGTCAGCGGACGTGTTTAAACTCAGAAGAGTGTTCCTGGAACCACTCTGTAGCAATTCAGGACGTGTGGGATGTCGCGTTGTCCTGCTGGAATTGCTCAAGTCCATCTGAATGCACAATGGACATGAATGGATGCAGGTGATCACACAGGATGCTTGTGTACGTGTAACCTGTTAGGGTCGTATCTAGACGTATCAGGGGTCCCATATCACTCCAACTGCACATGCCTCACACCATTACAGAGCCTCCACCAGCTTGCTAACATGCAGGGTCCATGGATTCATGAGGTTGTCTCCATACCCATACAAGTCCACCCGCTCGATACAACTTGAAATGAGACTTGCCCGACCAGGCAAAACATTTCCAATCATCAACAGTCCAATGCTGATTTTGACGGGACCAGGCGAGGCGTAAAGCTTTGTGTCGCATCAAGGGTACACGAGTGGCTCCGAAAGCCCTTATCGATGATATTTCGTTGAACGGTTTGCACGCTGACGCTTGTTGATGGCCCAGCATTGAAATATGCAGCAATTTGCGGAAGGGTTGCACTTCTGTCACGTCGAACGATTCTCTTCAGTCGTCGTTGGTACCGTTCTTGCAGGATCTTTTTCGGCCGCAGCGATGTCGGAGATTTTATTCCTGATATTCACGGTACGTTCGTGAAATGGTCGTAGAGGAACATTCCCACTTCACCGCTACCATGGAGACGCTATGTCCTATCACTCGTGCACTCACTGAAATCTTGATAACCTGCCATTGTAACAGCAATAACCGACCTAACAACTGCACCAGACACTGTCGTATATAGGCGTTGCCGACTGCAGCGCCGTATTCTGCCTACTTGCGTATCTCTGTATTTGAATACGCATGTCTATACCAATTGCTTTGGCGCTTCAGTGTATATCTAAATATTTTAACATGTAAATACTAATCCAACATCATAAAAATTTTTACTCGAGATCTCAGTACCAATATGCCTTGGTCGACCTTCTGACCGAGCCTCTCTCCTTCACAAAGTTCTCATATTTCCTGCGAAAAAATCTCACAACTGTCCATCATATTTAATATGTACCACTAGATGTTCACTGATTAGTTCGCAAAGTTGCACGCAGATGCCGTTATTACCTTTGTTCGTACCATCATACCCATAATTTTATTTTCATCTTCCTTTACTGTTTGCAACCAATCGTTAATTTTTATTCATTGCATCACTACCTCTTGGTCGTCCACAGGTGCATGGAACCTCCATTCTCCTGAATGGTATTAACAAACAGTATGAATTAAGAAAATCATACATTACACATTATCAATTCCTGACGCTGGCTATGGGATACCTGGTGGTAAGTAGTTTCTGCTTACAAAGTGTCATCATTTAGTCATTTTGTTTTGTGTCAGTTATACTTCAGTCAACAAACAACCTTGTTTGCCACTCCAATATTGCACCACGACCTCGTATAAAAGAACAGAAACATTATTAATTTCGAACAAACGTTACCCTCAGACGTCCCCTGACTTCAAACAGATATAATACTCAACTGCAAATACGTCCTCTTGCATCAATGGGGAGCAAAAAAAATCAGCATATCACCGTCTATGCTGCGGGTCTGTGTCGACAGCATAAACATGAACACAAATCTCCAACGAATTGTTAACTAAACAACTTTCATGAGAGGAATGTCTCAGTATTTCCCCCCCCCCCCCCCCCTCCTCAAGAGCCAAATGACATATGACATTGTCAAATACAGACGTACCTGCACTCCTTCTCCAACTTTTATTATACATATGTGTGATACTTGCCGCTACTTCCGCCATACACTCTGTCTTCCACATTTCCTTTTTTTCATGCTGGTTGTTGATGTCTTATGTTCAAATGTTCAAATGTGTGTGAAATCTTATGGGACTTAACTGCTAAGGTCATCAGTCCCTAAGCTTACACACTACTTAACCTAAATAATCCTAAGGACAAACACACACACCCACGCCCGAGGGAGGACTCGAACCTCCGCCGGGATCAGCCGCACAGTCCATGACTGCAGCGCCCTAGACCGCTCGGCTAATCCCGCACGGCTTATAAATAATCTTTCTGTTGCATAGCATGCGTTGATCATACAACGTGGTGTTCTTTGATTCTGAAGACGTTCTGGAAGTTGTAGATTGCGCATGTTTTTGGCAGGAATAAATCGCAGTTTTCTTGTAGAACTGTGAGCAATTTTTCCTTGTCTTCTGCTTCTTTGTTAGTGATTTCATTTACATGCTAATGAATGGCAAGATCAATTCCTCTTCTCATTTCTTCTTTCTCAATTCTCGAATCATCCTCCACTTCTTTTCCTCAATAAGTATTCTCGACCTGCCTATTTCAGTGGACCACATATGGTCGCAAACCATTTCCCAGAATCCGTGCCCTAATTGCTTGATCCTCAAATCGCAGCTGCATGTCATCTCCTTTCTGTGTGACAGTACCATCTCTTCCCAGGTCAAGTAATCTGCCATAATCACTCAGGAGGTCTATCCTATTGTGAGATCAGTTGCCAATTTCGGAACCAACATGTGGCCTTGAGACATCAATTTAAATGTTACTAGTCTATGCAATTTCATGATATTTCCTATGATGGCACCCTTAATTCTAAATTTTCTCAATTATACCTCTGGCCAACTATGATTTGCTCTACATCTTTTAAATGTCGCTTCTGCATTGCCAAAATTTGGCTGCCACTATCCAAAATTCAGTATAATTCCACGTCACCTATTGCGGCATTTAATACTGAACGTATGTTCATTGTCGCCTTTGATTCCTGATCATCAATAAGTTTTCTGAAATGTCATTATTCAAGATTATATCGATGACTTTGGGTCCAATTGATGAGATGAGTGTTATATCTGCTCCACCTCACTTTCCGAACGTCAATATCTAGGAGGACTGTCATCGTGTTGTGGGGTTTTGGGTTCAGGCCATAGATTTCCACGACCTCGACTTCGTTGTGGCACACCGCACCACCTCTGTTTTTAGTTTCGAAACGTTCTCCGCATTGATTATTTCCTGAATTTCACCGTCCGCTGTTCTGTGGTCTGCTGTTAAAATTTCTTTGATTATTGCCTCCGCCATTGTGATATGGTAAAGTTCTCGGTTTCTTCTCTTATCTCCCCCATGTTTTTATTTTCTTTCCCCATGTCTTTAATTTCTTATCTGCTCTTCTCTTCCATGTCTTTATTTTTCTTCCTCATTGCTTTTAAAAAGTCAATTAGGTTGAATTCATGGTTCCCTGGCACACTATTGTGGTTTGCTGTTAAAATTTCTCTTATTATTGCCTCCTCCATTGTGATATCTGTTATTGTTTCTCCTTCCACCGTTCCAGTGTCCATTATTCGGCCTGTGACTGCCTGCTTCTCACGATGTTTTCAACTGATGGTACCATTTTCTGATAACCAGCTCCTTTATATATATATATATATATATATATATATATATATATATATATAAAATAAAATTATCATACTTCTGCTGAAGCGACGATTCGCCAACATGTTCTTGGTAACTGCGCCTCCCTTCCCGGTTGTGCTGTGCACTGAACACAAATTCATTTATGCCCACGTTGCATCTCCGAGCTGAAACTTGTGGGCAATGAGGCAGAAGTTTAAGGTAGCAATGCCTGATTACCTCCCCTGGTTCGCATAGCTTGTCCGGAAACTGATTTTTCTTTGTTGTGAATTCTAAGAACTGTACTGGCCTCTTGAATTCAGATCCTGTACAATATTTTAAAATGATCATCTCGTGTTTTATTCGTTCTTGTGTCGTACCAGAACAGTAGCTCTGCAGAAATGCGTCACGAAATACTTGGTAAGAGCAGCATGTTGTGGCAATTCCACACATCTTTTTCACTGCCATACTTTATAAATGACAGCAAATAAAATAAAGTTTCTACTGCAATGACTATGACGGTGGCGATGATGTATCAAACTGGGAAACTCCCCTTGTAGCTTGGAAATTTTGAACCTGCAGAAAATGTTTGAAACCATATGATACTCTCGATGTTACTTTCATCTGCATGCTTGCATCTATCCTTTGCCTCTGTATGACTTCTTAACTTCCTCTGTTGTCAGTACTGGCACAAATTCACTAGCGTTCTGATAGTTGTGTGACTCATTTGATATTTCATCCGTGTTGACCGTCCTCCTATCTTTTCCATGCTGTTGGATATATCTTTTGAACTACTCTTCTACCTTCTACTTCAGCTTCGAATTAATTACCTCTAGTTGATTCCTAAATGATTTCTTCCATTTATGCTATTGGTGTCAGGTTTGTGATGTCCAAGCCCGCACTGAGTTCCTCAACCTCACTTCTGATTATGTCTCTGGTTTTGTTTGCAAGAAGGTTCGTGGCTTTTTCCAACCTACGTCGATATGTTAACTCTGTGCTCTCGACTGTGTGGTGTATTTTTGATAACGCTTCATGACTATTCTTTTCGATTTTTTACTAATGTTAACGCCATAAGTTACCCTTTTTGCTCCCTCTGCTTTATCTGTCACCTGATCATCATTTTCTGAGATTCCCCTGCCACTCTGGTAAAGTTCTCGGTTTCTTCCCTTATCTCCCCCATGTTTTTATTTTCTTTCCCCCTGTCTTTAATTTTTTGTCTGCTCTTCTCTTCCATGTCTTTATTTGTTTTCCTCATTGCTTTTATAAAGTCAATTAGGTTGAATTCATGGTTCCCTGGCACACGTTTTTTATCTGGCTAACTTGCTCTGGAATCCGAGTATACTGAATCTGTTTCTATTGCACCTCCATTTGATTGCTGATCTTCTCCTTCTCTTCGATATAACATATTCCTGGCTCCATTTCTTCTTGCTTCCTTCTTCTCTACCACTTACTGACTCCCACGTGCCATCAGAATGTTGGCATCTGTGGTACACGTCTTGTACGGACTTCCTTCATCTTCTCCTGCTGCACGATCATTCCTCTCTGTAGTCTCATCCTCAGCATTCACGCGATTTTCCAAACTTTTCGCGATGCAAAGTCCCAGTCGCTGCTCCCTGTGTACCCAGTCTATCTGTTTGAGCCTAATTTGACCATCGCGTCCGTCGTAAGATCAATATCGCTTTTAAATTTGCTTTTACCATCGTGGTAAATGTGTGGGTCTTGCTGTGATGTCACGTAGTTTAGTATTGCTATACACAAAATTTGTACACCATGTAAACAAGAGCAAGTATGGTGTTTTCTGCCACTGTAATGTTGAGTACTTTATTTATTGCAACAAAGTACAGGATATATGCCAGTAAGAATTCATCTCTTTGGATTCTTGTGTTGGTTTATTTGTTCCCGTCGACTAACTAATCATAACAAAAAAGGAAAATTTGGATCTCTGTTACTTCTTACTGAGCATAACTCTGTTGTCTCTAATTTCCTTTATTGTTCTCACAACATGTGCACTAAATAGTCCTCATGCCTTCCTATCAACGATACTTCTCTCCCAGATTGTAGAACTAGCCAAATTCGGTTACCTCTTGACTCTCACTCCATCTCCCTTGCTGCACTCTTACTTCCTTTTCCTCATATGCAACCACGCACAGCTTTCACAGTCTTGTTCAAAGTAACCATATTGTCTACATATTCCACATATTACGTACAGGGGATAGGCAAAATAATGTAAACACCTGTACTTACTTGGGAATGGTTTATTAATAAGGGGTTGGAGCCCCATTTGCCTATAATAAAGCCGTAATTCTTCTTGGAATACTGGCGTACAGTCTATAGTGGAATGTTATGCCACTCTTCGGTCAGAGCCTCTTCTAACTCCTGTAGCGAGGAGGGAGGCGGAAATCTGCTGCTGAGTCTCCACTCCATTACTGCCAACAAGGGTTCGATAATGTTCAAGTCCGGGGACTGTGCTGGCCAGGGAAGACGCTGCAGTTCAGTTGCATGCTCCTGGCTGTGTCAGTGGGTGCACTATCGCCCTGAAATATGGCATCATTGTTGGGGAACAACATTTGAATCATGGAGCGCACCTGGTCACTTGAAATGTTCACATAATCGTTGACTGCAACGCGGCCTTTGAGAGTAATGATGATATCAGCAGAATACCATGATATAGCTGCCCACACCATCACACTTCCACATCCACGCTTAACCGTTGGAATCAAGCAATCAGGACTGTAGGCTTCTTTTGGCGTTTTCCAGACGTAAACCCGGCCCTATGTTGCAAATAACGAAAACGCTGGCTCGTCGGACCGTATGACGTGTTTCCACCGATCATCCGTCCAGGCTTTATGCTTCGGACACCACGTTTTACGCTTCTTCGTGTTGGTTGTCGTCACTAATGGTTTAGATATAGCAGCTCGTCCATGAATATTGGCTTTATGGAGTTCTCGGCGGACAGTGTCGGTAGATACGGAGTCTGGAAGATGGCTATTGAGCTCTGCAGTCACTTTAGTCTCCATAGTTTTGTTTTGTTTTGACACAATTCGTCTTAGCGTACGACGATCTTTGTTATTTAGTTTTGATTTGTGCCCACTGTTACGTTTACACGATGATGTCTTTCCATGTTTCGTGTAGGCTGTCATGACTGTTGAAACAGTTGTTCTTGAAACATTCAATAAGTTGGCTGTCATGCTCCAGCTCATCGGGCCCCCACAATCTGCCCTCTTTGGAACTCTGTTATGCCGACCTGGGCCTCTGAATGCAAATACGAAGTGTGAACTACTCGTAAACAACCTGCACTGATGCTTAATCCATACTGAACACGCACAGTCCAGCACGACACGTGCACTGCCTGCGTTGTTGACCGTCAGACACAACCATCCCATTACTACCACTGTTCACATTATTTTGCCAGTCCCCTGTATTTCATGCGCTGTGTCTCATGAGACTGCACTGGCAGCATTTCGTGGGTGCAAGTTTTTGGTTTCTTATGAGTTGCTCCTGAATTCATGAAAATCACGTTCCACAAACAACAAAACAACAGTCGAATGTTCTCGTGATGGCCTTGGATTTCTGCAAGAACAAATTATGTACAACGTGTTATACCTATATAAAACATCCGAAATATCCACAACGCTGTTTAGAATGCAGGTGAATCGTCAAATGTGGCACATAACGCATAAAATTTTTATTAGCTCCTACAGGAAAGAAAATGAAAATTAGTAAATGTCTCCAGCTTGGACTAAATAAACACGCTACGATCTGTTATCTCTTAGTACAGTCACCAACATGTGTATAAAATGTGCGCAACTGAAGTTATGAGTGCCTACAAATTAGGAAAACAATATGGTTCATGAAACTGATTACTTTCCTAAGAACTGAAGCTTAGCCTTACGTATGGCCTCACCAAATTATGTGAACCCTACGTTTAACATAACTGATTTCTTCCCAGAGAAATCTAAATTCAATCCTGAAATGGGTGGGCTAATTTCTGAAAAATACCGTGTTACAGGATTTCCCTTAACCCTCCAAACATTGGCATGGGAAGCACTATGCGAGAAATGCACTTGACACAACGATTTCCATGCACATATCAAAGACCAAATATATAATATGCGCTATGCATTTAACTCAGGCACGCAATATTGCAATCACCAAGAGCAGTGGCGTAATGCACAGAGCTGTACAGTGTAGTTGAGAGAGGAAAAGTTACTCTCTCACCTATTTTTCGTATACAGAAAATTATTAAAGATTTTATTACAACCTGACGCATCTTGAGTGAGACTCTAGAAAGTTAACAGCCTAAGAAGATGTTGATGGAGCCTGGTAGGGCACTAAAAGCATGAGGTATTTTTAAGCTTCTTAGCTTGTAGAAACAGCATGTTGGGAGTTGAAAGCAATTGGTGGCGAGCCCATCCCTCTGTAAATCTTGCCGGACAGATCCACAGCCGTACAGGGCAGACAGAGCAGCCCTCGTCAAGACAGGTCTCCAGCAGAACAATGCCATGATACCTGCATTGGCTCCAGCTGAAGCCTGGGCTGGGGGAGACAGACTGAAGGAACGCATCTACACAGTGGAGTCGTAAACAGGGCATTGTGAGCTGTGCCAAGTGTAATAAAAATTCACAAGTTTTCATGTTCACCGATACTGCAAATAGGCCTGTGAATCACTTCCATTGGCCACCTCAGTTGTATAAGAAACTCCAACATCTGAGAAACGTTTAGAGATAGAATCTTTATTACACCTCATAGCTAGGACTAACAAGCTCCAAGGCACAGGAGATTTAGATAAAGATCTTTAAGATTGTTCGCTTGATGGCATGGGAAGTGACTCAACTTCAGAGAAAATCATCCCCCCTGCGCGAAAACTTAAATAAACCAGCAATTGGTGATTTTTTTCTTACAGAGACACAGGTTTCTTAGCTCTTTCCCTGGTTCGACATGAGTTTGTGCTGTCATGTGGGACAGTATATTTAGCGCCTCTAGAGCCCAGTGATTAGCTCAAGATGGGGTAAAGGCAGAGTCGTTCGTAAACTTTGTGGGACACGGAATTTTTTTGAAGAGGTGCGAGGCACTCGGGTACTGGACTTTGGTCTGGTAGGCATGTGTGGTTGGTGCTTGGGACCTGTTCTGAGACTGACTGCACTTGCGAGTAGTTTAGACTGGGAAGCCTGTGGTGAAGTTCTTACTATATCGACAATGTGACTTCAAATGCTTCGGACTATTGGTTTGCTGAGGGCACACTTACTCATGTTTGGTTTATCAGTCTTGACATTTGGTATCCTTGTGCGCTCTGGCGTATAAGTGAGCCAAACTGGTCCTTAGTAAGGCCAGCGAACTGGTGTGTGGCACACTGAAATCTACTGTGATTTCAGGGCTCTGGTAGAGAGTAAATTGCGAACGGTGTGCCTGAAAGCTAGACCGTGTGGTTTTTACATTTCTTTCATGGCCGTGGTCTATTTACAGGTGCCGCCTCACGTCTCGCCTATACCACACACATCTCGCCAGCTGCAAGTTACAATGTCGCACGAAGCAAACAGGTTAACGTACTGCCGCTCCAGCTTTGTCAGGGCATAAAGATCTGAATCGCCGCTTGCTCTCACCTGCACCAACGTAGAGAAACTTCTATAGATTTGAACAATCTAAGTCAGCTTAGTGTCAGCTCAATTCAGATTTCGTTATCAACATTTTTAGGGCCAGAGTACTTGACTCACTTCTGTCACGCAGGATCCTTGTCAGTTGTGGTCTTAAACCTCCTCTTAGTTATTTACGTTATTCAATAAATAACTTGTTTAGCATAATTCATGTCTGTTTTTTCTCCTTTGAAAAATAAATGTTTTTAGAACTCTAATAAATTTTGCTTCATTCTCAATCATTAATACAGTCCCCAACAGGGTAACCTTACGTATTCTTTATAGATAAACAGTTCCTTCGGCTCGATGTCTGCAATGACAATGTGACCACGTAATAGCATGTTAAAAACGAGTGTGTAAGCAAGTGCCACTGTGTAACAAATAAGCTATTGTTGTAACACGCCTTTTAATTCTTCCGGGTTGCTCCACACTACCTATACTAATACTTTTACATCCATCAGCTTGGTAACGTTAGCCTGGAGGAAACGCACAGCAGTTTCCTTCAGATGTGGGCAGGAGATACGCACTGAGATTCTAGAAAGGAAACGAAAAATACACTGAGATGACAAAAGTTATGGGATACCGACATGCACGTACACAGATGGTCGTAGTACCGAGTACCCAGTGTATAAAAGGGCAGTGCAGTGACGGAGCTGACGTTTGCAGTCAGGTAATTCGTGTGGAGAGGTTTACAACTGATTATGGCCGCACGACGGGAATTAACAGACTTTGAATGCGGAATGATAGTTGGAGCTAGACGAAACGGACATATCTTTTCAGAAATCATTAGGGGATTCAATATGGCGAGATCTACAGAGTCAAGAGTGTGTCGAGAACACCAATTTCAGGCATTTCCTCTCACCACGGACAACGTAATAGCCGACAGTCTTGACTTAACGAGCGAGAGCAGCGTAGTTGGCGTAGAGTTTCCAGTGCTAACACACGAGCAGCACTGTGTGAAATTACCGCAGAAATTAATTTGGGAGGCACGACGGACATATCCGTTAGGACAGTGTGATGAAATTTGGCGTTAATGGTCTATGGCAGTAGACGACCAATGCGAGAAAATTGTTAACAGTACAGCATCGCCTCTCCTGGACTCGTGACCATATCGGTTGGATCCTAGAGGACTGGAAACGCTGGACTGGTCAGATGAGTCCCAATTTCAGTTGGTAAGAGCTGATGGTAGGCTTCGAGTGTGGCGCAGATCCCACAAAATCATGGACCCAAGCACAAGGCACTGTGAAAGCCGGTGGTGGCTCCATAATGGTGTAGGGTCTAACTGAGTGGATCATTCATCTTTTTCAGCCATTCTTGGATTTCATGTTCCCAAACAACGGTGGAATTTTCATGGATGACAGTCACCATGTCACCGGGTCTCAGCTGTTGGCAATTGGTTTGAAAAATTTCAAGAATATTCTGGACAAGTCTAACCAATGATTTCGCCACCCTGACATGAGTCCCATCGACATGGGACATATCTAGACGTCAGCTGGTGCACAAGATCCTGCACTGGGAACACTTCCTCAATTATGGACGGCTATGCTTAATGTTATTTCAGTGAAGTGTTGTGAGTATACAGGCGGCCTCGTATCACTAGCAGTCGAGATGACAGGCATCTTATCCGCATGGCTGTAACGGATAGTGCAGCCACGTCTCGATCCCCGAGTCAACAGATGGGGACGTTTGCAAGACAACAACCATGCACACGAACAGTTTGCAGCAGCACGGACTATCAGCTCGGAGACCATGGCTCCGGTTACCCTTGACGCTGCATCACAGACAGGAGCGTCTGCGATGGTGTACTCAACGACGAACCAGGGTGCACGAATGGCAAAAAGTCATTTTTTCGGATAAATCCAGGTACTGTTTACAGCATCAAGAAATGGTTCAAATGGCTCTGAGCACTATGGGACTTAACTGCTGTGGTCATCAGTCCCCTAGAAACTAGAACTACTTAAACCTAGCTAACCTAAGGACATCACACACATCCATGCCCGAGGCAGGATTCGAACCTGCAACCGTAGCGCTCACGCAGTTCCAGACTGTAGTGCCTAGAGCCGCACGGCCACTCCGGCCGGCTTTACAGCATCATGATGGTCGCATCCATGTTTGGCGACACCGCGGTGAACGCACATTGGAAGCGTGTATTCGTCATCGCCATACTGGCGTATCACCCGGCGTGATGGTATGGGGTGCCATTGGTCACATGTCTCGGTCACCTCTTGTTCGCATTGACGGCACTTTGAACAGTGGACGTTACATTTCAGATGTTTTACGACCAGTGGCTCTACCCTTCATTTGATCCCTGCGAGACCCTGCTGCCCTGGCCAGCACATTCTCCAGATCTCTCACCAATTGAAAACGTCTGGTCAATGGTGGCCGAGCAACTGGCTCGTCACAATACGCCAGTCTCTACTCTTGATGAACTGTGGTATCGTGTTCAAGCTGCATGTGCAGCTGTATCTGTACACGCCATCCAAGCTCTGTTCGACTCAATGCCCAGGCGTATCAAGGCCGTTATTACGGTCAGAGGTGATTCTTCTGGGAACTGATTTCTCAGGATCTATGCACCCAAATTGCGTGAAAATGTTATCACATGTCAGTTCTAGTATAATATATTTGTCCAATGAATACCCGTTTATCGTCTGCATTTCTTCTTGGTGTAGCAATTTTAATGGCTAGTAGTGTACTTGCAGCTGGTCACAACCATCCATGATAATCCTCCCCTACACCTTTCTCTCTGGACCAATAACAATCAAGCTCCCTATCCCCTTGTATTACTAGAGCAGATGAATGGGCCACGTCATTCAAGGTTTGCAAGAACTGCCAGGCAGAATAAAAAGAGTAAGAGGACATTTAATTACAGTTAATCTACCATAACGCGATTATTAAAGGTTAAAAGCGTGTGCCAGACTGAGACTCGAACTCGGGACCTTTGCCTTTCGCAGTCAAGTGGTCTTCCGGCTTTTTTTATTCTAATCTTATTTTGTTCGTTATTCCTCTTTTAATTTATTCGGGCCGCACGCGGCATGACACCCGTTCAGGTTCCTCACTGATCCTTTCACTCAGTTTTTTTTTTTAATTTTTAAATTACAGAGTACAGCTAACACTCCGACCGAACACGCTGAGCTACGGTGTGGCCGAGCGGTTCTAGGCGCTTCAGTCTGGAACCGCGCGACCGCTACGGTCTCAGATTCGAATCCTGCCTCGGGTGTGGATGTGTGTGATGTCGTTAGGTTAGTTAGGTTTAAGTAGTTCTAAGTTCTAGGGGACTGATGATCTCAGATGTTAAGTCCCATAGTGCTCAGAGCCAGTTGAACCATTTTTCGCTGGGTTACCCAAGCTCAACTCACTACCCCTCCTCACAGCTTTACTTCCGCCAGTACCTCGTCTCCTACGTTCCAAACTTCACAGAAGCTCTCCTGCAAACCTTACAGAACAAGCACTCCTGGAAGGAAGGACGCTGCAGAGACATGGCTTAGCTACAGCCTGCGGGATGTTCCAAGAATGAAGTACTTGCCCCCGAAAGGCAAAGGTCATGAGTTCCAGTCTCGATATGGCGCACAGTTTTAATCTGTCAGGAAGTTTCGTAACAGCGCACACTCCGCTGCAGAGTGAAAATTTCATTCTGGAAAACATCTTAAAGGTAGTGGCTAAGCCTTGTTTCCGCAAATCCTTTCTTCCAGGAATGCTAGTTATACAAGGTTTTGCAGGAGAGCCTGTGTGAAGCTTAGAAGGTAGGGGACGAGGTACTGGTGGAAGTAAAGCTGTGAGGACGGGTCTTGAGTCGTGCTTGGGTAGCTCAGTCGGTAGAGCACTTGCGAAAGGCAAAGGTCCCGAGTTCGAGTCTCGGTCCGACACACACTTTTAATCTGGCAGGAAGTTTCAAGTAAATCTACATCACCCCTGCATTATTAGTGTGTGACGTCGCTATAAGACTCGTAAATAACAACAGAACAGTCCAAGTATGTACACTCACAATAATTCACTGAAATAACATTGTAAAAACAATCAACCTCACCACCGTAATAAAACCGACATCTAAGTTAGTTAAAAAAAAAAAACAATAATGCCACTAATAAGGTGCCTTACAGATGGTGGACACATGGGATAAGAGTATCTGGTAATAACGAAGGAAAAGGCGAGTAGGAGCGTCTTCACACATCACTAAATGTAAAAGCAATAAAAGCCACAGGCATAGGAATCGCTAGTGCCACTGACGTCCCTGAGAGAAACCACTGCCGCGACCGCCACGGTGTGCTCTCTTTCCGCAGAGTCACTCCCGTCTTTCTGACAAGGCCAGCACCTCTGACCCTCATGTACACTGAGGTGACAAAAGTCCTGAGATACCTCCTAATATCGCGGACCTCCAGTAGCCCAGCGAATTGCAGCATCTCGACACGGCACGGACTCAACTCGTCGGAATCCGCTGAAGAAATACTGAGCCATGCTTACTTCATAGCCGTCCGTAACTGCGAATGTGTTACCAATGCAGGAGTTTGTGCACGAAACGACCTCTCGATTATGTCCCATAAATGTTCGATAAAATTCATATTGGGCTATCTGGGTGGCGAAACCGTTTCCTCGAATTGTCCAGGATATTCTTCAAACCAATCGTGAACAATTGTGACCCGGTGACATGACGCATTGTCACCCATAAAAATTCCATTGTTGTTCCGGAACAGGGAGTCCATGAATGACTGTAAATGCTCTCCAGGTAGCCGAACATAACCATTTCCAGTCAATGATCGGTTCCGTTGGACCAGAGGACCCAGTCCATTCCATGTAAACAACCATTATGGAGCCACCACCAGCTTACACTGTGCGTTGGTGACAACTTGGGTCCATGGCTTCGTGGGGCAGGAGAGGCACTGCAGGCGATGCCGTGCTGTCGTGCCAGTCGTCTGCTACCATAGCCGATTAAAACCAAATTTCGCCGCAGTGTCCTAATTGATACGTTCGTTGTACCTCCGATATTGATGTTGTTGTTGTTGTTGTGGTCTTCAGTCCTGAGACTGGTTTGATGCAGCTCTCCATGCTACTCTATCCTGTGCAAGCTTCTTCATCTCCCAGTACCTACTGCAACCTACATCCTTCTGAATCTGCTTAGTGTATTCATCTCTTGGTCTCCCCCTACGATTTTTACCCTCCACGCTGCCCTCCAATACTAAATTGGTGATCCCTTGATGCCTCAGAACATGTCCTACCAACCGATCCCTTCTTCTGGTCAAGTTGTGCCACAAACTTCTCTTCTCCCCAATCCTATTCAATACTTCCTCATTAGTTATGTGATCTACCCATCTAATCTTCAGCATCCTTCTGTAGCACCACATTTCGAAAGCTTCTATTCTCTTCTTGTCCAAACTATTTACCGTCCATGTTTCACTTCCATACATGGCTACACTCCATACAAATACTTTCAGAAATGACTTCCTGATACTTAAATCCATACTCGATGTTAACAAATTTTTCTTCTTCAGAAACGCTTTCCTTGCCATTGCCAGTCTACATTTTATATCCTCTCTACTTTTCGACCATCATCAGTTATTTTGCTCCCCAAATAGCAAAACTCCTTTACTACTTTAAGTGTCTCATTTCCTAATCTAATTCCCTCAGCATCACCCGACTTGATTTCTGCGGTAATTTCATGCAGTGCTGCTCGTATGTTAGCATTGACAACTCTAGCAAACGCTGCTGCTCTTGGTCGTTAAGTGAAGACCGTCGGCCATTGCATTGTCCGTGGTGAGAGGTAATGCCTGAAATTTTTTATTCTCGGCTCTCTCTTGACACTGTGAAATGAAATGTCCCATGCGTCTGGCTCCAAGCACCATTCCGCGTTCAAAGTCAGTTAATTCCCGTCGTGCAGCTGTAATCACGTAGGGAAGTTTTTCACATGAGTCACCCGATTACAAATGACAGCTCTGCCAATGCACTATTCTTTTGTACTTTGTACGCAATACTATTGCCATATGTAACATGTGGCTATCGGTATGCCATGACTTTTGCCACCTCAGTGTAGATCTGTGTTTAATTTTACTTTAGTTCTCTTGTAAGGTTGTAATGGCTTCTGTTCTCACCTGATAGGTGCCTCTAATCATTGCACTTATGAACTCCTATAGTTTGAACGGTGCTGGTTAATTTTTAGCGAACGTACATTTGAGGCAGGCTGTGCGATAATTATATCCCACACCTACTAATCCAACCTGGAAAAGGTTTCAGGCTGATGATAGTTGCTGTAACCTGACGTATCCTTACGTAACATACTAAAAGTTGGTTCGGGTTGCGTCCAGCAAGAGGAAAATAGGAGTCCACACCTATCTGGGCGATGCACCACTAATCACGGCATAAATACAACGAGTAGTGGGTAACAGCAGATCTCCACTCTCTCCACTGTAGCACAGATGCAGAGGGTGTCGGGCTTCTCAGACAGTCAGGAGCGACTCTGCGGGAAGAGAGCATACCGTCGCTGTCGTTGTAATAGTTTTTCTCAAGCGAATCGGTAGCACTGGTGGTTACTCTGTCTGTGGAGCTATTGTTTTTAAATTTAGAGATGCTCCTAGTGGGATTTTCCATCGTTTTTTACCAGTATACTGTACTCCTGTAGTGCCCGACTTCTCTAAGGCAACTTTTTAGGGGTGTTTTTTTTTTCTTTTTAACAGACTACGATGACAGTTTTACGAGAGTGGTGAAGTTAATTATTTTAGCGAAGTGCTGCGAGTGTACAAAATTTGTCTGCTGTTATTTACAAGCATTAGAGTGGTGCCACATAGTAATTATGCGGGTGCAATGTAGATTTGGTACTTGTTTGAATATCATGTTACGGTAGATTAATTGTAATTAGGTGTCTTCTTACTCTGCCTGGGAGCGCTGGCAGACGTCGAATGACGCGGCCCATGCGCTTGCTGCAGTAACAAAAGGAGGAGGAGGGAGGGGTGGGGAACTTGACTCTTATCGGTCCTAGATAAAAGGGATAGGGGAAGATACTCAGGTGCTATTGCGACCGGCCAGGCTTTTTCAGTATGTGGCTGTCTCTCGTTCGCCATCTGAGATGCCAGTAAACAGGAATGGGGAGATGTGATCGTTCGTCAATGAGCTCGCAGAAGATACAAGCTGCGATCTATTTCCGGTTAATTTTTCTTAGATATGGCTGCTGCTGATAGAGTATTATCCACGTGTACGGGCCTAAGATAGTTTCCACTCTAGAATCGCACTGCGCCATTCCTACCCACGTTTGAAGAAAATTGCTCTGTTTCCTCCAAGCTAACTTTACAAAGGCGATGGGCGTAGAAGGATTGGCGTAGGCACTGGAGAACAACCGCGAAGAATTCAGGGCAGTGTTTCTCGTAGCAATAGTTTACTAGTTTCACTGTGGTACTTGTTTACGGCCTCGTCATTGCAAACGTCGAGCAGAAGTTACTGTTTGTATACAAAGACTGTGCTCCACAGCTCTGCAGCATGGGACCACTGCTCCTGGTGGTCGCAGATGAATACTGTGTGTCTGAATTGAATGCACTGTTCGAACTACAGCTGGTCCTTGATATATCCGTGGAAAAAGTCGTGTCAAGTCAATTCCTCGCATCGTGCCTCTCCTGCTCACGTTTGAGGGCAACTGATGGGTGTTTCCCTCCAGACTAACCTCAAAAAGGTGATGCACACTCAATTACCGTAGAGGAATGGATGGACTACCATTTTACGCCATTGTGCAGAATTTCATATGAAAAACATTTAATAATTCACAAGAACTGGATTTAGAAAGGATTTCATGCTTTGTAGTGAAGGGGGAGTCTTCCAACTTACTGGACTTTTTTTTAAATTTCCGCCATTTTGCACAATATGCCTTGTCTCATTACATTGTAGCAGCTCATTCAAGCCACAGTCACATACTGCGTTGTCAAAGTGTCTTACTTCATAAATTTTGTTAATATTTACCATAATTTTGCAGAGTGTGCGCTGTGACCTCACGCACACACTAGTAATGTAGGGGTGATGTATATTTGGTAAAATTATAGTTATTCAGGCATACATTGCATTGATAAGTAACTTTCGTCATAAATTACGTTAATATTATCCACCATTTTGCAGAATATGCCACAAAATCATTAATTTATATGCAACACTGTAATGTAAAAGTGTCTTACCTCGTAAATTATGCTAAGATTTACTGCCATTTTTTAATTAGAATTACACTGGTGCTGATGCTCCTCTCTCTACAGTGGTCAGATCTCGAATGATGAACCTTATGTTACTGGAATAATAACATATTTAATTTACTATTATTATTCATAACAAATAGCCACACCCTGATACCATATAAATCTGATCCTCTCAAATCAGCATACAGACCTCGAATGACACATCCCACGCAGTTACTCTAGTTAGGATGAGAAGGGGAAGTGGAAGCTTGATTTCTATTTGTCCGGGAAGAGGGGTAATGGAGTGGGGGTCCCAAAGTGGGTGGGGAGCGACATAGGAGTGGTTTGGCAAGATGGAGGTTCCCCAGGAGAGGGAGGGGGAGGGGTGTTTGGGCAGGATGAGGGCTTCCTGAGTGGCTAAGAATATACTTCGCCAAATAGCTTCAGATGAACCTGACATCAGGTGTATAAACTGATCCTCAGGATCAAGGTCATCCCATACCTGTCCTGCTTAACTACTAATATACTATAGTGTAGTGTAGTTCTGTGTAGTGTAGTCCAGAATTATAAATTACAGAATTTACGATGTAGCAGTGTGGCATAGTGGACTTTTATGTAGATCTCTTTTCCCTAAACACCACAATGCTTAGTTAAAATAACACATTCAAAAATTATCTTAAAATACTATATGTTATACTCATATCGCTTTATATGCAACATTTATTCTGTTCTCATACCTAGATGACACTCTAAATAAAATTAACAAAAAATGAAGAAGTAAATAAATTTGCATCTGTAACTTCTGTGCACATTCTACTTTCTGTTTGAGACAGACAGCACTGTGTCAATAAGTTTGTATTACGATCTCTTAACTTACTGATTCATGAATTTAAGTTGTGTCGCTACTTCCTCCACTGAACCTGATATGTCTCCTGATTAGGCAACAATCTGAAAATCGCCTGAATTTCATGCTCAGCAGTCAGAATATAATTCTGAAATGACATTTCAGCTCGAACTCTATATAGCTGCTCAAAAGATATTTATCTGTTTAACTCCTGGATATTGTCCACTCATCAACAGTTTCAACAAACAGGCTCTCGTCGATTTTTTTTTTTTGTAGAAGATAATGTTCTAATATAAGGAAGGAAATTGTTAGGTAAAATTATGTACACATTACAAAGCCACTTACGTATGGTCTTTACAAATTGACCATAGTCATGTAGAAAGACCGTAACAAAAGTGTACCTTTATTTAGAAACATTAAACGAAAACATTGTTGTACATTGGAATGTTAGCTCAGTTCATAAACAACGTGCGTGAATTTCTGGATCAACTGCGGAATGGGCAATCAGATATACAAATTTTTCTCGAAATGTATGGCAAATTAAAGATTTGTTCACACTGTCATGATAGTTTGGTTTATGTTGCAGACGTGGAAAGCAGTGGAACGCAGAAGGACGTTTCATCGGGGTCATTGCATTCGTAGGAATGCTGAACTCTGTTACTGCATATTCATGCTTGCCGCTGACCTCTTCGGCTAGCTGACTCACAGACCACAAAAATGGGCTGCAACGGGACGGAAATGCCAGAGTTCTTCACGCTATAGCACCTTCCTATTCACGTACATCGCCGTGCATTCCGCTTTGTCCTAACTCGTAACGTGTTAAATCCATCAATTTCTTCGGTTCATAACACAGCAGTACACAATTTCGTATTGTCTGCTGACAACATAATTGTGTCTCGTTATCATCATCGTTACCTTCTATGTACTCCGTTATCTTTTAGAACAATATTTGTGAAGTCTCTTGTAATTCGTAGTTCATCAGTATGATTAGTGTTTTGTGCTTCTTCTTTTAAATCTTTCTGTGCTGTTCTACTTCTGTGCGTGAGCAAATGGTTATCCTTGCAGTTCTCATCTAGACATTTAACAGTTTCGACAAAGCTTTTAATTTTCTAACCTTTTTTTACCACTTAGGTTCTTTCATTCCGGAGGAGTGTGCCCTGTTTTGGTGCTTCATGGCAGATTATAGTTCAAATGGCTCTAAGCACTATAGTACTTAATATATGAGGTCATCAGTTCCCTAGACTTACAACTACTTAAACCTAAGTAACCTAAGGACATCACACACATACATGCCCGAGGCAGGATTCGAACTTGAGACCGTAGCAGCAGCGCGATTCCGGATTGATGCGTCTAGAACCGCTCGGCCACAGAGGCCGGGTCATGGCAGATTAAAACAGCCAGCAGCTTGCAGACCCTTGCCTCTGTGGGCAATACAACACTCTCCCTGCCTGAGCGCCGTACACTCACTTCTTCCGTGTCCAAAAAGAATCTACGGAAAATCAGCTCTTTAAGGAGCAGCGGTAGATCGTTTCAGCGCCTGTGTGAGCTCTGAAGCCTATGTCTGGTTCCCGATTCTTTGTACAACTATGACGTACTTCATTGTGGTAGTCAATTGTGTAAACTTTGATGAGAGAGACTAATCATGATAATGAAAGGTGAGAAATTCTTTTAACAATCGTTTTAGAACTAAAATTTAACTCTTTAAATAAATAGCACTCGCTGGTGATAAGACAACTGCATAATAACATGCTAGCAGCTTCCGACAAAGATGGCGATGTATCTGACACTCGTCTAAATGTCGCCGTATTTCAACACTGCTGGAAACCCGAGAGCCTTTACTTAGAAGTAATTGTATTTTGCAAATGCAGAACCTTCCGCCACTATACTGTAACACTATATTTATTTCTAACTCTCCAAGTGTCTCCTTGTCTGTTCAGTAAAAATAATTTCACTCTTGTGATTTTTAATTTGAATCAACTGAACCTATAGCAGAAGTCCAGAAATCTATTTCCTCCTCTCTCTTGTTTTTCCTGCCACTCCATATTCCTCAATAAGTAAATGCTTTTGTGCTTCTTAGCTGTTAACATGGAGTACAGATTTAAGTGTCAGAAGTCATTTCTGAAAGTATTTGTATGGAGTGTAGCCATGTATGGAAGTGAAACATGGACGATAAATAGTTTGGACAAGAACAGAATAGAAGCTTTCGAAATGTGGTGCTACACAAGAATGCTGAAGATTAGATGGGTAGATCACATAACTAATGAGGAGGTATTGAATAGGATTGGGGAGAAGAGGAGTTTGTGGCACAACTTCACTAGAAGAAGGGATCGGTTGGTAGGACATGTTCTGAGGCATCAAGGGATCACCAATTTAGTATTGGAGGGCAGCGTGGAAGGTTAAAATCGTAGAGGGAGACCAAGAGATGAATACACTAAGCAGATTCAGAAAGATGTAGGTTGCAGTAGATACTGGGAGATGAAGAAGCTTGCACAGGATAGAGTAGCATGGAGAGCTGCATCAAACCAGTCTCAGGACTGAAGACCACAACAACAACAGTGTAGCATTACCACAACTCAAAACAATCAATTTTATCTGTTTGATCAATTCTTCAATTTCCTCGAATATTCTCTCTGTTTCATCATTATCAATTTGTGACATAGACATCTGATCACGTTTAGTGACAGCTCGTAATGATTTCATTTCATTCTCGAGAAAGGTGATTATGTTACTTTGTTGCAAGTAGTAAGTCCTTTCTTTGTGTACCATCTAACCCTCAAACATGCAAAATAAGCTACCATAAGCAATTTTCTTCTCTCCATTCCATGTCACTGATTCCTAACAACTAAAGACTGTCCTTTGGTTCTTCAGTTCCCAGTTTCCCCGAAAAAATCAAATTTTTAACTTTCGATGCTATGATTCATGTAAACTTAGTTTCATTCATCCACATACTGATGACACCTTCTAAGCAATCCTCATATGGAGGTCTGCACTAGAGAACAGTTAATTTTTTTGCAAATAAAATGAGCCTCATGAGATTATTATAAAATAAAGCCTGTATTGTAAATACAAATTTATGCTTTTAATGTAGCTCCTCGATTCGCTAGTACGAATACTTTCGATACTGTCGTCATTGGAGGAGACTTAGAATAATTACAGTTTTCTATGAGACGCGCGTGGCAAGACATATCGAAAGCCGTGGATTAAGGCAATCAGATAGATATAGTATTTCTTGCTTTCAGGAAAGCATTTGACTCAGTACTACACCTATGCTTATTATCGAAAGTACTATCGCATCTGGTTTCGAGCTAAATTTCATGAAACGAAAGACGCAGCAAGTTATCTTGTATGGAGAGTCATAGACAAATCTGCCACCTTTTGCAGCGCGGAGGAGAGTCAATGAGATTGTGCAGGTATCGACAGAAACGTAGAGCCAAGTCGGCTCTGTTGTCGTGGCCAGCTGCACTAGGTTTCTCGGCTGAGGATCCATGGCCTGAGCAGCCCGATCGAGGTGGTCCCACAGATCCTCGATCAGGCTTCAATGCAGAGAATTTGATAGCCAGGAGAACAAGATAAACTCATCCTGGTGCTCTTCCTACCACGCACATTCACTGCGAGCTGTGTGACACGTTGCATTGTCCTGTTGGAAGATGCCATCGTGCCGAGGAAAAACAAACTGTATGTAGTGGTGGACATGGTCCCCACGGACAGATGTATACTTTTGTTGATCCATTGTGCCTCCGAGAATGACGAGATCACGCAGAGTATGCCAAGAAGACAGTCTCCAGACCGTAACACCCCCTCCTCCAACCTGTACGCTTCCGACGATTATTGCAGGGTAATTGCTTTCCGTTCGGTGGATCATGAAACATTTCATCTGAAAAGATCACCTGTCACCACTCAGCGGATGGTATTGGCGTACCAGTTTCAGCCTTCGTCACCGATGACCAGCAGTCAACGTGTTTGCATGAACCAGGCGTCTGTGCAGGAGCCCATATACAGCAACGTTCCCTGAACAGTCGCTTAAGAGACACTGTTGGTAGCTCCTTGGTTCAGCTGGGCAGCCATTGGCGTACCAGTTTCAGCCTTCGTCACCGATGACCAGCAGTCAACGTGTTTGCATGAACCAGGCGTCTGGTGCAGGAGCCCATATACAGCAACGTTCCCTGGACAGTCGCTTAAGAGACACTGTTGGTAGCTCCTTGGTTCAGCTGGGCAGCCATTTGCTCAGCAGTTACACGTCTATTCATCCTTACACATCTCTGCAATGGTCGTACACCCCTGTCATCTGTAGCCCGTGGTGCACAGCAGTTGCCTTGGCGCCGGTTTTGGAAAACGCCATTTGCATGCACGGTATACTTTAACCACGGCGGAAGGCGTACAGCTTCTATCCTTGGCTCAAAAGTCAATGATCATGCTCTTTTGGACGTCAGATAAATAACACCATTTCCACATTACGACAATGACTGCACAGTTTTCCACGTTCCCCGGTAGGCTTTGTAACAACATCCTGCTGGAATTGTCACTTACTGCCTGTGAACGGTTATTTCACGTTTACGTTGAACATAGGCGGTAGTCACTTTAAAGTGAATAAGCCGGGCGGGGTAGACGCGCTGCCTCGGGTGCCTTGCCATGGTTCGCTCGACTCCCCGCGTCGGAGGTTAGAGTCCTCCCTCGGGCATAGGTGTGTGTGTGTGTGTGTGTGTGTTTAAATTAACCTAACTAGTGTGTAAGCCTAGGGACCGATGAGCTCAGCAGTTTGGTCCCATAGGAACTTACCACAAATTTCCAAATTTCCATTGTATCTGGACTGCAAAGAAGTAACTTCGCGTGTGGCCAAAGGAAGTGTGTTGGGGCTCCTTCTTTTCGTGTTCTTTATTAATGGCCTTTCAGGCAATGTTACGCAGATGACGCAGTTATCTGTAATGAAGTAATGTCTAAAAATAGTTGCACAAATATTCACTCAGATCGTTATTAGATTTGAAAGTGGTGCAAAGATTGTGAACGTGCTATAAATGATCAGAAATGTAAAATTTTACGCAAAACGAAAAAAACGTAGCAACCTATGACTAGTATGCGCCGTAGTTGGAATCGGTCAACTCACAACAAATAACTGGGTGTAACAATTCGTTGGCATATTAAAGGGAACGATCGCATAGACTCAGTCGTAAATGAAGTAGTTGGTAAACTTTAGTTTATTGCTAGAATAGTAGGAAAACGCAATGAATTTTCGAAGAAACAAAACACTCGTGCGATCCATCCCAGAACCTGTACCAAATAGGATTGACAGGGAATATGTAGTGTATACAAAGAAGGACGGCACAAATGGTCATAGGTTTGCTTGACCAATGGGAGAGTGTTACAGAAATGCTGCAATAAATGAACTGGCAGTTGCAAACTATGCCGTGATAGCCTACTTAGAAAATTTCTAGAACTAACACTGATGAATCTAGGAAAATAAAAAATTTAAATTTGTGGTAAGTACTTATGGGCCCAAACTAGTAAGGCCATCGGTCCCTAGGCTTACATACTACTTAACCTAACTTAAATTAACTTAGGCTAAGGACAACACACACACACATGCCCGAGGGAGGACTCGAACCTCCGACGGGGGTAGCCGCGCGAACCGTGTGAAGGCGCCATAGACCGCACGGCTGTCCCGCGCGGCCTAGGAAAATACTACTACCCTCTACACATCGCTGCCATAGCGATCTCGAAAACAAAATTAGCCTATAGCCTTGTTACAGTGTAGACAACAGTGTTCCTTCCTGTATTCCAAACGTGACTGGAATGGGAAAAAGCCAAACAGCAATTGCAATGGGAATTACTCTCTGCCATTCACAGATGTTTGCAGAGTGTAGATGTGGATGTACATTTATATGCAGTTACATGTGGAAAACAGAACAGTAGCGGGAAATTGTCCGCCAAATCTTTGTTGACAACCTCTTATTCTTTACAAAATTTCTACTGACATTGTCACATATTTGTGGAATGGTTTCCGCATGAGCCTCTCATTTTGGTACTTTAACTGAGGAGTCGTTCTCGGTCTTCTCGCGTAAATAAGCGACGTCACGTAACCACCAGGAAATAATCATGTGACGTCGTGTTGGAGCATCTTGTGGCCAGTTCTGGTCTCAGTGACTTGAAATGGCACAACCTGGAAATTTATCCTGCAACAAAGCGCTTGAAGTGTGCGCAGAATGACAGGTGCGCCATCTTGCTGGCACCATTTATTTCCCAGATCCATCCCCTACAACTGAGGCTATAGGAGCTCATTTATTATGTGACGATAACGTACGTAATTCATCCTCGCTGTATTAATTGCTGCATTCTCGAAAAAATAAGAGTTAATCACTCCACACAAAGTTCTCACCAAATAGTGGCTCGTTGTGCATGTATCAGCTGCTTTTTTGTTTTCAGAAATCCAGTCGGCTAATTTATACCATTGCAAATAGTCATCTGGCAGTAGTTGTTAAGTCAGTTGAATTCTGTAAGTATGTAGATGAAGATCCTTCCTCAAATCATTTGTCCTCGAAATGTTCATTTCTTTTGATAAATGCTGAATCGATGTTCTGGAGAGCTATATTCTCCTTTACTGAGGCAATATTTTCAGCAAACCAGCCGATAAAACGTCGCTTTGGTGTCTTAACGACAGCAAGTAGTGCTCCTATTCTTAAACATTTCTGTTACTCCTAGATTTGTCGGTGAATCGGATACCTTTCGCCGGCTGAAAATGATACGCAGTTAGCGAAGTCTCTGTAAAGAACCACCCCTTTATTTGTTGTAAGTGAAGGCGACGACAGTACGCTGATCGACGGTAAATCGATTCATTTTCACTAACTACAACGAAAAAAATCAAAAGCATCGTTGAATATGCCTGAGATAAGTATGTTCCAAGCAAGGAAAGCCACACCGTGGTTTAATAACCGTGTTAGAAACCTGCTACGTAAATAATGAGAGCTTCATCACAGACTCAAGAGACGTCAAAATCTTGCTGACAAACAAAAGCTGAACGAAGCGAAAATGGGCGAAAGGAGAGCAGTGAGAGAAGCGCTCAACAACCCTAAAAATTCTGCCAACCGTGCTGACTAACTCCCCTAAGAGATTTTGGTCTTACATAAAATCAGTGAGCTTATCGGAATCATCTGTTCAAACATTCCGGGATCAGGCTGAAACCGAAATGGAAGATGACAAAGACCTAAATACTGAATTCGATCTTCCGAGGTAGTTTCACCGCGGAAGATAGTAATACGGTCCTTCCTTCCAATCACCGCACGACCATCGAGATGGCAGATATTGAGATAAGCGTTCGCGGAAGAAAAAAGCAACTTCAATCGCTTACTAATGGAGAGGTATAAGGACCAGATGAGATACTTGTAAGAGTCTACAAAGATTTTGCGAAAGAACTTGCTCTCCAACTAGCAGCAGTTTATCGTAGTTTCCTGGCGCAGCGAAGAGTGCCTAGTGACTCGAAAAAACGGCCATTCCCGTTTTCCAGAAGGGTTGTAGGACAGTTTATGGGGCCTACATCGCTGACGTCAACTTGTTGTAGAATTATGGAACATATTTTCTGCTTAAGTTTCTTCAAATTTTTTGAGAATGAAAATCTCCTTCATAAAAATCAACATATTTTCCGCAAACTCGGATCCTGCGAAACTCAGCTCGCACTGTTCCTCCAAGAGATCCACAGTGCTGTGTACATCAGCGCTCAAGCTGATGCCATTTCCCAAGGCTTCTGGATGGTGTTTGGCTCCATCCCGCAGTAGCGTTTAGGGAAAAATACACGAGCTTACCGAATATCGGGCCAGATCTGTTGCTGGATACAAGACTTCTTTCCAGAGATAACTCAAGACGTCGCTCTTAACGAAAAAGAAAAAAAAAATCGATAGAAGTAAAGGTGATATCGGGAATAACCCAAAGAAGTTACTGTTTACAATGTGTGTAAATGATCAAGTAGAAAGCATAGGAAGCTCTTTGTTCGCAGAAGACGCGATAATCTGCAAGAAAGTAGTAACGCTAGAAGACAGTATCGATTTGCGAAATGATCTGCAGGGGGTTCATAAATGGTGCAGGCTCTGGCTGTTGACTCTGAACGTAAATAAATGCAACATATTGTGCATACATAGGACGGGAAATCCAATACTGTACAACTGCACCATTGGTGACAAATTATTGGAAACAGTACCGTAAAATATCTAGGAGAAGCCATCCGGAGCGACCTAAAGTGGAATAATCACATAAAACAAACAGCAGATTGAGATTCATGGGAAGAATCTTAAGGAAATGTAAATCATCCAGGAAAACAAGTGCTTACAAGGCGCTTGTTCTTGAGTACTGTTCATTAATCTGGTACCCTTACCAGGCAGGACTGAAGGAAGAGACTGAGAACATCCAACGAAGAGCAGTGAGTCTCGTCATAGGGTCGTTTAGTCGGCGCGAGTGCCTAATAGAGATGTTCAGTAAATTACAGTGGCAGACGCTACAAAGGAATCGTTGCGCATCACGGATTGGCTTGCTATTGGAATTATGAGAGAAAGCGTTCCGAGAAGAGTCGGACAACACATTTCCCCCTCCTCCCTCCCCCTCCCACAGACGTCTCGTGAAATGACCACAACGAGAAAATTTGAGAAATTAGAGCTAATTCAGAGATTTTCTGACAGTTATACTTCCCATACGCGAATGGAACAGGGAAGGGAGATCAGATAGTATTACCAGAAGTAACCTCCGCCACACACCGTCAGGTTGCTTGCGAAGCATTGTTGTAGATATAGGTGAGCTATAGCAAGGTTTTCATACCGATGGGAACGGAAAGAGCTCTCATTCTAAATTGCGAATTCTTATTGGGACATTAACGCAGCTGTCCAACGTCACTGTAAATCTATCTGTCGGTGAATAAACAAGTGGAGGTACCATTGATTCCTCGTCACGTAGCGCGTTATTTCTGTCATTGAGAGGCTGTACTGAGAGTGTAGTGTGACGCGTGACCTGCTGACCTCGGCTGTACCTCACCGTCGGTTCGCACTTTTACCATTGTCGGTATGCAGCTGTTGGCGACCTCCGCAGCTACTGGTGTCAGGAACCGCCATTTCCGGGCGCCGTTGCGTGGGTTCCCAGACACCAGAGAACTTCTCATTGTCTACAAAAGCTCTTAAATATGCTGAGGCGAAACTAAGTGCAAGAGCTCGCACTGCTGAAAACGCTGGGAGCGTAGTCTTAGCTGCTCCTCCGTAAAAAATTTCCAAAATGACTCACCTTCTAATTACAAGGTGCACTTGCTCCGTAAAATGGTACGTGATACGCCGTAAACATGACATCAGACGTAAATATAAATGCCGAACAAAATTTCTGACTGTGAGCGCCATTCTAGATCCAGTTACGGAAATCAGACTTTCTTATTTACCTATCGGCATATATTGTGCCTTAAAGTAAAACTACATGGTCCGGTCACGTTATCGTGACTACTGCCCATGTTCGACGCCAACGTGTAATCTCACAGAGGGCAGGTGGCAACATTAGCCGTGGAGGTGGAGGAGGTGGAGGTGGAGGGTATACAGAGCGAGCGAGGGGGGGGGGGGGGAGATGCGGAAAACAGTGCAGTCGGAAACAGAGCGATTCGTATGATGTCCAAAAGGTCATGATCCTTGGCTTTCGGTCCAAGGGTGGAAGAAGCATTTCCGACACGGCTAAGCTTGTAAATCGTTCGCGTGCCGCCTTGGTTAAAATATACCGTACATTGCAAAACGGTGCTATCTAAAAGCAGCGTTGTGGCAACTATGGTACACCAAGTGCCATAGATGAGAGGGATGAACGTCAGTAGCAGGGACGTATATGCGAGAATAGACGTGCAACTGTGGAGTAACTAACCGCCCAGACGAATGATGGGGATAACGAAAATGTCTCCTCAATGACCATTCAGCGAACGTTGCTGTATTTGGGCCTCCACAGCAGGCGCCTGGTTCAAGCATCCATGCTGGCTACTGTTCATCGCCGACGAGGGCTGGAATTTGCACGCCAGTACTCTAACGTGACATCAACTGAGTGCCGATAGGAGGCCTATTCGGGTGAATCACGTTTTATGCTCCACTGAACAGATGGCCGTTGGCGTGTACAGCGTGAAATGTCTGAAAACAAACCGGGAGGGAGCGTTATGGTCTGAGGAATGTTTTCGTGAGGTTCCCTCGGTGATCTCATCATTCTGTAAGGCACATTGGAGCAACGGAAGTATGCATCGATCCATGGGGACCATGTCCATCCCTACATGCAGTTTGTTTTTCCTCGGCACGATGACATCTAGCAAGAGGACAATGCGACGTGTCACACAGCTCACAATGTATGTGCTTGGTTGAAAGAGCTCCAGGATGAGTTGATCTTACTCCCCTGGCCAAGAAACTGCCTACATTAAAACCCAGTCGAGAATCTGTGGGACCATCTCTATTGGGTTGTTTGCGCCACGGACCCTCAGCCGAGAAATCTACCATAGCTAGTCATGGCACTGGAGTCAGCATGTCTCCACACCACTATTAGTACCAATAAATGTAATTCCATCCTACGTCTGGAGTGCGGGACTTCGGTTAGTCGATTTCCAATAATGAAATACCAACAGCCGTTATTTTTGTTTTATTTGTTAGGCAACCAGTTTCGGCATTACATTATGCCATTTTCAGGCCTGCGTATATCGAATAATGCTCGTGTTGGAAACCAGTGCAGCACTGTCAACTGGCATCGTGAAGATTTTTTTCCCCACGGGCCTGTGCGCTCCTTGGACCGCTATCAGTACCTTCCAGAACGTCACTGACTCTCTCGGTGCACGTCCCGCAACAGTCCGCGCTGCAAAAGGTGGTTATCCAGGCTTTGGACTTTCCTGTCGGTCATTTCCGTGACCTTGAATAGATTGTAGCGTTGAGACTTAGCAACAAAGTTTTGAAGTGGAGAAATGTGAATCTTGATGACAACTTCAAAGAAGCTGCTGAACTTAATGTGTTCATCCGACGAATGGATCTCCAAAGGTGCCACAAACTATCCACTTGTAATGGTTCTTTATTTACGTGACCATTACGGCACTCCAACCCCAGTTCTCGATACCAGTAATATCGTATTACTTTTCTGCGAAGTAACGGACATATTTTTGTGACAATATTCACATTTGGTTTTATTAATGTATAGGTACTCCGACGTATCGATATATTACAGTGATATGGTTCTTGTGTGTATTCATTTCTCTGAGACTGTCATAATCTTTGACCTACTTGTAACCGTTTTGGCGCGAATGCAGTCTTTGTTTCACTTTGCAGAATTTAAGTTGTTATTTCGCTTTGTAAAAGAACAGTCAAGTCATGTGTTTGGTTAAAGTGGAAATTAAATATATGAAGATTGATACAAAACTGTTTTCTTGATGATGTGACAATGAAGAAGAAGTATATGTGAATTTACAAGAAATTTAATAAAAATGTGGATCGTCAACACCAAATCAAAAATTATTTCTACCATACCATTGTTCTGATCTGGGATTGTTTGATCATTAAGAATTTCCTGAAAACCGCATTTGTTAGGTCTTCAAATATTGCTAAAAAACAGATCTGGACCTTCTAGCAGTCAAAGTGGAATCATCCTAGAATCAACAAGATGAGCCATAACAACTTCGACGAAATCTACGTGGGAATCCATTCAAGATGAGTTCCAAAATTAATGACTTTTTTACAGTTTCTTCATTATTTCCATTCTGACGATACCATCCACAGTCAATAACTTTGTTGTTGCCCGATAAAGCGAACATGTGCTGCGTGAGCAACATTATTAATTTGATTTCTAACCTACTTTGCTAGTGGTGGTATTGTTAGACACTTCATGAGACGTGTCAGGACAAGGTGGCACATTGATAAGGTACTGGACTCGTATCCTGGTGGGCAGTTGTTCTAGTCCCCTCCAGCCACCGGGATTTACTTCTTCCGTCGTTTTCCTGAATTGCTTACACCAAATACTGGAATGGTTACTTTGAAAATGACGCGACCCATTCCCTTATCCATCCTCCCCTAATCCGTGCTTATGCTCGCTTTGAAATGACCTCGCCGCCGGCTTGACGTTACATTTTAACTAACCTGAAAGATCTAGAGATGGGAGGTAATGACCGAAACTGTTAATCTCCTGTACTGAATCGCAGCTGTGGCTCAAATAAATAATCATCTGAAATCCTAATATTCCTCCCGTTCCATTTTCTGTAAGACATTTGTAAGGGCGACGATATCGATCCTGCTAGACACACTGAATAATAAGCTTTTACTCCCCTGGTTTAAGGTCCAAGCCCAACAAGTCGCCGCTTGGAGCGCCATACAAAGAGGGGCGCAAGGGGCGCTTAAGTGCAAGACGTGTCGTATATCTTAAATGCCGTCTTTTGCAACTGTGATGAAAGTCTTACTAAAACCAAACGCGTTTCGCTTTATTCTAAAGCATCTTCAGTGGTATTTCTAACGATATGGTTATTTCTCTTACAATTTTGTTTGCTAGGATTACGAAGAGTTCCCATGCATTAACATACTGCTATAAAGAGCATTATTTCTTTTCGTTATTCACAGTTTTTTGTTGTTTATGTCATTCTTCCTATTATTCCACGTGTATGTGTTAGATTTTCGCACACAACACTTTCACTAGCACTAAATATATTCAAATTTTTCACTTTTTATGTTGTGAAAAACCATTGTCGTCTCGCATTTCGCGTGTTTTGTTTTGCTATTGCTGGAAGCGTTCGTCTTTTGTATGTTTTGGTAGTGGTAGGAACTTCTGCTATTGTTTGTTTGTGTGTGTGTGTGTGTGTGTGTGTGTGTGTGTGTGTGTGTGTGTGTGTGTGTGTTTCTGCAGAGATAGCTAGCATGACTTACCTAATGTATGTATAGTTTATTGCTTTAGTATGGCACAGTGATGTTTCTCGTAGGGTGAGAATATTGCTTAGTTTATGATATTATTTTGTGGTGTCTAGTGGGGTTGTTCTTTCTTTACAGCATGTTTTATTAGTTTAAATAAAGTCTGGATGCTAATGTTTGACTGGCCATTGACTATGTGTTTCTTCTCTGCTATTAATTTTCGAATTTGGAAGCTCTCTTGTCGGTTTAGGAGATGTTTCTTGTTACTGAATCTTTCTATTTTCATGTCTTTTTCTATTGTGGCAGGGTGGTGGTTTTTTTGCCGGAGGTGTTCTGCGAATGTTGAATGGCTGGTGCCATATTTCCATGCTCTTTTCTGTTCTTAATACTATATTTTAGAAGTTCTGCCTGTCTGTCCTAAGTATAGAGCATCACAACTGTCACACTGGTGTTGGTAAATGTCAGTGTGTTGTTAGTGTCAGTGTGATCTTGATTTGTATAAAGCGCGTATCACAATTAAGAGTAGTAGCGAAAACCGACACGGTGAAAGTGTACAACAGAAAGGAGAAGCGGTTGAGGTTGCTTGGGGGAGAGGAGGGGGGAAATGGGTAGCCATATGATAAGTCGCTTGTGTGGATAAATGTTCTCGAACCGACGCTTCTAATGCCACTACTTTTCTAGAAGGCTCCGCGCTAGAGATACTCGGGAGTTTGGGTGTGTTGTCATTCTGCTGCCAACAGTGCGGAATCATGGCAGCTAGCCCACACGGTAACGTGTGCTGAGAGTCGTGATGGAATGTAGGGCTTACACGTGTTTTCAGGTACCGCTAAGCAAAGTGGTAGTTAAACTTACGAGGCTAAGGTTTGTGGAGATTCCATCCGCTACCAGTAGGACAAATGGAGGTTAGATTAGATTAGGTTAGATTAGTACTTGTTCCATAGGTCATGAATACGACACTTCGTAATGATGTGGAACGTGTCAGGTTAACAAAAGGTGTCTATACAAGATATTACATTAGACAAAAAATTAAATGACACCCAATATTTTTAATTTTTGTGTGGAGGTTGGAAATTACCCACTTACTACATCCAAAAATTCATCTAACGAGTAGAAGGAGTTGCCATTAAGAAATTCTTTTAATTTCCTTTTAAATGCTATGTAGCTACCTGTCAGATTATTGATGTTATTAGGTAAGTGACCAAAGACTTTTGTGGCAGCATAATTTACCCCCTTCTGAGCCAAAGTTAGATTTAACCTTGAGTAGTGAAGATCATCCTTTCTCCTAGTGTTGTAGCCATGTACACTGCTATTACTTTTGAATTCGTTCAGATAGTTAATAACAAATTTCATAAGTGATTCAGCAATTATTCTGATTACACGCTTTTGTGCAATGAACACTCTTTTACTCAATGATGAGTTATCCCAGGATATGATGCCATACGAAAGCAGAGAATGAAAATAGGCGTGGTAAGCTAATTTACTCCGATGTATATCGCCAAAATTTGCAATGACCGTAATAGCATAAGTAGCTGAACTCAAACGTTTCAGCAGATCCTCAGTGTGTTTTTTCCAGTTCAATTCCTCATTAATGCATACACCTAGAAATTTTGAATATTCTACCTTAGCAACCGATTTCTGATCGAAGTCTATATTTATTAATGGGGTCATTCCATTTACTGTGTGGAACTGTCTATACTGTGTTTTGTCAAAGTTTAATGAGAGCCCATTTGCAGAGAACCACTTAATGATTTTCTGAAAAACATCGTTTACAATTTCACCAGTTAATTCTTGTCTGTCGGGTGTGATAGCTATACTTGTATCATCGGCAAAAAGTACCAGCTTTGCATCTTCGTTAATATAGAATGGCAAGTCATTAATATATATTAAGAACAGCAGAGGACCCAAGACCGAATCTTGCGGCACCCCATTCTTGATTGTTCTCCAGTTCGAGAAATCACCAGTTTTTTGCATATTATGTGAATTGTTTATTTCAACTTTCTGCACTCTTCCAATTAGGTATGATTTAAACCATTTGAACACTGTCCTATTCATACCACAGTACTTGAGCTTATCTAGAAGTATTCCATGATTTACACAATCATAAGCCTTTGATAGATCACAAAAAATCCCAACGGGTGACTTCCGGTTACTCAGAGCATTTAATATTTCATTAGTGAAAGTATATATAGCATTTACCGTTGAAAAACCCTTCTGGAAACCAAACTGACATTTTGTTAAAACTTTATTTTTACAAAGGTGTGAAGCTACTCTACATTACTTTTTCAAGAATTTTGGATAAGGCAGTCAGAAGAGAGATTGGGCGGTAGTTGTTGACATCAGACGTATCCCCTTTTTTATGCAGTGGTATACTTCAGCTGTGGGGGAGGGCTTAGGGGCTGTTAAATATGGGAGGAGTCGCCATTTTTTTAATTAGACGTGATTGAAGACGGAAGGAGGCTGTCCAAACTGTGTTACAATTCAGGTATTATTGAGGCACGCCAAAGGCACTGGTATTAACTAGCGGCAAACTATTTAAATAAATCGAATTCTCGTAAGTGTTTTGCAATAGAGTTCTCCAGAGGTACGCAAGATATTATTAATTTTCTCAAGGTAAATCGCACGAATGAGACTTAGAAATCCGTCGGTAATCCTTTGGGACCGGCAACAAGCGGTTTAGTTGAATTTGGACAAACAGTCCTAACTTCTGTATCATTCCTAACAATTCAAAGGTTAATGACTGCATTGGATTGGTGCATAAGTTCATAGCGTTTTTCTGCAAGTTTAATAAACACAACAGATACACATAACAGAGACTTTAGTCATCAATAATATATTCTTCTTCGCAGTCGTCCAACGCTCGGGTAACTTCTTAATTCCGCGACTGTAGAAATCACATGGTTTTGAGGCGGAGAACTAGGAGCGCATTTTCACGCAGAAAGGAAGCTCCTTGAAGGTCGTTCTATAGAGAGCGGAAAAGATGAAAATCTGAGGATGAAAGATCAGGCGAATAAGTTGGGTGCGGAAAGATTTCCCAATCCACCTCCTGTATAGTTTTTTTTTGTCAGGCTAGCTGAATGTGAGCAGGCGTTATCGCGGAGTAACATCACGCAGTCTTTCTGGCCGTTGTTCTTCGACTGTATGTGCAAGGCGTCTCAGTTGCTGACAAATGTCAGCAGTGATGGTTACACCTCGGGGAAGCACCACACCGTCGCTGTCCTATCAAATGGATAACATTATTTTTTGTGGATGCGCCCACGTCTTTGCACGGGGAGTTGTGATTTATTTGCGCTCAACTATTCCTTTCTTTTTCTTAAGTTAGCATAAAGACACTATTTCTTCTGGTATAGGGTTGCGCGGAAGTTGAATGCCCGCCGGAACAAATGGACCTCGATGGGCGATAGAGGGCCGTGTCGCCGTAGCGCCGTAGCGCCGCACTCGCCTACCATTATAGCACTGTACATCGCGGCCGGCATAAATACAGCCGCGCCTCAACCGCTCACCCAACTTCGCTTTGGTTTCCTACTTTGGTTCAAATGGTTCAAATGGCTCTGAGCACTATGGGACTCAACTGCTTTGGTCATAAGTCCCCTAGAACTTAGAACTACTTAAACCTAACTAACCTAAGGACAGCACACAACACCCAGCCATCACGAGGCAGAGAAAATCCCTGACCCCGCCGGGAATCGAACCCGGGAACCCGGGCGTGGGAAGCGAGAACGCTACCGCACGACCACGAGATGCGGGCCCCTCTTTGGTATCGATTTGGATTGTGGCTCGTACTTGACCTGTTGTCAGCGTCGTGTCGAAAGTTCGTTGCACTTTTTTGTTGCACAGGCTGTTACTGACTTGCCCTTGTTGTGTCGGGTCCGTCGCTCGGTCAGCCCTGTTGCTCGACTGGGTTTGAACCCCGTCCGCCTTCCGTCGCCATCGTTTCTCTCCTGTTTTATGACGTGTGCACCGGTGTCCGGCTATTCGCGGACATAGCACTCCTCGTCACCTGTAACGATACGCCGGCTGCGGTGGCCGTGCGGTTCTAGGCGCTCCAGTCCGGAGCCGCGCTGCTGCTACGGTCGCAGGTTCGAATCCTGCCTCGGGCATGGATGTGTGTGATGTCCTTAGGTTAGATAGGTTTAAGTAGTTCTAAGTTCTAGGGGACTGATGACCACAGCAGTTGAGTCCCATAGTGCTCAGAGCCATTTGAACCATTTGTAACGATACGGGATAGGAATGATCGCTGTTGTTCACGACCCAACTGATAACGAGCAAGCAGAGACCCACATATGGCCACACACTGATTTTTGTGATTTTGGCGTGGAGCATGCGGTACCCACAAACCTGCTGATTTTTCAAACATCTCCATTACATGTAAATATCGCACGACGGTGGTCACACGAAGGTGGAATGATCACAGATCATCACATTTGCTAGATCTCGAGTACACTGATGTGGGCCGGCCGGTGTGGCCGTGCGGTTCTAGGCGCTTCAGTCTGGAACCGCGCGACCGCTACGGTCGCAGGTTCGAATCCTGCCTCGGGCATGGATGTGTGTGATGTCCTTAGGTTAGTTCGGTTTAAGTAGTTCTAAGTTCTAGGGGACTGATGACCTCAGATGTTAAGTCCCATAGTGCTCAGAGCCATTTGAACACTGATGTGGATCATCGTCGATTAATGCGTTTAAACGATCTTCGTCAAATCCAGAAGCTCTTCCTGAAGGCGGAGGGTCACTAACGTCAAAACGATCCTCCTTAAAACGAGAAAATCACTTTCTTGCCGTGCTCTGCGCACTAGCATGTTTCCCATACACGGCACAAATGTTTCTGGCTGCCTCCGCTGCTGTCACCCCTTTACTGAACTCAAACAGATGAATATGTCGGAAATGTTCCGGTTTCTCCACTAGGCACTCCATTTTGTAGCGTCCTTAGCTACACTCGGGGTGCACTCAGCCTCGTGATGCCTAATGAGGAGCTACTCGACCGAATATTAGCGGCTTCGGTCAAAGGAAAGCGTCTTAACGACCGGGAGAGCGGTGTGCTGGCCACACGCCCCTCCTATCCGCATCCTCATCTGAGGTTGACACGGCGGTCGGATGGTCGCGATGGGCCACTTGTGGCCTGAAGAAGGAGTGCATATCTCCACTCCCTATGCCCAAATGACAAAATTACAATACATAAACTCAACTAGCAACAGTGAATTACAAGTAAAAAATCACAATCGATAAATAAACCCATAGCAACCGGAATACCAAGATGCAAAACAAAAACGCTACGATCTTAGGCACCAACCTAATAATTCAACTATTTATGAAGACAACGTATCCGTTCGCTCACTCAGAAATAATAGAGGCGCTTCAAAGCCAAGAGAGGTAAGAGCTCATTACTGCATTTTGAGAAGAAGAAGAGCAAAGTTAGTGACACTGACTGCGGTTTCCACTTTGCCGATACCTCTGTGACATTTATATCAAACACTGATACCTACAGCATTGGTATCTCTTGGTCCATCTCCAGGCATTCCTTGAAACCTTAAAAGGGTGTCGCACTTGTCTACTTTGGATTTTGTATACTAAATCAGAATAGGACAAGACAGACTAAATACAGAAATTTTTTCTATTCCCGCAAAAATTACTTCCAAATGGAAAATTTTACGTCCGTGATTATTTTACCCTCAGCGTCTATCTCGAGAACTGTACAATGCTGTCCGTCACTGTCTTCTTGCTGGTACTACTGTTGTCTTTGACGAACACTGAGGCTGCCCTCTTCATGAAGCAGACTTATGTAAAATGGATGGTAGTGTGGTGGGAAGTAGGACTTAGGTCCATAAGATTATTGTACTTCACGTGTTTTATCTTCTACTGAAAGTGATTTCAAGGGAGTTCGTTTGCAAGCACAGACCGTGTATACTTTCCCAGTAACTATGGCCTCAGATCTACTTTTTCAAGATCCAGGGCTGTGCTCACTGCCTGACTGTAAAACAGTTTTTCAGTTGTTGTTCTCTTGAAAAACATCTACTCCATGTTGGATATTCGTTTCACTGCACTCCGTTTAAGTGTGTCAACAGTTTTGACGGCTGCCTTTTCCGTTCTTAACGATAGTAAATCTTTTGGAAGCTATAGCAAATCCGTGTGGCCATTGTTTTGGGATATAAGTTTCTCATTTGCAGTGTCCCTCACTTTCATTGTAGATCCCGGAAACTTGATCACATTCATTGAAAGAATGTACACAGTTAGTATTTAGGGACAACTTCTACAATACCTGTGTAGAGTTAAACAGCCATATGGCTTTTGTTTTGGTCACCACAGTTATCACAAAAATCTTCAATGTTTGCAGCAAATTCAGAAGGCAAGAAATTATTCACTTACAGCCCCAATAAAATTCATTAGCAATAGGGTGGGGTGCGTAGGTGTGTGTGTGTGTGTGTGGGGGGGGGGGGGGGACATAATTGCTGGCCGTGGTGGCCAAGCGGTTAAAGGCGCTACGGTCTGGAACCGCGCGGCCGCTACGGTCGCAGGTTCGAATCCTGCCTCGGGCATGGATGTGTGTGATGTCCTTAGGTTAGTTAGGTTTGAGTAGTTCTAAGTTCTAGGGGACTGATGACCTTAGAAGTTAAGTCCCATAGTGCTCAGAGCCATTTGAACCATTTGAACAGATAATTTAGGCGCAGTTTTGAGGCCATCTATGTCTGTGTCATGAGGGTTGATCTACTTCCAGCCCACTCACTTGGTTTAAGACCGCCCCCCCTGGGAGTAAAAAAAGGATACAGTAGCGTCTACGATTATTTATTACCCTTCTTTAACGAGATCTGCATCTTCCTGGCTGGCTGACAGCGGAATTAAGGTCCCTGTAAGCCAAGAGGAGTTCTTGTGTTCTAAGCCACCCACACTGGCTCCAGACTTGTCTGAATTAAGTGATAGCTAAGAATGCGTCTAATTTGAGAATTTTATACCTCCCTCTCCCTCTCTCAAGGTCAAAGGGTTACTGGACAACCCAAGATAGGGGACCCAAAATTGCGGCCTCTATGCTGCTAAAACACAAGATTGCAGGCCTGGAGATATAGACGTAGTCCAAAGTTTTGCATAGGTTCGTCAAGCCAAGATGGCCATCAAAGACGGTAGAACGAGCCCACTTGACCTCCATGTTACCGCAGACTGCTTCTAAAGGATTCACCTTCCACCGCCACACACAACCTGCTCACCTATAAGGTCATGGTGGACACAGGGAAATTAAAAACAAATCTGAAACATGTTGCTTAAATACAAGATGGTTCACTCATCCGAAGATTAAAATGGTGAGATAACTATTTTAAACAATGGTATACAAAAACTGACACATACATATTGCATAAGAGAAGTTTGGTCTATTTTTTTTAAATATTTAGGAACATTTTGTGCATTGCAGAATGAGATTTTCACTCTGCAGCGGAGTGTGCGCTGATATGAAACTTCCTGGCAGATTAAAACTGTGTGCCCGACCGAGACTCGAACTCGGGACCCTTGCATTTCGCGGACAAGTGCTCTACCAACTTTTTTTTTTTTTCGTCATTGATCGTTTTGTTTGGTCGTTGCGGACGTCGCAAGACATCCTGTTAAAGTTCGGTGGTTGATCCTTCCACTCAGTTTTTTTTATTACAGAGGCCAACCGACTCTCTGACCGAACACGCTGAGCTACCGTGCCGGACCCAACTGAGCTACCGAAGCACGACTCACGCCCGCTACTCACAGCTTTACTTCTGCCAGTATCTCGTCTCCTACCTTCCAAATTTTACGCAGTATCCTTTCTTCCAGGAGTGCTAGTTCTGCAAGGTTCGCAGGAGACCTTCTGTAGAGCACTTGCCCGCGAAAGGCAAAGGTCCCGAGTTCGAGTCTCGGTCGGGCACACAGTTTTAATCTGCCAGGAAGTTTCATTTTGTGCATTTATTTAATCGATTTAACATATCGTGCTTTTTAAGGGCCTACCCAGATGTGTTGTATATATTTCTTGTATTAGATAAGTACTGTTAAACATTTAGCAGCCTTTGATTTCAAATATGGGACAGGTACGTTTTAGTATGTTTATTTCAACAGACCAGCTCACCGCGTATTTTAAGACGTAGCGCAATTAAGGCAGCTGTAGCTGGCAGTCGATGGTTCATGGGTCAGCCACCAGACACACGGACGTCCACCGCCAGCTCTGGACTTCACCAGCCGATGATTATTGGCTCGCTGACGCAGGCCTGCGTCGAGGAGTCTGTTTCTTGTTTCCGTCATATGGCGGTAGGACATCGGGCCACTCCAGCTTGCTCCTGGCCACAGCCCTTACAACCTCACAACGCCGCTTCCAAACATATCATATTACAGTGTTTCTTATCCGATAAATCATATCACAATAAAAAACTTCGAAGACTTGATTTCGACATCTATAGCAATTAGAGAATAATGCGAACCTGTCATCCAGTATTAGGAAGCTACTCAGTAGCGCCAATACTGTATAACGTTCACAGAGATTACTAACAGTTGAATGCATTTATTTGAATCTTTTGCGATTTCTTGTTTTTTATCTTGCAAAGTAACGAGAGAAAGAGGCGATTTGCATTGCAGACAAAACTAACCGTCAATTGTAACAGAAGAATTCCATTTCATCTTTCTTGTTTAGAGCTACTGGATACCTATCAATGTTTTAAATGACTTCGCTTGTTTTTTTTTTTCATTTCGATGTAGTGAGAGAGATTTGTAACGTATCTTCTCTACAGATATTAACATAGATTCGACAAGTGCCAATATGTGAAACTTAACAGTTCACTGGCCACCATTCCCTCATTCCACTCCACCCACTGATCCAAAGGCATGAAGACAGCCATCTCACCTCCGACACAGGCAAAGCGACCCACTGGCGAGTCCTGAATTACAAGCGAGTAATGGTGGAAACAGTCATCTCTTGCAACTGCCACAACCACTTAAATTATACGTTTGACCACTGTCATGTGTAATTTTCTAAAAATTCATGTTTTTCAACACACTTAATGTCATATTTAAACAATTACTGTCTTGTTTAATAGCCTAATTCCCAAGTAGTGACCACCATCATTATTTAAACAAATGCCATGCTACTGCTCCTCCACATCATAATAAAATATAACTCACAGGATTGTTATAGGCTGGTTACTGTTTACAATAGATAACACTGGAAGCTCCATAAAGCTGTTACTGGCTGATGCTGTTGTGCATATAAAGACTGAAACGTAATACAAGAAGACCTGCAAAGGATTGATAACTGGTGCAGGGACTTGCAATTGAACATTAATATAAATAAGTATGACATACTGTGTATAAAAATAGATGAAGATATCTGTTACTGTTAGATTTTGCTAGCAATTGAAGACAAAACTGATGGAAGCAGTATGAAATTTTAAATATCTCGTTAGCACTATGTGATTCACTGATCGTGGCAGTATCTTGCATAGTTTACATCAGTATACTGCAAAAAAAGATGTTAGGTGCTCTTTGGGCTCATCATGCATGCATGATCACAACTTTCCATGAGACTTTAAGTTATATCCAGAAATATCTTGTTGAATAAGAGCAATCAGACCTGACATGGAAAGATTTAGGTGTTGATCCTTTTAAACTGCTGTCTGAGAGTGAAATTGCTGATAAATAGTTGTGAACCTCACGCCATGCACTTGGATGTTTATTGCGAGATAGTTTTTTTCCAATTTTGCTGCAACATAGCGAGGTATGGAACAATTTGCTACAATTATCCTGTAACATGGGGACTTTTGTTCGAATTTTGCTGTAACTGGTAGATGCATGGAGCAGTTTGTTACAATTTTGTTCAAGAATACTATTTTTGATCAAGTAAAATTTTAAATTCATGCAAAATTCCAAGCACTTTACCTCATATCTAAGCTTGCAATCATAATTTCAAAATTTTCTCTTGAGATAACGTTTATTAGGTTTACAGAAATATGTGTACAAAATTTCATAATTCGCGTTCATAGAATCTGAGGAAAAGGGACATAAACTTTAAAAAACAAACTTTTCAGAAAAGGCAATTTAAAGTTCAACTCAACTTTTTTCCTTATGTCACTTCTTCAGAAGTCTCCACATTTGTGCTCTGGGTCGTCTTTTCCTTCAAGACTTTTCTTCAGGTTTCTTGTTGTCTATCTTCTTTCCTTTACCAGGTCCTCAACTGATTTTTCAGCTACAGAGACCAGCTGTAAATCTATTTTTCTGAGGATGTCTTGAGTAAAATTTCCTATCTTGAAGCCCATTCTTTCTAATACCTTCATCCTCCCGACGAGCCGGCCGGAGTGCCCGTGCGGTTCTAGGCGCTACAGTCTGGAGCCGAGCGATTTTTGTGATAACTGTGGTGACCAAAACAAAAGCCATATGGCTGTTTAACTCTACACAGGTATTGTAGAAGTTCTAGGCGATTGATGACCTCAGAAGTTAAGTCGCATAGTGCTCAGAGCCATTTGAACCATTTCAACCTCCCGACGATCCCATCATTAAATACAATAACTGCATCATAAGCTGCAATTCTGACAACTGTAGGAGATGCAAATGTGTTTTTAGGGCATCGTTTCCATATGAGTGAATTTAGAGACTCATTTGGATTTTGGGTTTTGCCATGAACACACTTTTTGAGAAGTGCAGGATCGGCCAAAGATGATCTATAAAACCAACGAGTATGTATCACGGCCTTCTAGATGTATCCCGCACACGTTTGGTTAAAAGTAATACACAGAATCGTTGTTCACTGAACTGGTATTGAAGTGCTCCTTCAAAACGTGGGCGTGGTAGGGAGGCCGCGTCACACTTTTAATGAATTTTCAGGCACTTCGGATGCGATTTCAACATTGAAACTGTGAGAACTTATTGTTCATGAGTTGTACTAATAAATAAAAAATAAATCGAAAATTGACAGTTTTGGTCAATTTCATCAACGTCCACCCTTAAGGAAGAAATTTAGTCTTGTATAATTATGAAGTGCAGATAAATCACCCGCACTTATATTGTAGCCTGAAGCTATTAAATGAAATGATCAACATTGTTGAAGGCGAGTGGAAGTGTTCTGAGAAAATACGTCGCATCTGTAAAGGAAATCACATACACATGAACCATTGACCTTGCCGTTGGTGGGGAGGCTTGCGTGCCTCAGCGATACAGACAGCCGTACCGTAGGTGCAACCACAACGGAGGGGTATCTGTTGAGAGGCCAGACAAACGTGTGGTTCCTGAAGAGGGGCAGCAGCCTTTTCAGTAGTTGCAGGGGCAACAGTCAGGATGATTGACTGATCTGGCCTTGTAACACTAACCAAAACGTCCTTGCTGTGCTGGTACTGCGAACGGCTGAAAGCAAGTTGAAACTACAGCATTAATTTTTCCCGAGGGCATGCAGCTATACTGTATGGTTAAATGATGATGGCGTCCTCTTGGGTAAAATATTCCGGAGGTAAAATAGTCCCCCATTCGGATCTCCGGGAGGGGACTACTCAAGAGGATGTCGTTATCAGGAGAAAGAAAACTGGCGTTCTACGGATCGGAGCGTGGAATGTCAGATCCCTTAATCGGGCAGGTAGGTTAGAAAATTTAAAAAGGGAAATGCAGATGACGAAGAAATTGAAGAAATGTATGATGAAATAAAAGAAATTATTCAGATAGTGAAGGGAGACGAAATTTAATAGTCATGGGTGACTGGAATTCGTCAGTAGGAAAAGGGAGAGAAGGAAACGTAGTAGGTGAATATGGATTGGGGGTAAGAAACGAAAGAGGAAGCCGCCTGGTAGAATTTTGCGCAGAGCACAACTTAATCATAGCTAACACTCGGTTCAAGAATCATAAAAGAAGACTGTATACATGGAAGAAGCCTGGAGATACTGACTGGTTTCAGATAGATTATATAATGGTAAAACAGAGATTTAGGAACCAGGTTTTAAATTGTAAGACATTTCCAGGGGCAGATGTGGACTCTGACCACAATATATTGGTTATGAACTGTAGATTAAAACTGAAGAAACTGCAAAAAGGTGGGAATTTAAGGAGATGGGATCTGGATAAACTGACTAAACCAGAGGTTGTACAGAGTTTCAGGGACAGCATAAGGGAACAATTGACAGGAATGGGGGAAAGAAATACAGTAGAAGAAGAATGGGTAGCTTTAAGGGGTGAAGTAGTGAAGGCAGAGGATCAAGTAGGAAAAATGACGAGGGCTAGTAGAAATCCTTGGATAACAGAAGAAATTTTGAATTTAATTGATGAAAGGAGAAAATATAAAAATGTAGTAAATGAAGCAGACAAAAAGGAATACAAACGTCTCAAAAATGAGATCGACAGGAAGTGCAAAATGGCTAAGCAGGGATGGCTAGAGGACAAATGTAAGGGTGTAGAGGCTTATCTCACTAGGGGTCAGATAGATACTGCCTACAGGAAAATTAAAGAGACATTTGGAGAAAAGAGAACCACTTGTACGAATATCAAGAGCTCAGATGGAAACCCAGTTCTAAGCAAAGAAGGGAAAGCAGAAAGGTGGAAGAAGTATATAGAGGGTCTATACAAGGGTGATGTACTTGAGGACAATATTTTGGAAATGGAAGAGAATGTAGATGAAGATGAAATGGGAGACATGATACTGCGTGAATAGTTCGACAGAGCACTGAAAGACCTGAGTCGAAACAAAGCCCCTGGAGTAGACAACATTCCATTAGAACTACGGACAGCCTTTGGAGAGCCAGTCCTGGCTAAACTCTACCATCTGGTGAGCAAGATGTATGAGACAGGCGAAATACCCTCAGACTTCAAGAAAAATATAATAATTCCAATCCCAAAGAAAGTAGGTGTTGACAAATATGAAAATTACTGAACTATCAGTTTAATAAGTCACAGCTACAAAATACTAACGCGAATTCTTTGCAGACGAATGGAAAAACTAGTAGAAGCCGACCTCGGGGAAGATCAGTTTGGATTCCGTAGAAATATCGCAACACGTGAGGCAATACTGACCCTACGACTTATCTTAGAAGATAGATTAAGGAAAGGCAAACCTACGTTTCTAGACTTGTGGACTTAGAGAAAGCTTCTGACAATGTTAACTGGAATACTCTGTTTCAAATTCTGAAGGTGGCATGGGTAAAATACAGGGAGAGAAAAGCTATTTACAATTTGTACGGAAACCAGATGGCAGTTATAAGAGTCGAGGGACATCAAAGGGAAGCAGTGGTTGGGAAAGGAGTGAGACAGGGTTGTAGCCTCTCCCCGATGTTATTCAATCTGTATATTGAGCAAGCAGTAAAGGAAACAAAAGAAAAATTCGGATTAGGTATTAAAATCCATGGAGAAGAAATAAAAACGTTGAGGTTCGCCGATGACATTGCAATTCTGTCAGAGACAGCAAAGGACTTGGAAGAGCAGTGGAATGGAATGGATGGTGTCTTGAATGGAGGATATAAGATGAACATCAACAAAAGCAAAACGAGGATAATGGAATGTAGTCGAATTAAGTCGGGTGATGCTGAGGGAATTAGGTTAAGAAATGAGACACTTAAAGTAGTAAAGGAGTTTTGCTATTTGGGGAGCAAAATAACTGATGATGGTCGAAGTAGAGAGGATATAAAATGTAGACTGACAATGGCAAGGAAATCATTTCTGAAGAAGAGAAATTTGTTAACATCGAGTATAGATTTAAGTGTCAGGAAGTCGTTTCTGAAAGTATTTGTATGGAGTGTAGCTATGTATGGAAGTGAAACAGGGACGATAAATATTTTGGGCAAGAAGAGAATAGAATCTTTCGAATAGTGGTGCCACAGAAGAATGCTGAAGATTAGATGGGTAGATCACATAACTAATGAGGAAGTGTTGAATAGGATTGGGGAGAAGAGAAGTTTGTGGCACGACTTGACTAGAAGAAGGGATCGGTTGGTAGGACATGTTCTGAGGCATCAAGGGATCACCAGTTTAGTATTGGAGGGCAGTGTGGAGGGTAAAAATCGTAGAGGGAGACGAAGAGATGAATACACTAAGCAGATTCAGAAGGACGTAGGTTGCAGTAGGTACTGGGAGATGAAGAAGCTTGCACAGGATAGAGTAGCATGGAGAGCTGCATCAAACCAGTCTCAGGACTGAAGACCACAACAACAACAACAAAGGTAGTGTCAGCAATTGCGGAATGCTGTTCAAGTGTTCAGAGTCCTTATCAAAAAGGTATGATATTGGATATCGAATTCAGGTATGTACTACTAGGATCTTAACAGGTCGATACTGTTCGGTACGAATGTGTAACAAAAGTGCTTGGGGAATTTAAATGCTATTCCATGAAAAAAGGCAACATAGTTCTCACGAAACTGTGTTAAGCAAATTTCGAAAACCTGCATTCGAAGAAGACTGCGCAACCACAATGCTGCCACCACTGTATTCTCATAGGAATCACATGATAGGAAGAAGACTGGGCACCATAACGCTACCACCACTGAATCTCTTATGGGGATCGCAAGAGAAGAATGATTATAACACAGTCATTTCTTCCCTTGTTCAGTATGTAAATGCAGTAGATTGGGTAAAGTAATCTCTGGAGTGTAGTTTATGATTACGCGTTAGGCACAGACTTGGTCGTATAGTGCCTGTGTATATGCTACTGTTATGGCGACATTAATAAGTTGCAATATAGGACCGAACAGATTTTTGAATGAGGACAAATCATCTATACACAGGAGGAAATTGCTGCAATTATACTAGAGGCATGTAGGGATACCGTATTTAATGTTATGGCAGCATACATGGCTCATAGGGAAACTTTGTATCCTTGCACGAGAAAATGATACCTTCTGAAAAGCAACGTGCATTTGAAACCTTTTTTGGATAATTTTGATACGTCCTGTCACATGGTATCATCTTTGTTCCAACCCAACGACAAGCGCAGGCACGAAGACGTAGACCGGAAGAGCAGAGAGGGCTGCGAGATGACATCAGCCAGTAGCCCGGTGATTAGGATGAAATGAAATGATTGTACGGGATTGTTGGCCAGGAGACCCCATGCGGGGTGTTCGGCCGCCGAAATTGCAAGTCCTTTTTAGCTGACGCCACTTCGGCGACTTGCGAGTCAATGATGATCAAAGACGCACAACACCCAGTCATCTCGGGGCAGAGAAAATCCCTGACCCCGCCGGCTGATTAGGATGTCACCGCGCCCCTCCTGCCAGCCTCGGCCGGACAGTACTAGACCGGCACTTGCGGAGAGTAGAAGACGCGCTTTAGCAGAAGCACTAGCAGAACCGATATTAGTGATCCATAAGCACGTGTGTGATTACTTGTATGGACATTGTCTATAGCGAAGGGCATTATTTGTATGTCGCCCATCGCTTGCGAAAACTCGTTGTGACCGAAGTTACGTAATGCCAGTCTACGTTATTGTAATAAAAACCATTAACGTGATTTGCTTGAATTATTGAATAGCTATCCGAGAAAGCCGCATCCTTTAGTCACCCTATAAGAGACGAGTTGGCAGGACCCCACAAAATTGTGTCAGACTTTGAACGAGGGTAAATCGCCAATAAATAGCTGATGTTTGCTTCAGATCTACTAGAGGCATATGGAGATATTGTATTTAGCGGTGTGGGCGCATACATGCGTCGCATACATTATGTAACAATTTCTTAACTGTGTGGAACTGGGAAACAACACCCAGTAGCCTTCGTTTTCGTTAGTGTGTATCCTAGTCTTTAATTTGCGCGAGGTTCTCGTGCATAACACTAGTGCGCTCTCTCGTTAGATGTGTTCCTTAGCGCAAGCTTCACTTGCTTGACACTAGGACACAGGCAAATTGCTGTTTATATTTTCTATTGTATGTAGGTGCTATAGATGGTTCTGGTATGTTTTATTTATTGAGACAGAGCGTGTGAATTAGCACAACCTTTAAAATTTTGACGCCCATATGTATGTATCCCTGGGTTTTGATGTGCGTCAGTGTTTCGCGCATGCCACGGGTGCTCTCTCTTTCGGTGAAGCTGTCTGCCCTAGTGCTGCCACACCCTCTTCACGCTAGTTGACAGGCTAAGTACTGATAATATGCCTTGTTCGCATTGGCCATCTCTTCATAATTATGGTGTACAGATGGAGGTGCTATTTCAGTTTTAACTACTGAAAACTCCTTCGGCACGATTGTTTTATGCATTTCCACTGCAGGATGTGATTTTAGTAAGTGACTAATAGTTTTTCTGCTTGTAATACTTTGGTAATTTTCATGGTTACTTAAAGCTATAAGTGTTTTTTTTCTTCCATCTCAGTTATGTCGCTACGTTTTTTGGTAATGAAGGTGTCTTCCTGTTAAGGTGTATTTTTGCTTTTGATGAAGGTATATTTAGATATACCGAAACCGTGGTCAAAGATTTCAATAAATCTTTATCCTGCAACTGTTTGGCTGTTATCATTTCCCGTGTAAATTTAGGAAATTTAACTGAAAGTGACGTCATGACCATGTGATTGGAAATACCACCACCTGGATCTTTAGTGCAATAGAAAGCTTTAATAGCCACAATGATCAGTATTCTGTGAGAGTGGAAATTGTCAACGTGGCTTCTTTCAAAGTCCCTCAAGTATCAGGGGAGAAGTTGAGACAACTGACGAACGCTTTGGTTTGTACTTATTACTGGATAACCTGGACAATCTTGTTAGTGATATTGGTAACATAATCTACACTGAAAATGGCATGCTTCTTAGAAGAATAATTTAAATGCACTTAGACCCATCACAGAACTGTTTTGTGAAATTGTGGTTGTTAAAATCTATAATCAAAAGGGCAGCAAAGATCAATTAGCGAAGGGGAGGTCTGTAATGTAAAAAAAAAGGAAATATATGGGTGCATTTAACAATTATCTACGTGGTAAATTCTTGAAGTTCACCTCTGCAAGATATGGCGTCAAAGCAAAACTACCATTTCTCCTGCGCGGAAATGACAATGTGACAGTCAGAGGCATTTGGAAAAAAACTGGCAAGTGTAATTGGCCAAAGTTAAAATGGCTGCACTAACGGATGTGCTGTATGGGATATTGTAGCAGCTCTATGTAGACAGCAATTACCTCATGGGCCTGAATACAGAATAAATTTTTGCTGGGATTTTTAACGAAATGGAAATGTGTGACTACCTAACGTCAAACCGACTTCTGTGTGCAAGGAGACTTATGGGAAGAGCAATATGATCGTGAACAACGATTACACAGCTGGAATAGGCTGCTTAAAGAACACGACCTTCAGCTGTAGAGTAAAGATATGTTACAAATTTATATGTCAAATCAAAAGCGCAACGGTGAACAAAAGTACAGTATGCTGAACCATCTTACCGATTTTATAAGGTGCCTTCATATGTGTTAAGAGCAATTTTTGTGTCATCATTGGCTAAAGACCATGATATTGCCAGACAGGAAACTACAATTTATAACTGACGTATCTTATCCTGTCAAAGACAGTATTAGGCACAAATGTATTAGACACTAGCAGGCAGTATTTACAACATGCTGCTCTGTATTCTGTGACAGTTAGTTCTATGTAGTGAAAACTGTTGGATAGCTTACAGAAAAGTTGCTATGTTGTGTCTAACATTCTTCTACAATTTGCTCGGGCAACAAGAATATTCGAAAATTGCCTGGTGGACAAGTAAAACTTCCAGACAAAAAAGGCTAAGAAAATATTATAAACTATGTTCTGTCTGATTATATTTTTAATTATTTACTTATAAACTACGTAAAAATTGTTAACACAGACTCCAACACAGATGATGTAAGCAATATACTTAAGTGTTATAGTAAAGCTAGAGAACAGGCTTCATCGTGAAACCTAACTGGGTAAACTCAATAACCGACTTCCAGTCACCTAATGAACGCTTGTCTTTTCTCACATTCCGCGCCCTAAATAAAACCTATACACTTATTAATTGCCACGCACCCATCAACAATGACAATAAGAAAAACCCTCAGAAAGTGGATACATATCGGGAATCTCTAGACCACGAACTTTCTAAAATCCCAACATCAAATGAGAAAATACTGTTTGGGGACTTCAATGCACAAATAGGCCAAGAAAAAAAAATACAAAAAAAACAGTAGGAAACTACCCGGCTCACAAAAGGACAAACAGAAATGGAGAAAGATTAATAGAACTATGCAAGGGTCATAACTTAAAATTAATGTCTACAAATTTCAAAGAACCTCCTAAGAAACAGAAAACATGGAAATCACCAAACACAAGTATTGGAGAGTTCCAGATAGATCACATAGCCATCACACACTATAATCAAAAAGAAATAATGAATGTGAGAGTTCGGAAAGGAGCAAACATTGTAACTGACCACTACTTATCGACAATCAAATTAAATTTCATACCACAAAGAAAGAAACAAATACAAAACAGGAAAACTCAAAAGATATACGCAAACATCTTGAAAGAGAAAAGAGAAGAATTCTGTCAAAACATAGTTATATGTTCGGATAAATGGGAAGATATAAAAGAAGGAATGATAAGATCTGCTCAAGAAGTCGCAAAAATGAAAAAGAGAAAGAAACACGAATGGTGGGATGAGATATGTGAGGAAGCAATAGAACAAAGGATGAAGGCATGGAAGAAATGGCACTCAACCAAAAGGGATAAGGACTACCTGGAGTTCAAACAGCAAAGATCTTCTACAGCATAACTCATTAGATTAGTAAAAAGACTATTTGAAAAGAACCAACTTATACAAATGGATAAAGATTTTAAGAGAAACAATAACAGATCCTTTTAAAGCACATTCAGACAGAAACTACAAAAATATGTAGCACCAAATCTGTGTTTTAAAGATACCAGTGGAAAACTGGCAATGAATAATGAAGAAAATTGTGAAATATTAGCAAAATATTTTGAACAACTCCTCAACTGTCAGGAGCCTATTGAAAAATTACCAGCCAACACCCCAAACACAGTAAACAATAATTCTGAATCCCCATGCCTCATATAAATCAGAGAAATCATTAAAAACCTTAAGAACAATAAAGCACCAGGGGAAGACATGATAATTGCAGAAATGTGGAAAAGTGTGGATAATACAACTCAAGAAAAACTACTGGGAATAATCAATGAGATCTGGAGAACAGAACGTATACTGGAAGAATGGAAAACTGTATTAATCCACCCCATCTTCAAGAAAGGGGATAAATCCGATGCAAATAACTACAGAGGGATATATTTACTTCCGGTAACGTATAAAATTCTATCTAAGGCCCTACAAAACAGATTGGAGAAACAACTTGATCAAGAAATTGGAAGGGAAGATCTTGTGTGGAGCAAATTTTAAACTTGAAGTTAATTATTAAATATAGACGATTAAGAGGAAAAGACATCTTTATCACGTTTGTTGACTTCAAGAAGGCGTACGACTCCGTTGACAGAACAACCTTGGTTAACATCCTTAGGGAGTTTGGAGCAGACAAGAAAACAGTCGCAATCGTCAAAGAAACACTTACGGATACATATGCAAAAGTAAAGTTCCGTGGTGAGGTATCCAGACCATTCAAAATCAGAACAGGATTAAGACAAGGAGATGGGTTGTCACCTACCCTATTCAACTGTGTGTTAGAAAAAGTTATTAGAGAGTGGAGGAAGAAAACGACTGAAGAAGGAATACAAAAAATCAGATTAGAAAGAATAAAGGATGGATTAGAAGTAGATTGCCTCGCTTTTGCTGATGACTTAGCGATTCTGGCAGGAAGTTTGGAAGAAGCAGTCAAACAGATCAATATTCTGAATGAAACAGCAGAAAAAGCAGGATTGAAAATCTCCTTTGAAAAGATAGAGTACCTAACCAATGTAAAAGAGGCACCAAACAATATGATTACAAAGTATGGCCAGATAAAGAAGGTTTCTAATTTCAAATATTTAGGGGAAATCATCCAGCCCAATGCTTCAGATAAAGAAGGAAATAAAACAGGAACAAGAAAAATGGAAATGGCATTCCAGCTAACAAAGAATGTGTACAACAAGAAGTCAGTATCAATTAACGCAAAAATAAGGCACTACAACACTGTGATTAAGCCAGAGTGTCTGTATGCATCTGAATGTTTAGCAATGAACACTAACAAGGAAATGGAAGCTATAGCAAAAAAGGAGCGAAAAATCATTAGAAGAGTACTTAGGCCGAGGTTTGAGAATGGGACTTGGAAGCTTAGAAGTAACAGAGAAGTGTATGACAAAATTGAGAAAGTGGGAGATACTATGAGGAAGAGAAAAGTAAGCTTTTACGCCCATTTGAAAAGAATGAATGATGAAAGGCTGACAAAGAAAATATTCATGTTTTTTGACAAGAACCCCAGAACCCAAATTACCTGGTTCAAAGAAGTCAAAGCAGACTTAGAGGAGATGGGTATAGGAGAAGATGATATAACCAACAGAGACTTAATGAGAGACAAAATTCTACATTTTGAAGGATTTGAAGTGAAGAAGAGAAGAACTGGAGGAACAGTGTGGACAGAAGACCGAAGGAAGCAGCATAGAGAGAGGATGAAGACATATTGGCAGAAGAGAAAAGAGGAGGAGCGCAATAGGAGAAATGTACATTGAAAAATAGTTGTTTAACGCGGTCCCTAGACGGCCAAAATCGGAATAAAAAAAAAAGCTGGAGAAATATAGTTGCCTCTATGTTGGGCATTGTTATTTACAATACTACCAAATATGGATGTTTCTGAATTGGGATTGGTTTCCAAACACAAAGTTACAGCACAAGTTTTATTATGCAGTGTACCGAACAGACTTTAACCATTCCCTTTAAAGAAATAAGTCCTTCATATTTAGTAAATGTGTCACGTACACAAAAAGTAAAACTGGAAATGGAAGAGATCGAAGTCGAAAGCCGAAAACTGGAGTATCTGTCAAAATCAATTTCTGTGAAGTAAAAATAAAAACTGGTATTGGAAAAAGAAACCATTGCAGATGTGCAGGCAAAACTTGAAAATTGCTTTAAATACAACATACTGGATATGACTGGGGAACACAAGATATCAGCACTTACTGTAAATAGCAATGCAAAGTGGTCATACACTAGAGCATGCACAGAAAATTATTGATTTGAGGACATTTGCTAAATTAGGGAACACGCGAAAAATTGCTTATTAACCTCCATTCCCATCTGGCTCTGCTTAAAAAGAATGTTTACAGTGTATTTGAATGTGTTGGAGTGGACGGTGTGCATCTAGCAACAGAAAAGCTGTTTGCAGAGTTTAAAACCGACGGATAATTACTTTTAATGGTAATTCTTTTGCAAGAATTGTAAACTTAAAGTTCTATACTGAAATTCCGCAAAAATGTGTAGGAGATGAGTTGGTAACACACACCTAAGATGTAGAATGCTTTACCAACAGTGCAATGCGGGAAATAAAATTCAAAATTAAAATTACGAAATAGTCTCGGCTAGGAAAACTGCACGAAGGAACGGAGCAAATTGCTAACAGGGATACAATGTTAATCTGCCAGGAAGTTTCAGGGATACAATAGATAGTGTAGTGGAAAAAATTGATTTGTGTTAGAATTTGACACCATACTTCCTTTTTGTTTATTGACTTACTGGCTGAAAAAAGAATTAGATGATTCACAAGTAGATGTAAATAATAAGTTAAAAATTGAGCTGGATGTTATCAAAACTACGCCAAACAAACACAAAGGAAGAATTGTTTTCCATGCGTAGATATAAACGCAAAAATTAATAAAAAAAATTTACGAGAATATTTGTTTTCTTATTCGTTAGCATACCAGGTATGGCTTGGTTTCTTTGGTATCCAACACTGAATCGGATTTCCCAACCTACCAGAATATCTATGAAGTGTAGGCAGGTGCACTTCTCCCTTCAGTTGTTTACACAGAAAAACCCCCGACAACAGAATGCTAATTGTCGATGCAATGTATCTGTTAGGGCAACGTAGGCAAGTGTCTTTACTTTAGCTATCTTAATATAAGTTTATGCTTCCTCGTGCTTACAAAATCTCGCAACCTGACCGTCACCATTTTTCTGATGGGATCCCAACCTTACAAAGGTAATACACATTTTAGTTTCTCGTATGTTGGTGACACAGAATACTAATCCACTGTAGCTGTCAAAACCTGTTATACACTTGAATGATACAAGGTGACAGCACTTCCGATCACATGATCTTGCCTTCTGAAATTGCTAAATTGCTTGTACTTGCAAGTCAGTTGTTAAATCCTAGCCCATTTATATCAGTCGTGGACAATCGAACATACTAAGTGTACACAGAGCCTGTGTACACTTAGCATGTTCGCTTCTAAAAGTACTGTGCCGTAAGTTCTAACATGCTCTACATATTATTTAAGTAATGACAAATGTGTTGGCTTAAACCGTTTTAACCTTTATCCGTGAAGATGGTCGATGACTGAAGCCGGTTGATATTTGGGTTTAACATAAAAGCAGCTGATGGTCAAACATGCATTTTATTTATTACTTGACGGCTGTTGATAGTCACCTTCCAAAAATGTCTATGTGCGTGCCCGTGTATGCATCATGAGTGCCCCACAAGATAGTATCTGGGAGTAGATCCACCTGCGTTATTGCCAGGGTAGTGTTTGGAGGTGTATCGGCCTATGTTAGGTTCATGATAGGGTCTAGGGAGGCACACACAATGCAGGGTAGGACCTGTATCACAACTTATTAACGTCACCATCATGGTAGCAGACGCAATGACAGATACAGGAGCAACTCAGTGCCTAACATGTTATCAGAAATTACGCTCCAGAGATTATTTTACTCAGCCTATTCCATCTGAATATTCAACAAGAGAAGAAAATGACTATGTCAAAATAATTCTTATGATATACAATGGTAGTAGCATTATGGCTGCACAGTCTTCTTCGAATACAGCTTCTTGAAATTTACTGAGCCATGCTGGCTCTTATCGATACTGTATGTCACTATGCTCTTTGGCTGTTCCATTGCAATGGCTTCGAGTGTGGCTCCCGAAAGGGCATGTGCGCCGGCTTCCGCGTTCGCAGAGAAGGGTCCATGTCTGGCGGTCAAGAAGGAAGGTTCCAGCTGGCACTAGCAGCATGGAGTACATTCCGAGTGGACAAGCTGAGTGGGTGCCTCCATAATAGCGCCTGAGAGATTGCACGACGCCGACGCAGTTCCTGTGCAAACGTGTGGACAGGAGGCGAACTGGACGGCTGTACATCTGGCGAAGAAATCGTCGGATTGTGCGGCACGTCCAAAGCAAAATGGGTGAACCAGTTGCCACTTGGAACGACACGTGTACAACAAAAAAGAACTGATATGGGTGAGCTCGTTTCAGAATATTTCCTGTTGTTCTGCGCTTGTGCCGCAAAGCCAGCTTTAAAATACAGTCATGTCTGTTTAGTACTATTTGCCGGAAATTCACTCCCTGTTGTTCTGCAGTGAGTTTCTTGCTTGGTGTTTATTACGGGTGCTGACAGACTTGAAATGAGTTGATTATTCATTGTTTGTGAACAGTTTTGTGAACGACTTTGCATTTGTCATCTAACAAGTGCTCTGTTTTACTCCCAGTCCAACGGAGAAGCAGAACGCTTCTTACGCATTGCCGGCCGGAGTGGCCGAGCGGTTCTAGGCGCTACAGTCTGGAACCGCGCGACCGCTACGGTCGCAGGTTCGAATCCTGCCTCGGGCATGGATGTGTGTGATGTCCTTAGGTTAGTTAGGTTTAATTAGTTCTAAGTTCTAGGCGACTGATGACCTCAGAAGTTAAGTCGCATAGTGCTCAGAGCCATTTCTTACCCACTTTTAAACAACAGATGGCCAAGCTTCGCACACATGGGAACAAACACTGTAACTCTTTCTCGCTTCCTATCGCTCCCTCCCTGGAGACGGAACATCATCGGCGGAACTTCTGCATGGCCACCGCCATCGGACGCTGCTACATCCACCACAGCATCCGGCGCCGATGGTCCGTAAGTATCGCTTTGCTCCGCGCGATCTCGTTCTTTTAAGGGTTTATGACAACCGTGGGCGCTGGGAAAGAGGCGTGATCCAGGAATGCATTGGCCCTTTTATGTATTTGATTGCAGCTGCCGGTGGTTTGCAGCGCCGCCACCAGAACCAAATTCGTGCTTGTCAATTGCTGCTGCTTTTCTTCCCCCACATTCACGGCCTCACAGGACCGCGCGGCCTTCGCAGCCGCCCACTGGTATCACCAGGGCACCCCAGGAGGAGCGGATTGGACGATGCGTCCTCCTCCCCACCTCCCACCCCCACTGTTCCCGCTCACCAATCCGATGGACATTGACCCGCCACTGCTGTCGTCGTCATTGCCCCAGGGTACGCCCTCAGGTCTGGATGTGTGCCTTGGCATCAGTTTTCCAGAGGATGTTCCTGTTGGCTCAAAAGCCAGATGGTGGGGTACTGTTGGGAGTATGCTGTCCTCCACAGTCATGGCTCCCGATTCATCTCTACGTCCAGCGTCATGCCTCCCCCGTCGTTGTCGTTCGCATCCTTCCTATACAACAGTGGGGCATTTGAGGGGGGGGGGGGGAGGGGAGGAATGTGGTGGCGTAAGCTGTCGCTAACACACCAGTCGGTAAAGATGAAGCAAAGATCGATTAGTTGGCGATGGATCAAGCGCGCCTATCATGAGAGAGGCCAGAGACACTTCGACAAGCACCATGCCGCCAACGCCCTCTAGATAGCAAGTATTTAGGCCGTCGCCGCTAACTGGAGGGCCTCACTGACTCACTCTTCCAGTTTGGAGTCTGTCGGTTCATCACAGAGCGGGCTCAGTTCACGTCACAGGCCACGACAGTACAAAGCGACCAAATTAGTGCCTATAGCGGGACTAGCAGTGAGAACTAAAGTTTGTAATTGCAAGAATAGCGATATTGTCTGCGAGAGGAGTATTACTGATGAGCTTGTACCACAACACATGGACTCTATTCCAGTTAAGTCAGTTTTAATGTAAATAAAGAACCATATCAATCCGCATGTGCATTTGTGTTGTAAAAGAGGATACCGCCACCTATAAGAACATCCTCTCCCTTGCTTCCTTCTCTCCCTTGCTTCTACAGTTTGTTGTTAAATTGCTTCTGTCTCTTAATTTGTTCTTGCTATTGTTGGCTGAAGTTAAACGTTATTTGCCCCAGGTTTAAATTGATCATTTATTCGTTTGAGTACTGGGTTGCACAGGGAGAATAGATCTGAGTGGTACAGTTGGTCTGATACTGCTTAGCGAGTACGTCTGGTTTTAAGATTTTTGTTATGTGAGTATTGTAACTCATCTTAGTCGATGCGGTTACTTTTGCTTAATTCTATTCGATTATGCTTCCGTCATCAGTACTGTTTCTTGCATGATTCAAACTAGATGTAGTACACTTGTACCAGGTTTTCCAGGACTTGTTGTTGTTGGTTTATTATTCCAGAGTTAATAGCTACTGGCATAAGATACAAGCGATATTCTTTTAACTTATTCTTATTCTTATTTTTGAGGTTTAAATTATGTATTAGTACTGTGAAACGATATTTTAAAAATATTTCTGGGCATGGGAAATGCAATGTGTAATCCTGTGAAATTCTGAAGATCCACCCACCCTTGTGATTTGATTAATGTGCTTATGTTAAATGTATTACATTTATATGTTTCAGAAGTACCAGTGACTGCACTATTTGCCCAGTGTCCTATAGAGGGGTGCGTCCAGTACTGTGCAATATTTCAAGGTTTGACTCCCGTCCACACTCGTTTGATTGTAAAAGGAAGCTAACTGGACACCTGCCGGCATTTATAATTGTACTGTGAACTTTTCCGCGCACTAAATGAGCGCAGTGCTGGTTTATTTTAATAAATTTATTACTGTGCAAATAATATTTATTTTACGGCCTAGCCCTACCACTCCATTGGCTCACTGAATGTTTCACTTACATAATACGTTTTTTCAAGAACTCCATTGCCTTTCTTTGATAAAATCCCATTTATGTCGCAAAGCATTTCTTTTGAATGAGACTATATCGACCTCTTAAGGTCCTAGCACCACATCTCTGAATTCTATGCCTGACGTCATACCTGTTTGACAACCGCTCTAAACACTTGAACAATATTCCAGAATTGCATGCGATTTCCTTTACACATACTATGATTTTCCCAAAACGATTCCATTCACCTTCCCTAATGCTGATGGTTCCATGTCATAGCTATCAAGCTAGCATGTAAGTAGTCACATATCTACAGGGCGGTCCATTGATAGCGACCGGGCCAAATATCTCACGAAATAAGCATCAAACGAAAAAACTACAAAGAACGAAACTCGTCTAGCTTGAAGGGGGAAACAATCTGGCGCTATGGTTGGTCCGCTAGATGGCGCTGCCATAGGTCAAACGGATATCAACTGCGTTTTTTTTAAAATAGGAACCCCCATTTTTTATTACATATTCGTGTAGTACATAAAGAAATATGAATGTTTTACTTGGACCACTTTTTCGCTTTGTGATAGATGGCTCTGTAAGAGTCACAAACGTATAAGTACGTGGTATCACGTAACATTCCGCCAGTGCTGACGGTATTTGCTTCGTGATACATTACCTGTGTTAAAATGGATCGTTTACCAGTTGCGGAAAATGTCGATATCGTGTTGATGTATGGCTATTGTGATCAAAATGCCCAACGGGCGTGTGCTATGTATGCTGCTCGGTATCCTGGACGATATCATCCAAGTGTCCGCACAGTTCGCCGGATAGTTATGTTATTTAAGGAAACAGGAAGTGTTCAGCCACATGTGAAACGCCAGCCACGACCTGCAACAAATGATGATGCCCAAGCAGGTGTTTTAGCTGCTGTCGAGGCTAATCTGCACATCAGTAGCAGGCAAATTACGCGAGAATCGGGAATCTCAAAAACGTCGGTGTTGAGAATGCTACATCAACATCAATTGCACCCGTACCATATTTCCATGCGCTAGGAATTGCATGGCGACGGCTTTGAACGTCGTGTACAGTTCTGCCACTGGGCACAAGAGAAATTATGGGACGATGACAGATTTTTTGCAAACGTTCTATTTAGCGACGAAACGTCATTCACCAACAGCGGTAACGTAAACCGGCATAATATGCATCATTGGGCAACGGAAAATCTACGATGGCTGCAACAAGTGTAACATCAGCGACCTTGGCGGGTTAATGTATGGTGCGACATTATGGGAGGAAGGATAATTGGCCCCCATTTTATCGATGGCAATCTAAATGATGCAATGTATGCTGATTTCCTACGTAATGTTCTACCGATGTTACTACAAGATGTTTCACTGCATGACAGAATGGCGATGCACGTTCACTGGATCTGACGTCCCCGTATTTCTTTCTGTGGGGAAAGTTGAAGGATATTTGCCATCGTGATCCACCGACAACGCCTGACAACATGCGTCAGCGCACTGTCAATGCATGTGCGAACATTACGAGAGGCGAACTACTCACTGTTGAGAGGAATTTTGTTACACGTATTGCCAAATGCATTGAGGTTGGCGGACATCATTTTGAGCATTCATTACGTTAATGTGGTATTTACAGGTAATCATGCTGTAACAGCATGCGTTCTCAGAAATGAAAAGTTCATAAAGGTACATGTATCACATTGGAACAACCAAAATAAAATGTGCAAACGTATCTACGTTCTGTATTTTAATTTAAAAAATCTACCTGTTACCAACTGTTCGTCTAAAATTGTGAGCCATATGTTTGTGACTATTACAGTGCCATCTATCACAAAGCGAAAAAAGCGGTCCAACTAAAACGTTCATATTTCTTTACGTATTACCCGAATATGTAATAAAAATGGGGGTTCATATTGAAAAAGAAACGTAGTTGATATCCGTTTGACCTATGGCAGTGCCATCTAGCGGGCCAACCATAGCGCCATCTGGTTTCCCTCTTCAAGCTAGACAAGTTTCGTTTTTTGTAGTTTTTTCGTTTGACGCTTATTTCGTGAGATATTTGGCCCGGTCACGATCAATGGACCACCCTGTATACTTTTATAAATATGCAATACTAAATGTTCTCCCTAACTATATTTTTTCAAAAACATACAGGATGCTTGTTGTAATACGCAAGTATAATTACAGATCTCTGATTGTGAAAGGCGAAACTCAGTCTTGCGTCCAAAACAAAATTGTCGTTATTATTTATCAAAACAAATTAGATTTAGAATAAAAGATTGTGGCGTTTTTATTATATAGCAGTAAAAAAACGCTGCTGATAATCAAAATATGTAAAGACTTCTTCTCCAAAATTACTAAAAACAGAAGGCGCTAGCACTGATCGCACTTATAGTTGAAAGGGTAGTATAATTAAAATGGACAGTGTTATTGTCACGTCTCAACTATCTGTACTATTTGTCAAAAACTTTTCTCAGTTTCACTAAACACCAATATCACAGTCAACCATACATTTCAGCGATCGCCATGTTAGGATAAAAAAAAAATGTTGTTGCAGTACAGAACATTTCTCATCTTGTACAAATCATACTGTCACCCAGTGCAGAGTGGATGACGCTTCGCCATTTTACAACAAAACTGGAACAAACTGACTCATATAGTGTCAGTTACGAGATCACAAATATTATTCCTGAACGAAATTGTAAGATGGTTCAAATGGCTCTGAGCACTATGGGACTTAACATCTGTGGTCATCAGTCTCCTAGAACTTAGAACTACTTAAACCTAACTAACCTAAGGACATCACACACAGCCATGCCCGAGGCAGGATTCGAACCTGCGACCGCAGCAGTCACGCGGTTCCGGACTGAGCGCCTAGAAACGCACGGCCACCGCGGCCGGCGAAATTGTAAGAAATTTTTTCCGTACATCACTATGTTGCAGCGAAGCTGGAGCAAACTACCCTGGAATTCACATCCAGTGCAAGGCATAGGGTTCCACTCTTAGTTTTTGCGTGTGAGTTCTGATTTTTTTTTTATTCACAAAATATTTCGGTTTATATCTTTGAGTCTGGCGGGAAGTTGTAATCACGTATGCACTATCAGCCTGAATAGCACCTAATAACTATGTTTAATCTTGTTTTTATTACAGTAGCCCGATGGAAACTACGCATGTCACTGCCGTGAACCATGTAGTGCTAATGTGGTATTTTACTGCTGATATTATTTCAGACGGGTTTTAGGAGACTGGTCTCACATTTGGGAGGACAACGATGCAAATCTGAATCCAGCCATCCAGATTTAGTTTCACTGTGATTCCCCTAAATCGCTCCAGTCAATTGCCAGGATGGTTCCTTTGAAAGAGCATAGCCGGTTTCCTTCTCTATACTTGAAATCTACGAGCGTGTACTCCTTCTCTTATGACCTTTATGTCAACGGGATGATAAAGCCTAATGTTCCTTCCTTCCGACGATTTTGTTCCCGACTGCTAGTACAATATAAAAGTAACAGATCCGTCTGGCTGTTTTTATACGTAGTACGTTACATTTATTTACTTTCAGGTTCAACTGCAACTCTCTGCACCAGTCATCAGTCCTCCACAGGTCTTCTTAGATTTTGACACAGTGATTTGGCACTGCAATCTTTGTACGGACAACAGCATCATTCGGTAAAAGTTTTATGAAGCTTACATTGTTATCTATTGTAAACGACAGCCAACCTGTAACGACCCTTCGAGTCTAAATTACTGTTGTGTGTCCATTTCATCCCGTAATGTGTTATTATGGGAGAAGCAAAAGTGCACCATTTGTTTAGAGGATGGTGGTGGTCGCTACTGCTCAAGTAAGCTTTAAAAAAATGGTTCAAATGACGCTGAGCACTATGGGACTTAATATCTGAGGTCATCGATCCCCTAGAACTTAGAACTACTTAAACCTAACTAACCTAAGGACATTACACACATCCATGCACGAGGCAGGATTCGAACCTACGACCGTAGCAGTCGCGCGGTTCCGGACTGAAGCGCCTAGAACCGCTCGGCCATCGCGGTCGGCTAGGCTTTTAAACATGACAGTAATTGTTTAAATGTGATGTAGACATATGATAATTGTGCTGAAAAATATGAATTTTAAGCCAGTTGTACATGTTTGTTGTCAAGCCCTAACCCTCCGTGATTGCAGCGGTGGTGAGAGGTTTCGGCATTACTTACTCGTCGGTCTCGTAGCGTCAGGACACGCTGGCGAGCCGCCGCAAGTGTGTCGCCTGCGAGACAGCACTCTGCTCACCAGTAGATTATTGCGGCGTCGGTGGAGAAGGATGAGGGGGTAGAGGCTGCCGAACTGGTCAAACAGAGCTGAGACAAGTTACACGCTACCGATCTCAGATACATAAGGTACCTCGAATGACACAACGGTATTTCAATATCTTTAAAACTAAATAAGGTAATATTTCACAGTGAATAAACATTTACATAATGCACCTCTAAATTAACAACTTTTAATCACTTCATGTTATTTCAACAAATGGTATCTCAGATGATAACACTGAAAGCTACGTATCTGTATCTATTTTCTTTATTGATTTACGACGTTTTTTGTATGTTTTTCGTTGTGCAAGTGTTTGTCAGAACATTGTACACTCGACAGTTACACTGCAAACGAATACAGCATGAATACCTCAGATTTTGTGATACTTCTGTACTCTGTATTTATTTAAGGGGGGTAGGACGTCAAACTGGCCGACTTGTAGCGGGAGAGGCACCGTAGGACATTTTAATTTCCACAATCTACACTTTTACAAAAAAAATTCATAAAACTTTGTCAGCATAACCAGGACGGATTCAAGATTCACACTTATAGCAGTGGAAGTTCAAAAATATAACAAAATATTTTTTTTTACATGTGAAATCTCATCATTTTTCACATACTATTAGTTGCATTTGTTGCTGTAGGTACACTTTTCTTCATAAGTAAGAGGGATTCTTCGATGAATTTTGCACAGCATACAAACCATACTTAGAAGTGCCTGAAACTCTAGAATTTTCCAAATCTATTAAAAACTGTGGCTAAAATTGAGATAATGAACTATAAAATTTGAGTTTTTTTTCTAAACATGGAGTTTACAATGTAACAACTCATCCATTTTTTCATAAATTAAATAAATTCTAGAGTTTCATACACCTGTAAGTATAGTTTGTATGCTGTGCTAAATTCATCGAAGAATTTCTCTTACTTATGAAGAAAAGTGTACCTATAGCGACAAATGCAGCCAATAGTAAGTGAAAAAATGAAGAAATTTCACATGTAAAAGAATTATTTTGTTATGTATTTGAGCTTCCACTGCTATGAGTGTCAATCCTGAATCCTTCCTGGTCATGCTGACAAAGTTTTATGAATTTATTTTTAAAAGTATAGACAGTGGAAATTAAAATGTCCTGTGGTGCCTCTCCTGCTCCAAGTCGGCCCGTTTGACGTCCTACCCCCCTTAACGAACAGTTTACTATTTTGCCAGTAACTTTATTTAAATGTTAATTGCAAGTGCTGTTAAAAAAATCTGTGCTAATTCAAAAGCGGACTATCACATGTCTTAGCGGATACCACATCTGAAAAGACAACCAGAGATGCTTCTGTCAAGAAGGCGTAAATAATTTTTTAAATAATGTATTTGCTCTTGGAACAGGATCCTGTCCAGATAAAAGACTAAGAATAAAATACAGGTGCCTAACACAAACATTAAAGAACACAAACTTATTACTGAGTAAACACCCATATGACTTGTCCTTGCAGTTACACAGTACTCCACTGATTCTTTGAGATGAAGATGGAGGTATTATTGATTTCCTGTGGCTATTCAAAAAGAATGGCAAAAGTATCCATGGCTATTGTTGTGTAACAAGCTCTAAAAAATTTATTGTTATCGTCGGAATTTCGTAGTATAGAGCTTTGTCATTCAACGTGAGCATACTTTGGCTAGAATACTAGCTTCTTTATTTATGAATGATACTATATTAGCAATTTTTGTGAATGATCTGAGTGTGATCGGATATTTATAACGTTTCTTTTATTTAAAGATTGTTGTAACATATTAGTTTAGTGTGGGAAAGTGGTCAGTGTGAGGCAGATCATGTCTGTAGCACGTAAGAGCGATTTATTTGTGGTGGGGACGGCCTTCAGCCAATGGAATAGCAGCCAGTAGCGGAATATAATGGGAGTCAAATGGAGACTAGGACTTCGCGAGTGAAGAGCTCAAAGGAGTGCTTCTGGACTCTTTATGTCGAGTGCTGGAAGGAGGCAGACCTGCCTGTACTAATGAAGGATATTTGATCGTGAATGTGTTTGATTTTAGGTGGTTAACGGAAACTACCACACTTTAACTTCTGAAGGTAATTTGTATTTTGAGAGGTCTGAATGTGGTCCATAGTAGGACTCTTTTTCTGCTTGTATTATGGAACTAAGGACAGACAGAGTATGAGTTACTATTCTTTGTATTGTGTGCGTTAATTTGTGAATCATCATGTTGATTCTGTTTTGAGCTTATGGATATTTCGTGTACTGAGATTGAGAAACGGACTTACTTTTCGCTTATGTATGATGACTATTTAGTGTGGGAAATTTGCTACCATTTTCGTGATGATCTCAACGTGACTTTACTGCATTTGGTAAGAGTGCTGTCTGTGTTTTTATTGGATATCGTAGGACCACTTCCCGTTTATTTGAGATGTCCTGTCTTGAATAACAGTCATTCAACATAATTCTCTGTCGTACACATCAATTATTGACGTTACAATAGAACCCTTGCTATGAAATTATTCATTATTTATTTTATTTTTCTGTGTAATTTTTAACTCGCAATTGTAGCGAGTACACAGACCGTAGGATCACAGCTGCACGTTATCATTTGCAGCGAATTCGCTGCGGGACATGAAAGCAGCTGCGTATGTATGTCGATACTATGACTACATCAAGCTACTCTTTTTTTAAACAGACCCGTGCATTCGCCAGTTACCTAAAGTATGAGTAACCACATGTAAAGACGCAACTGGTGGGCTCATATGCGATGCTGTTTGGAAGGGCAACGACGCAACAGCAGTAACCGTTAGGTACCTTCGCACGCACTCGTGGTAGACAAAACAGGCCAGGATACTGTTGCAGAAGCACCAGAAAAATCATGCTAGGTTTGAAAGAATGCAAAGTCGCGAACTTTGGCAAACGGTTACAGATGCTTAATTTGGATTTTGATGCGAGATGCTTTTAATAGTTTCCGCAACTAAACTCTGTCTCGGAATCTAGCAAAAATCCAAAGAGGTTCTGGTCGTAAGTAAAGTGTATCAGCAGCAGTCCGAAATCAGTGCCTTTATTACGTGACAGAAATGGTAATGTTACCGACAACAACGCCAATAAAGTGGTGTTTCTAAACATAGTTTTCCATAATTGTTTTACAAAAGAAGATGCTGTAAATTTTCCAGATTTCTAATCAAGAACAGCTTCCAAAATCAGTAACTTGAAACTAGAGACTCTTGTTTTACCAAACCAATTTGTCATTTAATAAGGGAAACTCTACCTGTCCAAAATGTATATCAGTTACGTTCCTTTCAGAGAATACTGTTGAAATAATTCCATTTTTAGAACTGTATTAAATACTGTATCATCAATTTGTAGTATGATTTTTGAACATTTTCTGTGTTCCAACATCATTAAATATCTCGAAGAAAACGAACTAGTAAAACAACCAGTCCAGATTGAGACAATATCGTTCTCGTGACAAACAAACTAATAAATGTTATTGACAAGGCACTTCAAGTTTAGTCCATATTTTTAGATTTCCACAAGGCCTTTGAGGCCGTTCTTCTGATCAAATTGCGTGCTTGTAGAGTATTGTCTTTGATACTGGATTCGTGATTTCCTGTTTGAAAGATCATAGTTCATAATATCCGACGCGAAGTCATCTAGTATAATTGAAGTTATTATTAGAATTCCCCAAGGAAGCGTTACAGGCCCTCTGTTGTTCTTAATCTATAAAGGACTTTGGAGGCGATCTGAGCAGTCCTCTTAGACTGTTTGTAGATCATGCTGTCGTGTTCCGCATACTTGAGTCATCATATGATCAAAATGAATTACAAAATGATTTAGACAAGGTATCTGCATCGTGCGACAATTTGCGGTTAACCTTGAACAATAAAAAGTGTGAGGTCCCCAACATGAGTACCAAAATAGTTCCATTAAATTTCGGTCACACGATAAATAATACAGATTTGAAGGTTGTCATTTCAATATAACTGCATTTATGAACAACTTAAATTGAAACAATCACATTACAATTTTTGTAGCGAACACAAACTGCACTTATCCGTTCTCTTGTATAGTATTGTTGCGCGGTGTGGAATCCTTACGACAGGAAATTGAAGGAGGACATCGAGAAAGTTCAAAGAAGGTCATCTCGTTTTGTACTATCGTGAAATAGGCGAGAGAGTTTCACGGGTCTGATAAGTGAGTTGGAGTGCCAGTCATTAAAATAGAGGCGGTTTTAGTTGCAGCGTAATCTTTTCACGAAACTTGAGTCACGAATTTTCTCAGAATGCAAAATACACGGTCCAGTCACACTAACGTGACTACCGCCTGTGTTCAGCGTCAACGTGAAATAACGGCTCACGGCACTGGAGGGTACGTAAAACGCTTTCGGAGGACGTTGAAAATAGTACAGTTGTGATAATACGGAAACGGAACGATATATCTGACGTCCAAAAGAGCATGATCATTGACTTCTGCTCCAAGGGTGCATACATTTGCAAAACGGCTAAGTTTGTAAACTGTCCTCGTGCCGCTTTGGTTAAATTATACCGTGCGTGGCAAAATGGCGCTGTGGTTTCCCGTGGGCCACAGATGATAGGGCTAGACGACGGCTGTGGAGATGCGTACGGGCGAATAGACGGACAACTGTTGAGCAACTGGTCGGCGAGACGAACCAAGGGGCTACCAACAATGTCTCTTCAACGACCGTTCAGCGAACGTCACTGCATATCGACCCCGCAGTAGGCGCCTGGTGCATGCACCCACGCTGACTGGTGTTCATCGGCGACGATGGCTCGAATTTGGTCGCCCGTACAGCGTCTGGACGTCCACTGAGTGCCTACAGGTGGCCTTTACAGTTGGATCACATTTTGTGCTCCACTGGACAGGAGGAAAGCGCCCTGCCACAATCGTCGGGAAGGTCGTAGCCGGAGGAGGGAGCGTTGTGGTCTGGGGAATGTTTTCGTGGCAATCCCTGTGTTGTCTTGCCGTTCTGGAAGGTACAATGAATCAACAAAAATATGCATCTATCCTTGGGGACCAAGTCCACCGATACATACAGTTTGATTTTTCCTCGGTCCGATGACATCTAGCAGCAAGACAATACAACGGGTCACACAGCTCTCGGTGTACGCACTGGTTCGAAGAGCATTAGTTTATCGTACTCTTCTGGTCACCAGACCCCCGGGATTAAAAAAACAATCGTCAATATGTGAGACCACCTCGATCGGGCTGTTCGGGCCACAGATCTTCAACCAAGAAGTCTAGCACTGCTGACCACAGCACTGGAGTCGGTACGGCTCCACATGCCTGTCGGTCCTTACAGTATTTCATTGACTCTCTTTCTGCTCGTCTCGCAACAGCCCCCTATGAAAAAGTTGGTTATTCAGGTGGTCGCATCAGTGTGACTGAACAGCTCACTTTATTGACTCGCACTCACATAAGAGCATTGTGTTATGGAAAGAGAAATCAGAACTCGCGCAGGAAGATTTAAGTGTTCACTTTTCTCACCTGTTTTGAAGCAGAATGGTGGAGGAATAATGTGAAAATGGCGCTATGAACCATCTGTCAAAGGCTCATGTGCGGTTTGCACAGTAATCATGTACAAGAAGATGTAAGAAACTTTAAACAGATCATCTCAAATCCTCAGCAACAGCAGCACAAAAAGATAACCAATATTTCGTAGGAAAATTTATTTTTACACGGAAAAATCAAAGCTGTGGAATAAACAACAGAATTGGCCGTGCGGTTCTAGGCGCTTCAGTCTGGAACCACGCGGCCGCTACGGTCGCAGGTTCGAATCCTGCCTCCGGCATGAATGTGTGTGACGTCCTTAGGTTAGTTACGTTTAAGTAGTTCTAAGTTCTAGGGGACTGATGACCTCAGATGTTAAGCCCCATAGCGCTCAGAGCCATTTGAACCATTTTAGAATTCTGGAGCAGTTTTCGTTAGCGAAATTTAAAAGAAACTGGCTAATGCAAATCATTTACTAGCAGAAACACCGTACTCCTCCGACAGGAAGGTTTAATTTAGGGATAAGATTAAAGTTTTTCTTCTGCAACGTTTCTTACTGCTATCCTTTGCTGAGAAACAATCACGGAATGTTATATGCTGCTCGTGTATGTGTTGTAATACTGTTGTATTTTTGTCAAGTAATTTTTACTAAATCAACGTGTAGTGCAAAACACGAATGCTTTTGGGATAATCAACATGTAACAGATAGTAACTCCGTACACATGTATCACTCAGGTATGAAGCACTCACAATATCCTTACTTTAAAGCTAACAACCAAACACGCACATGTCGGCTGCAGTTAATTGGTTCCAATGGCTCTGAGCACTATGGGACTTAACATATGTGGCCATCAGTCCCCTAGAACTTAGAACTACTTAAGCCTAACTAACCTAAGGACATCACACACATCCATGCCCGAGGCAGAATTCGAACCTGCGACCATAGCGATCACGCGGTTCCAGACTGAAGTGTCTAGAACCGCACGACCACACCGGCCGGCTGCAGTTAATTGGTACATCAATGCTTTTAGTTTCCGAAGTATTCGAAAACTCAGAAAACAATTTTTTTTTCATTTGCGTTCGAAACTTCTTGCTCTAGCCTACAGAGAGCTGTGAAATATCGAGGACTGAAAAAGTCGACTACACTGTTCCGATTACATTTGCAGGTCTTTCATCTTACTTTTTTTTGTTATAACGATGCTATTCTGTCTGGAAGTGAAGAAGAATTACCGAGTCTGCTGAATGGAATGAACAGTCTAATGAGTACAGAATATGGATTGAGAGTAAATCGAAGAAAGAAGAAAGTAATCAGAAGTAGCAGAAATGAGAAAAGAGAGAAACTGAACATCAGGATGGATGGTCACAAAGTAGAGGAAGTTAAGGAATTGTACTACCTAGGCAGAAAAATAACCAATGACGGATGGAGCAAGGAGGACATCAAAAGCAGACTAGCACTGACAAAAAGGACATTTATCGCCAAGAGGGTCTACTAATATCAAACATAGGCCCTACTTTGAGGAAGACATTTCTGAGAATGTAAGTTTGGAGCACACCATTGTATGGTAGTGAAATAAGGCCTGTGGGATAATCAGAACAGAAGAGAATCTAAGCATTTGAGATGTGGTGCTACAGACGAATGTTGAAAATGGGGTGGTCTGATAAGGTGAGGAATGAGGAGGTTCTCCACAGAATCGGAGAGGAAAGGAATATGTGGAGAACAATGACAAGGAGAAAGGACAGGATGATAGTACATCTGTTAAGACTTCAGGGACTGACTTCCATGGCACTAGATGGAGCTGTAGAGGGAAAAACTGAAGAGGAAGACAGAGATTGGAAAACATCCAGAAAATAATTGAGGACGTAGGTTACAACTGCTCCCTGAGATGAAGAAGTTGGCACAGGAGAGGATTTCGTGGCGGGTCGCATCAAACCAGTCAGAAGACTGATGACTCAAAAATAAAATAAAATAAAATAACGATACACTAAACGCATTTGAATGCATGAGAATAACATGCAGCAATCTTCAGAAATTTAATATTAACTTAATGAAATAATAATAACTCTAATAATCATCATATGTGTTAATTCTAGAATGTGTCAACCGTCTGCAGACAAATAAAAAAGCATCCATTCATGGTGAATCTAACCTCACATCATTGCACGGGAGCTACGATCATGAATTTCTACAGGTTAAAATTCTATAGCTCTTTGTTACATGATACATACGTAAGTGAGTCTTACTGTATTAGATAATGTACCCTAAGGCCTAAAACATGTTCCCTCTTTTCAGCAGCAATTCTACAAAATTTCTCTCTCATCTACCCTCAAAAAGTGCAGCCGAAAGCAGAGCACTGTGATATTATTTCAGTGGTACTTTATTTTCGAAAATCCATAGGACTTTCTATGCTATAAACGTGGCAGTAGGTCCCAGTATGGTCATAGGTGTGACATGAAGCGACTACAGTCAATCACGTACTGCGTATAGCAGCAAGAGGAGGGGAACAGGATGTCTACACTTTCCCTATACAGAGCTTTACTCATTGCTGCACTTAACTCCATAGAAACAAAAAATGCACGTAGGGTGCGCACGAGATAACTTGGCCTGTAGCCGCGCAAACGGCGTGGTAAAGAAAGGCACTATGGTAGTGGAGGTAAGTTCGACAGCTGAAGCCGATGCAAAACCGCGCATGTCGCGTAACTTGTGAGCTCCACCAAGCGAGTCTACAAACGACCGAATCAACAAGTTATGTGCCACGACAAATAATCCGATAAGCATAGCCGAAAAAGAAATACTCACGTAAACAAAGGACCAACCAAAGCAGAACAAGATAGTCCAGACGCTGAGAGAAGGAAATCTCGTAACACGAAAATAGGAAAACGAAAGTGATGTAGCAGACAACATCACTTACTACGATACTGATAATGGAAAATGAGGGTCGTGTGTCTCGTGGAAATTATGTGTCAATCCTGTGACAAATGTTTCAGTAATATTATCAAAATTTGAACTCAGCCTTTGTTTTCAGAAACTTTATGCCCTCTGAACAGAGGCTGCACATCAGCACTATTAAGGGGTCGTTAACGTTACAGATTTCTAATATGGTCTCCACACCTCGCGGACGCTGTTCATTGGAACGTAATAGAACATTTGCACCCCAATGGTACCCATCTGGATACACCTAACAGATCAACTAGTTCCTAAGAAAGGCATCATATTGGTTGCTCAGCAGGATAAACTAAATGCTGATGGTTAATGGTTGTATTTGTTCACCACTCGAGAGACCAGGAATGAGTGGACCACATTACAAATGTGACACACTGCTCTGTGGATGGATGCAGGCTACCTTAAGAGAGTGATGGAGTGAGAAGTACCGTCCATCTGCTAAGGGTAAGGTCTAATGCCAACTAGAAGTAGAAATTTTCGTGGTCTTCCACGTACCGTCCATCTACTAAGGGTAATGTCTAATGCCACCAAAAACTAGAGAATTTCGTGGTCTTCATTGTACTATACATTTACTAACGATAATGTCAAATGCCAACTAAAAGTAGAGAATTTCGTGGTCTTCCGCGTCACTAGAGCCAAAGTCTGATATATTAAAGAGAACAAGAAGAGGTCTAGGCGAGTTTTCATGGACATACTTGTGCACGCTACCGATAGCATTAATTTGTTCGGTTTCACGGGACCATTTTTCGGAACGGATCCGCAACATACGCAGAATTCACCATATTCAAATTAGAGATCCACTCTCAACCTGCGTAATTAACTGAGCTTAAATGTACGAGTGATCGTTATTTGCAGTAGTATAAAATTGGCTTTTTGTGCCGTATTGGGGGGGGGGGGGGGGTAGGAAAATGCTTTGGATGACATGGCCAGTCACTCGAACGGCGGGACAGCGTTACGCTTCTTTGGAGATCGGTGGCTGTCACACATTGGTCAGGGTCTCGTCTAGATCTGGCAGGACCATATCTGGCGCCCTGTGGTGCCACCGGGAGGATTCCGTAACAGAAAGAACTTCCTGGAGCGACCGCTTGCCAAACTGTTTTGTGAGATGGAGTGAGGAGGAAACTTAGCGAAAGGCGCTATTTTCTGCTGAATATAGAAACTGCTTTTGGGATATTGCCGGGAAGATGAAAAGAAGCCCCGACTCTTGAAAACCGTGGGACGCCACTGCATGCACAGCTCTTATAGAAAAACTTTGTCTACGAATGTAAGGAGAATGGATATTGGTTCACATAGAACTTTCACCGAGTGCCTGCAAGCACAGCAGTGCTGAAAGGAAGATCGTTTATTAAATGAAGAAAGAGACAGAAAGAGAGAGAAACGACTTATCATGAGGAAACTGTTCGGAAAAATTACATTGTTCAACTACGTTAAACATAGTCCAGAGAAGGGGACCTGTGCTCTCAGAGTTGCTGGAGATCGCAAGACGTAGAGTTCAGCCGAACCAGGGCTAGCGCGTAACAAGAAACGCGATAAAGCGAGGTTTCCTCGACGGACGCCGTCGCACTGTAGGAGGCTTGGTCAGAGAGTTCACTGAGAGACTGTTCCTGACGCTCTTTGCCTCCTGGTCGCCTCGTCGCGCTCCTCCACAGCTCATTTTATAACGCCAACTTAGAAGGAACGTCTCCGATGGTACTGCAGATTGATGTCGCAACACTTCTGGCACCAACAGCTACAATACGGTGAGAAGGAGCCGCTTCTGCGTGAGACGTACGGAGACTCATACTGGTTTACAACTTTAATATCTTAGAGCTTCAGTCTATCGATTTCTCTTGCGAAACATGGAATGTCTGCTTCCAAATTCCGCAACAAAATGTTCAAATTTGTCTGAAATCCTATGGGACTTAACTGATAATGTCATCAGTCCATAAGCTTACACACTACTTAACCTAAATTATCCTAATGAGAAACACACACACCCATGCCCGAGGGAGGACTCGAACCTCCGCCGGGACCAGCCGCACAGTCCATCACTGCAGCGCCTTAGACCGATTCCACAACAGGTGTGAGGTAGTATCTCCATAATTTTATGTGTTGCCTTCAGTAGTTCTGTCCTCTACTAACTTATTTCATGTCGATCACATAGTACTTACGCGATTTATTATCAATTTTCTGCCGATCCCCGTGTCAGATTAACAGATTTGCATTCGCACAGGTTGTCTTGTCGTGCTGTTGTCACTGGAGGCCATTATAAAAAGTTATTGAGAATAAAATATTCACGTCGGTTGAGTGTTTAAGGGTTGCTTACATTTAAGCATATTTATCCTAATTAGAGGGAAATAAAAACTTATAGAGAAAAGTAAACATCATTTGTAGCAAAAACATTATTTATATACGAGGGCTATTCGGAAAGTAAGTTCAGATCGGTCGCGAAATGGGAACCATCGTGAAAATTCAAGGAAGCTTTGCGCAGATGTATTGGGCAGTGCCTGTAGTATGCCCGTCGATCGCGTCAGTTGTGAGGGCACAGTGGATACGTAAAGATGCCTACGAAATAGCGCCTCCCGCCAAGTGTTTGGGCCTGGTGAGAGATTTCGCCTGATGTCATGCAGCCCGCGTAACACAACTGTCATGTGGCTCCTTCTTCATGACAATTCTCGACCGCACTCGACAAGGTGATGAGGAAGCTCCTGAAGTGTTTTCGATGGGAAATGTGTGATCATCCACGCTACAGCCCGTAACTGGCTGCCCCTAAGTTTCAGTTCTACTCACATGAACCGCTGGCATTGAAGACAACATTTTGGCACAGTCAGCGAGCTGTAGCCAGCGTAGAGTATTGGCGGAAAGTACAGACGGCTGCATTCTACGACGAGAGTACTGAAAAACAGGCACGAAGCTACGACAAATGTCTGAGTCGGAGCGACGGCTATGTAGAAAAGCAGATGGAAGTTGTAGTTAGCTGTTGAAAATAAAACATTTTCGATTTTCACAATAGTTTCCATTTCGTAACCGATAGGAATTTACTTTCCGAATAGCCTTCGTAGGTTACCGCAAATACTTCCGCCGCGCGTTCCGTCGCAGAAATGGTCAACACAGGAAAGTGAGCGAAGTGTGACGGCTGGAAGGTGAGCGGCTACAGCCACTTTTAGCACCCACACTATGCCTGGCCCCTGGGCTGCGAGGAATCTGGCTGGGCCGGTCCGCCTTCACACGGAGACTGCCGAGTGCCTGCGGACCAGCCACCGTGACAGCGTGTCAGCTCTGCGGGTTGCGTACAACCAAGGCGAAAGCCATGCCGCTTCTGCTTGGTCTCGGCACAGCATGCTTTCGGTACCTCACGACGCATTCTAAATGCTGTGTCATTTAACATCTGATATTTATCTGACTTCATGACTACCTCCGAAAACGACGAAATATTTTTAACAAATCTGTAATACGCATTACTGGTAAACAGAATTCGATTAGGAAGTGAGACGTAAGTAGTCGATGAGTTTTGCTATTTGCGCAACAAAGTAATTGACGATACCCGAATCAGAGCAGACTGGCAACTGGAAGCAAACAGTTGCTGAAAAAGAGAAATTTGTTAACATCAAATATAAATTTGAGTATTATGACGTCTTTTCTGGAAGTATTTGAGTCGTTTGTAGCCTTGTAGACTTTCGGCTACGCTACGGATCAGTCCGTCACCTCAACCGAGATTTCATTTTGACATTCGCTGGTTTCGATAACTGACAGACTAACCTAGACACCGGGCTACGCTAAGATCAATCTGTCACTACAACCTATATTCCGCTTTCGAGACGAAACCATTTGTAATGTTACAACTCCGAAGTTCTGTATATGTTAATAACAGAAGATCTTGCAAGCACTAATAGCAGAAAATGATGAAGGAGCCGTCCACATAACGCGAACAGTTCGTATCATTTTGTCACGACAGCCATGATCGTATGCTTCAGACGTTATCATGAGTAAACATCATGAATAACATTTCAACATAAAAGATGCACATTTTATATAAAACAGAAACCTCAATACACGGCAAAAGCAGGATATGGAGAAAAGTCCATCAACAAAAAATGATTAATTTATATGCTAGCGGAGCATATATGTACCTGGCTCAGAAAAATAAAGCGAATGATAGCTAGTTGCCTGTAGAACAACTACCTTAGTAACAACTATTCAGAACATAAGTTTGGTCACACCTTCTGTCCAGTGCACAGTTATCTGCAGTAACTAGATGTGTCCACTTTTGGCAGAAAATGAGATTTTACTACTGCTACTGCATAGCTTGGTCTACCGTGTGGAGCATGAAAGAGATCTCTCCATAGGACCAATTCGGAATAACATAGGAAGTGGACGTCGGGTGTTTGGGGCAGCAAATAGACATGTCCATAGGCTGTCTAGCCATTGAACCAAACAGTAGTCAGATTATGGCACGTTAAATACGTCCAAGAATTTCACTGTGGTTGACGTTAGAAAAGCTCAATTTTTAGACATTTTTTCGGTCTAACATTAAGAGTGCTGATAATGAGAAGATTACTGTTTCAAAGCACTGTTTTTTCCATATTTCACTGCACACATATATGTAGTTCGCTGTAGTGCATCATTGTCAAAGCTTAACTGTTATGATGTCGTCATTCAGACAGCCTCAACTACATTGACTTTTCCTGAGGAAAAAAAGTGCATTTGCTAGTTAAATTTGAGAAATGTAAAGATGTTATGAAGCTCGCCAAGAAGTATGAGTGAATCCAGACATGGAAGTTTATAGTAAGACAGTATGTAATAGAAGTGTTACGGATGCTACATAAAGTTCACCACAATGAGAAGCACAATTTACTTCTCATTAACCTTTGACACCTATGACTTTTATTAGAGTCCCATTCTTTTTGTAGTTCTTAGACTCCTCATCATATTCAATAACCTGTAAAATGTTAATAGTTGTTGTCTCTTTGGTTACTGATTTATTTTTTGTGATCATATTCAAAAAAACAAAGACATTTGGTGGAAGAATAACAGGTTCAGTTTTTAAAACTCTTTAAATATCGTAGTAAGTTATTTTGGTTATGTAATGAGCTATTACGATGGATGTGGTGGTGGCCTAAAAGAAGGTCGGGAAAAGCCAAGACCGATTAATAAGGTTTTCCAGTTCACAAGTGCTTTTTGTGTTTTACCCGAAAGTATGTAAGCGTGACTTATCTAATTATAGCCCCAGTGCCTTCAATTGCAGTCTGTAGCTTGACAGAAGTGATTTGATCTGTGTGTGAAGCAAACTGTGAAATAGTTTAGAAAAATGGTGGGACTATTATGATCCTCCAGTGCTAAGTTAGTTCTGCTAGTTAAAGGCAAACGTATGAACTTAAAATAAGAACACGGCGAGTACCATAACCCAATTTCCTAGAAATTTCGGACAGTGGAAGACGTCAAAATGAGCGAACAATCGTCTCAGCTTATCCGTAGATATTCGACCGTTTCTGGAAGAAACGGTGGTCAAAATTTTCGAGGTATATTCCAAGTATGGTATTTTACGTGTTTACCGCGCGATGTCTCCTAACTGAATGGTGGCTCCGTGGCTAGCGTCGCGGCTTTTTAGCTTTGCACCCTATGCTCGAAGCCCGATTGTTACTTTTATTTCTGTTTTTCATTTATATAGCAATATATGTAGAAGATTATTCGCAATTTTTTTTCCAGTGTATGCTGATACAACGTTGTTCTTATTCATCTGTTAACCTTATATCACATTAACGAATTTTTTAAAAATGAGAAAATTATTTGAAATTGTTTTCGGTGAAATTTCTGTACTGTATCTTAATTCATAATCAAGTATAACAGCCACTTTTGGGAAAAGTGATCCGTTATGCGTGGTTAACCGCGAAATTATTGCCAATGTGCGAAACTTTCAGCTGTGTTAATAACGTTTCTATTCCGGCTGAGATTCATATGAAGAAATGTCACTGTGGCAAACCTGACTTCGCACGATATTCGTTATGTTCGGAATATCCACGTTTCCAAGATTTCTACGATCGGTACCATCCAGAAGAATGCACCAGAATTCTTAAAGAATACACATTTGGATAAAATATAATAATTAATATAAGAACTGGTATGAGAATGAAATATCAGAATTTAAGAAGATTGTAAGGTCTCACCACACCATTCACACATGTATTACCTAATAAACATATGACACTTATTGTCAAATCCAGTTGTGGTTTTAAAATCAATATGCACTGAAGCCCCAAAGGAACTGGTATAGGCATGCGTATTCAAATATAGAGATATTTAAACAGGCAGAATACGGCGCAGTTGTTAGATCGGCTATGCTGCTACAATGGTCGGTTATTAAGATATGAGTTTGAACCTCGTATTACAGTCGGTGCACGGGCGATGGGACACCGCATTTCAGAGGTAGTAATGAAGTGGGGATTTTCCCGTACGACCATTTCACGAGTGTACCGTGAATATCAGGAATTCAGTAAAACATCAAATCTCCGACATCGCTGCGGCCGGAAAATGATCTTGCAGAACGGGACGAACGACGAATGAAGAGAATTGTTCAACGTGACAGAAGTGCAACCGTTCCGCAAATTGCTGCAGATTTCAATGGTGGGCCATCAACAAGTGTCAGCACGCGAACTATTCAACGAAACATAATCGATATGGGCTTTTGGAGCCGAAGGCCCACTCGTGTAACCTTGATGACCACGACACAAAGCTTTACGCCTCGTCTGGGACGGTCAACACCGACACTGGATGATGATGACGGGGAACATGTTACCTGGTCGGTCGAGTCTCGTTTCAAATTGTATCGAGCGGATGGACGTGTACGGGTATGGAGACCACCTCATAAATTCATGGACGCTGCATGTCAGCAGGGGGCTATTCATGCTGGTGGAGGCTCTGTAATGGTGTGGGACGTGTGCAGTGGGAGTGATATGGGACCCCTGATATTTCTCTCGATACGACTCTGACAGCTGACACGTACGTAAGCATTCTGTCTGATCGCCTGCATCTATTCATGTCCATTGTGCATTCCGACGGACTTGGGCAATTCCAGCAGGACAATGCGACACCCCACATGTCCAGAATTGCTACAGAGTGGCTCCAGGAACACTCTTCTGAGTTTAAACACTTTCACTGGTCCCCAAACTCCCCATACATGAAAATTATTGAGCATATCTGGGATGCCTTGCAACGTGCTGTTCAGAAGAGATCTTACGGATTTACGGACAGCTCTGCAGGATTCATGGTGTCATTTCCCTGCAGCACTACTCCAGACATTAGCTGAGTCGATGCCACGTTGTGCTGAGGCACTTCTTTGTGCACGCGGGGGCCCTAAACGATATTAGGAAGGTCTACCAGTTTCTTTGGCTGTTGAAAGTAACTCTCTTGTACCCCATAGTTTGTTAAGAAACAGTTGTGTAGTAACATTCGAAGGACATGGGTAGATAAATGAAAACAATAAAAATAAGATAAATAAAATCAATAATCGGGTTTCGAATACGGGGCGCATAGTTAAGAAATTATGACGCTAGTCATTGCGCCACCAGTTCGTGTGAGGCCATCGCGCGGTAAAAGGCACATAAAGTATCTTGAAAATACAAAATTGTTAAGGCTTTCGTGGTCACTTGTTGAAAAACTGCCTATTGGCTTCTGTCTCGGGTTCTTCGGCCGACGTTTATCTAATGATTTTTCTGACGTTTCGCCAGCACGAGTGGCTGGGATGTCAAAGCTTCACCCTCCATTGCCGGCAATACCTCGAAGCGGTCGAGTATTTATGGATAATCCGAGACACGTGCTTGTTTATTTTGACTTCTCTTCCAATGAGCGAAGTTCCTGCGAAATCAGATGATGTTACTTGGCGTTTTCTCCTCGTTATTGCGCAAGAGCACATATGCTGCTACGGTAACCACACTAGGTTTGTGCGTAACAATGAAACAATGAAGTCCCCCACATCTCCCTTTCCATGGTCAATACTCAATAATTCTGTTATTCTGATCCAGGTGTAGTTAACTGCAGTTGGTTGGCTACCACATACTGTCTTCCCATCGTCTGCCATCAGCTTGGCATGGAGACGCGTTACCACCATCTGCTCTATACCGCGATCAACGGTAGCGTGCGGACGGCGCTTTGCAAAGTTCAGTTCAACGGATAGCGCACGCGAGGCGGCAGGGAGTGCTGGAGTGCGGAAAGCCGGCGAGTGGACTGCCAAGAGAGGAACGGGACCGGCGGTCTGCGCGCTGGGCGTGGGGCGGCGCCTGTGGCCGGCTGTGGGCGGCGCGCCGGGCCATTGGAGTGCCAGTGGGTCTGCGCGGGCGGCGGCCGCAGCACACTGCCCCACATCTCTGCCCGAAACCCGCCGTAAATCACGCTTCCAACGGTGCCGCGTGCCTGATTATATTCCGGCAGCCTCCCACTGAATTTGACTGCAGCACGCGCACTGATCCAAGTCGTGCCTTAGGATTCGTACCCGGAAGGACCAGGGTTCAAAGACCCATCCGGCAAAAAATGTTGTTCATTGCCGAAACATTCCTTTACAGGTTTTACCGTCAAAGTACTTGTCAAGAAGACGCTCTGTGTATGAATTATTGTTGCTTACATCGAATTTCGCTATCAGAAACCAAAGAACTGTTGTAAGTAGCTCCATTACGTTGGATAAGGTATCATTTTCGGCTTGACTATAAATCTATACTGGCTAGCCACAGGGATCGGTGTTGAGCCCACTACGCGGGATAGAGCGTTTCAATTCCCGCATCTAAAAAATAAAGCGGCGTAATCTATTTTGTGTTTGTTTGCTGGTGCATGTCTGAAGTCATGGTAGACATTGAAGTCCTCGCTCTACATCACCATACCACACCTGTAGAGTCGTCAAAATGAAATGAAGCTTTCCAATGATCAAACGACTGTTTATTTCCCTCTCTCCTTTTTTTCTGAGAGTAACACTTGAACCCTATGTCCGCAGTTATTTATTGGATGTATACCAGTCTCTGTCTTCCCCTACAGTTTTGCCTTCTACAGCTCCCTCTAACAGTGTGGAATTTATTTCCTGATGTCTTAACACATGTCCTATCTTTATGTCTTTTTTAACTGTCGGTGTTTCCCGTATGTTCCTTTCTCATTGGGCTCTGCAGGGAACATCCTCATTGCTTATTAGTCTACCTAATTGTCGACAACCTTCTGCATCTGAACCACTTTGAATCTCTCCTTTTCCAGTTGTGTCACAGTCCATGATTCAGTACCTTACAATGCTGTGTTCCAAACGTACATTCCCAGAAGTTTCTTCGTCATATTAAGGCCGATGTTTGATATCAGCACACTTCTCTTGGTCAGGGATGTCTGTTGCCTGTGCTGACCTGTTTTCTGTATCGTCCTTCCTTCGGCCGTCACGTGTTATTTTGTTTCCAAGGTAGCAGGATTCTTTCTCTTCATCTTCTTGGTGGTCACAAATTTTGGTATTAAGTTTATCGCTAATCTCGTTTCTGCTTCTTTACCTTTTCGAAGTGGTATTTGATTGCGTGAGTTTGAAGTTCTTTAAGGCTGAAGATACCGCGATAGTGAATATCACAGTAGGCGATCAGTCAAAGACGAAACTACACCTCTAAAAATATCTACATCTGTAAAAAAAAAGCTAGACAGATAAATCAGGTACAAGGAACATAAATCTTGAGTATTAGAAGAAATACAGAGTGTATCAAAAAAGAATCATCCGATTTAAAAAAATATCATAAGAGTTATGGTATTTGAAATATGTGCGTGAACAACGTACTGTTCGAAAGAACAAACTCTCGAGTTTTACATAGCTCCCGCTAGTTAACAGCAGTGTGCGCCAACTTCAGTTCTAGTGAAGATTGTGTCGAGACAACAGAAAGCGTTTTTCTTCTACGTTTTGTGTGGTGGTGGTTAGTAACAATTGTTCAGGGTGACTTTCGTACTAGGTATGGTGTGGTCCTCCTACAGCACAGAGCATTAGACGATGGCATGAACAATTCCGAGAAACAGATTGTTTGTGTAAAGGCAGATTTCCGGGCCGTCCCCGAGTGTCTGACACGACGTGGAACGCAATGCCGTAGTTTCACAAGGAGTCTGCAGAAATCCGTTCGCCGTGCAGCTCGACAGCTCAACTTGTCCGTCTGGCGCGTGTTGCGTCGATTTTTACAAATGAAACCATATGAAGTTCAGCTGCTACAAGCTCTTCTTGAAGATAGCAAACAACAGCGTGCGGAGTTCTGTAATTTCGTTCTTGCCAAGATGGACGATGACAGTTTTCTTCCACGCTTAGTGTTTAGGACGAGGCAACATTCCATTTAAATGGAAAGGTGAACCGTCATAATGTGAGAATAGGGTACGGAATAACGACATGAAGTTGTACAAGATGAGAGGGACTCTCAGAAATTTAACATGTTTTGTGCAGTTTCACGGGAAAAGGTGTAAGGTCCATTTTTCTTTGCCGAGAACACTGTTACAGGAAGCAAATATCTCGATATGCTTGAGACCTTTCTTTTCCCACAGTTGGAGACTGATTCGAACGACTTCATTTACCAACAGGATGGGGCACCGCCGCACTGACATCTGGAAATGCGAGGATTTTTAAATGAAAGGATTACTGATCGATCGCACTGGACCAAATGAATCAGCCTTACATTACTGGCCCCTAAGGTCACCGGACCTGACTGTATGTGACTATTTCTTGTGGGTGTTTATAAAAGACCCTGTTTTTGTGCCTCTGTCACCAATAACAATGAATGAACTGAGACATCGCATAACAGCAGCTGTGGAAGCTGTAACTCAAGACATGCTCGGTGCAATGTGGGAACAATTTGAATATCGCATTGACCTATGCCGCACATCTTCAGGCGGGAATATTTAAGACCTACGAAAAGGGTTGAAAAAAATCTTTTTGAGTTTCCCGTTCATCAAACAACAAAATTCATTGTATATGTTTATAGTTTCAGAAATATAGACGTGCCAAATCGGACGATTCTTTTTGATTGAACAACGACGGAGGAAAGTATAAAATGGCTCAGGAAAGGCAGGAACACAGCAATATAGCTCAAATAGGAATGATATAAATAGGAACTTCAGGGATGCTATAGCCAAATGGTTCTGGAAAAATGTGAATAAATCGAAAAGGAAATGGTCTTCGGTAAGATTGATTCAGCAAAAGTCAAAAAGCCTGGCTCGCTGTGTTGCAGTAGTTTGAGTAACGAAGATTTTTGTGAGGTAAGTGATTCATGAAAGGTATAGGTTATTATTAGTCATTGCCATTCTTTTGTAGGGATTAATGAAAGTCAGATTGCGTTGCGCTAAAAAAAATATTGTGTGTCTGTTTACTGTTGATCAGAATAAGTAAAAAGAGAAATGTCTGAGTGCGTTCAGTTTTGCTTATTTGTTTGAAAATCAAATAACGTAAGTGGTTTACCAGCATTGTCATTCTTAATTTTTCTAAGGGGATGTTTCGAGCTGTAGTGATAGAGCGCTCGCTTCAGAGAGAAGTTGCAGAACTTCATGGATAAATTTCCTGGTCTTGCTATTGTAATAAGGGGTGACGTCAACTTTCCAGGATAGACTGAGAGAGTCCTGCTATCAAAACTAATGCCAGGACATGGATACGTGTGATATTATTCAGAAAGACTTTTCTGAAAATTAGGCCTACTTGGAGCAGATAGAGAACCAACGTCTTAGCCCTCTCGAACTTATCTAATCAGTTAACTAAGAGAGGGTATTAGTGATCAAAAGACTGTGACAACATCTATGACCACAGATATTACAAGGAGTATTAAGACAGGTAGGAAAACGTTATTGCTTAATAAGAGTGACAGGAAACAAACTGCAGAGTGTCTGATTTGTCAGCATCAAACATTGAGTGCTGACGACGAAGATGTGGAGGAAAAATGCAAAAAATCCAAAAGCGTCGTTCAACATGCTTTAGACAAGTACGTTCCGATTAATATTTTAATAGATGGGAAAGACGCACCGTGGTTTAATAGAGGTTTTAGAAAACTGCTGCGTAAACAGAGTCTGGTTACAGAGAGACGTCTAAACGTACCGACAAACAGAAGCTGAACAACGCGACAGAAGTGTTCAGTGACTTTGAAAGTAAAATTTTGTCAAGCGATCTGAGTAAAAACCCTAAGAGGTTTCGGTAGTACATAAAGTCAGTAAGCGTTTCGAAGTCATCTGTTCAGTCACTCAGTGGTAGTAGTGATACTGTGGGGCGGCGGGTGGGATAATAGAATAAATGTTTTGTATTTATGCTGTTGTTTGCCGTTCTCAACAATGGCTCTCTAACTACAATATTGGCAACCAGAAAGTGATTAGCAAAACGTGAAGCCTGTAATGAGAATTCCTACTGCCCACTTCATCTGAGAAATACATTTATAGCTACGGCTTATAGCTCTGAGGAATTAGGAGATTGTCTGGGATTCATAATCAAAAACCATTCTCTCTAAAATGTTCACTATATTCTGAAAGTCACAGACCAAAAAGAATCCACACAACCCAACTACCAGAGCAGTTCAGAGTCTAATGCGCTGATGCAACTATAACTGTTCAAATTAAATGTTTAAGTGAATGCTCGCCATAATTTGATGATAATGTTCATCAAACGCCACGCTAATAATGGTAGAATGTCTGTCCTGCAGCGGCATGTGAAAATACGACATATGCAAACTAAAGATAGATCGTTAACGTCATCCCAAAATTAACACTTCAGTAGTAAACGATTTCATGGTTACACATATCCCAAATAAGCTTATTACTGCATCCGAGGCTGTTTATATCAACGATACCTACGCGATGCGACTCCCGGCACAGGTGGTGCGCTAATCAGCGTCTGGAGAGAACTGCGACCTTCCGCTTCTCGCGCAGCGTTCTTACATATGAAGCCACGGTGCGGACGGCTAAGGGAACGCCTGATCAAATCTGCTCCCCCGACTAGCCGCTGGGCTAGTAATGCACCACTTTAAGTTATCGAATAAATCATTGCTTCCTTTGTTGATGGCCGATGAAGCTCTCAATTTAAATGTGCAATCAGCACACAGGTAAGTAATCATAATAAAAGTCTGACGTGGGTAAGTCAAATATTTTGGGCGAGATAATTAATTTAATTACACTACACGCAGTAGACGAGCTCTGAACTTGCGCTTTGGAGATACGCTATCACTATAGTTTTATAGTTATTCTGTTGAAACTTCTCACATTTTTATGATTATAGCGAATCTCCCTTCTACTTAAATTTAAACATCCTAGGTTTATTTATTCGCCTACTTAATCTATCTTGCTTCCTTGATTTCTAAGACAAAAACCAGAAATTCATGAATTTCAACTAAAATTTTAATTTGTGAGATCCAGAATACTGTTTCTACTAAATTATTATGCAAAAGGAATCTAAATATAAATTTTTAAGTTTCTAGCTCTTTTATGTTGCGCCAATGATTTTCACAGAAAAACATCCAAATTTCGAAAATGGTTAAAGTTATTGAATTGTTATCCAACACACATTGATTTTGTATTACTCCTGACATGCTAGAAACGTTTCAGGTTATTTACTTCATTTTAAAGTATTGCGCAATATTTATGACGTCAGAGCTTGTTACAGCGGACTAGGCTGGCACACAATGGAAAGACTGATGTGAATTTTATGAGGTGTGAGTATGCTGCTTCCCTACATCACCCTCTACTTAATTGGTTTGAATGTAAATGAAAAAATTAATTACAAAAAGGGAAGCAAGAGTACAGCTTAACTCCCTATGAAAATTAAAATTGAAATGTAAACATATAGAAATATTAAAAGAAAACTTATTACCTACTTCAATTATTTAAATTGCTGGCATGTTCACTGCCTCTTAAGCAACATTATCACTCAAAATTTAAGCAAAATCAATGAAACACTTTGGCATACATATTGCCTTAGACAGACAAACACATAAAAATATGTAAAATTATGAAAATCTTAAATCCATTAAATTGTCTGTAAATGTTTTTACATACACAAATTCAAAGAAAATAACACAGTTATTCATGATACATAAACAGATAATTATATCTTAGCAGTCTTTTCTAAACCTGAAAGAAAATTTCACAAATCATGACAATTTCATTTTTACACACGCGGTTGTAGCCGCATTGGCTGGCGTTCTACACTTCCATTCACAAGGGTAGAGGAGGGGAAGTTGCTATGGTGTGCGTCCTTCACGTTCACTCTAAATTACATGGGGAACGGCGAGGGGTCACTGTGAGTTGTGTCCAAGTCATTCCACGCTTTCGCGCAGCTACCAGGCTGCCATTATCTGGTTTGTCCAGTAGAACAAACAAAAAGAGTGCTTCAGACTCTGTTCACTTAATATCTAAGGGTGGGTCACAATGAAATGGGGATATATACATTTTATCTTTCAATATGTTACTGGAACAAAGTTAACAGAACTTTTTCAATTTTACTCTCGCGGTTACTTAACTGTCATAATATCGGTAAACAAATGGCTCAAAACGCCGTTAGTCACGTACTAGAGAAAATTTATGCTCAAGGCATACAATCATAAATCCTATTTAATCTCAATTTATTATTTCTGGGCCGGAACACTGAACCAATGCTCAGTACATTCCTGACAAATCTGTATTTTATTTACTTAACTGACTCATCTTCGATTACCTTATTCTTAGAGATAGTATGAGTATATTTGATTAGCAGTTGTCTTCTCAGCCTCTTTGTACATGTGAGTAACTTGTGATAATAGTACAGTTCTGAGTGTTCAAAAAACACTACGTTTAGTTGACTACTAAATCCACTTATTGTCCTCTGCTGCTGTGTCAGTTCCACATCTGCAATTATGTACTTACTTCATCGAAGTGTATTTATGCTGAGTTATAAATAATGTTTCACGTCTGCCATTATGTTACTCAATTATGTTGCTAGTGTATGTACTTATTTAACACTCACTCTATTAACATTTACGCATAGGATAGCACATTTATTTCATATCTATAGTGTGTTGCAGCTGATCAGTTTGCTCACGTTGCAATCCATTTTCAATTGATTGGATGCTGAAACCACAGGTAGTCTCTCTCGACGTACCACTAAAGTGCATTAAGTAATTATGGCCGAGCGTAATGCTAAATTCCTTAAACCTATAGGACACAATGAGCTGCTCTGTTTCATCTAACATAAGGGTACCTATGGTCGCATTCACGCCTCCAACTCATAACCTCAATACGTGTAGGTGTGTCCTGTCACACACTGCACCAAATAACGGCCAGCGCCAACCTTATAAATATTTCAAGGACGTGTCCTTCACGTCTCAGCCACAAACACTGTTCAATTCTATTACACTGCCATTCCTTGCTACACAAGGTGAGTTCATTCTTACAACTTATCTGCATACTTTTCGTAACACTAAGCAATCTGTTTTACTATTAATTAGTTAGCTCTACAGCATACAATAGGTTTCACTGCCACTTCAGATCCTGCTTGTACACGAATTTGTATATCTTTTTAAATTATTGTTTGTGGACCATTTCCAATAAAACAACAACTTTGTACTTATAATATTACCAGGGTTCTATACATACTTGTTACTCAAATACTTTTGTATCTTAATTACATCATACTTCTCTGTTGTTTATGTCACTGTTAGGTTTGTCACATTAGGTATTTTCTTCAGTAATCGGTGGATAGAATGGTTACAGAACTCATGGCTTGATAGCCATGACGGAAAATTTTTGTATTGCAAAGAAGGAGTCGAAACTTTAGTGGATAGGAAAGATGAAAATAGAGTGAGACCAGAAATGGGAAAGAAGATCTCACCCAGCTGGGACTGCACAGCTGCCACACTGTGCAGAGGTTACAGAACAACCTCCTCCCTACAGAATTCATTAGCTTAATGCTGGCTTGATAGTCATACCGGAAGATTTTAGCACAGCTGCCACACTGTGTAGAGGATACAGAACTCATGGCTTGATAGTCATACCGGAAGATTTTAGTATTTGAGAGTAAGAGCCGAAATTTTGGTGGATAGGAAAGATGAAGAATGAGTGAGACCTGAAAAGGAAAGAAGATCTCACACAGCTGGGACTGCACAGCTGCCACACTGTGTAGGGGTTACAGAACAACCTCCTCCCTACAGAATTCATTCACTACCTGTGAACTTCTTTAGGTCGATCACGTTCCTGAGACCGAATAGCTTTTTACTCTCAGGGTACTCTAGCCTATATGCATTGGCATGTGGTTTTCCTATGATCCTGAAAGGTCCTTGGTATACGAACATGAATTTCTTTGTTTCTTCATTTATTTTCTTCGATTTTTCCTTGGTTTTGACAAGGACTAACTGACCTATTTCAAAACTGGTGGGTACAGCTTTTGCTTCTTTTCCTTATATTTGCCCTAGCCCTTAACTTCTTTTCGTCTGTGGATATTTGCGTTAGAAATATGAATTCTACCATATCTGCAATCACATTGTGTGGTTCTTGGCCAGAGATCAATTCGCAAGGCGCAAAACCAGTTGCATCATGCCTTAAGTTGTTAATTACATTCTCAAAACACTTCATGTGCTCTGCTCAACTTGAGTGTTTCCGAGCACAATAAGTCCTGCAAAGCCTATTCAATTCTCTCATAATACGTTCACTCATATTTCCTTGGGGGGAATACGCAGATATTTTCAGATGTTTCTCTCCGGCCTTATCCAGACATTCTTTGAAAATCAGAAGTAAATTGAGGCCTATTGTCTGACAGCAAATTCTTCGGAACGCCAACGTTCACGAATAAATCTTTTCCCAACTTTTCTACCAACGTTTTTGCATTTGCTCTTTTAATTGGGTATAGCTTAACATATTTACTAAATCCATCCAGAACAACAAAAACATGGGTGCACCCACCTCTCGAAGCAGGAAGAGGGCCAAACAAATCACAAGCCAGTAATTCGAGGGTTTCAGTTGGCTCTACTGAATGCATATCCCCTTGTATTCTGGTGTTAGCAGCACGGACTTTCTGGCACCCTACACAAGATGCTAGACGCTGGGCAACACGGCGGTACATGTTGTCAAACATAACTTTCTCTTTTAATTTGGCAATGCCCTTCTTTGCACCGTAGTGCCCATACCTCAGGTGTACGTAGTCGATTAGTAAGTTTACATGTTGTGAGGGAAAGCACAGCTTCCACTCTGAAACTCCTACATTTTTCCTTCTAAACAGAATACCTTTATGCAGACAATAGTACCGCGAAACCTTAGGATAGTTCGCATTTACTAAATAGCTCTTCACTAATTTCAGCTGGTCATCTGCATTCTGCTCACGTCTCAAGTTCTTAATCACCCTCTTTAATGCACTTTCTTCCTTTACTTCATGCAACGCAAACATTCGTACTTCACTTAGGTCAGTTGCTATAATTCCCGCGTCATCACATAGCTCCGCACTTCTAGATAACCCATCAGCTACCAGATTGTCTTTCCCTTGAATATATCTAACCTCAAGGTCAAACTGCTGGAGATACAGTGACCATCTTACCAAACGAGCATTCCTCAACTTACAGGTCTTCAAAAAAGGTTAACACCTTATGGTCACTGTAAACAATTATCTTGTGACCTAATAGATACTGCTCAAATTTCTGTACCCCAAATACAATTGCCTATGCTTCCAGTTCTGAGATGCCATAATTTTTCTCTGCTGCCTGTAAAGAACGACTTGCGAAAGCTATAGTCTTGTGCACTTCTTGTTCGTTCTCTATTTCTACTTGGAATATCTCTACAGCTATACCATAGCCACTAGCGTCAACAGACGTACAGAATGGTTTTTCAAAATCAGGATGATGTAAAATAGGACTATTAATTAAAGATTGCTTAAGCACCTCGAACGCCTGTTGGCATTCTGCTGTCCAAACCCAAGGGGTATTCTTTTTCAGCAGGAGGTAAAGACAAGGTGCATTAAAAGCCTGATCACTAACAAAACGCCTATAGAAGCCGAAAAGACCGAACATCGATCTCAACTGCTTCGTGTTCCCGGGAGCCTCAAATTTTTCAATGACTGCTAGCTTGCCTGGGTCAGGCAGAATACCTTTTCCACTTATCATATATCCCAAGAGAACTATTTCCTCTTTAACGCACTCTGTCTTTTCAATCTTTAGTTTCATGCCACCTCTCTCAATAGCCTCTAACACTTCCTCTAATAAAACTATGTGTTCTTCCCAGGTAGGAGTTGCTATTAACAGATCATCTACGTAGATTGTTATTTTATTACTTAAGGCTGGTCCTAAAACATGGCACATCACACGTACGAAGGCACAAACAGAGATATTAAGTCCGAAAGTTGCCACACGGTATTGGTAACAAACTCCTTCGTACAAGAAAGCTGTGTACTTCCTTGAACTTTCCGCCAGTGGCAAATTCCAAAAATATCCACACGTGATGTCCATAGAGGTTAAGAATTTTACTCCCCGGAATTTTTGCAATAACTCGTCCATGTTCTGCGGTCTATCACTTTCCCTAACCACTATTTCATTCAACCAACGAGCGTCCAAGACCAATCTGACTCTCCCGTCTCTTTTTGGTACAACAACAAGAGGATTATTGTACTCACTGACCGCGTTTTCAATCACACCCCACTCTAGCATTCTCTGTATCTCCTTTCGAACCGCTTCCTTCCTCGCTACATGTATTTGGTATGGCTTCCTGAAAAACACTTGGCCAGGTTTCACCTTTAATTGACATTCATAACCTTTGACCACAACAGGTCGATTTGAAAGTACCTTATGATGTCTTTTTAAAACCTGTCTCAGTTCTTCCTTCTGATTAGCTGAAATTTTATCGATTTCCTGCAGTTTAGCTTCTATTTTGTCCAAAATAATTGCTTCTTCTTCTTCTTCTTCTGTGTTTAGCTTACTTTTACTAAGATTAACACCTTCGTCGCAATATCTCCTATTTTTCAGAACTCGTATAGGCAGCTCCCAAGTTTCATCATTAGTTACTACATGTTTATCAATAAAAGGTACCGTAATTAGTCCGGTTATCGGCAAGACCAATTTTAACTGGCTTCTTTCAAAATCAACAACACTCTGATATTTCGACAAGAAATCTATGCCAATTAAAACCTCAATACTGAAATTGTTTACAATTAAGCATGGATGATCAATTAAGTTACCATTAATATCAAAGGGCAGTAAAGCTTCTTGCTTTACCGTTTTTGACACCTTGGCAGTAGCACTAATTATTCTTAGTCCTGATACCCTCATTACTGTAAGCTTGTCTTTACCAGGTAATGCATCAAAGAAGGACTGAGATATCGCACTCACCTCACTTCCACTGTCTAAGAGAAAACGTACATTGGTACCCAACATATTCACTATTATAATAGGGTGGCTTATTCTAGGTTGTACAGGTCGTTCCTCAAACTCATCCAGTAGTTCCTTTTGGATTTGTCTCCAACTAAAGTGATCGACATCTGTCTTCATTACATTTAGGTCAAAGTGTGTAGGGGTTTCCTGAACTACATTTTCAGCTGCCATTTCCAGTCGGTCTATTAATTTCAAATCGAAACCCCGCACGACTTCATTACATTTAGTTTGCTGAACATGACCCAAATTACTGTAGTCTGAGCGATTCTTCGCTTCCAGACCGGGCATGACACTAGTTGCTAAACCACTTTCACTATTATCGTCGGGTTCCTTCTCCAGTGACAACTGGTCACAGCTACTTGATTCATCCACCCCCCAACAAGCTATCCTCTATATTCTCACTTACCTCCTGTCCTAAATCTATTAGTACAGTACCAACATCCTGCACAGGCACTTTACATAAGAGCACATCATCCTCATCGTAAATATAAGCATGAATTTCTTCTGCTTCTTCACCTGACAATTCAGTATTTTGTAGCTCTTCCCTACCGTTACACTGCTGCACCTTCTCTTTCTCTTCCCACTTAGAAAGCGTCTCTAACACGATCTATCAAATACTGTGAGTGGTTTAATATTTCTGCGGTATCATTGGATGCTACCGACCCATCATCCGAATCCTCAGTTTGAGTATTCTGATCTGTCATACTAATTACTGTAATTACTGGCTTAGGAAAAGCAACCGCCTGGTGAGCGCCAGTATCCTCATAGACGGGAACTAGTTTTCCAGCCTCTGCCTACTACTGTTACTTTTATTTGCATTATAGTTAACTGGCACAGCATTGCTTTCAACACTGTTGTTTACCTGCATCATTTTGTTTGGAACAAAATTACTGTCATTTGGATGCCATAGTTGGTTCTGGTAATTATTTCTTCAATTCCTACCTTTCTTAGGATGGCGAACACTACTGTTCTGATGTTTACATTGCCATTCTGCTCGTTCTTAAAATTACTACTAGTGTTATTAGCATTTCTGTTATTACGTGCTTGCTCCTCATTGGCAGCCACACGCTCTACACGTTCCAAATATTCATTGAAACGATCCAGATTGTCTCTAGGGGCAGATATAATTCTAGTTTGCCAATACCATGGCAGTTTGGCTTCAAGACCTAGTATTATCATTTCAGGTTTTAGCTTTTCCGCCAAATGTGACAAACGTGAGATCCATGACCTGGCAAACTCTTTAATAGATTCCTTGCTTGCATTGAAGCGTTTTCCACTCCAAAATTCTCTCAACACTTCATTTTGCTTATTGCTAGACCAGTACTCATTAATGAAAGCTGTTTTAAATTCCGCTGATGTTTTACACTTCAACATAACATCAGCTGACCAACGCATGGCGTCACTCGCTAAATAGCTTCTAATAAATGAGATTTTCTCTCGTTAAGACCAAGCTGGTGCAATCACATCTTCAAAATCGTTACAGAAATCTAGCGGGTGGATATTTTTATCTGGATCGAACCGCAAGAACCTCCGACACCCGATAAAAGCGGCGTTTGCAGCTACAACTTGTTGCATACTACCATTATCATAAGTTACTGAAACTACTTTACTCTCAATGTTAGTACTAATATTTTCTACTCCCATTTCAACATTATCTACTCTTTGCACAATATGATTAGTATCAGGTTTGATTGCGTCTGCTTCTGTTTGACGTATGTTTACTTTTATATTAACATCTTTAAACCTATCTGAGCACAGTTCAGATTCCGCCTCGATCTTTTCTGTTAAATTGTGCTCCAGCTTCGCATCTTCCATTTGGAAGTCTTTGCGACCCTCAGCAACTTCGGATTTTACTGTTTTATACATCTCAGATAACTGTTGAGCAACGTTTCTCTTAATATCCTCATGGTTGTAATCAATTTTATAATTTAAACTGTCCAGATCCTCTTTCAACTTATTGCAGCCAGTCTTGAAGGAAGTTTCTAATTCAGCTTTATTGGATTCTAATTTATTGTCCATTGCCTCAAGCCGTTTATTAAAATTTGTTTGGCTGGCTACAATCCTGTTATTTACTTCAATTATATCAGCTTTTAACTCAGCTGTCATTCTAGCATTACTGGCTAACATTTTTGCATTACTGGCAGCTATTGCTTGTAATATTACATTTAAATCAATAGCCCCAGTATCTTTGGGTTGCTCACTAGCTGGCTTTTTATCACACTCAGGTGACGAAAAACTAGCTCCAACACCAGAATCATCATTACTAAATGAAACTTCTGATTGATCAGTCATATCTAACTTCTCCTTTTTAAACTCTACCAACTCTGATGACTGTTTCATTTTTAATTCATCAGAGAAACTATCATCCAATAACTTAACGCTTTCTGATTTCTGCTTTACTACAGGGGTCTCTACTATTGAATCGTTGCCCTTTTTCACACTACTGTCAGGAGACACTAGTTCGGATTTCACTTTAACACTACTATTTTCATGCGTATTTACACTTGAACCGTTGTCTGGATTTACAGTTCCTTCAACAGACATAGGTCCTGATTTAGGTTTAACTTCTGTTTCTTTTTGCGGTTCCATCGCCGACAGTCTTTTAGTGCAGGTTAGTAAAAGTTTTAATAGCTTTTCCCTTAACTTAGTTCCTTCTGCACGACGTATGGTGTTACTGGCGCGGCGTACCAGGATTACTGATGTGACGCGGCGCGTTGAACTGCAGACGGCACCTCGACGACTGCTGTGTTGTGGGCGTAGCCCGCAACAGCAGACGCGGCTCCGGTCGCTCCGACGGATGACTGCGGTGCGGCGAGACTGACTTCTTTCGATGCCAGCAGTGCAGCTAGACTCAGCGCCAGCTCCGTCAATCCAGATGCGTTGTTAATCCAATTGCGTCGTCCACATGCACACGTGACACTGTCTATCACTGTACCATTGCTCAGTTGCGTGTCACATTTCACTTCCGAATCTGAATATTTAAAAATCACTTTCACTTTTACTCAGTTTGTTTCCCGGCCGATTACAACATATATGGGGCGGCGGATGGAATAATAGAATAAATATTTTGTATTTATGCTGTTGATTGCCGTTCTCAACAATGGCTCTCTAACTACAATATTGGCAAGCAGAAAGTGATTAGCAAAACGTGAAGCCTGTAATGAGAATTCCTAGTGCCCACTTCATCTGAGAAATACATTTATAGCTACGGATTATAGCTCTGAGGAATTAGGAGATTGTCTGTGATTCATAATCAAAAACCATTCTCTCTAAAATGTTCTCTATATTCTGAAAGTCACAGACCAAAAAGAATCCACACAATCCAACTACCAGAGCAGTTCAGAGTCTAATGCGCTGATGCAACTATAACTGTTCAAATTAAATGTTTAAGTGAATGCTCGCCATAATTTGATGATAATGTTCATCAAACGCCACGCTAATAATGGTAGAATGTCTGTCCTGCAGTGGCACGTGAAAATACGACATATGCAAACTAAAGATAGATCGTTAACGTCATCCCAAAATCAACACTTCAGTAGTAAATGATTTCATGGTTACACGTATCCCAAGTAAGCTTATTACTGCATCCGAGGCTGTTTATATCAACGATACCGACGCGACGCGACTCCCGGCACAGGTGGTGCGCTAATCAGCGTCTGGAGAGAACTGGGGCCTTCCGCTTCTCGCGCAGCGTTCTTACATATAAAGCCGCGGTGCGGACGGCTAAGGGAACGCCTGATCAAATCTGCTCCCCTGACTAGCCGCTGGGCTAGTAATGCACCACTTTAAGTTATCGAATAAATCATTGCTTCCTTTGCTGATGGCCGATGAAGCTCTCAATTTAAATATGCAATCAGCACACAGGTAAGTAATCATAATAAAAGTCTGACGTGGCTAAGTCAAATATTTTGGGCGAGATAATTAATTTAATTACACTACACGCAGTAGACGAGCTCTGAACTTGCGCTTTGCAGATACGCTATCACTATAGTTTTATAGTTATTCTGTTGAAACTTCTCACATTTTTATGAATAGAGCGAATCTCCCTTCTACTTAAATTTAAACATCCTAGGTTTATTTATTCGCCTACTTAATCTATCTTGCTTCCTTGATTTCTAAGACAAAAACCAGAAATTCATGATTTTCAACTAAATTTTTAATTTGTGAGATCCAGAATACTGTTTTTACTAAATTATTATGCAAAAGGAATCTAAATATAAATTTTTAAGTTTCTAGCTCTTTTATGTTGCGCCAATTATTTTCACAGAAAAACATCCAAATTTCGAAAATGGTTAAAGTTATTGAACTGTTATCCAACACACATTGATTTTGTATTACTCCTGACATGCTAGAAACGTTTCAGGTTATTTACTTCATTTTAAAGTATTGCGCAATATTTATGACGTCAGAGCTAGTTACAGCGGACTAGGCTGGCACACAATGGAAAGACTGATGTGAATTTTATAAGGCGTGAGTATGCTGCTGCCCTACAATACCGAAACGAAAAATGACAGAGAGAAGGCCGAAATACTAGTCGGTCTTCCAAAATACGATCCCTCCTTTCAATCACTGCCCAAACTGCGAAATAGCAGATATTGGATAAATTGACCGCGGAACAAACTCACAACTACAGTCGTTTTGTAGGGGAAAAACATCAGGACCAGGTAAGATTCCACAGAGATTATGTGGAAACCTTGATATCTTTCATGCAGCAGTCTATCGTCGTTAGCTGGAGCAACGAAGGATATCTGGATAAAAGCGCAGTCATTCCCGTTTTCAAGGAGGGTTATAGAACATATGTGCATAATTATAGGCCCATATCACTGACGTCAGTTTGTTGTAGAACTATAGAATATACGGTACGCTCGCGTATTGCGACGGATTTTTATGAACCAAAGTCTCCTCCTAAAACACCACCACCTATGTTCGGCGTCGACGTACAATAACCACTCACAGACAGCAGGTGGAAGCACTAGCTATGGGGGGTGCATAAAGCATATCGCAGGATGGGGTCTGGAGACAGTTAGTCGTCGTCGTAATGTGGAAACGGTGCGATTTATCTGACGTACAAAAGGGCATGATCAGTGGCTTTCGGGCCAAGGCTGGAAGCATTCCCTAAAAGGCTAAGTTACTAAACTTTTCGCGTGCCACAGTGGTTGAAGTATACCGTGCATGGCAAAATGGCGCTATCCAAAACCGTCGCCGAGGCAACTGTGATGTACCGCGGGCCATAGTGGACAAGGGTGAACGACGACTGCGGAAATGTGACCGGGCGAGCAGACGTGCAACTATTGAGCAACTGAACGCCCAGATGAACCAAAGGGATAACGATGGTACCTTCTCAACGGCCGTTCAGAGAACGTTGCTGCGTATGGGACGCTGCAGCAGGTACCTTGTTCGTGCATCCATGCTGACTGTTGTTCATCGGCGACGAAGGCTGGAATTTGCACGCCTGAACCGCAACTAGTCTCCCACTGTGTGGTGAAATATTGCCTTTACAAAGAATCACGTTTTATGCTCCGTAGAACAAATGGACGTTGGTGTGTACTATATGAAACATCTAAAAGCAAAGGCTCCAGGCTGGTGGAAGGAGCGTTATGGTCTGGGGAATGTTTTCATGGCATACCCTGGGTGATCACGTCATTCTGGAAGGCTTAATGGATCCATACAAGTATCCATCTATCCTTGGGGACCGTGTCCATTCCTACAAGCAGTTTGTTTTTCCACGGCATTATGGCGTCTACCAGCAGGACAATGCAACGTGTCAAACAGCTCACTGTGTTCGTATGTGGTTCGAAGAACTCCCTTACCACCAAATTCGCTGGACTCAAACCCAAGCGAGAATCTGTGGGACCACCCCGATCGGGCTGTACGCGCCGTGGAACCCCAGCCGAGGAACCTACCACATCTGGCCACGTCGCTGTCGGAACCTTTCCGAACTTCATTGACACTCTTACTGAACGTCACATTGTAACCTCCCCCTCACTTATCGACCTTAATGACAGTGAAAAATTAAACCGCGTGTACCTAATGGAAATTTGGGAAAAGCAATCGTCACCGAGGTTAATTTGTCGGTAAAGAGGGAGGAAAGGCTTACATCTTAATGCAAGGAAAAATGCTAATGAAACTGGTGGAAATTAATTTTGAAATAGGGATAAAGTTAATAAAGAAAGTAAATGTGCGGCCGTTACGTTAACAATCAACTAGCGGTAATTAGATATTTGAGATTTGGGGGAAATTACGGTCGCCAGTCCTAAGGACAATTACTATAGTAACTGAAAAAGAAAGATTATTACACATATAATAAGCACTAGAAGCGTGGCAACTGAAGGTTGACAAGTGTAGTGTGAAAACTGAAAGTTTGTCAGAAGTAATAAATTTCGCTACACTCTGACTTAATTTAGCAAAAGAATTAATAAAACCGGAAAATCGAAAGTTAATTTAGTGACTGAAGTTAATAGTGAGCTTTCTTTCTGAAGCACATCGAAATTCAGTAAAATACGGTTAGTCTTGGACTACCTCAACAATCATGTCAAAAGCTACTTGAATCTACGCAATTTAGAAATAATAGATTTAACTTTGAACTTGAATTAAATGATTCTGAACAATTAACAATAGTAAAACTTAGTACGTACCAAGCTGAGCTGCAGTCACAGGTAAGCTAATATACGGTAACAAAACTCTTAATTCGTGCTTGTGTAATCTAAATATTGTAGCCAGCTGTGAATACTTTAACTGAACTTTGAAATTAAAGCAGTGAAATGCTATAATATTACTTTAATGCTGGCGTTTGAATTTCAACGACACTTGGGTTCATTCCGGAAAAGGAAGGGACCCTGCTTGGTAATGCAATTGGGACAATGAGCAACAAAGGTTCATGCTAAGTAGCTGTAATTTTGTGATGCAACAATTTTAAAAGTTTGAAAAGCTGATGTCTGCCATACAGTTCTAAAACTTTACGTGCTTCCAGTCTTCCTTGTTGGTTGATTGAAGGTTTGAAGCCGTCGATCGAGGAGGTGGCGACAGTCACTCATTGTCGGCCGTCGCTGTTGCAGAAGCTGGATGTTGGCGCGCCTTCTTCTCGACACGGTCACCAGACGAAACGGGCTCTTGATGTGCACCAGCTAATGCTTCCCGTCCGCGACACCATGTCAGAAACTATCATCGCAAGTCGAGCGCAATTACATGCTGCCAAACCCCGAAAGCGCGGCAACTCGCGGGAGCTTCACACACAACACACCTGCTCCACTCGCTACTCCAGCCAGACTCCCTCTGCCCGCGCTCCACGAAACAGAGATAACACTACCAAAGATCCTAAACACTCTGGTTCTCCACACGACCTATCGACGTATTCGTTCGATAGCATAGTTTTCCCTAGGCAAGACCCAGCGTAAAAATACAAATAATATTTACAAAACAAACCAATTATAAATCGACATAAATGCATATATATACAAATAGTAAAACAATTACAATATACAAAGACACAGAAATGTCATATCTTGAGGTAACAAAACAAGGAAACAGAATTATAGTACAATACATGGAAATAGGAGGATATGCATTTCCGGCGTTACAACATGTTCTCCATACTCTGGCTTTAATTACCAGCTCCAAGTGCCGAGAACTTTTCCGATAAAAATCTTGTTGGATAAAACAGCTGTAATCAACAATTGCATAAGGTTTTCCGGGTTCAAGGGAAAGTGTTTTCATTTTTTTTTTTAGGGTGGAGAGATGCAGATTGTATCTATGTATTCACCCAGTTTAGCTTTTTATCTATTATTACTTCTAACTCTTTGCTGCTTTGCTGGGAGAGTGAAATTTATGTCCTATCTAGAATTACAGAATGTAGAGTTTCCCGAAATTTCCTACTATTGAGACCGGAATGACCAAACAAAACAGCTAAGATGTTGGATATATCTATTTTGTTAACGTACACAGATCAGCACTGACATTCGTGATAACCGACATCAAGTTAATTAGTTATGGACGTAACCTTAATGAAAGTTATCAGCATACGTGTGGTATTTGTGTGACAGAAGCAATGAGAAACTGACGCACAACGAGAAGAGTATCGGACTCAATACAGAACCCTGTGGAACTCCTGCCTTCATTGCAGTTCTGTGGCCCCAGACGTGACGCATTGTTGGCGAGACGCCCGTTATGACTGCAATCATTATACTTCACTCGGCGACGTTCAGCCTGCTAAGTATTGCAGTTAAAATCTCTAAGAGTATCTAAGGCTTTGTCAAACTCTAAAAAACACCTTGCCTGTCCACCGACAGTTCCAGGTCTTTTGATATTCAGCAATTTATGAATGCATCTGCTTATTACTTAATATATGACGGCCGCTGTGGCCGAGCGGTTATAGGCGCTTCAGTCTGGAACCGCGCGACCGCTACGGTCGCAGGTTCGAATCCTACCTTGGGCATGGATGTGTGCGATGTCCTTAGCACAGTTAGGTTTAAGTAGTTCTGTTCTAGGGGACTGATGACCTCACATGTTAAGTCCAATAGTGCTCAGAGGCTTTTGATCCATTTGAATCTAATATATTTCTTAGATATAAAAACTAATTAGTAGCTATTAGAAAGTTATTAACAGACATTTGACATTTGGACCTATGTGTAGAAGTTGTCTCGTAAGATTTAATTCCAAGCAAAGGTTTTTCACTGACAGAGTGGAGGTCACATAATTAATTCGTATCCATAGCTATTTTTCCATAAAATTAGATCCGACACATCAATCTCGAAAAATTAACATCTACATCTTTTTGTTTAAAATTGGATGAAAAGCGGGAGCAGATGCGAAATATTATAATCTGGATTGATTTGTTTGAAAATGTCGTTTTAACTTTGAAGCTCGTCGATCATTCATTTGCCTCCAATCACCTGTTTTTCTTGAAACCTGCGCGCAGAAACAAAAATTTCTTGCTTTTAATCTTGTTTGCAACATTAAATGTCAGTAAATAGCCCCAAGGAGAAACATGTTGACCAACAGAGCATATCTGTGCAACTCTGACGTACGATATTTTATAGCAATGACGTGTTGACTACTCAGAATTGCGAAGTGCGTGCGCGAGACCTGTATCACACTTTTCAGTTCTTCTAAGAATGACGCATTGTTTCGGCGTATTCGTCGTAAACCCGACGGTCACGTCTAGCGGCGTCCTGATTTTGACTCTGCCTGTTCAGGACGATAACACAATGAGAAGACTGACCGTTAAAATGGCAAAGCATTTCTCAACAGGCGACTAAAATGTGTCCAACAGTCTGCGTGTACCCATCCATAGCAAAGTGCTATAAGTTAATCCAGAAAGACTGACAAAACAGACATAACAAGTCATGATAAGAAACTATATGTTGAAACTGTGATTATAAACCGGTGTGGAACACCATGTAGAAATAAAATGAATTCCCCATGGTACTTGACAGAACATTACAAAAACAAGATTTACGAATTACACATCAAACTATCGTGAAAATAATCTTTCCAAAGTATCACACGAACAGAATAGCTCTGTCGGCATTCTTTATGACACAATTTAACTTGAAGGAGGATTCGTCTTGAATATCAAGGAAAAGTCAAATTGGTTATGGAGGGATGTGTGAAGGGTAGAAATTGTAGAGGAAATCAAGGTTTGAATTCAGTAAGCAAGTTTAGCTGGAAATAGGTCTCAAATGCTACGCAAAGGTGAAGAGGCTTGCACGCGGTAGATTAGCGGGGAGAGCTGTATAAAACTACTCTTTCACTGAAGATCACAACATAAACCACTGTAAGCTGTGGTAAGGGCTTATATTTACCTTGATATGAAATGGGATGTGTCCACAGCACGTCTATGTTTCGAAGAGTATGCAGGCAGTACGTAAACATATCTTCAGCGCTACCGGGAGGCACTGTTTTAGGAAGAAGTAGTATCTGCTGTTTTACAAAACATGGATTAGTCTTCTGAGAACCTTGTGATCGGACGTTGTATCATATAAACAAGCAGAATTACTGAAGAAAGACTAAACTCAGCCCTCTATAACATCAGTACAATGTCATATACTCTCGCGTGAGATCATGACGATACAGCTTGGCAGTCGATGACGATGACAAAAATAATACTTTCGCTGATGCGTGAAGGTTGAACTAAAGACAAATTGAAAATTTCTATGATCCGTCTGGGATTCGACGACCAGTCCTAAGTAAAGAAGGGAAAGCTGAAAGGTGGAAGCAGTATATAGACAGTCTATGCAAGGGAGATAAATTTGAAGGCAATATTATAGAAAGGAAAATGGACTTAGATAAACATGAGGTGGGTGATGTGATACTGCGAGAAGAATTTCACAAAGTTATGAGAGATCTAAGTCGAAACAAGGCCCCAAGAATAGACGATATTTCGTCAGAACTACTGATAGCCTTGGGAGAATCAGCCATGACAAAACTTTACCATCTGGTGTGCAAGATGTGTGAGACAGGCGAAATACACTCGGAGTTGAAGAGGAATGTAATAATTCCAATTCCAAGGGAAGTAGTTTCTGACAGGTGTGAATATTCCATACCTGTTAGTTTAATAAGTCAGTTGCAAAATACCAACACGAATTTTTTGCTAAAGAACGGAAAAACTGGTAGAAAGCGGCCTCGGGGAAGATTAGTTTGGAATCCGGAGAAATGTAGGAACATGCGAGGCAATACTGACCCTACGGCTTATCTTAGAAGATAGGTTAAGGAAAGGCAAAAATACATTTATAGCTTTTGTAAACTTGGTGAAAGCTTTTGGCAATGGTGACTGGAATACTCTCTTTGAAATTCTGAAGGTAGGAGGGCTCAAATACATTGAGTGAAAGGCTATTTACAACTTTAACAGAAACCAGGCGGCATTTATAAGACTCAAGGGGCATGAAAGAGAAGCGGTGGTTGAAAATGGAGACAGGGTTGTAAACTATCCCCGATGTTATTCAATATGTACATTGAACAAGCAGTAAGGAAATCAAAGTGAAATTCGGTGTAAGAATTAAAGTTCAGGGAGAAGTAAAAACTTTGAGGTTTGTCGATGACATTGTAATTCTGTCAGAGACAGAGCAGTTGAACAGAATTAACAGTTCTTCAAAGGAGGATATAAGATGACCATCAACAAAAGCAAAACAAGGATAATGGAACGTAGTCGAATTAAATCCAGTAATGCAAAGGAAACAAGATCAGAAATAGAGACACTTAAAGTAGTAGATGTGTTTTGCTATTTAGGCAGCAAAATAATTGATAATGGCCGAAGTAGAGAGAATATAGGCAATGGCAAGATAAGTATTTCTGAAGAGGAGAAACTGGTTAAAATCGAATATAGATTTATGTGTTAGGAAGTATTTTCTGAAGGTATTTGTCCGGCGTGGAGCCATGTATGGAAATGAAACAGGAACGATAAACAGATTAGATAAAAAGAGAACAGTAGCTTTCGAAATGTGGTGCTACAGATGAGATTGGTGCTGAAGATTAGATTGGTCGATCACGTAACTAATGAGAAAGTATTGGATGGAAATGGGGAGACAAGAAATGTGTGGCACAACTGGACGAAAAGATGGGATTGTTTGATAGGACACATTCTGAGACACCAAGGGATTACGAGTTTAGTATTGGAGGGAAGTATTGGAAGGAGGGGGGGAAGGAGGATTTGCAGAGGGAGACCAAGAGATGAATACAGCAAGCAGATTCGGAAAGATGCAGGCTGCAATAATTCTAGGGAGATGAAGACGCTAGCACAGGTTAGAGCAGCATGGAGTGCTGTGTCAAAAGAGTCTTCGATTTGAAGACCACAACAACAACAACAGTTATATAATAATATTACTAGAAGGCTACTGTGTTACCCATTGGTCTACGCATTTGTCTTCAGGACGAGAGGAGTTAAAATATCATCAGGCATCCGCGATTTCCCTAATCTGTCTGATAGGAATTCCAGGATTGCCCCTGCATGAAGGTCGCCGTCGATTTCGTAACCACATTTGTGTAACTGAGAGTAAGGCTGCTTTTGTATTGGTCTCGATAATACAAGACTTTCGTCCTTAATCTAGGTTCCTACTTTAGATTTATAAAAAGGTGTATCTTTTTATCAGGATTATAACTTTGGTGATGATGCATGCATAAGAAAACAAGGCAAGCACTTAGACTCAACCTCCCAAATTATTGAATTTAAGCAATATAAATTTGATAAAAATAATTACTTACCCCACAGTAATAAAATAATTTTAACTTCAAAGGGGTACCAACGAACATACAACAGAAAAGTTAACCAGAAATATACTTATACGAATCATTCATAAGAAGCATAACCTCACCCTACTGGAACTAACCTTACAAAGAGGGTACTGAAATAATTATTCAACAACAACAGTAGCTCTCCACATAGAACAATAATACCCAAGTACAACAAACACCTTAACCACATACCAGATAGACAACAGTATGAACAACTCGATATTTTTCGGCCTCAGAGCGATTCTGTAGATCCTGCTGTCAGTAGATTTCCCTTATGGCACAACATTTACCAACATAACAAAAGCAAAATTCTATGATGTGAACGTTATATGTGTACCAAGCTGCAAACTTTTCGCCTTGGTGGCCACGTACGCCTCGGTAATTCCTTTTGGTCTGTTCAGCGGATGGTGCGTGCCGGACCAGAGATAAATGCCTCCTGAAGCACGAGCCGTTGACCAACGATATTACAGTGGCGCAGGCAGGGCTCCGTTAGTGGGAAACGGCTATGACAGCGGCTCCCGCAGGCGAGGGCGTGACGTGGTTTCTGCATTCCAGCCGCGCCGCTGCCCATTACACGCCTGCCAACGGTCCTGCACGTGACGCTCAGCTCATCATGGACGAAACTGCCTCCGTAATTCGTCCGTCGGTCACGGTGTTAAAGTCATTCAGCCCTCTGGTACCCTCCGACTTCTGCAACATAAGCTGAGTGAAGCATATCTTCGTGACAAGTGAAGCTTTCTGCGTGAGTATCAATACGACGTCTGAGGATTCTTCAAGAACAGGACAGAGGAAGGGGCATGGACGATCTCTTGAGTTAGCCACTGAGGCCTACTGAAGTACCTCTGATGGTAAAGGCACTCATTCCAAAACCACATATTTGAAATCAACTTCTGAGCCAGTTCTCACGAATACATACAACCTTTGTTTTCCCCTAATTTTCATTTCTGTGCTCATCCACGATAACACGAAAATATCACAGCATAGTTGACAGTCAGCTGTTTGTAGTGCTGCTCATGAAAAACAATAGACGCCTCATTGTAGTAGATTTTCTCAAAACGTTTTCTCATGACGCAAGATTTAGCATTAGGTGGTCGCAGCCTTGCCCTTGCTCGTGAATACACAATTAGTTGTGAAGGAGTTCTAAAGCACCACACACGCCGAAGTACCGCAGAATAAAAAAAAAATAAAAAAAAAGTCGTTAAAACCACTATAACTTTTGAGCTGCATTCCATTTGCGTAAAACAGAATATCTGACCAAAGAATCCAGACATCTACGTCTGGACATTAATATATGAGACGTCCAGTCTTCGTCTTTATGACGGCTGCAGCTCTGCTGTGGACGCTTTAAGTGAGATGGTCGAATGTCTGTCGAGGACTAATGGCAGCCCATACCTCCTTAAGAGCTGAAACCACAGAAGACAGCGATGTATATTGGATTCTGGAGCGAAGTCGATGTTTTAACTCAAGCTAAAGGCGTTGCATCGAGTTCGAGTCTAGGCTCTGGACAGGCCAGTCGATTTCAGGAATCTTACCGTTCACAAACCATTGCTTCACAGCTGCTGGTTTATGACAAGGTGCATTCTCATGCTGATACGATCGCCGTCTCCGAACTGTTCCTCTGCTATATGCGGCACACAATCCCGTAAAATGTGTTCATATCCTCGCACATACATCGTTTTCTTAAGTGCAGTAAGGGGAGGATAACCTAACAACAAAAAACACCGCCATATCGTAACAGTACTTCCTCTGTACGTCACAGTCGACACTGCTCATGATGACAAGCGACGTTGTGCAGGCTTTCGCCAAATCGAAACCCCTTCACTGCATTCTCAGACAGGGTACAGCGCGGTCCACCACCCATAAATCACGTCTTCCCAGTCATACACTGCCCAGTGACGTCGCTCTTTACACCTCATAAAGCGTTGCTCAGAACTGACTACAGAAATATGTGGCCAGTGAGGAGCTGCTCCAACATTCTTTGTATCTCCTCACACGCAGTCATTGAGCTAGGCGGACTACTGGTAGCACTTTGAAATTCACGAGTTATTCCTTCCACTGATTTCATGCAACGTTTTGACAACCGTCGTACGCAATGCTCGACCTCCCTGTCTGTCAGTGCGTGTGATCTGTTCGGTGCTGGGTTAGCTTTGATTATTCCTTCGCATTTCCACTTCACAGTCATATCACCAACTGTCAACCTGAACAGGTTACAAAGGGTTGAAATGTCCCTGATGGATTTGTTTCTTAGGTGACATCCAGTGATTAGTAAACGTACGAAGTAACTGAACACTCCCGGGAGAATCGTTTTACTGCCATTGCTCATCTGCTGCCAACACAATACTCCCCGTCACCCTCTCGTGACATCTATTTGTCAATTCCACGTTAAATAGGGGTACGGATACTTCTGATCCGAAAATGTATCCCATGTATGAGTGACTTGCCGTGGGGGAAAAGTATTTATTGAAATTAGCATCTCTGAGAAGTGAAAATTCGTGTGTAAGTACCTATACAGTGACCGAGAAGCGATGAGCAACAGGACAGAGAAAATGGTATGCATGGTCCCTTGAGTCGGCCATTGAGGCCTACTCCAGTACCTTAAATGGTAAAACCACTGACTCCAAAAGCAATAAACTCCTGATTCTGTTCCCACGAATATTTACCGGCTTTCTTTTGTTGTTGATTTCGTATCTATCCTTATCCACAAAAACAAACAGAACACTGTCCCATCAGGCCTTGAAGGCCCAAGGATTCTGATCGGCCGCCGTGTCATCCTCAGCCCGTAGGCAGCACCACATACAGATACAGAGGGACACGTGGTCAGCACACTGCTTTCCTGGCCATTGTCAGTTTTCGTGACTGGTGCCGCCACTCCTCAATCAAGTAGCTACTCAGTTGTTCTCACAAGGGCTGAGTGCACCCTGCTAGCCGACCGAGGTGGCCGAGCGGTTCTAGGCGCTACAGTCTGAAACCGCGCGACCGCTACGGTCGCAGGTTCCAATCCTGCCTCGGGCATGTATATGTGTGATGTCCTTTGCTTGGTTAGGTTTAAGTAGTTCTAAGTTTTAGGGAACTGATGACCTCAGGATGACCTCAGAAGTTAAGTCCCATAGTGCTCAGAGCCATTTGAACCATTTTTTTGCATCCTGTTTGTCAACAGCACTCGGCAGACCTGGACGGTGACCCATGCGAGTGTTAGCCAAGACCGACAGCGCGTAACTTAATTGATCTGATGGGAACCGGTGGTACACTGCATCAAGGGCGTTGGATATGCTCATCCATCATAACACTAAAATATCAGAACACCCGGAACAGTCAGCTGTTCGCAGCGCTGCACATGAAAAACAGTAGACGAATAACTGTAGAAGATTTTGGCAAAACCTTGCCTCATGACGCACTGAAATGTAGGTTCAAATGGCTCTGAGATCTATGGGACTTAACATCTGAGGTCATCAGTCCCCTAGAACTTAGAACTACTCAAACCTAACTAACCTAAGGACATCACACACATCCATGCCCCAGGCAGGATTCGAACCTGCGACCGTAGCTGTCACACGGTTCCAGACTGAAGCGCCTAGAACCGCACGGCCACACCGGCCGATTTGAAATGTAAGATTTAACATCACGACGCTAGCAGAAGGCCTGTGCTCTTCACTGTGAGGGCGTCACAACAAATACGCTGCAGAGTAACTCTTGAGAGTTATGTTCTGAAGTGCCGCAGAGTACAAAAAATTGTAGTTAATGGCACTATGATTTTCGAATAGTATTCCATCCCCGTAAACAGAATACTTGTTTGTCTTATAAGGTCATATAGAACGCTACGCGCTGGTACAGTTTTTATCGTCTTCATCACTATCATCAACCATTGACATCCGCTCCTGGATAAAGGCCTGCTCTGAACTTCTTTCTATGGATTAAATTCGTCAGCGATAAGAAGCCAGGCTGCTCTGTATTTTTTGTAGTAATGTCTGCCCACTACCAATTAGGTCGGCCTCTAGATCTCTTCTTATCTCTTGAAATGTTACAAAGAACTTTCTTGACCCATCTACCGCTAACTCGCATGGCTGCGTGTCGCGCTCAACATTTTCAGTGCCCTATTAATTACATCTTTTACTGCAGTTTCTTCCTGGTTATTTGTTTTGCCTCTCGAGGTAATTCCTAAAATGCATCTCTCCATTATTCGACGAGAAATCGTCAGTTTTGTCAATGCTTTTTATACTGGAAGTTCATATCTCACTATCTTAAGTCGGAACTAGTAACATACCCAACTTGTAAACTTTACTTTCAGTAGTATTAGAATCTTAGTTTTGAAAGCTTAATGTATATATCAGAAGCACTCCAGGCCATTTTTTTGTGTTTCTATCTTTTCATTGTTATCCACTTGATACCTTCAACTGCTTTAAATACAAATGTTCGTTGACGGGTTGTTTCATTTCATAGTTGGCGCTTTCGATGTGTTCAGTTTACGTTATACTAGTCTTACTGCAATTGATTTTCAAGTCTGCTTCCAAACTTGCTCTGATGGGTTCTTCCATTATTGTTGACGCAAACAGTACATTGTGAATAGCAAAGCGAAGATGGTGGAGAAATGTTCCACTAACACGTATTTTTCCCTCTTTTTTCCAGTTTACGGGTTTGAAAACTTTCTGGCGATGCTGAGAATAGTTTCATGAATTGGAAACGCCTTAACGGACTCGTCTTTCAGTTCTGAATTTGCCATTATAACAATAAAATTTAATGAAGCCTATAACAGTGAGGTACATATTCTTCAGTACACAAACACAGATTGAGTCGATGCCTTACTTCGCAAGGCGACTTAATACAGATTTTATTGAATTTCAGTCAAAACATTTTTATAGGCTCTATGAATCCTGGAAAATGGTAGAAGTCATTGCAACTTTCCATTATTTCTTCCATAAAGTGCAAATGCTCAACTGTCCCATTTATTGACAGATCGTCCTTTCGCTCGATTAAATTCCATTATTGTTTTTCGTGAAACTACACAAAGAATTTTTGGAAAGAACAAGGAGATACTCTATAGAAGTTCTATAAGCTTACGGCGATACCTGCACTGCTCTATAGATGCGAAAGAGATGAAAGAGATGAAAAAAGAATAGAAACATGTGAAATTAACTTCCTTAAATACTTGGTTGGATGTACTTCAATGGATAAAATAAGAAATGACGACATTCGAGTTGAACTGAACGTGCAAAATATGATTGACACCATAAGACAATATCAGATAATGTCGAAAGGACACAGAAACCGAATGCCAGATACAAGAATCAGTAAAACAAGAAAACAGTACAAACCAAGAGGAGAAAGATCTATAGGAAAACCAATAAAGAGATGATTTGATCAATTCTGAATGCGACGGTACGAACCAAAAGGGTCACTCCTTGATGTAGATGACAATTGTTTTTCTGTGCGACTGGTGAAGATTTTTGTGGATAGCTTTTATATTACGTGTAGGAGGCTGATAGTTGCCTGTTTGTTTCATTGTCTTTCCTGTTTCTCTCTTGTGAAGTAGAAGAATAACAGCATCATCACAGTTTTGATGAATTGTCTTCCTCTGCATAGACTCCGAAAATAATTTTACCAATTCCTTTCGTACTACTTCTTTTCAAGTTCTAAATATTTATATTGGTGCACCGTCACCTCCGGGCGCCTTTCCTTTCTTCTGATTTCGAATGGCTTCACCCATATTATCTGGCATTAGTTACGGAATTTCATGATTTTCGTTACTAAATATCTGGGTTTCTGATTCATTCCTTGAAATGCACAAACACTTAAAGAAACCAGGAAAAGCTTCTACAGTTTTCTCTCTGCTGCTGTGCCATTTGCCACATTTATTCATGAAATGTTGTGTCTAACATTATAATCGTTCCTGTATTGCATTCTCCTGGTCTTACTGCTTTCACTTGTTTCTCCTAGCAATTTCTCATGCACATGTCCTCTCGAAGACATTCTCGAATATGTTTCAGTCAGTTTTTTTTTCATGATTCCATTATCATTTGCTTGAATGTCTTACCATTTCGTTAGTTACTATTTCGTTCCATTCGAGATGTCATGATATGCTTTTTTCGTCTCCATATGTGTAATCTCCATTTTCCATTACGGTGTACTTGTTGTTTAACTTGATTGGTATGCTTCCATATTATTTCTTACTTTTCTTCTCGAAGATTGTACGAAGAATGAACATACTCATCCCCTCGACAAATTCACTACATTATGGCCTCTATCATTTATGATATCAAACCAATAGTTCCTCACTGAAGAATCGGTGCTTTAAAATCCAGCTTTAGCCTAATGTTTCAAGATGCACTGTAACTGTTCGTAGAAGTCTTCACATCCTCTAACAGAGTGTGAGCACATTGAGCAGTAAAACTGAATTACTTCGGTGGAAAATAAAAGTAACTTATTTTTAAAACAGATCTTGAAGTTCCAAGTTTCCTTCAGTACTTCTAACATTGTTTTAATGTTGTTGTTTACAACAAAACTGCTCATGAATTTCACGACTTACCATCGTGTTCTGTTTCTCTGCAATAATACCAATAATACACAAGTTTCGACTATAGTTCTCATTAGTCTTCGTTTCTTTGCCATTCATCCGATGACATTATCATATCATATTTGAGGTTTTTTATTCCTATATCTCCATTAACTCATATTCGGAACCTAAAGTTATAAAATTTATCGTCCTTAAATAAAAAGTGGTAGGGTCCATGTAATTATCAATTCAGCCAGACTTCTCACAGCAACGAGTGCGCGCGTTCCCTCTGCCTACCAGTCCCAATATTCCTCCACCCGCCCGGAAAATCCATGTCCCAGAACGGACGTGTCTGTCGGACCCCAATATCTCTCCCACCGTACGCCAGCCTAACAGGGCCCGTGGAGTCCGACGAAGTGCCAAAACATTACGAAACCTACTTAGTATTGTGTTGGTTTCGAACGGAATGCTCAGTGAATCTGCGCGACATGGATTCGACAAGTCTGTCGTAGATTTTGAGTCGTATGTGGCGTCAGATGTGTACACAAAAGTCGTGCAATTCCCCTAGAATAACGGACCGGTAGTTTGTGGGCGCAGAGCTGCCCTTCGATTGCGTCCCAAATGTGCTCCATCGAGTTCAGATGAACCGAATTTGCTAGACAAGACATCAACATGAATTCGTTACCACTGTAGCTCGATTCTGGCCTTGTGACATGGAGAGTTATCCTGTTGGAAGATGCCTCTGTCGTCGATCTGCCACACATTGCTGCCTGCCCCTGCATTAGAGAGCCGGTAAGCCTCCGACCTCCATTTACTATGGCTCATGGACGTCCGACATCTTGTTGCCAACTCGCATTCTGACCGTACTTTGACCACTTTCCATGGATTCTCACAACATTAGCACGCAAGCAGTAGATCATCTTACTAATTTCCGAGATTCTCGTTCCTAGGCGCCAGGCTGTAGCAATCTGCCTCCTGTCGAAGTCTATTATCACAGCATCACAGAATCGTCGCTAGAATGATTCCCCATTCGTCTCTGCTCCACTATATGCTTTCCTGATCGCGTCACATGCCCACAATACCACCAGGCGGCCACCAGTCCGACGATGGGCTGTGGTCATAATGTTTTGGCTCACCAATGTAAGTGATCAGCGCCTAACCTCGGCGCAGCTATGCTCACAGCAGTCTCAGACCAGATATTTTATAAATCTCAGAGCCTGGGTTCTACACGACTAGTTGAACTTCTCCTCAAGGCTCCAGTCAACAACGACATTTGGCAGTCAGCCTTTGTGTGACTCGATATGCAGTCGAATCTGGTCTGGATGACTACAGACATTGACTCACTTCACTATCAATTCTGCGTGTACCAAATATTCAACTACACTTTATGATCAAAAGTATCCAGATACCCGCAAAAAATACGTTTCTCATATTAGGTGCAACGTGCTGCCACCTACTGCCATTTACTCCATATCAGCCACCTCAGTAGTCATTAAACATCGTGAGAGAGCAGAATGGGGCGCTCCACGGAACTCACGGACTTCGAACGTGCTCAGGTGATCGGGTGTCACTTGTGCCATACGTCTGTACGCGAGATTTCCATACTCCTTAACATTCCTAGGTCCACTGTTTCCGATGTGATAGTGAAGTGGAAACGTGGAAGGGCACGTACAGCACAAAAGCGTACAGGACGACCTCGTTTGTTGACTGACAGAGACCGTCCACAGTTAAAAGAGGGTCGTAATGTGTAATAGGCAGACATCTATCCAGACCATCACACAGGAATTCCAAACTGCATCAGGATCCACTGCCACTACTATGACAGTTAGGCGGGAGGTGTGGAAACTTGGATTTCATGGTAGAGCAGCTGCTTATAAGCCACAGATCACGCCAGTAAATGCCAAACGACGCCTCGCTTGGTGTAAGGTGCGTAAACTTTGGACGACTGAACAGTGGAAAAACGTTGTGTGGATTGGCGAATCACATGTGGCGATCCGATGGCAGGGTGTGGGTATGGCGAAGGCCCGGTGAACGTCTTCTGCCAGCGTTTGTAGTGCCAACAGTAAAATTCGGAGGCGGTGGTGTTACGGTGTGGTCGTGTATTTCATGGAGGGGGCTTGCTTCCCTTGTTGTTTTGCGTGGAACTATCAAAGCACAGGCCTACATTGATGTTTTAAACACCTTCTTGCTTCCCACTGTTGAAGAGCAATTCGGGGATGGCGATTGCATCTTTCAACACGATCGAGCACCTGTTCATAATGCACGGCGTGTGTCGGAGTGGTTACACGACGATAACATCGCCGTAATCGACCGTCCTGCACAGAGTCCTGACCTGAATCCTATAGAATACCTTTGGGATGTTTTGGAACGCCGTCTTGGTGGCAGGCTTCACCGACCGACATCGATACCTCTCCACAGTGCAACACTCCGTGAAGAATGGGCTGCCATTCCCCAAGAAACCTTCCAGCACCTGATTGAACGTATACCAGCGAGAGTATAAGTTGTCATCAAGGGTAAGGGTGGGTCAACACCGTATTGAATTTCAGCATTACCGGTGGATGGCGCCAGAAACTTGTAAGTTATTTTCAGCCAGGTGTCCGGATACTTTTGATCACATATTGTGTATTGTGTACCACGTCGGACTTAAGCAACAAGTGCTGCGAGAGGCCACCACCACAGAGGCACAGTCACTCGCTTGGCGTCTCTCAGCTCGGTGCAGCAGCCTGGAGATGGCGCTCGCAAACACGGACCTCTTTTTGCTTCTGCACCAGTTCCTCCAGTAATTTGCGTACGTTCGACGATCGTGTGGACGGCCAATAGGGAACGCTGTCAACCGTGGATTACCCCACTTCCATCTTGCACTCGCGGACTGGGAAATCCTTCCGCCAACAGGCACAAAAACGACATGCGGCAGACGCTCACAAAGTTACGAGCCAGCTGTTACTTTAGTTCAGGTCTCCAACCCACTCAGTACAGTACTCTGAAGACTACGTTCCCACTCAGCAGTCGCTGTTTAGGGAGTAAATGTACTATCAACAGTGTCTGCAAATATTACTATCAGTGATACAGTGTCATAGACCGCCAAGACATAGTAAAGTTATCTAGATACCATTGCGTTAAATTTAGAACTTCAAGTGTCGTGCATCATATTGTAGTAAAGTACCATTCTGTAACATACTCTTAATCATTGTTACTTTTTATTGTGTTGCCACTTCTCTGTTTTACTGCCGCCCTGTCAAACAAGTGTTAAGTAGCAAGTGTCCGATGGCCACCTTAACTGCACTGTGGCTACCGTGGACGTTTGCGCTGAATTAATAATGGCATTTGGCTACTATGTTTACAACAAATTATGTGCAACAATATCTTCGACAGGCAATGTTATTCGACGTCTTAGAGGTGCGGCTTTTCAAAGAATTTTTACTACTCATTAAAGGCTGACAGTGCTGTATTCCTAAAAGCATAGTGGATTGTCTCACCTAAAGAAGATCCCATATGTTGCAGTACCGGTCAGGCCGCTGCACGTGCAGATTAGCCTTCTTCCAAAGGTTAGCCTCGGCATGCCTGTGGGTTTTGATTCATACTTCAACGTAATTCTAGGGGTTCCAGAGATGTAGCGGAGGCCCCACAATTGAAATAAACATTAAGGATAAGAGATGGCAAACAAAAAGCGAATTCCGCAGTATTGTCGTAACAAAGTTCATTATGATGAAGCCTCTTTCACAGTTGGATGTGCTCACAGGGCGTGTATCAACTCAAACAAACCTCATTTCATGTTTTCTCCACTGTTGTCTATGTAATACCTGAGTCCTTCTCTTACATTTGGATAAGAAAGAAGAAAAAAAGTGACCCATTTTTCCTAGGTTTCCTTCTTCTTCTAGCCATGGGCTCACAATGTCATATGACCATTTTTACTGTCTAAAATATCGATCTCTTTCATGAAGGATCTGAATTCTTCACTGTCATTCGGAATTTGGCTTTATCTCAAATTGTCGTTTAGGCTCTGACAGAACTGCTTCCTATTAATTTGAGTAGTCATTTTGCTTCATTTTCTTCTGGGAACCGTGAAACGTCTTTGAAGCGCCATTCGGAAATAGCTTTCTTTGCTTCCTTCATGCAAGCAGCTGGCATTTCGTTCAGTTGTTCAATGGCTCTTATTAATCTCGTAATTGCCCCATATGATGACGGAATATTAACACTGTCCTTCTGCAGATATTGTGAGAGGATAATAATCTCTTCAAGAACAACAGAAAATGGTCCATTGTTGTTCACTAACTCAAGGCTTGATAGTGTTTCCTCCAATCCCTTGAACTCTTCCCTTGATTTTCTAGTCATGTCATTAGAACATCTAATGAAATGAGCATTCAGAGCTTGGTAGGACTTCCGTACTGCTTGCACTGCTGTGAAGCTTGAGGGCACCCAACGTACTCAGAATACTTTAGATATCTTCTTACGTTCTGCACCTAACTCTTGTGCAACAACCGACAGTCCATGCTGATTCTTTGGAGACTGATGATACAAAGTATACAGATTATTAACATAATGCTAGTATGATCCACACCAGGAACCTTTTCGATTGCATCAACAACCCCTGATTGAATTAGGTGGCACAATCAATGCCATGTGAATAGTTTGTTGTACTTGTTCTTAAGTCGCTCTAAAACACCTGAATTCCTACGAATTACACTAGAAACATCACTGCATGCTCCAATCAAATTGTCATTCAAATAACTTGAAGGGAAATTATGGTTCGAGAGACATTTCAGAACTTCTGCTTCTATCGTTCCTCTATCTGTTCTTTTTAAGTTCAATAATATACAAGAAGAAGGTATTTTCACAACCAACCCTCACTTCAGACCTTAAATATTTTATTAAAACTGATGGTGAAGCAACAGATGTAGACTCATAAATAAGTATAGAGATTTTGGACTTCTTCGATATTATGGATGAACGGAGTTCCTTCCTCATAGTGTCTGCAATGCAATCCGTGAGGGTGTCACAACTGAGTTTAATATGCAGTGTTTTGCTCATGTGGGGACTGTTTTGAATTTGGAAATACACAAACTTGTGAAAGACTAAAAATATACTATGTCATCAAAAGTATACGGTCACATGGCCGAAAATTACTTAGAAGTTCGTGGTGCTCTTCATTGGTAATGCTCAAATTCAGTACGGTGTTGGCCCACCCTTACCCTTGATGACAACTTCCATTCTCGCTGGTATACGTTCAATCTGGTGCTGGAAGGTTTCTTGGGAAATGGCTGCCCATTCTTCACGGAGTGCTGCACTGAGGAGCGGTATCGATGTCGGTCGGTGACGCCTGGCACGAAGTCGGTATTCCAAAACACCCCAAAGGTGGTCTATAGGATTCAATGCAGGACTCTGCGCAGGCTAGTCCATTACAGGGATGTTATTGTCGTGTAACCACTCCGACACACGCCGTGCATTATGAACAGTTGGCCGATCGTGTTGAAAGATGCAATAGCCATCCCCGAATTGCTCTTCAACAGTGGGAAGCAAGAAGGTGCTTAAAACATCAATTTAGGCCTTTGCTGTGATAGTGCCACGCAAAGCAACAAGAGGTGCAAGCCCTCTCCATGAAAAACACGACCACACCGTAACACCACCGCCTCCGAATTTTACTGTTGGCACTACACACGCTGGCAGATGACGTTCACCGGGCATTCACCATACCCACACCCTGCCATCGGATCGCCACATTGTATACCGTGATTCGTCACTCCACACAACGTTTTTCCACTATTCAATCGTCCAATGTTTACGCTCCTTACACCAAACGAGGCGTCGTGTGGCATTTACCGGCGTGATGTGTGGCTTATGAGCAGCAGCTCGACCATGAAATCCAAGTTTTATCACCTCCCGCCTAACCGTCATAGTACTTGCAGTGGATCCTGATGAAATTTGGAATTCCTGTGTGATGATCTGGATAGATGTCTGCCTATTACACATTACGACCATCTTCAACTGTCGGCGGTCTCTGTCAGTCAACAGACGGGGTCGGCCTGTACTCTTTTGTATTGTACGTGTCCCTTCACGTTTCCACTTCACTATCACATCGGAAACAGTGGACGTAGTGATGTTAAGAGTGCGGAAATCTCGGGTACAGACATATGACACGAGTGACACCCAATCATCTGAGCACGTTCGAAGTCTGTGAGTTCCGCGGTGCGCCCCATGGAGTACCTTGCAGTAGGTGGCAGCACAATGCTCCTAATATGAAAAAGTATGCTTTTGGGCTTATCGGGATACTTTTGATCACAAAGTGTAGTTTGTTATTTTTTGCTACAAAATATGCTGTGCGAAACACTTTCCTTGTACTTTCAAAAATGGTTCAATTGGCTCTCACCACTATGGGACTTAATTTCTGAGGTCATCAGTCCACTAGAACTTAGAACTACTCAAACCTAAGTAACCTAAGGACATCACGCACATCCATGGCCGAGGAAGGATTCGAACCTGCGGCCGTAGCGGTCACGCGGTTCCAGACTGTAGCGCCTAGAGCCGCTCGGCCACACCGGCCGACCTTTCAAACATGTCTTTCTGCTATTCAGGTTCAAAGTTTTCTAGAACATTGTGTTTTCTTTGTTTTAGTTGTCTGCATGCAGTTAAATGGGCTTCGGATCCCTTTGTTTACGGATTATTTTTCAATGATGTTAACTGTGTTTGTTTACTTCCAAAATGAGCCCCCGAAATACTTCTCCATTCTTCAGAAATGTTGATTATCTCGGTCCAGTATTCTACACTTCTTTATACACTGAGTTACCCAACTTGCCTTCCCTATTCACTAACCACTCTTAGTTCGTCTTAAATTTTGTCCATATACTGTCGTTCCAACAAACAAGATAGTTAGATATGTTTTGGGAATTCAAATAACAGGTAATTACTTCACGTGATTGGCTTTTACCTTCAGCAGTACGTGTTATGGTGCTACTATTCGTATATGAAGTAGATTGGCCATTGTCAGCTTCACTTTATTTCGAATCACACGGACCGTCTTCTGTAGTTGAAACTCCGGAAGTAGATTTACTGAAATAGTCTACTATACTACGTTTCGTACTGAAAAATTACACCTTTTAATTACTAGCACAGTTTATACAGTTTTCACTTAATAACGTAATACGCGAGGTCTTGAAACGCCAAAGTAATACGTATAAGCGAAGGAGTCAACAGAGCTGCTCACTACGACGCCTACAACTTCACTGAGAAGAAAACTGAACAATACCCGTACCGGCCGTGGAGTGGCTAACAGCATTAATTCTGTTAACAATCGGACTGTAAATACACAAAAGCAGGGCACGACAATGACCCGAAATAATAAATAGGTCTATCGTAATAATGTCATAGTAGATGACCACGTCAAGAGCCGACATTCGACATCGTGATTGGATCTCTAAAGATTGCAATATCAGCATAAGTAAGTGGTAAATGTTTTTATTTTATTTGTATCTTATCTTACAGAGTACGTTTCAGATAGGAGTCACGTTTTGTTGTATTATTAACATTCAGACGCTCGCGCAATTTGAAGCAACGTTAACGCTGGCGCGACGGCATTTACAGCGTCACGAATTGGTTTTCGTTTTCGAATGCGCATACATTATTACATCGAACTATAGAGTCAAATCAGTGTCAAGGTAACGAGTCATTAGGTCAGCCGATACATTACCAGGGACTACCTGAGGATCAAGCGCGTAACGAGTTAAATGTTCCAGAGACGGTGTAAATACCGCCCACGTGAGAGCCCGAAGTTTAGAAAATACAGCATCAGCGTGCCGAAGAACGGAATGAAATATTTTCGGGAATTATTATCATGTCACGCGATATGAGGATCTAAAGGCGAGTCAACATGGCACGTGACTGATGACCTTTAAGTCCCAAGTGCTCAGAGCCAACATGGCATGGGTAACGCCACGCAGTGCCGCTGAGGCCGGCGCAGAACGGCGCAGAACTGCCAAAAATGGAGCAGAATCTACGTAGGTGCCCTGCAGTGTTCCACTGTGTGCGTGCGTATGTGTCAATAATAATGGAAAACGAGAAGTGCCTTCGAAAATGCGCATTTCCTACGATATCCGACACTGCACTGAATTTTTCATTGTCGTGCATAGCGGCGCGGTTTGACGTCGATACCGGCAGCGCTGCGCATAACCTTCTTCTTCGCTTTGCGCGTATGCTGACCCCCATGCGCCTAATATTCATTGTTCAGACACGGAAAATCCACGATGGATTCCGACTCAGGATCTCCGCTATATTGTTAATATTCACTGTTCTCTTTTATTGCGTTTGGTCTGGCTCGAGGAATCCAGAAGCCGGACGTCGTGGCGGTGAAAGGCGGCGTTGCCCACGTCGTCGATGCTCAGGTTGTCGGCGACCACCTGCGTCTTGACTGGTGTCACCGAGAGAAAGCTTCGAAGTACGACCACGAAGCGTTCGTCGTGCTGTCCGCGATCTGCATCGAGACATCGAAGAAGTGCGTGCCACCTCAGCAACAGTGAACTGGAGGGGAACCTGGGCTCCACAATCTGCCAGAAGCCTCCTCAACCTGGGCCTGACGAAAAGGGATCTTTGTGTTGTGTGCTCACGGGTACTCATTGGTGTAAACGTGTCCTTCCGCATGTTCCAGAAGTAAGTACGGAGGATACTGTTGGAGTGTGTGACGCTGAGGCCTGGCGCGCCTTCACAGGCCAAATACCTTCTTATGCGAGACCCCATGTTCTTTTTTATTGCGTTTTTGTCTGGATCATTTATCAATGCTCAGTTGACTTCACAGCTAATATGTTTTGCGAATTATATATCAGAATTGACGATGATTTAATTTAGAGAGACGATGAAAGAGAATTACTGTACTAAGAAAATATTCTCCACGTAAAACAGTAAGGGGACGGTGTACCCCTCGGAGAAAAGTGGGGAGACGACGTCCACCCGCGTTCCCCCTCCAATACGGGCCTGAAGGTCGGTCACTTTTCCTCTTGACACACGTGAGTCAGATATCGAGAAAAAACAAAGCACGTGTTGTTCGACAACAGTCCCTCACTTTTCAGAACCTTGCATGCTGATTGTTGTCCACGACAATAGCTCTAAGAAAGTTATACAACAGATTTTGTACATCTCCTAAGAACGAGATTTCTTGAAGAAAAACATAGCTACTTTTATTTAATTAACCTTTTCGTACTTCCAGTCTCCTATAAAGTTTTTCGTTGAATGTTTCGCCGGTAATGGACTGCATCATGAGGGCTGAACTGTTGATTAGTATAAATAAAACAGTTTCGGCGTCAGTCACTTGTTTATTTTTCCACTACGCATTTCGACGGTTCACACCATCATCTTCGTGTGAAGAATTGTGTAGTTACATTCTGATGATAGTGAAGAGAACAGACGCCTTTTCACCGCACCCGACCAAGGAGAAAGTAGGTTATGTTAAATCTACCGCTGTGATAAAACTGTTTTTCTAGAAAAATCACCGATAAATTAAAAAAAAATTGTAAGAATAAAGCGTACTTACAAGGTAAGTAGAGTCGAAAAAAGTGATACATACTGCTAATTGTTGCATGCGCTCCTCAATATCTTTTTGTTTTATATTAAAATATGGATGGACTGCAACAGAATGGAGATGTGGATAGTCATGAGAGAAAATCATCAACGGTAAGAGCAAAATTAATTTAATTTACTGATTTGTTACCAAATTTAGACTTCTTGATAATTACAAACATGTTACGGATTAAAAGAACAAAAAGCCATCTAATACTGCAGGCGACAGATTGTGGTTGTTTGCATTTTTGTATTATTAAAATTTTTCTTATTTATTACATTTTTATATTTCTTATGTTCTTTCTTGTATTACAAGGTTGATAAAACACATAATACATATATACTGTAGGCGGATTAAAACAGATCTTACATATATACTGTAGCCTATGAATTGAAGAGGTTAAATAAATTGCTGTGTTTTCTCAAATAAATCGCTGTGCTTTGAATTTTATCGTAAATTGTAGAAGAGCTTTAAGTACTACGTCAAAACGTTTGAAAAAGTTTGATCAGCCTGCTTCATTTTCCGCAAGTTTCTTTCTGCGGATGTAGATTTCTAGTTCCTCATGCAGAGACATCTTGCGTCTTTTGTTAATTTGTGTATTATTTTAAGATTGCTTTGTATAACGTCAGATGGATGTCCTTTATCTTTTATATGGGAGGCTATTACAGATTAGCGTGGTGTGTTTTATCGAAAGGCGTTGATGTGTTCTCCGAAACTGGTGTGAAAGTAATGATCTGTTTGACCTACGTACTGAGCTGGGACTTTACTATACATGATTTTATACATGTCAGAGTATGAAATCTGTCTTGGCCGCTTTTTAGGTTATGAGATAGTCTGGGGCAAATTTTAGTGTTTGTTTTTAAATGCAATCCTTATTTTATGTCCTTTGACTATGTTTGGATTTTTTGGAAGGTATTACCAACAAATGGGATGTGTGCTGTTATTGTATTTTTCTGCTTCTTGATAGTTATTTTGTCCGTTATTACATTTTCAGCTGAATTGTCTGTTAGCGTGGGGTTATACACATTAGCTGCAGCTATTTGTCGTGTGATTTGTCGTGTCATTTTAGTAGTAATTTCAAGGTATTTTAGGTTATAAAAATTCCAGCCCTGCGGTTCCAGGTCTTTTTTTTTATATTCATACACAAAATGATTCCTCACTAAGGGCAGCTATCCTCACTGAAGCTCCCCCTCCCCCCTTCCTGACGTCCTTGAGGTGAGATTGTGAGGACACAGTTGATGACTTTGCCGAAATGAAATTCCAAAGAAAAGATTGTAGGTGTAATGCTAACTTTCTAAGTGAATGCTTACATTGATGATTTACATTTACTTCTTTTATGTTTTTCTGTGAATAAACCACATCAATTTGTTTAGTTGTTATTCTTAGATGAGAAGTGGCTTTTGCATTTTCTTCCTACGTACCCGCTTCCCATGCAAAATGCGACATCGTGTAAAACGAACTTGTTCCTGCCCTCGTTCCTTTTCACCACAGAGAGTTGACTGTAGGCAGAAAGATAGCTTTTAAATGTGAAGTCCAAACTAATAACGTCAAAAATAAACGAGCGGGAAGGGCAGACGAGGGTAGGGACGCGCCTACAGGTCTCTGGCCTAGGGCGTCGTCGTCCCTAAACCCGGCCCTGAAAGCAGGCGCTTGCGTAATTCATACCGTAAATATTAGCGAGGTACAGTGTTACACACGGTCGGCACCGCACCAACGTCCAGTAGTTATGCGAGTGGTATTGGTCGCGTTGTCATGTTTTTAGATTTACGTGATACAAATATGAGCTTCTGTACATAGCGCAAGATATCGAACAACAGGTTCTACTGGGGTGCGCAATGGGCATTGTCCTGCTTCCTGAAATCTTTGTTACATTTAGACACACGAAGCAGATCTGACTGCTGATACTTCTCACATCATCAGGCTTTCTCTCGTACAGAACAGCTGGGTACAAATCAATACGAGTTTGTTCTAGAGTTTGCACATTACACTTGCAATGTTTTCAGTTCCTGGTACTGTTTTGTTTTACTGTGTCGCAATACAAAAGGAAGAATTATTTGTGTAGTTGATCAGATACCTTATATCACTGTCCAATGGATATAGTACAGGTGTACGACATTGACATTAAGGAACATCTTGTAGAGGCGGAGCTCGTCAGCTTTCGTACAACGTTCAAAGGACATCTTAAAACACTTCTAAGCCTCCTTCTCTCTTTTTATATTCGGATTACATGCAAATATGTATCCCGAAACATGTCATGAATAAAATATCCTCTTCTACCTAAAATTCAGACCTATCAAAACATGTGATAACGCATTCTGACCGCTGTTTGTTAAAGCAATAGAATATGAGCAGGATAGGAGTATTTTACTGCGCGAAACGTCGTAATAACGGGCATAAAAGAACATTTGTCTGAATCCTACAAACGTAATAAGTTGTAGAAAGCTCGTGGTCTGGCATCCGTAAGGTGTAAGTAACTCAGATTATAGCGAAGCTTGACTCAATCTGTTAATCTAGCCTTTCTATAAAAAAAAATTAAAAAAAACCGGCTCTAAGCACTTTGGGACTTCATATCTGAGGTCATCATTCCCCTAGACTTAGAACTACTTAAACCTAACCAACATAACGACAGCACACATATCCATGTCCGAGGCAGGATTCGAACCTGTGACCGTAGCAGCAGCGCGGTTCCGGACTGAAACACTTAGAACCGCTCGACCACAGCAGCCGGCTCTATTTAAAAATGCGAAAACTAAAGACGTAAAGCAATCCAGTCGTTGATAACATGAACCGCCAGCTCTCTCTACATCTCCAGTTACTGGCTTATCTTCTGTTCCGAAAAACACGCAAAGAAATATATAAAGCATGCAGCTGAATGCAGTTCTGAGTAAAGTGTCCAATGATACACCAACATTAAAAGGAAAATATGTTTATTTCAAGAAGGAGATAAAAATTCGCGTGACGCCTTCTTGAGAGACAGTCTTCACTCCTTCCGATGTGGCTAGGTAAGCGTAGTCGATATGTGGCTTAAATAAGAGAAGTGGCGTTGACAGCAGTTGTGGAATATATACCAAATAAATTAATAAGTGATGGTACTAACCCCCGTGTTACACAAAACAGGTCAGAACACTGCTGCGAAAGCAACGAAAAAAGCATGCCAAATTTAAAAGAACACAAAATCTTCAAGATAAGCGATGTTTTACTGAAGTGCGAAACTTGGCACGACTTTAATTCTGGTCCTATGTGACACAACTTTAATTCTGGTCATACGTAAAGCACACCAGCAGCAAGACACAATCAATACCTTCACTATGCGTTAGGTATCGTAATGTTACTGATGACTGTGCTACTAAAATACTAAAAATAGAGTTATTAAACACGATTATCTGAAATTCCTCCGCCAAAGAAGACTAAATAAATATTTTAGCGTTCGAATCAAGAACAACTGCCAGCATGAGGAACTTAGAAGTAGATATCCTCCATGTAACGAAACAGCTTAAAAAACATTAAACGCAAGGCCTCTGGTCCAGACTGTATATGTCAGTTTCCTTTCAGAGTACGTTGATGCAGTAACTCCATACTTAACTATCATATACAACCACTCGCTCAATCAAAGGGTACCTAAAGACTGGAAAGCTGCACAGATCACACCAATAATCAAGAAAGTAAATAGGAATAATACGCTGAACTACAGACCCATATCACTAACGACGATTTGTAGTAGGATTTTGGAGCATACTGTAGTTGAACATTTTGAATTTATTCAATGAATACAACAAGGATTCAGAAAATATCGTTCTTGCAAAACGAAATTAGACCGTTATTCACACGAAGTAATGAGTGCTGTCGACAGCGGAATCTCAGATTGATTCCATATTTTTATATTTCCAGAAAGCTTTTGACAATATTCGTCACGAGCGACTTCTAATCAAATTGTGTGCCTGCGGAGTATCGTCTCAGTTCTATGACTGGACTCGCAGACTGTCAGAAAGATGACACTTCGTAGTAACCGTCGTAAATTTATCAAGTAAAACAGAAGTGCTATCTGGCGTTCTCGAAGGGCGTGCTGTAGCTTCTCTGCGGTTCCTGATCTATATAAACGATTTAGGAGACAATTTGAGCGGCCGTCTTAGGTTGTTTGCAGATGATGCTGTCGTTTGTCGTGTAGTAAACTCGTCAGAGGGCTAAAACAAATTGCAAACGATTTAGAAGAGTCATCTGTGTGGTGCGGAAATTGGCAGTTGACCCTAAATAATGAAAAGTGTGAGTCATCCACATGAGTACTAAAAGGAATCGGTTAAACTTCGGTTACACGATAAATCAGCCAAATCGAAATGCCATAAATCGAATTAATTCCTAAGAATTACAATTACGAACAACTTAAACTGGAAAGAACACGTAGAAATTATTTTGGGGAAGACGAACTAAAGGTAGCGATTTATTGGTCAAAAACTTAAAAGATGCAACAGGTCTAGTAGAAAGACTATCTACCCTACGCTTGACCCTCCTGGAGCATTTCTGTTCGGTTTTGGATCCGCATCAGGTGGGACTGACGGAGGAAAATGAAAAAGTTCAAAGAAAGACAGCTCTTTTTGTATTATAAGGAAATAGTGGTAGAGCGCCACGGATATGACACGTTATTGTGGTGGCTAACATTGAAACAAAGGCTCTTTTGCTGCGGTAGCATCTTCTCATAGAACTGCAATCACCAACTTTCTCTTCCGAATGCGAAAATATTTTGTTTGTGCCCACCTATATAGGGAGAAATGATCATTGTAATACACTAAAAGAAATCAGAGCTCGCACGGATAGCTTTATGTGTTCGTATTTCCAGCGCGATGTTCGAGAGTGGAACGGACGAGGAATAGCTTGAATGTTGTACGGTGAACCCCATGCCAGGCACTTACGTGTGAACTGCGGAGTAGTCATGCAGATGTAGTTGATTGGCTCAGGAAAATTGATGTCTCTGCTGACGGCAGATAACCTGTCACACTACGTGAAATACACTCCTGGAAATTGAAATAAGAACACCGTGAATTCCTTGTCCCAGGAAGGGGAAACTTTATTGACACATTCCTGGGGTCAGATACATCACATGATCACACTGACAGAACCACAGGCACATAGACACAGGCAACAGAGCATGCACAATGTCGGCACTAGTACAGTGTATATCCACCTTTCGCAGCAATGCAGGCTGCTATTCTCCCATGGAGACGATCGTAGAGATGCTGGATGTAGTCCTGTGGAACGGCTTGCCATGCCATTTCCACCTGGCGCCTCAGTTGGACCAGCGTTCGTGCTGGACGTGCAGACCGCGTGAGACGACGCTTCATCCAGTCCCAAACATGCTCAATGGGGGACGGATCCGGAGATCTTGCTGGCCAGGGTAGTTGACTTACACCTTCTAGAGCACGTTGGGTGGCACGGGATACATGCGGACGTGCATTGTCCTGTTGGAACAGCAAGTTCCCTTGCCGGTCTAGGAATGGTAGAACGATGGGTTCGATGACGGTTTGGATGTACCGTGCACTATTCAGTGTCCCCTCGACGATCACCAGTGGTGTACAGCCAGTGTAGGAGATCGCTCCCCACACCATGATGCCGGGTGTTGGCCCTGTGTGCCTCGGTCGTATGCAGTCCTGATTGTGGCGCTCACCTGCACGGCGCCAAACACGCATACGACCATCATTGGCACCAAGGCAGAAGCGACTCTCATCGCTGAAGACGACACGTCTCCATTCGTCCCTCCATTCACGCCTGTCGCGACACCACTGGAGGCGGGCTGCACGATGTTGGGGCGTGAGCGGAAGACGGCGTAACGGCGTGCGGGACCGTAGCCCAGCTTCATGGAGACGGTTGCGAATGGTCCTCGCCGATACCCCAGGAGCAACAGTGTCCCTAATTTGCTGGGAAGTGGCGGTGCGGTCCCCTACGGCACTGCGTAGGATCCTACGGTCTTGGCGTGCATCCGTGCGTCGCTGCGGTCCGGTCCCAGGTCGACGGGCACGTGCACCTTCCGCCGACCACTGGCGATAACATCGATGTACTGTGGAGACCTCACGCCCCACGTGTTGAGCAATTCGGCGGTACGTCCACCCGGCCTCCCGCATGCCCACTATACGCCCTCGCTCAAAGTCCGTCAACTGCACATACGGTTCACGTCCACGCTGTCGCGGCATGCTACCAGTGTTAAAGACTGCGATGGAGCTCCGTATGCCACGGCAAACTGGCTGACACTGACGGCGGCGGTGCACAAATGCTGCGCAGCTAGCGCCATTCGACGGCCAACACCGCGGTTCCTGGTGTGTCCGCTGTGCCGTGCGTGTGATCATTGCTTGTACAGCCCTCTCGCAGTGTCCGGAGCAAGTATGGTGGGTCTGACACACCGGTGTCAATGTGTTCTTTTTTCCATTTCCAGGAGTGTAGCTAGGTACCGATTGGAAAGTGCGTTCTTGATATCAGAGGTATTACAGTCTTAAAGCGGTGGTAAAGATACTAGAATAAAACAAAGAACCTTTGATCAAGAACATATAATTGCATTAGAAAGTACTGAAAAAGGCTCACTAAACGACGGGGTGACGAATTTAGCTGCTGTGTTACTCAGATGGACTAATATAAACCGGTTTCTATACCGTGCTCCGAAAACTAGCAATCTCACCAAAAAATGAACGTATTGTTTGAACACAGACACGTGCTCGTTAAAAGTCTGGAAATACTGTAAATACTACACCAAGACTTTCAGTCCAAATCAGAACCTTGGCAAACACGTGTAGCACGAGATCTGAGATTGAACAACAGAAAATTACTTCAGTTCTGCTTAATATTCTACTCAACCACAGCAGCGTTTATGCACATCAGCACTTCGCGAATCGGAACCCAAAGACAGGCAACGCTGAACTAGAACTCCCTTTTTGCGTTCTCCAGTGACCGACGCTTTGTGATCGCCCCCTGACGCCGCCTTCACCGCTCACCAAAATGTTTCGTCATCTGATCCAGCTGAGTATATCAAGGACATGCTTTCAGAGATCGATTAATATGTACGAAAATATCTTTACAGAGTGTCTGCGATTTAGCAAACTCGAAGAGAAATCAGTTCTGAAAAAGGCGATTGCGACAACAAACTTTCATAGTTAACTAACAAACGCAAATTATACGAAAATGTTGCTGTTAAATTCTTTCAGTACAATCCATCATTTGAAGCGGCGAGGAACATAAGGGCTTTAAGCAAACTGTCGTCGATTTTGAGATTGTTGGGTGTATGCATACTCCTGTGATCTGTTGATCTCGCGGTGAACCACCTTTTATCAGTGCTATACTCCTACACTGTTTGTATGAACATTATACTGTGAAAAGCTGTCCCTCCTATATATTTGATATTTACTTCAATATGGGCCCAAACAACAAATTTTCATTTCTGCAGGAACGCTCACTGGCTACACTGATGCCCAGTTCTTCATAAAACCTGGAAGCTCTGGAAGGAACCTCACGTTCCATGGTTTCAGCTTTCAAGTCTGTAAAATGGACATCGAAGATTTCTTGACCCTTAAGACTGTTATCGACCCGGTACCAAACCAAAATTGTATGTTCGTGTCAAGAACGTCCATTTCAGAAATTTTACAATGATAATGTTTCCAACAGGTTGTCATTAATTATTGTTTAAAGCAACATATTCTTCACTGGAGTGGTGGGAAGCCATCATTTTCTCTGAGTTACATCGAGCAAGACGACAATCCGTCATTCTCCCACCGTTTGTACATGGCTTGCAAAATGTAGTGCCCAAATATGTATGTGGAAGACAAACATTAACCTTGAAACACAAAGACTTAAAATAAGTGATAGATCAAGCTTGAAGCATATAGACTTAATAAAACTATTGGATTCCATGCCTGAAGTGAACAAACAGTTTCAACTGAACCTGATAGAGAACGTGCACCTTGAAGTGTTCGTATAGGTCATAATTGTGTGTATCGTACATTTAGTATCTCTTCTTTATGTTCTGATTCTAGTTTCGCATTAATTACAAACTACAAAACAGTCAAAAAGACACTATCTGCACTAGCCTATACATTAAAATTTTGTGGATTATCATCAATAATAATAATCCTAAGCATTAATTACAGTTTCATAACATAAGGCGGTTCCATTATTTTTGTAGGAAATATAAGATGTTGATGCCCGGGTAGAAAACATGTCAAACCTATGAGACTGGTGGTTTGCCTATAAATCTGATTTTCACCAACATCTACTTTTCACAGATATTTGTATCTGTGCTTTGGACTCTTATGGTCCTTAGTGCCTCATTTGTAGTTCATCATTTCGTATATTTAAGTAGTCCTTGTCATTCACTCTCACGGCGGGCAACGGAAGAATGGCCACAACCAAAGTGATTACGTATCTGCGTATAGCGTATCGGATACGTGGAAAGTGTTCGTCAACACTTTGAGATTTCATTTGGCTGTTTCGTTGCCTCATATCCTCGGCTGACGGCCACGCGATGAGAGTAGAGCGTCTCGCGGCTTGAGCTGTCATGCGCCAGATATCTTGCGGTTTACTAACGACGGAAGAACTAGCCATTAGAAAAATCCATCCTGACGTAATAAACAGAGTATCGCAATCGGAGAGAATTTGTATCCATGATTATTCTGGTGTAATCGCCTTGCTGAGGATAATAATTGTCAAATAAAAGTAAATCAAAATAAAAGTTTTAATAAACATTTTTGGAGCAGTGATCAAAAATTTTTAAAAATTTTTCTTTCAAAAATTCAGTCTTGATCGCACCACGTATGCCTCAAGAACATAGGTGACCGGTTTCGGTCATATCACATGACCATCATCAGACCTGTAATTTAATTTAGAAAGTGATAGAAGCCTTACTAGATTGACAATAAAATATGACAAAATGCTTATAAGGATAAACTACAATAAGATTTGTTATACCCATGGCAACCTACGAAGATGGTAGGTGGAGCACTCTTCTCCGCTGCTGTGATGTCATCTGGTGCCAGCAAGTGACGGGCATACGTTTAAATTCGAAGATGCCCCGCGTACCTCTTCTCCCTCTACCTCACGTCAACCAATCACTGTAAAACGGGTTCACATAATCGTCAAAACGTAAAAAAAAGTACAATAATAACACAAAAATAGTTATGTGTAAAATATCTCTTTACAACCATGGAACTACTTAAATATTGCATAAAATATTGTATAAAATAATTAAATATCAATTAAAAGCTTTAAAAATAACTGTACAGACGATGTATACTCAGTATGCCCTCTATAAGCTAAGGTGGTACTACCACAATGGTTTCAAAGTCTACGATGTTGTGAAGGTCTTTGGCATCGTGGCATCATATCGATATGTGAGTTGTGACTTGACTGCAAGTATACACCTATGCTAGATTCAGTCTGTCTGTCTTATATTAACATTATTTGGCACTGGAGATATATGTAATAATGGAATGATTAGCTGCAGAGTGGTATGATTATTACATACATTTTTTTTTTAATTTCATAAAACTGATTTATTAAAAATGGAATTATATTTTGTAATATAACTGAGGGGGTTGCTGCAATGTCTATGCAACGTAGCGCGACTCCGATGTGAGTTTATAAGCACTGACATGGGGGTAAGGGATTAGTGTGACATTCATGGCTTTCCGAGGTGCAATGCAGTAATTGCGGAAATATGAACTATGGAGACGTTAACACCAAATGCGTTCAAATAAGACCAGCTATGCTGTCATTTTCTCGGTTGCCGAAGAACAAACACTGTTGGACATCCATCGGAGAATGAAGAATGTGTATGGGGTAGAATGTCTGTCGAAAAGCACCTTCGTGGAATGATGTGAAAGGGGTGCTGCTGCTTCATGATAACGCACGTACCCACATTGTAAATGTCCTAATGCTGAAGTTACGCTAACTCCAGTAGGAGATACTTGAGCACCCATCCTATAGTCATGATCTATTCCCTTGCGATTATCACTCATTCAGTCCCGTTAAGAAAGGCTTTGAACGGTTGACGATTTCCTTAGGACGGGAATGTGCGGCAAGCAGTAACGGACTTCTTCACGCAGCACGACACAGTTTTTTACCAAACGGGTCCTTCAACCTGGTACGTCGATGTGACGATTTCTCTCTATGAACACGATGATTTTGCCTGAGAGGTGTACCAATTCTGTACTGTATGGCCTTCTAACATGAAACGTAACAGCTAGGACCTTCCTTCTTCATCAAAGTCTGTTATCACCAGAATCTCACTCTCATTAAATAATTGGGAAGCTAATGCATGTCAACAGAAATCCTAAGCATAGAAAAGTATGGGTAACATAACTGTACTGCACTTTGGAAACTGTTATGATGAAATAAACCTGTAGAAAGTATTTCTTATGCTTCAAGTAGAAACTGTGATTGGTAGGAATGTGTGAAACCATAGTCTTTATTTAAAATCACGAAAAGACGGTTAACCTTCATTGCCGATGACACATATTTTACATTCGATTTTATTTGAAATTAAAAAACAGAATTAAATTAAAATATGAGTCTTAGTACGTAATTGGAAAGCATTATCCTCTCTGTGAGAAATGTACATATAATTAACAGGAAAGGTAATTGCAAATAATGTAAACGAACTACTTTAAGGAACTTCCAGACTGTTTTTCGAATGGCTGTTTCTACTAAAATGAAGTACATTTTTACTAAAGCTAGTAAACGTGTTAGGAAGAAATTGTATTCTATATTTTTCATATAATCCACTAAATGGCTATAGATACTGTTATACCTGTCAATTTACATTGTGAATGTAAAAAGTTTCATGTACTGCGTAATGTTATTTTATTTTACAATTTTTACTATATTATTTTCTATTCTAGTGTGTGTCAAAATTCATTGTATTTCATTAGTTTCCTGTTTTAGCAATCACTCACATTGTAGCAAAATGTATAGAAGGCCCTCGCGGGACCACTGTTGATGCCAGAATTCCGGTCCGATCCGATTTATAAATAAGTAATCGATTCCTAGAGGCACATACTGTAGCAATTTAGTTCAGTTCAAAAATGGTTCAATCACACACATCCATGCCCGAGGCAGGATTCGAACTGCGACCGTAGCAGCAGCGCGGATTCCATACTCAAGCGCCTAGAACCGCTCGGCCAACAAGGCCGGCTTAGTTCAGTTGTACTATGATTTGTTTCATTACCTGAATGATTTCAAGACAGAAATAAATTACATTGAAACTAGAAAAATGTGTGGCACGAATTAATGTAAGAATTTTACATTAAGACAGTCGTTGTTATACTAGGATTTGGATTTTTTTATTTTCTACATCATCAGCAGACTTCAACTCAAGTATATGTTCAACGAGTTCACCCACAGTTTCATTTTGTGTAGATAGTAATAAATAACTGATAACTTCAAAAATCTTTATTACAGCAGTATTAAATTTAGCGAATTCATTAATTATTGTGCATTAATTGACTTTCAAATATTTGATTCTCGCCAGTTTCAGTTGCTATAAAGACAGTAGGAGCATTATTATTTTGTTTTCGTTACGGTAACTTCTCAAATAGAAACTTTTGGTCACCCCTTATTCTTGAGGTTCAGTCATATGACGACCACTAATGGTAGTCAACTAACATCGATATGATTAAACAATCGATTTATCGATACCACTATCTGCTATTCCTAGTTTAGCAAAGACCAACTATTGTACATTATTGGCTTTACTGGAGTTCAGTTGTTATTTTGTTAATCTTTTCAGTTCGTACTACCATTTGATAACGCAGGTGCTGCCACTTACTGTTTTTGAGTTGTTTGCTGGTCTAATAGTTTCTAATTTCGGATGAGTTTATAAAATTGGCTCTGAGCACTATGGGACTTAACATCTGAAGTCATCAGCCCCCTAGAACTTAGAACTACTTAAACCTAACTAACCTAAGGACATCACACACATCCATGCCCGAGGCAGGATTCGAACCTGCGACCGTAACGGTCGCACGGTTCCAGACTGAAGCGCCTAGAACCGCTCGGCCACACCGGCCGGCTATGAGTTTGTAACAAGAAAGAAAAGTAAAACTGATTTTGACAATAAGAGTTACTTGTTGCTTTACAAACAAATTTCCACAAATGGCCTCAGATAGAATTTTCACCTTCTTGTAGCTACCACTGACCCACAGGGAGGAATTATAATTTTTTTGTTCTGCGTGCTTGTGTGCTCATTCTGTATTTGAGTGCAGTGTTTGGTGTGATCTAGAAATAAGATTTACGAAGAAAAGTGCCTATGTTTTCTTGCATTTATTTCTTGACCTAACTTTGGAATATAAATTCCTCTAAGTATATAACCACGACATTGTTTCCAGAGCAGGGTGCAATTAAAGACCTTTCTTTAGGTAATAAACGAAATTATTTTTCAACTTAGTGGCCTTTCAGGACAATGGAACTTCCTCAAAGTTTTTCCACGATTTTCCGTCTTGAAAATTTGTGACTGGGGGACGCTTTGAGCTCAATAAGCTGTTCACTCGATTCGAAACGTTCCTGTTAGGCCTTAAGCTCCATTCGTCACACCTTTAAGCACTGGTTATTCAGCACTACACTGAAGAGCCAAACAAACAGGTACACGTGCCTAGTACCGTGTTGGGCCCCCGCGAGCAAGCAGAAGTGCCGGAACACGACGTGGCATGGACTCGACTAATGTCTGAAGTAAAGCTGGAGGGAATTGACACCATGAATCCTGCAGGCTGTCCATAAATCCGTAAGAGTACCAGGGGGTGTAGATCTCTCCTCAACAGCACGTTGCAAGGCATCCCAGATATGTTCAATAATGTTCATGTCTGGGGAGTTTGGTGGCCAGTGGAAGTGTTTAAACTCAGAAAAGTGTTCCTGGAGCCACACTGTGCAATTTGGGACGTGTGCGGTGTCGCATTGTCCTACTGGAATTTCCCAAGTCCTTCGTAATGCACGGTATGAATGGATGCAGGTGATCAAACAGGATGCTTACGTACGCGTTACCTGTCGGATTCGAATCTAGACGCATCAAGGGTCACGTACCATCCCAACTGCACACGCCCCACACCATTACAGAGCCTCCCACCAGCTTGAACAGTCGCCTGCTGACATGCAGGGTCCATGGATTCATGAGGTTATCTTCATACTTGTACACATCCATACGGTCGATACAATTAGAAACAAGACTTGTCCGACCAGGCAACATGTTTCCAGTCATCAGCAATCCAATGTCGATGTTGGTGGACACTGGCAGGGCCTAAAGCTATGTGTCGTGCAATCATCAAGGCTATACGAGTGGGCCTTCGGCTCCGAAAGCCTATATCGACGATGTTTCGTTGAATGGTTCGCACGATGTTACTTGTTGATGGCCCAGCATTGAAATCTATAGAAATGTGCGGAAGGGTTACACTTCTGTCATGTTGAACGATTCTCTTCAGTCGTTGGTACAGTTCTTTCAGGAATTTTTCTCCGTCCGCAGCGAAGTCGGAGATTTGATGTTTTACCGGATTCCCGACATTCACTCGTGAAATGGTCGTACGGGAAATCCCCACTTGATGGCTACCTCGGAGATGTTGTTTTCCATCGCTCGTGCACCGACTATATTACTACGGTCAAACTCACTTAAATCTTGATAACCCGCCGATGTAACGGTGGTAACCGATCTAACAACTGCGCGAGGCACTTGTTGTCTTATATAGGCGTTGCTGATCGCGTTACTGTATTCTTCCTGTTTACATATCTCGGTATTTGAATTCGCATGCCTATACGAGTTTCTTTGGCACTTCAGTGTGTATTCTGTATTCATCATCTGGTTTTGCTGGGCCGTGGGCCGTGTTTGCAGATAATTATATTCGATATTTTCTTTTTTTCTTCTGTGAACGTAGTTTTGGGATGTTCTTCACGTATTCGGAAGGGTAAGATCACTTAATCCATTTTATTCTAGAATTATGGATTATGTGTAGCTTTAAAAGCCGTTTGAAAATGTATGCTGCAGAATAGTTAACAACTGAGTTTAATATTTACTTAAAGCGCGCCAGAATAATAAAAAAAAGTTAATATCACCGCCATCGTTGTACACAGCAGGGACCTTATCCCTCGACTTGCTATAGTTTACAATAGATTGTTATTCCCATTAATTTGTAAAGATTCTGGTATCTATTGAAGATCATGACAATTGCGTTACTGTGTTAAAATCTATGTTAGGAAAATCTAAAGAACGAAGAGATTTAGTGTTGTGACTTGGCAAGACAGCCAAGCCACTATGACCGGTAGCCGAAAGGCACGCGTTTAAGCTCACGCAGGCTGGCGTGAGGTCTGGAACAGTTAAGGGAATTTATAGTAGCAAATAAAGTACGCAGCTGATGGAATACTTAACTTTAATCCATAATTGGTGAACATCGGTCTGACGGTACATGCATCACAAGACAAATAGCAAATGATAATGGCGCCTTGCTAGGTCGTAGCAAATGACGTAGCTGAAGGCTATGCTAACTATCGTCTCGGCAAATGACAGAGTAATTTGTCAGTGAACCATCTCCAGCAAAGTCGGCTGTACAAATGGGGCGAATGCTAGGACGTGTCTCTAGACCTGCCGTGTGGCGGCGCTCGGTCTGCAATCACTGACAGTGGCGACACGCGGGTCCGTCGTATACTAGCGGACCGCGGCCGATTTAAAGGCTACCACCTAGCAAGTGTGGTGTCTGGCGGTGACACCACATTTAGAAACAAGGCTATGCAGTGAGCTATGGATATTAAATAGCGAGATTTCATAGCGCTCGTGGTGGAAAGAGAAGAATGAAAAAAGAGGGAAGGTATGACTGAACTGAACAAAGCACAGGATCACGAGCAGAAGAAATAGCTACGAGGCACTGTAGAACAAAAGAAGAAGTGTCCACGCGTCGCCGCACGTTTTCCACTAGACTGTTCGTCCTGCCGTCGATTACCCCACAAATTCCTTTCATCCAGTCACGGCACTTCATTCGAACAGTGTCTAGACGGCACGTAGCTTAGTCAGCGAAGACGTGTGGAGCAACGACCAGAAGCCCTCCGCATTACTATCGTGACGTCTATCAGTGTTTTCCTTTCCTTCATTGCTTCATTCCTTAAACGACAGGATTCGTGACACAAGGGAAAGTACCCAGCGTGTGACGTTTGCGTGTTTTTCCGAAAGTGAATTATATGTTGAGAAGTTAGTGACGCTACATTCCTCATTAACTACGCAGAGTTTGAAAGAATGCCACGCAATTAGAGTTACGTTCCCGCTAAAGCTGTGGGCACACGCTACTCGGTATCTTGTTGTGCTCCTACTTCCGCTGACGCGATTCGTGACACAGTCTTAACAATGTTAAAGATTCCGCTATGTTATTCAGTTGTCTCGATTTTCTGTTTTCCATCTTTTCTCTCACTATAGTTTCCTTGCTCTCGTAGCTACACTACTGGCCATTAAAATCGCTACACCAAGAAGAAATGCACATGATAAACGGGTATTCATTGGACAAATATATTATACTACAACTGACATGTGATTGCATTTTCACTCTATTTGGGTGCATAGATCCTGAGAAATCAGTACCCAGAACAACCACCTCTGGTCGTATTAACGGCCTTGATACGCCTGGGCATTGAGTCAAACAGAGCTTGGATGGCGTGCACAGGTACAGCTGCCCATGCAGCTTCAACCCGATACCACAGTTCATCACGAGTAGTGACTGGCGTATTGTGACGAGCCAGTTATTCGGCCACCATTGACCAGACGTTTTCAATTGGTGAGAGATCTGGAGAATGTGCTGGCCAGGGCAGCAGTCGAACATTTTCTGTATCCAAAAAGGCCCGTACAGGACCTGCAACATGCGGTCGTGCATTATCCTGCTGAAATGTAGGGTTTCGCAGGGATCGAATGAAGGGTAGAGCCACGGGTCGTAACACATCTGAAATGTAACGTCCACTATTCAAAGTGCCGTCAGTGCGAACAAGAGATGACCACGACGTGTAACCAATGGCACCCCATACCATCACGCCGGGTGATAGGCCAGTATGGCGATGACGAATAGATGCTTCCAAGGAGCGTTCAGCGCAATGTCGCCAAACACGGATGCGACCATCATGATACTGTAAACAGAACCTGGATTCATCCGAAAAATGACGTTTTGCCATTCGTGCAGCCAGGTTCGTCGTTGAGTACACCATCGCAGGCGCTCCTGTCTGTGATGCAGTGTCAAGGGTAACCGCAGCCATGGTCTCCGAGCTGATAGTTCGTGCTGCTGCAAACGTCGTCGAACTGTTCGTGCGGATGGTTGTTGTCTTGCCAACGTTCCCATGTGTTGACTCAGGGATCGAGACGTGGCTGCACGATCCGTTACAGCCATGCGGATAACTTGCCTGTCATCTCGACTGTTAGTGATACGAGGCCGCTGGGATCCAGCACGGCGTTCCGTATTACCCTCCTGAGCCCACCGGTTCCATATTCTGCCTACAGTCACTGGATCTCGACCAACGCGAGTAGCAATGTCGCGATACGATAAACCGCACTCGCGATAGGCTAAAATCCGACACTTATCAAAGTCGGAAACGTGGTGCATTTCTCTTCCTTACACGAGGCATCACAACAACGTTTCCCCAGGCAACGCCGGTCACCTGCTGTTTGTGTATGAGAAATCGGTTGGAAAATTTTTCCTCATGTCAGCACGTTGTAGGTGGCGCCACCGGCGCCAAACTTTTGTGAATGCTCTGAAAAGCTAATCATTTTCATATCACAGCATCTTCTTCCTGACGGTTAAATTTCGCGTCTGTAGCATGTCATCTTCGTGGTGTAGCAATTTTAATGGCCAATTGTGTAATATACCCGTCAGCACGTGAAGTTTCGTTTCATTCTCCCCCTTTGGATGCTTGACTTATTTTCTCAGGTAGTGTATAAGCAATATAGACAAAAGTAATGGCTCTGAGGAATATGGGACTTAACATCTGAGGTCGTGAGTCCCCTAGAACTTAGAACTACTTAAAGCTAACTAACCTAAGGACATCACACACATCCATGCCCGAGGCAGGATTCGAACCTGCGACCGTAGCGGTCGCTCGGCTCCAGACTGAAGCGCCTAGAACCGCTCGGTCATTGCGGGCGGCTATAGACAAAAGAAAACTGTCTCAGATTGGTTCCTGGTCGTCGCCTCACTGTGTGCAAATGAGTGCGAGGTGTCACCTAGCGTCCTGTTCGCCACGCCGCCCACCTGCCATTGTGCGAGCCATCCTTCCGCTGCTGCAGCCGCCTCTGCTGCTCTGGAAGCCACGTTCGCATTTTTCTGCCCCGGCCTCTCTTCCGCCACGCATCCCGAGTGGTACGACGAATAGCTGGGCCTGCATACGAAGCGATCCAGTCACACGTGTCATTATATGACCTCGATTTCCTTGTCAGTTAATGTGGCACTAGCGGATACGCCGGAATCAGCTTCTTGATATACATTTTGTTATTATAAATAGCCGCAAGATGGCTCTATTGAGATCTAAAACTATTGCTGGTTGTATCATTTGCTATTTGTTACTGTTAAAACAATAGCAACTTAGAGTTTAACGCGACCATGCTCTTTTGATGATTTTCTATGGCAATAGCAATACTGAAATGCTGTAGCTAGCGAGGATCTGGGAGTGGTAAAGGGCTATCTCCTAAATAACATAACACTCAATCCAGAAATAATAATTCACTGAAGCGCCAAAGAACCTTGTATAGGCATGCCTATTCAAATACAGAGATATGCAAACAAGTAGAATACGACGCTGCGGTCGGCAACACCTATGTAAGACAAGTGTCTAGTGCAATTGTTAAATTGGTTACTGCTGTTTTAATGTCAGGTTATCAAGGTTTAAGTAAGTTCGAACGTGGTGTTATAGTCGGCGCACGAACGATTGGACACTGTATCTCCAAGCTAACGACGAATTAGGGATTTTTCCGTACGAACGGGACCAACGACGACTGAAGAGAATCGTTCAACGTGACAGAAGTGTAATCCTTCAGCAAATTGCTACAGATTTCAATACCCTCAATAAGAGTCAGCGTGCGATCCATTCAACGAAACATCATCGATATGGGCTTTAGGAGCCGAAGGCCCACCCGTGTTCCCTTGATGACTGCACGACACAAAGCTTTACGCCTCGCCTGGGTCCATAAACACCGATATTGGACTGTTGATGACTGGAAACATACTGCCTGGTCGGACGAGTCTCGTTTCAAATACTATCGAGCGGATGGATGTGTAGGGTTATGGAAACAACCTCATGAATCAATGGACCCTGCATGTCAGCATGGGACTGTTCAAGCTGGTGCAGGCTCTGTAATGGTGTGGGGCGTTTGCAGTTGGAGTGATATGTGACCCTTGATACGTCTAGATACGACTCTGACGGGTGACACGTACGTAAGCATCCTGTTTGATCACTTGCATCCATTCATGTCCATTGAGCATTCCGACGGACTTGGGCAATTCCAGCAGTACAATGCCACACTCCACACGTCCATAATTGCTACAGAGTGGCTACAGGAACCCTCCTCTGAGATGTCTTCCAACGTGCTATTCAGAAGAGATCTCCACCACCAAGTACACTTACGGATTTATACACAGCCCTGCAGTACTCATGGTGTCAGTTGCCTCCACCACTACTTCAGACATTAGTCGATTCCATGGCACGTCGTATTGCGGCACGTCTGCGTGCTCGGGGTGGCCCTGCGCGATATTAGGCAGGTGAACCACTTTCTTTGGTTCTTCAGTGTATATTAGCAGTTTGCTGCCAAGTTCTTATTAATCTCTTTTCAGACGTGAAAGTGGACAAATTCATGTAAATGGAAGGTCATGCCAACGAATCATCAATATTTGAAATTTATACAGATTTCAGTTAATGTTTTAAGGCTTGATGTTGCGTCGGCCTTTTGTCAAAATAATGACGACAAGATACAGTCTGTAAATTAAATCATTACTAGAACACAGAGAAAGGTTTCATCAACACATGTTCCAAAGAAAAATACATCAAAAGTCAACACATCTGAGACCTGTAAGCCCAGAAAATCAGATAACCAGTAACCAACCATAACATATGGGCCTTAGCTAAATCTGAACGAAAGTACTTGAGCTCTGAGATAAAATACAAATGACTGAAGCTGACTGCATAAAAGATCGTATAAATAAAATTTAAACGACACCACCCACAAGGCTCCAACTAAAACAACAAGCAGCCGGCCGCGGTGGTCTCGCGGTTCTAGGCGCTCAGTCCGGAATCGCGCGACTGCTACGGTCGCAGGTTCGAATCCTGCCTTGGGCATGGATGTGTGTGATGTCCTTAGGTTAGTTAGGTTTAAGTTGTTCTAAGTTCTAGGGGACTGATGACCGCAGATGTTAAGTCCCATAGTGGTCAGAGCCATTTTTTGAAAACAACAAGCAATTACATTAGTCCTGAGTACCCAATTAGAAAAATGTCGATGAGCTAAATAACAACGACTGTGCCATGAATAGACAAAAAATTTACCAATATAAATTAGGGCGTATCTTAGAAAATAGATTAAGGAAAGGCAAACCTACGTATCTAGCATTTGTAGACTTAAAGAAAGCTTTTGACAATATTGACTGGAATAATCTCTTTCAAATTCTGAAGGTGGCATTAGTAAAATACAGGGAGCGAAAGGCTATTTACAATTTGTACAGAAACCAGATGGCAGTTATAAGAGTCGAGGGGCATGAAAGGGAAGCAGTGATTGGGAAGGAAGTGAGACAGGGTTGTAGCCTATCCCCGATGTTATTCAATCTGTATATTGAGCTAGCAGTAAAGGAAACAAAAGAAAAATTCGGAGTAGGAATTAAACTCCATGGAGAAGAAATAAAAACTTTGAGGTTCGCCGATGACATTGTAATTCTGTCAGAGACAGTAAAGGACGTGGAAGAGCAGCTGAACGGAATGGACAGTGTCTTGAAAGGAGGATAGAAGATGAACAGCAACAAAAGCAAAACGAGGATAATGGAATGTTGTCGAATTAAATCCGGTGATGCTGCGGGAATTAAGTTAGGAAATGAGACGCTTAAAGTAGTAAATGAGTTTTGCTATTTGGGGAGCAAAATAACTGATGATGGTCGAAGTAGAGAGAATATAAAATGTAGAGTGGCAATGGCAAGGAAAGCATTTCTGAAGAAGAGAAATTTGTTAACATCGAGTATAGATTTAAGTGTCAGGAAGCCGTTTCTGAAAGTATTTGTATGGAGTGTAGCCATTTGTGGAAGTGAAACGTGGCCGAAAAATTGTTTAGACAAGAAGAGAATATAAGCTTTCGAAATGTGATGCTACAGAATGGGTAGATGGGTAGATCACATAACTAACGAGGAGGTATTGAATAGGATTGGGGTGGAGAGAAATTTGTGGCACAACTTGACTAGAAGAAGGGATAGGTTGGTAGGACGTATTCTGAGGCATCAAGGGATCACAAATTTAGTATTGGAGGGCAGCGTGGAGGGTAAAAATCGTAGAGGGAGACCAAGAGATGAATACACTAAACAGATTCTGAAGGATGTAGGCTGCAGTAGGTACTGCGAGATGAAGAAACTTGCACAGGATAGAGTAGCATGGAGAGCTGCATCAAACCAGTCTCTGGGCTGAAGACCACAACAACAACAACAACAACAACAACAACAAATTAGGGCGACGCGGATCGCTCTGAATAGCTCGTACAGTCTACACATTAAGTTGCTGACTTAACAAGACCATACGGCGAGGCCATTCGATTTTGCCTGTGATTTGTGTGTATCCTAAACAGCAGACGCAACACCAGGACCGTCTTTCACCAAACCTGAGCAACGTGTTTCTGAAGCACGTAAACTGAGATATTGGTAAGACACTCTCTCGCTCAGAGTAATATTCAATTCCGGCAGTTGCTTATAGAGTCCATGTCGCACATCAGTGCCAGCATTGCCGTTTGTTGGTCATCACCCAGTTGTCGGTGGTCAATGACTGTTCGCAAGCTCATCCGAGCCGCCGTTAAGTCGGCGCGACAAAATGAGCGCCTGAGCGTTCCCGGGATTCGAAAGAGGCGGTTGGATTGCTACGGGCAAAGTGGTTACACCGCGCTTTCCATAACATGTCGAAACAGCATATGGATCAAATACCTTGAGTCAATTCGGTCAACTTTCGGATAGTATTCATCTTCAGAAAAGCTTGTTTACAATCGGTGTAGCAGAATTTTATGGTGGATGTGGTTCTGTCTGAGTAGAATTTTGTGAAGATCGACTAAAGTTGATCATCTTTCCGGAAAACATCTATGCTGGGAGCTACATGACCGAAGAGGATGAACGTGTCACTTACCGTGAGACGGACGGGTCCTCATCTGTGAAATATGTACATTCCCGATGGACTGCGAACAATTTAAACGAATCTCATAAACAAGCTCTTATTAGTTAAGGTAAGGAATTTCTAAATCCGTATAGAACATTGTAAGGGAGACTAAACGTGGATATATTCGTAAGAGCTAAGCAGCAAATCGAAAATTTACAGTTCAGTGTGTTCCTAGTTGAACCAGACCAACAAAAGAGATTCGTTCGCGAAGCGCTTCCGAGAAAATCATCAGTTGTTTCATTGCTTACAACAGAAGCGACACGACCACTGCTTTAGAGTATTGACGCATGTTGAACGTTATACAACAATTTGTTGGCCATAGGTCGTCAATGAAATCAGGAATAACAACCGTAAACGTCGCTTCATTCTTTACGATGGCAGTGTCATACAAAGCACATTAAACAATTTATCGTTTGACAGAGAAAAAGGAGTTAATAACTCATTGCACATATTCATATCATTTATTGCCTAAAGAATTCTTTTCGTTTTCTCGTGACAAACAAAAAATCCGCGGACGGCGATTTTCGTCAGAAAACTGTTCAGTCCTTCCAAAAGCACTGTGATGCCAGAAGAAGCCGCAGGTAGCACCGGCATAGAGCATACGTGTCGGTCTGCCAGTAGGGAGACACTGAGCGCCCTGAAACGGAGAGCGGCGGTCTTTAACACAAGCCTCTGCTGCGCCACTATTCAGATGCGGGAAGCACGCTGCGACCGTGTCCGCCCGCAAAACCGTCTACCAAAAGTTGCCGACTGGTATGCTGTAATCAGACTAAAATTTTCTAGCGAATTTACTTGAAGTGAAATCACATGCGGCGGGATACCATCTTCCGCAAAGAACACCTCCGCCACTCATCAGCTACTACAGATATGTCATCTTTGTTGTTTGTATGACCTCATACTGGATTAACAGGCAATTTCATCCTACGAAATGACAATATTCAACTACTCAAGGCTGGTGTCATGAACAAATATCTTCTTTACCGAACAATCCCACTCATCGAATGTCTAGCTCTACCTCCCGGTCTGAACCCCATAAAGGTTGTTTTTGGACGTCCTTGCTAGGACTGCTGTTGTTCCCAGCCTTCACCTCCAGACCTACTCTGCATTTGGTTTCCCGTAGAGGCTCGCAAACACAAACATCAGAAGCGCCACACATCGGCGTGTGTGCTGCGTTGCTTCTCAGAGCAATCGTCTTTCGTACTAACGTTACACGTGCTGTAGTAAATAGACTGATCAGCTTAACACATTTCAAACACTTTCTGTGTTGATAAATGCATTTGTAATCTATAACAGCGTTTCATGTTTTGTTGCTATCATGTCAAGCGTTTTTTTTTTTACTTTGACGTAGTTTCGTCATAGCTGAAAACAAATTTTCAATATTCAGTCATTAACTTACAAATAATGTTATCAACATTGTTTTTGTCTTTCTTTCACACCGCAATCTGTGGAAATCGTCTGTACCAATGTAGCAAGAATGCCGGTAAACAAGGCCTTGATTTAGGAGTATTTGTGATTTAAGAATATTTACGTCACCACTAGAGTTTCGAATAGACTTCAACAGCACTGTGAACAATTCAGAACTGGAATATGAGTAAAGCGAAGAGTTCTATATCGTCAAAACCATTCTTAGCAGCCCTGGATGAAGTTTAGTAGAGATCTCAATTGGAAAATAAGGAATACCTGTCAGGCCCTAATGGAACATACCTCCGTTTTGACGATGACTTTTTAGTGTTTTTCTATGACGCAGATAATCTTCCGTAATGGCAAGAAGAAAGTAATAGAGTAGGTTTGTTAAACGGGACAGGAAATCAGTTACAGTAAAACCAGAATAATGTCTAATCATAAGATGAAAAGAAAATCGTACAAATTAATATTGATTTCAAAGAACAACTTGTCATATTATATAATTTAGAGCAGTTGAAGATTACGATGGGATAAGTAGCAAAAGAAATAAACAGAAGAGTAAAAATCGTCATGAGTGCCAAATATGCGAGTGTTTTTCAAAACTAAGCTTCCCATATTTGTGAAACAGGTAATTTACCATCAGTTTTGACTTACGGCAGCGAAAAGTGGATTTTTAATGCGAAACTATTTCAAAAAATTGAGCGTTACTCAGCGAGTAATGAAGAGATGCTTGTTGGAAAACACAACGAGAACCAGGGAAACAAATAAATGGATTGTGGAACAGATGAGCGAAATAGTGATTATGACGGCAATTAAAATGTAATAGAAGTGAACGGGGCATATAGCCGCCGAATTGATGGTCCTTGGACCAAAGACGTACTTTCTTGGATTATGAGAGATAATGGACCGAGAAGCCTTCTTAAACAGAAGACGGATACATGGCATTAGAAAGCGTGCGCTAGTTACATGAAAGCGTAGAGCTGAAGAACATGATGCACCGAGACGTGTGGAGGATTCCTTCAGCCAGCAGTCGATGTCCAATGGCTTCTGATAATAAAGATGATGAGGAGAGCGCAGTAAGTGGCTAATTCTAGAGGCGTGTAAAATTTTGCAGACGTACGGTTTGGTTTAGTAATATCTGATCTATAAACAGCATCCGAGAGTTTACGCTGTGTGTTGTATGACCTACAGTTTAAATGTACAGCGGAAGTTGCGCAGTTATCTATGTCTGTGCGATATGATGTAGATTCTACATTTCTTGTCACAAGTTCGAAACGCGGAAAGACAGCAGGGGATCCAGTTAGATAGCCTCTGGAGTAGCTTCCATTAGGAAGTCACGGTATGACTCACGATACCACAGCAATGACTGAACTGATGTGACATGCTTATCACTAACGTCCTCTTAACGTCTTCGTGGAGCCAGTAGACGCATTAGGAAGTTAATATTTTACACATACCGACCACCCATAACTTTATAGCTTCTCTACTGTGTGAATGAGTTCTGGATGCCACGAAGAGAGCACAGGGCACAGGACGAAAATGTCGAGAAAACTGAGAAGTTAAGCGCTCTACACTGTAGGCTCTAATGGAACACACCTCGTTCTCAGGTTGACATTTTAGTTTTTGTCTATGATGCAGATACCTGTCAACCAATGAAAAATTCTCGAAAACCTTGATCACAACCAGGGGATGGGTACTAATTTTTTATTTAATTCTGGGGCGATGTTCCTGAGACAAAACATACTGAATCTAGTTGGTGCGCGGTGTGGCCGAGCGGTTCTAGGCGCTACAGTCTGGAACCGCGCGACCGTTACGGTCGCAGGTTCGAATCCTGCCTCGGGCATGGATGTGTGTGCTGTCCTTAGGTTTGTTAGGTTTAAGTAGTCCTAAGTTCTAGGGGACTGATGACCCCACAAGTTAAGGCCCAATAGCGCTCAGAGCCATTTGAACCATTTTTAGTAGATGCGAATGTGTGTTTGTTATGTGTATATACAGAGTAACGTCGACGACTTGTTCGGCATATACAGTGTACCTGACCAAGGCAGAGAGTAGGGTTTCCTAATTTGGGAGACTATTACAAAGGGCAGAGACCGATAATAGCGCGGCTTGTTGTTCAGTCGGTCCCATCGTAGGAATCTATCGAAAGACAATATCCTACATCGCAGCTGTTAGTCTTAGTTTTTTTAGAATATAGTAGTTCGGAATTTATTCTCTTTGTAAAATATAATACTCCACTCGATGCGCTACAAGTGAAAGTGGGGCGTTTCTCACCAACTACCACTACAGCAACATTAGACACCCTACACCTCGCGTTAATCACATTTTTAGTGCTGTTTGAGGACGGCTATGTATCTTCCGACGTCAGAACATTGTGAAATAAATAAATGCAGTGTGGTTAGGGCCTCCTGTCGGGTAAACCGTTCGCCTGGTGCAAGTCTTTCAAGTTGACGCCACTTCGGCGACTTGCGTGTCGATGGGGATGAAATGATGGTGATCAGGACAACACAACATCCAGTCTTTGAGCGGAGAAAATCGCCGACCCAGCCTGGAATAGAGCCCGTATGGTTAGGTATGACATTCCGTCGCGCTGATCACTCAGCTACCAGTGGCGGACAATGTGAACTGTGTGGATAATACTTCCAGTCGCTGTGAAGGATTATTCAAATTTGTCAGAGTGAGATTGACAAGAAAAATGTACACTACAGCACACTACGTCTAAATTTCAGAATATGTTGTGTATGGCTCTACAGCTGCAAATTTGTTACATAGACTGATAAGGTTTATGTATAGTCAAATGCCCAGTATTTAATTTTGAGTAAAGAATATAATCTCTCTACGTATACTTGGTAAGATCTTTGGGAAACCTCTTACCGTTCTATTCCCCTATCTATGGATTCTGTGCTGAAATCTGCAATTCTGTTGTGCCAATGAGTGTGATGAATATTCATCTCGTGGTTGAAGCTCAGTTTTTGTCGATGTTCAGATATGTAATTATGGAAATATGCTGCGCTGAGAAAACATAAGATTCTTCTCCTTTAAAACACAAACATGTTTTGGTGAAGTAGTGGTTTCATTTATTTTCTTAGTATCGCATATTGATGTTTATGTGGCTTCCTACCTGATATCTCAAACTCGGGTTGGGATAGCTTTAAGAGAAACACATGGATGGTGGACCCACATATTTCGTCATTTGTTGTTTCAAGGAGTGCACTTTATTGCTTAACAACAATATTATCACGAAAACTTAAAAAAGACTTGTTAAAAGAATCACAACTCTCATAAACTTAGAAACCTGAACAGGCTCAATTCATTCAATGAAAAATGATAACAATTTATACCATTGAGAGGGAGGCCTGAAACAAGAAGTATACAGTTTCCAAAAAACAAGAACATTAGCACCAACTGGGCGTGGCTACAAGCAAGTTCAACTAACTGTTTTACCAAGAAGTGAATTACAATGACAGCCATTAACTGTACCACCAATTTCCAAGCTTAGGTAATCGTTACACAATCGAATAACATCCATCCAAATAGAGAAAGGATCACAAGCCAAGTCACTAATTGCGACTGTTGGAAGGCCTCTTAAAAATGATGTAGAAGCGTTAATAAAAAAATTCCTTGAACAATAAAATACGCCGGACGTTGTGGTCGAGCGGTTCTAGGCGCTTCAGTCCGGAACCGCGCAGCTGCTTTGGTCGCAGGTTCGAATCCTGCCTCGGGCATGGATGTGTGTCATGTCCTTAGGTTAGTTAGGTTTAAGTAGTTCTAAGTCTAGGGGACTGATGACCTCAGATGTTAAATCCCATAGTGCTTAGAGCCATTTCAACCATTTGAACCAATAAAATACACAATCCCTCAAAACAGACAAACGGGGAAGGTATCAAATTTAAATAAAAATCCCAACCGGTACACTCCAGCAAACATCGAATGTGACCCTTAAATAAAAATACAAGATAAGTTGGGAATACATGTCATTTAGATGTAATTCCCAACTGATAATACCAGCAGAAACGTTGACAGTGACCTTTAATAAAGATACAGTTGGCCAAAATTCAAGGAAAGGTGAGAGCTACAGCAGACGGCTATCACAGCCAACAAGAAACGATCAGCCAAGTTTCACAATGTGTGGTGTTACCTAATGATTGTGGATCAAGGTAAGGTCCGATAGTTTATATACTGATAAGTATCAAGGGTAATAAGTAACGAGGGTGCAAGGTTTAAACGAGTAGTTTAAGGGTTAGAGTGATGAAGAACTTCGGGATTGCCAAACACACCTTAAACCCTCTGAGCTTACTAAATTCTCCAAATAGAGCAGACTTAATCGGCGACACTCCAGCGTGGCACGCATCAAACGACCAACTTTACTTAAACTGAGCCACCACGACGCGGCTGGTAGAGGCATCAGATTGCAGGCCAACCCAGACGGCGTGCCAGGACGGTAGTGCCGTCGCGGCAAACAGCAAACACGCCACTGCTCCGTGTCAAGGGAACAGGAAAGCATCGTCTGCCGCCAAACCTACCCTGCCAACATACAGGGTGGAAAGCATTTAAACCGACAAAGTCTGGGAGGTTGTAGGGGACATCAAAACAAATATTTTTCCCTGATGTCATTTTTTCCTATGAGGTTTGATGACCCCTACAACCTCCCAGAGTTTGTCGGTTTAAATACTTTTCACCCTGTATATCAAAAGGGAACAGTAATCTGCGCAAATAGGGCTACTCACAAGAATGCCTAAGGAGTGGAAAATTCAAACTAATCACACAAGCGACTAACGATACAGGTTACAAGTTTAACAGTCCATAAAATTACTATTATTCAGAAACGAAAATATCCGCGACTGTCGATGCAATAACTCAAGCACAGTCTTATGTTACGATTTAATTCCCTCCGTAGAACTTATAACTGGGAATACTCATACTTTTGCACGACATATGGCCCCGAATACAAATTGCAATCCGTAACACTGACCGATGATCACGGACTTAATCATCGTAGGCGCTTTAATATAATAGGTCGAATTCCACGAAGTACTCAAAAAAAAAAAAACATCATTTAACTACGCTTAGGTGTGAAGGAACAGTGGCTTGCAGGATTCCAGCCAGGGTGTTATTTCCTCAAAACCGTACAGCTGATCGTCGAGTTGCCGCAAAATTTAAGCTTGCAGAGTAGGCCGGGACGGCTGACGCGACATCCCTAGGTCTTCCTGCAGCTCGCCGCTACTAGTCCTTAAGCGAGCCCACCGATCCAACGGTTCGCGGCATCTCGAGACCCGCGCCGGTCAGCCGGAGTCCCCCTAAAGCAACAACTTGCCAGCCGCGTACCCTCCAGCCAACTGACTCTCCGGGCCCCGATAAACCAACGACACACACACCTCGACCAAAGACCTTAGCTTGCGACATACGATCAAATCCATATCGCCAACTCAAGCCATTAGTGGCGGGAGCCAGTGGAGCCCCATGCCGCCAAGATTAAAGCCGGAACAGGAGTACAGTTGATATTTTTTACCTGTCTGTCATTTTTATTGTTTCCACTTTTTCATTTCTCTATGTAAACTGTACTTTTCAACACACGCTGTGTCAGTGCTTATTAGATATTCACCTGCTTCGCCACCTTGTGACAGCTGTGCTGCAAATGAGAGCCGCATAACCGTTAATATGTGATACTAAGAAGCTGGCACTGACGATGGCGAAACCTCACAGAAACATGTTTAGGTGTTAATGCAATATACGGTTGTATGATCATATCAGTCCTTAATACTCCCAGCTAGGTTGGATACGCCCACATAAGGCACGCGATCTCCACACGATGTGCTTACTTCATCGATTTCTTAGCCACTGGTGCCCCCAATACTTATCTTCTCACATTAAACACCTATCATCATTCCATAACCGCAATACCAGATCGGATACGTCTAGCATCTTGGCTGTACCTTTACATAACACAAAATCTTTCTCCGTGTCATTCTCCATCTCAGCCATACGACTATGGAACGCGCTCCCCTGTGATCTGCGTCTTATCCAGAACCACTCAACATTCAAGAGGGAACTCAAGACTTACATATTAGGGACGGTATAGCCACAATTGTTGTGCCCCTCTCATCTTTTTCTTTCTCCTCTCCATCATAGCTTCGAATTTTACCATTCTATTTCTCTTCCTCTAACCTATCTACCTCTTCTATATCTCTTTCACCCAATTCTATCGTCTTATGTCTCTACTTGATGAGAATAACTCACAAGCTGCAAGAATATAACGAGAAAATTCCCAACTAGCAATAGCACTGACATTCATAAAAGAAAAATATGTTTACTTTCATATACATAGTCATTATTATTATTATTATTATTATTATTGATTGTTATAATTATTTTTTGATTGTTATAATTATCATTGTACTACTTTTATAATCTCTATTTTTTTCTTTAACATTAATACTGTACAACATGTTATATGTCCTTAATGTTCTGTAGAAACTGAAATTTGTTGAATCTGAGTATGCCTGGTTAGGTGTAAGAGAGGGCCTGAAGGCCCTAATCTTGCCAGGTAAAATAAATGCATAAATAAATAAATAAAGAAGAAGAATTTGATACTGCTGGGGAACCATATTTCCATAAGTAAAGAATGTAATGAATTTTTCAGACCTGTAGTTCTGTTACAAATGTTTCCGGAAGAGAGATAGTGAAGTGTCGTGTAGGAACTTGTTGCTTTAAGCCTCTCTTTCCTAGATATCATCTTGTCGTAAGGGGCCTTCTGTTAAACCTATCTTTTGTTTTAACTATATGGACGAGTATCCTCCCTGAAGTGACAGGTATTAGTCGACTTAAAGGAGGGAAGTCGTGTGCACCATCTGTCTGTGACTAATGTAAACATTGTTCTTTATTATTAGAAAAGACATTAGGTAACGTGAAGCTGCTGTATAATTTATTTTTAATTATACTACTGGTTTCGGTCAGAGACTATATTTTCCAGTACAGTTTTTTATGAATAGCGTCAAATGTGTCTACAGGGTATTATGATGTCTTATTCACAGTACTCTTCCTACCATTAGGTGGTCTGCAGTCATTTGTGTGGTTCGAGTTGTGTTTTAGGTTACGTTAGTTTCATGTGTTTGTCTGCCTTATTGTACAGTACCGGCAACCTTGAATACGTATCATCGTGATTTACCTTCTTCCAAGCTCGGATTCACATATGTGTTTATTGCGCTGTTTGTCTCGTACAAGTGCTGTAGTACATTTACATTTTCTCTCTTCCATCGCTTGTCAGCGTGGAAGCCTAGTACTCGACGAGTGAAAAGGTGGATACGATATTCTGCTATGGCGTAGCACATGGACGTAGCCTGCGAGCCTGTGCGCCCTACGCTCAAAAATATCCTCAGCGCAGAATGCCATCTGATAACGTATTCGGCAGACTTTTCCGGCGTCTGAGGGACGCATGTACCCTTGCATCTCAGAAGACTGATAGTGGAAAGACCCACACAGTCCGCACACCTCACATGGAGGAGCCTGTTCAACGTTCGCTGAAAGAAACCCCTGAGACCGGTGTACACAATTAGTAGTATCTGGGGGGTACTCCATCAATTGCTGTACCCATACCATCTACAGCGCGTTCAGGCCCTAAGGCTACAGGATCGGCCGGCCGGAGTGGCCGAGCGGTTCTAGGCGCTACAGTCTGGAACCGCGCGACCGCTACGGTCGCAGGTTCGAATCCTGCCTCGGGCATGGATGTGTGTGATGTCCTTAGGTTAGTTAGGTTTAAGTAGTTCTAAGTTCTAGGGGACTGATGACCTTAGATGTTAAGTCCCATAGTGCACAGAGCCATTTGAACCTTTTTTGCTACAGGATCACCATGGCAGACGGCGGTTCTGTCAATGGCTGTTGCGGAAGCGTGCCGCAAATCCACTGTTCACGGCGAAGATTTTATTTACCTATGAGGCAGGGTTTACAAGAGATGGTGTTGTGAACTTCCATAGCCAGCGTGTATGGGCAGACGTAAACCCCAAGCAATCCAGGAAAGAGGGCATCAACACACATTCTAAATCAACGTATGGGCAAATGTACTTGGGGATAGATTAACGTCCGCAGCTCGTGGTCGTGGGGTAGCGTTCTCGCTTCCCACGCCCGGATTCCCGGGTTCGATTCCCGGCGGGCTCAGGGATTATCTCTCCCTCGTGATGACTGGGTGTTGTGTGCTGTCCTTAGGTTAGTTAGGTTTAAGTAGTTCTAAGTTCTAGGGGACTGATGACCATAGCTGTTAAGTCCCATAGTGCTCAGAGCCATTTGAACCATTTTGATAGATTAACAGGGACATATGTGCTATCACAAAGGTTAACTGGGGCGCGTTATCTGAACTTTCTCATTAACGTATTGCCTACCTTGCTGGAGGCTGTGCCACTGCAGCAACGAATACAAATGTGGTTCATGCATGACGGCACACCAGCACACTTTCATCACAATGTGCGCGAACATCTGACGCAGACATTTCAGGACAGCTGGATTGGTAAGGGCGGCCCACACCTTGGCCTGCTAGTTCCCCAGACCTAGATGACCTAGACTTTTGGTTACAGCGACTCTTGAAGCAATTGATCCACGCCACGGCAATCAACGATGTGCGGACCCTACAGGGTCGCGTCTTCAATGTGTGCCAGCAGGTACAACAACAACCGAGTATGTATTGTAACACGTAGAGCTGCTACACCCTTTTAAAGGGTGCATCATTCCTTAAGCCGGAGGGCAGAGGGGTGCAGGCCGTGAATGGACGCTACGTTCAACACGTCCTGCAAACAGGTGTTTATCGCAGAAAGTATGGATTTACGGACCCATGTTTATTGGACTTATCTCAAATATGTATTTCCGGACCCATGTTTACTGGACTTATTTTTCTCTTATCGATGAATACAACCACCTCTCAAAGTATTCGACACTTTTTTGAACATCCTCTATCTATATACATATTAAAACAAAAATGCGAAAATATAATATTTATATAAATATTTTGTTATACAAAGACAGATACATGTCAGTGCCATGTCAATCATACAACTGGTCGTACAATTAAAAACAAATTATGAAGCAGCTAAATACAAAAAAAAAGGTTCAAATGGCTCTGAGCACTATGGGACTTAGAACTACTTAAACCTAACTAACCTAAGGACATCACACACATCCATGCCCGAGGCAGGATTCGAACTTGCGACCGTAGCGGTCGAGCGGTTCCAGGCTGTAGCGCCTAGAACCACTCGGCCACACCGGCCGGCCATGCAGCAGCTCTACGTGTTACAATACATCTTTTATCAATGCTGGGGAACATAACTATTTTGTTAATATTATAAAAAATATAGCTGCTATTCACCATATAGCGGAGATGCTCACTCACAAATAGGCACAACAAAAAGACTTTGTTCTTTGTCAACGTATTTCAAGTGTTTGTAAATCGTATATTCCGAGGTGGAGATTGGGGGACCAGCCCGGCATTTCCCTAAACGAGCTTGAAGAACCGCCTAAATGTCACACTCAGGCTGGATGTTGGAGCAGGTCAATCTGATTCAGCTCGAAGCCACGCAAGCTGACTCGGTACACATGAAGCTATAATAGAAACTCAACAACGGAACACTGACTACGTTTATTGACTATATCTAGCCATTGGTATTCGTATCAAGAAGCCCGAAATACATTATTAATTGTCTCCTACTCTTGATTTACTATCTGGTGAAAATACTCCTGGCTTCCAGTGTTTTTCGTTTCATAGCAACCACCTACATAGTTTATAGCACGTATTGCTTTTGCTAATATTTTTATTTTTAAGCCATCACTCTTTCAGCTGGTTTCATGTTGTCCTCCATCTTTTCCCTTATTGTACTAATCTTTGCAATGCTATGTTATTTCTGTGACCCGTATACTCCATAATCTGTTTCGGATATTCTGGTCTTTGTCTTTTTGCCCTCATCTGCTCCTTCCAGATGCTCCACTAACCTGTCCCTAGCCCTGGTAAGAATATTCGTAGATTACTTTTCTCACCTTCTCTTTTCAACTTTTCTTCATATCGTTCTTTAACTGTCCACTTACTTTCTGTCATTTTCCTATAGCACCACACTTCAAACACTTCCAGTTCTCTGTTCTACGAATTTTCTATCATTCATCATGCACGTACACTCCTGCATATCTTTGACAGAGGAACTGAAACAGGTCAGGTGTTTCGGGACGTCATTTTGCACCAGTATGTCCGCCTTTTCAGGGGCGCAGTTGGTTACACCTTCCTCCTGATGGATGGTAACGCACGGCCCCACCGAGCTGCCATCGTGGAGGAGTACCCGGAATCAGAAGATACCAGGCGAATGGATTGACCTGCCTGTTCTCCAGACCTAAACCCCATCGAGCACGTCTGGGATGCTCTCGGTCGACGTATCATTACACGTCTTAAAACCTCTACGACACTCCAGGAGCTCCGACAGGCACTGGTGCAAGAATGGGAGGCTGTACCCCAGCAGCTGCTCGACCACCTGATCCAGAGTATGCCAACCCGTTGTGCGGCCTGTGTACTTGTGCATGGTGATCATATTGATGTCGGGGTATATGCGCAGGAAACAGTGGCGTTTTGTAGCACATGTGTTTCGGGACGGTTTTCTCGACTTATTACCAATACCGTGGACTTACGGATATGTGTCGTGTGTGTTCCCTATGTGCCTACGCTATTACGGATAGTTTTGTGTAGTGCCACGTTGTGTGGCACCACATTCTGCAATTATCCTTAATTTATAAGCATGAGTGTAGATAGCGGACCTGGTCTCTATTACAAGATGCCTCTATCTAATGTTACTTTGTTTCTATTTTATTGGAGCAATCCTCGCCAACGACACGCCAGGATTTGGCTCACCACTGAAGTAAAGAAAACAGCTGAACTTCAGGCGACAGTATACTGGACACCAGCTGTTTTTGTGTCACGCTTGGGCAGAGCAGTTCATAAGAGACAAGGATATTGTCAGGGAGGTGTGATAGGACCGTTCTTCTTCTTCTGACAGTTAGGATGAGCAACAACCTGCGATTGTGTGCTGATGACACTGTAGTGTACAAGAAAGTATCGTTGTTCTATTCACAGTAGGACACAGGATGACTTAGATAGAATTTTCATTTGGTGTTATTAATGGAAGCTTAAGTGTTGGAAGCTACGAGCTAATCCAGATCAGCGAGAAACACAGTCCTGCAACGTTCCAACACAGTAGGAGTGGCATCCGGTTTCATACAATCGTATCGAATAAATAGCTAGGCGTAGCTAGAATGAAATTTTCACTCTACAGCGGAGTGTGCGCTGATATGAAACTTCCTGGCAGATTAAAGCTGTGTGCCGGACCGAGACTCGAACTCGGGACCTTTGCCTTTCGCGGGCAAGTGCTCTACCAACTGAGCTACCCTAGCACGACTCACGCCCCCTCCTCACAGCTTTACTTCTGCCAGTACCTCGTCTCCTACCTTACAATCTTTACAGAAGCTCTCCTGAGAACCTTGCAGAACTACACTCCTGGAAATGGAAAAAAGAACACATTGACACCGGTGTGTCAGACCCACCATACTTGCTCCGGACACTGCGAGAGGGCTGTACAAGCAATGATCACACGCACGGCACAGCGGACACACCAGGAACCGCGGTGTTGGCCGTCGAATGGCGCTAGCTGCGCAGCATTTGTGCACCGCCGCCGTCAGTGTCAGCCAGTTTGCCGTGGCACACGGAGCTCCATCGCAGTCTTTAACACTGGTAGCATGCCGCGACAGCGTGGACGTGAACCGTATGTGCAGTTGACGGACTTTGAGCGAGGGCGTATAGTGGGCATGCGGGAGGCCGGGTGGACGTACCGCCGAATTGCTCAACACGTGGGGCGTGAGGTCTCCACAGTACATCGATGTTGTCGCCAGTGGTCGGCGGAAGGTGCACGTGCCCGTCGACCTGGGACCGGACAGCAGCGACGCACGGATGCACGCCAAGACCGTAGGATCCTACGCAGTGCCGTAGGGGACCGCACCGCCACTTCCCAGCAAATTAGGGACACTGTTGCTCCTGGGGTATCGGCGAGGACCATTCGCAACCGTCTCCATGAAGCCGGGCTTCGGTCCCGCACACCGTTAGGCCGTCTTCCGCTCACGCCCCAACATCGTGCAGCCCGCCTCCAGTGGTGTCGTGACAGGCGCGAATGGAGGGACGAATGGAGACGTGTCGTCTTCAGCGATGAGAGTCGCTTCTGCCTTGGTGCCAATGATGGTCGTATGCGTGTTTGGCGCCGTGCAGGTGAGCGCCACAATCAGGACTGCATACGACCGAGGCACACAGGGCCAACACCCGGCATCATGGTGTGGGGAGCGATCTCCTACACTGGCCGTACACCACTGGTGATCGTCGAGGGGACACTGAATAGTGCACGGTACATCCAAACCGTCATCGAACCCATCGTTCTACCATTCCTAGACCGGCAAGGGAACTTGCTGTTCCAACAGGACAATGGACGTCCGCATGTATCCCGTGCCACCCAACGTGCTCTAGAAGGTGTAAGTCAACTACCCTGGCCAGCAAGATCTCCGGATCTGTCCCCCATTGAGCATGTTTGGGACTGGATGAGGCGTCGTCTCACGCGGTCTGCACGTCCAGCACGAACGCTGGTCCAACTGAGGCGCCAGGTGGAAATGGCATGGCAAGCCGTTCCACAGGACTACATCCAGCATCTCTACGATCGTCTCCATGGGAGAATAGCAGCCTGCATTGCTGCGAAAGGTGGATATACACTGTACTAGTGCCGACATTGTGCATGCTCTGTTGCCTGTGTCTATGTGCCTGTGGTTCTGTCAGTGTGATCATGTGATGTATCTGACCCCAGGAATGTGTCAATAAAGTTTCCCCTTCCTGGGACAATGAATTCACGGTGTTCTTATTTCAATTTCCAAGAGTGTAGCATTCCTGAAAGAAAGGATATTGCGGAGACATGGCTTAGCCGCAGCCTGGGGGATGTTTCCAGAATGAGATTTTCACTCTGCAGCGGAGTGTGCGCTGATATAAAACTTCCTGGCAGTTTAAAACTATGTGCCGGACCGAGACTCGAACTCGGGACCTTTGCCTTTCGCGGGCAAGTGCTCTACCAACTGAGCTACCCTAGCACGACTCACGCCCCCTCCTCACAGCTTTACTTTTGCCAGTACCTCGTCTCCTACCTTACAAACTTTACAGAAGCTCTCCTGCGAACCCCGAGTCTCGGTCCCGCACACAGTTTTAATGTGCCGGGAAGTTTCAGCTAGGCGTAGCGTTCGAAATGGATATGAAATGGAACGAGCATGTAGGGTCGGTTGTAGGGATGATAAAGAATGGACTTGAGGTTACTGGGAGAACTGCAGGAAAATGTTGCTCATCTATAAAGAAGACTGCATACAAAACACTTGTGCAACCAACTGTTGAGTAATGATCGAGTGTTTGGGATCCCCACCGGACCAGATTAAAGAAAGACATTGAAGCAATTAAGAGGCGTGTCTCTAGATTTGTTACCGGTAGGATTGATCAGTATGCAAGTACTACAGAAATGCTCCGTTGACCAAAATATGACTCCATGGAGGGAAGCAGAAGTTATTTCTGCGAAACACTGCTGAGAAAGTTTAAAGAACCGGTATTTGCGACAGACGGTACAGTTGTCGTATTGTCAACAATACAACCACAAAGACATGAGATGTAATGGTTCGTGAGGAAGCTTAGGGTGCATCTATTAATAACGTGAGGGGTTTTGTCTAAAATTTAGACCCTCCTCCTCGCTTCGGAGATTTGGTGAGATATGGTGGGACCCGCCATACCCCTCATGTGACGTTCACCTCGTAGCCGAATAAAAATACGTAAAAATGAATTTTTAAACATTTCTTTTAAACATTGCTTGAAACGCTTTAATAAAATCATGTTTTATTTATAAAGTATATGAAATGGTGTTTTTAACACGTGATTAAAACACTTTATTTTTAAACATGCCAACCCGGAGTAGTATCCGGACGGAGAGACGGGCAAAGGCTCCACGAAAATAGAATTAACTATTTTGACGGATCTTTAAAAAATTGACCTTTTATTGATTTATTACATACATTAAATGCCATTGGACCTTTACTTACTCTACACATGAAAGACAACGTTGTTTGTACCTTCATTCGAACCGCTTGATTTTTTAGCTTTTCTACCTCCTGATTTATATACTTACTAAGAGAATTCTTGTCGGTGAACTTCATCTTAGCTTCTTTCCCCAAACGATTAAGTTCTTGCTCACACGCGTGTTTCGACTTGTCGTCATGCCACTTAACAATGGCACTGGGAAAGATTTTATACAGAATCATGTTGAACACAATAACGTCGGATTTATATGCATTGCGGAGTATCATGACTGACTCAATGACTGACGCACAATGATTTCGACCGGCGCGGCAGAGAACTCCCCAAATGAAATGTAACACTTGCGCGGAAATCTTTTTCAGTTCAGTTCAGAGAAGCCATAGAGATTCATGGGCACTTAAATTATGCCTGCTTTAGTATTGCCTGCGCTCAGGATTAATTGTTGTTGTTGTTGTTGTTGTATTCAGTCCTGAGACTGTTTTGATGCAACTCTCCATGCTACTCTATCCTGTGTAAGCTTCTTCATCCCCCAATACTTACTGCAACCTACATCCTTCTGAATCTGCTTAGTGTATTCATCTCTTGGTCTCCCTCTACGAGTTTTACCCTCCACGCTGCCCTCCAACGCTAAATTTGTGATCCCTTGATGCCTCAGAACATGTCCTACCAACCGGTCTTGTCAAGTTGTGCCACAAACTCCTTTTCTCCCCAATTCTATTCAATACCTCCTCATTAGTTACGTGATCTACCCATCTAATCTTCAGCATTCTTCTGTAGCACCACATTTCAAAAGCTTCTATTCTCTTCTTGTCCAAACTATTTATCGTCCAAGTTTCACTTTCATACATGGCTACACTCCATACAAATACTTTTAGAAACGACTTCTTGACACTTAAATCTATATTCGATGTTAACAAATTTCTCTTCTTCAGAAACGCTTTCCTTGCCATTGCCAGTCTACATTTTATATCCTCTCTGCTTCGACCATCATCAGTTATTTTGCTCCCCAAATAGCAAAGCTCCTTTATTACTTTAGTGTCTCATTTGCTAATCTAATTCCCTCAGCATCACCCGACTTAATTCTACTACGTTCCATTATCCTCGTTTTGCTTTTGTTGATATTCATCTTATATCCTCCTTTCAAGACACTGTCCATTCCGTTCAACTGCTCTTCCAAGTCCTTTGCTGTCTCTGACAGAATTACAATGTCATCGGCGAACCTCAACATTTTTATTTCTTCTCCATGGATTTTAATACCTACTCTGATTTTTTCTTTTGTTTCCTTTACTGCTTGTTCAATATACAGATTGAATAACATGGGGGACAGGCTACAACCCTGTCTTACTCCCTTCCCAACCCCTGCTTCCCTTTCATGCCCCTCGACTATTATAACTGCCATCTGGTTTCTGTGCAAATTGTAAATAGCCTTTCGCTCCCTGTATTTTACCCCTGCCATCTTTAGAATTTGAAAGAGAGTATTCCAGTCAACATTGTCGAAAGCTTTCTCTAAGTCTACAAATGCTAGAAACGTAGGTTTGCCTTTCCTTAATGTATTTTGTAAGATAAGTCGTAGGATCAGTATTGCCTCACGTGTTCCAACATTTCTACGGAATCCAAACTGATCTTCCCCGAGGTCGGCTTCTACCAGTTTTTTCATTCGTCTGTAAACAATTTGCGTTAGTATTTTGCAGCAGTGACTTATTAAACTGATAGTTCGGTAATTTTCACATCTGTCAACACCTGCTTTCTTTGGGATTGGAATTATTGTATTCTTCTTGAAGTCTGAGGGTATTTCATCTGTCCAGGCTTAATTATATAAAACAAAATGCTATCCTTTATAATAATGTATATTCTGATGTGAGCTTTTCATTGCCCTCCCCCACCCCATCCCCCTTAAATGAGATTTGCTGAGCTATTGCTGGACCCCTCCCCTCATCCCATTTTGAGTTCAGTTAATTAATAATGGTAGTTCAGGTATACATGCCAACGTCGCAAGCTGAAGAGGAAGAGATAGAGAATGTGTATGAGGATATTGAAAGTGTAATACAGTATGTAAAGGGACATGAAAATCTAGTAGTCATGGCTGACTGGAATGCAGTTGTAGGTGGAGGAGTAGAAGAAAAGGTTACAGGAGAATATGGGCTTGGGACAAGGAATGAGAGAGGAGAAAGATTAATTGAGTTCGGTAATAAACTTCAGCTGGTAATAGCGAATACTCTGTTCAGAAATCACGGGAGGAGGAGGTATACTTGGAAAAGGCCGGGCGAAACGGAAAGATTTCATTTAGATTACATCATGGTCAGATACTGGATTGTAAGGCGTGCCCAGGAGCAGATATAGACTCAGATCACAACATAGTAGTGATGAAGTGTAGGCTGAAGTTTAAGGCATTAGCCAGGATGAATCAGTACGCGAAGAAGTGGGATACGGAGGTACTAAGGAATGACGAGATACGCTTTGAAGTTCTCTAAGGCTACAGATACAGCAATAAGGAATAGCTAAGTAGTCTGTACAGTTGAAGAGGAATGGACATCCCTAAAAAGGGCGATAACAGTAGCTGTGAAGGAAAACATAGGTAGGAAGAAGGTAACTGAGACGAAACCATGGGTAACAGAAGGAATACTTCAATTGATTGAATGGTGGGTGGTAAAAATTGGAGAAGAGGATCAAGGTTCGCATACAGCAGGTTCAAATGAATGTAGGTTGCAGTAGCTATGGAGAGATGGAAACACTTGCACAGAATAGGCTAGCGTGAGGAACTGCATCAAAACAGTCTTCGGACTGAACACCACAACAACACGACATCTGTTTCAGAATTATTCACATGTTTTGGTACTGTTGTATGCCGGGTATGTTGAGACTACGCTTTAGCTTGTCTTGTATGCCCCCGACATTTTGTTAACTAAACATGTTCACATTTGTCGATTGTGCTAAACTTTTGGGTCGTAAATCACTCTGGCGTTGAGGTCGATAGCTGCTTTACGTGTTGCGGGCACAGATTTGGTTAGGGACGGACACGCTTTAGTCAGAGATTCCTCTGCGGTCACTGCGGCACGCTAGCCTCGCAGGAGTGCGGTGGGTTTCGCCACGGGCGATTCCCGAGTCCTCCAATTACGGGGCGCCAGCGGCCGGCTCCAGCTCGTCATCTGTTTCGTCGCGCCATCACGCGGTCAGTGACCCTCGCGTGGCGCGCCAAACCCGGCATCCATCTGCCACGTCCAGTACGCACCATTGTGGACCGACAGTCCTCGGCGCGCGCACCTTAAGCCGTCGGCACACGGGACGAGTCAGCGATTATTTGGCGTGGCGCTCTACGAGATTTGTGACGTCACTTACTGCTATTTCACGTTGAGCAGCCATTTCGTCACGTGAAACACAAAATAAGTTCTGCGGTATTTCGGCGACGGGTCACGCAGAGTAGAACCTACAACAAGCACGCACGCTCTCTACAAGCAGAAAGCTTGCGGCCCACAGAAAGTAGGATAATGATGTAGGGGAAGGCAGGGCAAGATAGGGAAGCTAACTTTAAACCCTTACAAAAGGGACAAAAATAAACATATTCAAGTAGGTTTGATTATCATTTGTTTACTTAACCATTGAATTACAATAGCATGCAAAGAAACCTGCAAACTTGTTACATTTAGTTAGAAATATCTCGATTTGAAACATAAACTAGTAATTCCCCGTCTTGCCCCATATGCGGGGTAAGATGGGGAACTAGCATGAATTCACCTCTAAAGCTTAAATAAGGACTGGAATAACGAAATCATGTGACGATAAGGTTTCGAAACATGGTTCTGCGAATTGTAGAATCAGGTATTACGTTTCATTTAGGCCTCTTACATTTACGTAGTACACAAGTGTGGACAGCCTCGTCATCATCACTTTCTGTCCCTGCACAAGTGTCGTGGGCACCCCGACGCTGAAACACAGATTTCTGTGGCACGTTGAACTGTCGAGCAGCCCTGAAAGAACCCATATGACCTTCTATAACAGCATTTAAAGCGCCTTCCATTGACTCCAATGACCAATCTTGCCTAGACGTTTGTCGCCCATACTTGCGAACCATCTGAAATAAAACACGTGGAACATACTATTGAGTCGGATAATTCCCGGTAATCTATATTATATAGTAAATACCATATTTCCAATAGTCAGTCGTTAAAGCATAGCAAGAATACTGACTTTGCACGGTTTGTGTATTTTTATTCACCATATAGCCTAAGGCATACTTTGTAATTAATTAGGAAACTTTGGAATAACGAATACCATTCTATTTACAATTGTATTCAACGTATAATGTGCCGGCCGAAGTGGCCGTGCGGTTAAAGGCGCTGCAGTCTGGAACCGCAAGACCGCTACGGTCGCAGGTTCGAATCCTGCCTCGGGCGTGGATGTTTGTGATGTCCTTAGGTTAGTTAGGTTTAAGTAGTTCTAAGTTTTAGGGGACTAATGACCTCAGAAGTTGAGTCCCATAGTGCTCAGAGCCATTCAACGTATAATGTACGTATTCAAAACCCGCAGCGAGACGATAAGAACGTAATGGTTGGACAAATAGTAGGAGTAAGACGGGGAAGCTCCCCATCTTGTCCCACCCCGTCTTGCCCCCTACTATGCTGTCAGGTTATATTAAGCCTACATGAACACTATGTAGTGAACATTGACTACTGACACAGCAGTTTACTGTTAATAACACGTACTATTCAGTGCTATGTATACAGTCTGGACAAATGTTCATGAAACACATGTTTTAGGCCCTCGAAAGGTGTAAAACATTGCAAATCAGTATAGCAATTGTACGTACCTTGCAAAGCTCACAGAAACCGCCGTGAAACTAAGGTTCAGCAATGTCAACACACTGGGACCTGTGTACTGATGATGTTGACGTAGCTATCCACAGATGGCATTACTCTAACTGTAGCTTATAGCCCTTCCCCGTCTTACCCCACCTCCCCGTCTTGCCCCGCCTTCCCCTACTTGTCTTGTACAGCAGAAGCCTATATTCGGTGGGTTTTATATTATCCATTATACCGTATGAATATACGCTGTTCCTAAGCACGAGCACATTGAGCGACTCAAGAACGAATCCTTATTGGTACAATTTGCAGTAATAAAAAAATGTCACGTTGGTAGTGAAATCATTTTCGTTTTTAGTTATTATCGCGTTATAGCTTGCGGCTTATTAGAGTAAGCCGTTTTAGGGGAACAGTGCATTAAAGAGTCATGAAAAATGTGTCGTTCTCGTTAGAATTTCTTATAATGAATCTAAATTAATAACTATCAACGGATAAAGATAAAATCCAAAGTCAGTTACGACGAAGCTACAGCCAAGTAAAAAGAGTGGTGTATGGAGGCAGCATATTACATTACAGAGATTAGGTCGGTATAGGGTTCGAGTCCTATAGTTTTTTCTACACCTTCGCGTTCTCCAAAAGGTTTGTGGCTTCCTTACGAAAGTAATTACTGTAATACTTGATGTTATGTAACTATGAGTGCATTCTCTATGAGAAGTGAGTTTGTTCGATTTGTCGAACTTTTATAAACTAATCACCCGATCATGTATCTTTTCTTTTTGTTTTATTACATGTTCACAAATACTGAAGTTTTCATTTATGTATACTGCAGGTAGAACAACGCGATTGGCATATGGACAAGTAAGTGTGCGTTTTGATAGAACTAACGTAGGAATTTTACGCGCGTCCTTTTTTGTGAACAAACTGTGTTAATAATACAAATTGTATTGTTCGCAAGCCAAATGAACCGACAACTCCGTTGGAGAACGCCTGAGAGCGCAAAATCACGACTCGTGTGCCGATGGCCTTAGACGCTGTAGGCCCCGCCACCAGCCTCTGTCACCGTAAAATCAGTGATTCCCCGATCTTTGCTCTGCATCTAGCGAGCCTCACTAGGAAATGTATTCGAATACTGCTGCTTCAGGGGGTAACTCCAGTCTCTCGTTCACCTCATTATATAAGTTCCGCCTCGACATATACGAGCGCTAGTTGATTTTATAGACCTATTGTCTTCTCTGCAGGAAAGTAGAGAACAGATTTGCACGACTAGGTAAAGCAGCCGGTGCCTAGTATTGAGCGTAGAAACTTTTGGTGTGAAATTTTCTGTCGTACAGGAAGAACCTGCTTCTAAGCCTGAAATTTACCTTCACGAATGAGAAAAATCTCTTAAAACCCACATTCTGTCTGGTCGAAGCTATGTCTCGCTCTCTCTCTCTCTTTCTCTTGCAAGATAGCACACTAAGCGTTAAGCTAGCCGAAGACGTGCAAATGCATATAAAAAAATCTTTTGATACACAGTACTCCCTACAATACTACGTTCCGGTTCTGAAAAGCTCTCTGCGTCCTAAAAGACCAGAAACTTCTTTTTGACTTCTACTGTTGTCGAGTGGAAACCAAACGAAGAACGCGTTCGGTGACACAGTCTCTGGTGGGCCACTTGAATTTGCGCACGCAACGACCTGATTGGCTAACTTCAGTGATAATTAACTAGAAAACCGCGCAACGTATCGAATTTTTTTTTCTTAACAGTGATGTCCCAGCACAGCGTACCCTGCAAAGCCCTTACTATCTTTTCTGAACAATTCGTATAAATGACTCTGTGAGTCAAGATGTGTTGCCTAGCAAGAGCAAAGTTTGAAAGAAGGCCCACAAACTTACCGGCATTCTATGTAAAAGACTGGTAATGATCTGTCTGACTCCGAAGACAAATTATTTTTGTATCTGCAAGGTAAGCAGATTACATTAGAAAATGCAAAGTGCCGATAAACTGTTTTATATCGTTAATATGATTATGCAAACCATATTTTTGAGCCACTGATCTGAAGCTATATCCTCATATGATTAAATCCAATTTATTGAGCAAACTAGGATATGAAGCTATAAGAGATTCGGAAAGATATTTTTATTCATTTACCAATAATGTTCCGTTGACATTTAAAATTAAAAATCTGAATTAGAAAATAAATATGTGAACTCATGAGAAATTTCTGTTGCATATCGCCAAAATAATCAGAAAAACAGCCATTGATAAATACTTGTTGAAGTCGATGAAACAAGAGTAAAACTTAAAAAACATTTATTCAACTTCAGTGAATTCTGTAACACTTATTCGCTTCCAGATTTGCTCCATAAGATCTGATCTGTAGAATGGGTGTATTTCATTATATTCACGTCTTATTTGACTTGAACCAATGTTTTCTTATATACTGTTTGTTTTGCGTTGTTTGTATAAAACGTAACACAGTTCGACTAACTGGAACTGTCCTTCCAGCACACGGCTGAACAGAGATGACCGCCCCAGTTTAACACTTTACTTTGCACCCACGCTAATTGGGTTAGAGAATTTGTAACTACATGACTGCATGTTGCGGCCGTAAAGTCTCATCTGGAGAAGACATTTTTGGCCACTAAATCTCAGTTTTTTCCTCCCCCCCGTCCCAGGGCTGAAAATGGTATTTTCTGTTTGCAGGTAATGGAATTGGTTCCATATTTGAAGCATAGATGAACAGGCCTACAATTCCATGTCCATCTTTTTAACTCTAGTGGAACAGCTCTGACGTGTAAAACAGACTGTAGTTTCACAAAGGCACCTCAGGATTTGTTTGCTCATGGAAGAAAGGTAAATTACTGTTGTGATTTAGATCTGCAGCAAGCGTAGGGGGATGTTCTCGTCCTTGTAGAAATTAGAAACAGATGTCGGCCAGGTATCCTACAGACATGTTCATGTTGTGCTGGTGAGGGGCGAAAAGAGAAGGATATCCTAGGAAACGGCTACGGGCGTCTCGAGTGAGGTCACTCGCCAGTCATCTTCTGCAGCTCGATAAGCGCTGTACGAGGGAGTGACACATAAAAAGATTTGGGACCATATCCGGTCACTATTGTGTTGAGGTTCGCGTCTGCCACGCCTGCAGGACAGCACAGAAGTCTTCGCCATGTCAATGAAAAAGCATAACTACTGATGAACGGAAGAGCAGTCAAACAAACCTAAACGGACTTCTTTTTTTTGGGGGGGGGGGGAGGGAGGGAGAGGGGGGGCATCAGTCTTCTGACTGGTTTGATGTGGCCCGCCACGAATTCCTCTCCTGTGCCAACCTCTTCATCTCAGAGTTGCACTTGCAACCTATGACCTAAATTGTTTGTTGGGTGTATACCAGTCTCTGACTTCCTCTATTCCCCTACAGTTTTTGCCCTCTACAGCTCCCTCTTGTACCATGGAAATCATTCCCTTATGTCTTAACAGACATACTATCATCTTGTCCCTTCTCCTTATCAGGGTTTTCCACATATTCCTTTCCTCTCCGATTCTGCAGAGAACCTCCTCATTCCTTACCTTATTAGTCACCTAATTTTCAACTTTCGTCTGTAGCACCACAACTCAAATGCTTCGATTCTCTTCTGTTCCGGTTTTCCCACAGTCCATGTTTCACTACCAACAATGCTGTACTCCAGACGTACATGCTCGGAAATTTCTTCTTCCAATTAAAGACTATGTTTGTTACTAGTAGACTTCTCTTGGCCAGTAATGCCCCTTTTGCCATTGCTAGCCTGTGTTTGATGTACTCCTTGCTCTGTCCGTCATTGTTTCTTTTTCTGCCTAGGTAGCAGAAATCCTGAACTTCATCTACTTCGTGACGATCGATCCTGATATTAAGTCTCTCGCTGTTCTCATTTCTGCGGCTTCTCATTACTTCCGTCTTTCTACGATTTACTCTCAATCCATATTCTGTACTCATTAGATTGTTCATTCCATTCAGCAGATCACGTAATTCTTCTTCACTCTCAATCAGGATAGCAGTGTCATCAACGAATCGTGTCATTGATATCCTTTCACCTTGGATTTTAATTCCACTACTGAACCTTTCTTTTATTTACACCATTGCTTCTTCGCGGTACAGCCTGAACATCAGGGGAAAAGGACTACTTCTCTGTCTTGCAGCCGGCCGCTGTGGCCAAGCGGTTCTACCCGCATCAGTCCGGAACCGCGTTGCTGCTACGGTCGCAGGTTCGAATCCTGCCTCAGGAATGGATGTGTGTGATGTTCTTAGGTTAGTTAGATTTAAGTAGTTCTAAGTCTAGTGGACTGATGGCTTCAGACATTAAGTCCCATAGTGCTCAGAGCCATTTTTTGAACCCTGTCTTGCACCCTTTTTATCCGAGCATTTCGTTCTTTGTCGTCAACTCTCATTATTCCCTCTTGGTTCTTGTTCATGTTGTATATTACCCGTCTCTCCCTATAGCTTACCCCTATTTTTCTCAGAATTTCGAACATATTGCACCATTTTAGATTGCCGAACGCTTTTTCCACGTCGACAAATCCTATGAACGTGCCTTGATTTTTCTTTAGCGTTGCTTCCGTTATCGACTGCAACGTCAGAATTACCTCTCTCGTGCCTTTACCTTTCCTAAAGCCAAACTGATCGTCATCTAGCACACCCTCAAGTTTCTTTTCCATTCTTCTGTATATTATTCTTGTCAGCAACTTGGATGCATGTGCTGGTAGTGACAGCTAAAGTCACATTATTTGCTAGTGCACTCTACTACGCTAAGTCTGTGGTTTAGTAGAGCCGAATATAATTTTTAGAATTGCGTGAAAGTTCTTTTAATGAATAAAAAGTCTGCGTGCAAGATACAGGAGGGAGCATGTCCCCCTCTTGCCCTCCCACAACCCGACACTTGCTAGTAATGCTGCCTGTATTGTTGTGGTCTTCAGTCGTAAGACTGGTTTGATGCAGCTCTCCACGCTACTCTGTCGTATGCAAGCCTCTTCATTTCTGTTTTCTGTCACATCCGTCTTATGACTGGTTTGATGCGGACTACCACGAATTCCTCTCCTGTGCCAACCTCTTCATCTCAGAGTAAAAGTTGCAACATAAGTCCTCAATTGTTTGCTGGATTTATTCCAATCTCTATTTTCCGTTACACTTTTTTGCTCTCTACAGCTCCCTCTGGTACCATGGAAATTATTCCCTGTTGTCTTAAAAGAAGTCCTATAATACTGTACCTTCTTTTCATCAGTGTTTTACATATATTCCTTTCCTCACCGATTCTGCCGAGAACCCACTCTTTCTTACCTTATCAGTCCACTCAGTTTTCAGCTTTCTTCTGTAGCAACATGTGTCAGACACTTCAGTTCTCTTCTGTTCCCGTTTTCCCACAGCCCATGTTACACTACCATACAATGCTGTGCTCCAAACGTGTACTCTCACCATTTTCATCCCCAAATTAAGGCCTATACTTGATATTTGTAGACTTCTCTTGGCCTGTCTGTGAATAGGTATTGCAGACTCCATCCATCTGAATCTTCTTACTGTATTCATCTCTTGGCCTTCCTCTACAATTCTTACCGCCCACACTCCCTACATTCCCAAATGGAGTATTCCTTGATGCCTCAGGATGTGTCTCACCTGCCTCGAGGTGACTGGGTGTTTGTGTTGTCCTCATCATTTCATCATCATTCATGAAAGTGGCGAGATTGGACTGAGCAAAGGTTGGGAATTTGTATGGGCGCTGATAGCCGCGCAGTTGAGCGCCCCAGAAACCAAAAATCATCATCAGGATGTGTCCTACCAACCAATCCCTTCTTTTAGACATGTTGTGCCATAAATTTCCTGTCTCCCCCATTCAATTCAGTACTTATTCATTAGTTATTCTATCTACCCATCTGATCTTCGGCATTTTCCTGTAGCACCACTTTTCAACACTTTCTATTCCTTTTCTATCTCTGCCGGCCGAAGTGGCCGTGCGGTTAAAGGCGCTGCAGTCTGGAACCGCAAGACCGCTACGGTCGCAGGTTCGAATCCTGCCTCGGGCATGGATGTTTGTGATGTCCTTAGGTTAGTTAGGTTTAACTAGTTCTAAGTTCTAGGGGACTAATGACCTCAGCAGTTGAGTCCCATAGTGCTCAGAGCCATTTGAACCATTTTTTTTCTGTCTCTACTGCTTATCGTCAACGTTTCACTTCTGTACAAAGCTACCCTCCAGACAATACATTTATAAAAGACTTCCTAACACGTAACTTTGTATTAGATGATAATTAATCCACGTGTTTCAGAAGTACTTTACATGCTACAGTAAGTCTGCAGTTTATATCCTCTCAACATCGGTCATCTTCAGTTATCTGGCTGCTCAAATAACAAAACGCATCACTTTCGTTTGGTGTGTCATATCCTAATCTAATTCCCACTGCATCGACTAATTTAATTCAACTACGTTCCATTACTCTTGTTTTACTTTTGTTGGTGTTCATCTTATAACTTCTTTTCAGGATGCTTTCCATTCCTTTCAGCTGCACTTCCAAGTACTTTTCTGTCTCTGACGAAACTACAACGTCGTCGGCATACTTCAACTTTTGCCGTGCGGGGTAGCCGCTCTGTCTAAGGGCGTCTTGTCACAGTCCGCGCGGCTCCCCCCGTCGAATCCTCCCTCGGGCATGGGTGTTCTTTAAGTTAGATTAAGTAGTGTGTAAGCTTAGGGACAGATGACCTCAGCAGTTTGGTCCCATTCGACTTTAGCGCAAATTTCCAGTACTTCAACTTTTGTATATCTTCTCCCTGAACTTTAATTCTTTTTCCAAATTTCTACTTGCCTTGCCTTGCTGTTTGCTCAATGTACAGACTGAATAGTTTCGGGGACAGGCTACAACCCTCACTATTGCTTCTCTTTCAAGTCCTATAATTCTTATAGCTGCAGTTTGGATTTTGTATATGTTGTATTATTTTCCAGATTTGAAAGAATGTAGCCCAGACAGGGTTGTCGAAATGTTTGTTTAAATGTACATATTTCATCTCTAAAAGCTACCCATTCGTCCTCTGTTGTATTCCTTTTCCCTGTTTCAGCTCAACATTGCCTAACGTCCCACTGGAACTGTCAAAAACCTTAGGTTCTTTAAACCTATCGAGGTTCTACCGCCTTTATTTTCTACGTTTTTGTAATTTCTTCAATTCAATTCTCTGCTTATAAGCGATAGATTAAGGTCAGAGTCCATATATGCCCATGGAAACGTCTTGCAGTTTAAAATTTGATTTCGAAATCTATGTCTGACCATTATATGATCAGTCTGAAACTGTTCAGAGTCACAAGGTCTATTAAACGTATGCACCCTCCTTTCGTGATTCTTAAACGAAGTGTTAGCAATGAAATAGTACAGTGGTATCCTCCTTCATTTCTTTCCTCCTGTCCACTATCTCCTTCTGTTTTTCCTTCTCTTTCTTTTTCTGATGCCGAATTTCAGCCACCAGAAAATTTAATTTCCCTTAACTCTATATTATCTGGATAAGCTCCTGCATTTCATCATATATTCTTTCAGTCTCTTCATCATCTCGGAGATGGTTGGCATATAAACTTGTACTACTTTGGTGGGTGTTGGTTTCTTGGCAACTATGATGTCCATGACAGCTTATCCTCAGTCCTATTTTGTGATTCAGTATTGGGCCTACTCCAGCATTACACCTTTATTTTATGTTTATAAACCTGCTCTCAACTGACCATAAGTGGTTCAAATGGCTCTGAGCACCATGGGACTTAACAGCTGTGGTCATCAGTCCCCTAGAACTTAGAACCACTTAAACCTAACTAACCTAAGGACATCACACACATCCATGCCGGAGGCAGGATTCGAACCTGCGACCGTCAATTTTGTTTTTTCCTGATGACGTCCTCCTCCTAAGTATTCTCCTTCTTGATATTCAAATGCGGGACTCTTTTAGCTCCGGAATATTTGTCTCAAGATGACACCATCATCATTAAGCCATATACTAGAGGTGCATCCCTGAGGGAGAAAGTAACTGCTGTAGTTTCCCCTTGCATTCAGCCGTTCGCAGTACCAGAACAGCAGTGCCATGCTGACTCATGATAGAAAGCCATGACAGTCAACCATACAGACTGTTGGCCCTGCGACTACTGAAATGGCTGCTGCCTTCCTTCAGAAACCATCGGTTAGTTGGCCTGTACCCAAATACTCCTGTACGGTTATCCATATCGTCCAGGCACTCAAGCCATTCCACCTCTGAAAGTCCAGTGTCCGCAGGAGTAATGTACCACATGATATAATGAAATTCACCTGTATAAAAATTTCTTGTGAACTAATAATTTGTGATCCTTGGGAATCATGCCGTGTTCCTGTCAGCATCCTAGGTGAAAAACAGCTGAGGAACGCTATAATCCAGAAACACTATATCATGTATGTGGCACATAGTTCTCCTTGCGCCTGCCGCTAGTCCAGAGCTCGCGGAAAACACATCACATGGAGATGGACGTCGGTCCACTATAGAAGATAAATATTCAATCCGGCTCCTAGGTCATCAGTTCGTATAACGTTACTGAATCCTCCGTAAACTGATTATCGAATACAACTGTTGTCAAACTTTCTGGATCCAGTCTTTGACTTGGAACTCCGCGTGGCTGTGTGACGATTCTGGCTTTCACCTCACGTTAACTGGAGCTGTAATGTTCGCTCTCTACTGAGTTTTTGGCCGTTGAGTTAGCGTTGGCCTTGGTTTAGGCACAATACGTGATTCATTCCAGTGACCTCATCTGCAACCAGTTATAGAGGTGTACCTGATGAATTTCTTTGTATTTCTGGCACAATGCAGTTTCGTCATGAAATATGGTTGTATCATACATTTAAAGAAGTTCATAGCATATACATCTTGGATCTCCTTCGGGAGGTCATCTTTCCTTGGCTAAAGACAATACAGTGAAGGATTCTGACAATGTACATAATAACCATGTGTGACACCTCAGTAAAGTATTTTAGCGACAAGTTCACGTGGATTTGAAGCGAGGATGCAACAGGAAGCGTTTAGATATAAAAGTTCCTCAACAGACTGTGGAGATGTTCCATCGGAAAGGGCAACATGTTACGTAACACCGGTGCATGAGAAAACGTCACGCAATGACCCAAATAATTGTAGGGAACTGACAGTATTACTTTTCGTTGGAAGACTGTACTCGAAGGTACTTAAAGATCTGATGGAGATAGTATCGAGCAAAGTTACACAGTGGGCGCACATTAGGGAGCACTGTGTTCAGGACCCCACTCGGACAACGAGATTTAGGTTTTCCGTGGTTTCCCTAAATCGAGTAAGGAAAATGCCAGGGTGGTTCCTTTGCGAAGGACGCGGCCGATTTCTTTCTTCATCGTTTCCTGACCTGAGATTTTTGCTCTTTCACGGATAACCGTTCCTATGAAAAAAAAAGGGAGAGAGAGATAGAGAGAAAGAGTTCGCCATGAGATATACAAAGTGAAATCCTGCTGTTGAGTAGTGGTCTCTAAATTCACCGAGAATGCTTAGCTCAGTGGTGTGGAACCCAAGCAGCATTGTTCAACGGCGAGAGAAAGAGGCTAATGTAGCGCCATGTGCCATATTTAAATTGTATTAAATAGAAGGTGAGGTGTATGGATTCCTCTGCTTATTACAATTATGGAGTTTATTATAGCATGGCTCGTAGTTAAAAGTTATTACGTGAGTTCTCCTGTTACTTCCTAAAGATAAGTTACGACCGAGAAATGTTTGAAAATTTTAGGTGACTGTTGCTTACTAACAACAATCCAGACTTCTAAAATAACAATGCCACCAATCAATCTTCTGGATTTGTTCAGAGTCAGTTGCTAAAGACTTCACAGTCTTTTTACCGCCACCCTGTTTTCTCCTAGGAGCTCCCTGCCCACCACCTACTCGCTCAACTTGATCGTTAAAGACAATCTGGTGCAGATTTGCTGTTATGTATACGCTGATCGCACTAAATGCTGCGTTGCGTGATGGATGGCGCAAATGTTTCCGTTACTTCCATAAACCTGTGCAAAATGGTGTTTTAGACAGCCTGATAATAGATGGAAGCACGTATGTCAACGAAGGCCGATCGCTAGATGCTGAAGGGGTAAATGCAGAATAACTGACTTGCTACAGACGCTCTCAGCTTTAAGCAATCGGAGCAAGTGGGAATGTAAACGCACTACGTGACGCGGCCAGGAATTACGGCCGTCTGGGAGCCAGTTTGCAGGCTCTGCTGCTGGTAATGTAGGAGCCACACATCATATTTTAGCCTCATTGGAAAAACGTGTCCGCCATTTGTAGCTCATCTATACTTTGTTTATGGAAAAACTGAATAGGGAAAATAGAAAACAGAATTTAGGAAAGGTAACTCTTCCATGCCAGAGCGAGTTCTAGGGTCAGGTGAACACACTGGCTGATCGTGCATCACGCAGTAGGTAAGTCGATTCTGAGAGGGAATTTGGGAACATTAAGTAAAGACGAGTTACAGCGAAAAATTTGCGAAGACGTGTGCAGTTTCTTTAATGCAGCTACCTCCGATGTACGGAATGTGACTGAAGTAATATCTGATGTGGCCAAAGGGAGTGTAATAGTACGACTTAATTCATAAAAGCCTCAGTTAGCGGACAGTATTACTTGCAACTTCAGGATTTTCGCAGTTGATGCTGTTATTTATAACGATACTATATTCGGTAAAAATTGCATTGTTGCGTTAGATCTTGGAAAAAATATCTGTGTAGTGCACAGACTGGCAACCTGGCTTTTAACGTAGAGGAATGCAAAATTGCGCAGTCCATCTATAGGATTAATGACACGCAATTAGACTCAGTCATCTCATACAAATAATGATAATTTTTGTAGGTATGAGGTGTAACGACTGCATTGGTTCAGTTGTAGGTGAACCAAACGTCAGGCTACGTTTCACTTATAGTTCTATGTACACCGTTACATAGATTGTTGTTGCCGTTGTTGTTGTTCTGGTCTTCAGTCCGAAGGCTGATTTGATGCAGCTCTCTGTGCTGCTCTATCCTGTGCAAACCTCTTCATCTCTGCATAACTACTGCAACCTACATTCTTCTGAATCTGCTTACTGTATTCATCTCTTACCATTTTTATCCCCCAGACTTGCCTCGAATACTAAATTGGCGATCCCTTGACGTCTCAGAATGTGTCCTATCAGGCAATCACCTTAGTCAAGACAGGCCACAAATTTCTTTTCTCACCAATTATATTCAGTTATTCCTCATTAGTTGCAAGATCTATCCATCTAATCTTCAGCATTATTCTGTACCATCACATTTCAAAAGCCATCACCATCTTCTTGTCTAAACTGTGTATCGTTCACGCTTCGATTCCATACAAGGCCACACTCCAGACAAATACCTTCAGAAAAGTCTTCGTAACATTTAAACCAATATTCGATGTTAACAAATTTCTCTTCTTTAGCAACGCTCTTCTTGCCATTGCCAGGTTACGTTTTATAATCTCTCTACTTCGGCCATCATCAGTTATTTTACGGCTCAAACAGCAAAACTTATGTACTACTTTCAGTGTCTCGTCACCTTATCTAACTCCCTCAACTTTACCTACCCTCTTTCCTCGATTTTCTCTACTGCTTGCTCAATTTAAATATTGAATAACATTGACGATATACTGCAACCCCGTCTCACTCCCTTCTCAACCACTGCTTCCTCTTCATGCTCTTCGACTCGTATAACTGCGCGTCTGGTTTCTGTACATGTTGTAATAGATTTTCACTCCCTATGTTTTACCCCAGTTACCTTCAGAATTTCAAAGGTTGTAGTTAAGTCAACACTGTCAAAAGCTTTCTGTAAGTCGACAAATGTCAATAGTGCTTCATATGTTCTTACATTTCTCCGGAATCTAAACTGATATTCCCCGGGGTTGTCTTCTTCCAGTCTTTACATTATTCTGTAAAGATTTTGTGTAAGTATTTTGCAACCATGACTTATTAAACTGATAATTCCGTAATATTCACACCTGTCAGCACCTGCGTTCTTTGGAATTCGAATTATTACTTTCTTTTTGAAGTCAGAGAGTGTTTCACCTGTCTCATGTATCTTGCGCACCGGATGGAATAGTCAGGTCATGGCTGGCTCTCCCACGACTATCAATAGTACTGATGGAAATCCGTCTTTTGCATGGGCCTTGTTTCGGTTTAGATCTTTCAGAGCTCTGTCAATTTCGTCTCGCAGTATCTTTTTTCCCATCTCCTCTTCATGTACGTCCTCACAGACGGTGCATAAGTCTGACCACAGACGGCACCACCAGGAAGGCATTCTTCAGAATGGCGCCACGCACAGCAGCGATTAGTCACCATAGAGATGATACACGTAACAGGAAGCTTATTATGCTTTCATCACAAGACATTATTAAAGTCTTAGCTATTTGTCAACAGTTACGTCTCCCGCCGCAGAGGGGGCTGTCACCGGAGACTGTTTTCTACATACACCAAATAATACGAGACGAGGGTTCATCCATATAAAAGCGGCCGCACACCTTCACTCGCCCGGTTACCGAGCAGTTCCAATTACTAACCAATTACCGTCCATTAGTCGCAGATTACCAGTTGCTGAACAGTTATCTGCAGTTGCTCGGTTGTAGCTCAGCAGCTATCACCGAGTGATTATCGGACAGTTAATGCCGAATGTCAAAGCGTTTAATCATATTTCGGGCCTGAACTAAGAGCAGTTCAGCCTGAACTATTAGTCAGTCATCACTGATACTAGGTTCATAACTTTTACAACAGTGCTACCACTGTTCATCACATTAAGTTGAACGTTTATCGTGCATTTTATTGTGATACTTCTTGTGGCCGCTTCTCCGCCCCATAGCCTCCACCTTCCTCTGTCTTGACATTCCTCGGGGTTCATACTCCTTGCTTGTATTGCCTCCTCGACATAACCTTGCCACTTGCGCTGGGATGGTATCCATCATAGAATCCTATATTTGGTATCCTGTCATCATTCATCCTATTCACATGACCAAACCACATCAGCTGTTTTTATTGGATGTCGTCACAGATATCACTATCTATTACCATCCTTTGTCTGATAATGTATTTTCTTATCCTATCAATCCGAGTACAGCTTGAGCATCGTCTTAAGTAATCCACCTCTGTGGCAAGGAGTCTATTTTATATTTTTGCTATCATCCCACGTTTCTGGTCGGTACAAAACTACGCTCTGGACTAGTCTTGCGCATTTTATGCATTCTCTTCTTCGTTGCACTTCTTCTTATCTTTTTGTTCCATAAAGCAGAGTTCGCTGCCCGTGTTACATGTCGTCCTTTATTAAGTCTGCTATTACTTGTGTCGCCGGCCAGTGTGGCCGAGCGGTTCTAGGCGCTTCAGTCTGGAACAGCGCGACCGCTACGGTCGCAGGTTCGAATCCTGCCTCGGGCATGGATGTGTGTGATGTCCTTAGGTTAGTTAGGTTTAAGTAGTTCTAAGTTCTAGGGGACTGATGACCTCAGATGTTAAGTCCCACAGTGCTCAGAGCCATTTGAACCATTTTTACTTGTGTCCTATTTATTAAATAATACCCCAAGGCCTCCCACACCTACAGTTTCTTCCCCAATCTACCTCCAAATCATTTACTGGTCCTGCTTCAACGCCCGAATACTCATACTTCATGTTCATCTTCAGGCCAACCTCACTGTATTGCTCTGTAACCCTTCTTATCATTTAACTCAGATCATCTTCATATTCTGCTAGTATAGTCAGGTCATTTGCAAAATAAGGGCTAAATAAATTGCTGTCCTCTACTGTCGCTCCCATAACCTTGCATATTCTATTATCTGTGCCAAGTCTACTGGATTGCTTTTACACAGATGCAGCTTGAAGAGCGTCAATCACAGCCCATATCCCTGCCACCCACCCTTATTCACCTCGAACTCTTCTGTCCAACTATTCCCAATCCTTACCTCTCGCTGTGTTGTTTTCGTACGATTTCATAAGTCTTTAGCAATGTTCGATTCAACTCTCTTTCAACTTTTCCCACAGTTTGCTGGTGGGTGCGCTATCATTTGCTTTTCCTATCTTAATCAATGCACCATGCGTCTCCAATCCAACGTTTGCGCGTTTTTCACATACTACTTTCATTGTGAGGATATTGTCCATTACCGACTGACCTTCCTGATCGGAATCTTACTTGTTACTTGTAACCTGTTTCGTTCTCCATCAGATCTTTAAGTATCGTCGAGTGCAGTCTTTCAATGAAAAGTAACACTGTCGGTTCCATATAATTATTTGGGTCCTCACGTGACGCTTTCTCATGCACCAGTGTTGTGTAACATGTTGCCCTTTCCGATGGAACATCTCCACAGTCTATTGAGGAACTTTTATATCTAAAGGCCTCCTGTTGCATCCTCACTTCAAATACACGTGATCTGGTCGCTAAAATACTTTGTCTATTGACCATGACTGACATTATTGTGATGTAACTTGTCAGTAATTGACACCCGCACCGACTTAAGTGTCCTCCAGGCTTCAGTACTCAGAGCCCCACTAGTCATCACTCTCTACGTATTCACATATTTCTTCCCACGTCTTGGTTTTCCTTTTTAAAACTTCACTTTTTATTTATCTGTTTCGAATCCTGTCACCAGTTCTTTCGCATCTGGCAGAATCTTTTATTGATGTGAAAAATACAGAGTCTGACCGTGGTTCGGAATCTACGTCAAACTGTAGGTCCCCCGATAACTGGTTAGGGTACGTCAGTTCAAAAGTCGGAGGAAGACAACGACATGCCACCTCCAACAGTACCATGCCTAGTTGTAAGCTATACCTTATGGATTCAGGTCAGCAAGCTGAGTCCTGTTCTGTTCGCCACTACTCCCGCTATTCCACTTTATGGTTGTCACTTCCACAATCTGCCTCTCTTTTAACCTCGATAGCTTGAATTTTTAAAATGGACTTTTGCCTCCAGATTATATAATAAATAATTGATTTCAGCCCTATTTCAAGATTGTGCAATGCCACTTTAAGAATTAAAGTATATCTTTGAGAGCGAAGAATAACAGTTTCTACTCATAATTGCTATTGTTCCAATAAATCCACCAACTGTTTCCCATTCTCATTCCTTACAACATTCACATACACCTCAGTAGCCATATTAGGCCTCTCTTTCATTACACTGCTGTTAAAATCTGCCAGTATCAGTTCACGGCCACTTGGAATCGCATCTACAGTCTCTATCAGCATCTGTTCAAAATCTTCTACCTTCATGGGCGCATTGTAAGGGCATACACCTCCACTGTCATTATACTCATGGCTCTAGCTCTCAGACTGAGCTTTATCAACCTTTTATTAGCTGCTTCCCACGAGGTCACATATTTTGACCACCTTTTACTTAGAACGATGGAAACTTCTGCTCTCGCCCTAGTGCTTTAGTTCACCTCACTAAAACAATGGGTGAACTCCAGGAGATGTTCACAATCAGTACCCTTCTTTTCTGTTTCGGAAAGCACAGCTACACCAGTGTTGTGCTGCCTTATACCCAGTGAAATTTCTTGTTATTTATTCTGGATGCCCCATTTATTCCAGTCTGTTTTTGTTTACATTGTCGAATTCAATTAAAAGCTTCCAAAAATCGGGGCACAATACTGGATATTTTAGATGACTATTTCTTTCAATTTTTTAAAAAGCTGCCACCGATATAGCTCCCAGCCTCATCGGAACTCCAAACCTCCCCGCTTGCACGGATAGTGCTTTGTTAAGCTGGTGTCCCCTGGAGAGAGATTTGGTTTGATAAATGAGTATTAATGATTTGTTACTGTTTCCCGTCTTATTCGTTACGGTAGTTTTCGCCTATGACAAGTTCAGTAGCAAATCTGGTAGAACGCCACTTCAGTACAACAACTACTTTTCTGTGGTAGGGTTTGCTTCCTGCTATCTTTTCCGTTGACCACCGGACTTGTTTGGTTAATAAGACAGGAAACCGGAGTTTTCCTACAAAAACGGATCCCATACAAAACACATGTATGTACATACTTGACTATTGCTCATGTTTATGGGGTGCATTTCCGGGCAGACTGTCGGTCGGAGTGGCCGTGCGGTTCTGGGCGCTACGGTCTGGAACCGAGCGACCGCTACGGACGTGGTTCGAATCCTGCCTCGGGCATGGATGTGTGTGATGTCCTTAGGTTAGTTGGGTTTAATTAGTTCTAAGTTCTAGGCGACTGATGACCTACGAAGTTAAGTCGCATAGTGCTCAGAGCCATTTGAACCATTTTGAACCGGGCAGACTAAGATGGGGGGCGTGGGGCATATACAAACGACAATGCGAATGGTCACAGGCGCGTTTGACTGGTGTAGCAGAAATGATGTGAAGTCTAAGCTGGCAGACCCTCCGAGCAAGACACCGTGTATCTCGGTAGAACGTGGTTAGAAAACTTCAAACGTGGGGCTTCGGAGCAGAAATTCCGAATATTCTTGAGCGCCCAACTTATGTATGCAACTGAGGTTGCGCAGATAAAATCTGGCAAATGAAAATTCGTCAATGCCGTATAAGCTATCATTCTACCCCCGTTTCATCTGTGGATGAACTGATTGGAAGAGCAAAGATGTAAACATGGATGCAGATGAAAGTAGAGATGTAGACGTAGATGAGAATACAGAATCAGAAATAAACGTAGATGAATCAGCAGTTTTAGATAGAAAATGGAGTTGTGTAAGGTCGTTCGACAGCGTATATATACTCGTATATATCAGTTTGCAGAGCGACATTTGAGATTATTATGTTCGAAAGTAAAATGACATGAAGCAAGATTTGTATATTCACTGTTGAAGATAGTGGCATCCGCATGATCTGCCACTGTCAATTGCCAAGTAGCATAGCTCAAATGAAACTTGGACCATACATACAAGGAACTGCTACGGTGTAGAGAGAAGGTAACTGAAAAGAGAGACAAACGGAAATGATAATTTTATACGAAGTCAAGTTGTTGGATATCCTCGCGAGGGATATCGTGTCCAGTTGGCACGTTAGATCGTCAACACCCTGAGCTGGCTGGGTGGCACTGCTCCGTAATGTTCAGCTGGGGAGAGATCCGGCGACGTTGCTGGCTAGGGTAGGGTTTGGCAAGCACGAAGACAAACGGTAAAAACTCTCGCCGTGTGCGGGCGGGCAGTATTTTGCTAAACTATAAGCCCAGGATTGCTTGCCATTAAGAGCAACAAAAAGGGGCATCAGATATCGTCGACATACCGCTGTGCTGTAAGGGACCCGTGGATGGTAACCAAAGGGATTCTGCTGTGAAAAGAAGTGGCACCCCAGACAATCACTCTGGGTTGTCGGGCCGTATGGCGGGCTACAGTCGGGTTGGCATCTCACCGTTGTCCGGCGTGTCTCCAGACACGTCTTCGTTGGTCATCAGGGCTCATTTCAAAGCGGGTCACATCACTGAAGACAATTTTACTCCAGCCAACGAGATTCCTACTTCGCTCAGCTAGCCACATTGAATGACGGGTATCCAAGCTGCAGCATGAAAACGCAAAAACGTTAATAAATCGAATATTATTAACGTCGGAGCACATATTATATTGATTAAAATGTTTGTCCGCAGCTCGTGGTCGTGCGGTAGCGTTCTCGCTTCCCGCGCCCGGGTTCCCGGGTTCGATTCCCGGCGGGGTCAGGGATTTTCTCTGCCTCGTGATGACTGGGTGTTGTGTGATGTCCTTAGGTTAGTTAGGTTTAATTAGTTCTAATTTCTAGGGGACTGATGACCGTAGATATTAAGTCCCATAGTGCTCAGAGCCTTGATTAAAATGTTTGTTTTTAGGTGATCTTTCGATGTGTTTGCATTGAAAATACGATTTTCCGTCATCGACTTTGACTTCGGTTTTTTCAAAAACTAGGGAGTGTCTAGGAAAAAACACCGAAACGCTTGTCTCTCTATTTTCAACACAGAACGATCTTGGAAAACTTGATAAAAATCGGTTACCTGCATGTCAGTCATTAGCAAGTGTGCTGAAAAGTTATAGTATATCACTTTCTGGCCGCTCTCGTCGGCTACTGCTGCTCGTTTTGTAAACGCCAGTTCTCATTTTCCGGTTTCGGGAGGACGGTGGCTGTTCTCCAGCCTGGAGATAGTTGGCCGGCCTTACCTTATTCCAGCTACCTGGCGGTGGTCTGGACTGACCACGCTGTTATCAAAGATGAATGATTCTCACCCTTTGGGAGAGAAACCTCTGAAAGTGTTGGCGGGAAGCAGCGCCTTACAGCATGTGCTATGAGGGTTAGCAGGAAATGAGCAACTGAAATGTCTGAATTGTGTTCTTGAGGGTGAATGACCGAAAGAGCTAGAGTTTTTGGAGTTCACGAAAGAGGGAGTATGTTGTGTGATGTCCTTAGGTTAGTTAGGTTTAAGTAGTTCTAAGTTCTAGGGGACTGATGACCATAGATGTTAAGTGTAGTGTTGGCAGAAGAGCCAACACTGTGTTGCAATAGGAGGCCGAAATGCACGCGTTTAATTCACGCAGGTGGCGCTAGGTCTGAAACAGGATACGTAATGAATGCTATAAAGAAAAGTACGTAGCGGCTGGAATACTTAACTTTAATCCATCATTTGTATACAGCATTCTTGATGACACAAGTGAGACTCTCTCTATAAATGGTTAATGGCGCCTTGCTAGGTCGTAGCCATGGACTTAGCTGAAGGCTATTCTGTCTCTCGGCAAATGAGAGAAAGGCTTCGTCAGTGTAGTCGCTAGCAAAGTCGTCGTACAACTGGGGCGAGTGCTAGTCCGTCTCTCTAGACCTGCCGTGTGGTGGCGCTCGGTCTGCGATCACTGACAGTGGCGACACGCGGGTCCGACATGTACTAATGGACCGCGGCCGATTTAAAGCTACCACCTAGCAAGTGTGGTGTCTGGCGGTGACACCACATTAAGTCCCATAGTGCTCAGAGCCAAAGAGGGAGTAAGCTGGCAGCCCTCGCGATGGTAGGACTGGAGTCATGTGCCATGTGAAACAGTGCTGAGGTTTTTCAAAGTGCTCCGTAGATAAAGTAGGGAGTAATTGATCCCCAGTAATCAATAAAATCTTTATTCTGCTACGGAAAACTGAAAGAGCTGCTAAGTGTAGTTTCCGTGCATCAGTATGAAGGGTTCAACTGTTTTTGTGAGATTGGTGCGAGCACTGGCTAGGTGCACCACATCAGATGTCTCACATTGGGATGTGGTGACATCAGCTAAATAGAGGTAGTGTTTGAACAGAACAAGACGGACATGGCGAGTGTTTTTTTTCTGTTTATTGAGCCAACAGTCTTCTGACCTGTTTTACGCGGCCCGCCACGAATTCCTGTGCCAAACTCTTCATCTCAGAGCAGTAGTGCAGTAACCTACGTCCTCAATTATTTGGTTTATGTAGTCCAGTCTCTATCTTCCTCTACAGTTTTTACCCTCTACAGCTCTCTCTAAAACCATGGAACATATTCCCTGATGTCTTAACGGATGTCCTGTGATGCTGTCCCTTCTTCTTGTCGGTATTTTCCTTTCTTTCTCTCCAATTCTGCGCAGAGCCTTCTCATTCCGTACCTTATCAGTCCATCTAATTTCCAACATGCTTCTGAAGCATCACATCTCAAATGCTTTGATTGTCATCTTTTCTAGTTTTCCCACACTCCATGCTTTACTGCCATACAATGCTGTGCTACAAAAGTACATTCTCAGAAATTTCTTCCTCAACTTGACGCCTATGTTTGATGCTAGAAGATATTTCTTAGCAAGGAATGCCATTTTTTCCATTTCTAGTCTTCTTTTTATGTTCTCCTTGCTCCGTCCGTCATCGGTTATTTTGCTGCCTAGGTGGCACAATTCCTTAACTTCAACTACTTCCTAATCATCAACCTTGATGTTAAGTTTCTCGCTCTTCTCATTTCTGCTACTTTTCATTACTTCCGTCTTTCTCCGGTTTACTCTCAATCCATATTCTGTGCTCATTAGACTTTTCATCCCATTCAACGGATCCTGTAACTCTTCTTCACTTTCTCTGACGATATCAAGTCACCAATGAATATTTATCGTTGACGTTCTTTCACCTTGAATTTTGAGTCCACTCTTGAGCCTTTCTTTCGTTTCCACCATTGCTTCTTCGATGTATAGACTGAACAGTATGGGCGAAAGACTGCATCCCTGTCTTACGCCCTTTCACTTGCAGAAAAAGAAATGAATTCAATTTCCTATTTAACTTTAGATTGTTATCACGTTTCGTTTGTGAATAAGATGCTAGAAACCGGTTTCAGACAATGTACAGAATGTTTGTGGTGCTTGCTTTCCAACCCAGTAATGGGATCTTTCAATCCTTTTAAGCTGTTGGATTGCTGCAAGATATTGATTAGTGGTATAGTTCCGCCAATAAACGTTTCTCAGAAAGTGTACAGAGCTAAACCGTGTCGCCCGCCGCACATATGTAATAGTAGGTGGAGTCTGGATGTGACCGCAAAAATCAATTCGAGCGATACCACGGAAGCTCTCTTAGCTAGACGGAAGTAACATTTCAAAGTCAGTCGCACCTACTAGCTATTTTATGACGGACTGAGTAACAACTGTCTGCTGTGAGCTTAGTTATTACGTTGTCCACAACCCGCTGAACTACGCTGCGTTATTTACTTCCGTGACCAGGCCTTGTAGAAGCAGTAGTTATTCAGCCACTTTCCGGCATAAATGCATGCAGTTCACTAATACTTTTGTAGCTGTTTCTGCAGTTAAACCACCAATAACTGTTGTGTGCTCAACCTTACCTTGTGGTATTGTTCTGTCTGCACCCGACGCATTCCTCGGATCGGTCAGTAAGACACCGAATTTCACGCCGTTTTCAGAAAGTCTGCAGTTATAACGATGATACTACACAAGCCTTCGGCCTACAGCCATGTACGTCGCAGTATAGTACTACAGCTGCGGCAGGAGCACTACCACCCCAACCGTTAACTGAAGATGAAGATTCTTTGAGAAAACGCGTTACTTTCCGCGATTCAACTCGCTGAATTATAGCTGACGAGCAGCACAAGTAAGCAATGTAATGGCTTTGAGAATAGCCATGGAGGTGTATTAATGTTTATGTTCCTTTTACAGCGTCTGCAATTTCTTAACACATGTATATTATTACTTAGTCTCAGCAGTAAAACGAAGGTTAAATGCTTCCTCTGCGGTTGAGAATATCTGTTGCAAAAGCCATTGTCTCAAGGAATACTCATAGATGTTAAAGCGACTTTTAATCATACAGCTTGTTTTCAGATTCATTGTGTGATTTATTTTTGCTCGCTGCTGTAAAAGAGAAGCAATTATAATAAACGTAAAACACTGCATGGTCAGAAGTAATCACCTAATTACTAGGAAGTACATACGATCATATTTACTTCTCTCCAATACGGTGTATATGTCCTGTTTCATAAAAATTGTAGAGCAGTTAGACGTTCACAAAGAACTCGCAGTAAACTTACTGAAAGGATGAAAACGCGTTTATTGATCTCTGTAAAACGGAAAAAACAGCCAATAACAACTTAAGGAAACAATCAGTTGTGGAAACTATTAAATTAATTTCTCGACACTTAGAATTAAAAAGCAGTAAATATGTTTACGTCCTGCAACTTTACGCATATAAATGATCAACATAGCTTCTGAAGAACCTGCAGCGCGCTTGATATTCTATTAAGTTTTCTTACGAGCGAATAATACCACGTACGTTGGTATGGGTAGCGAATTCAAAGCCTACTAGGCAAATAAAGCTGAATGAAACCGAATTGAGCATAAGGAGAGCAACGTGAGAAGCACTCATTGAATATGAAAGTAAAATTTTATCAAAAAATATGACTAGAAGTCCTAAGAAGTTTTGGTCTTACGTAAAGTCAGTAAGCGAACCGAAATCGTCTGTTCTGTTCAGTCGCTCAGTAATCCTTCTGGTAGCGAAACGAAAATGACAGAGAACGCCGAAATATTGAATCTGTTCGTCCGAAATTGCTACGCTGCGGAATATTGTACAAGAGTTAGTTCCTGTAATGAACGAAAGTGGAAATGGGAGATATTGAGTTAAGCGATCACGGAACAGAATAACAGCGAAAACTGCTCGGGAATGGCAGTTGGGCAGTGTAATGTAGATGTGAGATTCTACAGAAAGAACTTAATCTCCTTTTAGCTGTGGTTTATTGCTGGTGCAACGAAGGGTACCTAACAGCTGGAAAAAAGGGAATATCATTCAAGTTTTAAAAAAAGTTTTTGCACATAATTATAGACCTATGCTGCAGACATCAAATGTTGTAGCATTATGGGACCCGTTTTATGCTCACGTATTAAGACGTTTCTGGTGAACGATAATTTCCTCTATAGAAATTAACATGGATTCCGCAAGCAGAGCTCTTGCGACTCGCCTCACTCTTTTCCTCCGTGAGATCCGTAGCAAAGACGTCTACTTTGGTGTCATATTCTTTGATTTCCAGAAGGCATTCGATACAGCTCCACGTTCTCGTTAGTGAACTGTATGTATGAGTTTATCGAGTATCAAACCAGATTTATCCTTGGATTCAGGACTTCCTTTCAAATATAATTCAACCCGTCGATCTTAACAGAACAAAACAGACAGATGTGAATATAATTTCGGAAGTACCTCAAGGGGATGCTAAGGGGCCGTAACTGTTTTCAATATGTATTAACAATCTTGTGGATAAGCTGGAAGCTCCATGAGGCTATTAATCGGTCTTCTGACTGGCCTGATGCGTCCCGCCACGAATTCGTCTCAAGTACCAACTTCCTCATCTCATACCAATTCTTACACCAAACATTCTCAGTTATTTGTTGATACTGATATAATCCAATCTCCGTCTTCCCTTGCAGTCTTTAACGTGTACAGCTGCCCCAAGTAGCATAAAAGTTATTCCTTGATGTCTTAACACAAGTCCTCTCACTGCGTCCCTTCTTGTGAACATAATCCACATTTTCCTCTCCTCGACGATTCTACAGAGCACTTCCACATTTCTTACCGTCACATATAATTTTCTACATAATTTTATAGCACCACACCCCAAACGGTTCCAATCTCTTCTTTACCAGTTTTACTACAGTCCATGATTCGCTTCCATACAAAGTTGTGCCTACATCCTTGGAAATTTCCTCCTCAAATTAAGGCCCATGTTCTATACTAGCAGACTTATCTTGGCCTTTTTGCCTGTGCTAGTCTGCTACTTATGTCCTACTTGCATCGTCCATAACGATTTATTTTGCTTCCAAGGTATTAAAATTCCTTCACTTCATCTACTTCGTGGTCCGCAATTTTGATGTTAAGTTTATCGCCAATCTCATTCTGCTACTCATCAATACTTCCATTTTCTTTGGTTTACCCACCATCAGTATTCTGTGCTCAGTAGACTGTTCATTTAATTCAACAGGTCCTCACCTTGAATATTAATTCAACTGCTGAACTACTTTTTTTGGTTTCACCTTTGCTTCTTCGTTGCATAGATCGAGCAAAAGGGGCGATAATCTACATTCCTGTCTTATACCCTTTCTATACAGAGTACATTGTTCTTTGTTTACCATTCTTATTTTTCCCTCTTGGTTCTTCTTACAGCATTTTATATTGTTGAAATCTCTTTCTAGGTCTACAGATCCAATGAACGTGTCTTGAATTTCCTTAATGTGTTAGTGCTCTAGAAGATTTCAATATTCTCTGGGATGTCTACTTTACTGTAGTATACAGATCGCCGAGCGGTTCTAGGCGCTACACTCTGGAACCGCGTGACCGCTACGGTCGCAGGTTCGAATCCTGCCTCGGACATGGATGTGTGTGATGTCCTTGGGTTAGTTGGGTTTAAGTAGTTCTAAGTTCTAGGGGAATGATGACCTCAGAAGTTAAGTCCCATAGAGCTCAGAGCCATTTGTAGTATTCAGCCCAAGTTCACAATAAACTCCGTTATCGAGTTACAAGACGATTTGTGAAAAACTATCTCCGAAAACCATTCACACAGGGAAAAAATAGTTGACTCCGCGGCCAATGTGGTAGCATGAAATTTCAACAACGACGGCCTAACAGGTATTACGGCAATTATAAAAGTGCTCGAACTTGAGATAAGGCTAGCCTTTTACAATTTCCGAGCAAAAGTGGACAAAAAGCATATCGAGCGAACAGAGCAGCGGATGACAGAAGCTGCCAAAGAGGCCCATAGGTCCACCACGGCTACGAATAAGATGGAGGAAGACCTCCTTTTTGGTCTGGAACGCTTGGTGTACGGGCCAAGGATCGCTGACTAGAGGTACCTTTAACTTAACTACTAAAAAGTAACCCAAAGACATTAACACGTTTCCGTCAAAACCGTATTTTTCAAATTGGCTGGGAAATGAAATTATCGTGTGGCATTGATGGCCGGGAGGCCCCTTCCGGGGAGGTTCGGCAGCCGGGCTGCAAGTTTTATTTCAGGTGACGCCACACTGGGCGACTTACGTGTCGGCGAGGATGATGAGTACAACACAACACACAGTCCACGAGTGGAGAAAATCTCCAACCCGGCCGGGAATCGAACTCGGGCCCGCTACATGGTAGGCAAACACGTCACCACTCAGTTAAGCAGGCAGACATTGGCGAGGAACATAACATTACAACGGTGCATACGATTTTGATCGGAATTTGATGCCAGTATTCTAAATTGAATTCTCTGTCAACGAACGTAGCTGTTTTGCGATATCTTCAAAAGTCTATTTTCGGTGCACGCTTTAGTCTCGACTTTTTGGACGAAAAAATTGGCATTTTCTTCAACACGTCACCATTTTGTTGGAACTCAATATTTTTCAATTATACTACATATGCTGATAAGAAATGTATTGAAACTGACACATAATTATTTTGTTACAGGTACAACAGGATGACCAACGTTCCAGATGCCAGGGGTCCTTCCACCTGCTGCAGCGGTTACAGGGAGACTCCGATATGGACAAGTAAATGATTATTTAAAGTCAGAAGTGTAAGGAATAAAACTATGTCATCAGATTCAACATTAATTCTTATTTTACTTGAAAGAATCACGAAAATCACCTATTTTTCATGCGTTCAAAGAGGAGAACCCCCTCAAGTGCAACGTGAGAACTGCCTCTCTGGCACCTTTACCTTTCCGAAACCCAAACTGATCATATTCTAAAAGATCTTTAATTTTCTTTCACATTACTTTATTTCAGCGTAGGTTGTTTTGACTTTTCTATATGCTAAATCAGTCCATCAGAAAACCATTTATTTTTCGATGTCTTCGCATGTTTCCTGCAGCATTTCGCCTTGCATTTCCTACTTATGTTCTCGGAGTCCTTTGCAGCTGCACGTCTGAATAAAATCTTCTGTTTTCAAGCCGCGTGCATTCGAATAAAATTCCCGAGGTTTCGATGGCTGTCTCCGCCATCGTCGTCAGGAGTAAAACTACTGCCTGCCAGGCTTGTTGTTTTTTCTTTACTGTAATTTTATACCTCTGCCCCATGTGGGCGGCGGTGGGCTGGCAGCGGCCAATTCGCCGCTCCTCAGCCAGCAATAGATAACATACGAGAATGTTAAAAACGTAACATGAATTAAACACATGATAAGAGGAAAACAATTGGGGTTAAAATACACAAGAAAGGAGGAGTTTAATGAGGGACATTCGCATAAAGTTCACATACAAATAAAATCACACTCGACGAATACGTAGCACAGAAACACTGGCACCACAGAGGACACGATGAAAAGATGGTGTCCACAGTATTAAAAGCCACAAGTGATGACGACAGTTAAAACACACTGCACTTAAGTAACACATGTGGCGAGCAACAAAACATGACAAAGAGTAAACTGGATTAAAACTGAAAAGGCGTGCCAAGGGAGTGGAGGCCAGAATGTAGGGAAAGAGGGACAGGAGGGGGTTCGGTGGAGGAGGGCGCAGGAAGGGAGGGGTGGAAGGCAGGATCTGGGAGCACATCAAGGGACAGAAGACGGGGGAGGTGGGGAAGGGAGCAATCCAGGAAGGAGCACACAGACTGGGAAAGGAGAAGAGAGAAGGAGAGGGGGGGTAGGAGTAGGAAATAGCAAGGGGGGAGGGAAAGGAGAGGGAGCCGTAGGGAGGACAGTACAGGAAGAGTAGGGTCAGAGTTGGAAGGAAGGATAAATATCAGAATGAAGTTCATCATCCAGGATGAGGAGATGCTGAAAGTTTCTTTGTGAGAGGAGATGGAGGCTGTGGAGATGCAGAGAGGGTGAGACACATCGATAGAGGCGCGGCAGCAGGTGGAGAGTGGAGAGGAAAGGAGACACCAGGGTGTGGCGGGATCCAGAATGCAAATGGTGTAAATGATGTGGATGTGCTCATGTAAAAGGAAGAGATGTGAGAAAGGGATGAGGCCATAGAGGATCCTTGAGGGAGGGGAAACAGATACAGAAAGTGAAGCCGAGCACTTGGCGTTAAAGAAATTGGAGGTTGTTGTAGATTTAGGAGGAGCAGAGATCCAGGCGACACCGCCATAACAAAGGATGGAATGGATCAAGGATTTGTAGGTATGAAGGATGGTGGAAGGAAGCAATTTCCATGTTGAGCAGAACAGGAGTTTCTTGAGGCAGAGTCTATTGTAGGCTTTGCATTGTATGGTAAGGAGACGGGGAGACCAGGTGAGGTCATGGTCAAGGGTGAGGCCAAGGTATTTCAAGGTGCGAGTAAGTTAGATAGGACACTCATGGTTGCTGAGGTGGAAATTATGGAGCTGAAATGAGGGGGTGGTACATACTCTGATGATTGCCTGGGTTTTTTAAGGACTGATCTGAAGGAGCCACTGGTTGCACCAAGTGGTAAACTGATCTAGGTGGGTTTGAAGGGAGCACTTGCACCGTTGAAGGGTAGGACAGACGACAGCAGCATATTGAAGGAAAAAATGAAATGAGCGTATGGCATCAGGGACGTTTGGCCGCCAAGTGCAAGTCTTATTTCAGTCGACGCCACATTGGGCGACTTTGCATGCCGGTGATGAGGATGAAATGATGATGAGGACAACACCCAGTCCCCGAGTGGAGAAAATTTCCAACCCAGCCAGGAATCGAACCCAACCCACTTGCATGGGAGGCGAGCACGCTATCACCCAGCTAAGCAGGTGGACATATTGAAGTAGGTGGATGGGTGGGGATGGTTTGAACCTGTCAGCGGTGTACAGGAGAGGAAAGAGAGGAAAACGGATGGAGCCTTGGGTAGGGTAGAAGGTACAGGAAAAGGTATTGTGGATTGTTGACATAGGAAGGATGGTGGGAGAGGAAGGAAGCAATGAGACCGATGAAGTTGATAGGAAGGGCGTAGGTCTGGAACTTGAAAAGGAACTGAGAATGCCATACACAGTCATAGGCATTCTGGAGGTCCAGGGAAACAAAAATTGCAGAGCAATGGGAGTTGAGTTGAAGGGAGAGGAGATGGGTAATGTTAAGGAGCTGGTCATCAATGGAGAAGGAGGGCTGGAAACCACATTGTGTGATAGGGAGGTGTTCAGTTAGGTGTGATGGATATGGTGGGAGAGGATGGACTTGAGGACCTTACTGAGCATGGAGGTGAGGCATATGGGATGATAGGAGATGGTGTTGGAAGGGTGTTCGTGGCGTTTAAGGAACAACATGATGTGGGAGGTCTCTCACAGGTCAGGGTAAAAGCCAGTGGAGAGGATAGTGATATACAGCGTGGCAAGGGCAGCGAGGAAGGAGAGAGGACATTCCTTGAGGTGGTGGTAGGCCATGCAATCGTGACCGGGGATGGTGTTGCGTTTTGAGTGGAGGCTGAGTTCAATGTTGCGTGCTGATAGGAGTGTTTACGGTAACTGTCCAAATACTGGAAGCTAGGAGCAAGTGGCGAGACAGTGGTATTGGTGTGGTCAAGATCTGTGGGGAAGAAGCAGGATGGTTACCAGTAAGTCGGTGGAAGGTGGACCAGTACTTGGAGGAGCTGACAGGAAGGGTGGCATTGCCATGTGCATGGTTGGCGCTAGTCCCAGCGTTTCTTTGCTATCAGAAGGTTTCGAATGTGTTTTTGTTGTTTCTGGTGGTGGAGATGTGGTCATGATCATGAAGGAAGGAATGGTAGAGCCTGCGGGATTCACAGAGAAGGTGTATGGCCTGCGGAGGATGGGTAGGATGGTGGGGGTGGAGAGTTTTGGTGGGAATAGGGGCCTCCACCGTGTCAGAGATGGTCTTCTGGGGGCAGAACGAGGTATGATTGATGCTATCAGGATGGTGGATGGTGAGGGGGTGGCTTCCAACATGGGTGTCGATGGATTCCCTGTAGGCACTCCTGTCATGAATGACCTAGAGAGGGGTAACACGGCAGGGAGCTGGAGGAGGATGAGGTACAAAAGGAGATGGTAAGAAGGACTGGGAAGTGGTCACTGCCAATGGGATTTAGGTCTTTTGTGGTGATATGGGCAAAGGGGTTGGGGGAAGTGAGGATGACATAAGGTGTGGTGTTACTTTCAGAATGGGTATACTGAGGGAGGGGGACAAGGTCGCTTTGGAGGGTGGAAAGAAACTGAAGCCATCGTCAGAGGGTGGCAGCGTCATCGCTATGGATGTTGTCTGTTGCAAACACATAGGTGGAGAAGTTGTGGTCAATATCTGAGAGAAATCGTAGGGGATGGGAGCAGCAGTACAGATGTAAGTGGTGGCACCACTGATGGTGAGGGTGGGGTAAAAGACGCTGAGAACAAGGTTGTGTATTTGCTGTGCTCTTTCACAATGGCCTCTTCGGTATTAGCAAAGATGTCCTCCATAGGTATAGTTCTCGGGATGATAGCGAAATTCCCTCCCTTTCGAGGGACAGACATTTCCTCTTCGGTCAGTTGTCGTTCAGTGAGGTTCACCTCAGTGCGTGACATGTCGGGAATCGCCTTGTCAGTCTTCTTCCTGCACCGTGCAAATTTTTTTTCTGTCGCTCAGTGCAGCGCTCGAGTTCGTTTTGCATGCCCCTGTGAGTAATGCTGTCGATCTTGTCCCATCCGTCTCGATGCACTCTGCTACTTAGTTGATACAAAATGTAAAAAAGTTCTTCATCTGTTCTTGCCTTCCTTGTTAAAGAGCAGAGGAAATACCCCCTGAAACATCCAGGATACTGTACCGAGCAAAACCACCAACTTACAACCTGAAGAAAGAAGAGGTACAAGCTTTTAAGAATCTTAGAGCCGACAAGAGTATATTGGTACTACCTGCCGATAAGAGAAACGCGACTGTCGTAATGATGACCAAGAATATGAGCAGAGGATCCGGGACCTATTAGATCCGACGAATATCGAAAACTAAGCGCATATCCGACGCAGCGTATTACACTGAATACCAGTCGGTTTATCATTGCGTCTTCTCTGCCGGCGGACATAGAGAGGAATCTGGGCAACACAAAAGCCCTACCACGTCGGCTGTATGGGTTACCTAAGATCCATAAGAATAACATTCCACTAAGTCCGTTGTTAGCGCTCCTGGCTCAGCGACATATAAACTGGCAAAACACTTGGCTTCTCTGCTTCAGCTGCAGGTGGGGGGGGACTCAGGACATTTCATTGAGAAGATGAAGAAACTAAAACTTGCACCAAATGACATCCTGGTCAGCCTTGATGTTGTTTTTTTGTTTACGAAAGTGCCACTCAATGACTCTCTGCAGCACATCGGTTCTATTTTCCCACAATACATCACAGAGCTCTTTTATGCATGTCTCACCACGAGCTATTTCATATGGAGTGGCAACTTCTAAGAACAGCTGGAAGGCGTCGCCATGGGTAGTCCTCGTAGACCAGTGGTGGCCAACTTCTTCATGGAACATTTCGAACCACAGTCGCTGGACTTGGCACCTTGTAAACCTAAGGCGCGGTACAGATACGTAGGTGACACTTTAGCTGTGTGGAGCCATGGTGAAGAACAGCTCGGTGACTTCCTAAAGCCGGCTGGAGTGGCCGAGCGGTTCGAGGCGCTACAGTCTGGAACCGCGCGACCGCTACGGTCGCAGGTTCGAATCCTGCCTTGGGCATGGGTGTGTGAGATGTCCTTAAGTTAGTTAGGTTTAAGTAGTTCTAAGTTCTGGGGAACTGATGACTTCAGAAGTTAAGTCCCATAGTGCTCAGAGCCATTTGAACCATTTGAACTTCCTGAGATACTTGAACAGCCTCCACACAAACATAAGATTTACCATCGAAATAGAAAAGGACAAAAGTTACCATTTATAACTTTGCTGGTCACAAGGGATGGGAAAACTTGGGACACAGCGTGTATCAAAAACCGACATACACGGACCGATAGCTGCGCAAACTATCAAATCGCCACCCGGGCCAGAAAAGAGGCATGATTAATACGCTCATAACGCGAGCAAGACGAATATGTGAGCCGCAGCACCTCAGAAGCGAAATGCAACACCTGGAAAGTTATACCAGAAGTAACAAAGTCAAACACTCGGCGAAGTGAAAAATCAGAAAAAGAAATGTCAGGTACGGCCTTTCTGCCATACATTCCCAGAGTGACGGACAGAATCGGCCATATATTGCGTAAACACGGCATATAGACTATTTAAAAACCGACAAAGAAGATCGAAGAGTGTCTCAGATCAGCAAAGGAGGAAAGTGACCCACTTGCAATATAGGGAGTATACTGCATCCACGCACATGCGAAAAAGTTTATGTTGAAATGACTGACGATCAATCAACACCACTATCACAGAATATAAGCGACATTGCAGGTTGGGGCAGGTGGAGAAATCGACCGTGGCAGAGCACGCGCCGTGTGAGACCGACCATGTAGTAAAATTCGTCGATACGGAAGTTCTGGCTGTAGAGAAGAACCCACACCCGCTTGTTCAGAGAAGCTATATAAATACACAGACGCGAGAATAGCTTCAAAAAAAAAGGAGAAAGCCTCAAGGTAAATGTATCCTGGCTTCCCGTGCTGCAGCGAACGACCGTCGCAGGCAGCAAGAGAACCGCACCGAAAGTGACAGCGGAGAAGTCTTCGGACGTTGGCGCGCCAGGTACATATAGTCTGCGGCCGCGAGCTAGGCTCCAGTCTACCTGAAGCAATGGAGAGTGAAACTTTGACAATGCCAGCCAGTCGTGCTGGCGAAACGTCAGAAAAATCATTACACGAACTTCGGCTGAAGAAACGGAGACAGAGGCCAACAGACACTTTGTCAACATGGAAGATAACTGTGATGAAACCTTGGGTAACAGAAGAAGTAATTCAACTGAGCGACGAAAGTAGGAGGTACCAAAAAAAAAAAAAATGTTCAGGGATGGACAGGAACACAGAAATGTAAGATTGAAGGACAGGAATACAGAAATGTAAGATAGAAATAAATAGGAAGTATAGAGAAGCAAAAGTGAAATGGCTGCAGGAAAAATGTAAAGAAATATAAAACGATGGTTGTTGGAAGGACTGAGTCAGCATAGAGAAAAGTGAAATAGCGCTCGGTGAAATCAGAGCCTTCACCATTAAGAGTTCAATAGGATTTCCTCTTTTAAGCGCAGAGAACGGGACAAATATGTGGAAAGAGTACACTGAAGGCATCTTAGAGAGAATTCGGCGGTTGACGTGATAAAGAAGGAATGGGAGTCAATATGGAAGATATAGGGAACTCAGTGCTGGTGTCAGAGGGTAAAGGTGATTTCACAAAGGCTGTGGACGGAGTTATCATCAAGATTTTAGATTTGGACTACCTACGATAACATAAAACGGAAGTCATAGAAAACATTCCTTTCGAATTTCTAAATTCCTTGGGGGAAGTGTGAACCAAGCTACTATTCAAGCTGAAGTCTAGAATCTGTGAGACTGGAGGTATATCATCAGGCCTTCGGACAAAGACAGCAAGAACAGTAAGTGCGAGAAGTATCGCACAATCAGCTTAACAGTGCATGTATTCAAGTTGCTAACGAGAATAATATCAAAAGAATGAGAAATAAAATCAAGGCTCTGTTAGATGACGATAACTTTGTATTTGGAAAGATAAAGGTAGAAAGAAGAAATTCTGTCTTTGCGCTTGGTAATGGAAATAAAACTTAAGAAAAATCAAGACACCCGCATAAGATTAATTGAAAAAGCGTTCGTCAAAATTAAATTAGTGCATTACGTTCGATATTCGGAGAAAGCTATAGGGAAATTATCAAGAGGGAACAATAAGAATAGAACACCAAGGACGATGTCTTTGGATTAAGAAAGGTGTAAGGAAGGGATGCAGTCTTTCGGCACTACTGTGAAATCTACACATCGAAGAAACAATGACGAAAATAAAAGAAAGGTTCAAGAATAGATTTACAATTCAGGGTGAAAGGATGTCATTGGTAAGATTCCCTGGTTACATTGCTATTCTCAATGAAAGTGGAGAATTCCAGAGTCTGTTGAATGGAATGGGTAATGTAATGTGTACAAAATAAGGACTGAAAGTAAACCGTAAAAAGAATAATGTAATGAGGAGTAGAAAAAAATGAGATTTTTCGATAAACCTAACATCAAAATTAGTGGCCAGGAAGTAGACGAAGTAATACTACCGCCATGGAAGCAAAACAAACCATGATGGATGAAGTGAGGAGGACGTAATAAGAAGACTGACATACGCAGAGAGTTTTCATGGCCAAAAGGTGCTTAGTAGTATCAAAGATCGGTCTGAATTTGAGGTAGAAGTTTCTGAGAAAGTTCGTTTTGAGTACAGCATTGAATCCGGAAAGAGGACAGATGACGTGTTTCAGATGTAGTATTATAGAAATATGTTAAAAATTAGGTGGACTGGTTAGATAAGAAATGAGTTTCTCCGCAGAATTGGCAGAGATGTTGGGTCCAAGTGACATAATAGAGGCATTCGTGGCGAGCCACAGCACACCAATCAGAAGACAGATGATTCAAGAACAGAAGTGATATACGTTGCTGTATTCCTTTCTGGTACCCATATTTGTCTGTCCAACTTAAGTGACTACATTTTTTTGGCCTTCCCTGTTAAATCTAACTGCTTATGGTAGTATTCATTATCGTGGAATCTACAGCCTTCGAGTATTTTTTCGTATTATTGCACTTTCTTCCACACTGGTTTTTCCGGGCGCCTTTCTTAAACTTCAGTCTACACCTCATCATTGCTAAAATGTAATCTCAGTCTGTATCGGCTTCTGGGTACATCTTACAATCCAAAATCTAATTTGGCCTCTGATGTTGTGCACGACGTGCAATTTGACTAGATGCCATGTATCCATAAGATCCATCTGACCATATGATTAAAGCAAAAAGTATAATAAGGAGTATAATACAAGAATTTGTCGAACAAGACAAGAGTATATTATTGAGCCAAACATTGTCTCAGACCCAATCAAAGATATTATTTCCAGAAAAATGATTTTAGAAAGTCTGCCCCAGCATTATGCAATCCAGTTAGTATATTATTGAGCCAAACATTGTCTCAGACCCAATCAAAGATCTTATTTCCAGAAAAATGATTTTAGAAAGTCTGCCCCAGCATTATGCAATCCAGTTAGAATCTTCCCATGTATCCAGGTCTTTTCCAAGAACAACAGCTTTGCGACTTTTGACAGTGTTTTCGGTATTACTAATCACCCACGATTATTACATACGAAATCGCCCATTCAATATTCTCACTTATCTTCTCTATCTGTTCCTCTTCTGATGCCCCCATGTACACTTGAACAATTGGTTTTGGCGTTCGGTTGTCGCCGATTCTGATTAGAGTAAGTTTATCACTTAACTGTTCACAGTAATTCACTGTCTGTCTTCTCTTCCTATTCGTGACGAATCCTACTCCCATTACACCATTTTCTCCTCTTGCTGATATTACCGTATAATCGTCTGTCCAGTTATTCTTATGTTCTTCCCATTTCACTTCATTGACCCCTCCATATCTAATTGAGCCTTTGCATTTTCCTTTCCAGTTTTCCTAAGTTCCCGCCAAATTGACACTGCTGACATTCCACGTGCCGACTCGTTTACAATTCAGTCTGTTTATTGTGGTCACTTCCCCCTACGCTCTACGTGACTTTAATGCAGTGGTTTCGTTATCTCTTGCGTCCTCTTGCCGTTGATCACTGCTGATTCTTCAATTACAGGCTAATTACACCGATTAACATGGAAAGTGTTACGCAATGAGCCATCAGTCCGAACTTTGTGGAGACGTTCATCACAAAACTGGTAGTTAAATGATTAAAGCTTCAGCCATTCGAAACTTACGTCCACTGCGAGGAGTGACTCCTAAAGACTCCAGTGTACACTTGTATTCATTGCGGCACGAGAGAAAATAGTCTCAGAATATCATCTTGACGAATATCTTGCCCTGTCCCAACGTAATTCAATTCATGAAGACTGCTGATTGGAGGCTTGTAAGAACGTATACGCCTTCCAATCGCATCCCAGACACGCTCTGTGGGTACATACATATCAGGTGCCTGGGCAGGCCAGTTGGGATTCGTACATTCCCCTGGGTGTTTGTGGAGTGAAATTTTGTGTGCGATCTTGCGTTATACTGCTAGAATATTCCATTTAGTATCCTGTCAAAATATAACACAAATAACGTTTCTTTTTCTGGAAACCTTACTCTACAGTTCTGTAGCGGATAACCTATTTCTGAGCTCAAAATCTCACTCATTATGGAAAGATGCTGACTCAGTTTTTTAAGGAAGCAAATGGAAGCTGCTATACACAACGTAGAAATCAAACATCTTCGCCATGGTCCTGATGTCAGTTAATGGTGTGCCTAGCGTTACGTTAGGAAGTGCATGGTGTTTGTAGTTTTGTGATGACCGGTCCTGAGAAATGGATAAACGACATTAAATAGATTCTTTGCAAAAGAATGTATCATCACACAGTATTTTGCACTGGGGAAAAACCGAATGAGGTTGCGCTATTTTAATCGGGGTGGCTTGTATTCGAGGGGGGGGGGGGGCAGTAGAGGCTCCAAGCTTCAATTAAACACCATGATTTCGATTATCCATGATGTCCCTAAATTACTTTGGGCGTATGACTGGACGGTTCGTACTGTAACGCCTAGATGGACTACCTGTCCCATCTCTGTCAATCTAGATCTCTAAGTATGTAAATGCCTGTATGTACGCATAATTTTATTATTCGTTTGTTCTTATATCGTGTTTCCATGACGTATCCATATCCCTACAAAAGCGATTTGTGTGTGAATAAAACTACTTCTACTACACGACCTGTTTACAAAATTTCAAACGTAAATAAGCATCTGTTATACTCTCCTAATGTCAGGAATTTTGAATATCGTTACCTTTCGTGCTAATGTGCCCACAATCCTGTCTCCAGTTGTTCGTAGTGGAAAAAGGGCATGGCTGAATCAGCTTTTGCTTCTACAGAGTATCACTTTAGTTAGTGAGTGGAACTGGGCTCCTTAAGACATTTATCAGTCTATCTAGCCCTTTTCCTTGTGGAGTTGTTTGAGTCTGTCTGCTGTTTGCTGAGGATGCCTTTGCAACACAGTATAGTATTCCTGTTTCGTAGTGAACGTATTTGCTCCCCATGGCTGCACAGGGTAGACAGAAGAAATTCGATACCTCTGGATCTACGAATTTTTGTTTTCTTCATTCATCAGAAGAGGCACCAGTCTTTTCACCTTTTACGGTAACAAATTTTGCATTTTAGACAACCGAAATCAAGGAATTTTATTGGACAAGAGTTTCAAACAATGTCGAAATAGTCAGAGGAACGTATTCTCTCAAGGAGTAATTGCGATATTTTCAGTAGAAAAACTTATGCTGTGGAAAAAGGAAAGATTCATGCGACATGTGTCATCGTAATTTATTGTTAGAAGAGTCGTATTAAGTAATGGGCTTCGTATATTGGACGTAGTTTCTGACATTTCACTAGCAAATGGAGGACATTGGAGCTTTACGACCGAACATCGTGTGATCCGTAGGAACATGCTCTCATTTTGAGCGAAAAAGAAAAAAATTCAGCACGAAACGCGAATAAATCATTCGCTTTGAGAAAATTAGAAGCTCACTATCCGTATGTTTAGTGATGGTTTTCTTCACAACGTATGAATCAAGGATTGGTCATTAGTGTCCCGATGGTGCATTAATAACTACAGCTTCATAGATAGAACCGTTACAAAAGATAAATACATAGAAATGCCAAACACTTTTGTAAACTACCTCAACGGTAGAGTACTGTCGGATGGAGATTGATAACAACAAGATGGAGCGACATTCTAATGAACAGCGATCGTTTTGTCCAGGATAGTTTTCAGTGTTTGAACCTTCCCAATATCCCGCCACCAGAATCACAAAACAGAATTACATGACAGGTTGTTTCCTCAAACAAACCTGTGTTATCTACGACGTCGCGAGAACGAACAACAGCGAAGTGGATTAGGCCTCGACAGTGTCGTTTCGGCTTATGGTGCATCAGATTCAAATCCTTTCAAATGATAGAGCGCAGCAATCAGTCGCCCTTTTCTTGCAGGTTTATTCGGCAGATCTAGATTTCAGCTTGTGCCTAGCCACTATCAGTGCACCATTTCATAGCATCAATGCATGTTCTAGTACTTCAGTCCCCTATTGTTCGGGCTTCACCCGGAACCCGAACAACAGGGGACTGAAGTACTAGAACAGGCATTGATGCTATGAAATGGTGCACTGATAATGGCTAGGCACAAGTTGCCCGAACAACAGGGGATTGACGTACTAGAACAAAATGTTCAAATGGCTCCGAGCACTATGGGACTTAACTTCTGAGGTCATCAGTCCCCTAGAACTTAGAACTACTTAAACCTAACTAACCCAAGGACAACACACACATCCATGCCCGAGGCAGGATTCGAACCTGCGACCGTAGCGGTCCTGCGGTTCCAGACTGTAGCGTCTAGAACCGCACGGCCACCCCGGCTGGCGTACTAGAACATGCATTGACGGTATGGAATGGTGCACTGATAACGGCTAGGCACAAGCTGAAATCTAGAAATCAAGAAAAGGACGAATGATTTCTGTGCTCTATCATTTGAAAGTCATGTCACAATCGTTGAGTGTACCCATATTCCTAATGGAAAGTAACCTGACGAAGATTTAAATCAGTATGAGGCAGATGGTAGCCACTTGAGGATAAAACGAGCCCTTAAATTTTGCACCAAACTTGTCGGAAATCACGTTTCGATGCCTGCACCACTGAAAAACTTGCTACGGAAACTTCGTGTTGTAATCTGCCCCCTCATTCCTATTTCCATCTATTGTCCACATTAAACAATGTCCAGTCCAAGTAATTAATAAGCAAAGACCATTATGAAGGTTTGAGAGGAGCGAAGACTACAATAAACTTTTTAGTTTATTCAGCTTGTCATGTTGAGATGGCTCCAGTCCTTCACTAGGGGTCTGATTCTTGAAGCTGGTAATCTCACATTAGATCCTCGAGGTTGGTTTGAAATAAATAAATTTGGAGATTGTTGTTGCAACATTTTTTTTACTTAAGTATATTTTCTCACATTTTGGCATGTTGTATAGTACTTTGATTTTTCACATTAACAAAGTCAAAATTACACTGTTCGCACAAAAATACGTCCGATCACATCAGAGGCATGCTTACTACTCCCTCACTCTGAGAAAATAACAGTATTCCAAAGGGTTTACAATTTTTATTAACAATTGAGTTTCTAGTAGTTTCCGTTATATGATTTAATTTCGATTATTATTTCATAAATTAATCCAGAAATAAACATAGTAAACCGTACAGGATTGCGTAATTAATAACAGAAATTTTAAGTGTGCTAATAATTCGTAATTTCAGATGTTTCTAAAAATAAAATAATTTTAACTGTACATTCAGAACTAGTACTTATCTATTATAATATTGACAGTAAAGTACTTTATAAAGTAATTGCTTTTCATAAATTTTAGCTTGAAATACAACACGCTGTGTATAAAATTATATGAAAGTTTTCAGTAAAGCAACTGAGATAATACTGCCCTATCTAAATTCGAAAAATAATACTGGTATCGACAATCACAGTTGAGGAAAAATAATGCAAGAGGAAGATGTCCCGTTACATCAGCGGACTGGACATTACGTAAGACTAGTCCTAAACTTTACTGGATTCCGTTTGACGAAGACTAGTAACGGAAAAGAGTGAAACTGTGAACGCAGGTGATTAAAGCATTTTTGCTGAGCACTAGGCTACAGGTAGCACTGGAAGAAGGACGCGATATGCAGGCGGTGGCCCTGTGGAGGACGTCACCCTGGAAACGGCTATCAGCTGAGCGATTAACAGAGTGCGTGTGGTACGACTCAAGTCCAGCTACCTGCCGTAATACGTGCGTAGCGGCACAGTTACGCCCATCCTACCTGATACACTGAAACGTCCCCTTTGAACAATTATCAATGACTGTGCTTAACCTGACACACAATATTATTTAGCGCAACGCAATCTGACTATCAAAGATCCCTGCAAAAGAATGGCCCTCAGTAACATTAAACTATACCTTTCAGAAATCACTTACCTCACAAAAATCTTCGTTACTCGAACTACTGCAATACAGCGAGCGCCACTATTGCCAGCTAAATAAAAGATTCAAACTACAGAAGGTACTAACTACTGATAGGGATAGTTAGCAAATGAAAGATATTAATAAAGAACAAACAATGTATTTACCTTAATAGTCATAATATATATAGCAGTTCATGACAAATTACAAAACTCCGCCATCTCTCTCCTCACATCCACCACTGCTGGCGCCTCACCTCCAACTGCGCAACGCTACGCGCTGTTCACATCCAGCTGCCGCTGCCCAACACTACAATGGCAGACAACAATGCAAACTAGCCACAGACTGCACACAGCACAGCCAGTGATTTTCATACAGAGCGCTACGTAACGTTGCCAATAAGAAAACATAAACAGCCTACTTACATAGCCCCCATGCTCCCCACAAAAAATTTTACCAAATATTTTTGGGCAGTGGCCAATAATGATTTGAAAAAATTTTTCATAATTACAATAACAAAGATATCAAATGCACATACTTATTGATACAATGTTGGTCAAAAGCTAAAATTTTCTTACAGTCCATAAAGACAGTCCTGATCATTCATCACAGTGAAACTGCTATTTCTTTTCTCAAAGTCTGAGCAGTAAAAGACAATGCACATGGAAGTAGTGGATTTCCATGCAGTCTTGAAGAGGTAGTGTTGTCCTTCCAACTGAAAGACAGTGCTGACTCTTGACATGCTGACAGGTAATGGGCCACAACAGAGCAAACCCACAGCAGAGTCATTCGACGTTTTGAAGAAGATTCGTAGGTAGGTCATCACAGAGCAGACCCACTGTAGTCCTGGTAGAGATTACGGTATTGGTGGGCCACCAGAGGTGCAGACCCACTGCAGTCCTTGTAGAAATTGTGGACAGGCCCACTGTGGTCCTGGTAGAGGTGACGGTATTGGCAGGCCACCAGAGGTGCAGACCCACTGCAGTCCTCGTAGAAGGTGTGGACAGGCCCACTGTAGTTGTGGTAGAGATTGTGGTATTGGTGGGCCACCAGAGGTGCAGACCCACTGCAGTCCTTGTAGAGATGGCCAGCAGCCATCTGTTGTGACTGTGCGGGTGCACAATCACCATTGAAGAGTCTTGCAGTTATTATAGCAAGTCCATAACCACCACTTGTGCACTCACAAAGTTTTTGGAATTGTTCTTAAAACCAGCAATGCTGTTATCCAGTCCCTTGCTGAATTATTAACACACGTGCAAACACTAACAGTCCCTACTTCTCACATATTGTCCACATACTATGACCAACGGAAATGTGTGGAGTGAAATGTAACTTACAAGTTACTAATATCATGAACTGGTGACAATTACAATTTTATAACATGAGAATACAATTACAAAGATACAGAAAACATCATTAAAGAACATAACAATACAGATAACATTTGTAGTACAAGCTTTACAAAAGAATCGAAATAAACATATATATCAGTGTTACAGGAATTATGACATAAGTAAATACATAAAAGATCAGAAGAACGTTTGAAACATCACCTTCACATGTGAGCAACCAAACAGTATAAATAATGTCTAAACATCTTTACAAAGTAAATAACAGAGTATTAGAAAATGTCTACAACATAGCTCTCATCAGCTAAACACATAAAGACAGGAAAAACACAAATACACAAGGGTACACAACATATAGAGGGATGACACAAAAGGAAAGGACAGGGTTTGTACGCGCTGTTCACATCCAGCTGCCGCTGCCCAACACTACAATGGCAGACAACAATGCAAACTAGCCACAGACTGCACACAGCACAGCCAGTGATTTTCATACAGAGCGCTACGTAACGTTGCCAATAAGAAAACATAAACAGCCTACTTACAACACTAATTTAGACCTAATGTGTATGTAACAAATAGTTGATAAGCTTGTTCATGCTAGTTTGGGTCCGAGCTCTTATCAGCTGCCGACGCGAACATTTTATTTACAGACGCTGAAGAACTTCGCAACTACTTCCTCTGGTATTATGTCCTCTGGTATTATGAAAAGCAAATTCTGTCGGCGTGTGTCTTTTTATCAGGCCAATGACATATTTTGTGAGTGCCTTCTTGCAGTACGATATCCCTGCCGTTAATCTTCTTTCGTGACAGTAGTCGCCAAATCACAGAGACGAGGAACCGCTTCGAACCAGAGGTAGATAGTTCAAGTAGTATGAAGGATATGATTTTCATCTCGCTAATTTTTCTATCTATACGGTAATATATCACTTATATCACCGGATTATCTGTTGATCTGTCAGTCCGGTGCCACCCAAAGCCAATCACAGCCTTTTTTTCTTTATGACAAGAATACTCTATATAGAGGCACTGGCTTTTCCACTCACTCTTCTATCACTTCAGTAATTAGCAGCAACACAAGCTTTTCACATCGTCTATAAATCCTCATTTTCGTTTGCTTTGGTCAGTTGCTCATAATATACACACATCAAAAAAAGTTTTACATCACCTCGGTTCCGAGAATTCCGGAACCTCTACATATAATAGGAATAGACATCAACATAAACATTATTTCCGAAAACCACACATTGCATGTCGTACCACCAGACAGCGAGACCTTCAGAGGTGGTGGCCCAGATTGCTGCACACATCGGTACCTCTAATACTCAGTTCCACGACCTCTAGGATTGATGCATGCCTGTATTCGTCGTGGCATACCATCCACAAGTTCATCAAGGCACTGTTGGTCCAGATTGCCCCACTCCTCAACAGCAATTCGGCGTAGATCCCTCAGAGTGGTTGGCATGGGCCATTTCGACCATAAACAGCCCTTTTCAATCTATCCCAGGCATGTTCGATAGGGTTCGTGTCTGGAGAACATGCCTGCTACTCCAGTCGAGCGATGTCTGAAGGAAGTCATTCACAAGATGTGCACGATGGGGGCGCGAATTGTCGTCCATGAAGACGAATGCCTCGCCAATATGATGCCGATATGGTTGCACTATCGGTCGGAGGATGGCATTCACGTTTCGTACAGCCGTTATGGCACCTTGCATGACCACCAGCAGCGTACGTCGGCCTGCACGGTGTCGTGGTTGCAAAGATGGACCTCGCCGTGGACGTCGGGAGTGAAGTTGCGCATCATGCAGCCTATTGCTCACAGTTTGAGTCGTAATACGACGTCCTGTGGCTGCACGAAAAGTATTATTCAACATGATGGCGTTGCTGTCGGGGTTCCTCCGAGCCATAATCCTTAGGTAGTGGTCATCCACTGCAGTAGTAGCCCTTGGGCGGCCTGAGCGAGGCATGTCATCGACAGTTCCTGTCTCTCTGTATCTCCTCCATGTCCGAACAACATCGCTTTGTTTCACTCCGAGACGCCTGGACATTTCCCTTGTTGAGAGCCCACAAAGTAACAATGTGGACACGATCGAACCGCGGTATTGACCGTCTAGGCATGGTTGAACTACACGAGCCGTGTACCTCCTTCCTGGTGGAATGACTGGAACTGATCGGCTGTCAGACCCCCTCCTTCTAATAGAGGCTGCTCATGCATGGTTGTTTACATCTCTGGGCGGGTTTAGTGACATCTCTGAACGGTCAAAGGGACTGTGTCTGTGATACAATATCCTCAGTCAACGTCTGTCTTCAGGAGTTCTGGGAACCGGGGTGATGCAAAACTTTTTTTGATATATGTATATTACCCATTCTTTTCGTAAGTATAGGCGACTAACGGACAAATATGACGAAAGTCTTCTCTTTTGTGGTGTAATAGTCGTGTTTCACAGTCTTGAATGTCATACGTGCCACGGCTTTACCCTCTTCCATGTTGAGCAAGATCACTGCGCTTTTAACTGAAGAATCACTGAAATATTAATCTGAAAAAGATATTATCTGGAAGATACATGGACCTTGCACGGTGACGTAACGCGTGTAGGGGAAAATGAGACAATAATTTTTAATGACAGATTATACAAGATCTGATGATGAAGAGAAATTCTTATAGACAATTTCTATTCTCTTTGTATGAAAAAGTACAGGAAATTTAAGGTATAATATCACCGAAAAAGTAAAAGGGATCTTAATTAAAATGAACCTCTTCGATCTTTTATCTTTTGTATCTGTTCTGTGTTCTTGCATGAGTTGCACGTGAAGTAATGCCTGTCTGAATAACTCATGGCAAAATTTGTATATCTTATTGAAATATACTTCAAGGAAGTTTGAAATATTTTCGCCTTGACTTATCTGAAAACCAGTATATAAATATTAATCAGCGACAGAAGAGAAGAAATCACAGCTAAAACGTCCGATCGCCTTCCATTAAAGTTGCACACGGCATATAGTCATTACTAGAAGAACGGTAAAATCTACCGACTCCAGGGAAAAGCAAAAATTCGAAAAAGTAACCATCATTGGACGCCAGTAATAATTCTGGCTACGCGACGAGTCAGAAAAACAAGGAGTGTTAAGTTCAGCTTTACAAACAATTGTAAAAAAAGTTATTTTATTTCCTTATAACATTAATTTTCCCTACGAGGAAGTGTCTTTTCACGCATAATAATATAAATATTTTAGTTATTATTTTGTGACTCTTATTGTTTTGAACGTAGAGGAGCAACAAGATCGTAGATACCCACATAAATAATCATAATAAATTGCATAAAGTCACATAATCTAAAATTTCTGAACACGTCCTACAGTCCTTGTCGAAAGTTTAAGGAGGAGATTTGCAGACGGCATGGAACCGAAATTCGTTGGTTCAACTCAGTATTTATGATGGTGTTTATATCACACGCCAGTCCACATTTTATATGTCAACTCTAATGTTGGTGCAATAGGGGAAAAGAGTCACAAGTGACGCATAAAAATTCTAGGATTGATCAGCCTGGCACTTAAGTGGTCATCTAACTCTTTCATTTCTTCCAGTTTGGCTACGGAGACACTGTCCCGATGATTGCAAAGCGTACAGGGGTCACTTTACGAGGCCTGGCCACAGTGTCTCCGCAGCCAAAGTGGAAGAAATGAAAGGGTTACATGACCACAGGAGAATATTAATTTATTTACTGACACAAAGCAAATGCCTGACGTGTCTGTCATCAAGACTTTAAAAGAAGAATGGATACGTGCTAAGTGAATGAAAAAGAAAAAACGAACACAATGTAACACTTCCGGAAGCATGTCTTCTCGTAATGTCGTGTAGGTACCGTTCTCTGTTCAATCATCTGCGTGTGGATGTATCAAAGTCATCTACTGTCATGAATGACCCAACTACGGGGCGGATCGTGGAAGATGCTCTGCAAGAAGTTCGAAAAGTATTGCCTGTAATTAGGGTTTCGCACAATAGGACAATGACGATTGTCTAAATTGTTCCAAAAATCCATGGGACCCATGACACAAATAATGATTCGTGTGTCCTCTGACCCACGTGACGGCGTTATGTTTCGTCCTCGGGTAATAAACAGCTTCTGGGTAGAGGAGAGTTCGTGAATCGGCAGAAGCAGACCACTGAATCCCCGGGCCATAGCGAAACAGTGTATACGCCTTCGAAAACATGTCTTCATATTATTCCACTACACCTCACAGTCATATTCAGGCAATAATTATTAATATGTCTCTACTGGAAATGTGAAAATTTAATTTCATGGTGATGTACTTTTCTTTCATAAACTTTCTACTATTTGTTGCCACTCGGAAGGCATTCGATGTATTTCGGCACTCTGCCAAATAAAACACACAGTATTGGAAATGTCACATAACATGTGTACCTCGAATGAACCAGCTCTCTGTACCGCAGTCAGACGATAGACGTTGTCAGAAGAGAAAACAGCGTGGGATGTGCGGTAGGTGTATTACTATTCAGGGCCTTATAAAAGTCCTGGTAAAAAAGCATTAGTCGTTCTGTGATGTTGCTCGCGGACGTCGACGTTATGCAGATGGAGGTCACATAAATAGGAAACTGTTGAGAAATGAATGAAGAATTGCGGCATAAAAAAGTGGCAGTTGATCTCTATATACGCAGTATCGTATAAGTCCATAAACGGATGTAAAGAGTCGATATTGTACACTGTCGGCGTTCAGCCACAAGAATAAGTGACAAGCATTTGTACCGACCTCATAGTTATTGGTCAGTCAGATGCCAGGCTGCAGTTCAACCGAACAGTCCTTAGGAAGTGTATTTCATCTGTCAAGGAGAGTACTTACAAAACTGTCATTGTCAATATTTTTCGCAAATTTTTGAACACTAACGAAGCTGGATCAGAGAGAGATAGGAATACTGAAAGAGTTGTAAAACCCATTAGAGCAAACACATTACAGGAATGCTCAATAAAATACTAACAAGACTAACGGTGGAAAGAAGACGTTCACCCTTGATTTCGTACCGACCAAATTGAGTCTGAAAGCTCATTACTTTGCTCATCTCACATCTCCCGTAACAATCCCGGTAAAATTATTAAAAAAATGCACAGAAACTTGGTGTTAGCAATTTTATCTGTGCATTAGACGCGAGTGATATTCCAAGGAGTGAAAAAGTCACAGGTAAGCTATATATGTTTTGTCAGACATCGTACAGTACTAATATAACTGTAACCGTAACTAATTTCTGCAATTTACAACGATTAATTACTGGCGTGGAACAACGCGCAAACGATGCAATGGAAAATGATACAAGCAACATCAACAAATTCTTTTTGCAGTTTGGGTACAGGTCTAGGAGGACCATATCTCGTATAAGACGGTATGCTTTTTTTCCGCACAGTTCATATGTTGACATACATTTCTGTTTTGGCGTGTGAAATGACCAGTGGTCATATTTTGAATAAATTAGGATTCAAATTCACGTCTGGCCATAAAGAATTACGTTCTCCGTGTTTTCTCCGAATCACTTGAGATAAATGTTAGGCCGGTTCCTCTGAAAAGAACACGGTCGTGTTTCTTAACTGAACCGGGCGAGGTTATGACATTAGGCTTAAATTTGTTGGGACCAGGAATCAAATTCGCATCCACATATCCAGATGTAGGTTTTCCATGGTTTCTCTAAACCAGTTAAGGCAAATGCCGGGATGGTTCCTTCGAAAAGGAAATGGTCAGTTTCCTCCCCCAACCTTGTCGATCCTGATTCTGAGCGTCATCTCAACTGACCTAACCACAAACATGTCTTTAAAACCTACCTTCTTTCCTTTTTTACTTTTGTTTTTTTTTCTTTGTACAACGAAGATATACAAATTCATGCTAGTGCATCTCATCTGGTTCTCCTGCGTTCCCGTAAATTGACTAAACAACATAACAATAGTACGGAGCACAAGTTGTGAGTCGTCGAAGACGTAAACTGTGATGTCTAACAGTGTTATATTTAATCTGAAGGTCCACGGGATGCTGTGCAAAACACACAAGTGATATTCACCTAGTAGAGTAACTGAATGTAATAAATGTTGGCTTCCAGCCGTCCTAGTATGCTTTTCAGAGAGTTCCTACTGTCATTTGTATGAATGAGTTATGACTAAACATCTGACGCAAGTCGTGAATGTGCTTCGACACTCTGCATCGAGGGTCAGACCCTCTTATCACAGAATGTGGGTTACAAGGAGCACTGACACTACAACAAATACGTACAGATGGGGCATCTGTAGAGTCTTGCACCATAAGGAAGCAAGGGGGAGGATGCTGTTGTGGGTGGCCAGTATACTCTTTCTGCAACACAAATGCACATGAGGATTCATACAGTTCTTTATTTACATGAAACTGAAGTGAAGTTTTACTTAACTGAAATAGAGTCCATGTGTCGTGGTACAAGCCCATCAGTTATACTCCTCTTGCAGACAATAAAGGTAACCTTACTATTACACACTTCAGTCTTGCTATAGTCACTAATCTAGTCACTATGTACTGTTGTAGCCTGCGATGTCAATTGAGCCCACTCTGTGAATGTACTGCAGTCGCCAAACTCGCTGAGTGAGTCAGTGAGGCCCTCCGGTCAGCAGCGGTAGCCTAAGTACATGCTGTTGACAGGGCGTTGGCGGTGTGTTGCTTGTTGGTGTGACTCCAGCCTCTCTCGTGAGAAGCACACTTCATCTTTGCTGACCGGTGTGCTGACGACAGCATACGCCAGCACAGCATCCTTGGTGCCGAACCTGAACAATGACAGGGAGTTGCTGTTTTCACCTTCTGGTGTGGAATATTCACGAGCTCATGCTGAGAAAATATGACAGTGATATTCAGTTTGTAAAATATTCATGTCCATTAGATATTCACACTATGGTACTCTCTTCTCATGAACGGTGGAAATCAGACTCATATTTTCCACATTCACTTAAAAGGTGATGTGTGTAAGATCTACACCTTTATTAAAAAGTGATCATACAGAAAGGACGTGAATTATAAAAGATTTGTAGGAAATTAAAAGCAGAATAGGTCAAGTGATGATTCGATAACAGAGGAGTAGTGCATACATGGACTAACAGCAAGCCGTAAATGGCCATGGTAGACCTATACAAAAGATTTATTTAGAAGTTTGGTGGATTGTATCGCAAAACAAAGAAAACAGATGGAATGAATATTACACTTCAGGCAACGTCTGTATGGAGAGAGTCAGCAAAGGCTTATTTTGGAATCGAGCAAAACACTGATGTTAAACATAGTTGGTTGACCACTAGTATTGGAGCAAGGGGATCATCACCCCACTCTCCATTGTTGCCATATGTATCTAAGATGGTGGTGTGTAGTCTTGGCAACAGTGCATGACATAATGCAAGATGACGGAAGTTTGAATTTTAGTGGGAAGGTCAATTGGGCTACCTCCACTAACCTAACCCCCTCCCCCAGAAAAATGGCGGGAAGTTCAAATTCCAATGGGATAATGCATCACACCACAGTTACCTCTACTAACCTAACAAAACTGCAGGAAAGAAAGGGCACTTGAGCTACCTCCACTAACTTTAGTCATCGGACCGCCACCTCATCCTATGTACAGGTGCCAAGTTTGAATTTTGGTTGTGAAATAGGTCAATTGGGGTTTCTTTACCAACCTGAGAAAATGGCAGAAAAGAAAGCTCACCTCCACTAACCTAAGTCACTCAACTGTGACCTCCTCCTAGGGATTCATAGGAAAAGCTGGACATAAGTCTTTATTATTTTTCATGCACTATTTTATTTAAACAAATTAAGGCACTATCGCCATCCAGTGTGGTCGCTGTGGGGTCTGGACTCCAACTGACCTAGTACACAGTACCACTGCCAGAGTGTGCTCTCATGTGTGACATAATCCAATATGGTCATCATGATGCGAGTACCATTATCCAAGATGGCTGGAAACAGTGTGTTCACCATGAGGTCCAGGTCTAGTACACAGTACCACCACCAGAGTGCATTGTTGTCCATTCTGTGACGTAATCCAAGATGATGGTCCGGGATGGGGGAAATGGTGGGTAATGGACTCTGCCTGTGCTGGACATAAGTCTTTATTTTGAAGACAGTGTCTCTGTTACACTCAAAACCCGTTTTTAGTTAGAATGCGTTCTTACTAGTTAAAACTAGTTTATACTGAGCCACTTCGTCAAAATGTGTTTTGCTTAGTTAAAACTAGTTTTAACTGACTTTCGCTTTTGACCAGCAGTAAATTGTAGTTGTAACTAAGGCTATCCATATCAACTCATTTCAACTAGTAAGAACATGTTCTAACTAAAACTAGACAGAACTAGTTTTCACTAAATTTATTTAGGGGCAAGTATTAAAATTAAGAGCAACTATGTGTTGATTGAAATAAAAAAAACATCATTTTTGTATTGTGCAATGCAATATTTATTGAAAATATTGATCATACATCTAAGTCATTAATATTAACTACAGCAATACAAAAATAATCATACAGTGGACAAACATTTTCAGGAACATCACAGAGCCATATTAACCGTATTAGTTACGAAAGTGGAAACAAAATAATCATACAGTAAAAGTATATTAATTACTCATACATTTGACAAAAGTGGCTACAGTTTTTATAAAAGAGAAACGTACCAAAAAAATTTAACAATTAAATTTCGATTATTTGTTATTTCAAGGCAAATTGTCGTGACATTTTGAACCACAAAGGTTTCCTTTTCCCCTACAAAAGCACCTTTTTGAAATACATGCCTTCTTACACATACAGCGAACAACTCCTTGTCCTGATCCTAAGGATACCATCTTGGCAGCAGTTCTTAATGCTACCTTTGTCTCTGGCACGTCTTCCAGCAGCAAGAATTTCTCTTTGGTCACGTCGAATTCGGATCTGGAAGAGAACTTTTAATCTGCTTGTTTGAAAGGCGATGAGGTAATTAATAACTATTATAAAATATATTACAATGTAAGTATTAAAACTTAAAATACTAATTAATTATTTGGATAGTTAGCAACATTTTCAGAGCATTAAATAAATGAAATAATGAATTTATCTGACATTTGTCCTTAATTATTGAAATAAAATCAGAAATACATACCTGCAATACAATTGTTGAGTATCCCACACTTCGTTCCAATCTTGTACAAGCCCTCTTCATCTTTCTGAAGAACAACTCCAATAATATTGGGGAGATCTGCTTTTGCTCTGTCGATAACAGATATCGGTACAGTTATATTGACACTGATTTCTACAGTGGTGTGTATTGAATCTGAAGCCATCTTCATTCTTTTGGCCTGTTTCGTCAGGTTTTCATGAGCGTTTTCTCTTGCTGTTCATATTTGGGACTGTCATCTCGTAATAGCTTCAGATTCTGGATCTTCGTGACAAGCTGGAGTTATTTAAGGCTCTGCACTCGTACTAGCTATGGCTTCTGGATCCTCTTGATTGACTGCTGCTGTTGTTGGAGACTGTATACTTGTACTGGGCAAAGCTTCTGCCTCTTCTTGTCTGGCTACAGCTGTAATTTGTCCATTGCTACTAGCCATAACCGCTATCTCCTCTGAGTCGTGTAATAGTTCCAGTTTATGAGGTGTCTCATTTACTGCGTCTACCACATTATTTTTATTTAAAGCCTCTTTAAGATCATCTTCATCTTGTATCTCCTTAATAACATCTAGAGGAAAACTCGAAGTCATAAGCCCTACTCGTGGTTCTGTGCTAATCATAGCTTTGTAAGGTGTTTGCCTGATACCAGAATGATATCCCGATTTTTCATAAACTGTACAAAGCGAAGACCGTTTGACCAGTTGGTGCATCCATGTCTTGCATCCATGAAGCCAATATTTTTTCAACGTTTTGGTTGGTGCGTTCAACAGAACCTTGGTTTTGGCTGTGCCTCGGTTTTCCGTGAGCCAGTTTACACTCAGGCCAAAATACAGCCAGCTAGTTTATGACATAATTAACAAATTCTCTGCCGTTGTCAGAGTGTAAAATACAAGGAACACCATATGTAAAAAATATATCTGCTAAATGATGTGCCACATCCTCTGCGCTCTTGCTTTGCAGTGCATGTAAGAAAACAAATTTCGTCACCTGATCCTGATACACGATTATATACTTAAATCCACGATCTTCTTGAGTTTGCATGTCGATCAGATCAACCTGGCAACGATTGTTCATTTCTGAATGAAGTGTAGGTTTCGAAAGATGCCCCATTTTTTTAATGCTCCTTTTGCTCTGACAAGTTTCACAAATAGACAGATAAATGTTTATCATCTCCACAGTTATGTTTGCATATTTTCTTGACGTTTAAACCTTTAATCTGTTCTCGACCTCCATGACCAACAGCCTGATGAACTGCTTCAACAATGTCAAAAATTTCATCGACACATGAGTAGTATTTCACAGGCTCTTTTATTGTCACTAACTTTCTGGTCCCACAAATATTAATAACCTTGAATCGATTTAATCTTCTGTACTGCTTCTGTGTCTTCTTCTCAGCTGATTGTGCTTCTTCAATTTCGTCCACTAATTTATCGTAAGATTCTTTTGTCATAACATTCTAGTGGTTTTCTCCTTTGTCATGTTCTTCAATCTGTAACATCCTTCTCACAAATTCTTATTTCCATCGCCTTTCTTGATTTGGATCTGCCATGATAAATACGTACAAGCTGATCTGCACGTGCTTAACCCCTCGACCATGCTATTTGTTGTGGCCAAAAGCGCCCAGTGACGGGCTAATGTCGGTTGCTGCAGCTCTGCTCAGGTGGGGAGTTTTGGCGCCTAGAACTGTTCCCGTGCGTGTAATTCATTCCGCGCCTCTTGTGCTTATTGCAGCAGCACGTATTTGACCCGGTTATGTGCGATTGTTGTGTGGGCAAGTGATTATCTAACAACTGAATACCTAACAATTCGAAGGTTTTCACAGTAGTAACGCTGTTGCAGATTTAAAAATTATTTATTATTAATTTTTATATAATAAGGAAGGGTTTTAGTGGTAGATCTAAAGGAAACACAGTTTCTTGAAGAATTTTTATTAGAAATGACTCTTTGCATGGTATAGCTCAAAGCGTGGTATTGCACACAGTACAATATCGCACTCTTCACAATACACGTGCGTTTGTCTTCATATGTTTTTCCCGTTGTTATCCAGTTTGCGGCAACACTCGCCATTTTCGTGTTGGTGCCTTCTTGTTTTCACTATCTGGAATGTGTTTGGATGTAAGGATCAGTATTCCAATAAATATTGCATTGCACAATACAAAAATGATGTTTTTTATTTCAATCAACATGTAGTTGCTCTTAATTTTAATATTTGCCCCTAAATAAATTTAGTGAACACTAGTTCTATCTAGTTTAGTTAGAACACGTTCTTACTAGTTGAAACTAGTTGATACTGATAGCCTTAGTTACAACTAGAATTTACTGTTGATCAAAAGTGAAAGTCAGTTAAAACTAGTTTTAACTAGGCAAAACACGTTTTGATGAAGTGGCTCAGGATAAACTAGTTTTAACTAGTAAGAACGCATTCTAACTAAAAATGGGTTTTGACTGTAACATCTTCACCACATGATCTAGAGGCCAACTGACCTAGTACACAGTACTGCCACTAGAGGGTGCTGTCAGTCCTCCTGTGACATAATCCAAGATTGTGGTCTGGCGGGGGAAAATGACTCAGCCTGTGCTGGGCTGCTGGAGAGAGTAAGGAAGGAATGTACTTTATTTATTTTGGAACAATTTATTTAGGGATATAGTATATTTATCACACTGATACAAAACATACACTCTGGCATGCTTGGGATCATGCCACACAGCCCATAGATCTGTAAACTACTCCTAAATAACACTCTGCAGACATGCAAACAACTCCTAACTTACCGAAATAATTTCAGTACAGACCAGCAAACTGCTCCTAAATAATGCAGCACAGTGATGTGTAGACATGCTTAGTACTCGTAAACTGTCCAAATAGTGCATAGTACACCCTACAGACCTGCTCACAAAATAATGCAACAGACACGTGCAGACACTGCCTGCCACCTCCTGTCCACTAGACTGCACTGGAGGCTACCAACAGCCCCCCGAAGTGATGCAGCCATCAGCTGTCAAACCACACACAGGTGCCCTTTTGGGTCCCGCATGCATGAGGCAGTGGCATCCATTTCATACTCAACACCTGAGAAATTCCTCTCGAAATACGTGATCACCTAGGTGCCATTGATGATGCAACCGGATGGGAGTGAAGACCTATTTACAAAGTGCAGATGATCCTAGGTGGGCCATGCGCATATGGGTTCACCACTACTGGTGTGAACCCTCCCTCTACCTGCAGTCCGGTAAAGAGCTAATTGCCAGGTGATGCTGCAGAGATCCATTCCAGAATAGCACAAGCTGCTTTCTCCCTAGCGATTCTAACGGACCGCTTAGCTACATACCATCGCAAGTGAATCTAGCAACATTCTCAATGTTATACTGAATCCACATGGCTATCTGAAACAGTAACCAAGTTGAACTCTAGTAAATTGCATAGTATCCCAGAAATACTTAACGTGCACTTTTGTAGGAGTTTTCGTGATGTCTCAGCTTGTATGCACGGAAATTCTTGCCCTAACAGAACCTGTTTACGAAAATAGCGCAGAATAACATCGAATGCAGTCTTCCTAGCGGTCCTAACATGATAGCCCATGCATCACATGTTGCCCTTCCTGCTTTCAGCACACACAAACCTTCTCACCGCTATGTAGAGACTCCTATATCCCAGCACAAAGGATGTCTTGTGAATGAATCGAGCATTATGATTCGCTCTTATCGAATTTACCCGCCAAATTACTGATGCCGCCAGTATCAAAGCACCATCCACCTTTTCTTTCTTTCTGTGCCGGACACGGTGGCTGAGTGGTTCTAGGCGCTTCAGTCCAGAACCACACTGCTGCTACAGTCACAGGTTTGATTCCTACCTCAGGCATGGATGTTTGTGATGTCCTTAGGTTAGTTAGGTTTAAGTAGTTCTAAGTCTATGGTACTGAAGACCTCAGATGTTAAGTCCCATAGTGCTTAGAGCCATTTGAACCATTTCTTTCTGCAGATGAGACTTTCAGAGGTAAAAACTATTTTATACAGATCGCCATATTGCACTGACAATTAAACCCTCACCGAGCGGGGTGGCACAGTGGTTAGACACTGGACTCGCATTCGGAAGGACGACGGTTCAATCCCGTGTCCGGCCATCCTGATTTAGGTTTTCCGTGATTTCCCTAAATCAGTCCAGGCAAATGCCGGGATGGTTCCTCTGAAAGGGCACGGCCGACTTCCTTCCCAATCCTTCCCTAATCCGATGAGACCGATGACCACGCTGTCTGGTCTCCTTCCCCAAACCAACCAACCAACCAACCAATTAAACCCTCCAAAGTGCCCCTACATATCGTCAAATATGGAAAGACTCTTACTCAATTACACTGCTCTCCCACCAAGGACAGGAGATTGAATATTAGAACGTGAAACCGACCTGCAACCATAAATATATCACCGCCTACCCTACATATCATCAAATATGGAAAGACACCTACTCAATTACACTGCCCTCCCACCGAGGATAAGAGCTTGAATATTAGAGTGTGAAACAGATCTCCAACCCAACAATATATCACCGCCTACTGTCTCGATGTAGTTAACATACAATTTGCACCCTGTGCCATACAAAATCAGCCCTTTTGCATCATTTGTACATATACTGCAAAGACAGACAGCTCAGTACGTGTACTCGCACCAGTAGATATTTATCATGAGGTCTGGCAGGCATCCACCCCCAAAGTATGACTAGTGTTCCCTCAGTGGATTGAAGTCACTCTCAGAACTGTTCTACAAATTCGGCCTCGTTTCCCCCCTCGGCATAAATGCATTACTGTTTCTGGTTCTGACCTGCTCGCTTTTCTACACCCATCTCCAGACTCTGGGATTACAAGAACATATCTAATTTCGCATCGTTTGCTAGAATATCATACCATTTTCGCAGTAATTCTTGATATCAAGCACATATCAATATCGCTTGCATAGCAGTACCACTCGCATGATATAATTCCGAAGATATAGACTGGAAATTATTTCTCAAGAAAACCGAAACCTTAGCTAGGTGGGGTGTGCTGCAAACAACTGACTAACTAGAAACTGTCTGCGAAGACATTTACTCGGAAACACGAAAAAAAAATAGAAAACTGATATTTCCATTCACGAATACTGATGTCAGTGATGTACCAGATTCCAAATCATCCCTATAATTTACAAGGTCAACTGAGGTGTTTCTCATGTCTAGATAAGTGGAAAACGTGTCTTCCACATGCTAGATGCACATGCCACAATCGATCTTCTCTCAACTAAATAAAGGCGCGAAATGTGCAGAAGCAGTCAACCGAACAATTTACATTGGAGGGAATAATAGTCCAACACAAACACACCTCCATATTCAATTTCAAATTTCCACACGATCACGAAAGCTATCCAACACATACTAAGTATTAGTCCACTATTCGGTAGTCTAGAGGACAGCACGTTAATTCATCTACATTCCTACACTACAACAGGCCTTTCCATTCTGACAGCTCCTACCGTTAAGGGGAAACGTGAATCACCCCTGAACAGGCCACCAGCGCTGCAGGTCACATATATATTTCATCACTGTACTTACAACTAAATGTTACGATCTCTGTCTCAGTTGAATGACATTTGACAATGAGCAAAGTATCAGAAATATACACTGCTCATGGCTATGGCTCTGGAAATAGAAATATCAGTACCATTCTTATGACCTGACATAATCTTCCCTTTGCTATCACAGTACTAGACGTCAAATCCATACCTTCCTTATGAATGGCCATAGTCATTTCCTCTGCATATGTGAGAACACAAACACATACTTTATAAGTCTGACGCTCAGGGCGAACCTATCACGCACCCTCTAATACTAAGTATAATACTTCGTCAATAACTGATTACCTACGATACAAAATAATACTAAAAGAAGATCAGTGATGGATGGACATTTCTCATGAGTTTTTCTTGTGAGTGATACCAGTGTGTCTTAGAAAGAGAGCCGTAATCGTCTCATATGTTAAAAAACTCGATCGCAACAACTACTGTATGTTACTGTCACAAGCGGTCTTGGTTCTACAGGTGCACACATGTATCCATATTAAAAGCTATTCCGGCTTTATAAATCCATGTATGGCATTAGCTACGAATGACGTGGTTTTTCCAGACAATTACCATGACACTGAATATAGACGGTGATCGCCGGAGTGTATATTATCACACCGGCAGTGCAGTTACACGTCGCTGACGGTGCACCCTCGTAATAAAATTATACAGTTTTGAAAGTGATTCGGCTAAGGAGCGTGGTATGAAACAGATATGTGCAACCCCTTCACTCCGCCCCCACTAGATATTTCTCCAGTATTTGTAACACATTCTGTCTTCATGTCATATCGTATTTCTGGCACTCACATATCTCAAAAATGAGCCACCTTTCTCGAACCTATCTGCTACAGCAAAATTTCAACACGGTTCCAGGTAGCCCCCATGTATCTTGAAACTACCCCTCAGACTCTGCGCTACCATCCCTACATCTTTGCGCATGTGATTGTTCCAATGTAAGTCGGAACGGAGTAGAAGTCAGAGAAAGCTACGTCTAACACCTTCGGCAACCCGTGTAGAAACATGCTATGTTGAGTTACTGTGACAGAACTGTGTTTGGATCATTCAACAGAAATGAAGCCTGATCCTTCAACATGAGGAAGTATAAAAGACAGTATGGGAGCTGGGGGAAGGACGTGGATTTTGCTACCGCATTGTGGTGCTTCTCCAAACTATGAGCAGGTACTACAGATCCACGTCCCTCAGGGTCCATTCACGTCTATCACCCCAACAGTCTGTCATCGTTTTTCTATTCCATCTGCCAGAGAAAAATTATGAACTATAAAAGCTTAACTAACTTCATCCGATAGAGAACAAGATAAGCTTTTTAACGCATCTCTCTCCTCCCATATATCGAAACCAAATACCACATGCATGCAGGCATCGAACACATGTGATGATCCTATTAAATATACTGGTGTTGATCAACTGCACTGGTCAGTTTAAAGTTTCATCACCCGTACTGTAGGATGATCACTGTATCCCACAGATTATACAGTAAGTTGCAAGAGACGCTCCCTATGACCCTGTGCCGTTGTTTGAAACATTATTTTCTAACACGCTTTGTACACTGCCATACATTTTCTTTTTCTGCGACGACTTCGAGGCCTGTGTCAGGTCCTAAACTGACATTAAGACTCTCTGATCCACAGCCTCTAGCAGAAAACTAGACACCGCACAGTGTAAATCATTTTGTTACTGCGGCTATCATAACACACGACATACGGTGGACGATTTTAAATGAAAGACAGTTACAACATAAAGAAACTACAAGAGTTTGGCTGGGTTGTGTAGAGTTTCCAAACTAATGTTCGAAAGTGATTTACGACCTCTACATTTAAACTAATCTGTCACAGTGACGGAATAGATGATGGCCCTGAGTTCCCTTTCGACTGATTCCTCATATTGAACTCATGTATGCGATCACTGTTTCGGTGCTAGCAACGCCCAGAAGGTGTCACCCATCCACAAAACTCATCCCCCAACTCAAACAAACGTTGTCAGTCAATCATTATGTGGTAACCAACAGCGCGCCAATGCACGGATGGGATGGAAAAGACATCGCGGATGTACTGTGATAATAAGCATTTTAGCAATTTTAAACTAATTTCAACACTGGCGAATGATGTGACTGCATTCGTACAAGATGTACAGCGCCAACTTAGACCTTATGGTGTGGGGTGCTATTGGGGACAACCACAAATCACAGATGGTGCATTTCCAGCGCACTGTGAGCAGTGTGACCTATGTGAATGACATCCTGCGACCCTAGCCATATCCTTTCTGCACAACACCCCAGACGCCATTTTTCAGCAAGAAAATTCACAACAACATGTTGCACGAACTCGTACCCTCTTGGTGCCTCATTTCCTTGGCCCATCAGGGGAGGATATGGTGAAACGATGGATCAGCACTGTGACCCAATACCAACGGCCACAGGTGAATTGTGGAACCAGGTGAATGCACACTGGATGGCTGGCTATACGACAGAATGCCATTCGCGCCTTATACGCGCCGATGCAATCACGCATGTAAGAGTTATCAGGTTCTTTGTCGGACCCAATTTTTTCTGGAAGCAGATCGGTTTTATTCGCGATTCCAATACACCATATTATTCTTCACTTTTTTGGCTACAAAACTCCATTTTGCAATATAATCGGCGTTCAATGCGACGGCCTTTCGCCACCTAATTGGGAGGGCCTGCATGCCCGCGTGGTATCACTCTACCGGTCGAAGTCGGAGCCAATGACTTCCTGCATCAATAACATCCCCATCATCCACATATTTCTTCCTGCAGAGTGCGTACTTCATTAGGCATGGATGTCAGGAGATGCGAGACGCGGGCTGTAGGTTGGATAAGGAAGAACAGTGCAATAAAGTTTTGTGAGCTCCTCTTGGGGGCGCAGGTTGAATGAGGCACTGTGTTGTCATGGAGAGGGAGAAGTTCATCCGTTTTTTTCTATTTACTGAGGGTAGCACAATACAATTCAGAGTTGATCGTTGCGCCAAGAGAGAGGACATAAAACAGAGTAACCCCTTCAGAATTTCAGAAGACCGTCGCCATGACTTTATCGGCTGAAGATGCGGCTTTGAACATTTCTTCGAAGGAGAGATGGTGTGGCGCCACTACATGGAGTGCCGTTTTGTTTCCGTTTCGAAATGATGAACCCAAGTTTCATCGCCCATGACGATGTTCGACAAAGAATTGTCACAATCAGTCTCGTAACAATCAAACAATTCCGCACAGTCGGTCCTTCGTTGCTCTTTATGCTCTTCTGTTGGGTGGCGAGGAACCCCACACACCTGGTGGAAGAGCGTGTCAACACTACCAACAGAGACGTCTAGTTGTGCAGCGAGCTGTTTGCTTGTGATCCATTGATCACTTCGAATGGGAATTTTTGTATGTCCCTCCTTCTGATTAGAGGTCTGAGAGACTTCGGCCGTCACTTACCGTATATAACTGAATGGAACATCTGCAGCCATCCTTACGGTGTTATTTATTATATGATTACCAGTTTCGGCGCTTCAGTGCACCATCGTCAGGCCTTAACGGACGCTGAAGGGGTTAGCTGCAATCGTATATACGATTCATCAATGATCAGAATCTATGAACTGTTATTCGCAGACACCTGTGACAACGATGTTGCGTCTTCAATCATCGGTTACCAAGTAACTGGTAGTTTATGGTTGGAGACACGACATCGTTGTTTCAGGTAGTCTGCGAAAACCAGTCAAAGATGTTGGGCAGTGATGAATCGTGTATACGGTTAGAGTTAACCTCCTCAGCGTCAATTAAGGACTCTGGATTGTGCACTGAGGTACCGAAACTGGTAGCCATATAATAGATAATATCCCGAGGACGGCTGTAGGTGTTGCGTTTTATTACATTGAATGAAAGTGTCCGCAAGTTCCAAAATTGCAGGAGTTACAGATGAGTGCGGACGGCTGGCACTTGGGACATAGGATATGTTCCCATGACGAAAGACGACTCACCCAACGACTCAGAGAGCTTTTGTCCACAGCCAGGTCTTCGTAGACATTCCGAAAGCGCCTGCGAATATCTGCAGTGCTCTAGTTTTCCGGCAAAAGAAACCCTCTTGTTAGTGCTCTGCTTGGAAGGCATCTTTTACGGACGCCATATTGGAGGTTATGCATAGCGGCCACGTATCAGAGCTTCACGAAACTATTCCACGACGTCCCATAAAAAATTCCTCGTTTTTTCAACCGAAGCTGACCGAGAAAAATTCCATTACTTACTGAACGCACCTGGTAATTCAGCCATGCTTTCCGTTTAGGACACATCAGGTAATTATGAATCGCTAGCGAGCGGCCAAAGCGTCAGCACGGAAGTTCAGGTGCGAGGACGTCTGGTCTGTTTTTCTCTGAAGGCGGCACTTCGAACGAGCGTCACGCGTCGGCATACCGCAGACCGTTCTGAATGAATATGCAAGCAGTTAGCGGGCCTACAGCAGCTACCGCATCTTCGAACGGCAGGGGGCAGCTGCTATGTGCTTCGCGAGAGCGAGAGGTGAGGTCACCGTGCAGGGCAACGGCACTTTGGCAGCCCCAAGTAAAAGCGCAGCCATCCGCCTCGAAGAAACTGCAGCGAGAGTTCAACTGTACGTTCACGATTTTGTTACTTAAGCGCTGCAGTTTAGATGAAACTAGTCTTTCTATCTAATTCAGCTATTTTCCCGTTCATGTATTTCACGGCAGAAGGTGAAAATGGGTGACAGAGGGATGGTAGATAATGATAAATTATCGTGTGCCACGAACAGTTCACGTGTTTTACCACGAGGACGCGTCCGAATACTCCAGTATCTATTCAATTTAGGTTCCAGTCTGGAGACTATGAATGATCCCAGTAAAACTAATTAAAATAATTTAATTTCTGTAGCTCCACACATAAATGTCTTGCAGCTTAATATTCAAGAACAAATCTTCTATGAGGACAGAAGCACCCAACTCACAAGGACACTTAATACACTACTGGCCATTAAAATTGCTACACCAATAAGAAATGGACAAATATATTATACTAGAACTGACAGGTGATTACCTGAGATTACCTGAGCCTGAGAAATCAGTACCCAGAACAACCACCTGTGGCCGTAATAACGGCCTTGATGCCTCTGGGCATTGAGTCAAACAGAGCTTGGAAGGCGTGTACAGGTAGAGCTGCTCATGCAGCTTCAACACGATACCACAGGTCATCAAGAGTAGTGACTGGCGTATTGTGACGAGGCAGTTGCTAAGCCACCATTGAACAGACGTTTTCAGCTGGTGCGAGATCTGGGGAATGTGCTGGCCAGGGCAGCAGTCGAACATTTTCCGTATCCAGAAACGCCCGTACAGGGCCTGCTACACGCAGTCGTGCATTATCCTGCTGAAATGTAGGGTTTCGCAGGGATCGAATGAAGGGTAGAGCCACGGGTCGTAGCAAATCTGAAATGTAACGTCCATTGTTCAAAGTGCCGTCAATGCGAACAAGAGGTGATCGAGACGTGTAACCAATGGCACCCCATACCATCACGCCGGGTGATACGCCAGTATGGCGATGACCAATACATGCTTCCAACGGGCGTTCAAAGCGATGTCGTCAAACACGGATGCGATCATCATGATGCTGTAAACAGAACCTGGTTCATCCGAAAAAATGACGTTTTGCCATTCGTGCACCCAGTTTCGTCGCTGAGTACAACATCGCAGGCGCTCCTGTCTGTGATGCAGCGTCAATGGTAACCGCAGCCATGGTCTCCGAGCTGATAGTCCATGCTGCTGCAAACGTCGTCGAACTGTTCGTGCAGATGGTTGTTGCCTTGCAAACGTCCCTATCTGTTGCCTGAGGGATCGAGACGTGGCTGTACGATCCGTTACAGCCACGCGGATAAGATGCCTGTCATCTCGACTGCTAGTGATACGAAGCCGTTGAGATCCTGCACGGCGTTCCGTATTACCCTCCTGAACCCACCGATTTCTTATTCTGCTAACAGTCATTGGATCTCGACCAACGCGAGCAGCAATGTCGCGATACGATAAACCGCACCGGCGGATGTTCGAGTCCTCCCTCTGGCATCGGTGTGTTTGTCCTTAGGATAATTTAGGTTAAGTAGTGTGTAAGATTAAGGACTGATGACCATAGCAGATGAGTCCCATAAGATTTCACACACATTTGAACATTTTTGATAAACCGCAATCGCGATAGGCTACAATCCGACCTTTATCAAAGTCGGAAAAGTGATGATATGCATTTCTCCTCCTTACACGAGGCATCACAACAACGTTTCACCAGGCAACGCCGGTCAACTGCTGTTTGTGTATGAGAAATCGGTTGGAAAATTTCCTCATGTCAGCACGTTGTAGGTGTCGCCAGCGGCGCCAACCTTGTGTGAATGCTCTGAAAAGCATAGCACAGAATCTTCCTCCTGTCGGTTAAATTTCACGTCTGTAGCACGTCATCTTCGTGGTGTAGCAATTTTAATGGCCAGTAGTGTAATAACTTTTGTGAAAACTGTAACACCGATGTAGAATGGTCTACATCTAGCCAAATTCAGAGGATTCCTATAGTACCGTATTACAGGTAAGCGTCAAAACTCGCAAGAGGTGTAGGCAAACCAACGCTCTCTCTTGCGTGACCAGAACGGTCAACAATACTTCAAATCCCCTCAATGAAGAGCTAGCAGACTAGGTGTACGTTACGATGCTAGCGCCATTAAGAGTCATCGACATGATATTACCCAATATCAGCGGGTGTGTGATGCGAAAGCGAGTAGTAAGATCGGGCTCCTGAAATGTATTACTCACAGCGAGACATTTGTTTGGTGCCAGAGATGCTGCAACGACTGTGATGCGTGCGCTGTACGAAGTAACGAGTGATTAAGATGACTAAGAAGCTATGTAATGTGATCGTAGCACTGGATGATAGGCACATTGTTAGTGGGGTCACAGCTGCGTCCATAGTGCTGTTAGGAAGCTGGAGCACTCCAACGGCTGTGGACCTGGCTGCGTCAGTGATTAAACATGGTCTGCTGTGGAATGGACTGCCAAGTGACGTGTCTTACTCCACCAGCATACACTATCCAGAAAGCGCCAGTGGTATGCTATACACAGTACAACGACTGTGCAAAACCAGTCATGCATAGCACCACAAAAAACAGCGTGCCTAGTTCTCGAAGTATCGCTACAAAGACAGTCGGCAATTAAAATCAACGATAGAAAAACAAAACCGAAGTTGAAACTCGATATCTGGGAATACACATTGACTAACATAGCTTCAACGAACACATACGACTAAACACGAACAAAACCGAAAGTATTCTTCACAAATTAGCGACATTAAATTCGACACTATACAGAGTACTATTTTCACACATAAGAATGTACCACTGTGCACTTTTTGAGTTGGTATTGAGCTTTGCAGCTAGTACATGGGTACATAGACTCGCTCTCGTCACGAACAGGATCATGAGTGTACTACTTAGACTGACTGGGGCGTTCGGCGCTACATCAATCGATTCACCGTATGTTGTGCTTGGAATATAACCGACTTATATAATCATCAGATATCGGGCTGAAACATACTGACTAAAGATGGGTAGACCAGAGAAAGTGTTGCAGATCATTGGGTAGCACATAGAAAATAGGAGCTAACAAAAAACTTGGCGTGGGCACTTGGCAAAAAGAGGGGATCGAAAGTGGTAAGGACCGTCGAGTGGTTTCGGAAGCACCACGACAATCTCGGCCGAAGCATGGTTCATTTAGCGACTGGACATGGCTCTTATTCCATGCCCTTGCGGCGCGTGTGACTTCTAGAAAACGATCAGTGGACATGACGGAAATTTTTCTCCCCAGAACACTTCCTTTTGAAGTGCACTGGATACAGGCACTTACGTAACAACATAGAACACACAACGGAACCTATAGTATACAAAGCACTGAGGAACCCAGATAGATGGTCAGAACTGAACGCAATCGCTAATAACATTTCGAAAGCAGAACACGAAACATACAGGGGGTTTTAGAAGTGGTGGTCAATATTCGGGGATATGACAGGAATGATCATTCGAAATTAGAAATTCAAGTAAACATGCGCTCTAAAACACATAACTTAGGAGCTATGAACAATTCTTGATCTTCGATACTGTGAAACAAATCTCTTCTACTGCAAGCTCATTGCTTTCCGTATTTTGGGAACTGATAGTATGGACGAAAACAAGAAAAAAATGTCCGGTAAACGTGCACTCTAGAATGTATACCTTAAAAGTTATGAGCACTTGTTCAGTAGAAGAGTTGTGTTTCAAAGTAGCGAAGATGAGCAAGTGCTTAAAACTCTTAAGGTATGCATTTTAGAGCGCATGTTTACTGGACTTTTTTTTCTTGTTTTTGTCTATACTACCTCTTCCCAAAATATGGAAAAACAAAATGCTTGCAGTAGAAGAGATTTGTTTTACAGTATCGAAGATCAAGAACTGCTCATAGCTCTTAAGGTACGCGGTTTAGAGCCTATGTTTACTTAACTTTTTTATTTTGAACGATCTTTCCTGTCATATCTCTTAATACTGACCATCACTTCTGAAACACCCTGTACAAAGCGACTCATCAATAGAGAAAGTGCAGAGACAACGACTGACCGACTTAGACAGTTCGAGTAGCTCCAGTTCTGATAATGAAACGAGTGACAGTGACAACATTGCTATAACATAGACACACAAAACGCACGTAACATGAAACACATTAACATACACAACAAGTAACATGAACATTAGTCGAAGACCTCAGATTGTATATCGTCATGCAAGAATGTAATTCAAAGCAGAAGTAATTAGAATAGTCAGTGGACGGATATTATTCTAGAGTCCACGTGAGACCTGTACACATCATTGTTAAGCAGTAGTATGAATGAACACATATTTGGAAATGTAATAATAAGAATGTAGTATAAAGGTAATATAAAGAAAGTAAGCAATAATTCAAACAATGTTAATATACAGCACTGACACGTCATGGCTACTACGCAATATATACAAAATTAGCAAGTGCAGCACTCAAAGAAACTATTTGTATTGTACAGTTATCTTTTACAAGATTAATAATTAGGTTGGTTGTGGCTTTTTATTACTTTCTACAGCCACGTAAGATCTGTGTGTAACTTAATTAGATTGCATCGTTATCGCCGGTGGTGTTACAGGTCTCCATACTTCACAACTTGTGACTTTTTTATCTGTGGAGTTACGTGAAAGACAACATTTTTATCCCCCATATGCTTGACACTCTTGAAAGTCTGCGACATCGCATTGTTGAAGCTGTGATTTCGGTAACGAGAGATCAGCTTCTTCGTGTGTGGCAGGAAATGAGCCACCGTTTTGATATTTGTTGTGTAACATATGTTTCTCACATTGAATGCATAAAAATTTGAACTTTTCTCGTTCCAGGAACGTTGGAATTGTATTTCTGTCTTTTCTACAGTAGTTTGGAAGTAATAAATGTTTGAAATATATTCCTTCTTTTTGATTAGCCCTTTATTAGGTTAGATCCGCATGGATTCAACGAATTGGGCTTTCTCGAGGAGTGACATTCATACGCATTATACTAACATGGATAGCGCCACTACTTGAAGTTTAGTACCAAGTCCTCTTTCCTGGGTGGTGCTGGTGTAGGCACAAACACACACCTGCTGTTTCCATTCTTCTTTCTATTCTTTTCCTAAAATATGCCATAAATTTATAATTCCCTACTTCTACATTAGTGTATTTTCTTTAAAAATAAATATAATTGCTATAAATAAATGAAAGGTAATACCAAGACCAGACAAAAGAGCTCCACGTGGTGCTGGCGCGGTCTCAACTGAGAAGCATAATTCTGCTGCGCGGTGTGGCCATAAGATCTGGCTAAGAGGTTTGTGTGGAGCATAATGCCCTGTAAGATGGTAGGCCTTAGTAGTCATAATAAAGATTGAAAAAAAAAAAAAAAAACTCAGCTTGTCCAGAAGCTAAAACGGCCTCAGACTGCAATGTGTTTATGTAAGCTGTTGCTGATGGGCTGAGTAGCAAAGTGCCCACTTCAACCTGTCCTACAGTGTCTTAGAGTCCCTCTTGTAAGGCTATCAAAATGTGGTGATTAGTGTCGAACAGCGATGGGTAACACTGCTTCCGTTGCTGCACGCTCGGCTGGAATGTCGGCAACCTAACGTGCTTGGGATAAAGTTGGTCTACAACTTGTTCGCCGAGGCCCTTGATGCTGTGTAGACTTGAAAAGCTTATAATCGTCTTGAAGAATGCTATTAAATGATCAGTTAGAATTGTGAAACAAGCTGACCCTGATTTTCGGCCAATTTTCAGGTACGGTTCCCTGATAACGCAATCTGACGACGATGTTAATACTTTTGCAAGCAAAACAGGGAATTTAATCTAAAAGTTTATCAAATAAGAATTTTCATAAGTTTTTACCAAAAACGGCATTGCAGCAATGCACCACTGTGCAACGAGTTTCACAATGTAGGTGAAACCGGTGCCAAAAGATGTATTTGTCATCTGTGTACAATGCAATTAAGAATTCGGAATAAGAACATTCAGCTCCTGCCAAACAATGACAAAAATTTTGTTGAGTAGACTGATCTGATAACATTATTGCTCCAAACTGCGAGCATCAGCAAACTGCGACTCGCAACTTGCCTGAAACCAGTAAATGCTACGAAAGACAGCAGGATAATGAATGACGAAGTAAAGCAGACGTATTTCTTAGTATGGCGAAACTATAAAGAAGGGATCAGGTACCATGAGGAAACAGCACTGTTGCAAGTATATTAAGCCACGTGCTTTACATTAGACAAAGGAAACCGTTTAATATAATGAATAGACGAACGACTAATTTTGCTAGAAAGAAATTATAAAGCTCACAAAATCTGTACACGATGCAGTCATGCTTACAAAAGTACTAACTTCGTCGTTAGAATTTACGAGTCAGATTGCGTTATCAGAGAACCATACCTAAAAATTGGCTGAAAAGCAAGGTAAAACTCACTTTGATGATTACAGCTGGTTTAAAACACCATGTAAAAATCATCAATAATGTCTGTATACAGCATGATCAGGAAATAATACAATAAAATCGATCTCCATCTCTTCAACTGAGAGAAAGAGAGTTTAATTACCACCAGTGTCCAAGCATACGATAATCTCAGATGGATACTGCCACCTACTTGGTCTAATCACAGAGAAAACCTGGTTTTCAATAAAATTGAAATAGACACCCGATTAGAGAATGCACTTTGTAAAACATCACTTTAACACGGTCTGCAAAAACAGAAAGTGATACGTGCGAAATCCTCTGATTAAGCCAAAAGCATGTAGTGATCCCACACCAGTATGTGACACAGCGTCTTGAAATCGCAGATCTACATCGTCCAGCCGCAGACTACGAATAGAACATGTATACCACACCAAATCAGGCCCCGGGGCGCCTTCTAGTTCAACCACGCTGTGTCAATTCGATTTTTAGCGGTATGACCTCTGAATGGCTCTCGCAGGGCAAGAACTTGGAGCTACGCGAAGCACACCACGTCAGCTTGCCCATTGGTCTTTACGGGAGGCGGCCAGGGTAATGATGTATGGCCAGTGATATTTGTATTACCTAGAGGCAAATTTCAATTGATTAATAATGCCGGCACGGTAGCTCAACGTGTTCGGTCAGGAGGTTAGCAGCCCTCTGTAATAAAAAAACTGAGTTAATCGATCAACAACGAACACGAACGGATGTCTTACGACGTCCGCCCCGAGCAGATTCAACGAACAAAATGAGATTAAAGACATAAAAAAAAAAAAAATTAGGTTGAACTCCAGCCCCGTTCCGGCCAAAGAAGTTCGTATTTCTTCTCTCACCAAAATACAACATTGCTACCACGAAATGTCATTAGAACACAAAACTAAAATACTTTTCAGTTCTCTTCCGACGTCAGCCTATTACATCACACGTTGACATAAAGTTCAAAACCGGAGAGACGTAAATAATCCTTAATCACTTAGAGACTGATATTTTTTTTCCTGACAACATGGCAGATGATAGCGCACGCAGACTGCTGAAATTATATGCACAGAAACTAATATTCTACATCCAGGTATTACAGAGATCACTGTGCCTGGCAGATTGTGACTCTTTGGCACGAAAACAGAAGACAAGCGCGTGGCGCGCTTGCACGCTCAATTGAAAGGTGTCGGTGCAGAGTAGCGGACGCCTTTCAGTTTGCACAGAAACAGCTCGGAGGGAGATTATCAAGGAAAAGACTCAAGTCCTCTTTTTCCGTGAAACTTCGTTTAGAGACTCATACCGATGCTCGTAGGTGCTTCACATCATTGAACTCCCTAAGTTAGAGTTCATGAACTACTCTTTTAATCCTATTAACTTGTGCGTTTTTCCATACCTAATGTGTGACATGGGACTGAGTTGATCCCTGATGCAATTACCTGTTAAGAATGAATTATAGATAATAGCAGTACTAATCTACACGGGTATAGTGTTAGAAGGAAGAAGAAAGCCATCGATTACACACCCTTACTCTGGCACCACTTACAAAGTGATCTAAAATGTCAAGTAAACATCAAAATCAACTTCTAAAAATTAAAATAATATCATCTTGCAAGTTAAGTTTACGATAAGCATCCCACCATTGTAAAGGATGCCGGAAGGAACAAAAGGACAAGAAAGACCTATGTACGTCAACTTATAACGTTGGCATTACAAAGCGTCGAAAATAAGGGGAGAAAGGGGCACCAGTACCATCCTGGGCGGCACCGGAGCACCATGTTCCCAATTTCCAAGGTTAACAAACGTAAATTTCTACATATGTCACTTAACATCGTCGAAACAGTTGGGATAACATACACCTATGACATCTCTTAAGGATGGGGTTGGGATGTGAAAATAATCGAAAATTTATTTGTGTCAAATCCACAGTTTTCTGGGTTGATGGGGTCATTTCTCGCTGAATCTGATGACTTATAACCTCTAGTGGTTGGAGTGAGCGCTCAGAAGAGGTGACATGGTGGTCGTAGGAAGGGGGTCACATGTACAGCATGAAGCAGTGATATACAGAGTGCAAATTTTAAGTTGACAAGCCAGGATAACTCGAAAAATAAGCTTCACACGAAAAAAATGTGTAGAATTCAAAGTGGATTATTTTCGAGGGGTACATCTGCTGGTGCTAAAATTAGCCCGCCACCCCAGCCCCCTGGAGGTGGGGCGGGAGACAACTTTAAAATTGCAAATGAGAACCCCCATTTTTTATTGCAGAATCAGTTTTTACATAAAAAACCTACGTACATTTTGTCTTAACAAAATTTACCAAGTAAATAAGTATTTTTTATTTATCCGTAACCATTTTCCACCCAAAAATGACAACATGGATTTTCTTGAATGACAGCGCCAACTACCAAGAATCAAAACAAATGTTTAAGACAGAATGTACGTTGTTTTTTTTATGTAGAATCTGATTCTGCAATAAAAAAAACGCGGGTTCTCATATGAAATTTTAAAGGTGCCTCCCGCCCCACTCCCAGGGGGCTGGGGTGGCGGGCTAATTTTAGCACCAGTAGATGTCCCTCTCGAAAATAATCAACTTTGGATTCCACACATTTTTTCGTGTGAAGCTTATTTTTCGAGTTATTCTGGTTTGTCAACTTAAAATTTACGCCCTATATATGGAGCATTGAGCAATTACAACTAGGGAGAAACGTGAAAGAGACCATTTCGCTTATCTACAGACTATAGCTATGCAGGTTTCTGTCAACGGGGGTCTACTCGTTTTAGGGTTGGAGAATTCGATTTTCTGTACCAGTGATCGCATAATTCGAACATGAGTTCAGTGTCTCAGGAAATACACTCAACAAATTTTGTGACACAGTGAACCATTGGTATGATCACAGCGTGACACAGAATGTGGTTGCGAATATTTTGACGTGTACGGGCTTTCAAGCAACAAGGGATGATAACATATAGATCAGAGCATAACAGCCCACGAGTAACTGCATTAAGAGAAGGTTGGTACTACTTTCTCATGGACCGTCGGAATAGGGGGCGGAATACAAATCAACTGCAGCGAGCTTTGCAGACTTCAACAGAATTTCAGCTCATATTGTCAACAGTGGTCGTTAAAGTGTCTTGTCTATGCACGGAGACGCGTGGTAGAGCCATAGGCAACACACGACCACAGTTTGCAATCACTCGGCGAGAAGGAACATAGCCGATGATAGGGCCAAAAGGATCTGCGTTTGACTGTCTGAGGAGTTGGAATTTAGTGCTGTGTCCGGAAAAGCTACAAGTTTTTTCCTGAATAGAGCGTCGAATAGAATGAGAGCAGAATATAGAATACGTCGGTCAAAAACTGGCAGAGATGCCAAGGATGGAAGGAGTCAAGGTGAGACAGTGAAGTTTTCGGGTGATAAATCACAAAACAACGCCGTTGAATAAATGTAAAGAATGATATATCCCCTCTTCTCTTAGACTGATTCTCCAAGTAAATTCTGGAGTATGGAACAAAACGTTGAAATAATACACAAGCTCTTCAGTCACATTAGCAGAAAAAAACACAAGTGATGAAAAAACTGCCTCATGTTTGTGGAAAATGTTGGCATACTTTCTGATAGCCCAGCAAATGTAACCATACAAATTAGTTTCCTTGGACAGATATTGAAGAGACCGGATTAATGGATATATAGAGCAAAAAGAAATATGACGAATGTAAGCCATGCTCCAAGTTGATTAATAATAGAAACAGATCACATAGAGAAGTGAAAGTATTAAAATATTTGCAAAACATAAACAACGGTGCAGTAAAATTTACCCCATTTGACCTACAACACCGAAGTTGCAAAACAGCTCTTGTTAATTAGTGCCAGGAATTGCTCAAAAGCCGCGCGGGGTACCTGCGTGGTCTGGGGCGTCTTGTTACGGTCCGCGCCGCGCCCCCCGTCGGAGGTTCGAGTCCTCCCTCGGGCATGGGTGTTGAAACGTCCCCTTAGAAAAATTGTACAAGACTGTGCTTAAACTGACACACAATATTTTTGGCGCAACGCAATCTGACTTTCAGTAATCCCTACAAAAGAATGGCCCTGACTAACATTAACCTACACGTTTCACAAATCACTTACCTCACAAAAATCTTCGTTACTCGAACTACTGCAAAACAGCGAGCGCTACTACTGCCAGCTAAATAAAAGATTCAAACTATGGAAGGCACTAACGTTTTTGTTGCAGTGCAGGAAGGAATTTGTTCTTCAAAACATTTTTGTAGGATGCACCTGTTACCGTAGTGCCCTTTGGAACGCAATGGGTAAGGATTACGCCCTCGCTGTCCCAGAACATTGACACCATCATTTTTTCAGCACTGGCGGTTACCCGAAATTTTTTTGGTGGCGGTGAATCTGTGTGCTTCCATTGAGCTGACTGGCGCTTTATTTCTAGATTGAAAAATGGCATCCACGTCTCATCCATTGTCACAACCGACGAAAAGAAAGTCCCATTCATGCTGTCGTTGCGTGTCAACATTGCTCGGCAAAATGCCACACGGGCAGCCATGTGGTCGTCCGTCAGCAATCGTGGCACCCACCTGGATGACACTTTTCGCATTTTCAGGTCGTCATGCAGGATTGTGTGCACAGAACCCACAGAAATGCCAACTCTGGAGGCGATATGTTCAACAGTCATTCGGCGATCCCTCAAAACAATTCTCTCCACTTGCTCGATCATGTCGTCAGACCGACTTGTGCGAGCCCGAGGTTGTTTTGGTTTGTTGTCACACGATGTTCTGCCTTCATTAAACTGTCGCACCCACGAACGCACTTTCGACACATCCATAACTCCATCACCACATGTCTCCTTCAACTGTCGGCGAATTTCAATTGGTTTCACACCACGAAAATTCAGAAAACGAATGATTGCACGCTGTTCAAGTAAGGAAAACGTCGCCATTTTAAGTATTTAAAACAGTTCTCATTCTCGCCGCTGGCGGTAAAAATCCATCTACTGTATGGTGCTGCCATCTCTGGGACATATTGACAATGAACGCGGCCTCATTTTAAAACAATTCGCATGTTTCTATCTCATTCCAGTCTGGAGAAAAAAATCGGAGGCCTTAGAACTGGAATGCACCTCGAATAACAGAGTCCAAAAAAAATTTCGGCGGCATTGTGATACATCCACGCATGTACACACATTTCATAACTCTTTAAAGTACGATTCTCAGCTTATTGATCAGAAACATACCTCAACACCATAATACACATCGTCATCACAATAATAACATCATAACAGATCAATCACATCTCAGAATCGTCGCAGCTTCTTTCAATAATTTCAAGACCTTCAATAACGTCATCTACCTCAAACGTACTTCAAAAATCATGATCCCTTACCAAATACATCATTCTAAGCTCTCATATTATCACAATGGTTCCGAAAAAATATGAACAGTTCACAAAGTACAGACAAAATACAATTTCATAAGTGTGAAATTATCCAACTGTGTAATTGCGTAAACCTGTGTCACTGACATAAAAAAATTTTTGTTTCTCTGTTAAATAATCAGATAGCTGTGTAATTCTGTGTTTGAGAAATATGGTACCGATGTGTAAAGTTGTATAAGCAAATACCATATTAGCTAGGGCTCCTTGTGCTTGCCACACACATGGTACACAAAGTAAGCGTGTACCCCCCCTGAGGATTAATGTAATTATACCCTCAAGTGTTACAGATTACAGCAATGGAATGAAATGTATCACGGAAAACTTTCTTTGTAATTCAAAAACCTTGAAAAATAAATGGTTTAAGTACAAAATTAATCACTCAAATGCGTGTCCTGTAGCGCTAAATGTGCGTCTTGCTGTAAGATAATTCTGTGGAACTGTCGTAGTTATCGTCCTCTGTAAGCAAAGTTCTGCTGAAGTCAATGTACTTACCTCATCATAAACGAAAGTGAAATGCTTTGCGTATAGATATCGTAGTTATTATGTACCTTACCGTGATCAAGAAAGTACTGTAATGTAACGTATTGTTGTGCTACGAAAAAGGCTGTCTCATTGTAGCTATACCACAAAAGTTACTACTAAAACATGTTTTACTTTCCAGAATAATACATAAAAACTCTGCAGATATAAAACAGATACACCGCAAAAGCAACAGTGTAAATTGTGTCACACATTAGTAGCGTCGTGATATAGTCGTGTAGCTGTCAAATAAACTAACCACTGTGTCATCTGGTATCTCTCAGAAAGCACTTTAAATCCATAAGGTATTTTCAAGTAAACCAAAATGTTGCAGTAAAATCTCATTAGCAGTATATGTTCTAAGTATGTAAGCCTTATAGTCGTTACGTAATTGTGCAATTAACAAGCAAGAATGTACACACACAATAACACCGTGTCCTCTGTTCACTATAACAACGCATTCGTAATTTCTGTTTAAATAAGTTCTCTTGGTTCTTGACTGGATATTTAACTTCAAACATTGTTGCATGTTAACAGATTCTAAGTCTGACAAAGCATACTAATAACGTGAAGTGAAAAATTTTACAGCAAAGACTAAGTTAAAAAGCAGATTATCTTTCAATAAACGGTTTCACATGTGAAATGTGGTGCAAGCCTTTACTCTTCCTACTATGCAGAGGAACGGGATTATCATGTGGTATATGGTACATCGGTAAAGAATGCTCAAATTTTTCTCAAGGTTAGCTTCAACGTTATTTTTCTCTGAGCCAGCTGGCACACGTGGCTGCCTGCTGTGCGAGTCATTGTCTGTCTCTTTGTTGGCGCGCGTCGTAACTGGGATTTGGAGGTCTAACTTCTACAAATTCACCTTGCCGAGAGGACCCTGCCCTGTTTGAAACCCGCCAGTTCTGATGCAATTCAGGTTTGTCGTTACGATTATATCGTCTGTCGTCATGTCGGTAGATTCCATAATTTCTTTCTTGTTGGCCACGTGGTGGAGAATTTCTCCCTGAAACGTAACTGCACGCTGAACTGTTGCATCTGAAGTTATTCTGTCTCCCTTGATAATAATTGTTTTGGTTCCCATATTGTCTGTTTCTATGGTTATCTCTGTCATATTCATTACTACGGAAGTGCGATCTTTCTCTGTAACTATTATTCTGCCAACGGTTATCATAAGGGTGGTGTCTGTTTTGGTCACGATTTGTGTTGTGAGAATAGCCTTGTCGTGTCCAGTTATTATTTCTTTCATCGCGGAATTGTGATGGATGTGACCTGCAATTGTTGTGCTCCTGTTTTCGCGTTCCGCAATTGTCAGTGTCAATTTCCAATTCTTGTAACAGTCCCTGAAAAGCTTCAATGTCGTCTTTGCAACGTCCTGCCAAAATAGTATGTCGTAAATGTTCAGGCAATTTGATTAAGCAAATGCGGATGAGTTCTGAGGGGCTGTATGGGTTTGACAGGTACTGATTTTTGTGCAACATGTCTTCAAAATATTTCACAAGACTGGAAAATTCAGATTGTTCGAAGTGTTTCATCATTATGATGCTGTGTTTTACTCGGTCTTGTGTAGCTTGAGACCAATATGCTGAGAGGAAGGCATGATAAAATTCTCCTTCACTGTGGCAATCGTGAATGACCGATCGCATTCTTACAGCTGGTTCATTCTCTAAGTAGCCACACATAAATTCTAATCTGTGCTGTAATGACCAGTTGGGGGGGGGGGGGGAAACAATGAGAGAATTGATGAACCCACGCTTGTGGACGAATGTCGTTGCCAGAATTCTTAAATGTTTTGAATTTGCATGTAGTAATGAACAGCTTATAGTCAAAATCATCGTGTCGGCGAGTCGCATGTCGGTCATTGTTGCGTCGTTTCGGCGGTTCCATTTCAAAATTCGGTGCACCTTGCCAATTTCTTTCATAATTTCCGAAATGCGCTGTGTTATTATTTTGCGGCTTTTCCGTATTTCTAAGTCCCTCTTCCCGTGTTGGAGCGCGCGTGTCCTCTGAAATACGTAATTCTTGTATTACCTGTGTCAGCTGATCTTGTACTTTCCGGATTTCTCTTTGGTGTTGTGTATTAATTTGATTCTGACTTTGTTTGAATTTCCTAATTTGTTCGTACTCTTCTGTGTCATTAAAGACTGCCGGTCTTGCGTCATTCAGATTATCATCTACCTTCGTAGATAAATTATTTAGCTGATCCGAAAGTTCGACTACTTTCTCTGATAGTGAACTAATTTCCTCCATGTGTCTTTCTGAACCAATTTTCAGAGTATCTACTGTGTCCTTTAAGTTTTCCTGAGTTTTTGCAAGTTGCGTAACCGAATCGGTAGATGCAACCGAGTCAATTTTAGCTTGCAAGGTCTCATGATTTTCATGAACAATAGTTTGCAGTTCTTTTATGGCTGCTTCGTGATTCTGTAATACATTTTCATGCCGCGAAAAAATAGGTTGGAAATGCTCACAAATTTGGGTTTTTACGTCATTACAGACTTTTTGACATTTCGCTTCGATTTTATGTAACTCAGTAGTTAAATCTTCACGTGTTTGTTCAAACGTGGTGTCTAACTTCAAAGATTTTGTTCCATTGTGTCTAACTTTTGAAGCTTTTGCTGTGTTTGTCTCTGATTTTCTTCCATTGTGTCTAACTTTTGAAGATTTTGTTCCATTGTGTCTAACTTTTGAAGATTTTGTTCCAATGTGTCTAACTGTTGCTGTGTTTGTCTCTGATTTTGTTTCATTTGCTGCATTAATTGCAATAATAATGTATTAGTGTCTGGAATCTGTTCCTCTATGCTTTTCGGCAGTGCATTTGCACCGGCAACATTTACATTGGGTCTTGACTTATTTGAGAAAACGGTGAGGACCCAAAACCTGAGTCTACAGTATTTGCAATATTGTGTTCTGTGATTTCGGATTCCTGAGGCGAGCTGTTGCCGACCGATCGATCGATAATGCTTCCCTGTTCACTACTTGTTTCACTGTCTACACCATTATTTGCCGCCTGCTCCATTTCCCTATGCACAGTTACCAAATTACTAGTTTGAACATTAGTTAATTCATTACACGGTGGCGCTAACAAACTGCTTTCGTCTTCACTGTCATGTCTCAGTTTACTTTGGAGCCTAGTATTACGTTTTTCACGCGCCATTATTGTCACAATATTTTACACGACAACACAGAAAAGCACAATTTGAAGAGCAAAATAAGAAAACACATTAACATAGCATTGAAAATAATATCTAGTTAATTGCAAGCGCAGCTGCGAAATACTTGGTGCAAATCTACATGCATGCCACAAGTGTTTTACTGTACAACAATGAAAAACTACAACTACAAAGGAAATTCTCTCTATAATTACGCGCTAGCAATAAACAATAGCTACACTAATTACACAAACTACAAGAAAAAATCAGAAGATTCCAGTGAGCTATCCTCGGCTGAGGGTCGACATATGAAACGTCCCCTTAGAAAAATTGTACAAGACTGTGCTTAAACTGACACACAATATTTTTGGCGCAACGCAATCTGACTTTCAGTAATCCCTACAAAAGAATGGCCCTGACTAACATTAACCTATGCGTTTCACAAATCGCTTACCTCACAAAAATCTTGGTTACTCGAACTACTGCAATACAGCGAGCGCCACTACTGCCAGCTAAATAAAAGATTCAAACTACGGAAGGCACTAACTACTGATAGGCATAGTTAGCAAATGAAAGATTTTAATAGGGAATAAACAATGTATTTACCTTAATAGTCATAATATGTATAGCAGTTCATTACATCCATTCTTACAAATCTACTGTTTCTGGTGGAAACACCTCCAGATTATCCATTCTCAAAAATCCGCCACCTCACTTCCCCACATCCACCACTGCTGGCGGCTCACCTCCAACTGCGCAACACTACGCGCTGTTAACAGCCAACAGCTCAACACTACAATAGCCAACAACAATGCAAACCAGCCACAGACTGCACACAGCACCGCCAGTGATTTTCATACAGAGCGCTACGTGGCGTTACCAATATAAAAACCTAAACAGCCTACTTACAGTGTGTGTATGTTGTCCATAGCGTAAATTAGTTTAAGTTAGATTAAGTAGTGTGTAAGTTTAGAAACGATTGTGGTTAAAACGCAGAAAATGCGAGAAAAGATACAAGCTATCTTGACTAACAAAATAGTGAAACACCCAGAAGACACGGTTTTTAGGACTGCATGTGAAGGCCAGTCCCAGGAACTACTGCAGAGATTTCGGTACGGTTTTCACTGCCAGACAGACTGATTCGCCATGAAGGTCCATATACATAATTTACTACGACTACCAGACAAGTCGTTCGGCAGCAGAGACCTGGCGCTGCCCGTTCCAAGCAGGGGCGGGCCGCTAGTTAATTATGTCTCATTGCCGGCATTCAGCTGATTTACCACGTAACAACTTTTTTCCCCTTACATCAAACAAAAATGAGTATACAGCGATATTCACTACATCGTATAGTTGCTGAATTGTTCCAAAACCATGTTTTTGGCCACCGAGATCTAAGTGCAAAAGCAGCTGTTTCCATAACTGGTTCGATTGCGTGCAAAAGTGCGTAGATGTTAAAGGCGAATATTTTGCGAAACACATAAAAAGCAATTTTTACCATAAAATGTTTTTCTTTTATCGTTTTTATTAAAATTTAAAAGGCGGCTCATGTACCGTTATTGGCGGTTTTTGGTTGAAAAGTGGTAAAAAAGTTGTTGCACAAGAAAGAATGAAATCGAACGGGCATGGTGCAGTTACCTTAGTGATACATTTTCAGTCAGAAAGACAAAAAATGTTCAAATGTGTGTGAAATCTTATGGGACTTAATTGCTAATGTCATCAGTCCCGAAGCTTACACACTACTTAACCTAAATTATCCTAAGGACAAACACGCACACCCATGCCCGAGGGAGGACTCGAACCTCCGCCGGGACCAGCCGCTCAGAAAGACAGTCTACGTTGACAATGACAGCAGAATACCTTAATTATGCATTATGTCTCTTTGGGGTATCATCAGAATTTCTACATGGAAAAAATAAATAGAAACAGATGAGAGTTTTGGGCTGTTGCCATATGTAGAATGTGAAGATGGTAAAAAAAAAAAATTAAGTACAACATAGAAAACCAAAACGGGTGGAGACTTCCGTCTGGGACTTGCGGGTGACGTATTAATCACAAATAGGCAAAATTTTGGTGTGCACCTAGAATGCAAGACCGAACAATTATGAAAAAAATTTAAAACTGTTGCCCAAAATAGCAATGAAAAGCGTAATAACTGCCCGCATCTCGTGGTCGTGCGGTAGCGTTCTCGCTTCCCACGCCCGGGTTCCCGGGTTCGATTCCCGGCGGGGTCAGGGATTTTCTCTGCCTCGTGATGGCTGGGTGTTGTGTGCTGTCCTTAGGTTAGTTAGGTTTAAGTAGTTCTAAGTTCTAGGGGACTTATGACCACAGCAGTTGAGTCCCATAGTGCTCGGAGCCATTTGAACCATTTTTTGAAAAGCGTAATTCCTAAGGGAACCACACAAAAGACGGCGATTGTTATCGTCGGAGATAGCATGCACCAGTGATAAGATAGAGTCACACTTATGATCTTGAAACACATATATTGCAATACAAATTGTGGTAGTCGTGAGTACGTAACAACACCGCGCGCACGCTATGTAAGACTAACAGGCCGGAAGTTGCCGACGCAGAGGACGGAAGTTCTGCGAGACTGCGTTTTCATGTTTGAAAGTACAATAAAGAAGAATAAATAAAACATGTAGTGGTAAGTACAGGCAATGAAAATAAAAAATAGATTTAAAATGTTGAAGGGAGTATATAATAAACACAAAAGCAATAAAAAAAGCAATATCATTTAACATCTGGCGTAATCTGTTAGCATCAGGAATAAAGACAAGATATATGTAAGAAATATATAGACATTATAACTCCTATGCAAAACAGACATATATTAAGTAAAAAGTTTTGTAAGCCGAAAGTAAAATATAAGATACAGAAATGAGTTAACGTCTTGAAAAGTGGAGTTATAAGTAATATTCAGTTATATTTTTTGAGAGATTGGCATCAGTGAATCATAAAACATTAAGACTTAAATTTTTAGCTACATGAGACTGTTTCACGATCTCCAGTTCCTCAAGCAAAGACAATTTTTGCTTCTTGAGTGCACAACGCAAAATCTGGAGCGTTTCTAATGGAGGCTCTGCTTGTCCGCTAAACTTTGAACGCTCGGCGAACGAGGAATTACATTTAATTACACCATTTTTAGTGAGCATACGCTCCTGAAATCTCATTTTGAACGTACGGGCAATCTGTCCAATGTAAAACACGTGTAAGCTGTCCTACACTGAAGAGACAAAGAAACCGCTACGTCTGCCTAATATCGTCTAGAGCCCCCACGAGCACGCAGAAGTGACGCAACACGACATGGCAAGGACTCGATTAATGTCTGAAGTAGTGCGGGAGGCAACTGACGCCATCAGTCCTGCAGGGCTGTCCATGAATCGGTAAGAGTACGACGGGGTGAAGATCTCTTCTGAACAGCACATTGCAAGGCATCCCAGATATGCTCAATAATGTTCATGTCTGGAGAGTCTGGTTGCCAGAGGAACTGTTTAACTCAGAAGAGTGTTCCCGGAGCCTGTCGGAACGCAGAATGGACCCGAATGGATGCAGGTGATCAGACAGGACGTTTCCGTGTGTGTCGCCTGTCAGAGTCGTATCTAGACGTATCAAGGGTCCCATATCACTCCAACTGTACACGGCACACACCATTACAGAGCCTCCACCAGCTTGAATAGTCCCCTGCTGACAAGCAAGGTACATGGATTCATGAGGTTGTCTCCATACCCCTACATACGCTCGATACTATTTGAAACGAGACTCGTCAGACCAGGCAACATGTTTCCAGCCACCAAAAGTCCAATTTCGGTGTTGATGGGCCCGGGCGAGGCGTAAAGCTTTGTGCCATGCAGTCATCCAAGGTTACACGAGTGGGCCTTCGGGTCTGAATGCCTATATATATGATGTTTTGTTGAATGGTTCGCACCCTGACAGTTGTTGATAGCCCAGCACTTAAATCTGCAGCAATTTGCAGAAGGGTTGCACTTTTGTCACGTTGAACGATTCTCTGCAGTCGTCGTTGGTGCCGCTCTTGCAGGATCTTTTTCCGACAGCAGCGATGTCAGATATTTGATATTTTACCGGATTCCTGATATTCACGGTACATTCGTGAAATTGTCGTTCGGGAAAATCACCACTTCATCGGTACCTCTGAGATGCTGTGTCCCATCGCTCGTGCTCTGACTGTAACACCACGTTCAAACTTGCCTAAATCTTGATAACCCGCTATTGTAGCAGCAGTAACTGAACTAACAACTGCGCCAGACACTTGTATTATATAAGCGTTGCCGACCGGAGCGCCGTATTCTGCCTGTTTACATATCTCTGTATCTGAATACGCATGCCTCTACCAGTTCCTTTGGCGCTTCAGTGTAATACAGGGTGATTCAAAAAGAATACCACAACTTTAAAAATGTGTATTTAATGAAAGAAACATAATATAACCTTCTATTATACATCATTACAAAGAGTATGTAAAAAGGTTTTTTTTCCTCAAAAACAAGTTCAGAGATGTTCAATATGGCCCCCTCCAGACACTCGAGCAATATCAACCCGATACTCCAACTCGTTCCACACTCTCTGTAGCATATCAGGCGTAACAGTTTGGATAGCTGCTGTTATTTCTCGTTTCAAATCATCAATGGTGGTTGGGAGAGGTGGCCGAAACACCATATCCTTAACATACCCCCATAAGAAAAAATCGCAGGGGGTAAGATCAGGGCTTCATGGAGGCCAGTGATGAAGTGCTCTGTCACGGGCTGCCTGGCGGCCGATCCATCGCCTCGGGTAGTTGACGTTCAGGTAGTTACGGACTCTCCATACAGTTGATTGTGGAATTTGCAGCTCTCTGCTAGCTCTGCGAGTCGATTTTCCTGGGCTGCGAACAAATGCTTGCTGGATGCGTGCTACATTTTCATCACTCGTTCTCGCCCGTCCAGAAATTTTCCCTTTGCACAAACACCCATTCTCTGTAAACTGTTTATACCAACGTTTAATACACCACCTATCAGGAGGTTTAACACCATACTTCGTTCGAAATGCAAACTGAACAACTGTCGTCGATTCACTTCTGCCGTACTCAATAACACAAAAAGCTTTCTGTTGAGCGGTCGCCATCTTAGCATTAACTGACGCTGACGCCTAGTCAACAGCGCCTCAAGCGAACAAATGTACAACTAAATGAAACTTTATAGCTCCCTTAATTCACCAACAGATAGTGCTTAGCTCTGCCTTTTGTCGTTGCAGAGTTTTAAATTCCTAAAGTTGTGGTATTCTTTTTGAATCACCCTGTATATTACTGCATCTCTTCAACAAAATAAACTTCAAGCAGTGAACAACGTGGAGATGAAGAAGAGAACAGGTGGGTACGGTGGAAGTGAAGGAGAACGATGGTGAAGTGGCGCCTCAGAGCTGCGCCATCTGGCTAACTGTATGGTTCGCTTCTCATCGCACCCACGGAATGTCATCACGCGCCGCACTGTTTGCGAATTCCGCCGCCCGCCGTGCCCTTTCTTCGCACTGGCAGGCATTCGCAGGGCGGCGTCCGCGCAACAACTATGCGGAAGACAGCGCCGCCGCTCATCTCTCGGTTTCGCCCTCAGCCGCAGAACGCAGAACGCACGCGGCCCGCCGCTGAGTGATGGGCTCGACGGCGACGCCTCATTAGCGCTGCTCGCGGCAGGTGGGCCGGCCGGGATTAACAGCCTTGCTGGTCCCTACATAATGCTCGACCGTGCCGCGCCGCTAACGAGCGCAGGCGGCGGCAACGGTCCCGCGCTGACGCGGGTCAGTTATCCGGCACTGCGCGACGCGCGTAACTCGCCTTTGGCCTACCTGGCAGCCGGCAACCGGGGGCCCCCCGAGGTAGACCTCGTTTCGGAGGTCTCGCGGCTGACCTCCAATCCGCGAATGTGACACTGATCCGTGCCCGCGCCCGTCCAGATCTCGACGGCGAGCGGCACGTGCTTCACGGCGTTGCAACGGCCTCGCTTCACGGAGTGTCCACGCTGTTTCGAGAAGATTCTCTCTTCCCATGCCCTCGTCAAGTGAGAATTGGGGAAAATTTATTCTTTTCCTAGCAGGGTACTGGATCTGCTATCAAGCTTAATAGTGCGAGAGTACACTGCCAAAACAAATGGTTCAAATGGCTCTGAGCACTATAGGACTTAACATCTGAGGGCATCAGTCCCCTAGAACTTAGAACTACTTAAACCTAACTAACCTAAGGACATCACACACGTCCATGCCCGAGGCAGGATTCGAACCTGCGACCGTAGCAGTCGCGCGGTTCCACACTGAAGCGCCTAGAACCGCTCGGCCACACCGGCCGACTGGCTAAACATCAATCAGTCTCAAGCAATACGTAAAAGGCGGGGCAAGTAAAGCAGGCTACACAAATAACGCTCCCACTTTTAATAGTAGTGTAAACTGCTTCAGACATTTCCTGGGGCCATATGTACTGAAGTGATAGAAGTCATGGGGTAGCGATGTGCACATATGGAGATGGCGGTAGTATCGCGTACAAAAGGTATAAAAGGGCAGTGCATTGGCGGGCTTGTCATTCGTACGAGTACTCAGGTGATACGTGTGAAAAGGTTTCCGATGTAATTATGGTCGCACGACAGTAATTAACTGACAATGAACACGGTGTGGTAGTTGGAGCTAGACATATGGGACATTCGATTTCGGAAATCATTAGGGCCATCAGTATTCCGATATCCGATATCCATAGAGGCAACAGTGTGCAATGAATACCAAATTCCAGGCGTTCAGTTAATGACTCAGCGCGGCGGCGTTTGCGTGAGGCGAAATTTGGCGTTAAAGGGCTATGGCAGCAGACAACCGACGCGAGTGTCCTTGCAAACAGCACGACATTGCCTGCAGCGCCTCTCCTGGGCTCGTCACCATATCGATTGGACCCTACACGACTGGAAAACGGTGGTCTGGTCAGATGAGTCCTGATTTCATTCGGTAAGAGCTGATGCTAGGGTTCGAGCGTGGTGCAGACCGCATGAAGCCATGGATCCAAGTTGTCAATAGCATCTCCTACTTGATAGTGTGACAGTCACACCATTATTATCGTGCTCCTCTGATTTTTTTTTTTTAACTGGACGTGCATCGATAATAGTGATAGTTTGTAAATGATTTTTCCATTTCGTTTTCATGCAAATCGTCTAACATGACCGACTTACTGTATCATCTCTATGTTTCTCAGCACTAGCAGCACACAGAGCTTTAGTCATACTATAAAACAAACGCACCACGCTGTATCGTCCCCTGTCAGCGATGTTGATAGGACAGTGTGCCCCTAGTTCGGCAGCAACGTCGCGGTTTAACTTCTGTTGAGTCCGAGCACAAGGCACGATACGATAAGCCTAATTTTAAAATAAAGCATCCAGCCAGTCACGTTAATGAGGTCAGGGAAAACCAGGAAACCTTAAGTCTGGGTACCCGGACTAAGCTTTGACAACATTCCTCCCGATAGCGACACCAAGCGCCTTTAGTTCTCTCCATACCATGCCGATGTTTACTGCTGAAAGAAAATGGAGAATCAACAACGAAGTGGAAGGAAAGACATACACCGTGCGTCCAATCAGCGTGTCCTCTACCCCTTCGTAAACACTTTCTCCTGTGACATTGGGTACGTTATAAGAATATGACTCGTAGTGTAACTTATGTGCTACTTTTCGAAAGACCGAACAGACGTTACTTGCCTAGGCAGGTGATCCATAGCTACTCACAATGGTTACATGCAGTCATTTTATTGTATTGCTGTTTGTTCAATTAATTAGACGAATTTATTGGAGTTGGACGCACACGTGTTACATGCACATGAAACCCCGTCCCCTTTCCCCCCACCCCCTCACCCCCTCACACACACATATAGAAACACACACACACACACACACACACACACACACACACACACAATTCCAATTTTTGCATGTGTCAATAGGCAACATTGGCCCACAGATAAGTTAAAACATTTTCAGTCCCTCGATTCCGATCAATGTTTTTGGGAGGTTTTCTTGAATATCTGGTGCATGTCGGAACTGGAAATCTCCCCTCAATAAGTCCATATTTAAAATTCTTCATAATACTACGAGCGTACTGGGAAATTTGGCTGAAAAGAACCGAGATCCACGACAGCTCGTTGTGCTGTCATCAGCAGGAGAAACAAAGGCTCCTGTCCCCCAGGGATTTCGGGAGGTTTTGCGTTGTTATCAAGCAATCACCGGAATTGAAAATCCATTCTCAAATATTCCAATGGGGAATCTCTTTGCCCCGCACTGAGTTCGCTCTTACTCGATTCGGCTTAAAAGATAACGATTAGAATTCACTCTTTCCATTTGGGTACAAAAGAGAGATGATGAAGGGCTGGTGATTCTCGAGATCGGTTTTTAATATAACTGTGAAACATTCGTCGGGAACGAATAGTTGTTGCGCCCTCTACAGAACCCTAAAGGACGAGCATGCGTCGTATGATAACGTTCGCTTATCTGTTGCCTGTTTACAGTCAATCAGTGGCATGGCAACTCACTTTATTGGGCAACGACTTGTAGCCCTTCCAACTTCTTCCACTCACCAGCATAGCATTTAAGCATTGTTGCATTGATGGCCATTAACTTACGAATGATTTTTGGGAAGGCTCTTATCCTAAATTATGCATTGGGACCCATCATTATCCTAGCTGCTAACACTTGACGGGTCACCAGAATTTTCCGGCTAGGCTCCAGCTTTTGTTCCTTTATTTACTACCAGACGAGCGAGGAATATTTTTCCTTTATTTACTACCAACCGTGCGAGGAATAAAAAAATTACTCAAGGAGGAGATCTAGACAGTAATGAGAAGAGATTACAAAAGCATCACTACGCTGCTTGATATTCACTGAGGAACAGGGTGATTTCTGCACACCTACTTACAGTGGTGTACCTACCTCTTATTAGAACCAGACAGCCCTGACAAACAGTCCGTTCCAGCAGTACACGCAACGACGACACAGCAAATCAATTACGAGAAATCTGCTATAGTCAGACTAGGTGGCGTACCATGAGGAGGACTTTAAGAGTTGGAGAACAGGCTCGGAATGAATATGAGGGTATAAGGGTATCAGCTGAGCCCTGTATTAAAAAAAAAAGTGCGCCTTACAGGATTTATGTAACTCAAGGAAAACTTGAATCTCGTAGCAGGACTGGGATCTGAATTCCTGCCCTTCTGAATAAGGTCCTAGAGTGAGAACCATTGTGCCACCTCGAACTGTTTCAACTTTTGTTTGATGTTGTTGCATACAGTAAATCATTGTGTTGGAGGATAACCATAATGCGACTGTTGGTAAGGAACAGTTCCACAACACTTACATAAATTTTTCAGACCTTTCCAGTGTTTCAGGCACGCTTGTTACTCCGGAACCATGTCAAGGCGGTTTAATGCTGTTGAACTGTGTTACCGATAGCTACTGTGGTACATCCCAATGCTTCTTAAGCACGGACCAGTGACTTTATAAATCAGCGTAAACTAATCTTTATGTAACCCGAGAAGCTAGGCTGCGTTCGAAGATGGTGACTTGGTTGTGAGTTGGGGAAGTCAACGAACGAGAACCCGAAACATAGGTTGTGGTATGACCATGGTATGTAGCGTAGTCCAAAGTCCACCATATTTAACGTTATTTTCGTTATGAAAACTAAAACTGCAACACAAATTCAGAAACATCTTCATCGCGTAAGTTACGTCTTCGGTTAATCGTGCTTATTATATACTCATACATATATCATATAGCAAGTCTAAAAGATGCAAGGGATGGAGCCACTACGTACAAGGTGCATTCAAGTTCTAAGGCCTCCGATTTTTTTTCTAATTAACTACTCACCCGAAATCGATGAAACTGGCGTTACTTCTCGACGTAATCGCCCTGCAGACGTACATATTTTTCACAACACTGACGACATGATTCCATGGCATCGGCGAAGGCTTCTTTAGGAGTCTGTTTTGACCACTGGAAAATCGCTGAGGCAATAGCAGCACAGCTGGTCAATGTGCGGCCACGGAGAGTGTCTTTCATTGTTGGGAAAAGCCAAAAGTCACTAGGAGCCAAGTCAGGTGAGTAGGGAGCATGAGGAATCTCTTCAAAGTTGTTATCACGAAGAAACTGTTGCATAACGTTAGCTCGATGTGCGGGTGCGTTGTCTTGGTGAAACAGCACAGGCGCAGCCCTTCCCGGACGTTTTTGTTGCAGTGCAGGAAGGAATTTATTCTTCAAAACATTTTCGTAGGATGCACCTGTTACCGTAGTGCCCTTTGGAAAGCAATGTGTAAGTATTACGCCCTCGCTGTCCCAGAACATGGACACCACCATTTTTTCAGCACTGGCGGTTACCCGAAATTTTTTTGGTGGCGGTGAATCTGTGTGCTTCCATTGAGCTGACTGGCGCTTGTTTTTGGATTGAAAAATGGCATCCACGTCTCACCCATTGTCACAACCGACGAAAAGAAAGTTCCATTCGTGCTGTCGTTGCGCGTCAACATTGCTCGCCAACATGCCACACGGGCAGCCGTGTGGTCGTCCGTCAGCATTCGTGGCACCCACCTGGATGACACTTTTTGCATTTTCAGGTCGTCATGCAGGATTGTGTGCACAGAACCCACATAAATGCAAACTCTGGAGGCGATCTATTCAACAGTCATTCGGCGATCCCCCAAAACAATTCTCTCCACTTTCTCGATCGTGTCGTCAGACCGGCTTCTGCGAGCCCGAGGTTGTTTCGGTTTGTTGTCACACGATGTTCTGCCTTCATTAAACAGTCGCACCCATGAACGCACTTTCGACACATCCATAACTCCATCACCACATGTCTCCTTCGACTGTCGATGAATTTCAATTGGTTTCACACCACGCAAATTCAGAAAACGAATGATTGCACGCTGTTCAAGTAAGGAAAACGTCGCCATTTTAAGTATTTATAACAGTTCTCATTCTCGCCGCTGGCAGTAAAATTCCATCTGCCGAACGGTGCTGCCATCTCTGGGACGTATTGACAATGAACGCGGCGTCATTTTAAAACAATGCGCATGTTTCTATCTCTTTCCAGTCCAGAGAAAAAAAAATCGGAGGCCTTAGAACTTGAATGCACCTCGTAACTCTTAACCGAATAACAGCTGGTATGGAGAGAGAAAGAAACACAATACCATGCCCACAACACAATGATGTGTCACTATCGTCGTGGACGCGAAGACATGGTTTGGATAAAAGCCACGATTAAAACGAAAAAACCTTATGTAAGCAAGGGCGTCAGCCACAAAGGAATGATGTTCTACCCAAGTAGCGAGAATGTGTTCGACTTTTATATGATGCAGCGGACAGTGGGGCCTTTCTAATGGACAACAAAGACTGTTCCCAGAAAATCACCCCTCAGTACTGAGACACTGGAGTGTTAGCACATCAAGTAAATGGAGTAACCTGGGTTGTTTCCAGGACTGAATCGCTTAGAGCACGTGTGGCATAAGTGGCATATGCTCGATAGCGTTTTAAGGGAACAGTGCTTCCTCCTAGTATCCATTCGGAAACCGCAAATCGAATGATACATCGCACCTACGTAACTTCTGAACACCGACGTTGGGAGTTTCCTAAACATGCCGAAGAAGTATGGTCGTGGTGGAAATGTATCTGTAAGAATTTTTGATATGCTAGGAGTGATTCCATTTCGTGTTATCATACGATATTACTGCTAGTTCAACGTTCTGTGTTTGGTATCCTGTGTTCTATTACATTTAGGGAATACCTGTCATGTAATGAACTCTAACATGCAGCAAAAACTGATATCTACTCTTGTTACGAGAAAGACTGATAAGCGATGCAGTCTCTTGAGTGCTCTAAGGAACAGGAACGGAACACTTCCCTCAATATAACTGCGTGCGGCCGTAGTGGACTTCACTGACCGATCCATATCATGACACACAGTGCGCAGTCGCCTTCGTTAAGGATTCATGCCTGACGGAATAGTGGCAGAGTTGCCTAAGAAAACGTACTTTAATGTAGTACATCAAACGAACCAGAACCGATATAATTCTAACATTTATTTATTCGGAAGCTGTATAAGAAGTTAATTTTTTTCGTCAGCAGAGTATTAATAGAAATTTTAACGAAGACAGTGTTATGTCTGTGTCTTTGGATCGTGAATCAGCTGTTGCTATGCAACATCTGTGGATATTGTAGATTATCCGTGCTGCATTTGTGTTGATTCCACGTCGTATCTGTTGTAATCAGGCTACCTAATCTACTTAACAAGCATAGTTCAGCCATGATGCGATGGTGAGCGCTAAGCAAATTTTAGTTATCTTTGGTAGTAATAGGTGCTCTCACATCATAAATCATTTCATGCTCCTAGAAACAGCGAAAACTAAAAAAGGTACTGAAAAGTGCCTTTCTCTTAAAAAATGGATCTACGAGACCAAAAATATCAGTACGTTTAGTAAAGTAAAAAGCTTTGCTATGGGCTATATGTTTCTTGTCATGGTATATGTAGAATAGAATAGTATGTAACTTCTTAATGGTAAGAGAAGGCGCAGATCTCATCCTACAATACAACTCCCCCATCTAATTTTCTCATATTTAATATCGATATTAACATTTACGTTATCTGTTTGCTATAAGTGTCGTGTTTATACTGTCAATAATTCCTCTCTTTCCCCGTAGACACATCTCGACAATAGCGGTCATATTTCAAAGATCGTTTAGTTACATGCCGTCACTTTTGAATGTCTGATTAATAAATGTGTCATAAACATTTTAGCAACTTGAGTAAATTTAATTATTGGTGGTTTTCGTTCTTGCACATTTTCCTTCAGCATTTAATGATTAAACTTTTTTTTTTCAGCCGAGCTTGCAGAGCTCTCAAATGATTCAAGAACATTTTCTAACCGCCAAAAAATCCTGTATCACTAACTTTTTATGTATGGTTAGTTTACGTCATAGATAACTACCACGTCCGCACGTTATGTTTACTCTATTGGACATTAAAAACTTAGCACCAGGAACAGGTTCCATTAAAACTACTATAAGCGCCGCAGTCACACAGAACTGCGTATATAGTAACAACACTGGCAGGAGTTTACTGCATTCTGTGTCCATAGACAACAACAAAGGAATGTGTCCTCATTAATTTACTGCATTCCGTAGGTCGTTCGTAATAGCAAAGAGCTTGCAGTAGCGAAGATGAACAAGTGCTCATAGCTCTTAAGGTATGCATGTTAGAAATAAAGTTTACTGGACTGTTTTTCTTGGTTTGATCCATACTACCACCTCTGAAAATATGGAATGTTTTTCAACACCCTTAACACACACGCACACACGCACTTATATGACGTACAAAAATGTGTATTGCAGTAAACAATTTTGTTGGATATATCTACTTCGGTACTTTCAGCAGGAGATATTAGCACCTCATTGTTTCAAGTCTTATATTTCGCTTGTTCTAAAACTTCTGCTTCTATATAGAAGCAGTGATCAAATAAGAATGCGCTTAGGGTTTCACTAAAAAGTGTGAATGATGAAATGATTTTTCTTATGTGGAAGGCTATTGTAAATTTGTATCGAATTGTTTGTAATGGAACTTTTAGAAGCCTGTGTCGTTACTGACCAATGTGGAATTTTCCTTTTCGCCTGATAACACGTTCATGGATATTGAACTTCTAGTTTACGTCTACTGTAGGCAGGACAATATATCTAGTGCATGGACAAGTTAGGAAATAAGCGTTTTACTAGAATTAACGTAGTAATATTACGCGCGTCCATCGTCTAAGAAAACTCTGTGATTTGAGAGCCAGATACAACCGACAACTGTGTGTTCGCAAATCATGATGAGGAGCACGTTTCGTGTGATGAAACAGCTCGTTTGTAAGCGTGCACCAACCACAATGGGAACCACGTCTGGCGTGCTACGAGATTAGAAAGACGTTCCGTGTGAGGATGGCTTAAGAGTGTATGGATTCTGGTCGGGGACGCGTATGGGACTTCGTGCCATGCCACGGAAACGTTTCAAAATACTGCGGTAAGATAGGTGATTTCATGTTCAGTTCTATGGCAGTACATACACTACTCATAATGGAATTAAAAAAAAATAGAGAAATTTGAGACAAGAAAAGAAACTGAATCTTGATGAACGGACTAAAACACGCAGACAAGGCATTATTGCAGTGTATACTACAACCAATTTCGATGTGGAGAAAAAAAGAGAAAGCAAGGTTTATCAGAAAGTGTCCGCCCCAGTAGCTGAGTGGTCAGCGTGACGGGATGCCGTCCTCCGGGCCCGGGTTCGATTCCCGGCTGGGTCGGAGATTTTCTCCGCTCAGGGACTGGGTGTTGTGTTGTGTTCATCATCATTTCATCCCCATCCGGCGTGCAGGTCGCCCAATGTGGCGCCGAATGTAATAAGACCTGCGCCAAGGCGGCCGGACCTGCCCCGCGAGGGGCCTCCCGGCCAATGACGCCAAACGCTCATTTCCATTTCCATCAGAAAGTGAAACAGAAAAGACATTTGATAACGTTCACGTTAGAAGTAAATAAATCAGCTTCTTCGAATAGTATAGGATATTAAATTTTTCTCAACACAAAAGCAACAAATCAACAAACTGTTTTTAAGTGCCTTAGATCCTCACAAATCCCATTTTATGAAAATCGATCATATATACAACAGGAAAGATTGTGTGTACTGCGTTTATTTTCTGGACATCCCTACCAGAAGGGGTTTTTCAGATAAACCAAATCCTACCTTCCTGCGTCGGCACAAGAACAGAAAAAAGGCAATGAGATAGTGCGAGGCGCGCTGTATCTCATATGGCGATGCACTGCACATTGATGGGTGTTCTCGCGTTAGCTTTATGCCAGCTGAGCAGCCTAGCGAGCTACGCTTCGGTTTGAGGGGCTGCAATCTTTTGTCCCTCATTCGCAAGTGTTCACCGTCCGGAAGGCAAAGTATGATACAGATTTACCTCAAGTCAGTTTCTTCACGTACAGAATATTAACTGGAAATTAAAAGCACACTATTTCAATATTTTAATGCTACCAGGAAAAGTCATTATACACCAAAGCGCCAAAGAAACTGGTACAGGCATGCGTATTCAAATACAGAGATATGTAAACAGGCAGAATACGGCGCTGCAGTCGGCAACGCCTACATAAGACAATAAGTGTCTGTCGCAGTTGTCAGATCGCTTACTGCTGCTACAATGGCAGGTTTTCAAGATTTAAGCGAGTTTGAACGTGGTGTTGCGGGCGGCGCACGAGCGATGAGACTCAGCATCTCGGAGGCAATGATTTTTCAGTACGAGCATTTCGCGAGTGTACCGTGAATATCAGGAATCCGGTAAAACATTAAATCTCCGACATCACTGCGGCCGGAAAAATATCCTGCAAGAAAGGGACCAAGGACGTCTGATTCAAATGGTTCAAATGGCTCTGAGCACTATGGGACATAACATCTATGGTCATCAGTCCCCTAGAACTTAGAACTACTTAAACCTAGCTAACCTAAGGACTGCACACAACACCCAGCCATCACGAGGCAGAGAAAATCCCTGACCCCGCCGGGAATCGAACCTGGGAACCCGGGCGTGGGAAGCAAGAACGCTACCGCACGACCTTGAGATGCGGGCACCAAGGACGTCTGAAGAGAATCGTTCAACATTACAGAAGTGTAGCCCTTCTGCAAATTGCTGCAGATTTCAGTGCTGGGCCATCAACAAATGTCAGCGTGCGAACCATTCAACGAAACATCATCGATATGGGCTTTCGGAGCCGAAGGCCCACTCGTGTACCCTTGATGATTCCACGACACAAAGCTTTACGCCTCGCCTGGGTGCGTCAACATCGACAATGGGCTGTTCATGAGTGGAAACATATTTCCTGATCGAACGAGTCTCGTTTCAGATTGTATCAAGCGGATGGACGTTTACGAGTATGGAGACAACCTCATGAATACACGGACCTTGCATGTCAGCAGGGGACTGTTCAAGCTGGTGGAGGCTCTGTAACGGTGTGGGGAGTGTGCAGTTGGAATGATATGGGACCCATTACACATCTAGATATGACTATGACATGTGACACGTACGTAAGCATCCTGTCTGATGACCTGCATCCAGTCATGTCCATTGTGCACTCCGACGGGCTTTGGACATTCCAGGAGGACAATGCGACACCCTGCATGTCCAGAATTTCCACAGAGTGGCTCCAGGAACACTCTTCTGAAGTTTAACTTCCGCTGGCCACCAAACTCGCCAGTCATGAACATTGCTGAGCATATCCGGGATGCCTTCCAACGTGCTGTTCAGAAGATATCTCCATCCCATCGTACTCTTACGGATTTATGGGCAGCCCTCTAGGACTCATGGTATAGGATTCAGACATTAGTCGGGTTCATGTCACGTCGTGTTGTGGCACTTCTGCGTGCTTCCGGGGATCTACACGATATTAGGCAGGTCTACGAGTTTCTTTGGCTCCTCGGTGTATCACACCGGGTATATTATACCGTATAAATGAGAATCAGCACAGTCCACATTGTGACACGTTAAAAGAAGGTTATCTGCCTTCTGCATCTTTAACACGTTCAGCGGTGCGATTTTTGTGGCGGTGTAGATGCTTACATATTTCATCTCTCTAAAATGTGCTAGACGTCTTCAAGTGCAAACAGAAAGCAGAAACGTTAAGATCAGATGAGTACGGATGGTGTGACTAAAGTTGACACCAAATATCCAATCAGGGGACACGACAGAATCTTTGGGAGTTCAATTTGTGTCAGTGTCACATGCTCCCTCATTTTCAAAGTTTAATCTCGACACAGTTCCTTTTCAAGGCGCATTGCATAGTTGTGTACCGCAATCGTGTGCGAATATAACAGCACCATTGTCTGAAAGTACAACGACCATCGTTTCGGGTCAAGACTCTCCCCTTGGCATTTCTTGAAACTACAGAGTTGCGATCTTTTCCTAATACAAGTTTTGCATCCAGGTCACGAGGTTCACATGATAACCTCAGTTCATCGCGACTGTAGCAAGTTGGAGATTGATCGTTGTTTTCAGGAAACACGCGTTTTAAAACATTCACTTTATTATAAAATTTAATATTCGCGAAAGCGGTCAGTGATACTGACATACGATACCGCGTTCACATAGTTACTAACACTACATATCGAATCGAAAAGTATAACGGTACCTTGAATACCAGCAGCTGTACTTAAATAAAATTCCATACGGACGTACGGTGATTCCAGAACCTATCAAAGTGACTGCAATGTGAGGTATTCCTTACAGTCGTTTCGGTACAATTCTGTTGTAATGTCACCGTCTATGTGTAGTTTAGACATGTTACAATTAATTTATCGCATACAAAATAACGAGAAAATTTTCACAAATAATCCAAGTACTGTTTTTGTCAAACTGTTGTAGGTAGTATTGTTGCTGGACACTACAAGAAACAGGAATTTGCCGGTTGCGATGCCGTTTTACTTAGTTTTCCTTGAGATCTTCTCCCTTATGAAATAGAGAATGTTTAAAAAATTGCAATAATCTTTGAAGAAACAGCATTGGCCAAATCTTGAAAAGGTCATATAAACGTTTGTCCAGAGATGAACACTTGCTGAAATAGGGGCCAGGAGGTAAATCATCGACTGACGGACATAAACTGAACGTGCCGAGACTGGAATCAAGGAAGAGCTTTCTGAGAACATCAGACAGTCACAACTGTAGAGGAAAAAGCCAAGTTCCAGTTACGGAAGCGAAGACCCCCTTCCCCCTCGTCGGAGAAGAGTATTTGAAGCTTTACCGCATGGTGAGGCAAAGCTTGGAAGTCCCTGAATCGGTTGAGATCAGAAGTGGGCAGACGCAGGATTAAAGTAGCACAACAAAGAAGACAATATCAATTGCGACATCAGAGATCGGACATTTAAACACTAGTTCTTTAGAGAATATAATTACCATGTAAAAAGCAATCTCAAATGTCTGATTACTTTGCAAATGAGTTAATGTGTTACATATTTGACGTTAAGCATGTAGGCGAGAAAAAGTTTAGAAAAGGATTGAAATTATGTTTAAAGTATTTTGGAAATTGCTAAGCGCTCTCATTATCAAAGACTCTATGAACATAGTCTGAGTAATTTGCGCTGCGTTTTAAGCATTATGTAATGTTTCACTCATCTCAAAGCTTATAATGTCATACATCATGTACTATGTGTCGTACGTCGATATAATGTTGTAGGTATAAGTGGATACTGTCTGCAAAATGTACTGCGAATAGAGTTAGTTGCACTGAAGTAATAAATGAAAACGTCACTCCTGATGCTCAAGTTTTACTGTATGAACAGCGAAACAGTAGTAAGCGATAAACATTTTGTGGGATATAGCAGCATAACAACTTTCATAAAGGTTTGAAATTATGTGTAAAGTTCGTTGGAAGGTGATAGGTGTTCTCACTCTCAAATTACGATAAAGTCTGGCTAACTTACTCGCTGTCAGGTATGCTGCCTCATGCATGTACCCCATGTATAACTGTAATACTTCTCTCACTGTCTTAAACCATTAACATAAGATAACATCTATCCTTGAGTAAATTATCAAATCATTTAAATTTTTTTAATTTCGTCAATAATTGTATGAAATTCTGAAAATCAAATTTATGTTTTCCGTGGAATCCGTTAGATATGCAACTGTCCCGTGCACCATGAACCATGTATCAGGTTAGCCGCTTAGTCTTATAGATATGCTTCAGTGTCGCGTGTGTTCAAACTCCTGCACGGAAGGCGACTTATATCAGCTCTCAGAGAATGCACTAGAAGTGTCCAAGTTTAGGTAACATTTTACGTAATGTTATGTTTGTTAACTTTGTAAATGTTTATGTTTCTGTTTTTGACTCGAGAGTAATAATAACAATAATATAGCTAATTTCTTATCGATTGTATTTATCCCTACACGGAGTCCTCAGATTGCGACGTTGTTGTCGGACGCAGCACTACAATGGTCTCCTGCTTCAGCCACTCCTTACATATCGTTTCAAGGGTGTGCTGGCATCAGAACAAGAGTACTGATTCCGTGGCGTGTAAACAATGTAAACAGTGGAACTGGTTACCGTTATTCCACGCGGGGAATGGAAAACGTGGTATTCTGCTATGTTTTAGGCTACAGTGTTAACCGACAGTCACGTGCCAGATTTGCCGAACGATACCGTCAACGCCGTATCCCATCTGAGGAAATGTCCGACTGGTTGTTCCAGCTACCTGCAGACACGATATCCAGCGCAAGGACAAGCGATTGCAATGGGCCTCAGACAGTTCGCGACCAGTAGAGAATGACTGTGCTGAAGAAAGTGTGCGAGGAATTGAAGCTGCATAAAGCACGCTGTAGCGTGGCCAGTTCTGCATGAGCAGTCACCTTATCCGTATCATTTAAGGCACGTACACACTAGGCCAACGAAGACCAACAGACGCAGGGGTTACATTCGGTCAAACGTTGGTCGCCATTGCATTGGCGTTCGGCTTCTCATCCAAAAGAAACGATTACCTTGCAGCCAAAGGATTCGGCCATATGGAATCGCAGTTGGCTCGGATAACTTGCCGACGATGCTCCCGTTTTCTTATTGCTGTAAAGTAGCGTTTTAATTAAAATTTCACCGGACGTTATTTATATAAGGGAAGAAGAGGATTTAGCCGTAGTCGCATTTGCAGCCGTTATTTTACTGTAAGAAACTGGTCATCAGACAAAGAAGTAGAAGAAACGGTGCTGGTGAACGAGTTGAGTAAAACCTACAATTTCGAATTGTTATTGAATTGCATAGCTACTAAAATTTCCAAAGATGACACCTCCTTTAGGAGAGCTGTAACTGCAGCGGAAAGATTCATGGTCACTCCCAGTTTTGTTTGTTTCTCTTTGTCGTTCGTGATGAAAAAATGTCAATAAAGACTCGATTTTCTTTTCCACATTGTGTATAGCACTTTCTAATAGCTGACTTATTTCCCACCAAGCGTCTTGTCTTGTCATTTTTTATAATCGCAGTTGGCAGTGCACCCATAGACATTCCCGTCTACGATAAAACTATCAGCTTTAATGCTCTGTCCGTATTCCACTCCATACTCCAGTATTTTTAAACACTGTAAATACTCATCCTTAGCGAGAGCAGGCATTGCCTTTACTGGAGACAGCGACTGTTGGAATTAAGTGTTTCCGGACGACCAAAAGTCGCACTCTATACGTTTTGCTGACTGGTTTCGCTCTTTAATTTAACAGCCAACTACTGTACTTTAAACTGTAAATTCCAGAGTTTCTGATGATGCTCTTAGTAAATTAAAGAGCGAAATAAAACATACTTAGTACGAGTTGTGTCTGCTCTCAAAAACTAAAATACACACCCTTTCTACAGACACAACAAATCATTACTGCGTCCACAGTAGGAGAGGGTCGCGAATCCAACCAATCATAAGGGCTTTGATATTACCGTCAGCAAACCAAACCGCAAGCAAGGCCAACTGCTTCGTTGGCTCCATTGTGCCGCCCGTACATACTAAGCAAATCTCGACCACCAAAGCCGTTGCCTGCCGTTCATTCGTTGGCTTAGCCTGTACGCGTCTTTACAGCGTGTACAAACATTCAACCCACGGACTATCATTCCTGGTTAAAGTTTTGCCAATAGAGACGGAGTGCGGAAGATCTGATTTTTAATTACCAACGAGGAAGGGTTGATAGATAATAAGGTAATAAATTATCACAATAATTACTTATAGGGAGATGCCAATCCTTGTCCAATCATGGAAGCAAAACACCAGAAACGCACTAGTATGAATGTATGGGCAGCAGTTGAGGATGATGGACTCATAGTGGAGTATAGTTTACTGAAGAAATTAACAGGCAAGCCTGCAGGCTTTCGTTGTCGTCATTAAAGGTAAAATCTTCTGGGATGTTGGACCGCGTCATGTTCCTCTTCAATTTCTTCTACACGATCAACGCTTCGACCCCACCGCTGGGATCTTCTTCAGCAAATTCTGGTGTTCACAGGATACGTGATTCTGATACAGTCACGTTTGCCTTATGCTGACGCGCCAGTGACACATTTGTGGAGCCAGTGGATATGGGAATTATGTACTCAGAGACGAGGAGACGCTGGACTATGGAATGTCACATTGTAACGTGATTACACCTATGTTGCCGGCATAGCGGTAGCAAACAGTACAGCTTTGATCTGAGTGTTCTCTCAACGCTGCATCTCTGTCTGCTACGGAAGTGTACCACTCTGTGTCGGCGGCTCGACGCTGTCTGCTTCGGACTGCTGATGGAGCCATGTACTATACGCCTGTTAAAATTATTTTGTGGTTGACGTTTCAGCGAGTCGAGTGGTAGGGGTCTGTCGCCATCCAATCGCCGTTCTTTCTTGAGCGCCACGTGCTCGCTGTGTTGCCACTTTTGTACCAACGTGCAGCTCACCTTATGAAGCGTGGCAGGGTGCACACCGACAACACTGTCCCCCGGCACTGCAGTCCGTCAGTCACAATGTGATTTCAGTCGGAGTATAACAACATGGGCCAGACAGTGTGGACGGTTATTCATTAATTTACAGGAATGTGCCTATTCAAAAGAGGAATGACTTCTAGAAGGACTAGATCACGTTACAGAAATAGCAAGACAACACAACAACCGAGTTAGACCCCCAATTCCTAGCCCAGATCACGAGGTTCATCAGCACCACGAACAAGCAAATTAAATTGGGCACAGTTTTGCACCAAAAGAACTTGAAGTCTGAACATTTTACACGATATACAGTATAGAAAATTTCAGGCAAATTGTCACACACACACACGCACACACACACACACACACACACACACACACACACACACACTCAAACGCACTATGATTGCTCTTCGTGGGTCGACGTCACTAACAAAGATAAGCGTCACAAATAATTTTTGCAATATCATAGCGAGCAATATCGTCGACCGACAGCATACAGATACTAACAAAAATACTTCCAAGTATCCCATATAAATAAGCGATCATAGATCTGAATAACAATAATAACGGACAGACCCACAGTAATTACACTGCTTGGCAAAAAATTGAGGCACCCTGAAGGTGGGGAGAAAATGAAATTAAACTTAACGGGTTGAGAGTTTTGTGGCTAACTTCTTGGATATTCAGGTGACTAGTAATAATACAGTTATTTAGAACATTCTGAATAAGTAATACTTCATTAATTATAACAAAACGTATCTCTGTTCGCCATGCTCGTCTGTAGCTATGAGACTGTACACGTGAACTTATGGTTCAGAACACCCTAAAAGAACCACGATTACTGAGGGTCCTTACTGTGGCTTTACTGCACCCACTAGAAAACACAAATTCGTAGACACTTGTCGTCACAGTTCTGATATCTTTGGCGCGTAGCCACAGTTCACAGGAGAAGGAAGTCTCTTTACTCCCCGTGGTCTCGCGGTCGCCTTCTCGCTTCCTTAGTACGGGGTCCCGGGTTCGATTTCTGGCGAGGTCAGGGATTTTCACCTCCCTCGACATGACTGGGTGTTTGTGTTGTCCTCATCATTTCATCATCATTCCTGAAAGTGGCAAGATTGGACTGAGTAAAGGTTGGGAATTTGTATGGGGGCTGATAACCGCGCAGTTGAGCGCCCCACAATCCAAAACATCATCATCATCATCATCATCATCATCATCATCATCATCATCATCATCATCATCTTTACTCCCCGCCGATCGCCACGAGCTGTGTTACGGCGAGTAGGCAGCACAACGACGTTACTTCGACAGGAAGTTCCTGCAAGTGGGCAGGATCCGACCTCGACCAGAACTGCCCTCCTGGCCTCTGGCGACGCCATTCCAGGACAGAGGTGTGGCGGTGGCGCCTGGAACTACGGGAGGCACGGCTTCTATCTAGCATCTCATAGGCGCCGCGTGATGCCGGTTTGCTGTGAAGTAGCTCTGCAGGGCTCGATGCTTCTTGTGCTGCTCTCGATACTCGACGACACCGGAGAGAATATCTGATTTTATTACAGTGATTACAAAATGAAGTCAAGTTTGCAAAGAAGTTGGAAGCAAAAACCCACGTATCAATGTGGCCTGAATGCATGTACTTATTCGCTTGACAAGGGAGTCATACAGCCGTTGTATTTTCTCTTAAGGCAAGCTGGCTCACAGCTACAGCAACTGGTCCCTGATATCCTGGATATTGGCACTGGGACAGAGCTTCTGTTCAAACTGGCGCCTTGCATGTTCTATTGAGTGCAAATTTCGGGCTGTTGCTGGCCACAGGAATACCTCAACAGCATGCAGACAGTTCATACGGATATGTGCTGTGTGTGTATCAGCATTGTCTTGCTGCAAAATGGCACAACGATACTGTCATGAGAGGTGAGACATGAGCTTGGCTGGTGCCTCCAGGTAGATGTGGCAAGAGCAAGCCATGAATGCTTGTTTTCTGTGGGCAGCAGGTCAGGTGTTGAAGAGCGAACGCATGGATCCGAAACTGTTAGTCTATACTAACAGGCGCATTCCACTCAGTGATGCAGCTACGACCATGCATGAAACATCAGGTAGTAAATTATGTTGACAGTGTTTGCAGTAAGACTGTTAGGCTCAGAGGAGAAACCATTAACACATTGAAGTGAGTACACGCACTGCTGGAAAAAAAATTGGTAGACCCTTCTAGTGGCTTCCAGTATACTCAAGACGTATGAGGTGCGACAGTAAAGCAATGAGAATGATTTTCTTTGCAAGATGTGGCAACCCTGCTGGCTTGCATAGGCTCAATATCTTTGACCTTGGTCTACAAGCTGCTTCTAGTCCAAGCGGCACATCGATGCAACTGCTCAGTCGTGAGTTGTGCTGTAATAAGTTAACACGTGTTTGTGTCTCTCGTCAAGGAAATGGAACTGCATAATATTGCGCAAAGGTATGCCATTTCTTTTTGCGTTAAATTGGGTGAAAATGCGACAACAACTTACAGTAAGCTTCAGAAGGCTTTTGGAGAGGAGGTTATGTCAAGAGATCAAGTTTTTCATTGGCATAAATTGTTTCGTGAAAGCAGAACGAATGTTGAAGATGAAGATCGCAGTCGACGACCATTAACCTCACGGACAGATGTCAACTTGGCCAGGGTGCGTGAACTCGTACGATCTGATCGAACATTATCCATGAAAATGATTACAGAAGAACTGAACATCAATCGAGAAACGGTTCCTCTAATAATAACTGAAGACCTTGGTATGAGAAAGACTTGTGCAGAAATGGTCCCCAAATCGCGATAATGGGCTATCCCATACTGCTCTGTCAGTACAGCAATTTTTAACCTCAAAACAAATTTCAGTACTACCACAGCCACCTTATTCGCCAGATATCGCTCCGTGCTTTTCTATTTCCAAGAGTCAAAACGGTGGTCAAGGGACACCATTTTCAAACGACACAAGATGTATAAAAAGCTGTGACAAGGGTCTTGGAGGATATTACAGAAGATGAGTTCCAGAAATGTTACCATAAATGGCAGAAGCGCTGGAAAAAGTGTGTGCAATCAGAATGGAACTACTTTCAAGGAGACAACACTAAACTTGACTAAAACGGTAAGCAACATTTTTTTCACATCAGTGTCATTACTTTATTGTCGCAGCTCGTATTGTTGCAACAGTGCATAAGCAGTAGAAGAACTGATTACATTTACAAATAAATAGCACAAGTGGTTCTCCCCCCATGAACCATGGACCTCGCCGTTGGTGGGGAGGCTTGTGTGCCTCAGCGATACAGATAGCTGTACCGTAGGCGCAACCACAACGGAGGGGTATCTGTTGAGAGGCCAGACTAACGTGTGGTTCCTGAAGAGGGGCAGCACCCTTTTCAGTAGCTGCAAGGGCAACAGTCTGGATCATTGACTGATCTGGCCTTGTAACAATAACCAAAACCGCCTTGCTGTGCTGGTACTGCGAACGGCTGAAAGCAAGGGGAAACTACGGCCGTAATTTTTCCCGAGGGCATGCAGCTTTACTGTATGATTAAATGATGATGGCGTCCTCTTGGGTCAAATATTCCGGGCGGGGACTACTCAAGAGGATGTCGTTATCAGGAAAAAGAAAACTGGCGTTCTACGGATCGGAGCGAGGAATGTCAGATCACTTAATCGGGCAGGTAGGTTAAAAAATTTAAAAAGGGAAACGGATAGGTTAAAGTTAGATATAGTGGGAATTAGTGAAGTTCGGTGGCAGGAGGAACAAGACTTCTGGTCAGGTGCCTACAGGGTTATAAACACAAAATCAAATAGGGGTAATGCAGGAGTAGGTTTAATAATGAATAGGAAAATAGGAATGCGGGTAAGCTACTACAAACAGCATAGTGAACGCATTATTGTGGCCAAGATAGATACGAAGCCCACACCTACTACAATAGTACAAGTTTATATGCCAACTAGCTCTGTAGATGACGAAGAAATTGAAGAAATGTATGATGAAATAAAAGAAATTATTCAGATAGTGAAGGGTGAAGAAAATTTAATAGTCATGGGTGACTGGAATTCGGTACTAGGAAAAGGGAGAGAAGGAAACGTAGTAGGTAAATATGGATTGGGGCTAAGAAATGAAAGAGGAAGCCGCCTGGTAGAATTTTGCACAGAGCACAACTTAATCATAGCTAACACTTGGTTTAAGAATCATGAAAGAAGGTTGTATACATGGAAGAACCCTGGAGATACTAAAAGGTATCAGATAGATTATGTAATGGTAAGACAGAGATTTAGGAACCAGGTTTTAAATTGTATGACATTTCCAGGGGCAGATGTGGACTCTGACCACAATTAAAACTGAAGAAACTGCAAAAAGGTGGGAATTTAAGGAGATGGGACCTGGATAAACTGAAAGAACCAGAGGTTGTACAGAGTTTCAGGGAGAGCATAAGGGAACAATTGACAGGAATGAGGGAAAGAAATACAGTAGAAGAAGAATGGGTAGCTTTGAGGGATGAAGTAGTGAAGGAGCAGAGGATCAAGTAGGTAGAAAGCCGAGGGCTAGAAGAAATCCTTGGGTAACAGAAGAAATATTGAATTTAATTGATGAAAGGAGAAAATATAAAAATGCAGTAAATGAAGCAGGCAAAAAGGAATACAAACGTCTCAAAAATGAGGTCGACAGGAAGTGCAAAATGGCTAAGCAGGGATGGCTAGAGGACAAATGTAAGGATGTAGAGGCTTATCTCACTAGGGGTAAAATAGATACTGCCTACAGGAAAATTAAAGAGACCTTTGGAGAAAAGAGAACCACTTGTATGAATATCAAGAGCTCAGGTGGAAACCCAGTTCTAAGCAAAGAAGGGAAAGCAGAAAGGTGGAAGGAGTATATAGAGGGTCTATACAAGGGCGATGTACTTGAGGACAATATTATGGAAATGGAAGAGGATGTAGATGAAGGTGAAATGGGAGATACGATACTGCGTGAAGAGTTTGACAGAGCACTGAAAGACCTGAGTCGAAACAAGGCCGTCGGAGCAGACAACATTTCATTGGAACTACTGACGGCCTTGGGAGAGCCAGTCCTGACAAAACTCTACCATCTGGTGAGCAAGATGTATGAAACAGGTGAAATACCTTCAGACTTCAAGAAGAATATAATAATTCCAATCCCAAAGGAAGCAGGTGTTGACAGATGTGAAAATTACCGAACAATCAGTTTAATAAGCCACAGCTGCAAAATACTAACACGAATTCTTTACAAACGAATGGAAAAACTAGTAGAAGCCGACCTCAGGGAAGATCAGTTTGGATTCCGTAGAAATACTAGAACACGTGAGGCAATACTGACCTTACGACTTCTCTTAGAAGAAAGATTAAGGAAAGGCAGACCTACGTTTCTAGCATTTGTAGACTTAGAGAAAGCTTTTGACAATGTTGACTGGAATACTCTCTTTCAAATTCTAAAGGTGGCAGGGGTAAAATACAGGGAGCGAAAGACTATTTATAATTTGTACAGAAACCAGATGGCAGTTATAAGAGTCTACATCTACACTCCTGGAAATGGAAAAAAGAACACATTGACACCGGTGTGTCAGACCCACCATACTTGCTCCGGACACTGCGAGAGGGCTGTACAAGCAATGATCACACGCACGGCACAGCGGACACACCAGGAACCGCGGTGTTGGCCGTCGAATGGCGCTAGCTGCGCAGCATTTGTGCACCGCCGCCGTCAGTGTCAGCCAGTTTGCCGTGGCATACGGAGCTCCATCGCAGTCTTTAACACTGGTAGCATGCCGCGACAGTGTGGACGTGAACCGTATGTGCAGTTGACGGACTTTGAGCGAGGGCGTATAGTGGGCATGCGGGAGGCCAGGTGGACGTACCGCCGAATTGCTCAACACGTGGGGCGTGAGGTCTCCACAGTACATCGATGTTGTCGCCAGTGGTCGGCGGAAGGTGCACGTGCCCGTCGACCTGGGACCGGACCGCAGCGACGCACGGATGCACGCCAAGACCGTAGGATCCTACGCAGTGCCGTAGGGGACCGCACCGCCACTTCCCAGCAAATTAGGGACACTGTTGCTCCTGGGGTATCGGCGAGGACCATTCGCAACCGTCTCCATGAAGCTGGGCTACGGTCCCGCACACCGTTAGGCCGTCTTCCGCTCACGCCCCAACATCGTGCAGCCCGCCTCCAGTGGTGTCGCGACAGGCGTGAATGGAGGGACGAATGGAGACGTGTCGTCTTCAGCGATGAGAGTCGCTTCTGCCTTGGTGCCAATGATGGTCGTGTGCGTGTTTGGCGCCGTGCAGGTGAGCGCCACAATGAGGACTGCATACGACCGAGGCATACAGGGCCAACACCCGGCATCATGGTGTGGGGAGCGATCTCCTACACTGGCCGTACACCACTGGTGATCGTCGAGGGGACACTGAATAGTGCACGGTACATCCAAACCGTCATCGAACCCATCGTTCTACCATTCCTAGACCGGCAAGGGAACTTGCTGTTCCAACAGGACAATGCACGTCCGCATGTATCCCGTACCACCCAACGTGCTCTAGAAGGTGTAAGTCAACTACCCTGGCCAGCAAGATCTCCGGATCTGTCCCCCATTGAGCATGTTTGGGACTGGATGAAGCGTCGTCTCACGCGGTCTGCACGTCCAGCACGAACGCTAGTCCAACTGAGGCGCCAGGTGGAAATGGCATGGCAAGCCGTTCCACAGGACTACATCCAGCATCTCTACGATCGTCTCCATGGGAGAATAGCAGCCTGCATTGCTGCGAAAGGTGGATATACACTGTACTAGTGCCGACATTGTGCATGCTCTGTTGCCTGTGTCTATGTGCCTGTGGTTCTGTCAGTGTGATCATGTGATGTATCTGACCCCAGGAATGTGTCAATAAAGTTTCCCCTTCCTGGGACAATGAATTCACGGTGTTCTTATTTCAATTTCCAGGAGTGTACAGCTACATCCATACTCCGCAAGCCACCTGACGGTGTGTGGCGGAGGGAGATGAAAGGGAAGCAGTTCTTGGGAAGGGAGTAAGATAGGGTTGTAGCCTCTCCCCGATGTTATTCAATCTCTATATTGAGCAAGCAGTAAAGGAAACAAAAGAAAAATTCGGAGTAGGTATTAAAATCCATGGAGAAGAAATAAAAACTTTGATGTTCTCCGATGACATTGTAATTCTGTCAGAGACAGCAAAGGACTTGAAAGAGCAGTTGAATGGAATGGATAGCGTCTTGAAAGGAGGATATAAGATGAACATCAACAAAAGCAAAACGGGGATAATGGAATGTAGTCGAATTAAGTCGGGTGATGCTGAGGGAATTAGATTAGGAAATGAGACACTTAAAGTAGTAAAGGAGTTTTGCTGTTTGGGGAGTAAAATAACTGATGATGGTCGAAGTAGAGAGGATATAAAATGTAGACTGGCAATGGCAAGGAAAGCGTTTCTGAAGAAGAGAAATTTGTTAACATCGAGTATAGATTTAAGTGTCAGGAAGTCATTTCTGAAAGTATTAGTATGGAGTGTAGTCATGTATGGAAGTGAAACTTGGACGATAAATAGTTTGGACAAGAAGAGAATAGAAGCTTTCGAAATGTGGTGCTACAGAAGAATGCTGAAGATTAGATGGGTAGATTACTTAACTAATGAGAAAGTATTGAATAGGATTGGGGAGAAGAGAAGTTTGTGGCACAACTTGACCAGAAGAAGGGATCGGTTGGTAGGACATGTTCTGAGGCATCAAGGGATCACCAATTTAGTATTGGAGGGCAGCGTGGAGGGTAAAAATCGTAGAGGGAGACGAAGAGATGAATACACTAAGCAGATTCAGATGGATGTAGGTTGCAGTAGGTACTGGGAGATGAAGAAGCTTGCACAGGATAGAGTAGCATGGAGAGCTGCATCAAACCAGTCTCAGGACTGAAGACCACAACAACAACAAGTGGTTCTGAGGTACCAGGTACCGACTCACGCTGAAATACCCGTATTAGTACGTGGTGTGGCGTCCACAGACGGCAATGCAATCGTATAGATGCAGAATACTATCCTGGGGTACGTTATTTTACAGCTGCTCGACCTGTTCACGTAGTTCTGTAAAAGTTGTTGGTTGTCGAGTCACATGAATCACTTCTCGTCCGATCATATCCCACAAGTGCTGATTGGAGACAAGTCCGAAGATCGTGCTGGCGAGGGCTGCTGCACGTCTTGCAGAGCACGTTGAGTTTGATGAGCTGTGTATGGGCGAGCATTGACCTGTCGGAACAAAACATCACCTTCCTATTGCAAGAACGGCAAAAGTAAACGGGTCTAACAACATTCTGCACATACCGAGCGCTGGTTAGCATCCCCTCCAGAAATACCAAAGGCGGACGAGAGTTGTAGCTTACAGCACCGGAGACCATAACGCAGGGAGTGGGGCCAGTGTGTATTGGACGAATGCACTCTAAGAGACAGCGCTCACCAGGTCAATGTCGTAAGGGCAAACGATCATCACATTCTTGCAAGCAAAATCTGCTTTCATTGCTGAAGGTCACGGCGTGCCATTCAATCTTCCAAGCTGTCCTCTGACGGCACTAAAGTCGAGCCGTGCACGTCGATGCCGTGGCGAGAGTGGAAGAGGGCTAGAGTTGTGCGTACCCGTAGTCCCACTGCTAACAACCGGTTCGCAACAGTTCGTGATGACACATATCTGCTGTGGTAACTGTATGATTTGCCATTGCTGACCTTACAGTACGACGATCCCGGTAGGTGTCTGTACTGCTTGGAAGTCCAGAACCTCGTCTATGGTTCTGAGAATGTTCATGTGATCACTGATACCAGCACTGCTGCACAAGTGACGCAGCACGTCCAAATGGTGTGGCAATTCTCCGAAGGGACCATCCCGCACTCGGAAGGCCACAATTTGACCCCTTTCAAACTCACTCAGTTGGCTGTAGGAAGCACGATTGCGTCTCTGTGACATGTTGTCTGCTTGCATCACACGTTTGCAACACAGTGCTCCTTCTGGCTGTGAGCATTCTCTATTAAGGTAGTAGTGCCACTGCGCTACCTGCTGGCGGGCGACGTCTAAACCATTATCAGTACATCTGCTGCCAGCGATGGCATTTGCCGTCATCGGATTAAAATCGACGTCGTCTTTCCAGACGTACTACTTTCTTCTGGTAGTGTATTAAATAGATAGCAATCACGATATCTGCACTTATATCCCTGACACCCTGTATATTCCGCAAGGCACTGTACAATGTATGCCAAACGGTAAGTCGTAGGAATATTGTCGACTTTCTTTCGTTTTTCTTCCTCATATTGGATGAGAGAAAAAATACTATCCGTATGATGTAGTTAAAGGCTACCCAATCATTGACCTTCGTCTGTGCGAATGGGCACAGGTTGCCCGAACTCTTACGGGAATCGTCACTTTAGTGTGCGCGAGTAATGAGTGGATGACCAAATATCTATTAGGTACATTACGTATGTAGATTGTGGACAGTTGGGAATGTGGGTCTCACAGGAAGCGTGCAAGAGATAAGTCCCTGCAGTCGTGCTATTCATCTGTGTCCTCCGTGGCTCAGGTGGATAGAGCGTCTGCTATGTAAGCAGGAGATCCAGGGTTCGAGTCCCGGTCGGGGCACACATTTTCAGCTGTCCCAACTAGGTATATCAACAACACCTGTCGGCAGCTGAGGGTTTCAATTAATTATCATTTAAATGTCCATATAACTCTGCACGCGCCCTAATCCGTTTCTGCCGGCCGGAGTGGCCGAGCGGTTCTAGGCGCTACAGACTGGAACCGCGCGACCGCTACGGTCGCAGGTTCGAGTCCTGCCTCGGGCATGGATGTGTGTGATATCTTTAGGTTAGTTAGGTTTAAGTAGTTCTAAGTTGTAGGGGACTGATGACCTCAGATGTTAAGTCCCATAGTGCTCAGAGCCATTTGAACCATTTTAATCCGTTTCTTATTTTCATGATCCCTACGCGATATTTGCTATGGTGGCAGTGTAAGGATTGCATATCTCCCTCGGATACAGGTTCTCTGAATTACCCTACATAGTTTTGCGATAACTACGTGGTCTTTCTTCCAAGGGCTCCCATTTCAGTTCACCGAGCATCGATGTTTCATTTTCTTATGGGATGTACCGACCAATTACGATCGTACCGGCACGTCCCTGAATTCATTCGATGTCTATCGTCATCCCTACTGACAAGGACTTGAGACACTGGAACAGTAGCAGTGGTTCCCAACCTGGGTAAAATGAAAGTTTATGAGGGGTGAAAACTAAACGTTTCGATTATGTTTCAGTCACGGAACTAAATTATTTTCAAAAGCTCATTACTATTATCACAATTTTGTGTAACTCTAATACTGATTATATAAGTTATCAATAATTATTTTTTCTCAATTAGTAGCATTAATGCGATGGAGGTTACAGTTTCCTCACATTGTCCACCCACTACAAACATATGTCGCGCTTTGTCCCGTACGTCGCTGATGATAAAACGGAGACATATAGATAACAAATGCTGAATGTCTGAAGAAAACGTCTTCTCCAAACTGTAGACAGTACCTGCAGTGGTCCAGAAATTGCTTTATGACTTGCTTCGAAACAGATAAATGAATTAATTGAGAGCTCATCAGTAACTACATAAGGGCTCCTAAAGTGCTGCACACAGTATAATTATTATTACTATTAGTGACTGTGGTCAGACACAAAACATTAATAGCCTTCCAATTTCTGCCAGTTCAGAAGTAAGGAGTGCAGCAGACAGGAAGTATAGTGCACACATTTTAACTGGGTTGATTTTAAATGGAATTGCAGTGTGCAGGTCAAGCAAGTGCCGCAATGGGGAGGAGTAATGAAGGGGAAGTATGTTTTGTTCAAAAATGGTTCCAATGGCTCTGAGCACTATGGGACTTAACATCTGAGGTCAGTATGTTTTGTAACAGGTGTCTAGCATAAATGTGGATAGTTAGCTTTCTTATTTGAGAGGGAGTTGTGAGTGACACTTGCGATGCACCACGAATTCCTTCGTCATTCATTCTAACACACACAGACACATACGCACACACAAAAAGTAAATATCATTCATCTTTCACCATTTTAAAAATAAAAGTGTTCCAAGAAAGATCTTTAATTCTAGAGTTTAGTTAGGTGTTAAAGTTGATGATAATGTGGGGGAGAGAGAGCAACAGACGATGATGGGAGGGAGAGTGGGGCACTAGCTAATCACTAATTGCTCTCAGGGATAATGGTCCAAGAAAGGAAGTCCGAGACAGTGCCTTTCCGGAAGAGTCGGACAACTTCCTCCCACATATATCTTTAGAAATATGACGGAATAAAAGGTCCAACATCAAGAAGGAGTTCTGCGACATAAACAAAAGTTGGAGGTGTGTTTCTACATGTGAAATTGATACCTATAAAAATTTCTCGACACTCGATACGAGCGGCGTTAGTAGCGCCACTATGAGGATGCAAATCAGCTTTGCGTTAAATACACACTTTCACGGTCGTAAGCTTTAGTTACCTTTGACATTGGACGTCGTGAGATGATGTTAGTTAAGAGTTCCTTTAAGGCGACAGAGACGCCATTATCAGCAACTCACTGAGGTTGTACGAACTGTGTAATATGGCTACGAGAAGCAGGATATTCCTTTTGCGATACTGTAGAAAGACTTGGCAGAGATGTAGCCACTGTACATGATTGCTAACAGAGGTGGTTACGAGAATGTACGGTTGCCAGAAGACCGGGTTCCGGACGGCCACGTGGCACTACCAAAAGGAAAGACCATCGTGTTCGACGTTTGGCTCTGGGACATCGTACTGCATCTTTAGAAACAACATGAGCAGCAGTTGATCCATCAGTGAAACAGCGAACTGTTACAAATCGGTTCTACGAGGGCATATCCGAGCCAGACGTCCTGTAGCAAGCAATTCACGGACAACAAACCACCACCATTTGCGACTTCAGTGGTGTCAAACGATAGCTTGTTGCAGGGCAGGATGGAGGTCTATTGTCTTTTCTGATGAAAGCTGGTTGTACTCCGGTGCCGGTGGAGGCCGTGTGTAGGTTAGAAGGAGGCCTGCAACTAACCTGTCTGCGTGCTATACATACTTGATTTACACCTGGAGCTATGGTCTGGGGCGCAATTTCGTCTAACAGCTGGAGCACTCTCGTGGTAATCCCACGCACTCTGACTGCAAATTTGTACGCCAGTCTGACGATTCGACCAGTTGTGCTGTCTTTCACGAACACAGAGGGTGTTTTCCAACAGTATAGTCCTCGCACACATACCGCTGTTGTAACTAAATATGCTGTACAGAGTGTCGACAATCTGCCCTGGCCGGCTTGATAACCACATCTGTCTCCAATGGAGCACATGTGGGACATCATCGGTCCACAACTACAGTGCTAACCAGAAACAGCATTAGCCGTTCAAAATTGGTTCAAATGGCTCTGAGCACTATGGGACTTAACTACTGAGGTCATCAGTCCCCTAGAACTTAGAACTACTTAAACCTAGCTAACCTAAAGACATCAAACACATCCGTGCCCGAGGCGGGATTTGAACCTGCGACCGTAGCGGTCACGCGCTTCCAGACTGTATCACCTAGAACCACTCGGCACCACCGGCCGGCTGAATTAGCCGTCCCTGAATTGACCTACCAAGTGCTTCAGGCATAGATCTCCAACCCACAAACTGACATCCAGCATCTGTGCAGTACAATGCATGCATGTCTGCCGGCCGATGTGGCCGAGCGGTTCTAGGCACTTCAGTCCGGAACCACGCGGCTGCTACGGTTGCAGGTTCGAATCCTGCCTCGGGCATGGATGTGTCTGGTGTCCTTAGGTTAGTTAGGTTACGTAGTTCTAAGCCTAGGGGACTGATGACCTCGCATGTTAAGTCCCATAGTGTTTAGAGCTATTTGAACCATGCATGTCTCCATGCTTGCATCCCACATTCTGGCAGTTACACCGGTTATTAATATATCAGCATTTCATATTTGCAATGCCTTATCTCGCGTTGACATCAGCCTGTGACCTTGCAATGTTAACCACATAATATAATACCTAGATAAATGTATTTCCGAAATTTCATTACTCTACATTAATTACTTTTTGGAGAGGCGAATGTTTTTCAGTGTAGATGTGGATTTAGTAGGCTTACTGAAAGTTTACCGTCTTACCTCCTTGCCTAGGGACGCCAGATGAAAGTCGATGTTGTCAAGCCCTGAATCAAAATTGCGCAACGGATAACTTGGGAGAGGAGCTTGAGGGCGCTACCTAGAGAGCGTGTCATTTCTGAACGATACTAGGCAAGGGGCTGGAGGGCTCACACGCTGTCCTATTTATTTTAAACATTATCACTCGACTTTACAGCGATAGCAGCAATTGTTTCACTTTACATATATTACAATCTTACAACTTATAGCTCGGTTATATTATATACTAATCTGCACGCACATTTCTACGGGTAAGACGGAATTGCGTTGGCCAAATGTGTACCACCAAAGTCTCCCAATATTTTACATAGGACATTCACTATGTGAGGAGGATAACGGACAAACTGGGGACCAGATACTTTAACACAGGGGGTCAAATTTCCGAAATTAAACGAGCACAATCCGAATCTGGAAATAAAAGAATTAGTACAAATATTCAAATATCTCTCTTCCATGCGTGAACATTGAGACAGACGCACTGAGGGCACGTCTGCTCACTTACCCGTCTTCTGTAACCCTCCCAGAATATGGCGGGCACCCGGAGGTCTTCCTGGGCCCCGGTGGAGAGGGTGGTCGAACCACTTGGCCGTGACCAACCTCTCCACCCCAAATCTTGTGACACTGGAAAGTCTTTGACTTTTACCTGCCTGTGCTGCTTCTCTGATCCCCTAGCCAGGAGTAAGGTTGGCACTACTATACTACAGAACTACCTCCCAACAAAGGTTTGGCCACGCTTTACGGAAAGGTGTGAGGAGGATTAGGAAAGTTCATGTAGAGATTCACATCCACGTACAAGAAATGCATAATACACGACACATATAAATACGTATTATGAAGCCTGACACATTTCTTTCCACCCGTCCACATGGGTTCTGTTGCACCCGCAGCCGGTCGCGTCGTGTAATAAAATTGATTGCGGTGCGAGCGAGCAGCGAAACCTGCTGCTTATAGAGCGGAAAGTACTGTACCGTTTCATTACCACTAAATACTTAGGAAGTGACACCCCCAGACGTTCATCACTGGTCTTGTAATCGTATGCTATCGAGTTCTTTCCATTGTTGTAGGCAGTATTTTACATTTATCCACACTGACGACGATGCCGCTAATAGCTGGTAGGTTGGGGAAAGTGTCTGTGATGCGGGACAGGGGCCGAACCCCACGTGGCAAAGGAGGGAACTGGGCGCTGAGCGGCGGGTTCGCGGCGGCCGTGGGAGTGTCCTGCGCGCAGGCGAGTTGTGATTCGCGGGCAGCCTTCGGCAGCCGGCGGCGCGGTCCGTTGGCCGCGGAAGAAGCGGCGCACGGCGCGCCGGGCTGCCGACGCACAGGCGCAGGTTTGCCAACCTGGGGAGGGGGGCGGCGGGCGCTCGCTATAAGTAGATGAGTAGCGGGCGCGCGCGCACACGCGTGCAACATCCCACCTGCCGCACAGGGGCACCAACACCACCATACACTGGTGAGTACCGCACTCTCCTTACGGCCCTCGCCGTTACCCAGTAATTTCGCAAATTTTCAGCACCTGCCACTGGTCTCTGTTGTGGTTCCAAATAGCGACCAAAACGACGATGCTGGTTATTTTCTGCGTCGTGATACTTATTAACAATCACTTTGGATCAAATTTCATGTAATCTGGAAGACAACTTCTGGCAAGGATCGTTCTTGACATCTGTGTCATAACAGTAGATACAACAATAAACAGCACTCTTTGTGGTTAAACTGTAATGTCCTAGACCTCTAAAATGTATATTTTTGCCTAAAATGGGATACTGCAACAGAACAGTCCTATAGGGACACCTATTTTGACTCCCTCCTCCATTTTATTATTCAAATTCTTTTGTACAAAATTTATTCAAGTATGTTTCGAAATATCTGCAATGTGAACACTGTCCGTGGATTATTACAAATTGAATCGTGTGTTGTGCTTCGATAATGGGCTGGTTGTTTTCAGTGAGTGCCTACGTTATAAACGAAACGCTGACTCATTTCGATCACGATGAGGGATGAATGGACCAGTGTGTTCGTGAATCAACTAAAACAGAATTCACCTAAAGTAAAGTAAAGAAACCTTGGCAAAACAAAAGGCTAATTGCAGGGCACGAATTCCAACCCTAGTTTCGACATCGAGTCCAGTGAGTCAAGTACTGCACCATTCTACTCGGTCGTCAGGTAGCGCAAAGACACAGGGCTCCTGTTCGCCGAGATCCAAGTTAAAAGCTACAGTTAGCCACCGCTATGCTCGCTTCCAGTATTCCTCCAGAATCCAGTCCAGTTGGTCTTCCAGGTCCTTACTTCAGAAGCGAGCTACAGTCACGCTTTTGCAACCATATTCTGCTGCCCCATTCCAAATGTCTTCAGTGTCGATAGAACGTAAATTTTAAGGAGTCAAATTTTCTCTCAGTTAAAAATGTTTCAGTACATTGGTACTGAGTCTATTTGAAGTGACAACTGAGAAATCTGTGCCAGTATCAGAACTAAAACATAATTTCCTGTTTTTCGTTAGAAGGCGTCTTACCATAAAGCTACGTCAGCACGCCCCGTGGTTCGATCCAAATTCTCTGTGTCACTCGGTGTTCTGTCCTGTGTATCGAATACGTTTGAGTGGTAGACTTTTTATTGATTTCAAAACAAAGCGTTTTGATTTGAACCGTTCTGAAGAGAGCGTCTGTGGTGTGAGCGCGTTTTAGCTGTTGTCCATCTCTCACCAATGTAATTAACGAAAGATTTTATTGCTCAGAATTTTATAGGAAAATTAAAGTTATCTTGTCGTTTTGTGAAGCTGGCATTCTTATATTTAGCACGATCAGTATGTATATTAGACACTAAATGTCAAGTACAAACTTTTATGTTCCCCTCTATATTTCTTAAGCGGACCTGCAAGTGAACAGGTAGCGTTTTCATCCTGTACTTTGACAATACATTGCTCTTGATGTATAACAGCAGCGGCGTTGAAGCTTTATGTCAACACAACATTAGTAAGCATTATTTAAAAAATATCTATTTCTCTATGATAATTTAATTATTGCAACAATTTGTGTGCAAGATGATTTTTGAATGCCCATGTAGTTTACAGTACCGTTATCTCTAGCATCATGCGTGTAATATCGCTCAAACTGTGGCAGAGTGGTCTCACCATCCTTAGAAGTGTGATATGCCTCGCATCTTGTGTTTTAGAGTATAACTGGTGAATCAGCAACTTATTTCATCCTATCATTATGTTATTCAAGAATTACCTTCAACGATAATATGTAGTGTATCCACACGCTACAAAATGTGAGGCGTAACATATTTTTCCATGGGTTTTGAGAGAAGTCTGCGACAGTTTGAATGATTTTACACGCATCAAGTCCGAGACGATAACTAAAACTACTCATGCATTCGAAATTTTTGTTTCGTAGACATATTTTTGTAATAATTTAACTATCGTAGGTATATATATAAAATTTTAATAATGCTTTATCCAGTGTAATGCGTGTTGACATAAAACCGCAACGTCCTAAGTGTTATGGATCAAGCGTAATGTATTCTCAAAGTATGGGATGAAAATACTGCCTCTTCATGTCCAAATCCTTTCAAGGTTATGTTCTAGAAACGTAACCCGATTTCGTTTGTTTTGACACTAAAAATGCTTTCCTCTTGCGTTGTCAAAAGTACTTTCTTGAGGTCAAACGAACTTACTGCATAAATATTTTTTTTTTAAATTTTCTAATTTTCTGCAAGCGCCGTTTTACTGTGTGGTACTGTGAGGTATCGTTTGAGTCGATCAGTGTTAGAACAGGGCCACCTACATCGAAACCTATAAATCTGGGGGACTTTCGTGTGGTTTCTGCGTTAGGCTTCTTCGCAGTTTGTCGTTAGTGGGAAACTGTTGTGTACTGCTGTCATTACGGTAGTCCTCCACGGTTGCTCAAGACTGGCGGCAGGAAACCCAGCCGAGTGCTCGCGTAATGGCGCGTGGAACTGCCCGATCGCCTGCTCCACGCAAGAGAGCTGCGTGCCGGAGTCGTCTCACGCAGCCATCCAAGACTGCTACGCCTTGTACAGCTTATAGTGGAAGCGGTCACTGTGTCAGTACTCTTCAAGTCTAGCACCAACACTGATGCATTATCTGATTTGAGTTCAAAATGGACTGCCTGTGCCGTTTATATGAGAGAGTGACGTAGCTGTGACTACCTGACGATCTCGTAAGTCAGCATCTGCCACGGCCAGCTATTGTATGTCAAACAAGAGGAAAAGTATGTGGACTACTTCTGGCTCTACGTATAGGATGTAGCTGCCTCACTAACCACAACCTAAACAAACAGTATCTAAGTCATTTGCTGTCTCTGTAAAGCCTATGCAGATTTCACATTAATTGTCTTGTGAGTTATTTGCGGTACTAACGATGAACTCGTGGTGGTGCTTGTAAATGCACTTTTCGAGTGCGCCGACCGAGGCTTCACAAAACAGAGGGCTCGTCTTCCTGTGGGAGTGCTTTTACTGTTCGTGTTCTGCCGCTGTGATTTAGATCTCCTTTGGTTTCCATAAATGCCGGTATGCTTGTTTCGGTAAGGCTACAGCTGACGCTTTTCACCACTATAGATCTATTGGAGTTTGTTTAGCGTTTCTAACAACATTTTCAGGTAACTTAAATGAGTATCGTTGGAAGAATAGCGGCGTTGTTTTCAAGAAACACTGTCGTGTGAATTTAAAGAACGGTGTTGGAACAAATCTGTGTGTCTGCTACAACTTACATGTGACTCGTGTATGTATCCTGAGAATAAGATAACGGAGATTAGATCGCGTACATTGGCATATAGACATTTTCCTGCGCCCTGGAAGCTTCATCATAGACTGTGCAGGTGTGACGGCTGACAGAGTAAGTAAGTAGATGTAGAGATGGATGACATTGATTCATTTCTTTCTTTTTGGATCACAAATGTTCCGACTGCCTTGCTGCGAATGCACTTATGAAATTACGTATTCTAAATTTTGAAAAGTTAGGCCAAACGACGCAGGCCAGTGAGGTTAGAAAACGTTTCTGTGAACTGCTTTTCATATATGTCGGCAATCATTACGCTACAATAGGCGTAGGAGCATTTATGCTGCTACTGAGCTGTCACTTCAATAGGAGCGGCGAGAGGCGATATAGAAGTGGAGAACATTTTCTGCAGAACACTGCGATAGGACATTTTGTTGAAGTAGTTAGGCGTTTTTCCACATATCAGATGATTTACTCGAAGATCGAACTATATGGTTTTAAACCAAACTTCCACTTATAGCAAAAAGAGGGCACTTGCGTGAGGGTGGCGAATATCCGGATTCGAAAGCTTTTCGGGCACATGTTTAATCGGCCATGAAAAGAAAATCATTGATGCACGCACTTTACTGTAGAGTGACGGGTTCGTTCTTCATCTATTACAGGGCACTGTAGTTAGGAGTGCCACATTGAACGCTGAAATTGATGAAGCGAGCCTCTTCAGCTCTAACCGGTCACTGTTTACGTTAGTTACGTGTTACCGAGACTGGCATTAACAGGTTTAAAAACTCGGAACTTATTAAACAAATTTGAGAGTCAGCTGCATCCCGCTTCGACATAGGTTTCATTGCGACTGATGCTGAACTTTGTTTCACGAGTTGTAAGTTTCGAATATTGCAGTGGCAGTAGCCGTTAAACGTTACTCACGAAATAACTATATTTTAAAAAATAAATAAGCTATACAGATGAGTTTATTCGCAGAAACTCTTAATTATCGCAGACTTAAAGAACTTTTTCACTTTATTGATATGGTCCAGCATACTATGAAAGTAGCTGCTTCTGTAACAGCGCAGAAATGAATCAATCAGCGGCACGAACCGACGAAAATGAAAGAAATTACTGCACTATTGCTAGAGAACTAGAGATTATTGTGTTTCTGCTTACTCGTTACTCACACGCGCGTGCACACTTACTAATTAAAGAAGAATAATTTGGTTTTCTTTTAGCTTAAATAAAAATTTATTTTCTGTCTTTGATCAAACTTTCTTCTGTTGGTGAACCATTAAAAGGTAAACGAATAGCAGCGTTAACAACGAAAGTACTAGATGGCATTTATCCCTTTCCGTGAAAGGAAAGATCTATCGTTACTTGTTATCCGTTCATATCAACGAGAACTTAATACAAGGACACCTGTTTCTCCCTTCCGGTTTTATTTTAGCGCTGTCGTTTAGTGCGGACGGCGCTGCACGCAGGACACGGAGGATCGGTAACGGTGCCATTACAGCTGTCAGCTAGCGCAGACTGGTGGCGGCGGTCCTGACGCGTGCTGACAGCTGCGGACCTCCCGGTAAGCACCGCCAGCGCCGCCGCGGCTGCTGGAGGCAACGGCAGCGGCAGCGGCCGCGGCGCCCGCGAGGTTCAACGGCCGCAAGGTCGCCTCCGGAGCGCTGTGACGCTCCGGCCAAAGGCTGACGCCGCGCCGCGGTTGGACACTCAGCTACTAGTTGCAATTTCTACCATATAACAGGCACAGGAACTCCCCAATAGAGCACTCTTCGTTCTCTGTTTCCTGATTGTTGTTCCATCTTCTGTCCGCCTCCGTAGCTGATGGTCAGTGCGAATGAATGTCATGCGGGGGCCCCGGTACGATTCCCAGTATTTCGAGGACCTTTTACTTGGTGAGAGGACCAGTACAGGGTGCATTCAGCTTTGTGGGGCCAATTGAGGAACTGCTTGACCTTTAGTATGGGTTGGAAGGTCAGAAAAACCGACTACGAGCGGGAGAGCGGTGTGCCGACCACATGCCTCTCCATACGCTATCCAATGACAACACTGGCAGAGGATGACATGGCGGTCGGTCGGTCCCCACTGGCCCGTCTATGTCGGGGACGCGGATCTTTTTATTAACTATTCCATCTTCTGCGATTAATTCATACGCACGATACTCCGAAGAAAAGATAACTATCTTCTTAACATGCTACAAGCTTTGTAGTTCCTATCATGTATGAGTTGCACTTACTTTCTAATACTGCCAAGAAAATACTCAGATCCTGAACTAGGCGTGGAGTACGGGAAAGGGGGAGGGGGGACGAGTCACATTTTGCAAACAACAGTCGAAACATGCTACCAGTCGTTCAACTATTCAACGACAAAATCCGCTCCTCGCTCACAGAATCCTTCGAGAACCATTGTGTGAAGATCTTTATCGTTGGAAAGTCTGTGATTGCTGCGATTCACTTGCTCGACTACTTGGACATAGTCATCTGAGGAGTCCATGTCGACGGTCTTGCTCCACGATTAGCACCACCCACATCTTTGCATCCTCGGTGAAACTGCTGGCACCATACACTACCGCTAAACGCGACATGGCATTTGGTCCACATACCGGCAAAAGTTCCAGGCGAAAAGTGTGCAGTTTAGACGTTTTACTCGCGTAAATCGTACGGTCTCGTGTACTTCAACTTTCAATTACGTTTCCAGCTGCCTCGCTTTTTCATTCTCATATTGTGATGTACCTGTTCAGGGCACCGCAGCAGTACTATGTCTTCACGAAACCCAGAACACGCACCGCTCTTGTTGCGAAATGGTTTTAGCGTTGGACGACATGTTCAGTGTATTAACGAATAGACGTGTGGTTATTTCACGGAGACCAATGCAATACCACACATCATCCATGCTATCCTGGTAGTATTTACGAGTCCTTTCAGATGACTAAATAATCGATGCGCCACGTTTTAAATTACGAGAAATGGACTAGAGTGTATGCGACGATCAAATCGTGCCTCCCCCGTAGCAGCACCTGCGATGTCTGCATCGTACTGCGAGTACCCTGTACAGTGCTGTAGTTTTTCGCTCATATCATTCTCCTGAAAATGACGCGCTGGAAACATTTCGAAATGCTGCGGCAAGACGATGCTGCTTCTTTGCTGACCCGTTTTCTTTAGAAAAGATGCTTTTTCTGTGAACCCACTTACAGCCAGGTGTCAGGCTGGCCGTTTTATAAACGCGGAGGCCTTCAGCTGACGATCGCGGTCAGGAAGGGCAGGACATGTTCTGTCTCCTGACAATGCGCCACTCTTGTTGCGAAACGGTCTTACCTTTGGACGACAATGCAGTTTACGTTTTCAAGCACCTTGGTATCACGGTACGTCAGCTCCCACAAAATCAAAGGAGTGGTGAAAATCAAAATCGTAGCTACAGTATAACAGGACCACCGTAGCGGCATATGAGAGTCACTCGATCGTCTATTTTGTATCTTCCTACGATTCAGGTTGTGCCATACTTCTGTCTATGATTGCGTATGCCAAGCCTCTAGTGGCACTGAAGACGACTGACATGAGCGTTTACCGGTTGAATTAGTTATCACGCGTTTTTGTGCAAATGTGGAGGTGAACTTTCGTGAACTGACAATTTACTGGGAAGCCTGTGTTGTAGTTACAATGTTTTTATATTGTGTGCCACAAGTAGTGTGTAGAAAATCGTGAGGCAAGTGGCGTATCTTATTCGACAGTTTTAAGGCGGAATGGTAACTGTACTTAGAGCTGTAAAATTACCATAGACTATCAAAAGTAAGCGTACACTACGGTAGTTTGCCTAGCAGCTTTGGTCAGTTAAGGTCGTAACCGTGTTACCTATATGTTAGGAGTGTTGTATACCTATGAGGCGTTACCTCAAAACGAATACTTTCTTTATGCATGTGATCAGTGTCTTACTAGAGTCTCTTAAAAACGGAAAGTGATGAACTGTCTAGAAACCGAATGAGGATGTATAAAGGGCGAGGTTCTACCAATTTATCCTCCCATCAGTTACTTAAAAATAAACTGTATGTACAGCAAAACTGAAATTATCAGTGTTTAATTCCGATTTTATTCGAAAACTGTCGATTTATAACGTGAAACAGTGTGATGTTGTTGTAAGAATAAAGAAAACAATACCGGTTTACCACATAGCGCTAGAAAATGCATTTTGCACAACATAAAGGTAAAATAAAAGAAAAAAAACGCAAAACAAAAATATATCCAATATCGCTTCAATACTTCGTCGAACTTATATAAAACATGTTTGTGTTATTCATAAACAATTTTTGCGCTCATCAATAACAACAGGAAAATCTGGCCTTTGATCATGATGAAGAATGCTCTACTGAGGGCAAAATAACAGCAGTAGTTATATATGTTTTCTTATGTTTGTGCATGTAAACTGTATATGCATCAAAGGTAATTGCTTGGCTACATAAAAGCGCCGAAGTTACGCGATCAACTGGTTCTTATTACTTATGGAATGCAATTCATATTCTATAAGGATGTAAAATACACAATGTAACACTGCACGATGTGAAGCTCTAATTATGTGCAAAACGAACAAAAACAAAACAAACAAAAAAAGAGAAGTTGTCAGCACCCAAGTTCTCTCTTAGACATTTATTTATGTTTCTTCCCCTACCAATGCCATCAATACTGTCGGTAACCCTACCATTTACTATGTCATTTATGTACTGTACCAGGACTACCAAACCGTAGTTTTGGTAGAGCGCAACTCTAGCTGCACTAAATTAACAAATGGAACGATAATTAGCAATACTTGGAACTTCGAGCGGAGGTCGTCTCTGATTAAGATAGGAAAACTTTAGTGAATTCAAAAATGTTAATTTATGTGAGTGAACTTTTCTTGAATATTCTGATTTGTTAGTACAGTAAACTTTCATTTATCAGCGTAATTACTGACTCCTTTTGGTTATAAATGGAGAGTTAAAACATTTTGTTCCAGTTCGGGTAGCTGCCTTGTGAACTGGAGACAGATAACGCTGTACTTTATACTGGATGTTGATTCGACCATCGTCAGTCACCAGTGATGTATCTCGTTGCTCTTCAGGACGTGCTGTATGTCCGTCAGTGACCGGGCACGCTAAGCCTCGGATGTCACTGAAGACGTACTCCATGAACTTTCCATAAAAATGTCAGTTAGAGAACTCATAAATTCTGACTTCTACACTTTTTCTAACGGAACGGAGGGTAGATTCCGACCTCTCAACTCTTTAAAGCTACATAATTTTCTCGCAGTTTGGTACAGCTTCATGCACTACTGGCCATTAAAATTGCTACGCCACGAAGATGACGTGCTACAGATGCGAAATTTAACCGACAGGAAGAAGATGCTGTGATATGCAAATGATTAGCTTTTCAGAGCATTCACACAAGGTTGGCGCCGATGGCGACACCTACAACGTGCTGACATGAGGAAAGTTTCAAACCGATTTCTCATACACAAACAGCGGTTGACCGGCGTTGCGTGGTGAAACGTTGTTGTGGCCTCGTGTAAGGAGGAGAAACGCGTACCATCACGTTTCCGACTTTGATAAAGGTCGGATTGCATCCTATCGCGATTGCGGTTTATCGTATCGCGACATTGCTGCTCGCGTTGGTCGAGATCCAATGACTATTAGCAGAATATGGAATCGGTGGGTTCAGGAGGGTAATACGGAACGCCATGCTGAATGCCAACGGTCTCGTATCACTAGCAGTCGAGATGACAAGCATCTTATCCGCATGGCTGCAACGGCTCGTGCAGCCACGTCTCGACCCCTGAGTCAACAGACGGGGACGTTTGCAAGACAACAACCATCTGCACGAACAGTTCGACGACGTTTGCAGCAGCATGGACTATCAGCTCGGAGACCGTGGCTGCGGTTACCCCTGACGCTGCATCACAGACGGGAGCGCCTGCGATGGTGTACTCAACGACAAACCTGGATGCACGAATGGCAAAACGTCATTTTTTCGGTTGAATCCAGATTCTGTTTACAGCATCATGATGGTCGCATCCGTGTTTGGCGACATCGCGGTGAACGTACATTGGAAGCGTGTATTCGTCATCGCCATACTGGCGTATCACCCAGCGTGATGGTATGGGGTGGCATTTCGTTACACGTCTCGGTCACCTCTTGTTCGCATTGACGACACTTTGAACAATGGACGTTACATTTAAGATATGTTACGACCCGTGGCTCTACCCTTCATTCGATCCCTGCGAAACCCTACATTTCAGCAGGATAATGCACGACCGAATGTTGCAGGTCCTGTACGGGCCTACAGAAGATGTTCGACTGCTGCCCTGGCCAGCACATTCTCCAGATCTCTCACCAATTGAAACCGTCTGGTCAATGGTGGCCGAGCAACTGGCTCGTCACCATACGCCAGTCACTGCTCTTGATGAACTGTGGTATCGTTTTGAAGCTGCATGGGCAGCTGTACCTGTACACACCATCCAATCTCTGTTTGACTCAAGGCCCAGGCGTATCAAGGCCGTTATTACGGCCAGAGGTGGTTTTTCTGCGTACTGATTTATCAGGATCTATGCACCCAAATTGCGTGAAATGTAATCACACGTCAGTTCTAGTATAATATATTTGTCCAATGAATACCAGTTTATCATCTGCATTTTTTCTTGGTGTAGCAATTTTAATGGCCGGTACTGTAGTTACTTTAGACAGCGGCACAGTGGTGCACTGTACCGCCCATCCCGCCTGCCCAGAGAGCACCCCGGTAAGGCCCGCGCCGGCAGCGGTGCGTGTCGTGGTCAGTGGCCACTCTGGCCGCCTTCCCATCGGCCGGCCGGTCGCCGGTCTGTGGCCGACGGTCGGCGGACAGCCAAGCGAGCCAGCTCCAGCGCAGGCGTATTCGGCGCACGCACGTGCGTACGTCAGCGTACGCCGCGACCTGCCCGAGCCGCGCCGTTCCTGCGTACGGCGCGGCAGGGCGTGGTGCGTGTCACTCGGTATTTGGGACGACGGCTCGCCGCTTCTCGGCCGTCACGAACCTGCGAGCTCTTTACTTCGCTCTTCCCTAAACTACCAGACGAAAATGGTCCTACTGATGTATAGAGAAACTCTAGTACGTGACCCCTCTAATTTTTTGTTCTATATTTCACGAAAGAGCAGCATTTCAGATCACTAGGTTACCATAACAAACTATGCTCTCGCTTGCAATTTCAGGGAGGAAATTCAGCGTGAGGTTCCCGCTCGTTGAACCAGGAAATCAGTGGTGGCCCTACTGCATTGGTGACTTATCGTCTCACGCACCGTCAGTGTAGCATCAATACGTGTTCATGTGAATGGCAATCGGACGACGTCTTTGCATCTGCCGAAGACGATGTCTTCTCTTGTGTAGCGGAAGTGTCTTATATAATAAACCGTCCAGTAAAAATAAGCGGAAAATCAACATAATTCAAACAAGGCGGAGATGCCATTATCTTGTTGTCACTGCCAAGACATTGTCGCCGAGTAAAACTACGCACTTACAGACAATACTATTATCTTCTTTTTTTAAAAAAGGAATATTTGACTATTGGAACAGTATGTATAAATTTCCAAATCCATTGCCGATAGTAAAAACTCGTTTCTTACAATGGCGTTGCCTGAGTCCGCCTGCAGCTCAACTAACTATGCTCGGAAGCGTAATTTCAAATTTAACCATTCTGTTACTAATTCGACCACTTGCAGCTTCAATCGGGGTTAATTTCGTCTTAATGCTCCAGCGGTTTGTCAATTTAATTGACAAACATTGTAGCTCTGCTTTCTGTCTCTTCCACCATCACAAGATCATTTCAAAATTGAGTTCTCAATTTATCTGTTGTGTGTTATCAAAGGTAGCCTGCTCCACTGCCAGCCGCTTATCGGAAAGAGAAGCTTAGTACCGACAAGATGGTTTGAAGAGCACAAATCCGCAGTATATTCTCTAAAAATTACATAAATTTATCGGTGTTACAGTTTTGCATCAACATCCATAGTCTGAAATCCACTGCGAACTGCATGACAAAGGATACGTCTTATTGTACCTATTTCTTTCGCATATGGCTCGCAGGAAGAATGATTATTTAAAAGTCTCCGCGTGCGGTGTTTCTGCTCTTTCCCTTGCAATTCCTCTTGGAGCTATAAATAGAGGGTTGTAGTACATTCCTAGATTAATTACTTAAAGGTCGTTCTTGAAAATTTGTAATTAGGCTTTCAGTGGGTGGTTTGCGTCGATCTTCAAATGCCTCCAATTTCTTTCCCTTCAGCATCTGCGTGACATTCTCCCAAGTGTCATCAAATCTTTGTGCATTCGTATTACCCTTCTTCGTATGTTCAGAATCCCCTGTTTGTCGTATTTGGCATAGGACCCACACACTTGGGCAATATCCTCGGATACGTTACACGAGTATTTTGTAATTAATGTCCCGGGTATGTAATTATTCCAGACTATTAGTCCACCTCCTCCTACCCCGCTCTCTATCTGTCTGCCATTCGCACCTCTTTCTGTTCATCTGCACCTCCCTGCTCTCTCTGTCTGCTCCTCACCTCTTTCTATGTCTCATTCTCCATCTACTCCTTCCTTCTCATTCTCCATCTACTCCTCCCCCTCTATCTCTTCTTTTCCTCTCTCTCTGTTCATGTCCTCTTCCCCCTCTCTCAATTCTTTCCTTCTGTCTCTGTCCATCTCTTCTTCCCTTTTCTGCCCACTTCCTCTCCCTGTCTCTCTGTGCATCTCGCCGTCATCCACTTCTCTGTGTCCATTTTCCCCTCCCCCTTTCTTTGTCCACCTTCTCTTCCCCACATCTGTGTTCATCTCTTCCTCCCTACTCTCTGTCTGTCCATCTCTTCCTACCCCTGTTCTCCCTCTCCACCTTCTTATGTCCACCCCAATAGGAAGTAGCTGCTTCTTACCCCCACAGTGCGTCTTGATGTGACATTTTTGTGTCAAAAGCCCGAATAGCCAACCTTTTGCAGTACGGATCGCTGTGACACCTGCAGGAGAAGAGTCAGTGGAGTTCTGGAAGGCACTGACAGGGATGTGAAGCCACGCTGATTACAGTGTCGTGACCAGCTGCGCTACGTTTCTCGGTTGAGGGCACATGGTGCGAGCAGCTCAATCAAGGTGGTCCCACAGATACTCAACTGGGGTTAAATTCGGGTAGTTTGGTGGCCAGGGGAGTACGGTAAACTCACCGCGGTGCTCTTCAAACTTCGCATGTACACTAAGAGTTGCGTGACACATTGCCTTACCATGCTGGTAGATACTGTCGAGCCGCGGAAAGAAAACTGCGTTTAGCGGTGGACGTGATCCCTAAGGATAGTCCCGTACTTGTGGTGCTCTCTTGTGCCTTCCAGAATGACGAGATCACTCAGGAAATTCCACTAAAACATTCTTCAGTCCATAACGCTCTTTACTCCTGTCTAGACCCTTCCGACGGTTGTTGTAGGCTGTCGGCTTTCAGACGTTTCATGCCGTACACGCCAACGGCCATCTGTCCGACGGAGCATAAAAAAGTGATTCATCTGAAAAGGTCACCTGTCTACACTCCGTGGACGTCCAGTTGCGGTTTTGCGCTCCAATTCCAGCCTTCATCGCCGATGAACAGCAGTCAGCGTGGGTGCGTGAACGAGGTGCCTGTTGCGGAGGCCCATACGCACCAACGTTCGTGGACACTCGTTGGGGAGACACTGTTGGTAGCCACTTAGTTCATCTGGGCGGTCAGATGCTGAACAGTTGCACGCCTGTTCGTCCGTACACATCACCACAGCTGTCGTTTACCTCTGACATCTATGGCTCCTGATGCACCAGATTTGCCTCTGCACTGGTTTTGGTTAGCGCCATTTTTCAACCACGGCGGTACGCGAGTGGTTTACAAACTTAGCCGTTGAAATGTTATGATAGAGAAGAGTCCAAATTTTCGACAGAGAAATGAAATGAGGATAGGAATCGATGTGTCCCATAATTTAGACGTTTTGTAAAGGTAGGTTTCGTTTTCTCTTCCTCTACTCTCTTTCCTACTATGTGTGATGGAAACTTGGTGGTGGGAGGGGATGGGAAGGGGAGATAGGAGGGGGGAGGGGGTTCAGTTGCGCTCGTAATCACTCCACTGTTGTAAACGATCACATTTTGGTGTAGTGCGGTTGGAATCACCGACTGGCACTCAGATTAAGGTTTTCCGTAAATTCCCACTGTGACTTTAGACGTATGCAGTGACGGTTTCTTCGAAGAGACGACAGCCGATTTACTTTCATATTCTTATCCAGTCCGAATTTGTGTTCCGTCTCTAATGACATCACCGACGGGATTTTAAGCTTCCTTCGTTGAAATTATGGAATTTGAAGATTCCGGGTTAGAATCCCATGCTCACACACACAATTTTAATCTGCCATTGAAACGCTATGGTTATCACAATGTTCATTTCTGGCGGAAATAGTGCAAATAAGAAGTATATCATAACGATCCGCGTAGACATCATTCTCATAGAGAAACCAGAGGCCTAAGTCGTGTTCATGAACGGCACTAATAGCGCCCTACAATCACTCCTAAACCTCAACCACGACGAACAGGATAAGACACGTTTGAGACATTGAGTATATTCAGTTACTGCTTCTCGTTTTTATTCTGAACCCTACTAGCGTTTCGGTAGTAATATTATCTACTGCATTTCAATGTTTTTACGCCACTGAAAATACTCGTGGCGCGCAAATATTTCATCTATTTGATGGATAGGTTAAGCGCCATCTTGCTTGCATAACTAAATAAAAACACTTTTTGTATGTTGTCATAGTCGTACCACAAGTGTCTGTCACTTCTTGCTCTTCTTCTTTGATGCATACCTTGCGATAAGTATCAATTGGGGGCGTCCATTTCGTCTGCCCTGTTCTCTTCCTTAATTGCTGGTAATTTGATCAATTCCTGTCTTCGAGCAGTCCTAATCTTCTTCATTCTCTGCCTCTCTTTCCTATACTTTTACTTTTAACAATGGTTAGCTATAGGGAGCATTTTTGCAATATATATCCCAGCCACATATTGTGAGGAAACTGCGTGGTAACTTGAAAATCGTAAAACATCATCTTAACTATGAAAAGGAAAACAACTCGGGCATATTTATACGAGCCACAAATACGTGCATCGACTTCTTTCATCAGTGGCACACCATCATGTGGCCACGCTGCAAGTCTCTGGAGTTTTCTGCGACCTCGGACCCTGTCCGCACGTTCCAGACAGCAGTTAGCGTGGCCGTGTATGCAGTACGCAGTAGCCTTCTCGGATGCATGCACGTGATCGTATAGTATATGTCTGCTCCTTCGTCTGATAGCTTCCTCATTACCTCTCTGACAGCGATGCGAGTTTTTCTGTCGTAATTCCCTTCATATGAGTCACATCCCAGACCTTGCGTCACAACTCACGGTAGGGGCACTGCGCTTCTACCATACAAACAAAGCCGCATGACCTCGTGGAAAATGCCAGTTTTCTTCATTGATCAAGAGTGCCAGTAAATTTTACCGTGATTCTTTGGTCTTGTTATGGAAAACTGTAGACGCCACAAACCGCAACACGCAACTAAACTGCCAGTGTTTCTTCTACTTTTCTTCTCTTTTTTTGAAAAGAAAAAAAGAAAGAAATACAAACAGTACGAGTAACAAAAGAACCTCTTCTTTGGCGATTGACCTTATCTCACTGCTTAGTTCGTAATCTCTTCCTAAATTATCTTAGACGCTCTACTATTTCCCTCCGGCGTCGACACTGAACTTAAGCACTGCTTCCAATGTACCCCTAAAGCTGGAACAAGACTCCATTTCGAACTGATCAGCAATTAATGCATTCTTCTTTTGTCAGTGCTGTTAGTTTGTGTCATGATTGTGGCACATGAAATCTAGATGTTAAGTTTAATTATTTTACGTACAATGCATTACTTTATGGCATTGAATGATGCGATAACGGTTAAAATTCGTCATAAATATAAGACGTAGCGAATATTCTGGCAAATACTAAGGAACATCGTCTCAGTTATAACTTTGGGATTATGAAGTGTCCATTTTACTCGCATAATACGAAAGGGAGAGGAACTCTTTGGAGTTTGGAATGACTGGAGAAGAACTAACAGTAAATTTAAGCACTGAATCGAACTGCAAAGAGCACCCATATGATCCAACTTAAAGATTGTATTAAAGCGATACGTAGTGTTCAATATCTCGTACTGACTGGCCAAGATCGGTACAGCCACAGTAGTCTTACCATCAACTTGTAGTACTTCCAGTACAGATTTTACACTGCTCATTTTCATTATAATGCATTTTTACATCTGAAATTTCCCAATTTGTTGTTATCACCGTTACAATGAGAGCGTGGTATACACTCGTCTCTGGAACCAAACAGCCAGGAAATCGTAATTAACAATGAATGCGATTCAGATTTGTTTGAAATGTACAACAAAATTAATCTTCTAGAAACATAGACTCTTAAATGCTCATTCTGCAACTAAAAAAGCAACCGCGTAAGGCAAAATACCATGTGTCTTCTGCTGCCAAACTACGTAATATTAAAGTATTATATGTGCATGTGCGTCATGAAATTTCGAGAAAGTTCTTTCCGGGAAGGGTAGGACAACGTATTACTTTCTTGCACATACTTCTCGCTAAATGACCACAACGAGAAAATTCTAGGTAATATAGAGACTTATCGACAGTCACTTTTCTCACCCGCCATTGGAGGAGGGGAGGGGAGGATAAGTTAATGGTACTAGAAGCCCCCTCCGCCACCCAACGTCAGATGGCTTACGCATTATTGATGTAGATGTAAAGTTTATGCATGGCCTACAAGCCCATCAAAATTACTTCTGTGTAGAGAGATAAAATAGAACTACGCCGTTACATATTATTTGCAGTGGTGAGTTTCGATTAATTATAGCCCTACATTCAGCATTCACGAAACTGATTGTAGGCTTATTCTCAACTCGAAATACAGATATCATTTCGCTAGATTCGTTTAAGTGGACACGAATACCACAATATTTCGAACTATTAAATATATTAAACGATGTAAACCGGCTGGCTATTAATTTATCGACTCAGTATTTTCGTTTATGTCAGTATATAAAATCACTTTGTTTTGTTTGAGTTGCTAGACTGAAACGACGAACTACTTCGAATAAATTTAGCAAAACGTTTTTTAGGTGAGTGTTTGCATTAAATCAAATCAGGCCATGACGAGAGGTTTCTTTTTGGAAAGATCATGTCAGATTGGTTCTCTTAATCCTCAACCACAGAGCTATCGATGTTGCGTTGAACTCTGTCTTTGCTGTCAGAACAATAGTGCCGGTTAGAGAAAGCATACACCAAATTTGGTGGATAATCGAGAGTGCTCCCAATCAAAACTTCTTCATTTGCAGCTTTTACGGTGGAGGAACAACTCCAAGAAGTCGGCATGCAAAAATCTTCCCTTGTGCACTCTCGTGCGAGGTCGCTATGTATTGTCTGAGACGGTTTTTGTACGGTGTGACTTTTCTCCGGCGGCCAAAGTCGGTGCACAGACAGCTGTTAATGAGATTTCGGAGCTGGCCGTGCAGGCAAATTGACGAGTACGTCGCGGCTAAGAGGCCGTTAACAAGCCGTTAATTGCTGCAGCATTCGGGAAGCGGGTTCAGCGGACGCGTCTCTTTGTGGTGGCAGCTAGCTGCTCCACTCTTGGCTGCCGCGCCGTGTGGTCCATTGTCGCGCGTCTGCAGACCGCCTTCCCAATGGGGAACCAGCAGGCCGCGAGCCGCGGTTCTGTAGGCAGGGGGGCTCTGGGTGCTGCACGATGTGTCGGTGCCTGCGATCAGAATCGGTTCACCAGACAAGGACGTTCCAGGAACAACTGTTCCACGAAGGGCGCCACAGTGAGTTGAGCCTCCGTGTTCCTTCTGTTTTGTATTCTCCGGCGGCTGTAGTTGTCCCGCTATTGATGCGCGCGCGTTTCATTGGCCCCGTTGGGATTTATTGTACAATTTCAAAAGGAATGCACCTTCCCAGGGACGATGTGCGCACGTTTCATTGACCCCGTTGGGATGTACTGTACAATTCCTACAGGAATGCAACTTCCCAAGCCGCGCGGGGTTGCCCCGCGGTCTGGGCGCCTTCTCACGGTCCGTGCGGCTCCCCGCCCCGTCGGAAGTTCGAGTCCTCTCTCGGGCATGGGTGTGTGTATTGTCCATTGCGTAGGTTAGCTTAAGTTAGATTAAGTAGTGTGTAGGCTTAGGGACCGATGACTTCAGCAGTTTAGTCCCCTAAGACCTTACTACAAATTCCCAAATTTTCCAGCTTCCCAGGGATAAGCAGTACCTATTTACACAACAACACAAGAACGTTACTTTTGTACGGTCTCTATCGAGGACTGTACCAGGGACTAGCATGTTCGTGAATCACGTAGATTCGATCAAAACCATTATCCACGTGCGGGTCAGAAGTCGAACTCGTAGAACGGTAGCGCTGTATTTGGGCATCTTCACAAAGACTTCAAAATTATGAAATCAACTGAACGAACGTGGTTGGAGGAAATTTTTTACGATCGTTAGCGTGATATTTGGTTACAACTAGTCACGAAGTAGAAGTACTGAAAGGATATTTCTTTCATCACACAATGTAACATTTGGATCTGTTGGAGACTACGAGAAACGAAACATGTGGCGAATTATCAGTGCTGAAACCTACAGGTGATCGGAATTGTTCGAGCCATATGATACACTCCTGGAAATGGAAAAAAGAACACATTGACACCGGTGTGTCAGACCCACCATACTTGCTCCGGACACTGCGAGAGGGCTGTACAAGCAATGATCACACGCACGGCACAGCGGACACACCAGGAACCGCGGTGTTGGCCGTCGAATGGCGCTAGCTGCGCAGCATTTGTGCACCGCCGCCGTCAGTGTCAGCCAGTTTGCCGTGGCATACGGAGCTCCATCGCAGTCTTTAACACTGGTAGCATGCCGCGACAGCGTGGACGTGAACCGTATGTGCAGTTGACGGACTTTGAGCGAGGGCGTATAGTGGGCATGCGGGAGGCCGGGTGGACGTACCGCCGAATTGCTCAACACGTGAGGCGTGAGGTCTCCACAGTACATCGATGTTGTCGCCAGTGGTCGGCGGAAGGTGCACGTGCCCGTCGACCTGGGACCGGACCGCAGCGACGCACGGATGCACGCCAAGACCGTAGGATCCTACGCAGTGCCGTAGGGGACCGCACCGCCACTTCCCAGCAAATTAGGGACACTGTTGCTCCTGGGGTATCGGCGAGGACCATTCGCAACCGTCTCCATGAAGCTGGGCTACGGTCCCGCACACCGTTAGGCCGTCTTCCGCTCACGCCCCAACATCGTGCAGCCCGCCTCCAGTGGTGTCGCGACAGGCGTGAATGGAGGGACGAATGGAGACGTGTCGTCTTCAGCGATGAGAGTCGCTTCTGCCTTGGTGCCAATGATGGTCGTATGCGTGTTTGGCACCGTGCAGGTGAGCGCCACAATCAGGACTGCATACGACCGAGGCACACAGGGCCAACAGCCGGCATCATGGTGTGGGGAGCGATCTCCTACACTGGCCGTACACCACTGGTGATCGTCGAGGGGACACTGAATAGTGCACGGTACATCCAAACCGTCATCGAACCCATCGTTCTACCATTCCTAGACCGGCAAGGGAACTTGCTGTTCCAACAGGACAATGCACGTCCGCATGTATCCCGTGCCACCTAACGTGCTCTAGAAGGTGTAAGTCAACTACCCTGGTCAGCAAGATCTCCGGATCTGTGCCCTATTGAGCATGTTTGGGACTGGATGAAGCGTCGTCTCACGCGGTCTGCACGTCCAGCACGAACGCTGGTCCAACTGAGGCGCCAGGTGGAAATGGCATGGCAAGCCGTTCCACAGGACTACATCCAGCATCTCTACGATCGTCTCCATGGGAGAATAGCAGCCTGCATTGCTGCGAAAGGTGGATATACACTGTACTAGTGCCGACATTGTGCATGCTCTGTTGCCTGTGTTTATGTGCCTGTGGTTCTGTCAGTGTGATCATGTGATGTATCTGACCCCAGGAATGTGTCAATAAAGTTTCCCCTTCCTGGGACAATGAATTCACGGTGTTCTTATTTCAATTTCTAGGAGTGTAGATAGCCAAGGAAGGCGATGAAGTTCATCCGTTAGTCAGGTAATGCCTGAACAGGACTAGCGGTGCGAATATGCATTACGTTACCTTGTAACACAGTGCCTTTCAGTACAGCAGAAAAAGAGCTAAAGTTACAAATTTCACTTTTATTTACTTGATGGCTAGTTTCGGGTCGAGACCCGTTTTCAAATCATCCAAATAGCCAAAATGGTACATTCCAAAATATAAGAATCAAGGTAACAAACATATAGGTGTAACAAAGTGAAAACGAACAGATACAGATTTCTTTGGATACTCTGTAGCTGTTCATTTGCATTTTGTTATACCTTTACTATCTAGACATGGTTCTTATATTTTGGGAAGTACCCTTTTGACTACCTGGATGATGTGAAAATGGGTCGATCCGGAAATAGTCATCAAGTACATACAAGTGAAATTTGCAACTTTGCCTGTTTTTCCAGTGAATTTTTTACAAAACTTGCGGCCCTGCAATTACTCCAGCAGCCTGTAAGTTCGTACACCGTGTCTGTGTCGGAATTACATGACAAATACATTTAAATTTTCTTGTCTAGTATGTTCGACATGAAGACTCAGGACATCAACGGCTACAGAGAATGATATGAAAATTTTATCAAATAAAAGTGCACCTGATGCTGAAATTCTATTAAAACGTCCATCTACTATTTGGTTTTCATTTTTGCTTGGGAGTAATAATATGGCAGATGGAAAACCATGAAAATGAAGGAAAAGGAAGGAAGGAATATTAGAGTTTAACGTCCCGTCCACATCGAGTTTATTAGAGACGGGCCACAAGCTTGGATTGTTTCAAGGATGGGCAACGAAATCGCTCGTGTCAAAAGAATAATCCCGGCATTTGCCTGGGACTGTTTCAATAAATCATGGAAAACCTAAATCTGGATGGTCGGACAAGGATTTGAACCGTCGTCCTGCTGAATACGAGTTCAGTTTAATAACTTCTGCGCCACCTCGCTCGTTACCACGAAACTGCAAATCGCACTCATAGAGAGCCTGTGTTACACTCACGAGGAGTGAAACGTTCCTATTGTGGCACAACCCAGCCACAGCAAAGGCACTGCGTATCATGCTGACGCTCTAATTATGGTAACTGAGTGTAGCAATTCCGTTGTAGAGTTTCGCCCATAGACGTCCTGTACGACATTACTGAAATAGGAATCAGTATCAGAAAGGTTGATTAACTTTTCACGTCCCGTAGACGACAGGAGGTATTTGCGGGCGGAGTACCAGCTCGGATTGCTGAGATATGGGGAATTATGGTGGTCGTCTTCTTTTCAAAGAAACGATCCCGGCTTTCGCCTTATGCTTTTTAGAGAAACCATGAATATCTCAGTCTGGATGGCGGGACGGGATTTAAGCAACCGTCCTCTCGAATTCCAGTGATCATTGTTGTCACATTGTTGTCATATACACAGAAGGAAGCGTGGCTTAAATACTGGTTTCATTGATAGTTACTTTACAGTAAGGCACGGTACCTCACCCACGAAACATTTATGTTTACAGCCGCTATATTTCGCGAGAACATGCAGCTGTACCGTGCGGCTTAATGGTGATGGTACCCTCTTGTGTAAAGTGTTCCAGAGGTAAAAGTGGCCTCCCACTCGAAAACTCCGGGCCGGGCGGGGATTGTTTACGAGGATGCTGTCTACAGAAAACACAAAGCTGGCGTTCTACTGTTCGGATCGTGGAATGGCTGGCTCTGAGCACTATGGGACTTAACTTCTGAGGTCATCAGTCCCCTAGAACTTAGAACTACTTAAACCTAACTAACCTAAGGACATCACACACACCCATGCCCGAGACAGGATTCGAACCTGCGATCGTAGCAGTCGCGCGGTTCGAGACTGTAGCGCCAAGAACCGCTCGGATAGGTAGATTAGAGAACTGCTGTCTTCAGACTGAGGACCACAGCAAGAAAAACAACAATCTATACAGCACTTTGTAGCCAATACTCTTGAATATCCTGCTAACTAAGGATTAATTTTCTTCGACTATCACTTCTGGGTTAAGATGTCTCTGCACAAGTCGTGTTACCTGCCACCATCGAGGGTACTGATGCCGTTGGGGCTCCAATATCCTGGTATTCCACTTCAAACGAACAACGCTCCCCCAAAGTGTCCTCATTAAAAGCTAGAGAGACTGACTTCAGTTCCACATCACTCACGGCATGAATGCACAAGTAATACACCGCTAACGCATAAAAGTTCTCTTCAACGGAATAACAAATGACAGTCCCAGAGCAAAGATTAAGTGTGTTCTCCATTTCATTACTCTGATAACCGTATGCATCCTTCAGTATTTCTCGACGTCCATTTGGTAATAGCGAAAAACGTATAACTTACTAGTATTTGTTATTTTACATTGTGCAAGGCAAAAATCTATTACTTACTAGTATTTCTCAATTTATATTGTTCGATTTTTAAGGCAGAAAATCTGCTTTACGCAGTCATTATTTAAGCAGTCATCGAATCGAGACATCGGACATCATTCCAGTGCCCCGATCGTGACTGCAAATGGGGCGCAACGCTTTGTTACGGAGATAGGCGAATATTCATGCGGCCGAGCGCACAGCGCGGCAGCAAGTCTCCGTGAGATTTCGGGAAGCGATATCGCGATCATTAGAGCTGGAGAACGAGGCTGGAGATGGTGCCCTGGGATTAGCGCGATGGGAGCGCCGCCTTTTATGGGAACAGTGCGGCTGCGCCGTGCGGCCAGTACATAGTATACCGACGACACGGCTGCCTGCTGACCGAGCGGCAAAAACCTGTCCATCCGGCAGGCCGGCCATCAGCGGACGCATCGCCGCAGAGGGCAGTCCGTCTGCAGCAACAGAGCCGCTCCAGGAATGTACCTCACGGAGAATGTCTCACGAGCGACGAGGATCCTCCAGTTACAGGGGCGGGCGTCGAACTTGCGCTACGGAGGATCAGAATTCCACCGTTCCTCCGTCCTCCGATTGTATCAGCCCCTTTCCGTAGAGCTACTACAAAGGATTACCAGTAACCCATAAAGAAAATATATCGTTTAACAGATGGCTCTGCTGACGATACGATAAGAAGCAATACCTAATTCCTAACTTTATGAAGCCATGGCTCTGTAGAAACGCAAGTAACCACAACGGTCGGTATGTCTAACATGAGTTGGTGTCTTCATTACTCAGTCGGTTGGTGCCACACTGCAAAATCGAAGGTCTGGATTTCGATTTCCAGGCTGCCCTAGGATTGTTTTCTTTCACTTACCGCTTCTCTCACGTATGAAAATGATCTGTTAATCTGAAAAATGAAATGTGGACTGGTTTTCGGAACCACGGCGGAGGACAAGATGAGCCATCTGTTGTCGGAGCACGCCTGCTGAAGCAGTGACGTGTGCTAACCTAAATTCGGTTAGAGGACAGCTTAACGTAGCCAACGCTCGCCGCACGCATTGATAAGGTGAAACCATCTTATAACATATCGTTTCCTGGCCGTCACTGTGTGCTAGCCCTCCTCGCTACCGTATTCGCCTCGGCTGGTTTCTCGTTGCAGGCGGAAGGGGTTTTTGATCGACCAGAAGATGATGGACGGGTCTTTTTCCTAATCCTTCTAATTGAGCTGTGGACGCAACCGACATCCGTGGCAGAGAGACTCTTAAAAGTCCTTTGAGGAAGCGACACCTTCTGAAACGTATTAGTGGGAGCAGGAAGTGACCAATGAAAGTGTTCACATTTTGCTCCTGACAGTGATTGGTTGGGAGGCTTAAATGTTAAATAATTTCTTGGAACATTTGAGAAACTCTCGAAATCAGGGAGTCGGCTGGGAGACCTCGCGTGCGCCATGGGGCGGAGCTGGTGTTTTGGTAGGGTTTTCCAGAAGTCGGGAGAAGGTGATATCTCGTGAGCAGCAGAGTTACTTCTCGCAGTACGGAAATTTGAGATATTCCCAAAGTGCATTCCCCTGTGCAGGCGTGGATGTTGGGTTGAACTTCCCGGTGTGACTATTGCGTTGAAGTGTACACGTGTTTGGTACGCAGAGTCCTTGCAAACACGTAGCCAGTAGCTAACTGGACAGACGTGTTTAGGGGAATGACATGGCACTGAGGAGGTTTAGTAGAAGCCTATAAATTATATTTGTCTCTGTGCACATTTGAGAGTGGTGTGGTTCTTTCCCTGCTGGCTTTTCAACTGATTTCCGGTTTTCTTGTCCTGGTGATTATGGGCAAGAGTTGTTAGTAGTCAGTTGGAGGCAGTTTAATGAACTGGTAGTGGTGAACATATTCCAGTCCAGCGGTCGGATATCGGAGTCTTTTCTGAGACTACATAGCTACAGTGTTTTTAATTATTTCTCAGTGTCAACGTTTTTTGATGCAGGATCAGAAGCCTGTTTTAATAATTCACGAAGCGTTGATTAACGAATCTGTCACAGTTGCAGTACGTATGTTTTGCGACTGGTTTCGAGCCAAACGGTTCATTCTTAAGCCTGACCTACTGAGATTGTACTGAAAGTGCTTGGTCTTCATAGCAAACATCAAAATGGAAATACATATTTTACAAACAAATCGCAGAAGATTGTCGCAATTAACATGTGCCTGCTTGGCAAGTCAGAATCAAACTTTGTAAAGTACGTTTTGCCATTTTGGTCTTTGTTATTAAGATCATGCACATTCAGTGCAGTCTCAGTAGATCAGGCTTGAGAATGAACCACATGGTTCGAAAGCAGTCGCCAAATATTTGTACTGCAATTGTGATAGGTGTGTTAGTAAATGCTTCATGAAATTTTTAATTATTGACTTTGGAGACTCCGTCTCTAGGGTCAAAGCGAAGTGTAAGCCTTTTCTTTTGAATGACTGATAGTGTAGCAAATTAGAGAACTGATTCGAGTTCGCCAACAAACGTTTCCGATAACTCTGTGAAGCAATGCGTCGCGTAATTTGTATCGTGCGTTGCATATCACCAAGGAGCTGATTCTGGCCGGGGCCGAGAGTTTTGTGCGACACCACGGAAACTCCGACCCACTGACAAAAGGAGCGTTTTCTATCTGTGTCCACCTGATTAAGCAAAATTTATATTCTGTCACTAGATCTGTTCTGAAACATCTTCAGTGATCTGAAATGTATGGAATCAGTCTACAAAAGGGATTGTTTACAAAATTATCGTGCCACTCATCCAAGAACACCGTGCAGTGTGTGGGACCCATACCGAACAGGAGTAACATGAGATATTAAACGTTTAGAAGGAAGTGAAGCAGGGGAAATCGTCGTTGAAATGCTGAAAAACCCGAACTGGCAGATGCTGGAAGACAGACCCAACTATCCCGTGTAAGCATGCTTACAAAGCTTCGAGGACCCGTACTAAGTGAAGAACCTAGGCATATATTGCGACCTCCAATGAATCGGATGGTTCCTTTGAAAGGGCACGGCCGACTTCCGCCCCCGTCTTTCCCTAATCCGATGTGACCGATGACCTCGCAGTTTGGTCTCTTCCCCCAAACAACCCAACCCCAACCCAAATCCAATGAATCGCTCCCGTAGGGGTTGCGAAGGCCAGATTATACTAATTACAGTCTACAAAAACGCACTTAAGGAGACGTCCTTCTGTACGCCAATGCGAAGAAATCCTAATAGAAGTAAAATAAGAAGTCCCTCTGCCATGCGCTTTCCAATGGTCTGCAGAGTATACATGCAGGTGTAGAAATCTATACACATTTAGACGCAGCTCGTTTCACATACAAATTTATACCAGCACGTTTTCAGATTGTAAAATTGAAAAGAGATTTAGAATATGTTTGAAGACGATCAGTTTGGCCTCAAGGAAGGTGAAAGCGCCAAAGAGGCAATTCTGACGTTGCAGTTGATAATAGAAACAAGACTAAAGAAAAATCCAGACACGTCCATAGGGTTTGTAAAGCTGGAAAAAGCGTACAACAATGCGAAATGGTGCAAGATGTTAGATATTCTGATAAAGATAGGAATAAGCTTTAGGGAAAGACGGATAAAACACAATATGTACAAGAGTCAAGAGGGAACAATAATAACGGAAGACCAAGAACAAAGTACTCGGGTTAACAGTGTAAAAGACATGAATGTAGTCTTTCGCCCCTACTATTTAATCACACATCGAAGAAGCAATGACAGAAATAAAAGGAAGGTTCAAGAGTGGGTGAAAGGTTTCGCTGGAGACTTTCCTATCCTCTGAGAAATTGAAGAAGAATTACAGGGTCTGCTGAATGGAATGAAGAGTCTAATGAGAACAGAATATGGACTGAGAGTAAGTCGAAGAATGATGAAAGTAATGAGAAGTAGCAGAAATGAGAACAGCGAGAAACTTAACATCATAGTTGGTGCTCACAAAGTAGACGATGTTAAGGAATTCTGCTAACTAGGAGTAAAATAACCCATGATGGACACAGCAAGGACATAGTTAACAGACTAGCACAGGCAAAAAGGGCTTCCTGGCTAAGAGAAGTCTACTAGTATCAAGCGTGGGTCCTAATGTGAGGAAGAAATTTCTGATAATGTACATTTGGTAAACAGCATTGTATGGTAGAGAAACATGGACTGTGGGAAAACCGAAACAGAAGAGAATCGAAGCATTTGATATGTGGTGCTGCAGAAGAATGAAAATTAGGTGGAATGATAAGGTAAGGAATGATGGGGTTCTGCCAGAATCGGGGAGGAAAGTAATATGTGGACAACACCGACAAGACGTGACAGGATGACAGGACATCGGTTAAGACATCAGGAAGTAACTACGTTGAGGGAGCTGTAGAGGATAAAAACTGTAGAGGAAGACAGAGATTGAAGTACATCCAGCAAATAACTGACGACTTAGATACGTAGATTGCAATTGCTGCTGTGAGATGAGAAGGTTGGTCCAGGAGAGAAATTAGTGGCGAGCAAAAAAAAAGTGTTGTTCATGCGTTTCCAGCTATCAATAGTTAAAATATCCTGTTGAAATCTGTAAAAACGCCCTTCTGCAGATATGTCAGTACTTAAAGAACACTTATTTAGAAGTTTTGTACAGTGCTAGATACGAATTCTGGTGGAACACCAGGTGCTTAAGTTGTGCCCTCTAATCCACCCAGTACAGATTCGATTTCATTGTAGATCACGTCAGCTTATTCGTTAGGAACGTTGCCTCCGGTAGATCTGGATTTCAGGATATCTTTTAGAAAAGACATATCAGTAAAGGACACGGTTTTGGTTCGGCATCTTTCACCTCATGATGGAGGTTTTGATTCCTAATTGAATTACTGATGGTAAACGTCGTATTTCATCTTTTATCCGTTTCTTTTGGAAGGGAAGTTAACTGTATGTTTTCAGTGATGAGAAGTAAATATTTGAAAAATGTCATGATTACCACCTGGAGTTGCTGATAAAGTTCTTTATTTAACAACCAGTTTCGGTCCACATATGATCATGAAGTTCTTAAAAGCATTTACATCGTCGCGCTAGGTGAATATAGAATCATTGTCGTCAGATAATTAAACCATGAATTTGTGGCTGTTGTCAGATCGCAACATAAATTTACATTGTCAATATACAGGGTGTTTCAAAAATGACCGGTATATTTGAAACGGCAATAAAAACTAAACGAGCAGCGATAGAAATACACCGTTTGTTGCAATATGCTTGGGACAACAGTACATTTTCAGGCAGACAAACTTTCGAAATTACAGTAGTTACAATTTTCAACAACAGATGGCGCTGCGGTCTGGGAAACTCTATAGTACGATATTTTCCACATATCCACCATGCGTAGCAATAATATGGCGTAGTCTCTGAATGAAATTACCCGAAACCTTTGACAACGTGTCTGGCGGAATGGCTTCACATGCAGATGAGATGTACTGCTTCAGCTGTTCAATTGTTTCTGGATTCTGGTGGTACACCTGGTCTTTCAAGTGTCCCCACAGAAATAAGTCACAGGGGTTCATGTCTGGCGAATAGGGAGGCCAATCCACGCCGCCTCCTGTATGTTTCGGATAGCCCAAAGCAATCACACGATCATCGAAATATTCATTCAGGAAATTAAAGACGTCGACTGTGCGATGTGGCCGGGCACCATCTTGCATAAACCACGAGGTGTTCGCAGTGTCGTCTAAGGCAGTCTGTACCGCCACAAATTCACGAAGAATGTCCAGATAGCGTGATGCAGTAATCGTTTCGGATCTGAAAAATGGGCCAATGATTCCTTTGGAAGAAATGGCGGCCCAGACCAGTACTTTTTGTGGATGCAGGGACGATGGGACTGCAACATGGGGATTTTCAGTTCCCCATATGCGCCAGTTCTGTTTATTGACGAAGCCGTCCAGGTAAAAATAAGCTTCGTCAGTAAACCAAATGCTGCCCACATGCATATCGCCGTCATCAATCGTGTGGACTATATCGTTAGCGAATGTCTCTCGTGCAGCAATGGTAGCGGCGCTGAGGGGTTGCCGCGTTTGAATTTTGTACGGATAGAGGTGTAAACTCTGGCGCATGAGACGATACGTGGACGTTGGCGTCATTTGGACCGCAGCTGCAACACGGCGAACGGAAACCCGAGGCCGCTGTTGGATCACCTGCTGCACTAGCTGCGCGTTGCCCTCTGTGGTTGCCGTACGCGGTCACCCTACCTTTCCAGCACGTTCATCCGTCACATTCCCAGTCCGTTGAAATTTTTCAAACAGATCCTTTATTGTATCGCTTTTCGGTCCTTTGGTTACATTTAACCTCCGTTGAAAACTTTGTCTTGTTGCAACAACACTGTGTTCTAGGCGGTGGAATTCCAACACCAGAAAAATCCTCTGTTCTAAGGAATAAACCATGTTGTCTACAGCACACTTGCACATTGTGAACAGCACACGCTTACAGCAGAAAGACGATGTACAGAATGGCGCACCCACAGACTGCGTTGTCTTCTATATCTTTCACATCACTTACAGCGCCATCTGTTGTTGAAAATTGTAACTACTGTAATTTCGAAAGTTTGTGCGCCTGAAAATGTACTGTTGTCCCAAGCATATTGCAACAAACGGTGTAATTCTATCGCTGCTCGTTTAGTTTTTATTGCCGTTTCAAATATACCGGTCATTTTTGAAACACCCTGTATAAACGGTACTAGGCAGTGCACTCTTTCGCGTTGTACTAGCAATCTGCCTTAACGATACATAGCTATATACATAACGTGAAAGAGTGTACTGCCTAGCACAGTTTATATATTGACTATGTAATTTATATTGCGATGTGACAGAAGTGATAAATATCATCAGACGTCACTGATTTTAGATTCGCCTAATATGACGCCATAAATGCTTTTAAGAAGAAGATGGCGGTCTGTCGACCGACACTGATTATCAAATAAGGAATTTCATCAGCAACTCGCGACGGCAGTCATCACTTATTTCATACTGACTGCGGGGAGTGTTTCATCGCTTTGCTCTTCCATTCACGAATGGTGTGCGGGAAGAGCGACTGCCAGTAAGTCTCCATATGAGCTCAAATTTCGCTAATTTAGGCTTCCTGATCGCTACTTGAAACATAATTGGAAGGAACCAATATGTAACTTTAATTATTTTTATTTTTGGCACGTAGACCCTAGGAATTTCGACAGTAAACCTCTCCGCGAAGTAGAACGCACCTCTTGTGATGTTTTCTACCTAGATTTCGGTGAGGAGCCCCGTGACGTAGTTGCTCATGCTAAATGAGCACACAGAAAAACCCACTGCTCTATTCTGGACGGTCTCTTAAATCGACCAGCAAGAGTCCCAGACTGACTAGCAATACTGAACAATTCGTCGAACGCTAGTTTTCTGAATCTACTTCCGTCATGGATGAATCCGTCAGAAACTTCAGATTAATATATTAAGGTGTAAATTAATATATTAAGGTATGTATTTCACGACGTAAGCAAGTGTCCTGGAACAAAAACAAAACTTGGTGTAAACTATTTTCGCTAATAATTATATTATACCATGAACAGGAGCCATAATATGAAGACCACTGTGCCAAATAACTGCACAATTTTCAGTTATTAATAATAATTAATCAATCCAAAATACCATTTCCTAGACTTTTCTACTGTCATTGCTATTTCTTTCACTGAAATCAGCTTGCCAAAAGACATTCGGAAAGGCCAGTCCTGCAGACGTAAAGCAGTAACGCGTGACTTGCTGTCCTGCAAAACTGCCGCCCTGTTTTACGACCGGCAAAGTCAGGAAACCGCTATTAGCTAGGGAGGACGTCACCGCTTCGGTCATTAACCACGAACCGGTGCAGAATTCCAGTGAAAAGTGCAGGTGGCCATAGCGTTTTGCCTCTTGGCCTGTTGCCATCAAGCGGCCAAAGGGCTAGGGAGGGAGTCATGCGGATTTTTTCGCGGCGCTGGCTCGAAAGCGTTATTAATTTGCGACGGTCCCTTGTGTACACGGCGGAACAATGGAGCAACTTCTGAAAACAGTACGCCCCTTCGCAGGTAATTATCATATGCAGCTCCGGCAATATATTAATACATAACTGGCTGTCGTGTGGGCGCGCTTGTCGGAGCGGCCTGATGAAGTCTTCCAGGTCCGACACCAAAGTAACTTGTCATTTTGAAAATTACTCACTGTACAAATGTTTATTAGCGTAACGAACACTTGTAGTACATATGACACAGTAAGTTTACTGTCTTTCCGTGATTCTTCGATGGATTTCACGACAGAACAATAGTCTTGCATTAAAGAAACCGTTTACTTGTATCTGTCCTCTCGAACTTGAGTCAGTTTTCTAACTGCATATTCAGTAGGGGCAGTCATTTCTGCATATGCTGATAGATTAGAAAAAATCTGCAGAACCGTGTTGTGGTCCTTACAGCCTTGAGATATCGTCACGGATTCGTTTAGACAGAAGATACCAAATGGAAAAGGCACACCAAAAAGATAAACATCAGTGGTCGGTTTGGAAAATTATGGATCTAACTGAGAAGTTCTTCGACTCACCCACTTCCGTACCCCTCCTCCACATTGTGCGATTGACATGTCTTGAGATTGCGTAATTGTTTTAGCCAGTGTAAACTGTAAACTTACGTTGTTTGTGATGGAAACTATTGTAATAATACTTCCATCGTACATGTGTCGAGATACTTTGAGTCAGATTATAATACACAAGGTATCTGGGAGGTTATGCATTATGATTTTGGTCTTAACTGCATTTTATAAAAAAGGTGCTATTAAAATTATTCAGGCTACGTGTCCTCAGTTGGCAGAAACAAAAGCAAAGGCATGATGAAACATAGTGCCACTACATAGGGTTTCGCTTTCAAAAACACCAATGTGAGTGCCAGGCTTAACACCCTTGTTGGAGCGGTGGATCATACCTACTCCTTATGTTCACTCTGCATATGGTAAAATGGTTCAAATGGCTCTGAGCACCATGCGACTTAAATTCTGAGGTCATCAGTCGCCTAGAACTTAGAACTAATTAAACCTAACTAACCTAAGGACATCACACACATCCATGCCAGAGGCAGGATTCGAACCTGCGACCGTAGTGGTCGCTCGGCTTCAGACTGCATATGGCACACGCAGCTGTTGGGAATTTAGACCAGGTTACTGGTGCGTCATCTGGTGAAGCTACTATCTTTTTTCCTTTTGTCGACTAAGTCCTGGTGATGAAAGTTCCTTGCACCCAGCTGAAGACTTGATGTGGTTTCAGAACTTCGCCGGCCGCGGTGGTCTAGTGGTTCTAGGCGCGCAGTCCGGAACCGCGGGACTGCTACGGTCGCAGGTTCGAATCCTGCCTCGGGCATGGATGTGTGTGATGTCCTTAGGTTAGTTAGGTTTAAGTAGTTCTAAGTTCTAGGGGACTGATGACCACAGAAGTTAAGTCCCATAGTGCTCAGAGCCATCTGAAACATTTTTTGTTTAGAAATTCATTCCCAGCGTGTTTTAATGCCATCAGACATAAACTTTTCTTGCCTTACAATGTAAATGAGCGGTTCTGCTGAGAAAGGACTGTATTATAGAGTGTGTTGAGTGTCAGAGGCGGTTCTAGGCGCTTCAGTCTTAAACCGCGCGACTGCTATGGTCGCAGGTTCGAATCCTGCCTCGGGCACGGATGTGTGTGATGTTCTTAGGTTAGTTAGGTTTAAGTAGTTCTAAGTCCTAGCGGACTGATGCCCTCAGATGTTAAGTCGCATAGTGCTCAAAGCCATTTGAACCATTTTTTTGAGCGTAAGAGTACCATGAAAAAGCTGTTGCAAGAAGGCGCGAAATTCATCAGTGACACGACAGGTGGAAATGCTTTGCTACTTGGAACTGAAAGCTGAAAGAGAGCATACTGTATCGGAAAGAAAGCATTACTAACCGGGATTCTAAAAGTTAGGCAAGGTGATGCTGTGAAATGTGGTGGTAAATTGTCAAGTTATCTGTCTGTCGGCACCAAGGGCTTATCGGCACCAAGGGCTTACCTAGTATCTTCTAGTCAACAGCAACATCGGCGCCGTTCTCAAGGTCATATAGCACTGCACGAAAACGCGGGTAGCTTGTGGTCGGCAGCAGACGTCGCCTGATCCGTAAATTTGGATACTTGCAGGTGGCCCTGTGAGACGGTTTTCACCTGCTGCTCTGCTCGTGACTGACGTGTGGTGACCAGCGCGAGGACGCGCCGTGCAACAACCTTGTGTTAGCACCGCGCGTACCTTGAAGGGGCGATGTACGTCAGAGCTTACGCCGCTGCTGTTCGGCCCTCTTGGAAAAGCGAACACCCCAACATAGTGCGTCACTCTCTCACAACTCCATACTTTACGCTCATCTGTCAGTCTGTCTTAGCAAAATCTGCAGGTATAATTATCTGTTTATGGCCGGTAGTATTTTACACAGAAATCAACTGCGTTATTCAACGAATTTTGAAACGCTGTATGTTACGAGCAATATGTTCATCGTCAAGCGCAAATTTGTTAGTCTCAAGTGTCAAGGCCTAACTTGTTGTTGTGTAATCTTCAGTCCGAAAACTGGTTTGATGCAGCTATTCAAGCTACACTATGCTGAGAAAGCTCCTGCATCTCAGGAAGGAAGAGTGGGCTTAACGTCCCGTCGACGTCGAGGTCATTAGAGATGGAGCAAACACTCGGTTTGTGTCAAGGATGGGGAAGAACATCGCCCGTGCCCTTTCGAAGGAACCATCCCGGCATTTGCTTGGGGGTATTTAGGGAAATCACGGAAAACCTAAATCTGGGTGGCCGGATGCAGGTTTGAACCGTCGTCCTCCCGAGTCCAGTGCTCTTGATCTCAGAATAACTACGCAGTCCACATCCATTTCAACCTGCTTACGCACTCGTCCCTTGGTCTCCCTCTGCAACTTCCCCACATCTTCCTCCAATACTAAACTGACGACCTCTTGACCTCTCAAAATGTCTCCCATCAACCGAGCCCTCATTTCAGTCAAGTCACGCCGCAAGTGTCTTTTCTCCTCAATTGTATTCAAATCGTTCAAATGGTTCTGAGCACTATGGGACTCAACATCTATGGCCATAAGTCTCCTAGAACTTAGTACTACTTAAACCTAACTAACCTAAGGACATCACACAACACCCAGTCATCACGAGGCAGAGAAAATCTGTATTCAAATCTCCTCATTAATTACGCAATCTACCCATCTAATATTTAGCATTCTCCTGTAGCATCAGATTTCGGAATATTCTGTTCTCCTCATGTCTGAACTAATTATCGTACACTTTTCACTTCCGCACAAGGGTACACTCCAGACAAACACTTCCAGAAAAGACTTCATAACATTTAAATTTATATTCGATATTAAACAAATTTCTTTTCTTCAGAAACATTTTTCTCGTCTGTTCCCGTCGACATTTTATGTCCTCTCCACTTCAGCCACCATCAATTATTTTATTGCCCAAATAGTAAAATTCATCTACTACCTTTAGTGCCTTTTTTCCTAATCGAATTCCGTTAGCATCGCTTGAGTTAGCATCGCTTGATTTAATTCGACTACATTGCATTAGCCCTGATTTATTTTTGTCACTGTTCATCTGATATCCTACTTCGAAGACTCTGTCCATTTCGTTCATCTGCAGTTCGAAGTCCTATGCTGTCCCTGACAAAATTACAGTGTCATCGGCAAATATCTAAGTTTTTATTTCCGCTCCCTTGTCCGTTTCTAATGGTCTCAATGTCGACGGACAGTGAACTTAGGTTTGCCTTTCTTTAAGTTATCTTCTAAGAAAAGTAGCAGCGCCAGTACTGCATCGCACACTCCAACATTCCTCCGGTACCTAAACTGATGTTTCTCGGGGTACTACGAGTTTTTCCATTCTTCTGTTAAAAATTCGTCTCAACCATGAATCGTTAAACTCACAATTCGGTTATATTCACATCTGTCAGCACCTACTTTCTTTGGAATTGGAATTAGCACATTCTTTTTAAAGTCTAAGGGCATTTCCCCTCTCTTACATAACTTGCACACCATGCGGAACAGTTTTAGCATGGTTGTCTCTCCCAAAGCTCTCAGCAATTCTGATGGCCCTTGTTTCGACGTAGATCTTTCAGGGCTCTGTCAAATTCTTCTCGCAGCATCAGATCTCTCACTCCATCTTCATTTACTTCCTCTGCCCTTTCTATACGATTTCCTTCATTTCCCTTGTGTAACCCACCTTACAGTTTTTCCCTTCTTTGCTCGGTACTGGTTTTCCATCTGAGCTCCTGGTATTCACAAAGCTGCTTCTCTTTCCTCCGAAGACCTCTTTAATTTACGTACAGGCGACATCTCTCTTTACCATATTTATACATGCCCCACTCACAGTTGACATTACGGTTCTATTTTCGGCTGCATATCATAAATTTCTCAAGTCTCTACTCTCTCCCAATGCTGAAAGAGCGCGAGTGTGCAGTGGATTAGAAACGGGAATCGTATGCGATCCAACTGAATTTAGTTTTCCCTCGATGCCCCAAATCACTTTAAGGAAATGCTTAATGTTTCCTTAAAACAACGCCGCGATCGATTTTCCCCCTATACATGTCCCATTAGTATTGCATCTGACATGATTTCGATGTATATGAGAACATAACAAAAACGTCTTACGACTGAACTGAAACGGGTCTGCGCCTATCAGAAATTGCGTATGCTACAAATGTATCTTAGTGGGTAAGTAACGACAAATATGCTCGTATATCAACAAGAGCAAAGCGGTTACTCAGCATTAATATTCTGGAGCACACAACTATCTTAGTAATTATATGTAAAACCAGTATTTGACTCTTCCTTAGCAAAGAAAGGAGGACAGGTAGTGGCATCATTCGTTTGCCTAGAGTGTTTTACCTTTTATAACTTAGTCACAGTTGTGTGAAGCTATAAATGAATGCGAACAGTTTCGGCTGTTATATGCCATCTTCAGCTTTCTATTGATTGCTTGGACTGTAACCATGAATGGTATTTAAGATAATGTTTAAAATGCTGACGCGCCCATCGCGACGAATGTGACGTGTTACACCGTAAACGATCATTAGGGATTTGAAGAGGGCCTTAAATGGCCGAAATCGTTCACAATCATATCTTCTCCGATCTGTGGCTGAAATAAATACCCAGTTATTGCTATTTCCGTCGAAGGTAATAGTCAACCCTTATATTTTAGTTCCTCAAGCATTATAGAGCCTGCATGCTTGGGCCAATTTAAACACATATGCAGAATGGATGCATCATTTTCTGTTGCTCCCAAAGGTGTTAAATATCATAAATGTTCCAGAAAGTGCAAAGTGGAGACGTACGTTTTTATTTTTGGACAAAAAATGCATTTTGCTATGTCAGTGTATTGTAGACATCTGTATGACGTTTAGATCGATTTATCCCATTTTATTTTATTTTACCTTTAAGGGGCTCCGGAAAGGCTCAAAATCATGAAAAGTTCAATTTTTATTTGTTGCGTTTTCTGAATCTGCAGACTATTACCTTTTAATAGATATATAATTTATTCAATTCCGAAGACTACAACTATTTTTAAATTTTGTTTGAAATGTGTTCTACATGGGCGTGACCCACTGTGGCGCTGTTAAACTGCTGTCAAATGGTGTTATTATTAACGTCCGTGTTCATCAGGTACATTTTAGTGATGTGAGATAAAGTATGTGTTGTGGCTAACCTATTTTCAGAGACTTAGCAGCACCTGAACTGTTGAAAAAGTGTATTCACGGAAAAACTCAAAACCCCAATGAAAGTGTAAATAGTGTTATATGGTCGAGAATCCCCAAGACTGTATTTGTTGGAATAGAAACACTTCACTTTGGTGTGTATGATTCTGTTGCGACTTTCAATGATGGCAACATTGTAAGGTGCAAGGTATTTAGAAATATGGGAATGAAGATAGGTTCTAACATGGTACGAGCGATGCTTGCTTTAGACAAGGAACGCCTTCGGGCTGCAGACAGGGCTGTAAAGAGTCTAGAAATACAAGCAAGAGTAAACAGGAGGAGGAACAAGAGGAAGCTGGAGGAGGAGTTTGCAGAGGATGAAGATAATCCATCCTATGGACCAGGAATGCACTAAAAAGTTAATCCAATCTTTGTCGCTCGATTCCCAAAACTTTTATTTTCTCATACTAATTACATGTTTTCTAAGGATCTTCCAAACATATTTGTTTCAAACTTTCAGTAAATGTTACACAGTACCTTCTGCATAATTTAACACAGCCTTTTTCCAAAAAACTATATATTTTTGAATATATAAATAAAAAATTGCAAAAAAATGTTGTGAATTTTCATTACAATTGAAAAAAATCATCTTTAATAACTGAACTAAAATTTTGTAAAATCCCTGTGTTAAGTTGTAGCCCATATTCCAATAAATAATCTGTAAAAAGTTCAACTTCCTACCTCAAATACTTTGTGAGGAAAGATGTAATTTATAAGCGTTATTTTAACATTGCAAGTATAGGGCGTTCCGGAGCCCCTTAACTAGAATTTAACGCGTTTTTGTAAGCAAAGCCATTGCAGGCGTAACAGCTAAATTGGTCTATTGAGGACAGAGGAGATGTCGACCGTGGGCTGTTCGGAAAATACCTCGCTATTCGTCTCGGGCGATGGAGAAACATACTAGAAAATCGTCAAATGGGTCAAATGGCTCTGAGCACTATGGGACTTAACATCTGAGGTCATCAGTCCCCTGGACTCAGAACTACTTAAACCTAATTAACCTAAGGACATCACACACATCCATGCCCGAGATAGGATTCGAACCTGCGACCGTAGCAGCAGCGCGGTTCCGGACTGAAGCGCCTAGAACCGCTCGGTCACAACGGCCGGTTAGAAAGTCGTCAAGGGGATGCATAGCACGTGTGTTCTGCCGCCGACTATGAGACTCATTCAACGTTACTGAACTTAACAAAGTCCAGACCGTATTACAGTTGTATCAAAAAGATTCAGAAGAGTACTGATAGTAGAATGAGATTTTCACTCTGCAGCGGAGTGTGCGCTGATATGAAACTTCCTGGCAGATTAAAACTGTGTGCCGGACCGAGACTCGAACTCGGGACCTTTGCCTTTCGCGGGCAAGTGCTCTACCAACTGTGCTACCCAAGCACGACTCACGCCCTGTCCTCACAGCTGTACTTCTGCCAGTATCTCGATTCCTACCTTCCAAAGTTTACAGAAGCTCTCCTGCGAACCTTGCAGAACTAGCACTCCTGAAAGAAAGGATATTGCGGAGACATGGCTTAGCCACAGCCTGGGGGATGTTTCCAGAATGAGATTTTCACTCTGCATCGGAGTGTACGCTGATATGAAACTTCCTGGCAGATTAAAACTGTGTGCCGGACCGAGACTCGAACTCGGGACCTTTGCCTTTCGCGGGCAGTACCTGATCGTCGTTTCGAGAAAAAGGTGTGTAGCTGACAATTGTCTGATTCCCAGCTGTTTTACCCATGTATCTCTAGAAAGGACGTTAAATGCATATATGGCATCGAGTCGTGTGACATTATCTTTGGCCTCGAAACACGCGGCCAAAATTATAAGTTCTCTGCAATGCTCACTCTCAAGGTGTGGTTAATACAATGAATAAAGAAAATGAGAGACACATTGCGCATCATACTTTTAAAGTATTCTGGTCACTAACCGTGTTCGGCCTTTTCTATATTTTACCCCTTCTCGTACTCATCCCCATCCCTTGCAGTAATAGCGGTATGATGATCCCACAATATTTTTACAGAAATAATGGAGCATATTTACAACAAATTTTGTTGACATTGCTCCAAATCCGCAGCCAACGCTTTCTCTTAATGCCACAGTAAATTTTTCTAGATAACAAGTGATACGTGTGCCAAGTTTGACAGAAATTCTTGCAAGCATTACAGAGACATGCTGGTATGTCGCTGTCTTGCAAGCTTGCCTTCCCCCTCACCCGCCGCGACCCCCTCCCCGGACCTCTACTACCCTCAAATCCGGGCATGAGGCGTCATCTGACTTGCACAATGAAGCCTAGCGACTCCGGAAACTATGGACTTGATACTAATACTGGCTGTTATCAAATATCTTTACAAGTCACGTCACTCACTCCCACCCCTCCCTCTGGGTTGCTGAAGCGTATTACGCTCACTATAAAAAATAACACAAAATAATGAATCACGTATGCACAAAATTTGACTGAAATTACTCCAGTCGTTCCTGAGTTAAGCTTCTATGTCATCCCCTTTTCTCCACCATCTCTGTGAGTTATAGGTGGTCCTTACTCCCACAGAATCCTTCGCAGACATGCACACAACAGCGCAACGAAATTTCATCCCCATCGGATCAGCGGTATACGCATAGAATGTTATCACATACACTGAGGTGACATAACTCATGGAATAGCGATATGCGCATATACAGATGGTGGTAGTATCGAGTACACGAGATATAAAAGGCCACAACTGTACGCAGGTGATTCATGTGAAATTGTTTCCGACGTGATTAAGGGCCGCACGATGGAAACTAACAGACTTTGAATGCGAAATGTTAGTTGGACCTAGACGTATGTGACATTTCATTTCGGAGATCGTTGGCGAATTCGATATTCCAAGACATATAGTTCGAAGAGTGTGAGAATACCAAAATTCAGGCATTACCTCGCGCCACGGCCAACACATTGGCCGACGGCCTTTGCTTAACGACCGACAGCATCGGCGTTTGTGCTGAGTTGTCAGTGCTATCGCAGAAGAAACACTGCCGTGAAATAACCGCAGAAACGCATCCGTTAGGACAGTGCTGCGAAATTTTGCGTTAATGGGCTATGGCAGCAGACGACCGACGCGAGTGCCGAGCCATGGACCCAAGTTTCCAACAAGGCACCGGGCAAGTTGGCAATGGCTCCATAATGGTTATGTCTGTATTTATGTGGAATGGAACCGACCACTGACTGGAAATTTTTTGTGTTTGGCCACTTCGAGACCATTTGCAAACATTGATGGACTTCGTGTTTCCAAACAACGATGGCATTTTTATGGATGACAGTATGCCATGTCACCAGGTCACGATAGTTTGCGATTGGTTTAAAGAACATTCTGGTCAACTCGAACGAATAATTTGGCCACCTAGATCGCCCGACATGAATCCCATTGAACATGTATGAGACATAATCGTGCACAAAATCCTGCAATGGCAACACTTTCGCAATTATGGATGACTATAGAGGCAGCATGGCTCAGTATTTCTGCAGGGGACTCCATTGACTTGTTGAGTCCATGCCAGGTCGACTTACTACACTACACCGGACAAAGGAGGTCCGACATGATATTAGAATGTATCACCTCAGTTTATCACACTTATGGAATTGTTTATTAATGTGAAAAATGCCGAGTCGCTCCGTACTTCGAAATCCATGCAAGTCTATAGATCCCTCTACGTCTGGCTGACCGTCAGATCAGAGGTAGGAGGAATGCAAGAGCATTGGGTTCCGCTGGATAGGTCAGGAGTCCACTACACGCCGCAAGCGGCTACACGGGTAGCAGGGGTTGTGTGGCGTGGACTGGCCGTTTTTTTACGTTAGATGGCCTCGGGCAAGTACAGAAAGGGCAACAGCCTCAAAGGGTGCGGGGCAAAGTCAGGAAATGAAGGGACCAAGCAGCAATCGGTATTGTAATTGTAAACTGTCGAAGTTGCATTGGTAAAGTACCGGAACTTCAAGCGCTGATAGAAAGCATCGAAGCTGAAATCGTTATAGGTACAGAAAGCTGGCTGAAGCCAGAGATAAATTCTGCCGAAATTTTTACAAAGGCACAGGCGGTGTTTAGAAAGGATAGGTTGCATGCGACCGGTGGTGGCGTGTTTGTCGCTGTTAGTAGTAGTTCATCCTGTAGTGAAGTAGAAGTGGATAGTTCCTGTGAATTATTGTGGGTGGAGTTTACACTCAACAACCAAGCTAGGTTAATAGTTGGCTCCTTTTACCGACCTCCCGACTCAGCAGCATTAGTGGCAGAACAACTGAGAGAAAATTTGGAATACATTGCACATAAATTTTCTCAGCATGTTATAGTCTTAGGTGGAGGTTTCAATTTACCAGTTATAGACTGGGACACTCAGATGTTTAAGAAGGGTGGTAGGGACAGAGCATCGAGTGACATTATACTGAGTGCACTATCCGAAAATTACCTCGAGCAATTAAACAGAGAACCGACTCGTGGAGATAACATCTTGGACCTACTGATAACAAACAGACCCGAACTTTTCGACTCTGTAAGTGCAGAACAGGGAATCAGTGATCATAAGGCCGTTGCAGCATCCCTGAATATGGAAGTTAATAGGAATATAGAAAAATGGAGGAAGGTTTATCTGTTTAGCAAGAGTAATAGAAGGCAGATATCAGACTAATGTAAAACATTCGAAACGCGTCGTGGAAATAAATAAAACGGTGACTGGTAACAGTAAACTTGTTGTTTCATTTAATGTCAGTAATAGTCACGGTAAAGCCTAACCTAAAAATGTTCGCATGTGAGAAATATTTTAAATGTGTGTGTGTAATATATACTGTATGTGCGTGGTTAAAATATACGTGTCATATACGCACATGTATGAAGCCGTGGGCGAAAAGTTTACTAAGAGCTAAAGACCTTTTGACAGAACAAGAATCCAACACCAGACTGTAGGATCTGCAGGCTGGCGTTTGACCACTGAGCCAGCAAGTGTAATTTCATTCTGCCAGAAGAACGTCCCCGTGGACACTTTGCAAAAATTGAAGCACGCTATCTGTTGCAGGATATGCAAGGTTGTTTCGATTACGCTGAAGTTTCTCTGGGAAGCTCTTATACATCCGCCATACTTGCCCGATCTCTCCCATTACGATTTCCACATTTTGGAGCGCTGAAAAAAGACATTCGTGGCACCCGATGGCGCACGCCAGGGTACAGTAATGGTTCCGTAGGTAATCGGCAAACATTTTTCTGCCCTGGCTGTCTTGTCTTGCAGTGGGAAACATATATTAACAGTTATGGCGATTGGTACTGAAATAATAAACAGTTCAGTTACTTTTTTGTCATCTATCTGTTTTTCATTTGAGTGCTCCTTATACAATGTCAATGAGACTTTGTGCACGTCGTCATTATGTTCCTGTGTAGAGGAGCTTGAAAGCTTTTACAATAGAGATTGCAGGCGCGCCAAATGAACATCAGATTATAGGAGGGCCTAATGTATTTAGAGGCTGTCACTTTGACGTTTATGTAGCTGTAGATGTAGTACTTGAATGATTGTAGCTATTGTAGCAGGTATTCAGGCAGTTTATAGAGGTCTTGAAGCTTTTGAGGATAGAAACGTTACGGCACGGAAAACATTTCGGCTATTACAGTCTAAAATGGGGTTTTGTTGCCGAAGGAAAAGGAGCACCAAGTAGCGTCAATTTTTCTGCCGACTTCGATTTTTCTTTCACACCTCTCAGATGCGACTCCTGCAGGCCCGGAATCCCTCCGCCACAGCCCGTTGCAGCTGTTCTTCTGGGCTCCCTGCCGCGCACCCGGACACAGCGAAATCAATTCCCAGCTCGCCCCGGCCTGGCGTTCTTGCGCCGCTCCGGTGACGCGGTCTCCTGCCCGAGGTGTCGGTCCCTTCCCAGGCAGGATGAGGCAGAGGCAGGGGCAGCGGCAGGGCTGATTCAGCCGCAGTGGCAGCGGCTCCCAAAAGCCGCCAGGATTCACGGCCTGGCGGTCAGGCCGGCCTTCGCGCCATTAACGAGTCTGATTCACTTGCCCCGGCCGCCGGTTTTACTTACCTTCAGAGCGAAGAAAAGCGCAGCTCCCGGCCTTGCGCGGAGGAATCCGATGCGGCACCGTGGCTGCCAGCGGCGCATCCGCTCCTCTCCTTTGTGAAAGCTCTCCCTTTTGAATTTTGCGTATATCACTGTTTACACTACTGGCCATTAAAATTGCTACACCACGAGGATGACGTGCTACAGACGCGAAATTTAACCGACAGGAAGAAGATGCTGTGATATGCAAATGATTAGCTATTCAGAGCATTCACACACGGTTGGCGTCGGTGGCGACACCTACAACGTGCTGACATGAGGAAAGTTTCCAACCGATTTCTCATACACAAACAGCAGTTGACCGGCGTTGCCTGGTGAAACGTTGTTGTGATGCCTCGTGTATGGAGGAGAAATGCGTATCATCGCGTTTCCGACTTTGATAAAGGTCGGATTGTAGACTATCGCGATTGCGGTTTATCGTGTCGCGACATTGCTGCTCGCGTTGGTCGAGATCTAATGACTGTTAGCAGAATATGGAATCGGTGGGTTCAGGAGGGTAATACGGACCAACCATTTGCACGAACAGTTCGACGACGTTTGCAGCAGCATGAACTATCAGCTCGGAGACAATGGCTACGGTTACCCTTGACGCTGCATCACAGACAGGAGCGCCTTTGATAGTGTACTCAACGGCGAACCTGGGTGCACGAATGGCAAAACGTCATTTTTTCGGATGAATCCAGGTTCTGTTTATAGCATCATGATGGTCGCATCCGTATTTGTCGACATCGCGGTGTACGCACATGTATTCCTCAACGCCATACTGGCGTATCACCCGGCGTGATGGTATGAGGTGCCATTGGTTATACGTCTCGGTCACCTCTTGTTCGCATTGACGGCACTTTGAAAAGTGGATGTTACATTTCAGATGTGTTACGACCCGTGGCTTTACCCTTCATTTGATCCCTGCGAAACCCTACATTTCAGTGAGGATAATGCATGACCGCATGTTTCAGGTCCTGTACGGGCCTTTCTAGATACAGAAAATGTTCGACTGCTGTCCTGGACAGTACATTCTCCAGATCTTTCACCAATTCAAAACGTCTGGTCAATGGTGGCCGAGCAACTGGCTCATCACAATACGCCAGTCACTACTCTTGATGAACTGTGGTATCGTGTTGCAGCTGCATGGGCAGCTGTACCTGTACACGCCATCCAAGCTGTTTTTGGTCCAATGCCCAGGCGTATCAAGGCCGTTATTACCACCACAGGTGGTTTTTCTGGGTACTGATTTCTCAGGATCTATATACCCAAATTGCGTGAAAATGTAATCACACGTCAGTTCTAGTATAATATATTTGTCCAGTGAATACCCGTTTATCATCTGCATTTCTTGTTGGTGTAGCATTTTTAATGGCCAGTAGTGTATTTAGTGGTTCGTAGATGAGACATAAAAATGAAGTCTACTTATTATTCATGACGTATCCGTAATTAAGGGCTATCGTCTTGCTAATTACACGTGAGTAAGAACTGATGTAAATGCCAACACAATGAATACAGGGCGTCAAAGGAGGAATGGTCAGCATCCAGAAATGTGAAAGGAACTATCAATCGAAGCAAAAACGTTTGCTAAAAATGAACTCTGAAATACGAGCACTTGTTCGTCTCCGCTAAATCAACCCCTCGTCAGGTCGTGAAGAAGCAAGGGATGTCCATCGGCTGCCGTGTCAAATGGTTCAAATGGCTCTGAGCACTATGGGACTTAACATCTGTGGTCATCAGTCCCCTAGAACTTAGAACTACTTAAACCTAACTAAGCTAAGGACATCACACACATCCATGCCCGAGGTAGGATTCGAACCTGCGACCGTAGCAGTCGCGCGGTTCCGGACTGCGCGCCTAGAAGGCTGCCGTGTCATCCTTTGCCATGAGCCATCATTCGGATGCGTTATGGATGGGCGTGTGGTCAGCACACTGTTCTCCCTATCGTTTTTTACACTTTCCAGACTGTTGAGCCGCTACTAGTCGGGCAAGTAGCTCCTCGGTTGGCATCACGAGGCTGAGTACGCTCTTTAGCGGTTCTCCCGCCAAATAAAAATCCTTGGTTGTACCGGGAATCGCTACCGGGTCCTCTCAATGGCAGCCATCTACGCGACCACATTTTTTTTTTTTATTATTATCTGATTGACATGGTATTTCCATGAAAATCAGACAGCCATAGTCAAATCATCATTTAATATCAGCTGCAAAAAGAAAGTCTACAAATTAGTTCAAGCACAAACAATTATTAAATTCTGAACGTGAAGACTGACCCATTACCCCACCCTTCTTGTCAATTTTTTTATATGCATGTGGAAGAGAAAAAGGTGACAAAAGAAAGCTACAAGGGAGGGGACTCGAGCTCAGGGAAGAAACAGGGATCACCGAGGAAACCACTCAGCCTCGGAGGCTGCACGCTATCTGCTTTCCATAATTTCAGAGAAAGTATTATGGACCAAAACAAGAATAAATGTCTAGTCAACACTGGTTCTGAAACACCTTAAGACTTACGAGCACTTGTTCATCTTCGCAAATGTGAAAGACATCTCTTTTATTAAACAAGTGCTCATTTGTCTTAAGATATGCACTTCACAGCCCAAATATACTCAGCAGTTTTTTCTTGTTTTGGCCATGCTATCATCTCTCAAAATATGGAAGGTAACGCCCTCGTGGTAGAAAGCTTTGTTTCACAGTATCGAAGATGAAGAAGTGCACATTGCTCGTAAGATATGTATTTTGGAGTCCATGTTAACTACACTTTTTCGCTTCCAATGGACTGTCTTGTCTCTGAATACTCACCATTCCTTCAACGACACCCCATTTAAACTTTTTATCCGTTCCCAACAATGAATGTCCCTAAGTATGTGTTCCACAGCCACCCTTTTGTAATCCACGCTGGTAATTTGCCATTGCAGAGACGTCACGATTTCATTGATCTTGATTCTTTCATCGTTACCGGTTGCAACTTTTCTCCTAAAGGTTGTTCAGACATCTAAATTCGAAACAGTAATTCAAGTTCTACTCACACTAAAAGACTAACATTCGCTTCTCCTGTATAACTTTTATTACGTATACCATCAATTACCAATAGCACTAGTTCTTAAAAAAAGCTTACTCTTAAAGGAGTTTTTAGATTTTACTGCAGATGATCACGTTTATTACTCGACCAACACTTCTAGATACAGACGCGAGGAGTCGCATGACCTATTGGAATAATGCCGGTGCACTAGACAATGCTCCCGCCGTCGAAAAAAGGCGCGTAATGTCCGAAGGTTCCAGAATATCACACTCGCCGGCTAGCGCTTGCTAACCAAGGGATACGAGTGTAGCAGACATAGTACTCTTACTCCGTCCATCAGGAATAACGGTGTTATATAGTGCAACAACTACGGAAGATGTTGGTCCCACTGTCGGAAATAAAAAGCAACAAATATGAGTCCGAGGACAACAGATAACAAAGCTATGGGAGCGCCAGTACTGGTAAGAGTACTCTCTGCTTGTGTGATACACTAGATCTTTGAGGTAATGTGTGTTTCTCTGTGGCTTACAAAACAATAAGTGGAAGCAATGTTATTTAGATAAGTCCAAGTAAGAAACGTTACTCTCTCTGTGGAGTTATGAACATAGTTCATTTAGTTATTTTCCAGAGAGTTACAACAACGAGTTAAAGTTTCTTTTTTTAAAAAAAAAACCAAATGCGTGCAAATCAATTTAAATCTACACACACTTTTTGCTGGTCTGTTACCGTCGCGCCTTTACAAAGAGCTTGTTTGTCGAAGTGATTCAGGAAGTAAAAACTTACTGGCTAATGGAGCTCTTCGATGAGGATGTCTCGGGACGCAAGGCAAGGCTGCTTCATTGGCAACATGTCGATGTTCTCCTTGGGTGTGTATGCCATGTTTGTTACAAGTCAGTGTCGGTAGCAGACCGAACTTCAGTGCTGCACCTCTCTAGAAAGAAACTAAATAAGCTACGTTCACGCCATCGCAGAAAGAGTGTCGTCTCTTACGTTTTCCTACGTAAATATTCCTTCCGCTGATTATTGTGACAGTTACAGAGAAAAAACCTTACCTGACACTTCCTGGGTACAGGATGTCCCAGGAGGAGTGATCCATATTTTGGAATGTGACAGGAACGATCATTTAAAGTAAAATAATTCTTATGGACATTGCCTATTCCGAATGGTTTTCGGGCACAGAACACATTGTTAATAATTTCCTGTATTATTCAGTACATTATCAAGTTTACAAATGTACAACAGTTAGTAAACATTACAACAGGCGTTTTACAAAATATCAACAGCACAATACATATTTTTGACACAATCACCTTTAAACGTCATCGTACACTTCGTTTTACAGCTGTTGTACAGCTCACAATTTTCGAATATCCCACCGTCAACTTCACTTATTTTGTGCACTCTTGGGAGAATGTGTTGCGTTGTTTGTCTGTGTGCTTCTGCACGTTGCTAATGAGGGCAACAGAGTCCGGGACGCGACCAAGCAGTTTATCTCGGGTATTTATCTTTCGTTTGTACACTTCAGATTTAATACAATCTCACAAACAAAAATCTAATGGCGTAAGGTTTGGCGCTCATGGTGGTTAATTAATGCCAGTTAACTGCACTACCACGACCAATTCGGCGATTAAGATAGGTGCAGTTGAGATGTTCCCTCACACGTCTGGTAAATAAATGTAAATGTCGTGTGGCTAGGACCTCCTGTCGGGTAGTCCGCTCGCCTGGTGCAAGTCTTTCGATTTGACGCCACTTTGGCGACTTGCGCGTCGATGGAGATGAAATGATGATGATTAGGACAACACAACACCCAGTCCCTGCACGGAGAAAATCTCCGACCCAGCCGGGAATTGAACCCGGTGCTTAGGATTGACAGTCTGTTGCGCTGACCATTCAGCTACCGGAGGCGGACAGAGGTCTGGTGAAATATGGAAATGGTGCGTCATGCAGTCCACGTGGCGAAAAGAACGTCTCCAGGGTGTTCAACAAACGATGTCCCAAAACATGCAAGTAATTCTGTCCTGTCATTCGGGAGGCTGGGTGGGTAAGACACACACGTGCGTGCCACTAGCCTAAAAACAAATGTACGTTAAATGTGTTCTCTCTTAGAAACCATTAGTCTAGGAAAAAGGCACAAGTACATATGATGTTCTTTGCTTGAAACGAGCGTTCCTGTCATGTACTTAAATATTGACCAATCCATCTGGGGCACTCCTTGTATGTACACTCCTGGAAATTGAAATAAGAACACCGTGAATTCATTGTCCCAGGAAGGGGAAACTTTATTGACACATTCCTGGGGTCAGATACATCACATGATCACACTGACAGAACCACAGGCACATAGACACAGGCAACAGAGCATGCACAATGTCGGCACTAGTACAGTGTATATCCACCTTTCGCAGCAATGCAGGCTGCTATTCTCCCACGGAGACGATCGTAGAGATGCTGGATGTAGTCCTGTGGAACGGCTTGCCATGCCATTTCCACCTGGCGCCTCAGTTGGACCAGCGTTCGTGCTGGACGTGCAGACCGCGTGAGACGACGCTTCATCCAGTCCCAAACATGCTCAATGGGGGACAGATCCGGAGATCTTGCTGGCCAGGGTAGTTGACTTACACCTTCTAGAGCACGTTGGGTGGCACGGGATACATGCGGACGTGCATTGTCCTGTTGGAACAGCAAGTTCCCTTGCCGGTCTAGGAATGGTAGAACGATGGGTTCGATGACGGTTTGGATGTACCGTGCACTATTCAGTGTCCCCTCGACGATCACCAGTGGTGTACGGCCAGTGTAGGAGATCGCTCCCCACACCATGATGCCGGGTGTTGGCCCTGTGTGCCTCGGTCGTATGCAGTCCTGATTGTGGCGCTCACCTGCACGGCGCCAAACACGCATACGACCATCATTGGCACCAAGGCAGAAGCGACTCTCATCGCTGAAGTCGACACGTCTCCATTCGTCCCTCCATTCACGCCTGTCGCGACACCACTGGAGGCGGGCTGCACGATGTTGGGGCGTGAGCGGAAGACGGCCTAACGGTGTGCGAGACCGTAGCCCAGCTTCATGGAGACGGTTGCGAATGGTCCTCGCCGATACCCCAGGAGCAACAGTGTCCCTAATTTGCTGGGAAGTGGCGGTGCGGTCCCCTACGGCACTGCGTAGGATCCTACGGTCTTGGCGTGCATCCGTGCGTCGCTGCGGTCCGGTCCCAGGTCGACGGGCACGTGCACCTTCCGCCGACCACTGGCGACAACATCTATGTACTGTGGAGACCTCACGTCCCACGTGTTGAGCAATTCGGCGGTACGTCCACCCGGCCTCCCGCATGCCCACTATACGCCCTCGCTCAAAGTCCGTCAACTGCACATACGGTTCACGTCCACGCTGTCGCGGCATGCTACCAGTGTTAAAGACTGCGATGGAGCTCCGTATGCCACGGCAAACTGGCTGACACTGACGGCGGCGGCGCACAAATGCTGCGCAGCTAGCGCCATTCGACGGCCAACACCGCGGTTCCTGGTGTGTCCGCTGTGCCGTGCGTGTGATCATTGCTTGTACAGCCCTCTCGCAGTGTCCGGAGCAAGTATGGTGGGTCTGACACACCGGTGTCAATGTGTTCTTTTTTCCATTTCCAGGAGTGTAGATACGAATACTGAATACCAGATACCCTCCGACGTACACGGTACAGTTGATTGTAGAACATAGATGTAGACGGAGGTTACTACGGCGATGTGTCACTTCTTCGATTACAAAGCAGTACAATCTGCCGCACCGTCTCGGCAGCGCACCATAAAAACATCAGAGATTCGAGACGAAAACATTATTACAATCGTCTTGACAAGAAAAAGAGAAGGCCTGTGAGCGGTCGTAATGTACGACAAGCAATAAAAAGGCAACGAGTCTGGAGGCAGGCATCCGGAACAGCGGCGGGCGGATGGGCAGATAGGCGGGCAAGGCCGCGCTCCAACCCAAGGCAAGGCGAGGCAACCGCAGCCAAGGCTAGGCAAGGCCGCGAGAGCTCGTCGCGTCAGCGCCGCCGCGCCAGCCGAACACGCCACCGCATTCCAGTTACTCCCTACAAAGCGAGGCTCATCGTTTCTGGCTGCCCTTTGGGGTCGTGCTCTCGGCTGTTGGGGACGCCAGAAGTCGAGAGCCTCGAGCTAGTGGACTCATTTCTGCCGAATCTGTCTAAAGTGGGTCCCCAAAACCGTCTATAATAGTTTGAGCTTGGATCTCATTAGGCTGGCTTCATTGACATTTTCCGTGAAGAGAGGTTTTCTTCCAGCACTGTTTGGAAAAAAACTTGCAATAAACTGGCGGGAAGCAGCACTTTCCAGAAGAATGCTGTTACCGGGAGCGAGGACTGACTAATGGAAACGCCTCCTTTCTTCTTCTGAGACTGTTCTGTTAGTTGAGTACAAGCGCTGATGACCTCGCTGTTGAGCGCCCTGTACATAGCACCATCACCACCACCACCACATTCTGAGACTGACTGGATGGAAGGACTGAGCGTTAATTTCATGGAACCGATGACAGCTCGAAAAAATTGTGGACCAGCCAGCAGCCATCCTGGATCCAGAAGGGACATCTACACCTACTTCTATGCTCTTCACACCACTGTGAAGTACATGGTAGAGGCTACTTCTCACTGCATTACTTATCTGATTTACTTCCTATTCCATTCGTATGCGGAGCGCGGCAAGAGTGATTCCTTAAATGCCATAATTAATCTTGTTTTCGCGGTCGCTACAGCAATGATACACAGGGAGTTGCAGTATATTTCTAGATTTATCGCTTAATGCTGCTTCTTGAAACATTTTAAACAATGTTTACTGGAATAAATGGCATCTGTCTTCAGGCGTCTACCAGTTCCGGTTTCTCAGCATCTCCGCGACACTGTCCAACGGGTGGGTCAGACAAGCCTGTGGCCATAAGTGCTGCTCTTCTTTGTAAACGTTCAACAAGCCGTGGTGGTCCTATTAGGTATGGCTCCCGCGCACTTAGACTGTGCTGGCGTAAGCTGGCGCCAGCACACCAGGTGGCAAAGAGCTTGCGAGAAGATCGATAGAGACCAAAGACAAAACAAAATGGCTCTGATAGCTATGGGACTCAACTTCTGAGGTCATCAGTCCCCTAGAACTTAGAACTACTTAAACCTAACAAACCTAAGGACATCACTCACACCCATGCCCGAGGCAGGATTCGAACCTGCGACCGTAGCAGTCACGCGGTTCCGGACTGAAGCTCCTAGAACCGCTCGGCCACCGCGGCCGGCCGACTGTTACTCTGAAGTGCCTCTAAAGATAATGGTCAGAAGTCTTGGCGGCCAGCTTAGTTTGACTCCGTTGCGCATTTTCATTCATGGTCGGCTCCTGAAATCTTTGTTAATTCAGTTGTATAGCTACACTCAATTTATCATTGGTTTTTGAGTAATGAGAAGTTTAATCTAGTATCACGGATCAAAGCGAGGCTAGCGATCCATTTTCAGAGTGATTTTACTTGTGTAGTCGTGTAGAAAATTAATCCAGGTCATCCAATGAGCGTTTCCTGGTAAATCTTCGGACCATTACATCACGCAATGTCACTCTCACACAGCATATCGCTAAAAGTACGTGAATTTTGGCTACGATTTCAAGCGAGATTTTTGCCCACGCTACTTTCTCTCCACGGGCTACAAGAAGAAACGTTTCATCAGTTCCGTGAAGCGGGGGAAATGTAAATCCATGCAGAGGTTTCAGTGTGTAGGGAAGGGTGCTGTACCTTTGTAAACTGCTCAAACTTCCGCCTTTGGCCAGCTCTGTAATAAAATTTTTAAATGATGACATTCCGTGTGCTGTAGTCTTTTTCTGAAATTACAAAAATTATTGCGCAGAATTAAGATTTTTCCAAATGTGAAAACAAGTTCCAAGGTACAAAATGGTCATGTACCTAGGAACAAATATTCAGTCGAAATAGGAAAGCATTCAAATCGAAAAGCCTTGTCAATATGGTACTTGATAGCCTATATTCTGTTACATTATTATGTACTTCACATCGATAGTCAGTAAGTGAAATCAAAGTAAGTCGAAGTATTATCAGAAACCACATGAAGTTAAATATATTTTTAAATAGCTGCTACTGGAAACTAACACAAATTTCCATTTTCAAGACAGGAGTAATCGTTACGATGTTAAAGAAACTCATTCCTTATGCAAGTATCACATGTTACAAGGTAAAAGATTTTCTTCTATTTCAAGATACAAGATGTTGCACGACCAACGAAGTTAGGTTTAGCTCTCCTAATGTTACATAAACAGTATTTTACTGACCATTAATGTACCTTAAATATCTTCTACAGTACTTAAATGTGTAGAACGTGAAGTATTTACAAACGCTGCGCAACAATATTATCTCTGTCAACAACAAAAACTGCAGAAAATGATGGAAACTGCTTATGGTGGTCACTGGTGCTTATTCCTTCATATTATTCTAATATCTGTCTCTAGAATGAAGAACCGACCAAACAACATCGTGTGTCGCTAGGTCCACTATTCTCTCGGTATGACACTCTCCCCTACTGCATGTACGTCGCACGCGAAGGTATACTGCAGTCCTCTGGTCTCACGTAGAGGCGGTAGTGTTTCTACGCCGAGCAGCTCTGCTTTTGTGGTTTTTATGTTCTTCCTCGTGTGTATTAATACAAATTGTGAACAGACTTTCCATATTCGCTGACGTTCTCAAGTGGCAAGAAATCATCGATTTACGTTCGTAGGATTCGTTATAGTAGTTACGTCTCCATTGAGGTGAACTGTGAACTGTTAGATCGTTTGTACACACCGAGGTTTAGGGTTGGTGGTGTGTGTGTAGAGGGGGGGGGGGGGGTGTTGTGCACCCGAGGGAGCAAGCAGGACGTTGTCTGTTGCCTATTAGATTGATTATATCACAGTCTGCGATTTTTATATGCGTATTTCAAAAAAAAATTAACACAGGGAAGTACATACATATACTAATTCATATAAGCATCTAAATAGCTGCGAAAGCAGTTCGTGAAGTGCGTGTGTGCGAGGGACTCTGCCGCAGTAGGCACACAGCATCCTTCACCCCGAGACTGCTCTGAGCCGCAGCTGTGTGGCCTTGTGTGTTCCCTTACGCAATCTCGCCGAAACACATTCATGTCTAAGAGATATTGCTAAGAACTCTTCTCCCAAGAACTAGGTATCATAACGAAGATTAAACTATACGGAGTAAAAGACAATCTGAGCAGTTCTTTTAGATTGGTTGCTACGGTCGCAGGTTCGAATCCTGCCTCGGGCATGGATGTGTGTGATGTCCTTAGGATAGTTAGGTTTAAATAGTTCTAAGTTCTAGGGGACTGATGACCTCAGATGTAGAGTCCCATAGTGCTTAGAGCCATTTGCAGATGATGTTGTCATTTACCGTCTAGCGAAGTCATCAGAAAATAAAAATCAATTGGAAAATGATTTAGACGCCATACTGTATGGTGCAAAAAGTGGCAGTTGATTCTAAATTAGGAAAAGTGTGAGGTCATCAACACGAGTACTAAAAGGAAACCGTCCAATTTCGGTTACATGATAAATCACATAAATCCAAAGACTGTCAACTCAGCTGAATACCTAGGGATAACAATTACGAATAACTTAATGTAAAAGGATCACATGGGTAATCTTGTTGGAGAGGCGAACCAGGGACTGTGTTTTATCAGCAGAACACTCAGAGGTTACAGTAGGTCTACTAAAGATACTGCCTACAATACGATTGTCCGACCCCTGCTAGTGCACTGCTTTGAGCTATGGGATCCTCATCAGATAGGATTGGCGGAGAATATCTAAAAAGTTCGGGAAAGGGCAGTTCGTTTTGTATTATTGTGAAACAGGGGAGAGTGTGTCCACGGATAAGATACGCGACTGTAGCCCGCATCTCGTGGTCGTGCGGTAGCGTTCTCGCTTCCCACGCCCGGGTTCCCGGGTTCGATTCCCGGCGGGGTCAGGGATTTTCTCTGCCTCGTGATGACTGGGTGTTGTGTGCTGTCCTTAGGTTAGTTAGGTTTAAACAGTTCTAAGTTATAGGGGACTTATGACCATAGATGTTAAGCCCCATAGTGCTCAGAGCCATTTGAACCATTTTTTAGATACGCGACTTGGGATGGTAATCATTAAAATAAAGGCGTTTTTCGTTGCTGCGAGATTTTTTCTCGAAATTTCAAACGCCAAATTCCTCCTCCGAATGCGAAAATATTTTTTTTTTTTTTTTTTTTTTTTTTTTTGAAACCCATCTACACAGAGAGAAATGATCATCGTAATAAAATAAGAGAAATCACAACCCGCACGGAAAGATCTGAGTGTTTTCCTTTCCCGCGCGATGTTAGAGAGTTGAATGGTAGAGAAATAGTGTGAAAGGGGTTCAGTGAACACTCTATACACTTAAGTGTAAATTGTAGAGCAGTCATGTAGATATAGACTTGCAAGGTTATAACATAATGATTCGAGTGTCAACTGCTTACTCTGGTAGGAGTGAAGCTCCGTGACGTGCTCACCTAACAACGAGAGGAAAAAAGAACACTAAAATTCATTGAAAAGATTTTTATATTTGCAGATGTTACAAATGAAAAAGCACTAAATAATGGTGAAATACCCTGGCAGATTAAGGCTGTGTTGTAAAGCAGTACTTGAATCCAGGATCTTGCTCTTACCGACTATCAAGGTGTGACCCCCCGCCTGCACTCACTGCTTAAATTCTGACAATAATCCTCTCTCAGGTTTTAACTTTCAAAGTAGTTCTCCTGCATTCCTGCTCTAACACTTCTGTAAGTAAGGATATAGAGCAGAAGTGGCATACCCGTAGTCTAGAGATTCTTTACACAGTGAATCTTTCACTCTGCAGCGGAGTGTGCGCTGTTTTCAGACTCTCTGACAGATTAAAACTGTGGAGTTTAGAATCGGAGAGAGAGGCACAGGCACAATTAAAGATGCGCAAAGTATCGACATAGGTGCTTCGATAGCTCAGTAATTAAGAGCAGTACCCGCCGATAACAGGTTCCTGGTTCAAGTCCGGTAGGAAGTACCAAAAGAGAGTACACGTCCCCCACTGCAGAGTAAAAAACTTATTTTAAAGAAGAATGGCCGGCAGATGTGCAGATTTGTAGTAGAACAACTCGTGATGTGTAAAAAAGAACAAAGTAGTAAATCCTCATTGGCAAGTTCAAAAAACTTGAGTTTGCGTTTCATTTGTAAATCAAAACTGCCGAATGCGAGTTGCCTGTCATAACTTTAGCAGCAATAACGATAATGAGTCGAAATGGCGTACAGATAGCGCGAAAGAATTTAATGAACGACAATTTGTGGCAGTATGGAGTTAATTTCTTTCAGATTCTGACTGCTGTTTGTTTTACGAGCCTAAAAAAATCGCATTTATCGGCGTTGACGGTACGATTCTTAGAAAGAGCCTCTTAGGGGCTCTCGGATATTTAGGTTGTAGAACAGACGTGACATGATCGCCTAACAAAAATTTTATATGAAGAGTGGCAGCTGTACCATTTCTCCCGTGTCGTTTAGGAACTAGTACATCGTGGTGCTGTTAAACTTCTACTGTGTACTTCATTTGTAGAACAGTTGCAAGAGTTTAAATTCGAGACTGAATTTGTCATTGTAACATTGGCGACTCAGACACGTGTGTTGTGCGTGTCAGAAGGGCCGCTGTGCCCTTCAGAGAATACGGGACGCTACCTTGAACTGAACCCAGTACGGGAGTACGTTTTTTTCCTTATTCCCAAGGCTCTTATTGCCATAGAATAAATTGTCTCTGGCGAAAATTAAGTTTTTGGTCTTATTTAGAATAAAAAAGGGATACTCGAGGCACATTTTAGTAAATGTGTAAATCTCCAAACACATTTCATTCATAATTTGTTTATACTTTCACTTGGCTGCAAACGTACTGAGCTCTACTAATATGCGTATACAGGATATATCTCTCCATCGAAACATATAGCTAGTGTAGATCCCTACCATAAAAATTATACGCCATCACTGTTACACATTAATTGTGGTAACGCGACTTCTTTGTAACTGGGCGATGGTAAAACGTAAAATATGCATTCAGAAAGAATCGGGTTAAAATACATGTTCTGATAACTTCGTTGTTAATGACACAAATTACGTCGATACGGCGTAACGCTTATTACATATTATGCTTCGCACGGCGGAGTTAAAATGTATATGACAGGCAGTTTGCAAACATACATAGAAATATACCAAAAATGTTGAAAAAGACGTCAGTCGATTACATAGCCAAAGTATGAAAAAGCTTTCTCAAACGGTTTTTAATGGACTGAATCCTAATATGATAGCAAAAAGCCGTATTACCTGCAATTTTTTACATTTATCACCACCGGCCGCAGCGGCCAAGCGGTTCTAGGCGCTTCAGTCTGGAACCGCGCGACCGCTACGGTCGCAGGTTCGAATCCTGCCTCGGGCATGGCTGTGTGTGATGTCCTTAGGTTAGTTAGGTTTAAGTAGTTCTAAGTTCTAGGGGACTGATGACCTCAGATGTTAAGTCCCATAGTGCTCAGAGCCGTTTGAACATTTATCACCCAGTATCAAAATCTGTACTTTTAGTGATTTTAATTAAATTTATTTCCTATACTACCTGAATTAATAAAAACATGAAGTTGAAATTTCGATGGCAGTGGTTGCAGTATGCATACCGTAATCAGAATAACAAGCTCTTTAGTTCTTCTTATTTTTGCGCAAGAACCATGTGGATCCGAAATAAATTCTATCACCATCTCTATAGCTAATGACACAGTTCGTGAATGGCTCACCATGGAGAATGTTTCAAGCATCTATTCGAGACGTTTCCTTGTCTGTCAGATGTGATACTCAAGGAAGGCATGTTTTTAACATCTGACAGTAGAAAATTAATGTTTGGTTCCAGTTTTAAAACAAAATTTGCTGTGAGTCAGAGGGAGGTTTGGATATCATTCAAAGAGGCTGTTGTTAAGTTCTTAGACAACAAAAAGGATCAACATTAAACTTACGTTGTAGCTAACAAGATGGAAAAGTTTAAATCTGATATGCCTCTAGATTTAATTTCTGAACAGTCACCTTGACTTTTTATCAGAAAACCTGGACGATTTCACTGAAAAAAGGAATGCTTTCCTCAAAACACTGAAGTGGTAGCAGAACAGTATCAGGGCTGTAGCAATACAAAAATAATGAGAGATGTATCGTATTCGTTGCACTGGAGTGCAGCACTTCTGATATTACGAGCGGCGTTCAACACGAAATGCAAACATTTTTTCTCAGCTAATTCCGGTCAAAAATGCAGAATTTGTTGTGGGATATCACGGAATCTTCTCGCTTCAGCTTCTATGGCTTCATGAAATTCCGATCGGTAGTGACGTTGTACGTAGCTTTGAAAGTGGCATTTCTAATACAGCAGGGAGTTGTCACTGAGTTTCTCTTGACGGAAAATCAGAGCATCGCAGATATTCAGAGGCGCTTGCTGAATGTCTACGAAGACCTAGCGCTGGACAAAAGCACAGTGAATCGTTGAGCGTGGCGTCTGTCATCATAGAAACGAGGACGCGCTAATCTGTCCGATCTCCCGCGTAGGGTGGATTTAGGTTTTCCGCGATTTCCCTATATTGCTTAAGGCAAATGCTGGGATGGTTCCTTCGAAATGGCACGGCCGCTTTCCTTCTGCATCCTTTCCTAATCCGTCCTTGTGCTCCTTCTTTACTGGCCTCGTTATCGACGGGCTGTTAAACACTAATCCCCTCCTTTTCTTCCTCTCTCGTGGGCCGGCAAGCCTCACACAGCTGTGACTCCTGCAATGTTGGAACGTGCGGACACTCTCATTCTAGGTCTTCGACGGATAACAATCAACCACCTCGCTACACAATTGGACGTCCCTGTTAGTAGCACTGACACACACTCGTTCACTAGTTGGGGTACTCACACGTGTGAGACCACTGTGTTTCTCGTTGCCTAACAGAAGGCCATAAAAAACAACGAAAGTCCATCTACGCGGAATTGCTTGCGCGCTACGATGAAAGTTATTGATGCAGTAAGACCCTGGCTCCGACGTCGACCAGTAGGGCGTGCATACAGACTTTTCCAAAAAGATAGCGTAAGGCCGTCGCATAGAACGGAGGTTATGTTGAAAAATAGAGTTTTGTAGACAAAAGAGTAAAATGGCGTACTGGAACCCTGAGTAAAACCAACAAAAATGTATTGCATTATTTTTTCCGCCCTCGTATTTCATGTATTGCATATTCATTTATTTTTCCCACAGTAACTTCATTCATGTCGTAAGAGTTAAATTAACTGAATAAGCATTTGTATCCCGTGCGGCACGGTAAGCCGTGGTCCTTCCTGGTATCATGATCCTTTTCTAGGAAGGAGAATCGTCTATGTCTGTCATAGGAGGACAACCAATGGCAGTGAATATTTGACTCAGGCGTAGACGTTAGTTCGGATAATGGTTAAGGCGACTGATAGAGAGAAATAGGAAATTACTGTTCGTGTCGCGGTCAGGTTTTGTCAACAGCATACAGAGAGATGCACAATATACTTAGCTTTTGTTCGCACTGTAAATATACTGATGGATAAACAATTCGGAACACCAAGAAAGAGTTGTGCGGCATAAACGAAAGTTGGTAGACGCGTTTCTTCATGGGAAAGATGACCTCTATTCAGATATCTCTCTGATTTTATCCTCATGGTCACTTCCCGAGATATACATAGGAGGGAGCAATATACTGCTTGACTCCTCGGTGAAGATATGTTCTCGAAAATTCAACAAAAGCCCGTACCGAGCACTGAGCGTCTCTCCTGCAGAGTCTTCCACTGGAGTTTATCTATCATCTCCGTAACGCTTTCGCGATTACTAAATGATCCTGTAACGAAGCGCGCTGCTCTCCCTTGGATCTTCTCTCTCTCTCTTCTATCAACCCTATCTGGTACGGATCCCACACTCGTGATAAATATTCAAGCAGTGGGCGAACAAGAGTACTGTAATCTACTTCCTTTGTTTTCGGATAGCATTTCCTTACGAGTCTTCCAATGAATCTCAGTCGGGCACCTGCTTTACCGACGATTAATTTTATATGGTCGTTCCATTTTAAATCACTTCTAATGCCTACTCCCAGATAATTTGTGGAATTAACTGCTTCCAGTTGCTGACCTGCTATATTGTAGCTAAATGATAAAGGATCTTTCTTTCTATGTATTCGCAGCACATTACACTTGTCTACATTGAAATTCACTTGCCATTCCCTGCACCATGCGTCAATTCGTTGCAGATCCTCCTGCATTTCAGTACAATTTTCCATTGTTACAACCTCTCGATATACTACAGCATCATCCGCAAAAAGCCTCAGTGCACTTCCGATGTTATCCACAAGGTCATTTATATATATTCTGAGTAGCAACGGTCGTACGACACTCCCCTGCGGCACAGCTGAAATCACTCTTACTTCGGAAGACTTCTCTCAATTGAGAATGACATGCTGCGTTCTGTTATCTAGGAACTCTTCAATCCAATCACACAATTTGTCTGATAGTGCATAAGCTCATTCTATGTTCATTAAACGACTGTGGGAAACTGTATCAAACGCCTTGCGGAAGTCAAGAAACACGGCATCTACCTGGGAACCCGTGTCTATGGCCCTCTGAGTCTCGTGGACGAATAGCGCGAGCTGGGTTTCACACGATCGTGGTGAGTTGATGTTAGTCACGAATGGCTTTAGAGCGACAAAGACTTCATTATCAACACCTCATTGAACTTTAACGAGGTCGTATAAAAGGGCTACTGCAAGCTGGATGTTGCTTCTGCGATACTGCGGAAAGACTTGACACGAATGTAGCCACTGTACAAGACTGATGGAAGCGGTGGTCACGAGGATGTACCGTCGCAAGAAGACCGCGCTCCAGACGGTCACGTGGCAGCACCGAAAGGAAAGACCTCTCCAATCGGGCACAGATAGGACATCATTTGGACGACAACTCCGTTTTTATCCGTGACAAACATTAACCGTCCCTGTATTGACCAACTAAGTACAACACGCATGGAAAACCACCCCACAAACTGTCATCAATACAATGCATGCACATTTGCATGCTTACGTTCAACATTTTGGCGGTTACACCGGTTGTGAATGTACCGGCATATCACATTTGAAGTGGCTTATTTCGCTCTTACATTCATCCGTGATCTTGCATTGTTAATCACTTACCGATGTTATCGAGACAAATGTATTCCCGATATTTCATTGCTGTACATTAATTACTTTTTGATGTTGGGATTTTTTTTCGTTAGTGTATAATTAACTGGCGGTAGTGTAGGACATTCTTGGCGCGCCGGACTATCACAATGAGGAATTCTGAAGTAGAGCTTTGGCCTACATAAACGCTGGTGGCGGGGGGCTGGTGGCGGGAGGGTGTCTGTCGGCCATTAGTCGGCCGCTGACACTGGTGGGCGGTACAGTTACGAGCCGGGCCCGCAGCGCATTATGCGACATGTGGGGCAGCGCCGCCCACCACACGCGCTCCAGAATACTCCGTGCCGGAGGACCACTTGCACACTGGCTTTGGAGCCCATTCCGGCTCTGTAACCCAAATCGCTTGCCGCTGTCCTCCTCCCCGTGTCTGTATAGCAAATGGACACGCAGGTTTAGAACACGCTGTAATGATGTGCCTAGGCGTGTCTACACGCCGCGGCAACGAGCGGCCACATCTACCTGCTTGGCTGCCCGCTGTTACTCAGAACGACTGCTCATTCCAGCACACTCACGCAAAACCTTGATGGGCTGTGGTTCCACAAACGCTCGTTCGGATCGAGATCCGCATAATTTGGACGACCAGAGAACAACTTTGGAGAACTGATCTTGCTCTTCCAGTCATTTGTGGATACTTATAGCTGTGTACCGAACCACATTACCGTACTGAAAACTCCCATCCTTCTCAGGAGAGAATCATCATGTACGAGTGAATCTGATATCCAGTGATGGATCTGTAACCATATCAGTCTATAGGGGAGGACGTGTGAATTAATGGATCTAGAGAATGCCAATCAGGCTTCTGTAAACGTCGCAGCACAACATCTGCCTTAATAAAGGTAACAGAGGACCTGTATCTTACCATGTAGCCATAAGAGGCAACTATCATGTGGTTCTTAGTCTTCAGCAAAGCATTTGACATTTTATTTTCCAAACTTAACAGCCTAAATTTCTCGCCTAGTACAGTGCAACGGTTTCGGTCGTACCTGACGCCTCGCCAGCAGTGCATCATGTCCGGCACCATATACTCACAATGGAGGTAGGTAGTGTCAGGCGTTTCCCATGGATCAATATTAGGTCCTATACTCTTTTCGCTGTACGTAAATCATGTGTCGTCAGCCTTATCCTATTGGTAAGAGATGCGAGATCTGCTCTTTCTTTCATTTATTGACGTCTCGCTAAAAACCTTCTTAAAAGAGTTTGCAATTAGCGGATCCAAGGACTCTGATCCTGTAACTAGTTGTTGTTCTTTTGGTTGTTACTTAAGGCTGTACACAACGTAAGTGTCCAGGGACTTCTTTATTGCAGTATAATGCCCTGATTTATGCTCTGTACAAATTTTCGGTTGTTACTCCAGAACACTGTACCAGAAAATTGCTACCCTGCTCTGTACTTGTTCCATCGTAGTTCGGTGCGTGTCACTTGAAGGTGAGGTGTTGACATGGCAGAATCCCTTTTAACTGGTCAAATGTGAGTAAGCTAATACCGTTCCTTTAGCACCGACTTTCAAACTGTGGATTTTCTGGCTCGTAAACGCCGGACCGTAACATGTGAGACAGGCGCTTAATACCTGACGTTGTTAGGAAGATCACGCTATCTGCACTCAGTCTTGGTGAAGTACAGGTCTTCGCAGAAAACACAAATTTAATAAAATAATATACTTTTGACGATACTTTAAAGCTAAAGGTTCCGTAAGATAAACTGGTTCTCGCTTTCAAGCAGATCGTTTCCTCTTTGGAAACTGCAATAAATTTTATGCTGATTATACTCCTGACTAAATAACTCATACTGCAAGTGGTGTAGATCGTTAATCAAATTCTTCCATCCGTAATGAAAATATCCAGATTTACTTATGTTACGTTACTAAAATGAATTTTGAGAACTTATCCTATTGACAGTGCACTGATGAAGAGGAGGAACAATACTTCCTAATGTACAGAAAAGAGGGAAAAGGCCTTAATGACGCAACGTGTCGCGGCATTCATATGGAGTTAAGTGAGGCGACATGGACGCTGGGTGGCCGGAAGAGGACGTGTATGAGTAATCTAGATGTTGTGAAACAAATCTGCGAAGTTCGGTAGCTTTGCGATAAATTTCATAAACAACCGAGTATAACTAAGTGGCGAATGGCTTTGAGATCAGGAACTTCGGGTCAGCCAAATTTTAGACGGGAAAATTCTTCATAATTCGGGACCAGCTTTGGCTTTGTCTGGAGTTAATACTGCGGCGTCTCCATGGCGCGCTGGTTAAACAGAGACGGCGACTTATAAACTAAATATAACTAACTGTTGTGACCAGGCGAAACTGTGGGTTCTTTGAGTACTCGGCGAATTATTACTTCAAACTAGAACACATGAAATTTTAGTTCACTTTATTACATAAGTGAATAAAAGATAAAGACACACTGGTCCACAGGAGTACTGGATAATTTACAAGTGCCAAGGACTAGCAGAGCATCATTGGATGCACTAACCAAGAAACTGTTCTCCTGGGTACAATGTTCAACATTAAAAACACTACAATTTCATTTGAAATTTTAGCTAAGCGTTGGTCCCATACTATACTGAAGCGCCAAAGAAACTGGTAGAGGCATGCGTATTCAAATGCAGAGATATGTAAACAGGCAGAATACAGCCCTGCTGTCGGCACACCTATATAACACAATAAGCGTCTGGTGCAGTTGTTAGATCGGTTACTGCTGCTACAATGACAGGTTACCAACATTTAAGTGAGTTTGAACGTGGTGTTATAATCGGCGCACGAGCGATGGGACACAGCATCTCCAAGGTAGCAATGAAGTGGAGATTTTCCCGTACGACCATTTCATGAGTGTACCGTGAATATGAGGAATCCGGTAAAACATGAAATCTCTGACATCGCTGCGACCGGATAAAGATCCTGTAAGAACGGCACCGACGACGACTGAAGAGGATCGTTCAACGTGGCAGAAGTGCAACCCTTACGCAAATTGCTGCAGATTTCTGTGCTGGGCCGTCAACAAGTGGCAGTGTGCGAACCATTCAACGAAACATCATCGATATGGGCCCACTCGTGTACCCTCGATCACTGCACGACGTCTCGCCTGGGCTCTTCAACACCAACATCGTACTGTTGATGACTGGAAACATGTTGCATGGTCGGACGAGTCTCGTTTCAAATTGTATCGAGCGGATGGACCTGTGCGGGTATGGAGACAACCTCATGAACCCAGCGACCCTGCATGTCAGCAGAGGACTGTTCAAGCTGGTGGAGGCTCTGTAATGGTAGGGAGGGGGGGGGGGGGTGTACAGTTGGAGTGATATGGGTACCCTGATAGAATAGATACTACTCTGACAGGTGACACGTACGTAAGTAACCTGTCTGATAACCTGCATCCATTCGGATCCATTCTGCATTCCAACAGACTTGGGGAATTACAGAAGGACAATGCAACACTCCAAACGTCCAGAATTGCGACAGATTGGCTCCAGGAACACTCTTCTGAGTTTAAACACTTCCTCTGGTCACCAAACTCCCCAGACATGAACATTATTGGGGATATATCGGATGTCTTGCAACGTGCTGTTCAGAACAGATTTCCACTTCTTTGTACTCTTAGGGATTTATGGACAGTCCTGCAGGAGTCGTGGTGTCGGTTGCCTCCAGCACTAATCAGACATCAGTCGAGTCCATGCCAGGTCGTGTTGCGCATTTCTGCTTGCTCGCCGGGGCTCTATACGATATTAGTCAGGTGTACCAGTTTCATTGGCTCTTCAGTGTTTAATGTTAATTGCTGTAGCTGAGGTCGCGAAATGGGGCTCTTGTATACTCAACACTATACTGACCTCAGCTTGAGGGTGCTGCTATGCAGAGAAAGAGGCGTGGTCTTCTGGAGCGCCTCCCATTCGTCGTTGCGGATTCCAGCGAGTCCGCCCGCATCTCGTGGTCGTGCGGTAGCGTTCTCGCTTCCCACGCCCGGGTTCCCGGGTTCGATTCCCGGCGGGGTCAGGGATTTTCTCTGCCTCGTGATGGCTGGGTGTTGTGTGCTGTCCTTAGGTTAGTTAGGTTTAAGTAGTTCTAAGTTCTAGGGGACTGATGACCGTAGCAGTTGAGTCCCATAGTGCTCAGAGCCATTTGAACCATTTGAACCAGCGAGTCCTCGCTAATGTCTGTGGTGTCGATTCGCGATGTCTGGACCGACTGCGACAGTTCTGTGGAGAACACCGACGATTAAAAGAGAATGCTGACAACTCGTGATTTGGTTAGTACCGTGATAAAAGAAGAGAGACCGACATCCAGCACTGCATATTAGGGTTCACACGAACTCTTTCTCCGCCTATGTTGACTGAGAAACGGGTAGTCCCAGAATGCTAATGTAGGAGGCAATGGTCCTGTTAGCTCAGCCGTGCTGAGATTCGCGAACTTTTCTTCGGTGGTTTATTTGCATTGAGACCGGCAGCGGCGCTGCAGTAAATCAGGAGAAACACTTCCGCAAAGCAGGGCCGATACAATCTGCAGCGTTTCCAACCGTCTGAGTGTGACCGCTGCGCGCGATTTACGTCCATGGCAGCCATGTTTACGAGCGCAGCAGGGACCACTGCAAACGCCCGGTGCCAAGGACAAGCGGATGTGCAGCCCAGCTACACGACACCTCCCGTTCCTAAGGGCGAACAGGACTCAAACGACAGGTGGGCACGGAATGGTAGACACAGAGGTTCCGTCGGTGTAGTTACTTTGGGCTTGGCAGTCCTGCTGCTGGGGGGCACCGGTTCTGCCTGAAATGCAAATAGACTTGGAAAGAACTCACTAGGTATGTTACACGATCTGTCATTTTCTTCCGCAGTAACAACAAATATCTCCCAGCCATTATGAATAGGGGCTGTCGGGAAATTAGTGTGTGTGGCATGTATGGGAAGCAGAAATGTAGCTCTCAGACACGCGATCCACGTGGTATTCCGGATAAAGTGATGTGGTGTAGCGGTAAGATGCCAGAGGAATGAGGTTCAAATCCTAATATGGCTACCTAAAAAATAGTTTTTCCGTCGTTATCCTAAACTGACGATCGCTGCTAAGTCTCCGTCACAGACGTTACCACCGACTTCCTGCCTCGACCTAGTTCAGCTGAGCTTGGGATCTGTCTTTAAGAAACAACTCCCCCCTATCCCCACCCCCGTGCCCACCGTCATTACGACATTGAACTAAGTAACTGGTTGATGTATCTATAACTGTGCATTTTCTTTTCGAATGACGGTTTTTACCAGAAGTTTCAGTAGCACGTAGTACAGTGTGTATTTGCATCAAGGCAAATGCTTGGGTGTCTTTACGTCTGGTACTGGCAAGAGGCAGAGTGGTTGGGGCTGTAGCGAACCAGGAGGCGTAATGAGAGACAGTGAATTTCATTCGAGAGTATGGCGATTCAAATTACTATCCACTGATTTAGAGTTCGGTTTTTTAACGCTTGCTTATTAGTATTCACCAAATGTTCTTGGTATCAAAACTAACAAGGTGGCAGGAAGAGAACCCCTTACACAGAAAGTAGTCGCTGTTAAGATCTGGCTAGCCTGCGCTAGGAACCATACAACTCGTCACACTGCCAAATACGTTTAGGTAACAAATAAACAAAAAAATGTAGCAACGAAGATTGGAAGTAAGCTACAACAATTTATTGCACTACTTAACTTTAGTATGAAGATGGTTCGTGGCGGTAGTTTACAGTTTTTAACTCTGAGCCAATTCTGAATCCAGTGAACGAATAACTGCGGTCAGTTGCAGAATGTGCAGTCCCCGGCACTTCTTGGCGGCGACTGTAGATACGGCCCTGATCCTAACTTTTCGGTAAAGTTAAGAAGACCAATAAAAGATAATAAGACATCTAAAAAAGGTAACATAATAATAAGTTTATTTGCAATATATTTAAATGCTGGAAGTTCTTCTCTGGTGCTGGGTTATATACAACGAGAGTAATGTTCTAGGCGGTAACAAACAGTCACAAATGTTGATGCAATCTGATAAGACACGACACGTGGTAGTAATTGCTTGGTAGCGTCGGACTCGTCGATGTATTTTTCTCATTGCAACCTTCCGTACTTAAGTTGATATGATTTCGAAGATTCACTAAGTCTGGGGTGAAGTTCTGAATTGCGGCTACTTAAAAATACGTGCCTGCCAATTAGAGTCGCAGGCACTGAGATCATGTGCATTCGGCAACCTCTGAATGGCAGCCTCTTCTCCCCCCCCCCCTCCAAAATAAAAAATTTAAAAAATCAGAAACAGCGAGTGATGGACGAGCAAGCTCACCCAGTGTGACGCTGGCGACAGATTGAAATGTGCAGTCCTGTGAGTAGCAGGCGGCATGCCGGGTGCGGCCGGCGAAGATGACGTCGGTACTGCAGATTCTGTCTGTAGGTACTGTTGCTGATACTGTCGCTGGTATTTGGCGCTGTTACTGACTTAGTGGAGTCGTGTATCTGTCTATATCCGCGTCTGGCTGACCGATGTCCACCTGGCGAGTTTTTGCGTGGTGTGAGGCGCATAGTCCGATTTGTGTGCTTGATGTATGGTTGGTTTGTTTTTTGAGTCGCCACTGTTCTGTCAAGCTTGATACGACCCACCACGAAGTTCTCTCCTGTGCAAAACTTTAAATCGCAGAACAGGAACTGCAATCTAAGTCTTTAATTATTTGCTGGATGTATTCGTCTCTGCCTTCCTCTAGATGCCTTAACAGATGTCCTACTATCCTGTCCCTTTTTCTTCTCAGTGTTTTCTATATATTTCGTTTCTCGGCGATCCAGCGGAGAACCTCCTCTTTCCTTACCTTATGCGTTCACCTAATTTTCAACATTATCCTGTAGCACCACATCCCAAACGTTTCTATTCTCCTCTGTTCCGGTTTCGCCCGTGTTTCGTTTCTGTTGATGGATACAGCGCAAGTAAGTCACTTAAAGGAAATTCCAGGATGGCTACTTTCGGACAAAATATCCACGTACAATTTCTTCCCCGTATCTGATCGTCTCTACTGAGCTCGTTGTTCATATGCAGAGTGGTCTATTCCAAAACGTAGATCGAATAGAGCCTCTGTCCTGCAGGAAGCATTATGAAAAACTGGATGAAAGTTGAAGTATGACGTCAGTAAGACGTCGGGATCGGTAGGGTCAGAACAGTAGCTCGAAATGGCTGGCCCAACCTTTCTCAAGTCACCATATCGGTTTTCATCTTATTGCATGGGAAACATAATCAGGGTGGGCAAACGGTGATGTGGAGCACGCTTCTGTCGAGTACCATTTCAGTGCCCTAACCATTGGATTACTTGTTACGCTCTTTCAGGAAAGTCATAGAACATTCGTTTGTATTTTTTCACCTGAAAGTAACTATTTGCGGGTAATTACATCCGGAAGAAACTAGTGTTTCCTAACGTCTCAAGATAAATAACAGTGCTTACAGTTAACCTCTGTATGAAACACGCATTAACATCTAAGTTGCATGAAATACAACACAAACAAAACACGCACTTAAAAACAATACTACAAATGAATGTAGAAAGTTGCTGGCAGTGCATTTATAACAATAACGTGATAAGAAGGAAGACACTCTCACGCTCGGTTGATTTATTGTCTTTCCATTGCAGCTAAAATTATATCACTGCACATTAATTCATATCATGTGAATTGTGCTCAAGCTCCATTCCTCAATAAGTTTCATTAGACCTATCAAATTCACACGTGAGGAGATTATTACTGTAGAACACATTAGTAATGACGAGCAGTTAAACAGTGCAAAAAAAAAATGTTCAAATGTGTGTGAATTCCTAGGGGACCAAACTGCTGAGGTCAACGGTCCCTAGACTTAACACACTATTTAAACTAACTTATGGTAAGAACTACACACACACATATGCCCGAGGGAGGATTCGAACCTCCGGCGGGAGGGACCGCGCGGTTCGTGATATGACGCCTCAAACCACGCGGTCATGAAAACAGTGCAATCATCCCCGATGCTGCCTACACAAACGATGTGAAAGTCGACTCCAGTAAGTAGTAGATTTCTTAATGGCCAGAGTCGATACGCAGACGTTCAATTCTTGGTCACGTAGGCAGTGTTTCTCGAAGAATTCCATCGTGGATGTCGTTAGAGAATTAACTCAGCGTTAGCGCTGGATACATTATGAAGGCCATATGCGTATCTGTATGGGAGTGATAAAATCTCCCCGATATCTGCCCAGCGTCGTGGCATCGCATCAGCTCAGTAGGGCGACGAGCTGTGTTGGTAAACAGGAACGTGAGGACATATTTTCATTTTTCGTTCTTCGACCTCATGCGTGCTGTGGGTTCAAAATGGTTCAAATGGCTCTGAGCACTATGGGACTTAACATCTGAGGTCATCAGTCCCCTAGAACTTAGAACTACTTAAACCTAACTAACCTAAGGACATCACACACAGTCATGCCCGAGGCAGGATTCGAACCTGCGACCGTGGCGGTCGCACGGTTCCAGACTGAAGCGCCTAGAACCGCTCGGCCACACCGGCCGGCACATGCTGTGGGTCTACTTGAAAAGAAAAAGGAGCGTGAACGATGGGTAAAATGTTAATACGTTTGAACTCGAAATGAACCTGCTATCGTAATTCTATCATTTTGTCATGTAAGATGTAGCAACTAGTTTCATCTCACGTCATTCCTCTCTTCTTTTTTCAGTCACAACTTCTCAGCATAATATAATTATTCATTACTTCTCATTAACAGTCTTTATAGTTTTCATTTCCTTACGGGTTTAGTACCACAGTCGTTCATCTAGAGAGCTACGTGGGTGTGGTGCGTACTGTTACTTCACTTTTGCTTCTACTAGTCAAGCTTACAAAATTTTATTTGTCAAAATTCCAGTCTAAATAAGAACGGGACTTTAAAGTGCCATATTAGGACAGCCGCACATTGAGTATAGACTCATGGAATATAGCTAATACCACTATCATTGGTGCCGCTATATTAATCTGTGATCCTCCTTGGGAGTCTTACCGCATAGAAATAATAGACGAAGTAGAGAGGATCCACTCTTACCTGTTAAGAATAATGAATGAAGATGAGAAGAAATAAAAGGAGAGCAGCGCGTTTCGTCATAGGTTCGTTTAGTAGGTGCAAACGCATCACCGACATTATCGCTCAACCTGATTGACGGGTGCTAATAAAGATGCGTTGTTTCTCAGATGTTGTTTAGTTCCTAGAAGAGTCAACCAGTCTCCTCCTAAATAGACTACGCAATAGAACGATGAAGGGAAGATTAGGAACACTCGAGCTCACACGAATGCTTACCGACAACCGTTCTTCGCGCGAACCCTTCGCGACTAGAATAGGTGAGGGAGGAAGCGACCGAGGTACACAAGTACCCTCCGCCCCATACCATAAGGCGCCTTGCGGAGTACGGACGTTGAAAACCATACTGCCACACCCAGGAAAAAAGATTTCCAAACTTACATGGAATCTGCAAAGAACATTAGATGTATAAGCAATTCAAGCACCTGACGATGGCAGCTCGCTGCCGAAACGCCTTGTAGCAATAACCAACAAAATATTATAAATTATTACGTGAATGTGTTGTCTAGTGGCACTGCAGTTCGCTGTGTCAGCACGAGAAGTGCAGAGCAAGCGGGAAGTGCCGCAGATTTTCCCTGTAAACATCGTGACGCGTCGGCTTTCGTTTTTGCCATAATGGAGCCATAACGGCTGCCCCGCAGGTGTAAGAGGCGTGACGGATGCTAAAAATACGCGTTCGCCAGCGGAAGGCGACGCCAAAGAAAAGAAAATGACTTTTAGTGCAGATAATAGCAGCCGAAAATAGCTGCCGAGATAGCGATCGCGGCGTGAGGGCACGCTACGCATGTGCGCCCTTGCCGCAGGCCGCAGAGCGTACCTCATAAAACATAAACACTGGCATGCTGGGGAGGGGGAGGGGGGGGCGGTGCGTGCACAGCGACCGCAGCGGAGCGGCGCGGCAACCAGGATGGGATGGGATTGTTTACGGCGCCGGCAGAGGCTAAACACGTGTTCGACAGCAGCAGCAGCACACGCTTTACGAAACAGACTCTGGCATTCCGGTACACGGCCCGGGCACGCCGTTACCTTCCCACGGCGGCTGTCTCCGCCTGGAATTCACATTTGCCAGAATACCACACGGTACCGCAAGCGTAATGAGATTTAAAAATTTTTAGCGTTTTTTTTACATTTATAGTTACTTCATATGTCTTCATTCCCCCTCTCGTTCCCAAGGTCAGAAGAGCTGTCTCGGGTGCAATGACATCCGCTCTTCAGCAGACAAATGCTTCAGTATAGATACAGGGTGGTCCATTGATCGTAACCGGGCCAAATATCTCACGAAATAAACGTCAAACGAAAAAACTATAGAGAACGAAACTTGTCTAGCTTGAAGGGGGAAATCAGATGGCGCTATGGTTGGCCCACTAGGTGGCACTGCCATAGGTGCGTTTTTTAAAGTAGGAACCCCCATTTTTTATTGCATATTCGTTTAGTACGTAAAGAAATATGAATGTTTTAGTTGGACCACTTTTTTCGCTTTGTGATAGATGGCGCTGTAATAGTCGCAAACGTGTAAGTACGTGGTATCACGTAACATTGCGACACTGCGGACGGTATTTGCTTCGTGATACATTACCCGTGTTAAAATGGACCGTTTACCGACTGCGGAAAAGGTCGATATCATGTTGATGTATGGCTATTGTGATCAAAATGCCTAACGGGCGTGTGCTATGTATGCTTCTCGGTATCCTGCACATCATCCAACTGTCCAGACCGTTCGCCGGATAGTTAAGTTATTTAAGGAAACAGGAAGTGTTCAGCCACATGTGAAATGTCAACCACGACCTATAACAAATGATGATGCCCAAGTAGGTGTTTTAGCTGCTGTCGCGTCTAATCCGCACATCAATAGCAGACAAATTGCGCGAGAATCGGGAATTTCAAAAACGTCGGTGTTGAGAATGCTACATCAACATCGATTGCACCCGTACCATATTCCTATGCACCAGGAACTGCATGGCGACGACTTTGAACGTCGTGTACAGTTATGCCACTGGGCACAAGAGAAACTACGGGACGATGACAGATTCTTTGCACGCGTTCTATTTAGCGACGATAAACAATTTATTAAGAACGTTCTAAGCGCAATTTCAGGAAACTGACTGGTTCTACACTGAGACAACAAAAGTTATAGGACAATTTCTAGTATCGGGTAGGACCTCTTTTACCCGCCGTAGTGCAGCAATTGGGTGTGACGTGGACTCATCAAGTCGTTGGAACCCCACCACAGAAATACTGAAGCCATGCTGCCTCTATTACAATCCACAGCTGCAAAAGTGTTCCGTGACAGGACTTCGCGCGCGAACTGTTCTCTCTTTGGGATTCACGTCGGGCCATCTGGCTGGGCCAAATCATTCGTTAGAACTGTCCAGAATGTTTTCAACTATGGCCCGGTGACATGGCGCATTATCATCCGTAAAATTTCCATCAATTTTTGGGCACATGAAGTCGATAAATGGCTGCAGATGGTCTCCATATAGCCGGACATAATGATTTCCAGCCAATGATCGGTTCCATTGGACTACGTAAACACAGTCCATACTATTAAGGAGCCACAGTGCCTTGTTGACAACTTTGCTCCATGGCTTCGTGAGGTCTGCGTTACACTCGAACCTTACCACAGCTCTTACGAACTGAAATCGGGACGCATCTGACACGACCACGGTTTTCCAGTCGTCTTGAGTCCAACCGATATGGTCAAGGGCCCAGGAGAGGCGCTGCAGGCGCTGTCGTGCTGTTGGCAAAGCCACTTGCGTCAGTTTTCTGCTGCCGTATTCCATTAACGTCAATTTTCTCCGCAGTGTCCTGACAAATACGTTCTTCGTACGTCCTACATTGATTTCTGCGATTATTTCAGGCAGTGTTGCTTCTCTGGTGTCGCTGACAACTCTACGCAAACGGCGCTGCTCTTGGTCGTTAAGTGAAGATAGTCGGTCACTGCGTTGTCCATGATGAGAGGAAATGCCTGAAATTTGGTATTCTCGGCACACTCTTGACGCTGTGGATCTCGGAATACTGAACGGCCTAACGATTTCCGAAATGGAATGTCCCGTGCGCCTAGCTCTAACTATGATTCCGCGTTCAAAGTCTGTTCGTTCCCATCTTGCGGCCGCATTACTTTCGAAACCTTTTCACATAAAGAGCCTGAGTAGAAATGACAGCTCCGCCTGTGCACTGCCCTTTTATATCTTGCGTATGCGTTGTTAGCACCATCTGTATGTGTGCATATTGCTGTCCCCCGATTTTTGACCCTCAGTGTAAGTGCCAATAAGAAAGATTTCGTTCTAAGTGCCATTAATGCAGAGGCACCACATTTTATTTGTGATAATACAACTATAGAAATACAGCACAAACATTTTAGCTAATAGAACTGTAGCCAAGAAAAAACATTTCTCATTTCTTTTACATTTTTATAAGAGAATGACAAATTCATGAAATAAATTTCTTAGTGTCAACTTCTGTTGCTTTCAGAACCTCATTCTCGCGATCGGATATAGTAAAGCTAACTGTTAATCTCCCAGTGTTGTTGCGGGAGAAATGGAAACATCATTAACAGGTCTTTCCACTTTGCAACCGACAAAAAATGCTTGTCTTACAGATGAATTGCGGCAAGGCATATATCTGCCATTGTCTTCTTTCTTTTGATTGCATTGAGATTTTGCAATCCTTCTTTTTAGGAGTAAGCATTTGAAATAGTTTTCTAAGATAGACGAGTATGAAACACATTGATCATATTGCATTTAGATATCCTATACGCCTGCACTGACAGCAGTGTTTCAACAGCATGTTTAAAATCAAAGAATTCAGTTGTACACACTGAAACGGTATTTGGAATTCCCGTGAGAAGAGCTGCTTGCCACGGAGAACATGTATTTTCAAGTAAGCAGTGTTTGAAACAGTTTGTCCTGGATTTGATACTTGGAACAGAGTACTGAGAACACAATAGCACTAAAAATGTGTTTTTGCAATAAATAGAACTTAGAACGTTTTCCAATTCCACTCTTCAAGCGATAAATGATTTTTACTCTGATTGGTGCTTTGACGATTTTATTATTAAGTAACTGCACCAGTGATGTGGAAAGCCTCGAATAAAAAGAGGGACATAGATGAGTGTTTTAACCTGCTCGCTTAGCTCAATACTCAAGCTTTCGATGCGGTTGTTCCACATCTGGAACAGATGCGTGGGACCATTAACGACCGTCGGTCCAATACACCAGCCAAGCTATGAGTTTAAATTGGACATAAACAGTCCGACCAGCAAGAAACTTTTCTTTGAGATTACCAGTTTCGGTCTGTTTCAGACCGTTTTCAGACCTCATACCTTGATGGTAGCCGGTGGCGCTGAACGGAGTTGGCCTCCTTTCGCCTCCACCACCAACCACGTCTGAAGATGGTCTGCTCCGGGCCGAAACCGGTAATCTCAAAAAAAAGTTTCCTGCAATTTGACTGTTAATGTTCACTTTAGAATAAAAAATACCGCCGTTCTCCAAAAGAAATGTTCTGAGAGATTACAAGCTATATATGCTTTTTAGGCGGTTTTCCACGCTCGTTTAGGGAGATGCTAACTGCACTAGCCCCTAACCATCGCCTACACAAACAGTTAAAATTAAATAAGACACACAACCAAGTCTCTTATATTCATAGACACACGGCCAGGTTCAGGCGTAGGCTCGGGCCAAGGGCGCCGCGAGACCCCGATCGGCGCTTGTCTTTTCGACAAACTGCCTCACATCTACATCTACATCTACATCCGTACTCCGCAAGCCACCTGACGGTGTGTGGCGGAGGGTACCTTCAGTACCTCTATCGGTTCTCCCTTCTATTCCAGTCTCGTATTGTTCGTGGAAAGAAGGATTGTCGGTATGCCTCTGTGTGGGCTCTAATCTCTCTGATTTTACCCTCATGGTCTCTTCGCGAGATATACGTAGGAGGGAGCAATATACTGCTTGACTCTTCGGTGAAGGTATGTTCTCGAAACTTTGACAAAAGCCCGTACCGAGCTACTGAGCGTCTCTCCTGCAGAGTCTTCCACTGGAGTTTATCTATCATCTCCGTAACGCTTTCGCGATTACTAAATGATCCTGTAACGAAGCGCGCTGCTCTCCGTTGGATCTTCTCTATGTCTTGTATCAACCCTATCTGGTACGGATCCCACACTGCTGAGCAGTATTCAAGCAGTGGGCGAACAAGCGTACTGTAACCTACTTCCTTTGTTTTCGGATTGCATTTCCTTAGGATTCTTCCAATGAATCTCAGTCTGGCATCTGCTTTACCGACAATCAACATTATATGATCATTCCATTTTAAATCACTCCTAATGCGTACTCCCAGATAATTTATGGTATTAACTGCTTCCAGTTGCTGACCTGCTATTTTGTAGCTAAATGATAAAGGATCTATCTTTCTGTGTATCCGCAGCACATTACACTTGTCTACATTGAGATTCAGTTGCCATTCCCTGCACCATGCGTCAATTCGCTGCAGATCCTCCTGCATTTCAGTACAATTTTCCATTGTTACAACCTCTCGATACACCACAGCATCATCTGCAAAAAGCCTCAGTGAACTTCCGATGTCATCCACCAGGTCATTTATGTATATTGTGAACAGCAACGGTCCTATGACACTCCCCTGCGGCACACCTGAAATTACTCTTACTTCGGAAGACTTCTCTCCATTGAGAATAACATGCTGCGTCCTATTATCTAGGAACTCCTCAATCCAATCACACAATTGGTCTGATAGTCCATATGCTCTTACTTTGTTCAATAAACGACTGTGGGGAACTGTATCGAACGCCTTGCGGAAGTCAAGAAACACGGCATCTACCTGTGAACCCGTGTCTATGGCCCTCTGAGTCTCGTGGACGAATAGCGCGAGCTGGGTTTCACATGACCGTCTTTTTCGAAACCCATGCTGATTCCTACAGAGTAGATTTCTAGTCTCCAGAAAAGTCATTATACTCGAACACAATACGTGTTCCAAAATTCTACAACTGATCGACGTTAGAGATATAGGTCTATAGTTCTGCACATCTGTTCGACGTCCCTTCTTGAAAACGGGGATGACCTGTGCCCTTTTCCAATCCTTTGGAACGCTACGCTCTTCTAGAGACCTACGGTACACCGCTGCAAGAAGGGGGGCAAGTTCCTTCGCGTACTCTGTGTAAAATTGAACTGGTATCCCATCAGGTCCAGAGGCCTTTCCTCTTTTGAGCGATTTTAATTGCTTCTCTATCCCTCTGTCGTCTATTTCGATATCTACCATTTTGTCATCTGTGCGACAATCTAGAGAAGGAACTACAGTGCAATCTTCCTCTGTGAAACAACTTTGGAAAAAGACATTTAGTATTTCGGCCTTTAGTCTGTCATCCTCTGTTTCAGTACCATTTTGGTCACAGAGTGTCTGGACATTTTGTTTTGATCCACCTACCGCTTTGACATAAGACCAAAATTTCTTAGGATTTTCTGCCAAGTCAGTACATAGAACTTTACTTTCGAATTCATTGAACGCCTCTCGCATAGCTCTCTTCACACTACATTTCGCTTCGCGTAAATTTTGTTTTTCTGCAAGGCTTTGGCTATGTTTATGTTTGCTGTGAAGTTCCCTTTGCTTCCGCAGCAGTTTTCTAACTCGGTTGTTGAACCACGGTGGCTCTTTTCCATCTCTTACGATCTTGCTTGGCACATACTCATCTAACGCATATTGTACGATGGTTTTGAACTTTGTCCACTGATCCTCAACACTATCAGTACTTGAGACAAAACTTTTGTGTTGAGCCAACAGGTACTCTGAAATCTGCTTTTTGTCACTTTTTCTAAACAGAAAAATCTTCCTACCCTTTTTAATATTCCTATTTACGGCTGAAATCATCGATGCCGTAACCGCTTTATGATCACTGATTCCCTGTTCTGCGTTAACTTTTTCAAATAGTTCGGGTCTGTTTGTCACCAGAAGGTCTAATATGTTATCGCCACGAGTCGGTTCTCTGTTTAACTGCTCAAGGTAGTTTTCCGATAAAGCACTTAAAAAAATTTCACTGGATTCTTTGTCCCTGCCACCCGTTATGAACGTCTGAGTCTCCCAGTCTATATCCGGCAAATTATCACAGAAGAGATCAACTGAATTATGTGTTAATTCCAATACCAAAGAAAGCAGGTGTTGACAGATGTGAAAATTATCGAAATATCAGTTTAATAAGCCACGGCTGCAGAATACTAACAGGAATTCTTCACAGACGAATGAAAAACTGGTAGAAGCCGACCTCGGGGAGAATCAGTTTGGATTCCGTAGAAATGTTGAAACACGTGAGGCAATACTGAGCCTACGATTTATCTTAGAAAATAGCTTTTGTGGACTTAGAGAAAGCTTTTGACAATGTTGGCTGGAATACCCTCTTTCAAATCCTGAAGGTGGCAGAAGTAAAATACAGGGAGCGAAAGGCTATTTACAAATTGTACAGAAACCAGATGGCAGTTAAAAGAGTCGAGGGGCATGTAAGGGAAGCAGTGGTTGGGAAGGGAGTGAGACAGGGCTGTAGCCTATCCCCGATGTTATTCAATCTGTATATTGAGCAAGCAGTAAAGGAAACAGAAGGAAAATTCGGAGTTGGAATTAAAATCCATGGAGAAGAAATAAAAACTTTGAGGTTCGCCGATGACATTGTAATTCTGTCAGAGACAGCAAAGTACCTGGAAGAGAAGCTGAACGGAATGGTCAGTGTCTTGAAAGGAAGATAAAAGATGAACATCAACAAAAGCAAAATGAGAAGAATGGAATATAGTCGAATTAATCGGGTGATGCTGAGGAAATTAGATTAGGAAATGAGACGCTTAAAGTAGTAAACGAGTTTTGCTATTTGGGGAGCAAAATAACTGTTGATGGTCGAATTAGAGAGGATAAAAAATGTAGACTGGCAATGGCAAGGAAAGCGTTTCCGAAGAAGAGAAATTTGTTGACATCGAGTATAGATTTAAGTGTCAGGAAGTCGTGTCTGAAAGTATTTGTATGGAAAGTAGCCATGTATGGAAGTGAAACGTGGACGTAGTTTAGACAAGAAGAGAATAGAAGCTTTCGAAATGTGGGCTGCAGAAGGATGCTGAAGATGAGATGGGTAGATCACATAACTAATGAGGAGGTATTGAATAGAATTGGAGAGAAGAGAAATTTGTGGCACAACTTGACTAGAAGAAGGGATCGGTTGGTAGGGCATATTCTGAGGTATCAAGGGATCACCAATTTAGTATTGGAGAGCGGCGCGGAGGGTAAAAATCGTAGAGGGAGACCAAGAGATGAATACACTAAACAGATTCAGAAGGATGTAGGTTGCAGTAGGTACTGGAAGATGAAGAACCTTGCACAGGATAGAGTAGCATGCAGAGCTGCATCAAAACAGTCTCTGGACGGAATACTACAACAACAACAGCAACAACAACAACAACAATGAAAACACGGAAGGCAAGTAACACTTTTGCTAGAGTAGCATTTGTGTCATTTATGAGTTCAGTCAGATAGCGTCGCAACTGCTATCTGGTTGTGTTTTGCATCGACTCGTGTACAGTTTGACACTGGTTTGATTGTTAATTTTCATCGTTGTACGTGTTAGCTATTGTTCTTTTTTTAAGAAGTAGCCTGTTCAATACAAACAGTGGCATGAAGACGCTAAGTGGTACACTAAATACACTGCTCCACAGAATTAAGTAATCACTCTTTCGAAACCCCACAAATCTCTGCCATTGCGACGCATGAGTTTGAAATTTGGCACGAAGGTGCTTACTACCTTCTTCTGTAATGCTGCAAAAGCTTGGCGTCCTGTGATGTCGCCCTGTTTTGGGCTCGCCGACGCTTCAAGTACCAATAATGTTGACACATACGAAAAAAGGCCACAGCTCGAAATTCCATGTGGCGTGTAAGGTGGGTTAATGATATTACATTGGCAGGAAATTGCACCACAGTTGTGCCTAATGCTACCGTGCACATATCGTCCGATGAGAAAGTCGTCACGGTCCCTCTTGTAATTTCACCCTCTGCGATAGAGGTCAGAACCGCGACACGCAGCGTTGAAACACGCCGTTTTCTTACGGGTAGCCGAGAATAATATTTCAGACACACCGGCACAAAGGGGGTGGCAAAAAAGGCGTCAATGAAACTACCCTTTCCTTGGTGCATTGATTCCCTCACATTTCGTGGTCGGAAACGACATTTCGCAGTCCGGTGGGCAACAGAGAGATTCTCTTGATAACCTTTGACACTGCTGATACCCTCAGATATTTCAGCCCTTCTCTAAGGACACCGTGGAACTGCATCTCCAATGAACGTCACCCCTTTGTATTGTAGTGAGACAACAATTTTTGCTCTCGTGTATATATAAAATGAAACTATGTGATCCCAGAGACCATTTCAAATCTTAGTATTCTGTTATGTATTTATGCACATTGAAACGACGAATGAAATTTTTTGCCAAGCCTAAGATTCGAACCTGGTTCTCCTGCTCACTGGATGTGATAACCACTACGCTACCCTTGCACAATGGCTTTGCACAACTGCACAGAGTACAGTAGCATACCTCCCTCCTCATTCAAGCCTCAGCCTATTCTCCCTAAACTCGAACAACATTGCAGAGGCTCTACAGCTGTACTGGAATAGTACCTCGGCATCGAATGAAACGGGGGATCTTGCGTGAAACCCAGGCCTCTGCAATGCTGCTCGAGTTAAGGGGGAACACCAAACGGGCTGATGCGTGAATGGGAATTGGGATTGAGGAAGGAGGCGAGCTAGGGTAGTCCTTGCAGGTAAGCAAAGCAACTGTGCCAGGGTGGCGCAGTGGATAGCGCATTTGTCTAGTCAGCAGGACAAATTTTCACTCGCAGTTTCCGTCTACGTCATAGTAGTTTGATACCTAAAATGGTCTATACAACAATGTAATTTCATTTGATTTGTACATGAGACCAAAAGAAAGAGTGAAATTTGGTAAAGAGGGAGTGTGACAACCTTCCCATCGTTTAACACGTCCAATGTGGCGTTGGACGAAAAACTGGTGTAATGTGGTGTCCATATGACATCATTCACTCACCTTACAGCTCAGGTGGACTTCTGAGCTGTGGTCTTTTCTTCGCATGTTTCGACAACTTGCTGTTTGAAGCGTCTGCGAGCCTGAGGGTGACGTCGCAGGTCGCCACGCTGTTGCAGCATTACAGAGGAAGGTTGTAGCCACATTTGAGCCAAATTTCAAATTTATAAGTCGCAATGGGAGACAAAAAGTTATTCTTTTTGTTGCGCATTGTAGGAAGCGAACCACTGAATGAAAAAAGGCATGTTTTGATGCTTGGATTCAACATTATGGTAGTTACATCTGTTGTTAATGTACCAGCATCTCACATTTACAACGGCTTATCTCGCGCTTAAGTTGACCTGTGATCTTGCAACGTTAATCACACAAATATGTTACCTAGACAAATGTATTCCCAAATTTACATTACTCTACATTAATTATTTTCTGGTGCTGCGACTTTTTCTTCCGACAGTGTAGTTCGTGTCATCGGTGCGAGATACTTTGTGTAGCTGTTAAATTAGTTCGTTAGCTGCCTTTTGAGGTCCGGCAGTAGATCATAAAATTCAAAGCCCAATTATAAGAGGGTCTAACGATGACTTGTGAGTGGGGGCTTCACCTGTAAGTTAATACATATGATAGATCACGTGTAGTTGCGTGTTTACAGCGCGTGATGGCTTCCTCCGCCACTCGGCGCAGCCTCCCGGCGGCGAGTCTCCGCGGCGGAATCCAGCGCTGATGTAGTGCGTCGGGCGCCGCCCCCAGAACTTTCGCAACGCCGCCGAGCGGTCAGAATTGAGGCGTCACGCCCCTGGGGGCCGGCCGTAAAGCTCCCACATTATTAGCCACGGGATATTATTATACTCCTAGGAGTGCCACGCCGGATACGCCGGTGACGAGGTCAAAAATTTTACGGTACCCTGACCCGAAGATGCAGGGCGAAAACGTGCAGGTGGAAACTACTTTTGTAGGTCCCATAACGTTGCTGCAATAAATCATCGCAACGGGGAAGCTCAAGAGTTGTGTAGTTTCACGCTTTGCCGCAATGATTCATGGCTGTAAGAGCAGGAGTGTGTATACGGTAGTGGCACTTCCGGCAATGCCATATTTGGTAATATGAAACATTTAATTTCCTGGTGTTTTCAATTTCATAGGGGAGAGTTGGTTCCCGATATCCAGGGCACGGCAGTTTTTGTTCAGCTTGCAGATGATGAACCAGTTTACTCCTAACTCGAAATGGATTGTGGGCTTTGCCAATTGGGCTGATTTTGAGGACAAGTAATTTTCCCGTGACGGTCCACATTTTACATCACCGAGTGTAAACAAACTCAAGCGCTGTCAGGAAGCAGCACCTTGTAGAGAAGGTAGGGGGAGCAGGAATTGATCAATTAAAGTGTCTATGCTCTGCTATGGAGGCTGACTGGCTGAAAGGCCTAAGTGTTAAAATAACGTCCAGCAACAGTTCGGAGCTCGTGAAATTGAGGTGTCGCCCAGTAGCGCTTTGCGTATGGAGGAGGCGAACTGCGGGCCTTGTGGGGTGAAGGTAGTGTTTCAAGTATTCCCGACATGTCGGTGGAACGACAACCAGTTCAGTAAGGAAAAAGTATATGTTTTAGTCTATAGCCGCAGTTTATTTACTTTGCCGACGAACTGGCGTTTTCGATACACAGCACCATCCTCAGGCCATCCACAGGCACGCAGTCGTCACACTCGCTTTTCAAGTAGGTGTGTTAAATCTAGCTCTCCTACAGTTTTCGTCTCTTCATTTTCTTCACTGTCTCTCCGTACTCTGTGCCCATTAGATGTCCTGTAATTGTTCCTCAGCTTTACCAGAAAGTCAAAATAATTCCATATTGAGGAAATGAGCACAGGGTAGCAATGCAGCCCTCATGCATCGCCTTGCTACGCAAGATGCCTGTGCAGATAGTTTGCCTTTGCCAAGTGTGTATCGTGTCATGTGGATGACTGTGGTGAGTCCTTGTAGAGAGTAATGCTACGTCTGTGATGTTATGGATGAATGGAAGGGAGAGGGTGAAACCCGGTGCGGCACATAACCATCTCCTCTCGAATAGCACCAAGCCATTAACGTCCGCTTCGCCGTCAGACAGGCGGATCTCCATCAACGGAGTCACTTGCCCTCACATCATGAGACGCTGTGGTGAGATTATGGGGACTTAAACCAGGACAATGGCGCAGAAACTGGTGATCGCTAATTTTACGCCCCTACCTGTCCACCACTTGCTGGCCAGGTACGGCTAGTGAAAATTTTGCGTCACTAAAATTCGAACAGGCGTACCTCCAAGTCGAGCGCCATCGCAAGGCGTCAGTTAGCGACCTCGGCTATGGAGACAGCTCCCAGCTCCTCAGCCTTACAATTTTGCAACGGGAGATACCACTGAAACATAATAAAGACATTTTGTTTGTATTTGTTTTACGATAGGTTGAAATTTTCAAACTGACTCCCTGCATTTCTTCCTGGTTTAAAGTGTTTTCCTGATGTCATACAGCGTGAAAGCCTCCTCTTGGTTTCCATTACCATTGCTGTAAATTGGAAGTACCAGGTAAGGGTTAGCTGTCAATCAGTATTTACACCTGTATAATATGAGGGTCGTTGAATAAATAATGCAACACATTTTTCTTTCTGAAACCATGTTGGTTTTATTCACGATTGAAATACATCGAATTATTCCCCACCATTTCTGCTACAAAACTCTATTTTGCAATACAATTTTCGTTCATTGCGACGGCCTTACTGAGATGGCCTGTATGTCCGGAGGGTGTACCACTGTGCTGGTCAATGTCGGAGCCAACACGTTGCTGCAGCAATAACCTTCCAATCATTTACATACTACTTCCCACGGAGTGCGTCCTAAATTTGGTCAAACAAATGGAAGACGGAAGATGCGTCATCCAGGCTGTAGGGGGTTTGAGGAAAAACGGTCTACATCTATATCTACATCTACATGGATACTCTGCAAATCACATTTAACTGCCTGGAAGAGGGTTCATCGAACCACCTTCAGAATTCTCTATTATTCAAATCTCGAATAGCGCGCGGAAAGAACGAGCACCTATATCTTTCCGTACGAGCTCTGATTTCCCTTATTTTATCTTGGTGATCGTTCCTCCCTATGTAAGTCGGTGTCAACAAAATATTTTCGCATTCGGATGAGAAAGTTGGTGATTGGAATTTCGTGAGAAGATTCCGTCGCAACGAAAAACGTCTTTCTTTTAATTACGTCCATCCAAAATCCTGCATCATTTCTGTGACACTCTCTCCCATATTTCGCGATAATACAAAACGTGCTGCCTTTCTTTGAACTTTTTCGATGTATTCCGTCAGTCCTATCTGGTAAGGACCCCACACCGCGCAGCAGTATTCTAAAAGAGGACGGACAAGCGTAGTCCCATGAACTTTTGTGAGCTGTTCTTGGGTGTGCAGACTTGGGGAAGAAGAAGTTCGTCATGGAGAAGAAGAAGTTCATTTGCCTTTTTTGTGTCGACGAACATGCTGAAGTTTCTTCGATTTCCTGAGAGTAGCACAATAATTTCAGAGATGATCGTTGCACCACGAGGGAGGACATAAGACACAAGAATGCCATCAGAGTCCCAGGAGACCACTGCCATGGCTTTATCAGCTGAGGATGCGGCTTTGAATTTTTCTTCGGAGGAGAGGTGGAGTGGCGCCATTCTATGGATTGCCGTTTTGTTTCCGGTTCGAAGTGTTTCATTGCCTGTGACGACATTCGACGAAACATTGTTACGATCAACCTCGTAATGCGCAAGCAATTCTATGCAGACCGTCCTTCGTTGCTCTTCTGGTCTTCCGTTACGCGTCGCGGAACCCAGCGGTCACACACCTTTGAGTACCCTAACTGGTTGACGAGCGTGTCAGCACTAGCAGTTGAGACGTCCAGTTGAGTAGCGAAGAGTCTGATTGGCATCGATCATCTCGAATGAGAGTGTCCGCACGTTCCAGTATTGCAGGAGTCACAGCTGTGTGCGGCCGTCCGGTAGGCGGGAGATCGTACAGGTTTGCGCGACCTTGTTGCAGTGATGACAGACGCCTCGCCCAAAGACTCACCGTGCTTTTCTTCGCTGCCAGGACTATGTAGACATTCTGCAAGTGCCTGTACGTATCTGCGATGCTCTGATTTTCCGCCAAAAGAAACTCAATGAGAGGCACCATTTTGAAGGCTACGTATAACGCCGCTACCAATCAGAATTAGATGAAACTATATGGACTGAAACAGCAACGTTCCACGATGTCCCACAACAAATTACCCATTTTTTTAAACCGTAACTGTGCGAGAGAAAAATGTGTTGTATTACTTACTGAACGCCCCCCCGTACAACCCACAAGTGATTGGACAGTGCACCGCGATGGATATATCGTACCAATATTAATAGTTCCCTTTTCTGTTTCATTCGTTCAAATGGTTCAAATGGCTCTGAGCACTATGAGACTTAACATCTGAGGTCATCAGTCCCGTAGAACTTAGAACTACTTAAACCTAACTAACCTAAGGACATCACACACATCCATGCCCGAGGCAGGATTCGAACCTGCGACCGTAGCGGTCGCGCGGTTCCAGACTGAGGCGCCTAGAACCGCTCGGCCACACTGGCCGGCTATTTCATTCGTATTTTGAGCGAACGGAAGATGACTGTCTACGGAAGATGACTGCCTTCTTCGAGAACAGGTTCTCTAAATTTACCGTACAGCGTTTCGCAAGAACTGCGTTATCTTTCTTTCGAGGATTGTCTTCTCAGTTCCCCGACTATATCTGTTATACTGTTGTAAAGATATACCTACCCGTTACCGGTGTCTGAATTCGTTCGTTGTCAGTTGTGATGCCTGCTCATAAGGACTATCGAAGAACAAAGTCATAGCGCTGGAGTCCGGCGAGTGACGGTGGTTTACACTGAGGTGACAAAAGTCATGGGATACCGCCTAATATCTGGTCGGACGTCCTTTCGATCGGCGTAGGGCATCAACTCGACGTGGCACGGACGCAACAAGTCGCTGGAGGTCCCCTGCAGAAAAACTGAACCACGTGGCCTCTACAGCTGTCCATTACTGCGAAAGTGTTGCCGGTCCACGAACTAAGCTCTCAATTTGAAACGTCCCCTTTGAAAAATTATACAAGACTGTGCTTAAACTGACACACAATATTTTTAGCGCAACGCAATCTGACTTTCAATAATACCTACAAGAGAATGGCCCTGACTAACATTAACCTGTACGTTTCACAAATCACTTACCTCACAAAAATCTTCGTTACTCGAACTACTGCAATACAGCGAGCGCCACTACTGCCAGCTAAATAAAAGATTCAAACTACTGAAGGCACTAACTACTGATAGGCATAGTTAGCAAATGAAAGATTTTGATAGAGAACAAACAATGTATTTACCTTAACAGTCATAATATATATATCAGTTCCTGACATCCATTTTTACAAATTTCAAAACTCTGCCATTTCTCTCCCCACATCCACCACTGCTGGCGACTCACCTCCAACTGCGCAACGCTACACGCTGTTCACATCCAGCTGCCCAACACTACAATGGCAGACAACAATGCAAACTAGCCACAGACTGCACACAGCACAGCCAGTGATTTTCATACAGAGCGTTACGTAACGTTGCCAATAAGAAAACATAAACAGCCTACTTACAAATTATGTACCATAAATGTTCGATTGGATTCATGTCAGGGAATCTGGATGGCCAGATCCTTGGCTCGAATTGTTCAGAATGTTCCTCAAACAATCGTGAACAATTGTAGCCCTGTGACAAGGCGCATCGCTGTTTGGGAACTACGAGGCGTGTTTTTAAATAAGTACCGGTTTTGAAATTTAAAAAAGTCGTGCTAAGATATCTCAATAATTTTATTTCTACATGAAAGCCTGTACCTTAATCTACTTTTCTACATAATTTCCGTCAATATTGAGGATGATCTAGAGTTTCCCATAGAAAAGATGTAATGAGATCTTTGGTCTGATTCGCCACATGCGGACGGGCATTGTCTTGCAGCAAAACGATGCTCTCGCTCAACTTGCCACTTGTCTTTTGTTCTGAATTGAACGGCGCAGATTGTGCAATGTCTTGCAGTAAGCTGCTGCAATGATTGTCTCATTACGAAGCAGAAATTCTACAAGCAATACTCCTTTTCTGTCCCAAAAAACTGTGCACATGATTTTCCAGGCAGAAATTTTAGCTTAAACTTCACTTTTTTGGGTGAATCTGAATGCCGCCATTCCACCGACTGTTGCTTTGATTCTGGTGTGACGTAGGCCACCCATGTTTCATCGCCCATAACAATTTGGCTTAAGAAATCTTCACCATAGTTGTGGCACCGCTCAAGGAAAGTCAATGCTCTGTCTAAACGTTTGGTTTTGTGCACATCCGTCATTTTCGGTACCCTACGAGCGCACAATTTTCGGTAATTCAAGTGCTCGGTCACAATGCCATACAAAACACTACGAGAAACATTAGGTAAGTCATCCCGCAAGGAGGAAATCGTAAAGCATCTGTTTTCTGTTACCTTATTGTCCACTTCCTGCACCAAACTTTGATTAACGACCGAAGGACGCCCACTCAGTTGTTCATCATGCACATTTGTGCGGCCATCTTTAAATGCTTTCACCCACTTTCTTACCATTCCATCACTCGTAATGTTTTCTCCGTAAAATGCACAGATCTCACGATGAATATCGATCACTTTTAGGCCTTTAGCACTTCATAGTCGGCGCGACTCACGATTATCGGAGGCATCTTTTAAGTACACAATGTAAACGAGGAAGAATCAGACTGTAATGGCTTCAGTGCGTAGACAACAGATGTAGGTACCCAGTGCACATGCCCCGAACGCCGACCGTAGCGCTGCGGCCGCGGTGTGGCAAAACGGTACTTACAGAGCTATTACAAATGATTGAAGCGATTTCATAAATTCACTGTAGCTCCATTCATTGACATATGGTCACGACACACTACAGATACGTAGAAAAACTCATAAAGTTTTGTTCGGCTGAATCCGCACTTCAGGTTTCTGCCGTCAGAGCGCTCGAGAGCGCAGTGAGACAAAATGGCGACAGGAGCTGAGAAAGCGTATGTCGTGCTTGAAATGCACTCACATCAGTCAGTCACAACAGTGCAACGACACTTCAGGACGAAGTTCAACAAAGATCCACCAACTGCTAACTCCATTCGGCGATGGTATGCGCAGTTTAAAGCTTCTGGATGCCTCTGTAAGGGGAAATCAACGGGTCGGCCTGCAGTGAGCGAAGAAACGGTTGAACGCGTGCGGGCAAGTTTCACGCGTAGCCCCCGGAAAATTGGCTCATGCCACAACTGGAGACCGACAGCGCCGACTTCATCTTTCAACAGGATGGTTCTCCACCGCACTTCCATCATGATGTTCGGCATTTCTTAAACAGGAGATTGGAAAACCGATGGATCGGTCGTGGTGGAGATCATGATCAGCAATTCATGTCATGGCCTCCACGCTCTCCCGACTTAACCCCATGCGATTTTTTTCTGTGGGGTTATGTGAAAGATTCAGTGTTTAAACCTCCTCTACCAAGAAACGTGCCAGAATTGCGAGCTATCATCAACGATGCTTTCGAACTCATTGATGGGGACATGCTGCGCCGATTGTTGGAGGAACTTGATTATCGGCTTGATGTCTGCCGAATCACTAAAGGGGCACATATCGAACATTTGTGAATGCCTAAAAAAACTTTTTGAGTTTTTGTATGTGTGTGCAAAGCATTTTGAAAATATCTCAAATAATAAAGTTATTGTAGAGGTGTGAAATCGCTTCAATCATTTGTAATAACCCTGTACTTAAAAAACACGCCTCGTAAAATGGCTGCAAATGGTCACCAAGTAGCCGAGCATAATCATTTCCAGTCAATGACCGGATCAGCTGGACCAGAGGACCCAGTCCAGTGCATGTAAACACAGCCAACACCATTATGGAGCCACCACCATCAGCTCTTACCAACTGAGATCGGGACTGATCTGACCAGGCCACAGTTTCCCGGTCGTCTAGGGTCCAGCCGATATGGCCACGAGGCCAGCAGAGGAGCTGCAGGCGAGTCGTGCTTAGAGAGCCTGTATACAGAGAGAGTGGCCATAGGTGAAGTAGCCCGTGACTGGTTGATTAGCTTTGGCGCCATTTTTCTGCCAAACGTCTCTCGCGCTTCCTATGTTCGCCGTGCTTTTGAGTTGAATTGAAGTTCAGAGGTCTTTTGGAAACGATTAAAAGGTATTTGAATTATTGAGAGACTTGTTATGCGTTGTGCATGCACGTTCGATTCAGTTGTATATCGTTTTTAGTACCTAATTACCGTTTGCGATCTTGAATACGAGTTGAAATAATGAAGAATTTTGTGATGAAGTCGGTAGACTTACATGTTTGAAGAAAACACGTTAGTAATTCTACAGTATTGTTTTTGACATCTGTAATTCGTTCGGCAGACGTTCGTAAACGTGCTGCATTTGGTTGTTCCAATAGAGGCATTATTTTGGTTTCAGTATTATTGCCTGACTGTTAACGCAGGCAAGTTGTAAGCACGTTTTCCGCAGTTGTCGTGGTTGCTGAAACATTATTCATAGTAAATAATTGTAGGTACTCATGAAGACAGTTTTTAATAGTCGTACTTACTGTGGGGTAGAAGGGATACGGTAGTTTTCTTGTTATATTTGGTCGTTATTACAGTAGCCTACATTTAACATTACCTGATCTTATAATATTTTTCGTTTGTTATATATATATGAAAGAAAGTCGTAAGCAGTAAGCAAAAAGTTTGAAGACGTGACAAGAAGTACTAATACGTCTCACTTTTTGCATGTCACAAGTAAACAATTGCTTACGACTTTCATTCATCTGGCGTAGTACACGTACGTTAAATCTTAAGCGCTATGCACTTCCGATACAAAACAAATGCTATACACTATATTTTTTTATTTACGTAACTTTCATTGCAATATGTCTAGTAAAGGAACTTTAAAGGAGATAAATGCAAGTAACGAATAATTTTTGCAGCCACTGTATCAAATTTTCCTGTGCTGTACGTAGTAGGCTATTACGAGTATATTATAGCTGTAAAGAAAGGCATTTAACGAATGATTTCACCATATTGTCTTGTGCTTTTGATTCGGTGAGTGTGTACTCCACTACTGGCCATTCAAAAGTCCCGCCCGCATTTTGGCAGAAAAATGGCCGCCGTATCGTCCGGTTGGCCACTCTCTCTCTATACAGGCTCTCTAGTCGTGCTGTTGCCAAAGGCACTTCCGTCGTTCGTCCGCCGGCATAGCCCATTAATGTCAAGTTTCGCCGCACTTTCACTCACTGAAAATTCCACGCAAACGCCGCTGCTCTCGGTCGGTAAGTGATGGCCATCATCCACTGCGTTGTCTCTGGGGAGAGCTGTTGCCTGAAGTTAGATATTGTCGGCACACTCTTGACACTGTGGAACTGCGAATTCCATAACGATTTCCGGAATGGAATGTCCCATTCGTCTAGGTCCAACTACAATTTCAAATTCCAAGTCTATTAATTCCCGTCGCGCGGCCATAATCAGGCGTAGGGAAATTTTTACACGAGTCACCCGAGTACAAACGGCAGCTCGGCCAGTGCACTGTCCTTTCGTACCTAGTGTAAGCGATACTGCCGGCACGTGTACACGTGCGTATCGCTGTGCCGTGACTTCTGAGGTGCAGAAGGTGATCAGGCGAGGGCAGGAGGGGAGTCTCGGGAGCGGCCGTGACTCGGCAGCGGGCGGCGGCTGTGAGCCCGGCTCCTGAGCGCCGCCGCCTCGGCCGGCTCCCGCCGCACCGCGCGTGCCTGCGCGCCCTGCCGCCTTTGCCGCCGTGTTCGGCGCGCCATTAGCGCTTCCTCCCGCCTCTGTTGCGCCGGAATCGCTGAGTAACCGCGCCGGCATTCAGCACGCGAGATCGAAGACAGCTACAAAAATTTCCTGCGCTCCTATTCCACCCTGAAATTCACTCTTCTGCGCTTCCACTTTTACACTTGAAGAAGACTAACTGTGACCGAACGTTCTGCTCTCAGATTTAACCAGCTTTGCGAGTAATGTTAAGAGTAGAATAGCGCCCAGTCATAAGAACTCTTACCTGTTATACACCTTTATAATGATTAAACTTCCCAATTCCAAAGAAAGCAGGTGTTGACAGATGTGAAAATTACCGAACTATCAGTTTAACAAGTCGCAGCTGCAAAATACTAACGCGAATTCTTTACAGACGAATGGAAAAACTGGTAGAAACCGACCTCGGGGAAGATCAGTTTGGATTCCGTAGAAATGTTGGAACACGACTTATCTTAGAAGAAAGATTAAGGAAAGGCAAACCTACGTTTTTGGCGTTTGTAGACTTAGAGAAAGCTTTTGACAATGTTGACTGGAATACTCTCTTTCAAACTCTAAAGGTGGCAGGGGTAAAATACAGGGAGCGAAAGGCTATTTACAATTTGTACAGAAACCAGATGGCAGTTATAAGAGTCGAGGGACAGGAAAGGGAAGCAGTGGTCGGGAAGGGAGCGAGCCAGGGTTGTAGACTCTCCCCGATGTTATTCAATCTGTATATTGAGCAAGCAGTAAAGGAAACAAAAGAAAAATTCGGAGTTGGAATTAAAATCCATGGAGAAGAAATAAAAACTTTGAGGTTCGCCGATGACACTGTAATTCTGTCAGAGACAGCAAAGGACCTGGAAGAGCAGCTAAACGGAATGGACAGTGTCTTGAAAGGAAGATACAAGATGAACATCAACAAAAGCAAAACGAGGATAATGGAATGTAGTCGAATTAAGTCGGGTGATGCTGAGGGAATTAGATTAGGTAATGAAACACTTAAAATAGTAAAGGAGTTTTGCTATTTGAGGAGCAAAATAACGGATGATGGTCGAAGTAGAGAGGATAAAAAATCTACACTGGCAATGGCAAAGAAAGCGTTTCTGAAGAAGAGAAATTTGTTATCATCGAGTATAGATGTAAGTGTCAGGTAGTCGTATCTGAAAGTATTTGTATGGAGTGTAGCCATGTATGGAAGTGAAACATGGACGATAAATAGTTTGGATACTTCCGCTAGCATACTTTACATACGACCAGAATTTCACACTGAAGTGCGCGATAAATTTCGAGTATCTGTAAAAGATCACTAATCTTAGGGATATTGCTTTTGTTTAAATTTGGTATGCATTATTCGTTGTTTCTGCAGGTGTTCTGTGTACCATGGGGGATTAGCGCCGCCTTTTGTTAATTTATTTGGTATAAATCTCTCAAATGATGTTGATACTATATCTTTGAATTCAAGCTACATCTGGTCAGCACTAACATTGTTAATTTAGAAGGAGTGGAGATTATCTCTCACGAAGGCGTCAAGCGAATTTTTATGTGCTTTTTGAACAGATACGTGTTTCACTAATTTTGGTAGATTTGGGAGTTGCGGTATTTAGTCTCGCTACGACACCTGTGTGTTCACTAATTCCTGTACCCGTTTTGATGCTCGTTACTAGCTCAGGCTTGTTTGTTGCTAAGGATTAAAGTGTGTTTTGACAACCCTTTACTATTCGAGTGGGCTCATGAACTAATTGTTCGAAATAATTTCCAGAGAATGGGCAAGCACAATTTCGAATGATGTTTTATGCGTATCTCCAGATTTAAACATATATTTACGTCTATATATTCGAGGGTAAATTTAAGTCACCACCAACTATGATTGTATGAGTCGGGTACGTGTTTGAAGCTGGAGTCAAGTTTTCTTTGAACGTTTCAACACTTGTACCATCGCAGTTGGGAGGTCAGTAAAATGATCCAATTAGAATTTTATTCCGGTTGCCAAGAATGGTATCTACCCGTACTAACTCACAGGAGCTGTCTACTTTAGTTTCGCTACAAGATAAATTACTTCCAAGAGCAACAAACATGCCAGCACCAACTATGTTTAGCCTGTCCTTTCTGAACACTGTTACGTTTTTCGCAAAAATTTCGGTTGGACTTATCTCCGGCTGTAGACAGTTTTCGGTGCCAACAACGATTTGAGCACTATTCATTTCTGTTAGCACTTGGAGCTCTGGTACTTTCCCAACACAGCTACGACAATTTACAACTGTTTTATCGATGGTTCCTAGATCTACGTCATTCCTGCGTTCGACGAGAACCTTTGAGACTGAAGCTGAAGCCCTTTCTGCGTTTTCCCGAGACACTCTAACCTAGAAAAAGACCGCCTAATCCACGCCACGCAGCCCTCGCTATAGCCACCTCCTGCGTGTAATGAACCCTTGACTTATTTAACGGAACCTGGAACCCCAGCACCACATGGCGCAAACAGTCTACACGGTCGCAGAACCGTCTGAGCCTCTGATTCAGACCCTCCATTCGGCTCTGTACCAGAGATCCACACTCGGTCCTGCAAATGGTGAGCTCTGCTTTCATCTCGCAAGGAAGAGTGGCAGCCTTTACCACTTCTGATGGCCGGTTTAAACCAAAGAGAATCTTTTCTGATCTAAAGCGACACACATCACTGGCAACATGAGCCACCACTTGCAGTTGACTGCACCTTGTACTCTTCATGTCATCCGGAAGGACCCGTTCCACGTCTGGAATGACTTCACCCGGTATGCACACGGAGTGCACACTGGCTTTCATCCCCTCCCTGACAGTCATGTCCCTAAGGGGCCCCATAACTTTCCTAACATTGGCTCTGCCAACTACCAATAATCCCAACCTCTGTGACTGTCTGTATCTTGCAGGCTGAGATATTTTCTCTGAAACAGGACAAGTGACTGACTGCATCTGGCTAAGGGGCATTGTCAGCCACAGGTAGCACCTGTAAACTTTTTGTCAGACTTACCGGAGAGGCCTTACGTTCAGCCCCCCGGGAAATTTTTCGCAGCCTGTCACACCCCGAAGCGACCTCCCAATCGACCACGAGGGAGAGGCCAACCTCAATGCTAGCAGTAACCGGGCCGAACACCGGTGCGGAGCTATCGGCGGACTCGTGGATTGTGCTGCTCGTCCGTTGGAGTCCCATGGCTGATCCACAAAAGTGATGCCCATCCACTGTTGTCTCAAGTTGTGTAACCGAAGCCAACAAGCCTGGAATTGAAAGCGCAGTGTCGCGAACTCATCTCGCTTCCGCACACGACAATCGCAGTCCCTATCCGTACTGAAGACCGTGGAAAACTACACTATATTGACAAACAAAGGACTATCGACATGTGCTGCCGAACTCTATCGTAGACATTGACGAAAACGCAAGAACCGTGTCTAGTAAACTAGATAAACAAGCAGAAATTCAAACACAAAACTACCAAAGCACACAGATGAAACTATTATCTGTAACCAAACCTTATGAAACGATCAGAACTGTGTCGTTTCATAAGCTTTAGTTACTGATAATAACTTGACACCAGTCCCTATGAGTTTAATTTGTACACCACAGCACTGAAGATGATCACTACGTGATCGAAAATCGAATTTGCTATCAATAAACCATCAATATTGCAGCCAACGCTGACCTTCTCCTTAATTTCACGTATATGGTCGTCGTGCACACAGCACTCTATGGAGTCGCCAATTAACTCGTAAAATATCACAAAAAACGGTTACTTCTCTGTCGCTGCTGTTGCTCGGCCGGCTGCTGCTGCGCTACGAGTGAAATCGTGGTGGGAACAGCGCTGTCAGCACAGGGAAGGGTCTCGTCTGGTCCCGGCAGCACTTCCTCTCCAGGCCGATATCGCATTAGCTCTTCAGACACGGGCAGCGCCTCTCGCGCTAGTAGTTTGCCGCCGCGTCTACGACCTAGTGGCCGTAAGTTTAGAGAAGGGGAAATGCACTGGGCCGCCGTTTGCGCGTTATGGAAGGATGTGAGAGTATCGGAGAAAGGAAGACCAAACTAAAACACGTCGATGGATGCGAGAGATGATTGGTTGATTTGGGGGAGGGGACAAAACAATCAAGTTATCGGTTCCATTGGTTTAGGGAAGGATGGAGAAGGAAGTCGGCCGTGCCCTTTCAAGGGAACCATCCCGGCATTTGCCTGAAGCGATTTACATCTACATCTACGTGATTACTCTGCTATTCACAATTAAGTGCCTGGCAGAGTGTAATATCTCTATGTTCTGCTAACTATCCCTGCACAATTCTATGAGTGAATTATGTTTCCTGCTTGACCATCTATACACACGCAGAATCGTTGCGCAAAGTAGTACAGTACTATTACTATTCCATGAGCGCATAATTACTCTTTGTAATATTCTCCCTGGTGTGTTGAGCGGACTTCTAGGATCTTCTCCATGACGAATAGCCGTATTGAATAATTGTAATTTTGCTATCGAGATTACTGGAAGAAAGAGATTGAAAATATATTGTATGCCACTCAAGAAAATACACTCCTGGAAATGGAAAAAAGAACACATTGACACCGGTGTGTCAGACCGACCATACTTGCTCCGGACACTGCGAGAGGGCTGTACAAGCAATGATCACACGCACGGCACAGCGGACACACCAGGAACCGCGGTGTTGGCCGTCGAATGGCGCTAGCTGCGCAGCATATGTGCACCGCCGCCGTCAGTGTCAGCCAGTTTGCCGTGGCATACGGAGCTCCATCGCAGTCTTTAACACTGGTAGCATGCCGCGACAGCGTGGACGTGAACCGTATGTGCAGTTGACGGACTTTGAGCGAGGGCGTATAGTGGGCATGCGGGAGGCCGGGTGGACGTACCGCCGAATTGCTCAACACGTGGGGCGTGAGGTCTCCACAGTACATCGATGTTGTCGCCAGTGGTCGGCGGAAGGTGCACGTGCCCGTCGACCTGGGACCGGACCGCAGCGACGCACGGATGCACGCCAAGACCGTAGGATCCTACGCAGTGCCGTAGGGGACCGCACCGCCACTTCCCAGCAAATTAGGGACACTGTTGCTCCTGGGGTATCGGCGAGGACCATTCGCAACCGTCTCCATGAAGCTGGGCTACGGTCCCGCACACCGTTAGGCCGTCTTCCGCTCACGCCCCAACATCGTGCAGCCCGCCTCCAGTGGTGTCGCGACAGGCATGAATGGAGGGACGAATGGTGCCAATGATGGTCGTATGCGTGTTTGGCGCCGTGCAGGTGAGCGCCACAATCAGGACTGCATACGACCGGGGCACACAGGGCCAACACCCGGCATCATGGTGTGGGGAGCGATCTCCTACACTGGCCGTACACCACTGGTGATCGTCGATGGGACACTGAATAGTGCACGGTACATCCAAACCGTCATCGAACCCATCGTTCTACCATTCCTAGACCGGCAAGGGAACTTGCTGTTCTAACAGGACAATGCACGTCCGCATGTATCCCGTGCCACCCAACGTGCTCTAGAAGGTGTAAGTCAACTACCCTGGCCAGCAAGATCTTCGGATCTGTCCCCCATTGAGCATGTTTGGGACTGGATGAAGCGTCGTCTCACGCGGTCTGCACGTCCAGCACGAACGCTGGTCCAACTGAGGCGCCAGGTGGAAATGGCATGGCAAGCCGTTCCACAGGACTACATCCAGCATCTCTACGATCGTCTCCATGGGAGAATAGCAGCCTGCATTGCTGCGAAAGGTGGATATACACTGTACTAGTGCCGACATTGTGCATGCTCTGTTGCATGTGTCTATGTGCCTGTGGTTCTGTCAGTGTGATCATGTGATGTATCTGACCCCAGGAATGTGTCAATAAAGTTTCCCCTTCCTGGGACAATGAATTCACGGTGTTCTTATTTCAATTTCCAGGAGTGTATATGTATTCTCTAATTGGAAATTTGCACGGAGGTGTCGTTTTGTTGGTAATCAGAAGGGAACTTCCGATGAATTGGAAACGAACCTGCAATTATTAGATCCAAGAGCTCCATTATTTCATCGGATAGTTAAACTCTATCAAAGCAAACTTTCCGCTAGATGTGAGTGAGGTTTCCCGACTGACTACGCAACGCAAGAAAACCAAGACATTTTATTTACACAGGATTGCAGACCGCTTCGAATCATCGAGACTGCGGACGATGAGAGTCATCGTCCGATTCTGATTAAACAAGTAAAGCTTAATTATAACTTTCTTCAGCGACTGTGATGACTGTGATATGGCTGCTTATGAATGAGATCATTAATAAAATACTAATAACTAACTTTCCTCCCCACCAGCAACCAGTATAAACACAATATTAATTAAAATTATAAGAGGGTTCAATGAATCACCTTCAAGCTGTCTCTCTACCGTTCCACTCTCGAACGGCACGCGGGAAAAACGAGCACTTAAATTTTTCTGTGCGAGCTCTGATTTCTCTTATTTTATTGTGATGATCATTTCTCCCTATGCAGGTGGGTGCCAACAGATTGTTTTCGCAATCGGAGGAGAAAACTGGTGATTGAAATTTCATGAGAAGATCCCTTCGCAACGAAAAACGCCTTTGTTTTATTGATTGCTACTCCAATTCACGTATCATGTCTGTGACACTACCTCCCATGTTTCGCTGCCCTTCTTTGTACATTTTCGATGTCATCCGTCAGCCCCCGCTGATGCGGATCCCACACCGCACATCAATACTCCAGAATAGGGCGGACAAGCGTGGTGTAAGCAGTCTTTTTAGTAGACCTGTTGGACCTTCCAAGTGTTCTGCCAATGAGTCGCAGTTTTTGGTGTGCTATACCCACAATATTATCTATGTGATCGTTCCAATTTAGGTTATTTGTAATTGTAATCCCTAAATATTTAGTTGAATTTACAGCCTTCAGATTTGTGTGACTTATCGCTTAACGGAATGGACACTGTCTTGAAACGAGGGTATAAGATGAACATCAACAAAAGCAAAACGAGGATAATGGAATGTAATCGAATTAAGTCGGGTGATGCTCAGGGAATTAGATTAGGAAATGAAACACTTAAAATAGTAAAGGAGTTTGGTATTTGGGGACCAAAATAACTGATTATGGTCGAAGTAGAGAAGATATAAAATATAGACTGGCAATGGCAAGGAAAGCGTTTCTGAAGAAGAGAAATTTGTTAACATCAAGTATAGATTTAAGTGTCAGGAAGTCATTTCTGAAAGTATTTGTATGGAGTGTAGCCATGTATGGAAGTGAAACATGGACGATAAATATTTTGGACAAGAAGAGAATAGAAGCTTTCGAAATGTGGTGCTACTGAAGAATGCTGAAGATTAGATGGGTAGATCACATAACTTATGGGGAAGTATTGAGTAGAATTGGGGAGAAGAGGAGTTTGTGGCACAACTTGACAAGAAGAAGGGATCGGTTGGTAGGACATGTTCTGAGGCATCAAGGGATCACAAATTTAGCATTGGAGGGCAGCGTGGAGGTTAAAAGTCGTAGAGGGAGGCCAAGAGATGAATACACTAAACAGATACAGTAGGATGTAGGTTGCAGTAGGTAGAAGCTTGCACAGGATAGAGTAGCATGGAGAGCTGCATCAAACCAGTCTCTGGACTGAAGACCACCACAACAACAATCGCTTAATCGACCTAGTGAAATAGTGGAAAACCTAAATGGGCCGTACGCGGGTTTGAACCGTCGTCCTCCCGAATGCAAATCCAGTTTGCTAACCGCTGTGCCATCTCGCTCGAAATGATAAAAAGAAGATAGATAATAAAGACAGGCTCTTTTCAAGCTTACGCTTTTGCTTTCCACACGCTAGTTCAGAGCCCATCCCTCGCTTCCGGAAGTATTCTCCCACGATGACTAAGTCACCAGCGGGAGAACGCCCTTGACTTCCGGGGAGGCGTGGCGAGCCGCCACGGTCCAGCCATCGGCATCTGTGCCCACTAACACGAGGGCAGGAGCTGAGGGAATAGAAGGCGACGGCTGTCCGTGAACCTGGCCAGCAGGAAGTGGACGGCGTGAGTCACGACGCCGCTCCATGCCCGTCCTTCCCCTCGACCTTGATGATCCTTGAGCGGTACAGCTGCGGCCAGGAGCGGCGGGGGCGCAGTCCGCCACCTGCCACTGCCCCGGCTGCTGTGCCCGGGCGAGAAGAAGCTGTCCTTGCTGCCGCTCCTACCAGCAACAGCGCTCTGCGCGTGTCTGGACGACAAAAACACGCTAGTCTGCCCAGCGAGCGCTGCTGCAAAGAACTCGCCGCTCTGCTCTCGACGAGTTCTCTCTCCTTCGAGAGCTCCGCGCTTCTCTGGACTCTTTTCTTTCGTTTGAAACGTTCATTTCGTCGGTCCTCGGAGCCTCCGTGTCGTCGCGCGAAGTTCCAGTCACGGCCGCTCTCGGTACCCACAGACCCTATGTGAAGCGTGGCGCGAGACAAATTACGAGCCGTATTAGTCCTCATTTTGACTCGGGAACGTTTTCATCTGCAGACCCACATTGACCCTCTGCACTGCGTCACTATAAAATCAGTCCAAATGGGGATCACCAGCCTCGCTCTCAACCGCGATGTTCGGACATGGAGGAGGTACAGAGGGACAGGAACTGTCGATGATATGCCTCGCTCAGGCCGCCCAAGGGCTACTTCAGCAGTGGATGACCGCTACCTACGGATTATGGCTCGGAAGAACCCTGACAGCAACGCCACCATGTTGAATAACGCTTTTCGTGCAGCCACAGGACGTCGTGTTACGACTCATACTGGGCGCAATAGGCTGGATGGTGTGCAGCTTCACTCCCGACGTCCATGGCGAGGTCCATCTTTGCGACCACAACACCATGCAGCGCTGTACAGATGGGCCCAACAACATGCCGAATGGACCGCTCAGGATTGGAATCACGTTATCTTCACCGATGAGTGTCGCATGTGCCTTCAGCCAGATAATCGTCGGAGACGTGTCTAGAGGCAACCCGGTCAGGCTGAACGCCATAGACACCCCAGGGAAGCGTCCTGGGACCTCTGCTGTTCCTGATCTATATAAATGACCTGGGTGACAATCTGAGAGTTCTCTTAGGTTGTTCGCAGATGATGCTCTAATTCACCGTCTAGTAAGGTCATCCGAAGACCAGTATCAGTTGCAAAGCGATTTAGAAAAGATTGCTGTATGGTGTGGCAGGTGGCAGTTGACCCTAAATAACGAAAAGTGTGAGGTGATCCACATTAGTTCCAAATGAAATCCGTTGAAATTCGATTACTCGATAAATAGTACAATTTTCAAGGCTGTCAATTCAACTAAGTACCTGGGTGTAAAACTTACGAACAACGTCAGTTGGAAAGACGACATAGATAATATTGTGGGGAAGGCGAGCCAAAGGTTGCGTTTCATTGGCAGGACACTTAGAAGATGCAACAAGTCCACTAAAGAGACAGCTTACACTACACTCGTTCGTCGTCTGTTAGAATATTGCTGCGCGGTGTGGGATCCTTACCAGGTGGGATTGACGGAGGACATCGAAAGGGTGCAAAAAAGGGCAGCTCGTTTTGTATTATCACTTAATAGGGGAGAGTGTGTGGCAGATATGATACGCGAGTTGGGATGGAAGTCATTAAAGCAAACACGTTTTTCGTCGCGGCGGGATCTATTTACGAAATTTCAGTCACCAACTTTCTCTTCCGAATGCGAAAATATTTTGTTGAGCCCAACCTACATAGGTAGGAATGATCATCAAAATAAAATAAGAGAAATCAGAGCTCGAACAGAAAGCTTTAGGTGTTCGTTTTTCCCCCGTGTTGTTCGGGAGTGGAATGGTAGAGAGATAGTACGATTGTGGTTCGATGAACCCTCTGCCAAGCACTTAAATGTGAATTGCAGAGTAATCATGTAGATGTAGATGTACAGCGAGTGCAGCAAGGTGGAGCTTCACTGCTGTTTTAACGTGGCATCATCTTGTGAATGATTTCCTTCAGGATAACGACATCGCTCGACTAGAGTGGTCAGCGTGTTATCCAGACATGAACCCTATCGCACATGCCTGAGAGATTGAAAAGGGCTGTTTATGGACGACGTTATCCAGCAACCACTCTGGGGGATCTACGCCGAATCGCCGTTGAGGAGTGGGACAATCTGGACCAACAGTGCCGTGATGAACTTGTGGATAGTATGCCACGACGAATACAGGCATGCATAAATGCAAGAGGACGTGCTACTGAGTGTTAGAGGTACCGGTATGTACAGCAATCTGGACCACCACCTCTGAAGGTCTCGCCGTATGGTGGTACAACAAGCAATGTGTGGTTTTCATGAGCAACAAAAGGGCGGAAATGGTGTTTATGTTGATCTCTATTCCAATTTTCTGTACAGGTTCTGGAACTCTCGGAATCGCGGTGATGCAAAACTTTTTTTGATGTGTGTATTTGCAGACCTATACAAGTTGAAAGTTTATATCAAAAATTATACCAAGTTTCGTGGCCACAGTAACTACGTGAACCGCAAGAATTTAGAAAATAGACCTTCTCCAGTTGAGATGCAATTATCTCAAGAAATTGACCGAACTGATAAACGCAGAACTGTTCATTAATTTAGAAATGAAATGATGTTACCAAAAATGTTCGTGAAATGTAAATAACTTGTAGATCTTCATTCTTGAGATATATCTTTGCTGCAATTAGTCCTGAGCTCTTGTAATGTACTGCAAAACTAACCGTGTAATGTACGAAACAAATTCCATGTACAGATTTGCCACAAAACTGCGTTATTCGCTCGCAAGATATTCGGCGGCGAAAAATATGTGTTCTTACACTCTGCTCCTAGCAACTTCCAGCGCCAATCTCCACAACGGCAGACCAGTAATACAGTCCAAATTCAGCAGGGAGAAAGTCACACAAATACACCACACACAAATTTCCACAGAAACAAATGGAATTTGTTGACGTCAATTAAACCTCACCGAGTTCGTTCTTTCATCACGACTTCCAGCTAGCGATTGGATCCACGCTCAAGAATGGTGCCTTGTCCAACTGACGACATTTACGCTTACTAAACCGCAACACACTCCGAAAAAAAGTAAAACAGTGAAAGAAACCTGAAATGACTAAACAGAGATCCACGTCAGCACAAGGAACGCACATCCAGTTCATGTACTCCCTCGGTATCTGAATGGCAGCTTGGTTTATCACGAAAGACCGTCTACTCCCGACTTCAGAAATACACTTCACAGCCAGCCTTCGACACAGGGGCACACCTTTTTGACACCACGCACTGCTGCACGAAATTACTTAACATTTATATCTCTCTCATAGTCAGCCTGAGGAATAGATTTCAGACATTTCTCTTGACCATTAACCGCTGACGCTAATAACACTTTCTGTAAGATGCACCTTCCTCCCGGAAATTAAATTTCCTTCCAACGGGTGCTGGGAAACATTGGCCATTATGGGAACCTACAAGCATTTAACCCAGTCGTGTTGGCTCTCGCAACAACCCGTTTAGGAAGGTAGCGGAAGACCAGCCCATCACTCCCAGGCTGGAGAAAACCTGCTTTTCCCTGGATACCGGCTCCGCCGAATACAATAGCCACAGAACGTGCACAAAGCCATGGCCCAGAAATGATATGGTGCACCTTAAATTCGTTTCCGGTTAAAACATGTTTAAGCGTTTTTTCCACCTTAGAAGTCGTAGTGTAAAAAGAAATGTCACTGTCGCTGGGACTGTCTCCGTTCGATCTTCACGGTGAAACAGCAGAACTGTGTAAGGTACACATCAAATGTAGGATCATACTTTGTCGGCAGAGTGCTGTGTCAGTCGCATAGTATGTTTACGTGGCAGTGTAGATGAGGTGTCACTGCTCCAGCTATCTTTAGGCTCACATTTATCATTTTCCGGCAACTTGATGAGATTTTTCCTCAAACATAATAATTGCTTCTATTTTTCGACATAAAAACGTAACGAACATAAAGCATTCAGCAAAATTCTAGTCCCTACATGTACAATTTCCAATATGTTGTGAAATCTTTAACTGATTTTTGGTTTAGGACCGCCTGCGTTACGTTGACTGTTTCGGAAACATTTCAGTTTAGTTTTGTGACGTGCCGGTGGAACTATTAAGGTAACCTCAAACCAGGGTGAAGGAGAGCCATCTACTAGATTTAATTCTTATAACAGCTGTACAGATGAGCTGAGAATGTCAAATCAGAATGATGGCATAAAGATAATGCTCTTCTCACGTAACGCGTTCAAGTATAAAGAGGTCTACTGTCTAACAGCCCTACTTTATCTATTGTACATTCGGTGTAACGATATTAAAACAGATCAGAATGTTTCCGGAGCGAATGGGAGATGAAAGAGTTTCACTGGAAGCAGTCGGAATGTTTAATGTCCATGTGTCACCCTACAATGTGATTTAGGGATATACAGCCTTAATTTCTTTCATTTCGTACCCCCTTGAAGTCTCCAAGAGTAAATAAAAGCAGTTACACTTTAAGACAAAAGAAATGTAGCACGAAGGAAATATCCAAATGGGACGGAAATCCGTAGATGTGATGCATATGTACAGACAAACAAATGACTACAATTTCAGAAAAAATATATGGCTTATTCAAGAGAAAGAGTTTCACAAATTGGACAAGACAATAACGCTTTGTTCCACCTCTTTTCAATCGAGAACGTTCGGAGCATTATGTGCAGCTCTCTCCAACCACTTTGGGATTTTGACGATTTAAGGCAGCAACTGGAGAGAATCTGGCATGATTTCCCTCAGTAGGACATCAAACAACTCTACCAAACAATGCCAAGCCTAATAACTGCTTGCGTAAGTGTAAGAGATGGACCAATGTGATATTCATTTGCTCAATTTGTGAAGCTCTTTCTCTTGAATAAATCACCCATTTTTCTGAAATTGTATTCATTGGTTTGTCAGTACATTTATATCACTTCTATTGATTTCTGTCCCATTCGAATAATTTCTTCGTGGTGCGACCATTTTTTGTCTTAGAGTGCAATTATTAAGTAGAGATAAAATGTTTCACACATAATCCTAATTAGCTCTCGATAAGACAGTTTGCACGTACCGGTGTGACCAGTAACCGTACGAACGCAGTAAAGTATGTAGATTTCTACGACTAATTTTAGGCACACCAGCATCTTTGTAAATGTTAGTCTGTTATTAGCTGACGATGTCCTAATAAGGCGAAGCTGGTTCGTAATAAATAATTACTAGCGAAACGAAACATTATTTGCGATATTTGCAGACTTACATAAACATATAATCACAGGTAAATTAGTGTCGGGGAATCTCAGACGCGATACCAGTTTTCAATAGTCGTGCATCTCCCTTTTACATAGTAATGGCCATGCCAGTTGAAAAAAAGTTTCTTACTTACACATATCGGTGAATTCATAGACTACAACGTTTTTCTCCACACATCGATTTCTTACTAACGCGTCTAAGTTGCTCCCAAGAACTACATCTAATGATGCATCGTTCTTGTGAAACACAACTAGCTCTTTACACGCATCAAGTGGTGAGTGCTATTGACAAGGATTTCAAACTGATTCCGTATTTCTGGATTGTCGGAAGTCTTTTGACAGTGCAAAACACAAGCAGCTTGCAGTGAGATTGCATGCTAATTGGACATCGTCTCAGTTATGCGACTAGAATCGTGATTTCCTGTCAGAGAGGTCACAGTTCGTAGTAACTGACGGAAAGTCGTCGAGTAAAACAGAAGTGATTTCTGGCTTTCCCCAAGGTACCGTTATGGGCCCTTTGCTGTTCCTTATCTACATAAACGATTTGGGAGACAATCTGAGCAGCCGTCTTCGGTTTGCAGGTGACGGTATCGTTTATCGACTAGTAGTCATCAGAAGATCAAAAGAAATTGCAAAATGATTTAGAAAAGATATCTCCATGGTGCGAAAATTGACAATTGACTCTAAATAACGAAAAGTGTGAGGTCATCCATATGAGTGCTAAAAGGAATCCGTTAAACTTCGGTTGCACGATAAATCAGTCAAATCTAAAGGTCGTAAATTCAACTAAATACCTAGGAATTACAATTACGAACAACTTAAACTGGAAGGAACCCATAGAAACTGTTGTGGAGAAGGATAGCCAAAGTCTGCGTTTTATTGGCAGAACACTTAGGAAATGTAACAGATTTACTAAGGAGATTCCCTACACTAAGCTTGTCCGTTCTCTTCCAGAAAAGTGCTGCACGGTATGGGATCCTTACCAGATAGGATTGACGGAGTTCAACGAAAAAGTTCAAAGAAGGGCAGCAAGGTTTGTATCATGGCAAAATGGGGGTGAGGGTGTCACTGAAATGATACAGGATTTGGGATGGATATCACTAAAAACCAAGGCGTTTTTCGTTGCGACGGAATCTTCTCACGAAATTCCAGTCACCAACTTTCGTCTCCCTGCACAGGGAGAAACGATCACCATTATAAAATAAGGGAAATCAGAGATCGTACGGAAAGATATAGGTGTTCTTTCTTTCCGCGCGCTATACGAGATTAGAATAATAGAGAATTGTGAAGGTGGTGTGATGAACCCTCTGGCAGAGACTTAAATGTAATTTGCAGAGTATCCATGTAGATGTAGATGTAGATACCAGTTTGGCTCCATCCTTTTCTCAGTCGCCATTCAGAATGGTAAGGAAACGTGACATATGACAGCCTGTGGTCATGTCAAGGTTGCCCTTTCGTGCGCTAGAGAACAGATCTGATGTTTCTGCAATATCCTCACTGGGAATTTTTCGGAGCACTGACCTCAATCACTTTACTTTGAATTAAATTTTTCTCCAGTTGCTTACCCCTCCCGTACTTCCTCAGTGGCATCCTTAGGGGACTGCATAGTAGTCATAAAGACTTGCAAGATTTATTCTTTTGTTACTGTTTGTGTCAGAGATCAAGTGTCTTCTGCATATGTAAATACAGCAGTAACTGCTACGTGTACTATTCACGACAAAAAGTAAGGTTTTCATTTTCTTGACTGTTTCGTATTAAGTCAACAGCTTACGAACCTGAATCTGATGAAGTGTTCAGAATCCAAAGATCCTGTTAACTCGTTGCTGTCGTTGGAAATTATTTTAAACTCAGTAGATTTAATAGAAAACGGCGTTCTTCATCATTATGGTTTTGATTAGAACCCATTCTTATGCTTATCCCGATCGGAAATTCTGATGCGGTTACATCCTTTGCGTGCATTGGTCGTATTATCGATAAGGACTCCTCGGGGGCCGCCTTGTTACGACATCGTGAAGAGCAAGTGTTGTGTAAGATAGCATCGAGGAAGTCAACGACCAGCCGCTGCAGTGATCAGCTTCGTTTCGCCTGGACCATTGTCAGGGCCACCGAAGCGAAGACAGTAAGCGGACGGGGAGATGGCCGGCTTGATAAGAGCACTCCAGCGGAGCAACAGCGATAGGTGGTACTGCCTTCCTCGCTTTCCACGAAGCATGAACGGGCGGAACTGGCGAACCGAACCACCCTCCGCTAGCCACTGGAGACCGCCACCGCTGAACGTGCGGGAACGCGATGCCCGCCGTCTTGCGCAAGGTGTCTCTACCTCTCTCTCTCTCTCTCTCTTTCTCTCTCTCACTTCCTCCTGTGAACATCCGGGGGGTCACCGACCGCGGGGCGCCCGGTAGCTGAGACCCAATCACGCTCTATTAGCCACGCCGCTAAACGAGTTTCCGCCGCTTCTTCCCTTGCACCCTGGCGCTTACGCTGTCCGCAGTGGTCACTGAAAGTCTCGTATTTGGCGCTTGTCCCGCGCGCCGTGAGCCCCCTCGCCTCATCCCTGCTCACACAGATTGTGTAAGAGAGGTAGCTGCGCAGTCGTGCCTACAGTCCTGCTGGCCTCGGACAGGCACGTGCCACAGTTTCTTATTTGCGTCGAGCCATGTCCGAAGGTCGATTCCTAATGGTTCATGGTTTACCCGTCCTCGCTGTTGAAGTGTCAGTGTAAAAAACTGAGCAACCTACGATGTTACAAAAGCATCGATTATGCCAACCGTTGGTGTGTGGTTCTTTCCAATAACTGTGTAGAAATAATTACAGATAATTATGTTGTGTTGGCTGAAGAGCCAACACCGTGTTACTAGTGGAGGCCGAAATACACGCGTTTTAGCTCACGCAGGCTGGCGTGAGGACGGAAGGACTATACTGACGTGAGGTCTGGAACATGACAAGGAATTAGAATTCTGAAAGCGGACGTAATTAGTTTGATACTTAACTTTAATCCATTAATGATGAACGCCGCTCTTGACGGTACATGATTCACAATATTATCAGGAATTATAGTAACTGAATATGGCGCCTTGCTAGGTCGTAGCAAATGACGTAGCTGAAGGCTATGCTAAACTGTCGTCTGCAAATGAGAGCGTGTGTAGACAGTGAACCATCGCTAGCAAAGTCGGCTGTCCAACTGGAGCGAGTGCTAGGGAGTCTCTCTAGACTAGACCTGCCGTGTGGCGGCGCTCGGTCTGCAATCACTGATAGTGGCGACACGCGGGTCCGACGTATACTAACGGACCGCGGCCGATTTAAAGGCTACCACCTAGCAAGTGTGGTGTCTGGCGGTGACACCACAAATTATTTCAATGACTACATTTTCGTCATGGACTGCACTACGTTTTACAATTGCCATACTTGCAAATTCGACGTTAATTCCTTTCCAAATTACTGTTGTGGTGAAAACACAGTAGTTGTCAACCTCAGGGAAATAAGTAAAAAGGACGTGGTCTTATGTGACTCATGTCCCACGTAACAATTTCAAAGACACTCATTTCATCAGCTTTTAGTACTGACGCCGAGGTCCGCTACGCCATGCGCTCAAAAAATCTTGCCATCATCGTCATCTTTCTCTTCCTCTTCTTCTTCTTTTGACCGTCCGTATCCCATTCTGCTGTAGCAACGGCGATCTGGGACGGCTATTGCTGCCTCAATACTTAGTTCATTGCGAGTATAAAAGTAACACAGTCACAGATAACTGCTATGCACGTCGCCCAGGGAATTGGAAAATTGTGATAAGTTCCTATGGGACCAAACTGCTGAGATCATCAGTCCCTAAGCTTACACAAAACTAAATCTTCTAACTTAAACTAACTTACGCTAAGGACAAAACATACACCCATGCCTGAGGTAGGGCTCGAATCTACGACAGGGGGAGCCGCGCGAACCGTGACAAGGCGCCTAAGGCCGCGCGGCTACCCCGCGCGGCCCGTCGCCCAGTAGAAGCGGGAGAGTGATATACATTATCTTACATACCCGTTCCTGCAGTGCGTAATTTCATTACTCTCTAACATCGGTTGCTGTTCGAATTATCATCTACTCGACGACTCTGACAGTACTTAGTAAGCGGCATTTACACACTTCCTGTATTTTTGTAATAAGATTACCGAAGTAGCACAGACTGAAATGCTGTTCGAAAATCAAGAAACTCATAATCAAGTTATACGCCACGTTGAACGGATCTGGTGCGGTGGAGTGTAACAAAAAAGGGATATGCATCGTTTAACAAGGAAAAGGAAGATTACGTTTTAACGTCTCGTCGACGACAGTATCATTAGGAACGGGGCAGAAGCTTTGACTGGGAATGTATGAGGAAGGAGGAGGAAGTTAGCCGTGCCCTCTCAATCCCGACGTTTGCCTTAAGTTGTTTAAAGATATCACGGAAAAGTGTAAAACTGGATGGGCGGATGAGGATTTTAAACGCGGATCCAGTGTCTCACAGTGAATTCTTCTTGTGTCAGTCCTTAAACATGTTGCTTAGGGACAGAGCTCATTAAAGAAATGAGTAACACCCTAAGGTAGGTACGTGTGGTTGGCTGATCACTGGACTAAAAAGGAATGAGCCAGCACTCTGCGACACACTACAGAACCTTCAGCCTAGCACCCGTCTCCGCAGCCGAGGTCGCTATCGCACGCCTGTGTGGTGGCTCTCACTCAGATGTAAGCCAGTTCGAATCCTGGTGCTGGATGCCGGTATTTGGCAGACCAGGAGAGAAGAGGTGGTGGCCAAAAATTGCTGGTGTGACTCTGTTGAAGGTGATCCGTCAGTCGGGTGTGGCAGTTAAGCTCGGCGGCCACCTTGCTGCTATTTGAGAGGAGCAGGCTGTGTGCCGGCACACGGTTCCACGCGCTCCCTTCTCTCATCATCTTCATACAACAGAAACATAACACCATACTATACACGCATCGAATGCACTCACCTCAGTCTAAAAGCGCACGAAAGACACAACACTCACATATCAGCAGTGAAAAAGGTGACAATGTGCACGAAGGGAGAATACCATTTCCAACAGGCGACCAACCAACAATACCACTCGGTATTACCTCCAACCTATGACTCCTTCCTGGAGTCCAAGGAATTCACAAAATTTTAAAATTTTCAAAACTCGTCTCAACAGCTAAATTGTATTTCTATCTGCCCTCTCGACAAGACGTAAAATGCACTTAGTTAAAAGTGGCATTCTGTGGTTTGTACGCCACAGGAATCACACATTGCCGAGCCTCTCGTCATAGTATGAGGCCACGTGTTAGCGGATAGTACCCCGTTCTCAGATGTCAGTGGTACAGCTGCACCAAGTACGTAAGCTGTACGTGGATACTGTACGTTTCGCATGTACCTTACAACGGAGCATTTCACAATATTGTTACGAATTTAACGTTGTAAGTCACAGTAAGTTACCACTGATCTCTCACCAGCAAATTCTGGAAGGCAGAACGCATTGTTTTTGTAGTGCGGTAACGACTCATCTCCGAACAAGTATTCCTATTCATGTTAGGAATTTAGAAATATCCTCTACACTCGCACGAAAATGGGGAGGGATGCGAAAGACTGCAGCTCTAACAGAAAATTGTGTTGTCGTCCTCACGAAGTATAAAAATAATAAAAATCTTTGGAACGTGATCAATAGGTGACATCTTTATGGCGTCGTTGGCTGAGAGACCCTGAAGTCGCCTAGTCAGAAAAGGTTTTCTTCCTCTGCGGACGACGGCCCATTTGCAAGCGATGTACTAAACGTGTCTGCTGAGTGTAGGCGACTATAGTGGGTGTTTGAAAAGAGTCGCGTCGTGTTTAACATCATGGTGAAAGAAGAGAGCGCACATATCCTATTACTCACGAACAGCAACAAAGAGCCAGCAGGACTTAAAATAAAATCACCATAAAAGTGTCACATGCCCTTACCCCATGAGACATTGATGCGCTGTTCGGAATTTAATTCTGAACATTGGGGCAATGTGAAGCGTTCGGGAAAATAACGCTGCGTCTCACTTCACATTTTCGGCGAAATACTGGCGGTGAAAATTTATTTAATAACTTACTGGCTATCTCCGAGTCGAACGCTCTTTTAGGTGTGAGCGACCTCGACTATGGAGACAGGTTGGATTCAGGAATATCAGACAAATGCCTGGGGGAAAGAATTCGGGACGACGTGTAATGATCCCATCAGTCACGTAGAGTCGTCATTTAAATAAGTTACCGGCACCGGCTCGCCGACGAATTGCTTGGAGTGTACGAATAGAGTACGAAGGTTCAAATGTTAAAATGTGTGTGAATTCCTAATTGACCAAACTGCTAAGGTAATCGGTCCCTAGATTTACACACTACTTAAACTAACTTATGTTAAGAACAACACACACACCAATGCCCGAGGGAGGAGTTGAACCTACGGCGGGAGGGGCCCCGCAGTCCGTGACATGACGCCTAAAACCGCGCGGCCACCCCAGTACGAAGGAAACTGCTTATAAAAAGCTTGGATGCTCTACAGTGATTTGTTTCTCGAAGATTTTGAAGACTTCTCGCACTAACGGGTAGTCGAGACAGCAAATTCACGGGGCAGAGTTACCGGAATTGCCACTAAAAGAACTTTTGCAGTGCTTTTATGGATACATTGAGCCACCTAGTGTGGTGAAAGTTCGAAGTGGTGAGTGTACCGTGTAGAGACACTTCTAGAGGTTCATATGTTGGTTATAAAGAATGGTAGTGAGGCTGACATCAGGTTAGAAGTAGTACTGACAAAGTACTTGTTTACACAAGCAGTTCACGAATGGAGAGAAAGAGAAGGAAGAATCCCGGCGACAATAACATCATTAGACAGGGAGGACAAGCCCTTGTTGGGCAATAATGGGGAAGCAAGTAAACCGAGCTTTTATCTTCCATGGCACCACCATGGTATGAGTCTTAATCGATTTAGGGAAACCACGGATAACGTATACCAGAACGGCAATATGGGAATTTGATCTTTCTGCCTTTCGATTGCGTATCCAGTGTGTTAATCACTGCATTAATCGAGTAGTAAGAGGTCGAGCTGTGCAGTACTGTGAAAAACGCTTTCTGTTCAAGTGGTTCAAATGGCTCTGAGCACTATAGGACTTAACATCTGAGGTAATCAGTCCCCTAGAACTTAGAAGTACTTAAATCTAACTAACCTAAGGACATTACACACACACACACACACACACACACACACACACACACACACACACACATACATGCCCGAAGCAGAATTCGAACCTGCGACCGTAGCGGTCGCGCGGTTCCAGACTGAAGCGCGTAGTACCGCTCGGCCACACCAGCCGGCGCGCTTTCTTTCATGGCGTGTTTCGCTCCTACATGGTGTGGTCGTCATTAGTCGATTCGCAATTAGGCCAGAGATAAATAAACAAATTAGAATTCTTGGATGTTGTAATAGTTGGGTGGACGATTGTGTGCTATTAGTGTCGCGTCGTGTTTGGAGATACACCAGTCTTTTTCGTAAGCGGAATGCAGAGAACATCAACACATAGTTGAAACATTAGGTATTCTGCCTTCGTCTGACAACACGCAAACCGGAAATATGTTCCTCACCTTGTGAGTAATCACAGTGGAATGTGCATCCTGAGTCGTCCATCTTTCTCGTTCTCTCGCTTCTGGTCCTTCCCTCCTCCATCCCTCCCTCCCTCCCTCCCCCCCTCTCTCTCTGTCTTTCTCTCTCTCTCTCTCTCGTGTGTGCACGTGCTGCTCCTTTACGTACTCTAACGTCCTGGTAATATTTTAGCTTCAGAAACACAAATGTCCTAATGCTAACGAGCATCGCCGACATGCCATATGAAGCGACTGCATTTCTGCATAAATGTAGTACTGTTACAATTATCGCGTCTCACTGTTCACAATTTTATAAGCATTAGGCAATTTGATCAACTGGAGGAGAAACTCATCGATTGATTCACATTTACAGCGGATCGTGTTATAAATTACAGTCTAAATTTTAGAATATTGTAAGGGTGATACTCAGAAATAATAAACGCCATAGAGAACTACTTTACGGTGGGCAACGTTAAAGCAGACGCTATTAAGATATTCACGGGATGAGTGTGCTTTAGTAGAGTGGAAACGACTGTGGAGCCCGGTTGACGTGTACAAATTCGACAGACGTGTGGATGTTGTACACTACTGTTTGTAAAAAAGTGAAACACGAAGACCGTGAGCCGTGATCACAGAGCAATTTATTCCACCGATTAGGGACATGACACTACAGACCTGTATATGCTCTGTGACTGTGTAAATTCTGTACTTAGTAACACCACCATTTGCTGGAATCAGAGGCGCTAGACGTCGTGGCATGAAATCAAAGATCACCTGGGAGTGCTGCTGGGGTATACTCTGCCACGCAGCTGGAAGACGAGTCCACAGAGCATCATCGTGGCTGCAGGAAGACCTGAACGAACAAGTTGTCGATCGACCACATTCCAGACATGTTCGATGGGCGACATGTCAGGGGAACGGGCAGCCCAGAAACAGTGCTACCTTCCGTTCTTCAAAGTAGGCTTGCACATTCCACGCCTCATGCGGCCGGGCGTTGTCCTGCCGAATTATGGCATGTGGAACGCCCTGCAGGAGGGGCAGTCCATCGGGCTGTAAAACGTCCCTGATGTAGCGATAGCTATTCACATTGCCCTCTAGACATAGGAGGAGAGATCGCGCGTGTTATTGGTAATGGCAAACCATCACACTTGGCGTTTGTCCGCTATGCCGCTCAACAATATAATTTGTCCGATTACGGTGGCGTCGAATGCGTGTGCTGCCATCACTATAGGACAAGTTGAAACGGGACTCGTCTGAAAACACTAGATTTTGCTACTCAGCACGCCAGTGTCGGCGTTCACGTGCCCATTGGTAGGTTCTGGTCAAGGAAAGCCGAGGCAATGGTACGCTAGCTACAAGTGTAGCCCGCAGATGGCGGCGTCGGACCGTTGATGCAGGTTAAGTCCGCGGCTGTTGCAGCGCTCCGACATTGCGCCAACGCTGTGGACGAAGCTGTTGTGTCCGTTGCGGCCCGTCGGTCGACTCGCACTACGGCCACATTGTGGCCTCCAGTACCTCTCTGCCACTTCAATCACTTATTATGTATCCGCTGTTCTACGCGACCTCCGTCCTCTTACCGTAGCGTGTTGCTTCTGAGTGTTTCGCTTTATACACACAGTGATGTAGGGGGAACGTGTAGGTTCATCATCACTCAGACTGTAAATAATCAACTTTAGCATAAAAAGAAGCCACGAAACAGATATAGTGTACGTTGCTGCAAAACTTTCGAAAGTAGCGATCTCTCTGGATTTTCCATTAAATATGATGCCACAATTATATTTCTAGAAGAGAGCACATTCGGACTCCAGATAACACGAGAATTGCAGCGCTACATCCTGAAACACACATGAGGGTAAGTTCATTGTCACGGTGTTACTTCCAAAACTTTCGAAATGTTTGTGATTCGTGATCCATTTGGATAAAGTTGCCCTTTCTCAGAAATGTTAAATTTTCCAGATTCTTTTGAAATGATGACGTCATAGAAGTATCGCATTACAGGCATGCGCCACGTCGTGTTGGGTGTTCGACAGCCAAGCAGAACTCTACACGCCGTTTCACAACTCCTGTTACATGCCAAGCTGCTGCAGAAGGGTCTTTGTAGATAAACTTTACACGGGAACATACACTCCTGGAAATGGAAAAAAGAACACATTGACACCGGTGTGTCAGACCCACCATACTTGCTCCGGACACTGCGAGAGGGCTGTACAAGCAATGATCACACGCACGGCACAGCGGACACACCAGGAACCGCGGTGTTGGCCGTCGAATGGCGCTAGCTGCGTAGCATTTGTGCACCGCCGCCGTCAGTGTCAGCCAGTTTGCCGTGGCATACGGAGCTCCATCGCAGTCTTTAACACTGGTAGCATGCCGCGACAGCGTGGACGTGAACCGTATGTGCAGTTGACGGACTTTGAGCGAGGGCGTGTAGTGGGCATGCGGGAGGCCGGGTGGACGTACCGCCGAATTGTTCAACACGTGGGGCGTGAGGTCTCCACAGTACATTGATGTTGTCGCCAGTGGTCGGCGGAAGTTGCACGTGCCCGTCGACCTGGGACCGGACCGCAGCGACGCACGGATGCACGCCAAGATCGTAGGATCCTACGCAGTGCCGTAGGGGACCGCACCGCCACTTCCCAGCAAATTAGGGACACTGTTGCTCCTGGGGTATCGGCGAGGACCATTCGCAACCGTCTCCATGAAGCTGGGCTACGGTCCCGCACACCGTTAGGCCGTCTTCCGCTCACGCCCCAACATCGTGCAGCCCGCGTCCAGTGGTGTCGCGACAGGCGTGAATGGAGGGACGAATGGAGACGTGTCGTTTTCAGCGATGAGAGTCGCTTCTGCCTTGGTGCCAATGATGGTCGTATGCGTGTTTGGCGCCGTGCAGGTGAGCGCCACAATCAGGACTGCATACGACCGAGGCACACAGGGCCAACACCCGGCCTCATGGTGTGGGGAGCGATCTCCTACACTGGCCGTACACCACTGGTGATCGTCGAGGGGACACTGAATAGTGCACGGTACATCCAAACCGTCATCGAACCCATCGTTCTACCATTCCTAGACCGGCAAGGGAACTTGCTGTTCCAACAGGACAATGCACGTCCGCATGTATCCCGTGCCACCCAACGTGCTCTAGAAGGTGTAAGTCAACTACCCTGGCCAGCAAGATCTCCGGATCTGTCCCCCATTGAGCATGTTTGGGACTGGATGAAGCGTCGTCTCACGCGGTCTGCACGTCCAGCACGAACGCTGGTCCAACTGAGGCGCCAGGTGGAAATGGCATGGCAAGCCGTTCCACAGGACTACATCCAGCATCTCTAGATCGCCTCCATGGGAGAATAGCAGCCTGCATTGCTGCGAAAGGTGGATATACACTGTACTAGTGCCGACATTGTGCATGCTCTGTTGCCTGTGTCTATGTGCCTATGGTTCTGTCAGTGTGATCATGTGATGTACCTGACCCCAGGAATGTGTCAATAAAGTTTCCCCTTCCTGGGACAATGAATTCACGGTGTTCTTATTTCAATTTCCAGGAGTGTATTTCTGGAATCGATCTGTTTCCATGTATCAGGGAAACGAAAGTTGACTCACATGTTAATGCCTCGCTCTAACGCGTAACTCTGTATGACCGATCATTGACTTCATCAACGCGGCAACAGTCTGGCACTACAGCAAACACATTTTACTTTTCATAGACTGATATCTCCTGAACAGAAGTGCTTGGCTAGTCAATCGATGTGCCATCACGTCTGCGTACGACGCCACACCCGCGCCTGCAGTATTTACGGCCGTGGGCGCCCATAGCGAGCCGTCGCGTCGCCTGGCTAACGCCTGCTGCCTGCAGTAACGGCGGCTGTTCAGGTCTTCTACAGGTGTTGGCCGGCAGCCTGGCGGAATAACAAACAGGAGCCTCCAGCGTGCTTGCTGGACCATTTTGTACAGCGCAACGGGCAGCGCCCAAGCTTGCAAGACACAGAGGTGAACTAGATCCGAACTGAACCCGCTCATCGGTTTAAAGGTCATCGGTCTGGTACACCAGCTAGCACGTGTGTGTGTTTTAGGCGGTTTCCCACCCTCTTTTAGACAAATGTTGCACTAGTCCCCAAGGTACGCCTCCTAAAATGTGACACACAAACAGTTAAAATACATTAACATACAAAATATAGTTAATGTAACTCACAGACAGATGGCACACCTGATTTGCCAGCTTAGGTTAACTGAAGACTTTGGCGACAGAAAGTGCAGTACGACTACGGGGTGGACAGAAACAGTCTGAAAAATTTTTAAGGGTGTTGCGCAGTAGATTAGACTCAGACATAACTGCCAGCAAAGAAATTCGATACGTTGCGCTGTTTCTGAGTCAATTAGCCAACCAGGTTCGTAAATTCAAACGGGCCGCCAGTTGAAACTAGTGTCAGTTGTTCTCAAAGCGTACGTGACAGTCAAGACACTCTTTAGCCTTTGGTTCCGGCTCCTTACTACCGTCTCATGTCCAATTTTTGTATAGCTCACGCGATCGGTTTTAGATACCCAAACGAAGAACGCGTTTGGCAACATCGTTCCTACCGAGCCGATTTAATTTGCGCGCACAACGGTCTGACTGCGGTAACTTCAGTGCTAATTAACTCGGAAACGGTTCAGCGTATGAGCTTTTTACTTGACAGTTATTTATCAGCACAACTATCCCTGCAACAGATATACAAGCTTTCAGAATGTTTCTGAGTACCCCATGCCAAGTTCGTCTTGCTGCAAACTATTTTTAGTAATATTTCCCTGTCAGCCGTATTTAGACATTTCTCATTCACTAACTCCATTCTCTTAGACGTGTTAGTCAGTGAACAAGATCAAGCACGTCAAACACAATATTTTACAAACTGCAATAATGAACAGCTTAAATGGAAGAGAGCATATTTACGAGGAATCATACCGGTATTTCCATGAAACGATTTGAGAAGAGTATGAAAACATAATTCGTGGTGGTCAAGGCTTTTTCTGTGTTTCATTTCACTTTAATAATAATCTACAGATACCGTAACACGCTCAAAGAGTCCATTAAAAAGCAACATCAGGAGAGATAGCAGATATTGCTTACTATATACATACAAAACAGTAGGAAGCATACCATATTTAATAAAAGGTGGTTTACTGGTATGCATAGTCCGAAATTCAGTGTACAGTGCTGCCCACTCCGACAGCAACGTTAGATCTAACAAGTGAGCTTTGCTGACAGATACTGGTGCTATGGGCGGCATTTGATGAACAAGTGTTCTTGCGTTGTCACTGCGTCAACACTTGTTCATCAAATGCCGCCCATAGCACCTGAAGATGGCCTTTGAAGGCCAGAATCGCTTATGATTGTATCCCGAAAAAAGCGACTAAATCAAAAACAAAAAATAATACCTTACAATAAGACAATCGCCGTCTTCTCAAACGGAATATTATTTTCCAAGGAACGGGTACGTCATGCCATGCTACTGTGCCAGAGGCCATCAGTCTTAGTGGCTGATGACCGGTGGCTGGCTAGTTATCGGCCACCCACGATGATTTCGGTGGGTGGGAGATTCAGAGAACACGCTGGCCACAGGAACAATCAAACTCTCTCTGTATCGAGGTAGGTCAGGACAGCACAGGGAATGTGCAGTATGGCGATACCTTGTTCACTGTGGACTGTAATATTCTTCTTTGAAAGGCAACATTTGCGGCGGGCAGATAAGTATTCTCGTAGAATGGAAGCGATTCCGTTTCATTCTCACCTGAGGCCAAGAACCAAGTACAATAGATCACACCCTTTGCCACAGTACCAGACGTTTCCCAGGATACCATCTTAAAAGTGGATTTAAAGTAGCAGCAGGGAGGAGAACGGCCCGCAAATGGAAAAATCTCCTGTAAAGGCTGCCATCATTTATAAAAGATTATCTTAAAATAAGTTGCGAGATACTCCGAATATACCAGCATTGTGAGAAAACAGCGTTTCGAAACAAACCAGCAGATTTCATCGTTATTTATTCACAGACACTCCATTTACCAGATTCATTAAGTGTTAGAAAACGTAAGAGGCTTCTAATTTATGACGTATAATTCACTATGTCGGCACGAGAACTGCAAGCTTCATCCGTGGTAACGAATTTCATCAATAAATAATTCAGATAAAAGCATTTCCTCGGCCTTGTCCAACGTCGTTCTTTCGATCATTCTGCTCTCCGTGATGTGAAGTAGTATTTCCCCTTCAAGGAGCAGACACATCCCATATATCGCACACACGTGCTCTTATAGGCTGATAAGTTCAGTTTGTTGTTTCATCACGGTGTTTTCTGTTTCCTTGTTACGTGCAAAGTTCCTTCTCACTTTTTTTTTAATTTTATTGGCTTTCGGAACGTGCACCTACTGCCTCTCAACACTGGAAATGAAGGACGTGGTAACATAGTTAATTGTTCTTTGGTCTTCCCCTGGCGTTCTTATTACCAACAGCATTAGATTAGCAGCACGGGGAGCTACATCAGGATGTTGACACTGTTAAGAATTCGTATAGTATTTTATACGTTGTTGTATCCTTGGATGCTACCAAGGTTTGGAGGCTGCTTGGGAAGTGATGACCAAGACCATGAAGATTACTTGCAAGTACGTTTATGTTATACGTGCTCCGAGGACACTGTAGGAATATATGCTTTGGATCTTCTCCCTCTCAGCAAACACATGGAGGGGCGCCGCTTAAGTTGGGCCAGTTGAGGTATTTACTGAATGTCCAATGATTAAATTTCAGCCGTGTTATAACTATCGTGAAGCTCCTCGACGTTTGTCTCTTATGGTAATTTTGGAATCGTGGGATGAATTAATGCTTAGTGACTGCCTTTGATTTTAAATGTCCTCAACCATTCATCTTGCAAGTCTGATGACAACCGCTTTCTGAGCATGGGTATCACACATCATATTTAATAGCTCCATGTACAGACGCTTGTTTTGCTAGGAGATCTATTTGTTCATTTCCATGTGTCCCAGAGTGATCTTCCTGAAAAGTTTTGGTCACTTCCAGTAACTTAGCATCGTGTCGCTGAGGTTGACTAACCGTGCTGTGTCATCTTTTTCCTTAACGTTGAGATTTTCTGTCAACTAGCGCAAAGGTAACACTTTTACGTCTGCCTACAATTCATTATTAGCTCAAGTAAACTAAGCTGCATCTTTACGACGATGAAAATGGCCGACTCGGCGTGCGTAATGTCATTACGCTAGCATAAGTTTCCTAGAAAAACTGACCATGTCACTTGCTACTGAAGCGTGCAAAGGTTTCGTTAAATCTAAATTAAAAAAACGGCAGCTAATGAATGAGTTTCATTAATTACACCGGGGTAGACCTTGCCCATTACAAGTTATATATGCGCGATGCGGTCGTAACTAACTGACTGATCTTTATCACCGAGGCCAGAACTCGTTTCCGAGGAAGTATGCGACTTAATGCCAGTGAATCAGCAGCCGCAGCGCCGAGAGCGCCTGCACGATCTGCCCTGATACAGCGCCCTAGACGTCCACTGGCCATAAACTTGATTGCGTTTAAATATTTTATTCAGATTGCTAGTTCTCGGTCAAACACAGCAACAGACAGATATGCCAATCGGACAGTATTGCAGTCTGTCACGATACTGAATCTCTGTTTGCTTACAGAGTTCCATTTGGTGAGACAACTTGAAAATGATGTCAGATTATGGAATATTTTGTATTTGATAGCTTGATATGAATATTTCCAAACAACAACCGTTGTTCTTACTTTGAGGGGTAGACGTTAGAAGAATAGTGCTTCAGATTTTGCTCCTATTAAATATAGTCTGTTAACTCAGGTAGCTGATACGTAATCCACATAAATGACGTCATATCTAGTGTCTCGAATCGAGCTGGGAGCAATAAAATATCTATTTTACACCTTCTCTGCTGTAATTACACAGTTCCTACTCCTTATCGCGGTGCTTTTCCTCTTGGTTGTGTAAGAGAAGTATGTGAAAATGTAAAACAAGTCGTTGGAAATCAGCGTAGTAGGTACAATCGTTCTGTAAACTCTGATAATTGTTACAACATATTTGCTGTCAGTTCCAGGGGCAGAAAGATGGTAGGGAGAAGAAACGTGTGATGTCATCAGTATTTAAAAGACAGGAACGTTCTTTTACATTGCTCTACTTCCCCTAATCACAATTTCTCTGCATTCGTTCTGGATCCTAAGAATTCGCCAGCCCAATCACTTACAGGGTGTCCGGAAATTCCTGTTACAAACTTCTAGGACCTATAGGGCGGACTGAGTAGATAATATTTTCAATTGGAGCCTATATACGAATATGTACCGTTTCCGTGCTATACCCGTCTGAAAACATTCGAGGGTGACTACGTCGGACAGCTGATGTTATTTGACGTCTATCCTTCCTCCCTAATCTGGTTCGACCCTCATTTATGTGCCTGTGAGTGTTGGAACAACATGGTTGGGTACACGGCCGCAGAATACACCAGCATGATTCTTCTGAATGGTGAAGTTCACGGTAATGGAAGAGCTGCTCGTCGCCTTTGTCAAGATCGTTCCCCACAACGTCCGACTCAACAGCATACTTTCACCGTCAGCAGGTGTGACTGTGGTGTTCCGAGGAGACGCCGCATACCCGAATTGGAAGAGGCCGTGTAGTGCGTCGTGCTGAAGAGAGCCGCCGAAAGAGTACTCCAGTAATTTATTTGGCTGTTAATGAGTGGAACTATAAAACAAGTGATGTACAGGGCCATACCTGATCAAATACTTGTAAAAGTGGTCGCATTACCAACACGTTTTGAAATGGTTGTGGCACGGAATTGGTGCGTTTCCGGACGTGGGTTCCAGTTTGTAACGGGAATTTACGAATACACTGTATTTTGTCTGACACTCTGCAAGAGTACATTGTTATTTAACATTAAAGAAACAAGATAAAACTTTGACCCCAACTGTGGTGTCACCGCCAGACACCACACTTGCTAAGTGGTAGCCTTTAAATCGGCCGCGGTCCGTTAGTATAGGTCGGACCCGCGTGTCGCCACTATCAGTGATTGCAGACCGAGCGCCGCCACACGGCAGGTCTAGAGACTGCCTACTTCCTAGCACTCGCCCCAGTTGGACAACCGACTTTGCTAGCATGGTTCACTGACAAAATGCGCTCTTATTTGCCGAGACGATAGTTAGCATAGCCTTCAGCTACGTCAATTGCTACGACCTAGCAAGGCGCCATGTTCAGTTACTATTGATATTGTGAATAATGTACAGTCAAGAGCGACGTTCACCATTAATGGATTAAAATTAAGTATTCCACCAGCTTCGTCCGTTTTTCTAAATTATAATTTCCTTGTCCTGTTCCAGAACTCACGCCAGCCTGCGTGAGCTAAATCGCGTGCCTTTCGGCTTCCTCTAATAACAAGGTGTTGGCTCTCCTGCCAACCCACAACACCAACTATCTACGTACTTCTCGGTCTCTTGAGTGACAAAAACGATTTCACACGATGTGTGCACAGTGGCCATCGCACTCGAACACAGCACACCTTATACAGGTGTGCCTGGAATTGAAGAAAAGTCTCGAATTCGCTTTAGCAGCTGTTTGTACGAAATAACAGTTTTCCACTGTGCATGATGACGGCCAATAAGTTTTAAATGGGTGTGTTGAACCTACCAGTCACGGACGTCGACGTTGCCCTGTGACGCAATGGCGTTTTGGTATGTGAAGCCGTGCATGTTTAAACAGAGATAGAACAGAACATGGACAATACTTATTGTGCTTGTATATCGTTATTTGGAATATATGCTGTAGGGACAGACTGTTCTATAGTGTAGCTCGAGGTTTATGTTAGACTAGAAAACGATCCTTTGGTCGCATGTGGACGAAGCCAAAGAATAACGCGAAATCCTAGTTGCGGTGACATACTGATCTGCAAAATAGCCCGATGCCTAGGTTAGGTTCAAAGGTGTTAGTTTATTTGTGAATAGATGTCAAAAAAGACCCATAATTCTTCTTATGGCTAGTATTTTATGCTTACTCGAGTCTGATGAGTAATTTATGTCCCCCATTTTGATGACGCCATAGTCAAAGCAGATGGATGTTCCCGTAAACTATGACTTACTGTGCCAGGTGATTCAGTAGCCTACACGTCTCAGTCACAGAATATGTCCGTGTATGTCACTGGAGAAGAGAAATTTGTGGCACAACTTGACTAGAAGAAGGGATCGGTTGGTAGGACATATTCTGAGGCATCAAGGGATCACCAATTTAGTATTGGAGGGCAGCGCGGAGGGTAAAAATCATAGAGGGAGACCAAGAGGTGAATATACTAAACAGATTCAGAAGGATGTAGGTTGCAGTAGGTACTGGGAGATGAAGAAGCTTGCACAGGATAGAGTTGCATGGAGAGCTGCATCAAACCAGTCTCTGGACTGAAGACAACAGCAACAATGTCATTAACGTGTAAGATGAGGCTGCGCTGGAATGCGGACGCAGGTCCGGTGACACGGCTAGCGCAGGTGGATGTGTTTCCCAAAGAGTCCCGAGACCGTAGCGCCCGCACCCAGGTCTGCTGTGGTGTTGCGTTGCGTCTGTGACCTGCAGAGGTCGTTACCACCGGTTGTTGCGCCATGGCTTCTCTGGTACCTGCTGTGACACCGCTCTTCTAGGAAGAATAGGAACACCCGGGTTCACAGCGGAAATGGCTGCTGTCTATATCGTACATTAGCCGGCGTCTCGTCTTTTTCATATTAGACTGTGGTGTTGATTACTTCCCGTGTCGTCGTACACATAGCAAAGTATGAGTTATGCATAATTCTTCACCCGTTAATCGTCTTTACTTGCCTTATCTTGATTACTTCGACTTGAGTTCTCCAGGGGATACATATACATGTATGTCTACCATATCTGTAATCTGCAATCTATGCATGGTGGAGGGTGCTTAGCGTACCGCTGTCACTTACACCCTATCCTGTCCCAGTGGCAAATTGTGCGCGGGAAGGCCGATTGTTGGTAAGCCTACCCGTGAGCTCGAATGTTTTTAGCCGAACCTCAACGGTTTTTAGCGAGATAAGCGTAGAAGGAAGCAATGTATTGATTGACTCTTCTAGCAACGTGCGCTTTCGGAATTTTAATAGTAAAAAGCACTACGATGCACAACGCCTCTCTTATAGCGTCTGCAACTGGAGCTGGAGGAACATCTCCGTCTCAATGGAACTTCCTCTGTCAATCCTGTCTGGTACAGGTCTCACGCTGAAGAGCAATACTGAAGTATCGGTTGGACGAGAGGATTTTGTAAGCTCCTACCTTCGATGGTGGACTACTTTTCTTTAAAAATTTTCCAGTGAACGTCAGTCTTGCGTCTGCTTTTTCTTCTATTACTTTTACATGGTCATTTCACTTTAAATCAATGCAAAAGCATACTCCCAAATATTTAATGAGTGTGCCTGCTTCCAGTGATTTTTCAGCAATAGTGTTGTCGTACAATAACGCCTCATTCTGCATATTTTTGCCCAATAAATCGTTTTCTTTTTGGGTAGCCAACTCTGTTGCTGCATGAAGTTTTGAACCGCTAGAGGTCTTCCTGCATTTCGCTACAATTTTCCATCGTAGAGACTTCTTTATGTACAACGGCGTCATCCACGAACAGCTACACGGATTTCCGACGTTACCCTCGACGTCATTTATACAACGACGGAAAAAAATCGCAACAACATGAAGGATATGTGCGACATATACGAAATTTGTAGGCGTGTTTCTAGATCCCAAGTCGCATATGAGTGGCGGTAGTAGCGCCGCTATTGAGGATGCAAATCAGGTTTGCTTTAAATACACGCTGTAACGGCCTTGAGCGTAAGTTAACTTTGAGATTAGACGTGATAAGTTGGTGTTTGTCAAGAATTCCTATAAGGTGACGAAGACGCCATTATCAGCACCTCACTGAGTTGAACGAAGTCGCGTAGTAGAGCTAGGAGAAGCTCGATGTTCCTTTGCAGTACTTCAGAAAGACTTGTCAGGAATGTAGCCATTGTACGAGGGGTGTTCAATAAATAATGCAACATATTTTTTTTCTGAAAGCAAGTTGGTTTTTCTCAGGATTTCAATGATGATGTTTGGTTTGTGGGGCGCTCAACTGCGTGGTTATCAGCGCCCGTATAATTTCCCAACCTTTGCTCAGTCCAATTTCGCCACTTTCCTGGATGATGATGAAATGATGAGGACAACACAAACACCCAGTCATCTCGAGGCAGGTGAAAATCCCTGACCCCGCCGGGAATCGAACCCGGGACCCCGTGCTCGGGAAGCGAGAACGCTACCGCGAGACCACGAGCGGCGGACAGGATTTCAATGTACCATATTATTCCAAAAGCTTTGGATCCGAACCCCTATTTTTCAAAATCATCTCCGTTCAGTCGACGGCCTTCCGCTACCTCACTGGGACGGCCCGTATGCCCGCATCGTACCACTCTGCAGGTCGACGTCGGAGACGACATCTCTGCATTAATAAACCCTCCATTATCCACGTACTGCTTCCCGCAGAGTGTATCCTTCGTTGGACCAGACAGATGGAAGTAGGGAGGTGCGAGATCCCGCATGTAGAGTGGACGATAAAGAATATTTCAAAGAAGTTCGTGCAGATTTGCGTGAGGCCTTGCGTTGTCTTGAAGAAGGAGAAGTTCGTTTGCATGTTTTTGGCGACGAATACGCTGAAGTCCAACATTGCAGTAGTCACCGCTGTATGCGGCTGGCCAGCATACTGGAGACCGGACAGCTTTGCGCGACCTTGTTGAGTTGATGACAGATGCCTCGCCCAAAGACTCATCGTGCTTTTGTTCACTACCAGCTCTCCGTAGACATTGTCGAAGCACCTACAACTATCTGCAATGCTCTGGTTTTCCGGTAAAAGAAACACAATAACAGCCCTCTGCTTGGAACGAACCTCCGCTACACACATTTTGAAGGCAATGTATAGCGCCGCCACCTACAGGAAATTCATGAAACTATAGGGGCTGCAGCGGCAATATTCCATGATCTCCCACAAAAGAATTATTTTAAACTGAAACTGGTCTAGGATAAGAAGTATTTAATTAATTATTATACACTCCTGGAAATTGAAATAAGAACACCGTGAATTCATTGTCCCAGGAAGGGGAAACTTTATTGACACATTCCTGGGGTCAGATACATCACATGATCACACTGACAGAACCACAGGCACATAGACACAGGCAACAGAGCATGCACAATGTCGGCACTAGTACAGTGTATATCCACCTTTCGCAGCAATGCAGGCTGCTATTCTCCCATGGAGACGATCGTAGAGATGCTGGATGTAGTCCTCTGGAACGGCTTGCCATGCCATTTCCACCTGGCGCCTCAGTTGGACCAGCGTTCGTTCTGGACGTGCAGACCGCGTGAGACGACGCTTCATCCAGTCCCAAACATGCTCAATGGGGGACAGATCCGGAGATCTTGCTGGCCAGGGTAGTTGACTTACACCTTCTAGAGCACGTTGGGTGGCACGGGATACATGCGGACGTGCATTGTCCTGTTGAAACAGCAAGTTCCCTTGCCGGTCTAGGAATGGTAGAACGATGGGTTCGATGACGGTTTGGATGTACCGTGCACTATTCAGTGTCCCCTCGACGATCACCAGTGGTGTACGGCCAGTGTAGGAGATCGCTCCCCACACCATGATGCCGGGTGTTGGCCCTGTGTGCCTCGGTCGTATGCAGTCCTGATTGTGGCGCTCACCTGCACGGCGCCAAACATGCATACGACCATCATTGGCACCAAGGCAGAAGCGACTCTCATCGCTGAAGACGACACGTCTCCATTCGTCCCTCCATTCACGCCTGTCGCGACACCACTGGAGGCGGGCTGCACGATGTTGGGGCGTGAGCGGAAGACGGCCTAACGGTGTGCGGGACCGTAGCCCAGCTTCATGGAGACGGTTGCGAATGGTCCTCGCCGATACCCCAGGAGCAACAGTGTCCCTAATTTGCTGGGAAGTGGCGGTGCGGTCCCCTACGGCACTGCGTAGGATCCTACGGTCTTGGCGTGCATCCGTGCGTCGCTGCGGTCCTGTCCCAAGTCAACGGGCACGTGCACCTTCCGCCGACCATTGGTGACAACATCGATGTACTGTGGAGACCTCACGCCCCACGTGTTGAGCAATTCGGCGGTACGTCCACCCGGCCTCCCGCATGCCCACTATACGCCCTCGCTCAAAGTCCGTCATCTGCACATACGGTTCACATCCACGCTGTCGCGACATGCTACCAGTGTTAAAGACTGCGATGGAGCTCCGTATGCCACGGCAAACTGGCTGACACTGACGGCGGCGGTGCACAAATGCTGCGCAGCTAGCGCCATTCGACGGCCAACACCGCGGTTCCTGGTGTGTCCGCTGTGCCGTGCGTGTGATCATTGCTTGTACAGCCCTCTCGCAGTGTCCGGAGCAAGTATGGTGGGTCTGACACACCGGTGTCAATGTGTTCTTTTTTCCATTTCCAGGAGTGTATCTGCAATGCTCTGGTTTTCCGGTAAAAGAAACACAATAACAGCCCTCTGCTTGGAACGCACCTCCGCTACACACATTTTGAAGGCAACGTATAGCGCCGCCACCTACAGGAAGTTCATGAAACTGTAGGGGCTGCAGCGGGAATATTCCATGATCTCCCACAAAAGAATTTTTTTAAACTGAAACTGGTCTAGGATGAGAAGTATTTAATTAATTATTATCCGTTCCCCGTAAGCTGGTTGCTGTAATTTTGTCAAGTAATGGCAGGATAAGTCGAAAAGTTTCAATTCTTTCATATTATATATTTAGTGTTGTTATAAGAGATTGAAGTATGGTACAACAACTACAGCTTCTTAAAATATTTGCTGAACAGCGTTTGGTAGATTTGATTTTTGTTAGCGGGAGGCCTTCCCCCGAGTGTTGAGATGCCAACATGACGTTTACGAGGATACTAACTGTGAGTTTCGGTCACCCAGGCTGTCTGCGTGCGTTCGAACAACAACTTCGCGATTCGGGAGCGCTGCAGTAGCTGCATCCTGATGGCCGGTGGCCAGCACAGCAGCGGCTACAGGTCGCGCACTGCCGGTGACGGATCGGCGCCTGCCAACTACTTTGCCCCGTGACGTCATGGCGGAGGCTGCACCGTGCCAAGTCCCGTCCCACGCAAAGTCCCGTGACCCAACCCTGGGAACTACGATCCCTCTGTCTCTCTCTCTCATAACGATAGCCTTGCTTTGATGGCTGATTTTGAAGAAGTGTATTGTCTTTACGACATTTACTTCTGCCTTCAGATGGGGAGTGGTAATAGTCTTGACTTCTTTTTGTAGGGTCCTGTCGTTTATGAGAGAACTATTTGTGTTGATTCGCGACTCCAAGGAGTGCTTTGTGCACAACGACCATTTAGAGGATGGCGCACGAAATGTGTTACCATTTTGATTTTGAATATCGACTTTATTATCAATACAATCTGAAAGGAATATATACTACAATGAGGAGTCGTCCATGGAGATTTGTTCTAACTCAGCACATGCTCAATATGTCCACCATTTCGTTTCCTAACTTCTTTCAAACGATCACTGAAGTTAGTGATTACCCTACGGTACATGTCTTCCGTAATTTCACTGCAAGCTTGAAGAATAAGTCTTCTGAGCTCCATTAAATTCCACAGCTTCTTGCTACTGCCTTGCCCTTCGACACGCAGTGGTTCATGCAAGATGGAGCAAGGCCACATACTGCAAACACTGTGTTGGAGTTTTTACACAAGCATTTCGACATGCGGATCATTTCACTCAGGTTTCCAGGTCGCTTCAATGACGGACATAATTGGCCCCAAATAGTCCAGACCTCAATCCATGTGACTTTTTTCTTTAGGGGTACCTAACGGAAAAAATTTTCCCGAAACGTCCACGTGATTTAATGGAGTTCAGAAGACTTATTCTTCAAGCTTACAGTGAAATTACGGAAGACATGTGCCGTAGGGTAATCACTAACTTCAGTGTTCGTTTGAAGGAAGCTACGAAACGAAATGGTGGACATATTGAGCAAATGCTGAGTTAGAACAAATCTCCATGGACGGCTCTTCATTATAGTATATGTTCTTTTCAGATTGTATTGACAATAAAGTTTATTTTCAAAACCAAAATGGTAACACATTTCGTGCGCCACCCTGTATATTAAATTAAAAGGAAGGTCAGCGTTGGCCGTAATATTGATGTTTTATTGATAGCAGAATCGCTTTTCGATCACATAGTGATACCAGTGATGCCAGTGTCTGAGTTTAATTTGTACAGCACTGAAGATGGTCACAATGTGATCTAAAATCGATTCTGCTACCAATAAAACATTAATATTATGGCCAACGCTGACCTTCCTTTTTTTTAACTATTTGTGTTTCCTGGGTTAATCGGGGATTAGGGATGTGGGTGTGTGTGTTGCCATATAGCTAGTGACTTGGGGGTTTTGATCCTGAAATCTCTTGGATTGTAATTCCAAGGGAACTTAACTATTGCGTTCGGTGATTGCCTGGTTCTTTCGTAGAACGCTTTGACGAGATTTTTGAACCTTTTTTAAACGGGTTCTGTATTGACGGCAGCGTGCAAGTCTGCTGTGGCAAAACGGCTGTCTACGTGTGTGGCTCTTTTCAGAGCTCTGTAACGTTCTGATTGCAGTCTCTTGATGTGGATGTTTTGCAGCGTAGTCCCATACAGGGCAGTCATATTCCAGAATGGGGCGCACTACACTGCAGTACACCCTTACCCCTACGCTGGCTGCTGTGCTACTCTCTCTGTTTAATATGGGGCGGGAATTACGCGTACCTTTCCACTCAGCAGCTCTGGATTATCAGCTATCCGTGCATCGGTTCAGTTTGCGGGAACGATAAAAATACCTAATTATTTTATTGTGTGTTTGCAGGTACATATCTACTGCAGTCTAGATACACACTGAAATACCCACACCAAAGTAGCGTATCATACTGATAGAGGAATAAATTCGCACGCCATTAATAAAGTGGAGTATCATGGAGTAATCGTCTTGCAGCAGCAGTGGAAATGTTGCAGCTTTATCAGGCCAGTCCAGATGACGTCTTTAGGTGCTTGCACTTGCCTGACACAGCTGCAACATTTCCACTGTTGCTTCTAGACGAATTACTCCACGATACTCCACTTTATCAATGGTCTGCGAATTAATTCCTCTATCGGCGTGGTATGCCATTGCGGTGTGGGTATTTCACTGTGTACCTAGACTTCAGCATAAATGTACCGGCAAACAAACAATAAAATAATTTCGCAACTTTAAGTTTGTGAGGTGATAATTAAAACTTTAAGGTTAGCCCTCGTATAGTACAAAATTACAGTTTGACCTGAGCTCTAAAATAATGTTCTTAGTGAATACTAATTAAGGTTCTTCAGGATACATATAATGTAGATATAACTGTACTGATAGTCTTACCTTTCCAATGTAGCACATTTACCGCCTATTTTTTGCAAAAAAAGATCACCGTCTCGGAGTAGTCTTATTCTGAAGCTGAAGCTTACGGATGCCATTAAAAGACACAAGTGTTTAAACAAATTATATTCGGTGCAGGTTGTATCATAAACAGTAGTGGAAACTGACATGGTTGAAGCTACGCGGTTATAGGAAGCGAAAACGACCCAGTTTCGAGATAGTCGCGAGTGCGAGTATGAAGTGTAGTTAAGAGTCGACAATGACTTCAGTAAAAATTATTGTCTTTTCAGTACAATTGCTACAATTTTAAACATGGTTGTGACACAGCACTGTACAATGATATGATTTGTATAATACAGCCAACCAGTAGTACAACAAGATTTTACTTTAACCTTGTTTCGACACCGACTGTGGGTGTCTACATTAGAAAATCCAAACAATTACGTATACTAACACAAGAACAGATTTACAAGCCGAATGCTCTCGTTATATAAATACTTCATACGAAGACAATATTCAAACAATATAAAAGTTGTAGACTTTGAAATCGACGTAAAACTGGTAACTGTCAGTATAATTGTACATTACACACCGCTAAGGCCTGTAAGAGGAAACAGGCACCTTGCCTGATGCCATCTTCAATTGTTGTTTCCTCTTGCAGCTCTTAGCGGTGTGTAATGCGTTAAGCCACGTAGTGATAATTATACTGACAATTACCAGTTTTACATCAATCCCAAGTCTACAAATTTTATATGGTTTAAATATTATCTCCTTAAGAATTCTTTTACATGACGAGAGCATTTTGCTCGTTAATCTGTTTATCTGTTACTACAAGTAATTGTTTGGATTTTCTGAGAAGACACCCTTAGTCGGTGTCGAAACCAGATTAAAGTAAAATCTTGTTGCAGCTGGTTGACTGAATGATACAAATCATACCAGTACAAATATATTTGAAAGTTCTCGATTAACTCCCGACCTAACTGGACTCCCGCTTCACCCAGGGCCTTCATTAAAAATAAATATGATATCCTTACAGATTAAAAATGTGTACCGGACCGGGAATCGAATCTGGGACTTTCGTTTTCGCGGAAAAATTTCTCCCGACCGAGCTATCTAAGTACGACTCACGACCCACCCTCGCAGCCTGTTTACCAAACTTCAGAGAGGTTCTCCCTCATACACTAAAGTACGAGCGCTGCTGGAAGAAACATTGCGGAGAACTGGGTTAACCACAAACTGGGAGATTATTTCGAGAAAGAATTATCACTCTACTGCGAAGTGTACCCTGATTTGTAACTTCCTCGTTGGTCAAAAGGCAAATGCAAAGGTACCAGTTTCGATTCCCAGTCCAGTACACAGTTTTAGTCTGCCAGGAATTTTTAAAAACAGCCCAGAATCCGATGCAGGGCGAAATTCTTTCTGGAGATACAATACTGCTTTAGAACGTTACATGTCACGGTTTACCGAAATCTCATACCTATTAAAGGATGTTTTCGACATGTCGTTGTCGCCTATAGATGCTGTACTACAGTGAGTTCCGAAGTCTTTCAAACACTCCCAGTGTATCTCGCAAAATTTGACAAGGCTATACAATTTGCTGCTCCAGTGCTTACACCGTACCTTCGGGACTGCTGTACACTTCACGTTTGACAAGACTCCAGGCCGGCCGGAGTGGCCGTGCGGTTCTAGGCGCTGCAGTCTGGAGCCGAGCGACCGCTACGGTCGCAGGTTCGAATCCTGCCTCGGGCATGGATGTGTGTGATGTCCTTAGGTTAGTTAGGTTTAATTAGTTCTAAGTTCTAGGCGACTGATGACCTCAGAAGTTAAGTCGCATAGTGCTCAGAACCATTTGAACCATTTTGAACAAGACTCCAGACAGAAAACTCCAGAGCATTGTGATCAGTTGACCTTGGGGCCAAGGTACGGGTCATACTCGGCCTATCAATTCTGGTCCGTACTGGCGCTTTAGATGGCGTCTTACATAAGCTGAAAAATGTGCCTGTGCTCCATCGTGCATATACCGGATTCCCCAACCATCGACCATGTATGAAATTTGATCCCTTTTAGATGGGGACTTGATCGAAAGGTTTACCTTTCAGGTACATTTGTACTAACTAGGACAATAGTTCGTACTAAAGTCAGTGACAGGTCGTGACCAAAACTTCGCGAAAGGCTTCTTTGTATATCCATATTTACAGGAATTTTTTTGTTTCTATTAAAGTATACTTTCACCAGTGTCAGATAAGAATTATAGTACATCCTGCGTGTATATGTAAGGACCAAGGGCGACCATATCCATGAGCAAGGGGGAGGGAGGGGGGAGGGAGGGGATTCGCCCATGTAGTCAACTGTTTTTCTTTCAAGAAAATGATTGTTAAAGTCGTTATTGAGCAGGTTTTTGACGGTGTGGGAACTGGAACTTTTTTACAGCTACTTACAAGTCACCATTCGTGTTCCAAAAATTCAAAGTAGGCCGTACCACCCGTTCTAGCATCCCCCCCCTCCCTTCCAACAAACTATTGTATAGGTGCCCTTTATACGAATCGCGGTTACTGTCCGTCCTACCGTGCTGCATCTATGACCTTTGCTTTCCGTGTCTGGTGTAACGGGCCGGCACGGTGCGCCTGCCAAGAAATTCGCAGGTCGCCAATACGTGGCAGCGTGCGCCACAGCGTCACACGTGTGAACCAGGGACGTGCGCACCACGCCTGTCGTGGCGCTACGTAGGCGCCAGGCACGCTACCCAGGCACGTGCACCTTAGCACCACGGAGCTGCCTGTGAAATGTTCCATATCCAAAATTTCACAAAATACCACGTAAGAATTTATGAAGAGGTTAATTTTGGGCCTAATAACCTATATATTCCCCACAATGGACCCAGTAAATCGCAATTTCTTGGGGTAATGAGACGTAATCAGTCTAATTCGAACGAAATATTTTTGGGTATCAAACAGAGTAACTCTATAAAGCTTAACCGCAGCCACGAAACTGTGCCTCTAGTTTCGTAATTGCGATTAAATTGAAGAAATTTGAGTGGCTTCATGCCCGGAAGGATTTCGTTCCAATTAACGTCAATTAACGTTGGAGGAGGAGGAGATTAGTGTTTAAAATCTCGTCGACTACGAGGTCATTAGAGACGGAGCGCAAGCTCGGATTAGGGAAGGATGGGGAAGGAAATCGTTCATGCCCTCTCGAAGGAACCATCCCGCATTTGCTTTAAGCGATTCAGAGAAATGACGGAAAACCTGAATCAGGATGGCCGGATGCGGGTTTGAACCGTCGTCCTCCCGAATGCGTGTGCAGTGTGCTAGCCACTGCGCCACCTCGCTCTGTAAGTCACAAGATAGTCAAATCCCGGTCAGCACTGCCAGGAAACATTTTCCTTATGAACGGATAGGCGGTTCTAGCCGCTTCAGTCCGGATCCGGGTGACTGCTACGGTCGCAGGTTCGAATCCTGCCTCGGGCATGGATGTGTGCGATGTCCTTAGGTTAGTTAGGTTTAAGTAGTTCTAAGTTCTAGGGGACTGATGACCTCATAAGTTAAGTCCCATAGTGATCAGAGCCATTTGAACCGTTTTGAACGGACAGGAACGGGGAGCACTCAACCTTGCGATGGGCGTCGTAAGTTGCTGATCCAGTGCAGAAAAACTTGAAGAACAGCCGGGGGAGCCCAAACCCTGTCTACCGCATCCGAAGACGCCGCTGACAAGGAATGCACAATATTACACAGGAAGTTTTTAAAATTCCCGTTCTACACAGTGAATTCTTTTCGTAAGGCCGAAGTTGGTGTTATTCTGAATTTGACCGTACCGTACCCAGTATACCCTTTCTAGCAGACTTACTTACTACATTTAGAATCGACTAAATAAGGTCACGTTGTCTAACGCCAAGTGACAAAATTGCTCACAGCATTCTGGTAGCACATCGTACTACTCCGCAAAGTAAACCGTAGTACTGGTCGTACTGAGTTGATTTCTTGGTACAATCACCTTCTGATGAAAGGTCGTGCAATTTGTGACATGGCAGTGCAACCACGGAAAATTATTGCGACAACTTTCACAGATAAGTCCGACGACGTGCAGTCGATGACATTTGATTCATTGACGATAACGAGGAAAGAGCGGCAGTGCAGCCGAAGGGGCTGACGAGTTATACACTTGCAAACTGTCAAAACCAATAACGTGGATGCTATGCGAGGTACTGGAGGACCAACATGATCTCGAAGGCAGTGAATTTCGAGTGTCCATCTAAATAAGAAGAAGCGAAGTGCTCCCAATAAGTAATCCACTGATGAAATTCACAATTATTCTACTCGGCAGAAATTTCAGCGAGGTTAGATTTCAAGTCACACTAGGAAAAAAATTAGTTTTAGGAAATTCGACTTTGAAAGTGGTCAAGCAGAAAACGTTTCGCAAAGGCTATTCTAGATTAGGTTCTTGCAAGGAAATTATGAAACGAGGATTTAGGTACGTTATACAGTGAATAAATGACGGAAAGGTGACAGTGCGCGAGAAGAAAAACTTGGATTTGACGTTTCATCACCGACTACATCATAAGAGTCGGAGTACAGACTTAGCTATGATAAATAGTGGGATAGAAATCAGCTGTAAAGTTTCGGAAGGAATCATCCTTGTCAAATTCTTCAGTTAGCGAAACAACAACTGCCAAATGGAAGTTCCTATCAGTGTTAAATGATGGACACACGCTAAGCCTGTTTCTTCTTCCACTCATGGTTCGCATTCTGTCCGATGCTGCAACTGCAATTTCTGTTCCCTCGCCAGAATTTAAACAGAAACAGGAAGAAGCAACGTACTGTGCTTGATCACTAGACGGCCGGTCTGCAAGGCAAATAGGGCTTTAGCGATGGTGACCTTTCCCCTAAATTAACTGTTAGTCCAGGTGGTTCTCTGGTTGCTATTCAAGAGGAGGTGGCTATGCGTGGGTTCCACAATATCTCCTCAGAGTTCTTGGCGCTAGAGTATTTCACTCATTGCAGTCACTAACAATTTCACTTATATCTAATACCTAACTTATATCGACTACTTCAATTATACATGGGTTGGATAAAGAGCAGTGGCAGCAATGTTATAATTGACGCCAGACTTGATTGACAGATGTTCACCGAATTACATGCCCTCACTGTAATTGGCCCGCATCTTTACCCCCCCCCCCTCTACCCCCCCCCCCCACACACACACAGGTGGAAGGCGTCGCACACCGTCAGCGCGTCCATTTGTGTCGACATCTGGCAAGGACCGCCCTACGGCACGGATGACGTCTTCTCTTGTGTTGTAGGAGTGCCATGAAGAGGTTCCTTCATTTTGCCGAACAGTTGGTAATCGCACGGGCTCATATCGGGTGAATATGGTGAATGGTCCAGTGTTTCTCACGTCCCACGTATGCAGGAGCTCCTGCACGGGGTTCTCCGTGCAGCATCGTGCATTTTCATGAAGGATAATGGGATGCGGTCCATCGGCGATCCGCATCCAGCAGAGAGACAAGGAGCTCAATTGTCATGTTGTGCGTGGGAGGCCCTCCTGAACATGGTCGATAATGAATAACATCCCTGCCATCCCGAAACACTTTCACCCATCTCGTCACTGTAGTATATGGCATTGCTACATCACCACATGCCTTACGCAGCCCCTCAAAACATTGTTGTGCGCTCCGACCATATGCCACTTCTGTCTTGATCCACGGACGTTGTTCATGTTTCCTAAACATGTCGTTTGAACTGGCTTCTCACACTTTCAGACAGCACACACTGCGAATGATTCAAACACAGCGGTCGCCGTTCAGTGCACTACTTCATCTGGCCTTTTGCTATCAGCTACAGACAGCCCGCATGCTAACTGACGCACATTCTTCATTTTACGGCAGGCCTGCCACTACGTCTCATCCAGACCTAATATCTAGCTCTAGGCGAAGGGAAGTTGCCAATGCACAGGTGAAATATTTCAAATTACTGGACTGAACCTTTCTTCAAGGTCTCCCAGACACCTATTTCATACGAGTTTACTTTACTTCACATATTTGGTGTAAAGACCTGACTTACCCTCAAATTACAGTGTCGCTGCTACATGCGCCACGGTCTTGCCGCAGTGCATGCTGGGCTACCACTTAGACGTGTGATCATCCGGTCTGCGAGTGCTGTTGGCAAGTGGGGTGCACTCAGCTCTTGTTAGGCAAACTGAGGAGTTCCTTGACTAAGAAGTGGCGGATCCGGTCTCTTAAACTGACTTAGGGCCAGGAGGGCGGTGTGCTGACGACGTGACCCTCTATATCCGCATCCGGTGACACGGCGGCCGGTCGGTACCATTGGGCCTTCATGGCCTGTTCAGGTGGAGGTTTAGTTTAGTTCCATATGCAGTTGCGTTCACTCCTTAGCGAAAAATCCGTTTTGACAAAATTTCAGCATCCTGTTGCACTTGTGCAGAACGTTCGCTTAGTATCTCAATACCGAGCGAGATGGCGCAGTGTTTAGCACATTGGATTCGCCTTCGGGAGGACGACGGTTCAAACCTACGTCCGGCCATCCTGATTTAAGTTTTCCGTGATTTCCTTAAATCGCTTCAGGCAAACGCCGCAACGGTCTCTTTGAAAAGGGACGGCGTAGTTCCTTCCATAATCCGATGGAACCGATGACCTTGGTGTCTGGTCTCCTCCCCCAAATCAATCAGCCAACCTACCATCGCACAATTCTTTCATTCCACTATTATCAAACCATAAATTACTACCGTTATCTTGTCATGAAAACACTTTTACCAGAATTCGGTTTCGACCGTCAAGGTTTGGTCAGTTAAAATATTTAGCAGAGCGTGGTTTCGATCCACGGACCTCTGGGTTATGGGCCCAGCACGCTTCCACTGCGCCACTCTGCTTGTGTGAAGTTTGGTGATCTGAAGTACAATTTGAAATTGATCAAAGCAAAACTGCTGACGTGGCATATGATATACTGATTTCCATGGCATGAAAACTGCGAGGAAGAAATTATCCTTTCGCAAACGGTAGCAGCGCAGTGAGTACTGGACGTTGTAGCTAAGTGATGCAAATGCACGTGCGATGAGAAATTGATTTACGAAGTGGTGATCCATTGTAGCGCAAGAAATGAAACCACATTAATTTGCAATACATTGTCTGTACAGGGATACAGTTTTCATGGACAGCCAAGGATTTATCTTAAAAGATGATTAAGCGTAGGGTCAAAATAGACACATTTTACATTGATATGTGGCATACCTGTTTAGTAAGTACTTTTATAATAGAATAGTGCTGTCAGTGACTGCCACGAGTAGGGATTTTCACTGTGGTGGCCACCAGCCGTAAGAAGGACCATCAGGCGAGGCACGGCAAACTACAGAGCACTGAGGAGGGTTGTAATAATTATTGGTGCGTCACGACGGCCAACAGCTTCAGCGAATATGGAATGTGGTTAGTGTGGACCAATCTCCATGTACACGTAGCTTGAAGTGCCCCTTTAATTAAAGTGACAATCCTTCTAATCTGGAGGCCATCAGTGCGATTAACACAACTGTCTGAAAAACAAAGTATAATGATCGTCTTAGGCAAACCGTTTAAAAAGTATTAAGGTTTTCAGCAAAAAGAAAGTTATTAGTAATGTAAGATGTAATTCCGCAGCAGTTGTCACTATTTCTAAAGCGAAAGGATTCTCACGATTGCATATGGGTTCCCCGTCCAATAGACGCCTCATTTGAGTGTGTATACGCTTGCAGTAAATGAAAAAATCTTCCCCTCTGTCCACAGGACACTTGACCGCGAGACTTCATTTTTTATGTTTTTGTAGAAAACCAAATCAAAAAAGCATGGAGCTCTCGCAAAATCAGTAGATTTTAGTTCATATCCTTCTTGTATTTTACAGCGATGCTTCTCGCAATTGACGCGAGGCCAGTGCCACATTGTTCCTTGAACATTACAGTCATTTCACATACAGCGTGTCTGCATCTTCACATTGGCGACAGTGCCAGACGACTTCCATTGATTCTGGTTACCGTTGAAGCCAGGTTCATTAAGTGTGTTCTATCTCGGAAACCTTTTGGAGTAGGGCAACATCAGACTCAGTCTGATGTTATTCCCAGCTAGGCACAAGTTTTACTTTTGACAGGATATTATCTGGTCCAGTTTCTGACTATTGCTTTTTAGCAATGTAATTTTACGATTTAGCAACATTTATTTTGATGAAGACACTCCTAGTAGGTGTCAAAACCCATGTCAATGCACCAACCGTTTATGTGCAACCGGTCGGCTGTTTAATCCTATGTTGAAATCAGTATCCGGTTGCTGGCTAACAGCCATGTTCCAAACTGAAATATTTTCTGACAAATATGCTTCCTAGTAGTGGTTTTGGATATCAGCACACTAAATTTCAAACTATCGAAGTAGCTATCTATAGCCAGAAATCACAATGTTACTCGTAACTGCCTTTCGATCTTTCTCGTTTTAACATTAATAAATGATTTTTGTTGTTTGTGGACGTATTACAACACTGCGACTGTTGAAAGGCGCACAATTTTACATGATGATATTTCAAGATGCAAGGCATCCCCTCTTCGGATGTTAACATTTATTTACGAGTGCCAGCCGGAGTGGCCGAGCGGTTCTAGGCGCTTCAATCTGGAACCGCGCGACCGCTACGGCCGCAGGTTCGAATCCTGCTCGGGCATGGATGTGTGTGATGTCCTTAGGTAAGTTAAGTTTAAGTAGTTCTAAGAGATTGATGACCTTGAAGTTAAGTCCCATAGTGCTCAGAGCCATTTGAACCATTTACGAGTGGTGAACATTGTTTACTTACTAACGGAGTTGCACAATTTTACAACGGAAGTTTTTAAGAAGCCTACTGCAAAACGCTCAAGTAGAAAAATACTGCTCACGACGCGTAAATAATTGTAAATATTTGCAGGTCGTCCAAACATAAACTGAATGTCTTTTGGGCCGCCGGTGTGGCCGTGCGGTTCTAGGCGCTTCAGTCTGGAACCGCGTCACTGCTACGGTCGCACGTTCGAATCCTGACTCGGGCATGGATGTGTGTGATGTCCATAGGTTAGTTAGGTTTAAGTAGTTCTAAGTTCTAGGGGACTGATGACCACAGATGTCAAGTCCCATAGTTCTCAGAGCCATTTGAACCATTTTTTTGAATGTCTTTTGAGGCATACTTTCCTGGCGTGGCATGTGAGAAAAGGGGTGCCATCCACAACAGTGCCTTATCCCTTAAACATTAACGTCTCGGACGGTATTGTTTCGATTTTATGCTCTAGGAGCGCTGCTGTCACGTCAGGTGAGAAGGCGACCTGCGAGCTTAAGAAAGTATGTGAAACAGGCCCGGGGTGTTCTCAGAGGTTGCCCATGCCTGCGTTAGCACGGTGTCTACTGCGAGTGACTAATTTTCTGTCCGTTGTGCTTGTGTCAGAATCGATGGCGTGACGCGAAAGCTTACTATTGGTAAGTAGGTTCACGTAATACCGATTCTGAGGCAATGCTTTAATTTTGTTATACGACATTCTAATTAAAGAACCTTCAACATCGCAGCGCGTCAGCACTCGTTGGTTAATATATTAAAAAACTAAAAACCCGCCTCGATTGCGAAAAAAGCACCTAGTTTTCAGTGTTAACCCAGGTTTCGTCGTAAATAAGTACACCTTCTTCAGAACAGCAATAAAACCCACAAGTGCGTAAGAAGACCTTTGTCAATGATTAAAAGAACACCAAACCTATACATTTATAAACGAAAAAGAAAAGGAAAACACAAACACTACATATGTACAAAATCAAATGTACTACTTAACTTAATGGTGTACGCTCCACCTCACACCGGCCTATGTTCGGTGGGCCATGACCCGCCATAAACTGCAGCTACAAATGGTCGCTCACTTACAGGCCTGACCCGCTACCTATGCACATGCGCAACACAAGGGAAGTTACTTGAATGCGCATGCGCATACGAATACGAGAAAGTTTATATATGGGTCGGGGCTAAAAAGCCCATATATTCCCAACCGCGGATCAACGTATGTCAAAAAATGGAATGGATAGAACAAGAGACGAGCTAAACAGGAGATGAAACCTAAAAATAACCACACACGGTTGCTTATGCTAGTAAAGAAACTTATATATGAAGCTACCTATGACAACAGGACGAACTCAAAACTATACCTAAAGCCAGTAGTTAGCCTGGAAGTGGGGGAGGGGGGGGGGCGTGCTGAGGGGACTAATCTAAAGACGTCGTGGTAATAAAGACATAGGGATAAAACGTGAGGTGTTCAACAGGCTAAAATCACCTTCATCGTAAAAGGAAAATGAGCATAAAAAGAAATAAGATGAACAGCTTGACCAACCGCGCTCGCCAATCAGCGCACGCATGTGAAAATCCCCAGATCATCAGATTTACAAGTATGAAGAACCAAGTGAGGCGCGAAACCTTCAAAAAAATTTCTATTTCTTAGTAGGAGTAGGTCGTTAAGGATGTTGTCTTTAGCATGTTGCAGATGCTTAAAGATCTGCATTTCTTCCAAAACATCCAGTTTTAAGCCCTTAACCTCGGCATGAAGTAACTCGATATTAACTGGAGAGCTCGGCGAATGAGCCGTTTGCACAAGGTGTTCCGCATAAGTAGAGCCCTTAGTACCGTCACCGCTTCTAGTAGGAATATGCTCTTTATACCTGAGACCCAGAGCTCGTCCCGTTTGCCGGATGTAAAATTTTGGACAATCCCCGCATGTAATTTTATATACACTCCTGGAAATTGAAATAAGAACACCGTGAATTCATTGTCCCAGGAAGGGGAAACTTTATTGACACATTCCTTGGGTCAGATACATCACATGATCACACTGACAGAACCACAGGCACATAGACACAGGCAACAGAGCATGCACAATGTCGGCACTAGTACAGTGTATATCCACCTTTCGCAGCAATGCAGGCTGCTATTGTCCCATGGAGACGATCGTAGAGATGCTGGATGTAGTCCTGTGGAACGGCTTGCCATGCCACTTCCACCTGGCGCCTCAGTTGGACCAGCGTTCGTGCTGGACGTGCAGACCGCGTGAGACGACGCTTCATCCACTCCCAAACATGCTCAATGGGGGACAGATCCGGAGATCTTGCTGGCCAGGGTAGTTGACTTACACCTTCTAGAGCACGTTGGGTGGCACGGGATACATGCGGACGTGCATTGTCCTGTTGGAACAGCAAGTTCCCTTGCCGGTCTAGGAATGGTAGAACGATGGGTTCGATGACGGTTTGGATGTACCGTGCACTATTCAGTGTCCCCTCGACGATCACCAGTGGTGTACGGCCAGTGTAGGAGATCGCTCCCCACACCATGATGCCGGGTGTTGGCCCTGTGTGCCTCGGTCGTATGCAGTCCTGATTGTGGCGCTCACCTGCACGGCGCCAAACACGCATACGACCATCATTGGCACCAAGGCAGAAGCGACTCACGTCGCTGAAGACGACACGTCTCCATTCGTCCCTCCATTCACGCCAGTCGCGACACCACTGGAGGCGGGCTGCACGATGTTGGGGCGTGAGCGGAAGACGGCCTAACGGTGTGCGGGACCGTAGCCCAGCTTCATGGAGACGGTTGCGAATGGTCCTCGCCGATACCCCAGGAGCAACAGTGTCCCTAATTTGCTGGGAAGTGGCGGTGCGGTCCCCTACGGCACTGCGTAGGATCCTACGGTCTTGGCGTGCATCCGTGCGTCGCTGCGGTCCGGTCCCAGGTCGACGGGCACGTGCACCTTCCGCCGACCACTGGCGACAACATCGATGTACTGTGGAGACCTCACGCCCCACGTGTTGAGCAATTCGGCGGTACGTCCACCCGGCCTCCCGCATGCCCACTATACGCCCTCGCTCAAAGTCCGTCAACTGCACATACGGTTCACGTCCACGCTGTCGCGGCATGCTACCAGTGTTAAAGACTGCGATGGAGCTCCGTATGCCACGGCAAACTGGCTGACACTGACGGCGGCGGTGCACAAATGCTGCGCAGCTAGCGCCATTCGACGGCCAACACCGCGGTTCCTGGTGTGTCCGCTGTGCCGTGCGTGTGATCATTGCTTGTACAGCCCTCTCGCAGTGTCCGGAGCAAGTATGGTGGGTCTGACACACCGGTGTCAATGTGTTCTTTTTTCCATTTCCAGGAGTGTACATCTGATTGGGAAAGTTTATCGCTCTTTATCATTCTAATTAGTTACTCATAACACTTAACAGTCATATGTGGATTCCGCTCAATTTTTTCCTTTTAAATCTGCTAACATTGTTTCAGTTTCCTTTTTATCCGGCAGTGTCTGTGAGAAAAAAAGCTGGAGATATTTTATGTAGGACGGATGAAGGCTGACCATACGCAGTCACCAGGTTTGTCCCTCGGTGGCGAGGAGAACGAAGTAACATTTTCTGTAGGAAGCGCAAGGAGTGGAACAGTGCGTCCCCTGCGGCTCTTTCTGGGCGGCCGCTAGGAGGAATGGTGCCGTATTGTCAGTTTGGCAGGAGGCGGTAACGGAGCGCGCTGAGTGGCTGGCACCGTGTCAGAGACGGGCGCCGACCCGCGCAGCGCGACGTACGTTAGCGGAGGCAGGGCGGGGCTGCGTGACCTGGCGAGCGAAGCCACGCAACGGCACCTGTCCACCCAGAGCCACTGGAGCGGTCACGGCCGGGGGCCACTCCTCCAGCACCAGAGGGGGGCGCCGAGACAGCGAGAGTGGCGCTACCCACTGACCCGGCACAAGCAGGGGGGTCACTCCACCGACGGGGCGTGCCTCGTGGTTCGAAAAACGCCCAGGCACTTACGTACCTTAAAACGGGTTGTAAGGCGAACCCTTCTCATCGACATCAGTCAGTTATAGAATTACGACATACCGGGTGATCAAAATGTCAGTATAAATTTGAAAACGGAATAAATCACGGAATAATGTAGATAGAGAGGTACAAATTGACACACATGCTTGGAATGACATGGGGTTTTATTAGAACCAAAAAAAATACAAAAGTTCAAAAATGGCGCTTCATCTGATCAGAATAGCAATAATTAGCACAACAAAAAAAAAATGGCTCTGAACACCATGGGACTTAACATCTATGGTCATCAGTCCCCTAGAACTTTTTTTTTTTTTTGGTCATCAGTCTACTGACTGGTTTGATGCGGCCCGCCACGAATTCCTTTCCTGTGCTAACCTCTTCATCTCAGAGTAGCACTTGCAACCTACGTCCTCAATTATTTGCTTGGCATATTCCAATCTCTGTCTTCCTCTACAGTTTTTGCCCTCTACAGCTCCCTCTAGTACCATGGAAGTCATTCCCTCATGTCTTAGCAGATGTCCTATCATCCTGTCCCTTCTCCTTATAAGTGTTTTCCACATATTCCTTTCCTCTCCGATTCTGCGTAGAACCTCCTCATTCCTTACCTTATCAGTCCACCCAATTTTCAACATTCGTCTATAGCACCACATCTCAAATGCTTCGATTCTCTTCTGTTCCGGTTTTCCCACAGTCCATGTTTCACTACCATACAATGCTGTACTCCAGACGTACATCCTCAGAAATTTCTTCCTCAAATTAAGGCCGGTATTTGATATTAGTAGACGTCTCTTGGCCAGAAATGCCTTTTTTGCCATAGCCAGTCTGCTTTTGATGTCCTCCTTGCTCCGTCCGTCATTGGTTAGTTTACTTCCTAGGTAGCAGAATTCCTTAACTTCATTGACTAGAACATTGCTATAACTTAGAACTACTTAAACCTAACTAACCTAAGGACAGCACACAACACCCAGTCATCACGAGGCAGAGAAAACCCCTGACCCCGCCGGGAATCGAACCCGGGCGCGAGAAGCGAGAACGCTACCGCACGACCACGAGCTGCGGACAATTAGCGTAACAGAGTAAGACAAAGCACAGATGATGTTCTTTACAGGAAATGCTCAATATGTCCACCATCACTCCTCAACAATAGCTGTAGTCGAGGAATAATGTTGTGAACAGCACTGTAAAGCATGTCCGGAGTTATGGTGAGGCATTGGCGTCGGATGTTGTATTTCAGCATCCCTAGAGATGTCGGTCGATCATGATACACTTGCGACTTCAGATAACCCCAAAGCCAATAATCGCACGGACTGAGGTCTGGGGACCTGGGAGGCCAAGCATGACGAAAGTGGCGGATGAGCACACGATCATCACCAAACGACGCGCGCAAGAGATACTTCACGCGTCTAGCAATATGGGGTGGAGCGCCATCCTGCAGAAACATCGTCCGTTCCAGCTGGTGTTTATCAGCCAGGCTGGCGATGATGCGATTCTGTAACATATCGGCGTACCTCTCACCCGTCACGGTAGCAGTTACTAAACCAGAATCAGCGCCATTTGTCGGACATTTCGTGAACTTTGTTTTTGTTTATTTTTTGGTTCTAATAAAACCCTGTGTCATTCCAAGCATGTGAGTCAATTTTTACCTCTCTATCTACATTATTCCGTGGTTTATTACGTTTTCAAATTCATACTTCAAATGGTTCAAATGGCTCTGAGCACTATGGGACTTAACATCTACGGTCATCAGTCCCCTAGAACTTAGAAATACTTAAACCTAACTAACCTAAGGACATCACACAACACCCAGTCATCACGAGGCAGAGAAAATCCCTGACCCCGCCGGGAATCGAATCCGGGACAAATTTATACTGACTTTTTGATCACCCAATCGTCGGCGCCAACTCATTGGATTACGATGCTGTCTTCTACTACAGCAACATCACGTTAGTACTCGTCCAGCTGGAAAACATACAGTATCACTGCGTTAGAACTTTTACCGGAGCGTTGCCTTCAACATCGACCACTGCTGTTTTCCTTGAAGTAACAGATATTCCTCTACATTTTCGGCATCAGACTCTGAACTCTATAGTCCGCAATTGTTCAGATATCAATCGAGGCACAGAAGCTTCGTCACGCCCAGTTATCGTCATTTACCGTTTCTGTCTTGCAACTTACAGGCCGCTACTGCGTCGTAACAGCGATTCAACCGAATCACTTCCTTACTATGCAGTTCACCGGACTGACCAATTATCCGAAATTCCCTTACTGCTCAGTTTTCATCTGCTCCCAAAAAGTGAAACGTTTAACACTAACAACGTATACGACAGAACCGTGCAAATTAATTGTCCATAAGTTTTATGCAACGTTTTTCTGTGTTAGAAGCAATGAACAGCAAAAAGTTTCATAATAATAAGTGCTGTAAGCACAGTTAAACCCTATTAATCAAATGAAACTGTATGATTCCAAAGACCTTTTCAAATCTGAAGTATTTGTGATGTATTTATGTAGACTGAAGCGACGAATGATAATCTGTGCGATTCAATCTTACGATTCAATAGATAGACAAACATTATATCACACCTTAGAGGAGTTCAGGATTGACAGGAAGACATGGTCAATTATTCAATAGGCATTAACAGATACAACCTCCAAAGTTAAACTCATGGTAGAAACATCAGAAGCATTTCATATCCATACTGCTGTTCGCCTTCTGTTTAACATGGTTCTGAAAAAAATTGTGAGGATATGGGAAAAGGAAATAAAAGGAATTCAGCTTGGGATTGAAAAAGAGCAGAGAATTAGGGTGAAGTTTCTGGCTTTCGCGAACGATCTTGCCATTCTAACGAACAATAGAGAGGAAGCCAAACTTGCATTGGAAAAACTGAGCTACAAATCTCCTACGAGAAAACACAGTACATGGAAAACAAACCTGTAGATAATCTCCCCATTACTACTCAATACGGGAAAGTGTCACAAGTTGCCCACTTCAGATATCTGGGAGAGATAATCCAACCATCAGGACTGAACTCAATAACCAATAAAGATAGAATTTCCAGATTACCAAAAACATATAAGCTCACTTGGAATCACTATAATAAAAAATCTATTTCTGTCAATGCGAAACTAAGGCCTTACAACACAGTAGTCCTACAAGAAACACTTTATGCTGCAGAAACTACAGTGATTCATGGCCATACTAAGATCAGAGAGATTGAAAAGCAGGAAAGAAAAATTCTGAGGAAAATATATGAACCAGTGTTTCGGAAAGGAATTTGGATAAAGAGGCAACTAGAGAGATTTACAAAGACGTCGAAACAATAAAACACGCCATTAGAAAGAGAAGGATGAAATTTTGTGGACATATCTGCAGGATGAATAAAAGCAGACTCACAAGACAAATCTTTGTGATAATAAACAAGAGCAAAAACAAGACAAAATGGATCACTGAAGCAGAATAAGACATTAAAGAACTGGGGATCACACAAGACAACATAAACAATAGAGAACAGTTTAGAAACATCATACAGAAACTCACACTTAAACAAGAACATAAGGACAACAGAACGATAAAAAGATGGTCGGAAGAACGCAAGAGAAAACACAGTGAACGTATGAAGAGAATTTGGGAAGAACGAAGAAAGAAGAAGAAATCATGACTACTGAAGTTCAATCGCTCTCTCAAAAGGGAATAATCGAAAATAATAATAGTAAAGGTGCGACATAAAGTCAAGAAGAAGGTTAACGACGCTTATAGTAAATATGTGTAGATCCGTTGTTAAGCTGGTTAGGTCGCATCAAAAGTCATACAGCAGGCGAAGAATGATTTTATATATCACAAAGCATGCATCACGCCTCTCTGAATTACACTATCATCAGAAATCCAAGTGCAAATGTAGCAGAAGGACAAGAGTCGTGTACCTGGTAAGGCTCTTGTCCTTTTGCTGCCTTTGCATTTGGTGTTCTGAAGATCGAAATAATTCCGAAACGCATGATGCACGCTTTGTGGTCAATAAAACCATTCTTCGCCTGCTGTATGGCTTTTTATGCGACCATGCCAGCTTAACTACAGATCTACGCATGTCTGCGTGGATGGGAATTTGGAATGAGGAGGAAGGAGTGCTAGAGCAGTCCGTGGCAGTTGTGCAAGGCCACTATGCCAGGGTGGCGTAGTGGTTAGTACATCTGCCTACTGAGCAGGAAACCCGGGTTCGAATCCCGCCTTTGGTACAATTTTGCATTCGTCGCATCATTTTGCATGTGTACATCATAACTCAAATGGTTCAAATGGCTCTGAGCACTATGGGACTCAACTGCTGAGGTCATTAGTCCCCTAGAACTTAGAACTAGTTAAACCTAACTAACCTAAGGACATCACAAACATCCATGCCCGAGGCAGGATTAGAACCTGCGACCGTAGCGGTCTTGCGGTTCCAGACTGCAGCGCCTTTAACCGCACGGCCACTTCGGCCGGCTTACATCGTAACTCCTACTAGTTTGAATATTCTGGGAGACACAGAGTGGACTTTGCAATCCAGATCGACAAACAGGTGGATCCGATGTGAGGTTTTAAGGTGCAAAGCGGCGAGGTCATCAACTCCCGAAGAGGCCGACACTGTGAGAAACAAAAAGAAAAGCCAAGAACTGCTTATCTGCCTCACGCTGACCCAATATCCGAAACGATCAGTACACTCTTACGGAAATAACCGAGCAAACCAGATGTGGTCGAGCACTATCTCGCGTATAGTGACGGAACGAAATACAAAGAGATGAGTATCGCGGTGCAAGCGTCAAGTTTCTGGAATAGCATAAGTAAGGAGTCTATCAAAATAAAGATGGAAAACCTTATAAACCGGGACAGATGGCTTAATTTAAGCAGAGCTTGGGATCCGGCACTCGATTTAGTGAGACCGTACGCGTCATCTCGTGCATCAGACCTGCTAAAGGCCGAGAGAATCGCAGCTGTCACGGAATAGGTCTAAGGCGCTGCAGTCATGGACTGTGCGGCTGATCCTGGCGGAGGTTCGAGTCCTCCATCGGGCATGGGTGTGTGTGTTTGTCCTTAGGGTAATTTGGGTTAAGTAGCGTGTAAGCTTAGGGACTGATGACCTTCGCAGTTAAGTCCCATACGATTTCACACACATTTGAACATTTGTCACGGAATAACAGCGCGGGCTTGGAAAAACAAATGAGCAAGACATGAGCATCAATGCGCGCAGCAGGCGCCAGGAGTCGAATTTGTTATAAGCAGCGGCGCGACAGCAGTAATACAGTCTGTCTGGTGTCCAGCCGGCGAGTACACATAACACTACAGCTCATAGTAATAAAGACGACTGGGCAGCTTATCGAAATAGGAATCAACAACTTGGCTGAACACCCGGAAGCATACCGACAAATAATCTCACATTTCGCGAGGCGGGAGCAACACGCAGGCCACACACGGTGCTTCGTCTGTTCGCGAGACCCCTTGTCGCGATGTTGGATACAATAAATGATGACACCCGGCTACAGATTACGTATGCAGAGATATACAACCCGTCCAAGCGGTATCGAATCGATTTGATCAGATAAGACGTCCGCAGAAACGCACTGCTGCACTGGAGCTGGATGTGCATCATGTCCCAGCATTCCGAGCCCCTCGCTAAAACAGCGGCTTCACAGAAACATTTCTTCAGAGCAATGGACTCTTGACAAGTGAAGAGGCAGGTCCAGCATAGAGGCGTGTGTCCACCAGCAAGTGACTTCCGCAAACACTTGCTGAGGTGCTTATATTAACTCAAAAGCTTATTTCTGCAAGTCACTTTGGCAAGTTACTTTCAAAAACTTCTGCATGTACTTGCAGAAGTGTTGACACTAAAGTCGCGTCATGAGACACTCGAGTGCATGTTAAGCGTGTATCGCTTAAAAATTATAGCAGCTGACAGCGTTGTGTCGGCCGGTGTGGCCGTGCGGTTCTAGGCGCTTCAGTCTGGAAGCGCGTGACCGCTACGGTCGCAGGTTCGAATCCTGCCTCGGGCATGGATGTGTGTGATGTCCTTAGGTTAGTTAGTTTTAATTAGTTCTAAGTTCTAGGCGACTGATGACCTCAGAAGTTAAGTCGCATAGTGCTCAGAGCCATTTGAATCATTTTTTTATAGCGTTGTTCCATTTTCATTCATTCTTCTTATTATTATTATTATTATTGTTATTGTTATTATCATTATTATTATTTAAAAACAAACGAAAGGTTAAGAAAAACGAAATATTTAAGTTATCTAGAAACACTATCGAATGAACTAAAATCAAATGGGTTCGCTTAGATTGAAAACTTTTGAGACTGTAGTAAATGCAAGTTTAGAATATCTCATGTCCATTGTACAATGAAATATTCGAAAACAGGGCAGGAATTGGAAAAGCCGATCGATTAAAACCGATACAAGTATTTTATTTCTCAATAAGCGATATTTTTCGGTATTTGTTTGGTCTCAGTTACGACAGGATTTTTTTTTCACATCTTACTAATAATCGAGTAAAAAGCCGACATATCAACTTGCCACAGCAGCAGTGATAAAATTTTTGATTTTTAAATAAAACTTTTTTTTAAGCGCTTAATGTTTATTCGTAAAATTTTCATTGCTTTGAATATCGGACTACCGTACAAATTGGAAAAAGTGGTCAGCGCTAGCCTACAGCTAGAAACTAGTAATAAACACATGGCATAAGAATGGGTACAGCGTAGCAGAGATATCTTTCGCGTGTCCTGTCTGATGGTAAGCATATACGTGCAGCGTGCGAGACTTGCTCCACCCCCCCTCCACCCCCTCACGCTCTGAACTTTCTCGCTGTCGTCCTAGGACATCAGTTGTATCACAGAATAGTACCCTCCCTACCTAGGAAGTACCTGTATTTTACGAAGTGCACTGGCAATGAGCTACAATGCTCCATTTGCTGTAAACGATTGAAAACGGGAGGAAGTAGAACAAACTTGCGACATGTTCTGTGGAAGAGAAGCTAAGTTTAATTGATTTACCAATAATTTTATTGTCGTCCTGTAAACTTGGATAATAAGCGAACCCTTCATTTTATGGTTGCTTCTAGGTGAAAAATCGATACGATCCGGAAGTGACGATGGAGGGAAGTCATCAACTTGCGACTTTTCGGTCGCGCTGTCGCCGCACTCGTCTCCTTCACCTTCGCAATCTTTACTGAAGACAATAGACAGATTTCTGCGGCGGCCTCAACCAGAAATCGATCGTGATCTCCCACTGCTTCATTACAATTTTTCAATCTTTGTTCGAAGTCTACGTTAATTGCTGGAAGTAATAGGAGTAAAATTGCAAAAATTGGCTATCTCAGAAACGGTTATATTGAGCGATTTTAACAGTCAGATTAAATTGGAGACATCAAGAACCGGAGTAACAGAAAACCGGCTGTTTCAGCGATAACTGCCATCCCTAAATAAAAAACAAAAATGAGGCAAGCTATATTACCAAGAGCTTGCCTTTTAATTACTCTTTAGTCTTTGCAAACAGTATTTATTACTTTTGTTACAAAAGTAACGCAGTTATGTTTACTGTAACATTAAAAACTCAGTTACAATTTGAAGATATCTGTACTGTCATTCTACTTCCAAGTCTGCAGAAAAAGATTCATTTCGGACTTCCTTGGTTGACAGTGCGAATTATTTATGTTTATAGGTTCCAATAGTACGTTTGTTTTGTCTTTACGCCATTGTCCTTTTCCGTCAATGGCGCTTTCGTATCGGTACTGAACACACAAAACTTCTGCAAGTTGCAGCAACTGGTAAATCCAGCAAGTACTTGCAGTAAGTTGGAAGACAGTGTCTCCACTAACGTGCGAAAGCTACTTCTGGAAATTGGCAGAACTTGTGGAAGTTGACATGTTGGGGGCGTGTCCACGCCAAAGAACTTGCAGAAGTAGCTTCTGCGAGTAACTTGTGGTGGTTTAAGGGGGGTTTCACGTGTTCGATAATATTGTCGAACCGTCGGTATTTTGATCGTCTTAGGGTATGTATCGACGTATTATCAATACTACAAATATTGACAAGCAGTATTGATGGCCCTCAAAATATTCTCAGTATTGTCAGACATATTAAACTTTTAAAGCACAGCACTGATACTTTGACAATATTCTCCATTCACGTGTTTAGTGAAGCAAGTACACGTCTTTAGTGCGCACTGTTTGGGTTTTAAATTCTCCGTTGTATATCTTTCCTCAAATTCAATTTTTAAGTTCTCTTTTAACACAAAACAATTTTAATAGGGGTATGCGAGGGTAATCAATGTATAGACCACTTCAGGACGGTTAACGGAGGATTCTCTATGACGGTGCTAACTTCATTAATCTGAAAATGTTGTACAGACTGGTGAAGGACATAGCAGTTTGGAAAAACGCTCCCTGCAATGACTAGTAAGAAGTCTGCGAAATAAATATCAATTTCACCAAATTACCACAAAGCCGTAAAAAAAAAAGTTTTGTGTTGATTGCCCGAACATGTCATTGCCAGGCAGTTATTAATTGCTTCACAGGTATCCATAGAATATTAATAATTGTGTGTTGATATAACGGAGCCAACGGCCTTGCCGCAGTAGTAACGCCGGTTCCCGACAGATCACCGAAGTTAAACGCTGTCGGGCTGGGCTAGCACTTCGATGGCTGACCATCCGGTCTGCCGATCGCTGTTGGCAAGCGGGGTGCACCCAGCCCTAGTGAGGCAAATTAAGGAGCTCCTTGACTGAGAAGTTGCGGCTCCCGTCTCGTAAACTGACATACGGCCTGGAGAGCGGTGTGCTGACCACGTGCTCCTCCACATCCGCATCCAGTGACGCCTGTGGGTTGAGGATGACACGACGGCCGGTCGGTACCGTTGGGCCTTCCACGGCCTGTTCGGCTCATATTACGGCGCTAACTCTAAGAATGACTTGCCTGTCGCCAGAAGCCTCAAGTTGCTCCTAATCTCTTGTCATCTGCGACTGTCTCTCTCACTTACGTATTCAACGTGGTCAACTGACAGTTTTTTTCAATACTTTTCATACTGGAAGAACTCTTCAATATATTCGTGGTTTGACAAACTACTACTGTCAATAAATACTGAACGTGTGCAGGCCCCTTTACGTGCCAGTGGACGCACGTCTGAACAGTGGTGAGACTTCCGGCGCGGCAGCGATCGCCGTCCTTGTGTAGGCCGTCGGCTTTCTCCGGCCTTGATCGTGACCGCGCGGCGCGACGTGGCGTGGCTTGCCGTGGAGTGTTGTGTTACTCAACAGCCGGCCTGCCCGCTCCCGCCTCCCTCCTCAGCCCGTAACACGGCGTGACCCCTGCCCTGACAGCCGACACAGAGTAGCGCGCCGCGGCTGTTGCAACGCGTCTAGCGGCAGCCGCGCCCACCGCTCCATTCAAAAAAATGGTTCAAATGGCTCGGAGCACTATGGGACTTAAGATCTATGGTAATCAGTCCCCTAGAACTTAGAACTACTTAAACCTAACTAACCTAAGGACATCACACAACACCCAGTTATCACCCGCTCCATTCCTCCGGTAAAAATGGTTCAAGTGGCTCTGAGCACTATGGGACTTAACTTCTGAGGTCCTCAGTCCCCTAGAACTTAGAACTACTTAAACCGAACTAACCTAAGGACATCACGCACAACCATGCCCGAGGCAGGATTAGAACCTGCGACCGTAGCGTTCGCGCGGTTCCAGACTGTAGCGCCTAGAACCGCTTGGTCACCCCGGCCGGCTCCTCTGGTAACTCGACCAGCAACTGCCCTCTGTTTCTCTCTGTTTCTCCTAATCTTCAGTCCGAACAGTTGTTTGACGTAGCTCTCCCTGCTAGCATAGCCTCTGCACGTCTCTTTCGTCTCTGCATCGATGCAAACCTTGGACTCTGTCTACTACTACTTTGGGCCTCATCTATCTTTCCTTTTAGGCAAAGCCGGCCGTTGTGACCGTGCGGTTCTAGGCGCATCAGTCTGGAACCGCGTGACCGCTACGGTCGCAGGTTCGGATGTGTGTGATGTCCTTAGGTTAGTTCGGTTTAAGTAGTTCTAAGTTCTAGGGACTGATGAACTCAGATGTTAAGTCCCATAGTGCTCCGAGCCATTTTTTTTAGGCAAATGTGCCATAAATATCGATTACGTTAGTCCTCCTTGCGCTCAGGTACCATGCGACCGGATACGCAACGTGGTATTTCCATGTTCTGTTTCTTTCACTATTGTCCTCAGTACTTCTCATCACATTTTACATACCTGTCATCATTCCACAGCTGCAATACCAGATCAGATATGTCCAGCATCTTGGACGAATCTTTGCTTAACGCTAAATCTTTCTCCACCTTTTTCATGACGCTCATACGGCTCTGGAAAAAACTACCCTGTACCATGCCTTTTTCCTAAACCACTCTCTACTCCAGATCAAGTTAAGGGTTTACTCTCTATAACTGCCGTAGCTTCCCTCATGTCATTTTAAAATATAAATAGATAACGCACGAAAAGCAAGCAGCCTTATCTTATATACACATATAAAAAGTCTTTTAACAACTATATGAAGTTTGCAAGACATCTTATCTTGAATACGAAATATTTGTTTTCCTTTCGTTCAACAGAGAACCAGTATCTCTATCACATCATAAAGTATTCATGCTTTCTTCATCCCTTTCCATTTCTACTTATTTTCTTCCATCTTATCTGCCGATCTTTCCCCCGTTTCAGCCTGCTCTTGAGACTAGCCAATTTCTTCTCTACATTGCTTCCTTCTGTGCTGCTGTCACACATTTCTCTTAAATCTCATTATTCACATTTGAAAAGAACGAATCTAGTAAAAAGCTTAACACAGCTTTAATAAGACTGACATTTCTAAAATTCCACACATTCATTACTATATGAATTATATAATTATGTATTATTATTATTGTTATTATTCTTATTATATATTATTTATGTCCTATATAAATCGTAGTTCACATACTAAGGTTGTCAGATTAGATGTAAGGCAGTTTCTAAATGTCCTTTTCTTGCCAGGTGTACATAACTTATGTATGTGTATAACTTTTTTCCTTTTCGATTTGCACATCTAATCTGTAGCATTGTTCTGTAGCTCCATATACGAAAAGCTCTTTTCTTGTGTAATTCTTCACGCTTTCCCGGCGAAGCGTTGTCATGCTGAATAATCGAGTTTCTGCCGTTTATTCGCGTCTTTCTTGCACGATATTTCAACTGCGTGACTCGCAGTATTGTTCAGGTGCTGCCTGATACTGACAGTATCGGACATTACCAGACAGCACCTGAAGAAGACTGCGACTCACTCAGTTGAAATATCGTGCAAGAAAGACGCGAATAAACGGCAGAAACCGGATTGTTCAACGTGACAGCTCTTTTCTCGCCTGAAGTGCTTATAGCCCACGCTTCCTTTGCGCACAGGGTTACACTACAGTTAGTTAAGCTCCGAATGTATTTCTTAGAACTTAAATTTAAAGTCGCCCTGTTGAGAGATCATTTCCAGCCACCTGCCCCCAAATGATACTAACGCGCGGTTTACCGAAAGGAAAGAGCCAATGCTCATTCGAATCTCCAGATTCCCGGCGAGTTTAATATTCTGTATCTTTACTCAGAAATGTCATTCTAGTACCGTACTTACCCGATATTAGAGCACCCATAAACATTACGGACTGTAAGATGAACAGGCAGCATACATTTAAGCATGAACTGCGTCCTAAACAGTATCTGAAGGGATTCATATTTAACTATGAAATCTAACAAAGTACTGTTGTTTCCTTTCAGGTCAACCAATGAGAGAACATCCACAAAACCCCGAGAGGCCTCTATAATAACGTGCGTAAGGTAAGTGCTGATAAAAGGAGTATTACGTTAGTTTATTATGCTTTGAGTGAAGGGCACTATATTACGGGAGAACTAACAGGACTCGGAATGCGTCAGACATCGTTGAACTATTGCAGGTTTACAAAAAGAAAGAGATATCAGTTAGTCTTCTTCAACAATCTAGATTTTAAACGCATTAACAATATTTTCCCAGTAACAACGATAAGATCATTTTCGATTATTCTATATAATCAAAAGACAAATAGATGATTGGTTCAAATGGCTCTGAGCACTATGGGACTTAACTACTGTGGTCATCAGTCCCCTAGAATTTAGAACTACTTAAACCTAACTAACCTAAGGACATCACACACATCCATGCCCGAGGCAGGATTCGAACCTGCGACCGTAGCGGTCACGCGGTTCCAGACTGTAGCGCCTATAACCGCACGGCCACTCCGGCCGGCCAAATAGATGATTGGTCTTATCTAGGACTAACTCGTAAGGAAGGTGACCAGAGAGCACACTCACGATAGAAATTTGTCAAGACGGCCTTGTGATAAATTATCAAGGGAATGCCGTTCGATACAGCGTTTGACCTATCGTCGTGATCAAAGTGCATTAACCACTAAACAAGTGAAACGTAGAACTTCTGACTCAGCAAGTTGTTGTTGATGTTGTGGTCTTCAGTCCTGAGACTGGTTTGATGCAGCTCTCCATGCTACTCTATCCTGTGCAAGCTTCTTCATCTCCCAGTACCTACTGCAACCTACATCCTTCTGAATCTACTTAGTGTATTCATCTCTTGGTCTCCCTCTACGGTTTTTACCCTCCACGCAGCCCTCCAATACTAAACTGGTGATCCCTTGATGCCTCAGAACATGTCCTACCATCCGATCCCTTCTTCTGGTCAAGTTGTGCCACAAACTTCTCTTCTCTCCAATCCTATTCAATACTTCCTCATTAGTTATGTGATCTACCCATCTAATCTTCAGCATTCTTCTGTAGCACCACATTTCGAAAGCTTCTATTCTCTTCTTGTCCCAACTATTTATCGTCCATGTTTCACTTCCATATATGGCAGTGAAGGAAACAAAAGAAAAATTCGGAGTAGGTATTAAAATCCATGGAGAAGAAATAAAAACTTTGAGGTTCGCCGATGACATTGTAATTGTCAGAGACAGCAAAGGACTTGGAAGAGCAGTTGAACGGAATGGATGGTGTCTTGAAAGGAGGATATAAGATGAACATCAACAAAAGCAAAAAACGAGGATATTGTAATGAAGTCGAATTAAGTCGGGTGATTCTGAGGGAATTAGATTAGGAAATGAGACACTTAAAGTAGTAAAGGAGTTTTGTTATTTGGGGAGCAAAATAAGTGATGATGGTCGAAGTAGAGAGGATATAAAATGTAGACTGGCATTGGCAAGGAAAGAGTTTCTGAAGAAGAGAAATTTGTTAACATCTAGTATAGATTTAAGTGTTAGGAAGTCGTTTCTGAAAGTATTTGTATGGAGCGTAGCCATATATCGAAGTGAAACATGGACGATAACTAGTATGGGCAAGAAGAGAATAGAAGCTTTCGAAATGTGGTGCTACAGAAGAATGCTGAAGATTAGATGGGTAGATCATATAACTAATGAGGAGGTACTGAATAGAACTGGGGAGAAGAGAAGTATGTGGCACAACTTGACTAGACGAAGGGATCAGTTGGTAGGATATGTTCTGAGGCATCAAGGGATCACCAGTTTAGTATTGGAGGGAAGCGTGGAGGGTAAAAATTGTAGAGGGAGACCAAGAGATGAATACACTAAGCAGATTCAGAAGGATGTAGGTTGCAGTAGGTCCTGGGAGATGAAGAAGCTTGCACAGGATAGAGTAGCATGGAGAGCTGCATCAAACCAGTCTCAGGACTGAAGACCACAACAACAACAACAACAACAACAGGTAGGTGGTTACGTAGCTGCATCGAAGTCATGCTACGTTGCACATACGCTGCAGTAATATCCTACAAAACGGAAACTGTTTGATCGCCCCTTATAAAATACAGTTGCGGAGCAGAGAACCTGAGCAACCGACTCTGAACTGTTAAGATAACTGTCGGAATTTGTTAGGGACTAGCTGGAAGTGGTGTGCTGACTGTTAGTGGAGTACATATTCCATTCTATTAGTGTGGTCTCGGAATCTTGCTGAATGGAGTTATATAGCTGTTGGCGTCAAACATAAATATGTTGCCAGTGAAGATACACTCCTGGAAATGGAAAAAAGAACTCATTGACACCGGTGTGTCAGACCCACCATACTTGCTCCGGACACTGCGAGAGGGCTGTACAAGCAATGATCACATGCACGGCACAGCGGACACACCAGGAACCGCGGTGTTGGCCGTCGAATGGCGCTAGCTGCGCAGCATTTGTGCACCGCCGCCGTCAGTGTCAGCCAGTTTGCCGTGGCATACGGAGCTCCATCGCAGTCTTCAACACTGGTAGCATGCCGCGACAGCGTGGACGTGAACCGTATGTGCAGTTGACGGACTTTGAGCGAGGGCGTATAGTGGGCATGCGGGAGGCCGGGTGGACGTACCGCCGAATTGCTCAACACGTGGGGCGTGAGGTCTCCACAGTACATCGATGTTGTCGCCAGTGGTCGGCGGAAGGTGCACGTGCCCGAAGACCTGGGACCGGACCGCAGCGACGCACGGATGCACGCCAAGACCGTAGGATCCTACGCAGTGCCGTAGGGGACCGCACCGCCACTTCCCAGCAAATTAGGGACACTGTTGCTCCTGGGGTATCGGCGAGGACCATTCGCAACCGTCTCCATGAAGCTGGGCTACGGTCCCGCACACCGTTAGGCCGTCTTCCGCTCACGCCCCAACATCGTGCAGCCCGCCTCCAGTGGTGTCGCGACAGGCGTGAATGGAGGGACGAATGGAGACGTGTCGTCTTCAGCGATGAGAGTCGCTTCTGCCTTGGTGCCAATGATGGTCGTATGCGTGTTTGGCGCCGTGCAGGTGAGCGCCACAATCAGGACTGCATACGACCGAGGCACACGGGGCCAACACCCGGCATCATGGTGTGGGGAGCGATCTCCTACACTGGCCGTACACCACTGGTGATCGTCGAGGGGACACTGAATAGTGCACGGTACATCCAAACCGTCATCGAACCCATCGTTCTACCATTCCTAGACCGGCAAGGGAACTTGCTGTTCCAACAGGACAATGCACGTCCGCATGTATCCCGTGCCACCCAACGTGCTCTAGAAGGTGTAAGTCTACTACCCTGGCCAGCAAGATCTCCGGATCTGTTCCCCATTGAGCATGTTTGGGACTGGATGAAGCGTCGTCTCACGCGGTCTGCACGTCCAGCACGAACGCTGGTCCAACTGAGGCGCCAGGTGGAAATGGCATGGCAAGCCGTTCCACAGGACTACATCCAGCATCTCTACGATCGTCTCCAAGGGAGAATAGCAGCCTGCATTGCTGCGAAAGGTGGATATACACTGTACTAGTGCCGACATTGTGCATGCTCTGTTGCCTGTGTCTATGTGCCTGTGGTTCTGTCAGTGTGATCATGTGATGTATCTGACCCCAGGAATGTGTCAATAAAGTTTCCCCTTCCTGGGACAATGAATTCACGGTGTTCTTATTTCAATTTCCAGGAGTGTAGTTGCTGCGATGAGGTGCCTTGCTTGCACGCTCGAACTTTGCGTTATCTTCACAGCGCCAAATACGGCTATGCAGCATGTATTTCAAAGTTATGGAAACGCGGATTAGCAAAAATTTACAATAAGCAATAAAACATAACATTGCTTAATTTCAGTGTGACGATGGTGTTGTGGCTGTAGTACGAGGTTCACTTGGCTTAACTGTCTTGACTCTGGTCTAGATGCTCATCCAGTGAACGATGACTACAGTCACCTGCATTGAGTGCAGTTGGCTCTTCTTGGCGACGACTATACACACTGTCTTCAGGCACTGCTGTTACAGTTAACCCTGTGCGATACTGACGCCGATACTGGCGTTGAAACACTCTTAATGGAGCCTTGCGTAGCCTTATATCCGCATTTGGTGGACGAATGTCCACTTGAGGATCTATGACACGCGGCGAAAGCATAAAATAGATCTTGCCTTAACTCATCAGGGGGGAGGGTTTCAGGAACGACCAACCGATTCAGCTCATAGTTGGCAGATCGCTTGTGCACTACCTATAATGAAAGACTGCAAGATGCTTTGGCATAATTTTTTTCGTCAATACTACCCCTAAAATTCATGACGCGTAATGACTCAGGATTGACGAGATCGTCAGATAATAGAAAACTAAGCATTTTTCATCAACATATGTGGCGTCGGCAAGGGTATATTTTCTTAGAAATCAAGAAAAGAAAGTATTTCGAGTGCCGCTTATGTACCGATAAGGTATGAGCTGTTCAGCGAAAGAGTCGCTGGCGTAGCGACCAGGGCGTTTGGTTGCGGAGCGGAGAAGCTGTGTTCCATGCCCAGTTGCAATCTGGAGTTCTTTTATTTATATTTTTCAGTTTTGAAACTGCTAGGCATAGGAGAGTTAATAATGTAGATAAATCAGTAGGAAATAATAACAAGGTAGGCGAATAAATTTCTCAAACAGCTTGGATTAGCAAAGGACTAAAAATTCAATCCTGGTCGATTTACATGGTCTCTGTCACTCACTCTGTTACATGTACTGAATTTTCTTCGAACAGCTAGATGGATGGTACTTGTCATATAAATATTACAAGCAAATATCCGGCCAGTGTGGCCGAGCGGTTCTAGGCACTTCAGTCTGGAACCGCGCGACCGCTACGGTCGCAGGTTCGAATCCTGCCTCGGGCATGGATGTGTGTGATGTCCTTAGATTAGTTAGGTTTAAGTAGTTCTTAGTTCTAGGGGACTGATGACCTCAGATGTTAAGTCCCATAGTGCTCAGAGCCATTTGAACCATTTGAACAAGAAAATATACTCGCGGCAAGTAACGAATGCAATTTTCGAGCACCTACATCGTTTCTTCCTAAGATTCAGAGGAAAACAAACTAAGTTTACATTTAAAAATATTTCTTTTTCTGGAATTAATTTTGATTTGTACCACACATACAGTAACATTGACTGAAAAATCGGTCATGAAATCTGATTATAAAGTATGTTGTAAACCTTTACAAAGCTCTATTCCATCTGTTCGGTTGTACAATTCCCGCTGGGTTTCCAGAAGCAGACTGTAGTTTTGTACCCTTGAAAGAAATTTTTTAACTTGGTGATAACAATAAGCAACACATGGCTGACACACAGGCATGCAGTTTGGTGGTATTACTTCTACGGTGCAAGTCGGTTGACCCTCGTCATCTATAAACGTGCTGTCTCGTGCAATGGCGTTATTTTGTCCACCCCAGGTATCCAGTATCAGACAAAACTTGTTATCAGCAGTGTATGGTTTTAAAATGTTCCCAAGATATCGTTTGTAAACTGAATTCTTCTATTTCTCGGTTAGGAGCAAGTGAAGTAAACATTTTTAACGAATGAGTTAAAGTATTACTATATTATAAGCACGGGGGAGCATTAGGCAATAATTTTCCAGATGCTATAATGGAATATTGCGCTGTGTACGAATGTGTTATTTTAAGTGCACTACCAATTGTGACAAGAGCCAATTTTTCTCCCTTATGCGGTAACGTGTGTCGAATGCAAGTATTCGCAGCAGTCTTACTCAGAATCATTTTCCTGCAACGAGGCCTAGAATTTTTATTGATTACTAATTCAAGTTGTTTGAGGAATTTATTTGCCTACTTTCTTTTTTTTCTTATTGATTTACGTACCTGACTAACCGTCTTATTCCTATCAGTTTCGAGCGGAAAAAATACAAAAAAAAGTTGCAGGATCTATGCTTCCCAGCCTGCCTTGGTCACCGAAATTGCGACGCTTTCGGTTAACAACGCATACGTCATGATAAACAAACGGAAATCATAAAAGTTTCTTTCCTCTATTCCTACGAAAATATACGTTTGGTGCCCCCATACATGTTGATTATCTATCGATCCCGTCAATTCTGAGTTGACTGCACGTCATAACTTTCGGATTATATTTCTCAAAAACAGGGCGGGGGAGGGGGGAGGGTGAGGGGGGCGGGGAGCGAGATGCAGTGATTGAGCCAAAATTTCTCAGAGCCTTTCATTTTAAATTTTACACAAGCGACTCGCAGAATATGAGCCGAAACGATTGGCCATGTCAGAGGCCCTATCCTTGTCAGTTGCACCTGAGTACTAGGCAGCTAGGCGCTCGTGTATGTACTGCTGCGAGCCGTATCATCCGGCGGACACAGCAGTTGTTACAGGGCATTAATCTTTCGTTTTGGAGTGGTGACAATTTTAACCCTGTCTCGCGGGTTAACGTAAGGTTGGGAACCTTATTTAGTCTGATTTTTGATACGGAACTACAGGGGAGTGATAAGTCTGGATTGATGACGATGATCCTGTTTGGTTCGTGAGGCGCTCAACTGCGCGGTCATCAGCGACCATACAAAGTCCCAATTTTTACACAGTCCAATATTTTTACGCAGTCCAATCTAGCCACTGTGACGAATGATGATGGTGATGAAATGATGAGGACAACACAAGCACACAGTCCCTGGGCAACTAAATCGTGCTATCACGTTAGTCCCGGTGTGTAGGTTTCTTTTTAGTATTCAGGCGGTGGAAGAAATGTTCGTCAGGAGAGTTAGGCCTGCGCTAAGAGGGGAGGAGTTATCGTGTAATTCATTATCATGAAAAATGTGAACCATTGTCCTAGTTTAAATAGGAAAATTCTCTGCAAGTTTTTACGGATGGAGAACGTACAGACTACTAATAGAGATGCGTCCGGCAGCTGGTGATGCAGGGTACGGCATATTTGTTGGTGTCGGAATACGGTGTAAAGTATCACTGATGAATTCGCACGAGGGTGGGTCAAAGTGTAGCGCCTCCTGCATCAGATGAAATTTAATAATGAAAGTGCCAGCGCTGTCACCGAAAGCTCGGTATTCACGCGAGGCTGCAGTGCCACCATAATATTCCAGGAGCAGGAGTGTCACTTAAGCAGCTTGTGGGAACGCGACTTCACGCAGAAAGGTCACATGCGGTGTGTGGCAGCGGGCGGGTGGCACAGGGAAAGAGGAACCTCGCGGCGTCTTCAGGCCATCAAGGAGTGCGGGCAGCCGCCGACGACACTGATTACGGCCATTAAGACGGAGCCGATGCTATCGGCGCTCGGAAGAAGCTCATTAAAGTGTAAAACGGCGCCCAACACCAGCTTTCGGCGAGGAACTTTGTACGTCGCGACGTTTTCCACTCGGCTATTTTAGTATACTAGCTGCACAAAATGACTAACCAGCGTGTCTCGATGATCGTACGTCTTGTAATTACCGATCGGTAGGAGCTTTGCCCTTCAATGACCGAGCGTGAGAAATAAGCGAAAGGGTATAGTCACGGTAGAAAACAAGCCTGAGCTTCTGTAGGTAGACTAAATCCTTATAACAGTATTCTTTGCAGGAAAAATCGCATTATCCTGTCAACAATTACAAGCGCTAGACGATGTAATTGAAATGTGAAGCTTAAAACGCATTAAAACTGTGCTCAAGATCGAGACATCCCTCCCTTTTACTAACAATTCTTTCACCAACCGAGCTTTCCACTCAAATAACATAGGCTGTTTCAATTAAACCTCCGCATCCTCTTTCCAGCTTCTTGGAGTCCTCTTAGGCTTTATGGCATACCTCGCTGGTCTACCACAATTTGGGATAAAACGTGTGGCTTAGAATAGTGTAACCAAAAGCTACGGTTGTTTGCAGAACAAAGCTGAGTTTTCGAAACGACCTTGAGAAGCTCTTGGATACATCACTGGGCCATTACGTACCTGAGGGTTGGCTTAATGAACAGCATATTTAATTTAATACCAGTATTGGCCTGAGTCATGCCTGCGTTACCATTTCCTTGCAAGGGTTATAGGCTAGCAGACAAATGAACGGAATTCGGACGTAAATGTGACAGGCGAAGCTGTACGAAATTTAGTGTCCAAATTATTCAGTGGGTTATTCACATAGGGTATAGTCAAGGATTTTTTGTGAGAATATAAACTGGCGCACAGTCGTAAACTACAACAGTTAAACGAACGAACTTGTCTTACGTTTCTAGTTTAGAGTCTCCACGTACTCAGGAAAGGGTGCGAGAATAAAAGTGAAAAAAGATCGCTAGAAGAGCAGCACAAGCTCGGACTGGGAAGGAACCACGCCAGCCATTTATGCAAAATTTACCCTCGTCAATAACAAAGTTAAAGTCCAGAGATGTAACTCATTACGTTACGTTAAGAATAAAACAAAATATATGTTGTTTCTGCGTCCGGGTTCTATTGTTAGTCTTACTCTTTAAAAAGGTGTAGAATTATTCCAGTTAATAATTTAGCAACATACTAATGTTGTGAAACGTCCTGGCAGATCAAAACTGTGTGCCGGACCGAGACTCGAACTCCAGACCTTTGCCTTTCGCGGGCAAGTGCTGTACCGACTGAGCTATCCAAGCACATCTCACGATCCCTCCTCACAGCTTCAGTTCTACCAGTACCTCGTCTCCTACTTTCCAAACCTCACAAAAGCTCTTCTGCGAAACTTGCAGAACTACAACTCCTGGAAGAAAGGATACCGCGGAGACATGGCTTAGCCACAGCCTAGGGGCATGGATGTTTCAAGAATGAGATTTTCCCTCTGCAACGGAGTGTGCGCTGATATGAAACTTCCTGCCATATTAAAACTGTGTGCCGGACCGAGACTCGAACTCGGGACATTTGCCTTCATTCTGGATACTAAGGCTGTACTGTGTGAGAATTAAGGTGCAATTGTTGTGGAAGAGAGAGTTTGGGGTGAAGGAGAGGTGAAGGAGATAAGGAGAGGAGCTCGAAACAGCGTGTGTGGAAGTTGCGTGTGTGAAAGGTCATGGAGCTGAAGAAAATTAGGGAGGAGAGAGAGAACCGTTAACTGTGGTTTTTCGCCAAAATGATTGAGTAACGGTATGTGAACGACAGGCCGCAGCAAGGAGCTAAATGCTGGCACATTTTTCGCGGTTACGCGGAAGGGCCGGGCGACCAAGTATAGTAAACAGGCAGAGATATATGCAGCTAATGCGGACGCGCGGCGCCGTGCTTAATGACGGGCATTTGCGTGCGAGATTACTGTGGTTAGGCAGCGCCGGCGATTAATATGCGAGACGCGCTGGACGCGCGCCAGGTCGCGAAGCCGAGACACGTGTGCGTGTGTACGTGCGTGCGGGAGAACAGCGCGTTTCAGGCGCGTTGCACTTGAAGCTGTCGCGTGCCCAGCTGCCAGTCTCACGCTGCCGGTATGTGCACACTCAATAAATAAGACGAATGGTACGCCATCGGTTCTAGACTTCCTGTTCAGTCTAACATATAAACAGTGGAGGAGTGAATGATTACACCACGGCCGGCCAGTGTGGCCGAGCGGTTCTAGATGCTTCAGTCTGGAACCGCGCGACCGCTACGGTCGCAGGTTCGAATCCTGCCTCGGGCATGGATGTGTGTGATGTCCTTAGGTTAGTTAGGTTTAAGTAGTTCCTAGTTCTAGGGGACTGATGACCTCAGATGTTACGTCTCATAGTGCTCGGAGCCATTTGAACCATTTTTGATTACACCATCTTCACGTTTACTCTATAAGCCACAGTACGGTGTGTGGCGGAGCGTCCGTAGCGTACCAGCATAATCTCATCCTCACCTCTCTCCTTCCTTCTCGGGCCCCCGCACCCCCACTCCCCCCCCCCCCCCCGCCTTTTCCACCGCCTCCTATCTCCATCCACGTATGTGTAATACGAACGCGATTTCTCCAAATATTATTGTCGTGCTGATCATGTGAGGATTTAAGTTGACTCGTTTTGGAACGTGTGCCCTAGAAACTTTGTGAGCAAGGCTCTCCGATCTGCACAGCTTCTTTCCGTAGCGTCTCCCACTCTCCCACTGCAGTTCGTTGAATGTTCAAATGTGCGTGAATTCCTAAGAGATCAAACTGCTGAGGTCATCGGTCCCTAGACTTACACACTACTTAAACTATCTTACACTAACTTATGCTAAGAACAACACACACACACACACACACACACACACACACACACACCCTTGCTCAAGGGAGAACTCGAACCTCCGGCGGGAGGGGCCGCGGAATCCGTGCATAGTGCCTCAAACCACACGGCCACTCCGCGCGGCATTGAATGCTTTTACCAGACTGTCACACTGGCTAAGTAAACCGTGACGAGTAATGCAGCTCTTCTTTGAATCTGTTCAATCTCTTCCGTTAATTCTACTCTTGCCAAGGGTCTCAAAGCGATGAACAACACTGAAAAATTGGTCGAACCGCGGTTTTTAAGCATGTCGAAAAAATACTGCAGTTATCTTTTTCTTAAATGTTAATGTTTACGCAGAACGGGAGTCATAAGACTGTCCATATTGTTGAACCTGATAGCTTTTGTGAGTGGTATCTGACTACAAGGAAAGTTATTTAGACATTCTGCGACATGCAAACAACACTGAAGTTCCCAAGTTCAGTGCTCAAATGGTTCAAATGGCTCTGAGCACTATGGGACTCAACATCTTAGGTCATAAGTCCCCTAGAACTTAGAACTACTTAAACCTAACTAACCTAAGGACATCACACACACCCATGCCCGAGGCAGGATTCGAACCTGCGACCGTAGCAGTCCCGCGGTTCCGGACTGCAGCGCCAGAACCGCTAGACCACCGCGGCCGGCCAAGTTCAGTGTCTTCTGAAGAACTGTACAGCAACTCACGCAACAAAATTTAGTTCTTTGTTATGTTAAGATGTGATTGAGCTGTGATCGCTTGCGTCGCTCTTTTGTTGAGGTAGATTTGTAGGCAAATCATCAACTGAAATAAGAGTGACCCATACTCGTCCTTTTTGCATTATAACTATTATTTCTACTGTTACATTACAAAACGCTAGCATACACTGTTATTATACGTTGCACCACATGTTTTCATTCTTTTGTACTTTTTCAAAAATAAGCTTATGAGTTCCTGGAAGATTAAAATTATGTGCCAGACCAACACTCAGGCAAATGCTCTACCGAATGAGCTACCCCAGCACGACTCACGACCGATCTCACAGCTCTACTTGCGCCAGTTACTCATCTCCTACCCACCCAACTTCAATGAAGTTTTTCTGCGGAACTATCGGGATTAGGAGCCCAGGAAGAAAGGGTATTGCGAAGGCGGTCGGTAGCTCAGTTGACAGCGAAAGTCAAAGGTCTCGAGTTCGAATCTCGGTCCGGCACGCAGTTTTAATCTACAGGAAGTTCGATATCAGCGCACACTCCACTGCAGACTGAAAACTCATTCTGAAATCATCCCCCAGGCTGTGGTGAAACGTCCCCTTAGAAAAACTTATACATGACTGTGCTTAAACTGACATACAATATTTTTAGCGCAACGCAATCTGACTTTCAAAAATCCCTACAAAAGAATGGCCCTGACTAACATTAACCTATACGTTTCACAAATCACTTACCTCACAAAAATCTTCGTTACTCGAACTACTGCAATACAGCGAGCGCCACTACTGCCAGCTTACTAGTGTTCAAAAGTCATAATATATATAGCAGTTCATGACATCCAGTCTTACAAATTTCAAAACTCCGCCATTTCTCTCCCCACATCCACCACTGCACTGCTGGCGGCTCACCTCCAACTGCGCAACGCTATGCGCTGTTAACATCCAGCTGCCGCTGCCCAACACTACAATGGCAGACAACAATGCAAACTAGCCACAGACTGCACACAGCACAGCCAGTGATTTTCATACAGAGCGCTACGTAACGTTGCCAATAAGAAAACATAAACAGCCTACTTACAATGGCTAAGCCATGTCTCCGCAAATCTGTTGCCAGGATGCAGCAGCGCTACTCAGGCGCTGCTAGAGTATTGCTTATTCTTCGTGTTTTGATGGTCCTGTTAACACATATCGTTGAACTGAATATTACACTACGCTTATTTTGAACCATTGTAATGGATATGCTCGTGAAATTCCACTTAGAAAACGTTTCACTTATAACGAGAGAATGACTGACATTTTTCATTGATACTGGACATCGCACGAAACAAGTTCTTTGTGTTACTTGTTTGGGTTCACGCAATCTACACATTGAAAAAATTGAAATTGCAAATATCTGCCCAGATATCCAAGAAAAAGCGCCTAACGAGTCTGAGGAGAGATACACTGCACACAGGGTGAGGCAGCTAAGTGTGGCCACCCCATAATGTACGCGGAACCAGTAAATAGAATGTGTTTCAAAATCTTTGCTACGAACTTCTAGGGGTCACAGATCACGTTATGGTGAACAACGTTTGCTACACACAGAATGTTGGCCAACACTTGCCGGCGACGGTAAGCATTTGAGACTTGTTATGCCTCTGAGAGATGCCAAGAGGTAGGCACTCTGCAGCATTCGTATGGCCTTGTACGTTGCCTATCGCCCAATCACCTCCTCCGAGCAGTTTTCGAAAAAGCTTTAGCAGACAGTGAGGACAGTTGCCTGAGATAAGCGAGTATTTTTTTGTGTTCGTAGCTGTATAATTAAGACATCAACTGCCTTTTTTATTTTTTAAATGGAACAATTCATTTTTCTGAGGCATTGGAACAAACTTCCAAGAGGACTTCAGCGCTGTAACGTATGTGGAAAACATCTAAATACGAGGGCGTGCTGAAAAGTAACGCCTACGATTTTTTTTATTCTGTTCTCAATATCGGTTGAGGTGTTATATGTCATGCATATTACTCGGTCGATTTTAGTGCTTCGCTGACGCAAGTTCCAACTATCTGACGCTAGAGGACCCCGGATTGTAGCGTGTAACATGGCGGTGTCTGACATAACTATAACGTTGCGTGAGAAACTGCGTGCTGTAATCGAGTTTCTAACCGCAGTACGTTCGTCCACACGCGGAGCTCCCTCTCCTTAAGCATGACAATGCCAAAACACACACGCGCGCTGCGACGTCTGCAGCAATCCGATGCCTTGGGTTCGTCCTCGATCATACTCCACCAAGTCGGGTCACAGTCCACCTTCGAGGACTTGGCTTTGACCCCCACCCCCTCTTCTCCCAGATCGGATTTTCCTCCTTCCCTCCCTGAGTCCCTGCACCCCCTCTTCGGCTGTTTTCCTCTCCCGCCCCTTCCCTTCCCAGCCCTCCTTCGACGCGCCCCCCACCTCATCCCCCTTTCTCTCCCCTTCTCCTCGCCTCCTTCCCCCTCTTCCCATTTCCCTTGTCCCCCCTCCAATGCAGATCCTTCCAGGTTTTTATTCAGTATCAGTGTGCTACGTTAGTGTTGTGCTTCTCTGCCGTTCTACAGTGTCATCTAGTGATGTGGGTTTTAATTGTGTGCTCGACCTGTTTATTGTCCATGACAGTTCCTTGCTACGCTGCCCATCATGTGGCTATTTTACTCGTTCTACGGATTTTCATGCTCCGGCCGTACTTTGCATGGTGCCTTTTAATGTAGCGTGTGGTTTTTTTGTGTAACATACGTTTTTAGATTCTTATCTACGATTTACAGTTACCACTTTGTATGTCTTATTTTCTTCTGTTACGCCTTTTTTTGTTTCTGCTCTCCGCCATGTTATCTCCTTTATATTGTTTTTAAAGTCTTCCTATCTATTTATGCCTCTTGGCTGAAGAGCAGCGCTTATGCTGCTGCCAGCCCTCCCCTGATGGGGAATGGAAATGACAATAAAGGGAAAAAAATCGCTTTGATAAAGATGAAGCGTTGCGAGGTGAAGTAAAACATTTTATAATGACGCTATCAACAAAGTGGTTTCTCGTTGGGAGAAATGTGTCGGTCGCCAAGGTGATTATGTTGAGTAATGGAAAGTGGAAATGAGCGTTTGGCGTCATTGACTGGGAGGCCCCTTGCCGGGCAGGTCCGGCCGCCTTGGTGCAGGTCTTATTATATTCGACGCCACATGGGGGGACCTGCACGCCGGATAGTGATTAAATGATGATGAAGACACCACAGCACCCAGCCCCTGAGCGGAGAAAATCACCAATCCAGCTGGGAATCGAACCCGGGCCTGTAGGACGGCAATCCGTCACGCTGACCACTTTTTTTTTCCGAGACTCGATCTCGGGACCTTTGCCTTTCGCGGGCAAGTGCTCTACCAACTTTTTTTTTTTTTTTACATAATGGAGTAACAATAACAAACATAAACTGCTGCTTGCATTTTTTAAAAATACATAAGACGATGACTTTTATAAAATAAAATTTTTCTGGGGAACGTAAGTAAGTGGACTTCTTTTTTTACATAATAGTGAAAAAAATCCTGCTTCTGTCAGTACAAAACAATAACGGTCTACATTCCTCTTTTGGGCGCGTACCTCGCTAATCCCGTTATACCTCGCGTTGGTGTCGGGTACGTCTTCACGTGTGGTTGTGGATCCTTTCCACTGTCCTGGTCCTTTCTTGTTCTGATACGTATAGACAATAATTACATTCTCTTACCCGGGACACCCCAACTGGGTGGGGGATCAAGCAAGGCACTCCCTAAAAAATTTGCGTGATATGTTCGATATCTCGGAAGTCTCATAAGATGTGAGTGATGTTCTTGTAGTATGGCCCAAAAGTCGAGCACATTCTTACTGCCGTCTCGGAAAAGATAACGCACAGTCAAACCTCGAATGGAAGTCACTGCGTTTGTCTTTGTTCGGGGATAATATGTCCTATCTGGGAGAAGTAGTATCCGTGGTGCTATTGTTTGCGGCCCCACCCGAAGGAGGAAGGCGATCATTTTTTTGACCAAACACCATACGTCCGCCGAAGGCGATGCTCCTCTGTGTCTATAACATTGCACTGCGGACACAGTGGCTCGTCCGCCATATGAATTGTATGGAACCTGGAGCGAGTCACGTATTTCCCATTTCCACCTGATACCACAGTGCGCGCGTTCCCGTATCAAGGTGTGGGTGGTGCACTGTACGCCATACCACTGACCACGTAACTGTTGGTTGGCGGCGCTCTGCGGCATTATTCGGCCGTCGTCGAGTCAAGATGTGATATATATCACGTTCCGTTGCCGTCGTGGTAGTCGGTAGTTCCATATGTACATAACTGTGTTGCACAAAAAAGGTTCGCATATGGGCAAGCGAGGGTGAGATGTGAGACACCGCTACCGGAGCCGAAAGAGAAGGTGGAGCGAGTTCGTCTATCAAGGTGCCCGTCAGACTTGTCTGGTGGCGTGTCCACATCTTTATCATCGTGGTTACATAAATAGCCACTGCTCGGTCGCGTACGTGGACTAGTCCAAGACCTCCACGACTACGAGGAAGGGTGGGGGTTTCGTATCCTAACTTAAAAAGCAGACCTGTGCTCACAAAATATCCTAGTGCCGCCAGGATTCGGCGGACCAACACCACCGGCATAGGAAGAACTTGTGCCAGGTGGGGGATGGGGGGTGCTAGATAAGTGTTGGCAAAGGTGACCCGTTGTATCATATCCAGTGCCCTTAACCTGTGACTTCGGACACTCGCACGAATTGTTTGCAGACCACTCAGCTATCGGGACGAACTATGTTGAGTAATGATTATGTAGAAATGAAGAACAAAAATGAAGAACTAGCCGGCCGCTGTAGCCGAGCGGTTCTAGGCGCTTCAGTCCCGAACCGCGCTGCTGCTGCGGTCGCAGGTTCGAATCCTGCCTCGGGCATGGATGTGAGTGATGTCCTTAGGTTAGTTAGGTTTAAGTAGTTCTAAGTCTAGGGGACTGATGACCTCAGATGTTAAGTCCCATAGTGCTTATAGCCAATAGAACCATTTGAAGAACTTTAATAATGTTTGTTATATTTAAAAAGCTTTAAGAGTTCGCAAATAAGAAATTCGGAGGCATTACTTTTCAGCGTGCCCTCGTTATATCATAACAGCGCCTCAAATTACTATCCAGCCGTCAAGAGTAGAGGGCGTCCACTGCTGTAGCATGGCCAGTCACAGGTCTTAGCCCTAGGTAAATGTTATTGTTATTGTCTAATCTGACGCATGGAGCCATCCTTTTAATGGATCCTCATCTCGTTTTGTCTCGTTTCGTATCCCTTATGGTTGGTTCCCGATATAGTGTTCTACTTACAACCGAGCAGAAATCTTCATATAATCCGTGTTTGTAATAAACCTTTGTTTACCGTTAAAAGTATAACTGTCGGGATATGTCACTTTAGAAGGCGTAGTAACTTGGTAGTGACAGGCGATAGCTAACCTGATTGTGAAGGGACAGGGGGGGGGGGGGGGGGGCGGCAAACCAGGGAGCTTGACAAGAAGGCGATCGATCACTTCGGGTAATATAGACAGCATTAGGTACTGAGACGTTCACGCAGGCCTCGTTGAAACAAGTGAGCATCGCTGTACAGGTGGATTACTTCCGAAGGCGATCACGCGCCGCCCTCGTTGACCTCCGTCAGCAGAATGACTGTGACTAGCGGAGCATAACCTCCATTCTGTGGTCTCACAACTGTTCTGCGTGCACACTGTTTGCTTTCTTTTCCCCCTCCCCGGCTGCTACACCACTCTTCTTCGAAGGCACATTATCGGGCGGGGCATCGGCTCTGTTTGCCCGGCAGCGGGAAGTGTGTGATTTGCGATGGCAGCGAGCCGCTCGCCCCTCAAATGGTGGGCGTGGACGCTAACCATAGCGCTTCCCGTGGCTCTTATACCAGCTCTGCTATCACCATCACCACTCAATACGAGGGGCTTTTGAAAAGTCCGTGCAAAGTCCGAGTAATAGCACCACGGCGCTTATCGAGGTCATGTTTCGTTAGTAGCATCTTTGGAAAGAACGTACACCAAGTTTCAGCTATATTGGTCTATTGCCTTGTGTTTGGAATTCTTCTGAATCAAGGAAGTCGAGTGACTGTCAAAAAATGGACGAAAAGGAATTTCGTGTGGTGATTACTTTATGAAAGGCAAAATGCCTCAGGAGGCTAAAGAGAAGCTTGATAAACATGTAACTTCGATTAGAGCAGTTTGTAAGAGGTTTCAAAATTTTCGGAGTGGTCATATGGACACAAGTGATGCTGAACTTTCTGGACGCCATGAGGAGGTTACGACTCCAGAAATCATTGATAAAATCCATGATATAGTGATGGATGACAGAAGCGTTAAGGTGCGTGAGATTGCTAGTGCTGTGGGCATCTCGAATGAATGAGTACATTATATTTTGCATAAACATTAGGACATGAGAAAGCTATCGGCAAGCTGGGTTCCGCGATTGCTCACGCTTGACCAAAAACGGAATCGTGTGAAGTGTTGCAAGGATGGTTTGCAGCTGTTCAGGAACAATCCGTAGGACTTTAAGCGTCGTTTCGTCACTGTGGATGATACATGGATACAAAACTATACTCCTGAGACCAAACAACAATCTAAACAATGGGTTACCAAGAGAGAATCTGCACCAAAAAAGGCGAAGACAAGTCCTTCGGCCGGAAAGGTTATGGCGACTGTCTTGTGGGATTCGCAGGGGATAATCCTCATCGACTAAATGGAAAAAGGTAAAACTATTACAGGTGAATATTATTAATCGTTATTGGACCGTTTGAAAACCGAGCTGCAAGAAAAACGCCAGCGATTGGACAGCAAAAACGTCCTTTTCCATCACGACAATGCACTAACACACACCTCAGCAGTTATGGTCGCAAAATTAATGGAAATAGGATTCCAACTCGTTTCACATCCCTCCTATTCTTCAGACTTGGCTCCCTCGGACTGCTATTTGTTCCCCAATTTTAAGAAATGGCTGGCGGGACAAAGATTTTATTCAAACAAGGAGGTGATTTCAGCAACTAATAGCTATTTATCAGACTCGGACAATTCCTATTATTCGGAAGGCATCAACAAATTGGAACAGCGTTGGACGAAGTGTATAAGTCTAAAAGGAGACTATGTCGAAAAATAAAAAAGGTTTACCCAAAACACGTAAGTAGTTTTTATTTTTGCAGACTTTTCAAACGCCCCTCGTAAGTACCACAGGGTGTAAAACTGCCTCGTGGAACGTCACCTTCCATCTCAAGATAAGCAGTCCTATGTTCCCGTGCAATACTTTGTTGCAAGACGGCCAGTTTGATAAAAATACGTAACACCCCTTTTAGTAGGACAATACCATCCGTGCGTAGAAATGTCTGTCCTGCCGATCGAGTTACTGAATCGATCGAGGTGGCCGAGTGGCTACTACACTGGAGTCGCACATGGGAGGGGGTGGGGGGCAGGTTTAGTATCCCCTTTCAGCCATGCAGATTTACGTTTCCTATAGTTTAATCGTTATAGATGCATACCACAATATAGGTGTATTCCCCAACCAGCCACTATGCTTATTTATTACTAATTAACACCATCAATTTATTGCCAATGCCACTGCTGATCATTAGGCATCAGGGCATACAAAAACAAATATTCTTTACATTACTAAGATTATTAAGTGGATTATCACTAATTTCTTGAATGACCATGTTCTTCATTCGGTTCAAGGTCGTATGCTTCTTGACAAAGGTACGTAAATATGTAAATACTTTTAGCAGTATAATGCTAGTGTTGTTTACTGCTTACACGTGCGGTGTTCAAGAATTTCGCTTTGTAGCATTTTTGTGCATTATTTTAAGTCACGTTTCACTTTGAACTATGTTCTTCAACGCGAAGTTTATACAGGGTCTTTAAAGAAGTGTCGAACATTTTCAGTGGTGGTAGTACTCCTTCAAGCAAGAAAGAGATGAGCATTTGTTACTAGGAGGGGTGAATCTAACGTCTATTTATAACTGTCATTCAAGGAAGGTGCCGAGCCTGACGGTCACCCGTAGCAACGCATCCCTCTGCCGCGAACCCCTTGAAGCACAGCAGCGTGGTCATACAATAAGATGGCACTCGCCGTGAGTTGTTGCTTAAAGTCGCATCCTTGTTCTTGGATTTTTGTCTACTAAATGCAAGCTACTCGTAGCACTTGCTTCTCGATCTCAGGCGTGAGGACTGAGCGTGGCTTTCTAGAGTTAACTTTCTGAGGTGTTAGAAATTGTGCACTTCTAAGCCACTGGAAAAGTTACCCGAATAGCTAATCAGGTGGTACCCCGCACCATGCATATTTTCCTGCCTGCAGGGCACGGGCTTGCAGGTACTTTCATTTGGTAAACCGTATCTGACACGCACTTACAGAGGAATGGTGGAAATGAGAAAAGAAAATGTACCGGACGATTTGCATGTTCAAATACAATAACAAAACAGACAGATGTGAGGACAGTTGTGTAGTTATGTAAGACACCAATGTACAGTATGTGATCAAAAGTATCCGGACACCTGGCCGAAAATGACTTACAAGTTCGTGGCGCCCTCCATCGGTAATCCTGGAATCTTTTCACTTAAGCTGCGACAGAGACAATCGTTTAATTGCTTCACTGGCTTGTTAGCCACAAATGCTACAAAGCCCTCCCTGTTTCATTGGCTTCGTCATTCTAGCAGCGTCTTACTATCTGCTTGGGGATGAAATGATTTTTCATTCCTTGGCTGTTGACGACAGAATAGTTTTCTTTATTCTCGGAGTATGTAAAAGCCCTGGAAATGCATGTCACGAAGCTCAGTACTTTTGCAATAAGCTGCAACCGAATGTAGAACTCTTACTAAACTCAGCCTTAGGTTTTGATGAGCCATGCATCGCCAACTTCATTAAAGTGTGAACTGTTAGATATTCCTGGTATAGCTTTTAACCTAACGCTTCAAATTCGTGCACTTTTTGAACACAGACAATCAGTGCTTGATTTGTGACGGTACACACCTGTATGCTATACCAGTACCTCCAATGAAAACAAAATCAGAACCGCAGATTTTGAGATGTGGCGCGATAGAACTTTTGCTGCGGTTGAAGCGACGTAAAACAATGTCGTATTCACATTTTTAAAATATTCACACTTTTAAAATGCTCATAAAAGCGTTAGTGTAACGTTATAAGAAGTCTAAACTTCAGAAAAACCACCTGGAAAGTTACAGTACAGGAGCCTCCTTTTTTTCCAAATGAAGCGCTGTATATAGTTATTGTTGGTTGCCTTCAAAATAGGGACCATCTGAGCTACTTTCGTTCCTTTTCACAGTCGGAAATCCACTGCTGGTCTTAAAATTGCGACACCATGTATGCGGATTACAACAAATGACAAATTGGTACGAAAGTAGTACATAACTAGGTTAAATCATTTGTATTTTAGCGCATCCGTGAGAAGTAGGCAGGGGTAATGCCATGTACATTCTGTAAATAAGGAAAGGCAAAGCAGCGGGCTTCTCACTTAGCAATCGCGGAGTTGCGGATTTCGTTCCATGCAATTTCTGCTCATGATGGTCGGAATATCACGGCTGCCATGAGAATGTGGAAAGTACGGATTCAAAAGGGCCGTACTCAACGGGATTCTGGATGTCAACATCCAAACGACTAGCTCGGCTGTCCTATATCGTACAACGACGTCATCAACCTTGAGTCGAAAATGGATCTAAAAGTCGCCAAACCAATCGCTTTCCAACGTAGTTAAATAGCTGAGAGAAAGCAAACTATGTATACGTCATTAGTAAAGGAATATGGATGAATTGCTCTAAATAAGAACATAAATGAGTTTGGATAACGTTATTATTATAACCAAGATTACAGAGGACGAGGAAACGCATCGTTACATGAAGGCAGTTGCGAGACAGAGGGTAATAAGTAGGAAACTTTATGTACCTCAATTAATTTGAAAAAGATGAAACACGAAATTACAGAAACTATGCTACTGATTTGTAACGATACAAATTACAATTGGATTTCAATTGTTACAATGCGGACAGTGTGACAACGTTGGAACACAACTATGGACTGCCAGCATGGCAAGCACTTGTGCTGCTTCAGTTGAAGCGGTTGACAGTCATGCGCCCAACCACATTCGTCATCGTCAGACGACCCCAGCTGTTAGCGTGTTTGAATGGGATGGCGCTGGGCACACAACACGGTCACCCAAGGTCCATATTGTCAGGGATACATTCTTGACGTGTTAAGGCTCATGGCTGTTTCTTGTAGGTGTCCATGCATTAACTTTGGACAAGATAACGCAAGACCGCAGGTCGCCTGTGTTGTCCTGACTTACATCCATAGAAAGGGTGTTCCATTGTTGCTCTGACCAGAACATTCTTCAGATTCCTCCCCGCTGGCAAACATATGGCCACAGGTTGCTGGGAAAAGGAAGAGGAGATTAGTGTTTAACGTCCCGACTACAACGAGGTCATTAGAGACGGAGCGCAAGCTCGGGTTAGGAAAGGACGGGGAAGGAAATCGGCCGTGCCCTTTCAAAGGAACCATCCCAGCATTTGCCTGAAAGGATTTAGGGAAATCACGGAAAACCTAAATCAGGATGTCCGGAGACGGGATTGAACCGTCGTCCTCCCGAAAGCGAGTCCAGTGTGCTAACCACTGCGCCACTTCGCTCGGTCAGGTTGCTGGGAAAAGAAAATGGCTCTAAACACTATGGGACTTAACATCTGAGGTCATCAGTCCCCTAGACTTAGAACTACTTAAACCTAACTAACTTAAGGACATCAGACACATCCATGCCCGAGGCAGGATTCGAACCTGCGACCGTAGCAGCAGCGCGGTTCCGGACTGAAGCGCCTAGAATCGCTCTGCCACAGCGGCCGGCTGCTTGGAAACGGACATGCCGCCACTCGTTAGCCACTACAGTAGATGACCTCTCACATAGACGTGAAGCAGCATGGAGTGACACAGTCGTATCTACACTGAAGCGCCAAAGAAACTGATAAAGACATGCGTATTCAAATACAGAGATATGTAAACAGGCAGAATACCGCCCTGCTGTCGGCAGCATCTATATAAGACAACAAGTGTCTGGCGCAGTTGTTAGATTGGTTACTGCTGGTACAATGGCAGGTTATCAAGGTATAAGAGTGTTTGAACGTGGTGTTGTAGTCGGCACACGAGCGGTGGGACACAGCATCTCCAAAGTAGCTATGAAGTGGGAATTTTCCCGTACGACCATTTCACTAGTGTACCGTGAATATCAGGAATACGTTAAAACATCAAATCTCCGACATAGCTGCCGCCGGAAAAGATCCTGCAAGAACGGGACCAACGACGACTGAAGAGAATCGTTCAATGGGACACAAGTGCAACCTTTCCGCAAATTGCTACAAATTTCAGTGCTGGGCCATCAACAAGTGTCAGCGTGCGAAACATTCAGAGCCCACTCGTGTACCCTTGATGACTGCACGACCTGGGCCTGTCAACGCCGAAGTTGGACTGTTGATGACGGGAAACGCGTTGCCTGGTCGGACGAGTCTCGTTTTGTATCGAGCGGATGGACGTGTACGGGTGCGGAGACAACCTCATCAATCCATGGACCCCTGCATGCCAGCAGGGGACGGTTCCAGATGGTGGAGGCTCTATAATGATGTGTGGCGTGTGCAGTTGGAGTAATATGGGAAACCTGAGACATCTAGAGACGATTCTCACAGGTGACACGTACGTAAGCATCCTGTCTGATCACATCATTCACTCATGTCCATTGCGCATTCCGACGGACTTGGGAAATTACAGCAGACAATGCGACACCTCAAATGTGCAGAATTGTTACAGAGTAGCTCCAGGAACACTCTTCTGAGTTTAAACACTTCCGCTGGCCACCAAACTCTCCAGACATCAACATTATTGAGCACATCTGGGATGGCTTGCAACGTCCTGTTCACGCGAGATTTCCATTCCCTCGTACTCTTACGGATTTATGGACAGCCCTGCAGGATTCAAGTTGTAAATTCCCTCCAGCGACTACTTCAGACATTAGTCGAGTCCATGCCACTTCGTGTAGCGGCACTTCTGCGTGTTCGCGGGGGTTTTACACGATATTAGACAGGTGTACCAGTTTCTTTGGCGCTTCAGTCTATAATGCAAGCTGTCTGTAATGCCCAGCCTGGTCAAAGCTATTGTGGCTGCTCTGTCCACTAAATTTCTAACCCTGTGTCCTCCCAAATCACTTGCAGATACAATCTGCTATCCTACGTAACGTACTACAACTACACTACTATAACGTTTACGCACAATAAGTAAAATTCCGTTACTCGCTATCCTTTCTGGCGTTGCAATTTGAATAACCAACAACGTACTACACCTGGTCGATATCAATGAGGCTGCGCAGTAGCTTTTCCGTTGCGCCTCATGTCGAGGTACACATTTGTTCGTCCACTACCTCTTACTTGATTGATTTTGATGAAACTTCTCACTTGGAAAGGGAAAAGCTCAGATTTGAAAAACAGGCGCGCACAAATACACCACGACAGTTTCTTAAAAGTGCGAACAGTCACGTCTTGCATGATAGAGTAACTGATGGTATGGACCTATGTTGGTCCGTCATGGACAGGGGACATTAGCTGCTTAAGTAATTGTCAATATCAATGAAATTCTTCAGCAGCCGTTTAACTAAGATGTTATTTTATTTTATTTTGACGACAACCAGGTTCGGCATTCAACTATGTGATCTTCAGGCTCCATAAGCATCGCTCAAATGCCATGCCGTGCCATGTATCCCTGGATTCCGTGAATTCAAACCGTTTCATAGGTGCTTCATTCGAAGTCTTGGTAGCAAGCATAGTGGAATTCCAAAACTGGTTGTCGTCAAAATAAAGTAAAATAACATCTCTGTTACACGGCTGTTGGAGAATTTGATCGATATTGACAACGATGGTATGGATTGTCCTCGACAAGGTATTGATTCGGCCAAAACTGAAAACAGCCTGGAAACTAATGACAAGCGACCACGTGCACGAGCTGAGCAGGTGCGGCGGGGTGCCACTGACAAGAATGTCAACATCGCTGGCTTCCGCCCAGAATGACGTTTCAAGATCCAGAACAGCGGACCACGCTAGCCGCGTGGGGTAGCCGTGCGGTTTGAGGCGTCTTGTCACGGTCCGCGCGGCTCCCCCCGTCGGAGGTTCGAGGCCTCTCTCGGGCATGGGCACGTGTGTCGTCCTTAGCGTAAGTTAGTTTAAGGTAGATTAAATAGTGTGTAAGCTTAGGGACCGACGACCTTAGCAGTTTGGTTCCATAAGATCTCTCCACAAATCAGATCAGATCGGACCATGCTAAGGCTTATTAATGCTAGGCTAAAGGTTATGGAACGAGGTCCGTTGAACGCCTGCAGATCCGGTACGGTATTCCAGTGGCGGCCGCGCTTCGCCGTGCGTTTACCGAGGCAGCCGTGTGGCATAAGCAGGCCCATAACATGGCCAGCGGCCGCACGCGCCCGGCGTGTCGCGCGGTCCCTGACAGCCGGCGGTGGGGCGTGCGCCGCCTGCCGACACAGTGCAGAGGCGCCTCCGGCGACTTGTGGCTCGTCCCGGAATCTTTACGGCTCTCTTAGCGAGAACTTATTGCGGCCTGTCCCAGCCTCATCCTCATTCAGCACGCAGGGGGCGCCACGGAGCTCTGCAAGAACGTTCCGCACGCCTTTATTACACGGCAGTAGTCACTTGTTTCGGAGTAATAGTAAAACGCTGGACGTCACGTTTCCCGTGAATACTCCTCCTCGAACGTGGCTGGAATATAGGCAGTCGTAAAAAGTAAAGTTCTAGAGCGTTTGTGCTGTCGCATTTACGAAATCATTACAGCTCTCACTTCTCTGGTTTGTCGGCTACAATAACACCGTCGAGATATGCTGTAGTTTTATAGAAGCGGTGGCTCGTTTTTTTTTATTTGTACACGTTACTATTCCTTGCTGTAGGGGCTGTGATTTTTCATATTTTTTGTCTAAACCAGCAAGGCAAAACGGAGGGCACTACTTCCACCACATCAAGTGGATTTAGTGCTCACGTACTCACACTGAGCGGTGAACACTTCCCAGTTTATCAGTGGGGAATAGTTGAGCATGATTACTACTGTTATCGGTGCCATGCGCGCAATGGTCGTGCCAGGCGCGATATTGAATCTTTATACTATCGTTAGTGGCGCGAGACCTGCACAACCTTTTAGCAACCGTTATAGTTCCCCATTATTCTGTTACACTGGGGGTGAGTTCACGTAAGGAAAGAGAGAGAATGTAAGATTAACGGGCTCATTTATTAAACAGTTGAGAATCGAACTATAATACAACCAAATGGGGGTGGGGGGAAGAAAGATTCGAGTTCAGCAGCCTGCCCCAACGTACGTCCATAACACGCCACGATAGCAGGAGGAAAGGAATTTTAGTAACGATCGCCGTATTATCAAATAGAATCCCATTTAGTAAAGGAAGGGGTTGCGGGCGTGCAACGACCACCACCAGGAATTAGCCAAAGACTAAGAAAATGCCACAGTGCGTGAATCGCTCGGTAGCCTCCCGTACTAAAGCAATAAAACCCACAAGACGCGAAACTGTTCACAATGACCTATCAAGTTCCCTCTGGGCCGCAGGGCGCGAATCTACAGTGCAAGTCGGCGCTCATGCTTACCGAACTTCATCTCCTGGAAGCGGCACCTCCGGTCTCCGCCACTGTCACACTAGAACTGCCGCTCCTGCCCCTTTGTCCACTATCCATTCGCGGAGGGCGGTTCGCGCCCGCCCGCGACAAACGGGCGCGCACCTGAACTGGTCAATCATAGGGCCGGAATTCCACAGGGAGGCGACCTCGCGACGTTAAAATTGAGCAGAAATAGCGGTTACACGGTTGGTAAGGCAGATTGGGGAACCGAGAACAGGAGAAACTTTGGCCACTACTGAATGTTCAAACAACACCACGTGTACCCTGGCGATCGGAAAAAGGGATGGGAAACGGGAAGCCATCATGGCTGCTAGGAAGACTGCTGCCCTCGCCTGTAAATAAAGAAAATTTCTAGCGCTAAGCTCCTCTCACAGATCAGTGTGAGACAAGCTGTAAAACTCGTCAAATAAATCAGGCAACCCATAGAAATTATTAACATTACCTGAATTATTATTTTACCGAGAACCAGAATGCTGGGATTAGAAATATGAAATACGAGCAGTGAATGGTGAATGAGTGCACGTCTTTCATCTACTTCAATTTAATACATCGACTCTTGACGTCCATCTCTTGATAGGACACCGGTGACAGTGCAGATGTTGTCCGAGCTCAGTTCGCCAAGACAGATTGCGCCACCCCACAGGGTAGCGATATCATCAGCTAATCTCAGCATTTGATATCCTTTCACAATCAATTCTGACTCCACCCTTGAACTATTCTTATGTTTCCACAATTGCTTCTTCGTTGCATACACAGGACAGTAGAAGCGAAAGACTGCCTTCTGATCTTACACTCTTTTCAATATGATTACTTCCGTTGTTACTATTCCCTCTTCGTTCTTGTACAAGTTGGATATTACCGTCTTTGCCATAGATTCTCTATTTTTCTCAGACTTTCGAACATCTTGGACCATTTTACTCTCTCGAGCAAATGTTAATTTCATCCGTAACAGATAAGAGGTGCCGGCCGCTGTGGCCTAGCGGTTCTAGGCGCTTCAGTCTGGAACCGCGCGACCGCTACGGTCGCAGGTTCGAATCCTGCCTCAGGCATGGATGCGTGTGATGTCCTTAGGTTAGTTAGGCTTAAGTGGTTATAAGTTCTAGGGGCCTGATGACCTCAGATGTTAAGTCCCATAGTGCTCAGATGCATTAGATAAGAGGTCGTGGCTGTCACAATTAATATCAAAATATCGGCTCAACAACCCACCTACAGTGTAAAAAGTCACTATAATTCACTCGTTCCGAAGGTCGAAGGTCATGCCATCATCATCAGAATTACTGTGCAACTCGCTTTTAGAATTTCTTCTACATTAATTCTGATGATGAAGGCTTAAATTTAAAAACACGTAAATTTAGTGTTTCTTAGTTTTTTTAAGTGTAAATAGTTGATGCTGACAGTTTATAACGTTGGTTTGTCCTGTGAATGTGTCTTATCTTGATTCTTGCTTTCATTATCAATCGTAGCGTCAGAGCTGCGTCTCTGGTGGCTCTCCCTTCCCCAAAGTCAAACTGATCGTCGTCTAACAGATCCTCAACTTTTTTCAGTTCTTCTTTACATAATTCTTGTCAGCAGCTTAGATGTGTGAGCTGTTAAGCTGATTGTGAGGTCGTTCTCACTCTTTGTCTTTTCTTGCTGTCTTCGGGATTGTATGGATGATATTTTTTCGAACGTCTGATTGTATGTCTCTAGATTCATAGGGTCTATACACCAACGTGAATAGTCATTTAGTTGATGGTTCTCCCAATTATCTGAGAAATCCCGAAGGAGTACTATCTTTCCTTTCTACCTTATTTACTCGCAAATCATCCAAAGCTTTTTTAAACTCTGATTCTGATACTGGATCCTCTATGTCTTCCAAATCGACTCCCATTTCTTTCTCAGTCGCATAATCAGCCAAGTCCTCCACCACGTAGATTCCTTCAGTGTACCCTTACTACCTATCTCCTCTCTCCAACGCTTTTAACAGTGGAATTCCCGTTGCACTCGTAATATTGTCACTCCTGCTTTTAATTTCACCTAAAATTTTTTGACTTTTCCGTATACAGAATTAGTCCGCCTTTTTTGATTTCTTCACATTTTTCCTACAGCCATTTCGTCTTCGCTGCCCTGCATTTTCTATTTATTTTATTCTTAAGTGGCTGATATTGCTGTATCCTTGTCGTTCTCTCAACATTATTTCTTCCTTCTTTCGTCGCTCATTTTGAAGTATTTCTTCTGTTAGCCAAGATTTCTTCGCCTTTGCTTTTGTTGTACCTACATTTGTAAGTCCAACATCTGTGATTCCATATTTTTGAGGCGTCCATTCCTTTTCAACTGAAGTGTCTACTGTGGTATTTATTGTAGCAGCATCTACATCCTTAGAGAACTTCAAACGCGCCATCATTCTACTGTTACACTGTCTCTGTCTTCCTCTTGTTTCCGCACTGACTCTTCCGGGCGATTCTCTTAAACTTCAGTCAGCTCTTGATCAGTACTATATTGTGATCTGAGTACATCTGCTACTGGGTACTCCTTACAATTCAGGATCTGATTTCGGAATACGTATAATCCATTTGCAACCTCCCCGTGTTTCCGGACCTTTTCCAAGTATACGTCTCCCTCTTGAAACTTTTGAAATGTATTTGCTATTACCAGCTGAAATTTATTGTAGAACTCGATTAGCCCTTCTCTCTGATTTCTGCTACCAAGCCCGTATTCTGCCTTTACCTTCCCTAGCTTCCCCTGCTGCCACATTCCAATCCCCCCACCATTATTCGTACGGGCAACATAAAATCATGTATTTGGTCCTCGGAATTCTAGATCTGAATAGCTACGAGAGCGTATGTTTGGCTTAACATAATTCTAGCTTAAAGCCGATGTACTGACTGGAATTTAAGGAATTACATACATCGATTCGAACTTATTACGATACCTGCCAGATAAATTGTAACTGCAATAAAGGTTTTCTCCGTCGTATAATTGTATTCCGTTGTAGGAACTCAAAGGTGGTTACTAACTCTGAAGAAGAACGGTAATTCGGAGAATGACATGATGGCAGCTAAAGAAAACCTGGCAGTGAGGACAAATCGTTACGGCTCTGTTCGTCTTCCCCGCGGCCCATTAGCGTTCTCTAATGCTGGGTCCGCATGGCAATAAAGCTGACGGGAGACGGGATTAGCAGACTGAACTGGACGTAAACTGTGTGCGGAGCGCGCGTCTGTCGCTTTACGCTGACGTTCACAACCAAATCCTCGTCCAAACACGCGGTATCTCTTCTCTTACCCAGAAGTTCAGCAAAAATACGCAGTACATATAGACGTCGGCATTCGCAGAGAATTTCGGCTTGTCTAAATTTATTATTGTTGCGAATCAAGTTAACCTATGCATGATAACTTAAATCTCGTCACTCCTTGCCTTAATGAATTCAATGTGATGACAACTGAAAACAGTTATTCGAATTTACTCTTTCTGTACATCACTGCTTTCTTTTAATTTAATGGATGGTCTGAAAAATACATCACTTTATCCTTTTTCGTAATTGCGAATATATATGTATCACAAAACAGGAGAATTAACCGTAACATAAAATATGGCCAAACCCTGTGAGTTTCGAATATCTCTCGCTATATCACTTCATTATTTATTTTTTGCTTGTTGCACTTCTGTTTTCAGTTACTCCACATTACGCAGTTTACGTCAGAAGGATGCTTTGTTTCTAAGTTAATTCTTTCTAAGTTGACTGCTTGTATTTTTGCAAAGTTTGCTGACGAGTATGTAACTGATTTAAAACCAGCAGCGGTAGGTATGCAGACACTTTCACAGTTTGTATACTCTGGACGAGAAGGGTAGTTGTACACCCATCTAACAAAAATTGTGGTTTCCTTTTAGCGTAGCTCAAACGCTCCTCGCACAGAAAACAATCCTTCATAAGCGAAGTAGTCATCAGCATTGCAGTCGCTGACATATTTTTTGGAAGCGGTATGTCCTTGCATTTCTTCAGCATTAGAATCGATCCACAGTTTAACTAAGTACAATTTGATTTTTTTATTTGTTTTCCACATTATCAAATTAAATTCGTAAGTTGTTCATTGGTTTTCTAAAACAATATCAAAATTTACGGTAATTCTGAAGGTACAAGATCAGATACGAAGCCACATATTTGACTGTAGCTAGCTACTTCCATTGCTGTAGTTTCTCCTGAGAAAATGACATATTATCATAAACACTAGATGCCATTAACTTTTCAGTGATTTTAAAGGGAGTAATGGCTATTATTTACATCCTCATAGTGAAGTAACAATGTTGGCAATGTAGATAAATAACTTTCGTGGCAACAACAGTTTCATTACTTTTTTCCTTCTTGTGTTTCTGCAGTGCAAATCGTTCATTGTATTCAGAGCCCATCGTGACGGCGTTTTAATTTTAATCCTACTTCCGGCATCCGCCTCCTGTAGTTCCATTGTAGCTTACTGATTATGATTTGATGATATTTTTTCTGGAAATTCCAATGATGTAGTAAAGTAGTTTCATCCTCCGCTACAGTTGTATGTGTGGGATTTTCTTTCCTAAGGTTTCGGTTCTATATATCAATACGCCCAGAGAAGTTTATTTCACGTGTTTAAGCAACTTAAAATGCTTTGAAATATTCCGCTGGCTTTACATCGTATTTGTGAGAGCGATTGTTTGTGTGAAAGGGCAACCCACTACTCATCCAGTTCCCTTAATAAAATTGTTCGCTCTTCAAAGGAAAGAAGGGTAAGACTTAACGCTCAGTTGACTACAAGTTCATTGGAGATGGAGCACTAGCACGGACTGAAGGGAAAATGTACAAAGAAATAGGTCCTTTCCAGGCATTCGTGTTAAAGTATTTAGGACAACTACAAAGAACACAATTCTGGACTTAGGGAGAGCGATTTGAACCGCCCTCTTTATGAAAGCGAGCGTAACGCCTTACGGCTGCGCCACTTCACTGCGAGTTGGTTCGCTCTCCAAGTCACAGACATAAATCCAGCACTGAGGTGATCCTATGACTTACTTTCGGAGATGGTAGTGCCAGCTCCTGCTCTTCTACTCGTATTTGCTTCATAAAGGAAATAATGTCGCCCTCACATAGTATATTTATGATTTCCTCTTGGCATGTCCTGCATTCAATGATTTAAATCTCTTATCACAGGACCGATGATGAATTCTCTTTCAGCACTGGGGTGCGATTGCTTAATGGGCTTGGTGTGGGTCACTTTGGGGAAAATCTTAAAAGCTGGATCACCATTCGTCACAGAATTGTAGGTGTTCTGAAAATGACAAAAATCCTTAACCTTAATTAAAGAATGTCATTTTCCGTTTATGGCGCGATGTATCAGTCATAAGCGGAAAATGCGACGTATAAGCAGTTCACACAGGCTGCAGATTCGTTTTACAAGCACTTAAAATTAATGGATGTCTTTAGAGAGCACAATGGTTCTGCGTTGGTAGTATCGACGACGCATACTCAAAAATGACTCAGAAAGTCATTCCGTTGCTTCTATGGATTCAGATATACGTACGTGCTACACACTTGTCTTTAGTTTCACAGATGGCTGTGAATTCACACTACCGTCATGATGATCTGCTTTGTTTACGATTTGTGTTCTGTCATGCTTCATAGACTTCGGTACAAATAACAGTAACGTACGACAATTTCAACCACTTCATTTCCACTGAAAAGATTTCGCTACATGCCAATATTAAAACGGAATGGAAATTAAGTTGCGTTCCAGGTTACAATAATTAGAAATACATTAATCCCCTAAATTACATTTCTCACGTCTGCTTGATCCACACGAAACTGAAGAAACGTAAATATTGTTCTCAAAATTTCTTCGAAAATTGTCTCTGATAAATATACGGAATGCTTACGGATCTAGTTACTGGTAGATGCAGTGCAAAAATATGTGGTTTCAGAATGTACGTCATCCAAAAGCAAATATGTCACCTGTAAGACATGGCAATACGACAATACGCCTGCCATTTCTCGGACGCATCACAGAACAGTTGTGGTATAACCGCTGCAGGCAATTTGGGCAAGCATTAGGTTGTGTCTGGAATGACAGCAAACAACATTTGTAGTAAAATGTATGAGGATAATATTGATCAGGCGAATCATCGTAGAACCTTGAGCTAGACACTCCAGACACGTAGTTTTACAAAAATCAGTGAACTGTTTTGTTTTTAACACTATGACATAAGTTAAATTTTTGCGTTACATAGTCATTTGCCTTTACCACGGGAAGGGTTGGCTCGTTTGAAGATATTCCGTGTATGACGCCAAAATGCTGAGTTAGACATTAAGTGGAGTCACGACATCGGAGCAGTCTGTTGCAGACGGCTGCATATTGAACATACCACCACGTGGGACGACAATCTGTGCAAGGCGCCTGAAGCTTAGTAGACCAGAGATTACACGAGGAATCAGGTTTCCGAGGTCAACATGTCTATGGTTGATCCCCAACTCCGCAAAGAGAATTTTTCCAGGAGCGCAAACCGCTGCACAAGACGACCAAATGTTTGACAAACGGACACCATGTCGCCTCCGGTGAGCCGTGCGGAGCGATCGACGGTCTGCCGCGAGTCAGGTCACAACAGTTTTAATGTGGGGCATCAGGAAGCCATTTCTACTGTACGGAGACAAATACCAATTCATAGGCGTGTTGCATGTTGGCTTCTATCTCGGGTCGTTCGGCAGACGTTTATGCGGTGTTTATGGCGGAAACCACCAAGAGATAGTGAACCTTCGACAATGCCAGCCACTCGTACTGGCGAAATGCGAGAAAAATTGTCAAACGAACATTGGTCGAAGAATCCGAGACTAAAACTAACAAGCAACAGGTCAACAAGTGACCACGAAAGTCTCAACAATTTTGTTCCACGGAAACTCCCTTTAGTGTTTTCCCTACATATGGATATCTTTATTAACTTCTTGTTACCAGGTATTTTATCCGACGGAATTTGAGCCATTCTGAGTGTCTGGCGTGAGTGAGTGCAACGTTGTTGGAGAAACTGCCTGTGGGAACCCCTTCTTATACAGAACTTTGCTAGAATATAAACGTTCTCTCGACCCTCGTCAACACAATGGAGTGTGGAGATGCGAGACACGAGCTGCGGCTCACCGGCGGGAACGTGACGCCGGGTTCGTGACCCAAAGAGCAGACCCGCCTGTCGACCTCTCCATTGTGAGGCCTCTGCGACCGACCTCAGCAGGCAGCTGTGCCAGAGTCGACGGACGGACGGCTACGCCACCAAAGTCTTACTTCTGCAGACATGTAATCGTCACTGTAAACGACAAATAAGAAATGACCTATATAGAGATAATTTGGTATTCTACGAACGATAAAAAAGGATCAGTACGAAAGTAAATGGAAGTGACATGTTCTGCGAATGTCGAAGACTTACAAGGAGTCGTTCCCAGAGGAACTTTTGAAACCATCTTACATCTTGCGTGGTTCCTAATTAAAGGCTCTGAGGCGAAGCCGTCCCAGAAGATGTGTTAAAATAAATTTCTCAATGAAGTATCACAGCGTTTAAATTACCAGAACGTACGCCGCACGTTTCCCACATGGTTTTTTAATAATGCCAGTCAACGTTTTCGGAATGTTGATATGTGGTGTCTGGCGACGTTTTTTGAACACCTAGTAGCTATTCTTAGGCTACGCCTTGAAATCCCGATTATCTCTATATATCAGAGTTTTGGGGCGTGGTTTCCTCGGAGTACAGCTCTTATGGGCTTCCCGAAGGCTTTGGTGTTTCAGCCTAAGGATGACAGATTAAAGAATGACAGGTGAAAAAGTAAGCGAAATACACGCCCTTCGCGAAATACGCCCTATTTTCTTAGTTTCCTTGCTTGCTGACTGCGGGTAACGTGCGTTACTAGCAACTTTCTTTTTGCGGATGTATCATGCATGAGTTTAATGAGTATTACTTTCTTGCGAATAACAGCATCACACCGCGAGTTCTAAAACAACACAGTATGAATACAGTGTGTAATTTGTGAGGTAAAATTTTGGAACATACGGTCAGGATGAAAGTGAACGAACCTGGTGCGCCCAGAATCCATGTAAACAAGTGAGTCGTCCCCTTTGAAAATTTAATTAATTACTGTGCTGATAAACCTCTTACGTTACTTGATTTTCAAACAGCTGAGCAGAACTGAACATACTCAGACATTTCGCTCTTTACTTATTCTGATCAACACTAAACTGACACACAATATTTTTAGCGCACCGCAACCTGACTTTCAATAATCCCTACAAAAGAATGGCCCTGACTAACAATAACCTATACCTTTCATGAATCACTTACCTCACAAAAATCTTCGTTAGTCGAACTACTGCAATACAGTGAGCGCCAATACTGCTCGCTAAATAAAAGATTCTAACTACTGAAGGCACTAACTACTGATAGGCATAGTTAGCAAATGAAAGATTTTGATGGAAAACAAACAATGTATTTACCTTAATAACGTTCAAAAGTCATCCAATATTACAAATTTATTCTTTCTGATGGATACACGCCCAGATCGTCCGCTCTCAAAATTCTGCCATCTCTCTCCCCACATCCAACACTGCTGGTGGCTCACCTCCAACTGCGCAACGCTACGCGCTGTTCACATCCAACTGCCTAACACTGCAATAGCAAGTATTCCAACAATGCCAACCAGCCACAGACTGCACACAGCACAGCCAGTGATTTTCATACAGAGCGCTACGTCACGTTACCAACATAAAAACCTAAACAGCCTACTTACACAAGAATCAAGAACACAAAACAGCATACATCCGGGCGAGAGTACACATGCAGGTTTAACAGAGCTATGTACGAGGCAGCTGAATGGTTGTGTGCGCTTAAAATGCACACTTTTACAATAAACAAGTGTAAATATGATAATTATGGTCTGTACACCTCTATGGTAGTTGCTCAACTCATCCACTCACAGCACAAGTTCCGCGACATCATGGAAACATCACTGTTTCGACACCCGAACTCATAAACACCGCAGTTTGAGTGCACAAAACATTAAACGCCTGAAGTTTAAACATGAAAATATCACAAACTGTAAGCGTGCATCGAAGCTAACGCACACTGCATCGAAGATCCTCCAAAAGCGCGTCTTTTAATACGTAAACTGTCGGGAAATGTGACGTTGGGGATAATAAGCTACCTATAAATTTCATCTTGGAGTTAGCTTTCAATGTTATTTAGTAGTTGATTATGAAACGGAAAGAAGACGCATTATATCAACGTTTGGTTAGAGTGTGATATTGCACCCCTCCCGTTCATGAACGCTTGGCTGTGGTGACAGACTGGTGTGTAACGTAGACTGAGACCTAGGTTAGTTCTGATCGATAAATGTAGCAGCCTCCCCCAGTATGGAAACCGTGAGCCGCACCTGATCTGTATAGTAATGTAGATCAGGATTCCAGGTATGACACCGTGCAACCATTCACCTTGGTGCTCCCTCGTCTGCGGGTAAACGACGAGAAACGATTTCGGAATTTCGTGTGATACTGTACGCCTTTAAATAAAGAATATTAATAGGACAGGTTGTGTGACTCAATGATTAACACACAGTCCCCACACACATACGGCTTTTGTTTTGAATTCCATTAGTTTCTTTTAATATTTTTTTTTGTAAGTCTTTATCGAAATGACTTTGTGATTAACTTTAGTTCAGTTTATTGGTTTAAAAGTCTTTTTTTTATTTCTGCGCCTTTGTCACACCATTTTAATCACCGTATTAGTTTTTTCAACTGCTCCGATTTTTCTTCCTATCATTGTTTTCAATTTGTAATCTTTGTGCATGGGATATAATTATGTTTATTTTCCATCACAATATTTAAATATTTAGAAATGCCAATCTACCATCTGCCATTAAAAAAGACGAAGTTATGTATATTAAGTATACAATGGTCTCAAAAATGCGATTTTCGTTACAAGATGTACATTTTTTGGATATTAATGGCGATACAAACATTTAAAACATAAGTTCTTATTACACAGGGGACAAAATAACGCAGATGAAGATTCAAACGAAAGAAAAAGAAGACATTTAAGCAAAATTAGGAATAGAAATAATGAATGCAATAACATGAACGTGAATGTTAGATAACAGAAATTGAACCGAAGTTAATAACTAAAGATAATTAAATGCTCATGAAGAAAGATTCAAGTGGAAAAACAATGATTGGTAGGAAAATGAGAGCAATATAAAAGTTAAATGATTGAAATCCGATGTCAAAGGAATAGAAATAAAAAATACATTTAAATCAATTAATTGAATTATAATAACGATCAGAGTCAGTTTGATAAAGATTTAAAAATAAAAATTAGTAAGTACCTGACTAGATTCGAGCCCATCAGGACTGTGCCTTAACCAATACACTACACAATCAGTCTGCATAATATTCCTTTCTTAAAGTTGTAGAGTACCACGCGAAATTCCGAGTTCTGTTTTCGTCGATTACTCGCTGACGATGGTCCACCAGGGTGATTGGCCGTAAGTCGTGTGACCTGGGACCTTAACCTGCATCCAGGTGTAGATGATTTCAAAAGGTCGATCCCACTGCTGGGAACCTCCCCGTGTTACTTTCAGAAGAAAATTCTGGATTATAAACCCTCAGCACCCCCCCTCCACTCATCTCCTCAACCCTGCCCACAATTACAGGAACGTTTTGTCTAGTTTGTCTGAGCTGACTGATCAGTATGCGACGCCACTGACAATTATTGACGGAACTTTGAAATAATATTATATCAGGTACAATTAAATTGTGCTTTAGCGGGGAGACGTTCGAGAGACTGTGTAACGAGTGCATCGCTCTCCGTCATTTAGCCGAGTTAAATTGTTCGCCCAACAAATTTTATCTCATCAGACCTAATTTCTGTCCCATCCTTTTGCCCTTGACGCTCCAGATATCCACAATGTAGAAGAAGTTGCGAGCTGCACAGAGGAAAAAGGGAGGTGAGTGGGCGAGGAGTACTGCGTAATTCTGAAGAATTTTGTAATTTCTTATGTAACCAAATGCGATATCAATGTAATTCTAACTCGGAGGAGATCTTTTCTTACTGAGATAGCATCTGGATCGATTTACACATTTTTTGTCGGAGATGGGTCATATCGGCGAAGTTCCCAGGAGTGTGGACGAAATTAACAGATGAGGTTCTATTAGAACTTGCTGGTTGTGGAGCGTAAGCAGACGCAGGAAGTTATGATTTTGTAGAGTTTGGATTACCTGTAGAAGTGTAATTATTTCTGATTTGGGGCAGACGATCTTGTATCATTCTTTCAGGCAGTTTAACTATCTGTCTTAGTATTGTGCCATGTTACTCGTATGTTCTAAACAACAGTCTCAAAGCTGAATCTTGTATTTAAATTACTTACCCAGCATATCTTAATAGCTCGAAAAAAAATAATTTTCTTCTTGCATCATTCTTGGTGTGTACAAAAGTTTCACTCCCGCACTATGCCAATGGTACCATCGGTGCCTTCTGTAAATTTCTTTTATGTTGTTTTATTTCGTGTTTTAATTAAACACATAAAGATTTAAATCTGTAAAATTTTCATTCATTATTACACCGCATGCATCACATCCAAAATCGTGAAAAGGGATACACGCTGCAGAATTTTTTCAACTAATTTTAGTCATTTCTTACAAGGTATTTCGTGCCTTAGAACCATATTTTTAGATGAATGACAAATATTTGCGCTTAATATCTCGTCGACGTAATCGTAAAACAGTGTGATATTACTGTCACATCAGTATGTGATATCAGTACATTTCACGGCCAGTATTTTGCCGTTATGTTGGTGGTCTCTTGGAATGATTGTTGAAAGAGAAAACTTCGCATCTTGCTGGCGTTTTCATGTTGGGCTGGGGTGTCCTTTTGTAGCGGCAGAGCGCCCTTTGGTAAATCTCACTGGACCAACCACGCGTCCTCTAGGATGGGCTAAGCTTGGTGTAAGTCTGTACTTTGGACACAAAGGGAGTACGATAATCTGGCTCCTTTTCCACGCACTTACGCTGAAGAGCCAAAGAAACTGTTACGCCTGCCTAATACCGTGTAGGGCCCCCGCGAGCAAGCAGGAGTGCCGCAACACGACATGGCATGTCTGAAGTGTTGCTGGAGGGAATTGACACGATGAACCCTGCAGGACTGTCCGTAAAACCGTAAGAGTACGAAGGGGTGGGATCTCTTCTGAACACCACGTTGCAAGGCATCCCACATGGTGCTCATTAATGTACATGTCTAGGGAGTTTCGTGTCCAGCGGAAGTGTTTAAACTCAGAAGAGTGTTCCTGGAGCCACTCTGTAGCGATTCTGGCCCTGCGGGGGGTCGCAGTGTACTGCTAGTATTGTCTAAGTCCGTCGGAATGCACAATGGACAAGAATGGACACAGCTGATCAGACAGGATGCTTACGTACGTGTCACCTGTCACAGTCGTATCTAGACGTATCAGGAGTCCCGCATCACTCCAACTGCGCACGCTTCACACCATTACAGAGCATCCACCAGCTTGAACAGTCCCCTGCTGACATGCAGGGTCCATGGATTCATAAGATTGTCTCCATACCCGTACACGTCCATTCACTCGATCCAATATGAAACGAGACTCGTCCGACCAGGCAACATGTTTCCAGTCATCAACAGTCATGTCGGTCTTGACGGGCCTAGGTAAGGCGTAAAACTTCGTGTCGTGCAGTCATCAAGGCTACACGAGTGGGCCTTCTGCTCCGAAAGCCCATATCGATGACGTTTCGTTGAATGGTTCACATGCTGACATTTGTTGATGGTCCGGAATTGAAATCTGCAGCAATTTGCGGAAGGGTTGCCCTTCTGTCACGTTGAACGATTCTCTTCAGTCGCCCTTGGTCCCGATCTTGCAGTATTTTCGTACGGGCCCAGAGATGTCGGAGATTTGATGTTTTACCGGTTTTCTGATACGCACGGTACACTCGTGAAATGGTTGTACGGGAAAATCCCCACTTCATCGCTACCTCGGAGATGCCGTGTCCCATCGCTCATGCGCCGACTATAACATCACGTTCAAACTCACTTAAATCTTGATAAAGGCAAATACTTTCAATTAAATGTTCAAATGTGTGTGAAATCTTATGCGACTTAACTGCTAAGGTCAACAGTCCCTTAGCTTACACACTACTTAACCTAAACTATCATAAGGACAAACACACACACCTCCGCCGGGACCAGCCGCACAGTCCATGACTGCAGCGCCTTAAACCGCTCGGCTAATCCCGCACGGCGACTTTTAATTAATCTTGTTCAGCTTCAGAGAAAATATAATTTTTGTTAAAAGCAAACTTGACTTCTGTATGAGTACAATACCGCAGAGCCATATTCTACCTGTTTACATATCATTGTATTCGAACACGCGTGCCTATACCAGTTTCTCTGACGCTTCTGTGTAATTGTGAATTGCAGAGTAATCATGTAGATGTAGACGTACGTGCTCACTTTTTAAGGCCCGATGCTTTTGAAAGTTTGCATGGGAACAGTGTTTCTGTTTTCGATCCAAAAAATTTGTTCAACCACTGACATTGTGTCGGTTCGCTTAGCGCAGGGTGCAGACGCACAGACCAATCGAAATAATGACTGTTTCAGTCCAGTGTCAACCTTGTGAAGGGAAAGCATGTATAGTGTACGCAGAGAGGGTGAAGCTTACTGTCTTTCCTCGTTTTTTTCGAATTTTCGTGACATTTATCGGCCCTCACGTTGGCAGTAGTATAGAGTCAGCCCCTCGAATTGAGATTTTTGAAAGGATAGAAGCTGACGAGGAAGAAGGCAGTTCTCAGAGAGTCACGGATGGAGTTTCGAGAAATACGGCTGGTGATTGAGAGAGACAGGACTTAACGTCCATTTGAGGCCGTTTTGCCACACACTGTTGACTTGGAACAGAGGTAAGCTTTTGCAATCCACGGAAGCATGAGTCTTAGTCTGAACAATTCGCTTTTCACACGTTTAGGATGTGTAACCTAAACTGCTGACTTAACACCAGTCTGAATTTGGGTTCTTTATTCTTGCATCAGAGAACTGCACAGACAAGGAGATCCTGGCGATATAGCGTCCATACAGTCTTACTTCTGTAAGGTCCCTCTCATAGCATTAGTCTAATTTCTTGCTAACCTAATTCGAGGGTCTATTAATTTTACTTCACTTCTAACCTTTGATTAACCATTGCTTCGTTAAATAGTAAAAAAATGAAAATTTTTAAGGGCAAATGACTTTTAATTAATCAGCTTCAGAGTAAATATAATTTTTATTAAAAGCAAACTTGACTTCTGTATGAGTAAAATCTTCCGGTCATAACTGTGGGTTCTTTGATCACTCTGGGATATGGCTAATCGGAAGTACAACTTATGAAACATTAGTTCACTTTATTACAAGAGTGATAAAAGATTTATTTAACTTTATAAAATCCACATCCAGAGGAAGGAGCCGAATATTAGAACTGTCTTTGAACAGTAGAGCTTCGCTTGATGCACACAATTACAAGCGCTTCTCTTGAAGTACAACTTAAACATTGCAAAAGAACAGTTTCATCTGAGACTTAAATGTGTCCTGACTAAATGCTGTTCACTGCTTCATTGGAGGTCACGAACTGGGGTAGAGAGAGTCCATGACCAGCTCTACATCGACTTCAGTGCGATGGCACTGCAGTTCCGAGAGAGATGACGTGTCTTCAGAAGCACCTCCCATTCGTCGTTGCAGATTGAACGAGACATCGCTGTGATACGACAATTTCCAATACAAGATTCTTGACTTGTTCTGTAGCTTTCCTAGTTAGGCAGCATAATCCTGGTATACTATCAGTAGTGTCGGTGTTGTCCTTTGCATACAGTGGCCACTTTAGACGAGAGGGTATTTTTGTTTCACTAGCTGTAGAAGAAGCGCCTTGAGCAAACAATCGTTACTCCACACATATAATGTAATTTGTGACGACCCCCTTCAACAGGTATGCTATTTGGTACTCCCAGACTGTTCACCAGAAACGGGTTTGCTTATAAAAAAAGATTAACTTCAGTAAACTGCTCCAAATTCTAGAGTATTATACAAAACGACAGCAGATATGAGCGACAGAAGAAAACTTCCAGATTTTGGTACAACAAGAGGATGCGTATCCCAGTGACCCCTGGATCAAGGAAAGCTCATAATCTCGTACACCGTTCTGTTTTACCCATTGTTGACATAGGTCTTACTGTACATTTGCATGACTAAGCTCCTTAAAGACCAATGAATCTTAAAATCGCCACGCTGAACTCAGGCTATAAGCATATCGGCAACAAATATTCAAATTTGGTTTTGTTGTCTAAAGTTGTAGAGCCACACACCCTCTGTGCAATGATTTATGCTTGTCTGGAATTAATTTCCAGGGTATTGTCCATAGTGCGTAATCGCTCTTGAGGACACTTGAACCCAAGCACTCTCCGCACAGATATTTCTGCAGCGGTAGTGTGATGTGGTTCAAATGGTTCAAATGGCTCTGAGCACTATGGCACTTAACATCTGAGGTCATCAGTCCCCTAGAAATTAGAACTACTTAAACCTAACTAACCTAAGGACATCACACACATCCATGCCCGAGGCAGGATTCGAACCTGCGACCGTAGCGGTCCCGCAGTTCCAGACTGAAGCGCCTAGAACCGCACGGCCACAGCGGCCGGCTAGTGTGATTTGTTTCGCCAGCTTCGTCACCCTGCAATTGACAGAAATCTCGTGCACGCACGCTGCAAAAAGGACGAGCAGGCACGGCCGTTGTCTGCTGATGCCCCGCAGAGAGCGTTCGCAGCGCACAATACTCCCCGTGTCCAAAATAAGAGCAGCGCAAGGCAGGAGCCGAGTCGACAACCTGCGTTCCAGTGTTGTGCGCCGCCGTAATCGAATAGCCAGCGAACACACGCCACGGGATGAGCTGGCGGCGTTGCCGGCAAGGGCGCTCTGAAGGGCAAGCTCGCTGAGTACATACCGTCCAGAACAGCCACTGCCCGGAAGAAACGTGTTCAAATGGTGAGCGTTGGGCGTGCGTGTTAGCTATGCAGTCGTCATCATCATTATCATCGTCATCATCACTTTTGTCTGTTCCGTCGTTATGGAACAGCCATCTCATCTTGGTCTTCCAAAACTTCTTTTTCCATGTGGTACATATGCCACTGCTTTGCTGGTAATCGACGCTCTGACATTCAGTACACTTGGTCCTTCCATTTAACTTTATATTCCCCAGTTACAGCCGGCCGTTGTGGCCGAGCGGCTCTAGGCGCTTCAGTTCGGAACCGCGCTGCTGCTACGATCGCAGGTTCGAATCCTGCATCGGGCATGGATGTATGTGATGTCCTTAGGTTAGTTAGGTTTAAGTAGTTCTACGTTCTAGGGGACTGATGACCTCAGACGTTAAGTCTCATAGTGCTCAGAGCCATTTGAACCCGGGACCCGGTGCTCGGAAAGCGAGAACGATACTGCAAAACCGCTAGCTGCGGACCTTATGATTATTTTTGATCATATACAGTTGACTCAACTAAGTGCCATTACTTTCTTCTTATCGGTAGAGATCCTAATAAATTATTGGCACAGTAAGCTCAACTGGTCAGCAGTTTGCAGTTTACGTTCACAATCATACATCATACCATAGCTGGTCGTCAGAGAACAAAAATATAATTTCTACAGGGTGTCAAAGAAAAATAATCCATATTGTGAGAGCTGATAGCATGGACCCAGAAAAACAAAAATATCCAGTAAACATGGGCTTAGAAGTGCAATTCTTCGTCTTCGCTACTGTGAAGCGCATTTCTCCAACTGCCTGCTCTTTGCTATTACGAACGACTTACAGAGTGCAGTACACAAATTAAGACGCACTCCTCTGTTACTGTACAGGGATCAAGCGTGCAGTAAACATCTGTTAGATTGTTACTGTAAACTGTATTCACTTTCAGGGTAAGTTCAAATGGCTCTGAGCACTATGGGACTTAACGTCTGAGGTCATCAGTACCCCTAGAACTTAGAACTACTTAAACCTAACTAACCTAAGGACATCACACACATCCATGCCCGAGGCAGGATTCGAACCTGCGACCATAGCAGTCGCGCGGTTCTGGACTTAAGCGCGTAGAACTGCTCGGCCACCGCGGCTGGCTTCAGGGTAAGTCCAGCACATACATTATTACTAACGCAACCATTTTATGTTTTGAAACGTTTGCGAAATTTTGTTACATTGTTGTTTTATTGCACTTACCATCATTACACACGGGAAATGGCAGATGTGTTAATTTATTATGGTCTGGAAAATGGAAGTAAACGTCGAGCCCTTGTCCTATATGCTGAAAAATATCCAGGACGCAGTACCAGGACAATGTATTATCAAATGTTTATTGATTTAATTACTTTATTCTATAGGTCGCTCGTAACAGCAGAAGAGATGGTTTCTCTGTAGAAAAGATGAGCAACTGATCATAGGTCTTTAGGTATGCACTTTACAGCCTATATTTACTGGACATTTTTCCTGTTTTGCTCCATACCATTACCTCTCAAAATATGGAATACTATATTTTAATATCCGCAAGTGTTTCCCCGTGGTTTACTTGTATTTCATCAGATATTTTTTGCCAATCTTGATCTTCATTGTTACGCTTTTATACAGGCCTTTCAGTAAAAGAGTGGTGTGCTTGGAGTGTCATCGTTCTTCCATTACGCTCCACAGAAATCGTCTGTCTATTCCGTCAAACGCCTTCATGTAATGTATAAATGCTATGAAGATTTCTTTTCTGTCAGTTGTGTTATAATGAAAACGTTGCAGCTGCGAGTTCTCCTAAAACCATTCTGATCCCCTGAAAGAAGTGCTTCATTTATTGTTTGTACTCCTTTATAGCTCGTTCTTATTTGCCATACACAGTAGACTTATAGCTGGTAACGCACTTATTTTCTGAAGAGATATATATTCCTCCATTCATCTGGGATTTCACTCTGTAAGCGGCACAAAATTGCAGTATCCTAACATTCAGGAATATGTCATCATATTTCATAAATTCTGCGTTCATTCTCTCTTTTCCTGTTGTTTTATTATTCGTTGATTCGGGAAGTACTTCGTCGAGTTCTTGACCTGTAAGCAAATATAGTACTTATTTCTTCTGTTGCCTCGGTGTCTTCGGCCAAGTGTTGTTACTGACATTACAACGACAAAAGAAGTAGTGGTTGAAAGTCGGAGTCCAGAATACTAATTTAAAAAAGAAAGCAGGACTGGAAACGAAATTATGGGGCACACAGAGATAATATCTAAAGGTGGAATGAAATCCAGTCATTTGAAATATTTGAACTTAAAAAAAACTTCTAAGAAAATTGGTGTAGCATTTTATCCAGTATTTATGCTACTTCTGTGGGAAGCATAGAGTATAAAATGATAGGAAGCAAGTACGAGACATACTCACTGGACAAGAGCCTGAAGTTTACGGCAGGAGGGGGAAAGTAAGCAGTATGGCGGTGCTGACCAGTATAATCAGCGGCTTGACAGGACTGAGAGCTACCTTGTAATGTACGGCAACCAAAGATACGCAGTGTGTATCAACAAGAGTAGTAAGCATTTTGGAAAATACTTAAAGCGTGGGAAGCTGTTAATAACCAAAAAGCTTCATTCATAAAAGATACCTAACGAACTTGTCGACAAAATCACTACGTCGATAGTCTGATGAAGATGCTTGCAGTCCTTTTGGGAGACCCTTTTAGCATCCGTAAATGTGTCTGGTTCAGGGCAGTAACACTTGTAACTGGGCTTTCCGGGGCCCATGTATGCAGACAAACTGCAAAATTATATACTAAGTCATTCACACAACAGAGCTGCTGCGTGTCGTAGAAGTTTGCTTAGACACTCTGAAAGATGACGCGGCTGGAAGCATTACATTCACTAATACGTTGGGCTTTTGTGAGTAAGGTACAATAACAATGAAATATACATTGTAAAAGTAAACCCAGGAGACGAATTTCTGATTCCATTCCAAAATGAACTTCGAAGTACACGTTCTATTGCGAAAGCCAACGAGTCCATTGAAATGGGCGACGGCCTTCCTCACAGATCAAACTGTTTAAGATTATTCGACTACTTAATACCTTATTCGGATACTCTTCATCATTTTCGTTAGGCCTTTTGTGTGTGCGACATTAGAAAACTGTAACGAGTGAAGTTTTTTCACACTTTGCAAAAACGTTTGTAGTATTTTATCCATCCTCAGCAACTATAGTGGTATATGCGCGTAATAAAATAATAAGCAACCAGATGCATAAAAGAAGTACACTACTGGCCATTAAAATTGCTACACCACGAAGAAATGCAGATGATAAACGCGTATTCATTCGACAAATATATTATACTAGAACTGACATGTGATTACATTTTCACGCAATTTGGGTGCATAGATCCTGAGAAATCGGTACCCAGAACAACCACCTCTGGCCGTAATAACGGCCTTGATACGCCTGGGCATTGAGTCAAACAGAGCTTGGATGGCGTGTACAGGTACAGCTGCCCATGCAGCTTCAATACGATACCACAGTTCATCAAGAGTAGTGACTGGCGTATTGTGACGAGCCAGTTGCTCGGCCACCATTGACCAGACGTTTTCAGTTGGTGAGAGATCTGGAGATTGTGTTGGCCAGGGCAGCAGTCGAATATTTTTTGTATCCGGAGAGGCCCGTACAGGACCTGCAACATGTGGGCGTGCATTATCCTGCTGAAATGTAGGGTTTCGCGGGGATCGAATGAAGGGTAGAGCCACGGGTCGTAACACATCTGAAATGTAACATCCACTGTTCAAAGTTCCGTCAATGCGAACAAGAGGTGACCGAGACGCGTAACCAATGGCACCTCATACCATCACGCCGGGTGATACGCCAGTATGGCGATGACCAATACACGCTTCCAACGTGCGTTCAAAGCGATGTCGCCAAACACGGATGCGATCATCATGATACTGTAAACAGAACCTGGTTTCATCCGAAAAAATGACGTTTTGCCATTCGTGCACCCAGGTTCGTCGTTGAGTACGCCATCGCAGGCGCTCCTGTCTGTGATGCAGCGTCAAGGGTAACCGCAGCCACGATCTCCGAGCTGATAGCCCATGCTGCTGCAAACGTCGTCGAACTGTCCGTGCTGATGGTTGTTATCTTGCAAACGTCCCCATCTGTTGACTCAGGGATCGAGACGTGGGTGCACGATCCGTTACAGCCATGCGGCTAAGATGCCTGTCATCTTGACTGCTAGTGATACGAGACCGTTGGGATCCAGCACGGCGTTCCGTATTACCCTCCTGAACCCACAGATTCCATATTCTGCTAACAGTCATTGGATCTCGACCAACGCGAGCAGCAATGTCGAGATACGACAAACCGCAATCGCGATAGGCGACAATCCGACCTTTATCAAAGTCGGAAACGTGATGGTACGCATTTCTCCTCCTTACACGAGGCATCACAACAACGTTTCACCAGGCAACGCCGGTCAACTGCTGTTTGTGTATGAGAAATCGGTTGGAAACTTTCTTCGTGTTAGCACGTTGTAGGTGTTGCCACCGGCGCCAACCTTGTGTGAATGCTCTGAAAAGCTAATCATTTGCATATCGCAGCATCTTCTTCCTTTCGGTTAAATTTCGCGTCTGTAGGACGTCATCTTCGTGGCGTAGCAATTTTAATGGCCAGTAGTGTATAATTTCTTCACCGGTTTCAGTCATTTAGTGCCATTCTTCAGATGGTTATACCTATCGCATTATTGTTGACACTTGCAACTGATTGCTTATTATTTCATTATATACGAACATTTATACTTGAAATTCTTCTCAAGGCGAAGGTGCTAATTGTTTACCATTCATGCATAACCACAGTTTATCAGGACGTAACTCATATTCGAAGAAGCAAGCAAAGAGGTGTAACTGACGCGACAAAAGTCGTGGGATAGCGATATGCATAAATAAAGTTGGCGGTAGTGTCACCTACACAAGGTATAAAAGGGTAGTGCATTGGCGAAGCTATCGTTTGTACCCAGGTGAGTAACGTGAAAAAGTTTCCGACGTGATTATGTCCGTACCACTGAATGAACAGACTTTGAAGGTAGTGACAGTTGGAGCTACACGCAAGGGACGATCTATTTCGGAAATCGTTAGAGACTTAAATATTCGGAGATCCACAGTATCAAGAGTAAGACGGAAATGAAAAATTTCAGGTATTAACTCGCAACACGGACAACGCAGTGGCCTGCAGGTCTCACTTAACGACCGAGAGCACCTGTGTAGAGACGCAAGTACTAACAGACAAGCAACACTGCGTGAAATAACAGCAGAAATCAACATGAGACATTCGAAGAACGTTTCCGTTAGGACAGTGTGGTGAAATTTGGCGTTAATGTGCTACGGCAGCAGACTACGGAAGCGAGTGTGTCTGCTAGCAGCACGACAGCACCTGCAGCGCCTCTCCTGGGCTGGTGGGCATATCGGTTGGAACCTAGACGACAGGAACATCGTGGCCTGGTCAGATGAATCCCGACAGGAACATCACGGCCTGGTCAGATGAATCCCGACAGGAAAATCATGGACTGGTCAGATGAATCCCGACAGGAAAATCAAGGCCTGGTCAGATGAATCCCGACAAGAAAATCATGCCTGGTCAGATGAATCCCGACAGAAAAATCATGGCCTGGTCAGATTAATCCCGACAGGAACTTCATGGCCTGGTGAGATGAATCCCGAAAGGAAAATTATGGCCTGGTCAAATGAATCCCGACAGAAAATTCATGGTCTGGTCAGATGAATCCCGACAGGAAAATCATGGCCTGGTCAGATGAATCCCGACAGGAACTTCATGGCCTGGTCAGATGAATCCCGACGGGAAAATTCATGGCCTGGTCAGATGAATCTCTACAGGAAATTCATGGCCTGGTCAGATGAATCTCTACAGGAACATCATGGCTGGTCAGATGAATCCTGACAGAAAAATCATGGGCTGGTCAGATGAATTCCGACAGGAACTTCACGGCCTGGGCAGATGAATCCCGACAGGAACTTCATGGCCTGGTCAGATGAATCTCTACAGGAACATCATGGCTGGTCAGATGATCCTGGCAGGAACATCACGGCCTGGTCAGATGAATCTTGACAGGAACATCATGGCCTGGTCAGATGAATTCCGACAGGAACATCATGGCCTGACCAGATGAATCCTGGCGGGAACAACATGGCCTGGTCAGATGAATCTCGACAGGAACATCATGGCTGGTCAGATGAATCCCGGCAGGGACATCACGGCCTGGTCAGATGAATCCCGATATCAGTTAGTAAGGGCTGATAGTAAGTTTCGTGTGTGGCGCAGACCCCACGAAGTCTTGGATCCAAGTTGTCAGTAAGAAATTGTGCAAGCTGGTGGTAGCTGCATAATGTTGTTGGCTGTGTTTACGGGGAATGCACTGGGTCCTCTGGCCCAACTGAGCTGATAATTTACTGGAAATGGTTACGTTGGACTACTTGGACACCATTTGTAGCCATTCGTGGACTTCGTGTCTCCAAACAACGATGGAATTTTTATGGATGACAGTGCGTCTTGTCGCCGGGTCACAGTTGTTCGAGCGAATGATAGGGCATCCAGATCGCCCGACATGAATCCCATCGAACATTTATGGGACATAATCGAGAGTTCAGTTCGTGCACAAACTCCTACATTGGCAACGATTTCGTAATTATGGACGGCTGTAGTGGCAGTGTGGCTTAATATTTCTGCAGGGGACTACCAGCGGCTTGTTGAGTCCATGCCACGTCGAGCTGTTGCACTACGCTGGACAAAGGAGATCCGACACGGTATTAGGAGGCATCCCATGACTTTTGTCCACCCAGTGAATAGTTATGTGACTCTGGCGTAAAATATGATGACAAATGTTATCATACTTTCTTTCTCGTGGGATAGAATTGTGAAAAAAATTGCTGTTTCGCACGAAATACTTGTATCTACAAGCAGGAAAGAGTTCGTGATCAATCTGATTAAGCCTAAATGTTTAAAGGCGCTACAGTCTGGAACCGCGTGGCCGCTACGGTCGCAGGTTCGAATCCTGCCTCGGGCATGGATGTGTGTGATGTCCTTAGGTTAGTTAGGTTTAAGTAGTTCTAAGTTCTAGGGGACTGATGACCTTAGAAGTTAAGTCCCATAGTGCTCAGAGCCATTTGAACCATTTTTTGAAGCCTGAATGTAGTAGGGAATTACATGTTATGTCACGTTAAAGAGTTTAAAAATTCAATAAATACATGTTGTGTCTCATGTAAGGAAACAATGGTTAGCGCTGATGTTGCTCTTTACACTCATGCTTATTTTACGTTCAAAACTCAAAATATTGGAAAGTGGCGGTTCTTCTCTAACAAATACTGAAAACTACACAATTGCTTCTTTTGTAGCGTTAATTTTCGATCATCGTTTACATTGTGATTTCTCAAATTATACAGCCCTATTCCTCTACGATGTGACAATAGAGGCTAAGCCACATAGAAATTCCAGACAATACATCACAATAACGCAAGTGAAGTTATTTGAAATAAACGTGAAATGCAACACGATATGATGAAACAAGCCAAAACTAAATGCTGTAATAGTAACAAAAACCCAGAATTAACGGCATTTTTACTTGAAAGTGTTTTGTATTACAATTGGTCCTATATTATCTAACGCGTACATTAATACTTCGGTAGAAGCGTAAAGTTTCATCGAATGCTTTCTGAGCGAAACTAAAATTGGCGTTTATAAAGAGATTATAAAAGTGATTTAAAATAAATCTTTGCTTTTGGCAAATTGCAGATAGTCTTATGTGTACCTTGTTGAAAGAAAATGTCTCTAATATTCACACTGCAGCAGCATGTGGAAATGAAACTCCTGTCCTACATAAGGGAACGAAGTTAATGAATGACTGCTTACTAAGTGGAATAACAGGCGAACGAACAGCGTCGTCGCAAATAGTTCTCATTTGCATGAGGCAACACACGTCTTGAAGGCAAATGCTGTGGCAGCTACAGACAGAGCCACAGAGGATGGCGTCGAAAAAGGGTACACATCTTCTGAATGGGAATGTTATTCGTGCGGTCGCAGAGATAACTGTCTGAAACGCGTTGTAAGAGATTACTGAGACGCGAAACACACGCTGGCAGCGTCCACTACGGATGCGGCGGTTCGCTACTCCGAGTCAGCCGCAGCACGTTCCCCCACACGCCGTTATCGCCGCTACAAGCCGTAGCTGTCAGCGTCGACCGAACACGTAAGACAAACGTCCTTGGTCCAACCAGGGACAGTTCAATTAGCATCATGTCACCGTATCATCGTCTCAGTTGTCCTTCATATAACACCCCACCTGACTAGAAAACACTCTGAACAGCCACTTCGAGAAAATCGATGTACAGTTCAGATATTACACAAAAATGTTTATGAGCGTCTTCAACGGTTTGAATGGCTTCGATGTTACTAGTATGTGTCGAATATTGACAAAAACATGCTTTTAAGAGTTCAAACAACAAAAGAATAGAAGTCTCTGATATGTGGTGCTACTGAAGATTGCTGAAGATCGATAGGGATACATTATGAATTTACGGCATAACTTGACTAAAAGAAGGGATCGGTTGATAAGGTAATCTTGAAGCGTGAAGGAAAGGTCCATTTGTTAACTGAAGGAAGTGTAGGGAGAGTAAAAATTGTAGAGGGAGACCAAGGCTTGACTGAAGTTCAAATGGAGGTAGTTGTTAGGGAGAGACTATCGAGAGAGCTGCATCGTATCAGTCTGCGGACTGTAGACCACAACAAGAACAATAAAAAAACCCTATCTGTAAAAAATATATTCACAATAATGTTTTGACAAACACTCTCTCTCTCTCTCTCTCTCTCTCTCTCTCTCTCTCTCTCACACACACACACACACACATATATATATATATATATATATATATATATATATATATATATATATATATATATGCTCGCGTAGACTGTATGGTCTGCATAAATTTACCTTTCTTTTCTTTAATCGAAATTTTATGTTGATGTTGATCACTAACTACAACACCTTCTGAAATTCTCATGCTAATTAAAGCCGTAGAATCGTGTTTTTTTCCGAATGTATCTCTGACTAAGCGGTGATTCTCGTAGCTGGAGCCCAAAGTTTCTATTAACCTTGCGTTCTTGTGGTGATATTTCCACAGAAATTTTCATCCCATAACCGAGAAGTGAAATACCGATTTCCATAGCTATAAAATATTTTTTAATATTACGAAATCTTTCCTTAAAAATTTTGACCTCCTTTTTCACCTCCTTAGAGGTTGAATTTCCAAAAACAGTGAAGAACTTTTTTTTAATTTCTAACAAAAAGTCAGATTCAGATTTCCGTAGATTTATCTTTAAAAATGCCTCCACAATGAAATATTGTATAAGATATTTTATTCCCATTTCCACCCCCTTAGGGGTTGAATTTCCAAAAGCACTATTTGTAACCGAGAAGTCAGATACCAATTTTCATAGATGTAGCTTCAGAAATACTTTAATAGTTCTTTCATAATGATTTATATTAAAAGAACTTTCACCCACTATTTCATCCCCATTGGTGTTAAATTTGCAAAAAGACTCAAACATGTATTTCGTTATTTTTGATCGAGAAACTAAATCAAATTTCTGTAGGTCTAGCTTTAAAATTGTCTTAATAGCGACTAATTTTCAGAAAATATTTCATCTCCTATTTCACCCCCTTAGGGGTTGAATTTCCAGAAACACTGAAACACATGTTATTTTATTTCTTACTGAAAAATCAAACACCAATTTTCGTAGCTGTAACTTTAAAAATGCTTTAGTAGTTCGTTAATACTGATTTATTTTCAAATAACTTTTCATCCGCTATTTTCCCCTCTTAATGGCTGAATTTCATAAAATGCTGGAACATGTTTTTTTTTTTTTAATTTCTGACTGAGAAACCAAAAACAAATTTTTTTTTTTTCTAGTTCCAAAATTGCCTTAATGGTGACATATTTTCAGAAGGCTTCTCATCCTTTATTTCACCCTCTTAGGAATGGAATTTCGACAATCCCTTCTTAAACTCTGCCTACAGTATAAGGTCCACACCCTCTCCAAATTTCAAACCTTAGCGGTTTGGGCTAGGCATAATGAGTCAGTAAGTCAGTTTGGCCCTATTTCATCTCCCTAGGGGTTGAATTTCCAAAAACACTGAGACGTATATTTTTTTTCATTATAATCGAGAAGTCAAACATCTATTTTCCTGCTTTAGTAGTTCTTTTACAGTTATTTATTTTCAAATAAACATTTGCCCCCTATTTCATACCAAATGGGTTGAATTTCCAAAAATGCTGAAGCACATATTTCTTTATTTCTGACTGAGAACCAAAATAAAAATTTTCATAGGTCTAGGTTCAAAATTGCCCTAACAGTGACATATTTTCAAAAAACCTTGCACCCCCAATTTCACCCTGTTAGGGCTGGAATTTCGAAAAATCCCTTCTTGAATTACGCCTACAGTATAAGATCTAAACTTTCTTCAAATTTCAAATTTCCAACCTTAGCTGTTTGGGCTGGGCTGTGATGAGTGAGTGATTTAGTTTGGAACTATTTAACCCCCTTGGGAGCTGAATTTCCGAAAACAGTGAAACACGTAATTTTTTCTTTCCGCAAAAACACATCGTCTTTCACTAATCCCAAAAGGTCTGCAATCTTAGATGGTGGGCGGAAAATCACTTTCATCTGAAATTTACAGATGGTTCTTGCTATTTTAAACGAAATTTTGCCTATAAAAGGAAGAAAAGCTGAAGATTTTCCCGAAATGTGCTCCTCTTTATCCACTTCCTGATTCTTGGTTTTAACTGACAATGCCCTGTTAATGTGCTGGGATGAATAACATATAATGTAAGCTTTCACGGCCGGTATTGTCTTCACTTAAAACTTCCGGGCTGATAGGCCGTGGTCGAAGTATAAAACACTCTCCTGACGTTTCGTCTCCGACTGCGGGAGACATCCTCGGAGGTAAAGCGGCGAACTGCGAAGACAAATCGACGAAGCGCTGATTATATAAGCAGTACAGAGGGCGCCACAGTCGATCACGTGGCGTCGGCTATGAGATTGTCTCTGGTAATGCCAGTTTTAACAGGAAAGACGAAGGTGTTAAACTGGATAAAATTTGGATGTCAGCGTTGCACCGCAAGCGTGACGATCGATTACTTTCAATCGAGAATGTTGGCATTACCAGAGACAATCTCATAGCCGACGTCACGTGATCGACTGTGGCGCCCTCTGTACTGCCTATATAATCAGCGCTTCGTCGATTTCTCTTCGCAGTTCGCCGCTTTACCTCCGAGGATGTCTCCTGCAGTCGGAGACGAAACGTCAGGAGAGTGTTTTATACTTCGACCACGGCCTATCAGCCCGGAAGTTTTAAGTGAAGATGAATAACATTTTTTGCTGACCACTATGCTCAGGTGTGCGACCTCTTTAGGCAAACTTTCTAGATGTGAGACAGTGTGAACTTTGTGTAAAAGCGTTTTAAGCATGCTCATAGTTTGCGACGGGCGAAGACAAGTTGACCTTTTAAATACCAACCAGTATGAGTGGGGTTGCGATAAACTGAATGCCCCAGAGAGCCATCATTCTTGTGTCTAGCCAAGAAATGCAACCAATCATCTTTCTCTAGTTCCAAAGCGAACCGAACCTTGTTATGAATGGAGTTGAGGTGGTGAAGAACCTCTATCAGTTTATCTGCTCCCTGAAGCCACACTATGAAAGAATCGTCCACATACTTTCAAAGTACAGTTGGTTTAAGGGCAGCTGATGCAAGAGCTCTCTCCTGAAATCCTCCATAAGAAGGTTGGCCACCAAGGGAGACAGAGGGCTGCCCATGGCGACGCCATCAGTCAGCTCAAAATATTCTTGGCTGAACAAAAAATTGTCTGAGGATAGAGCATGCCGAAATAAAACACTGATGTCTACCTGAAACGTTTTGCCAATTACTGCCAAAGAATCTGCGAGAGGGATCTTCGTAAAACGTTAACTTGTTAACACTTCTTATTTACAACAACAAACAGGAATTTGTAAGCATTACGCCTTGAAACATGGGATAATCAATAAAATTTAAACACCAATTACGTGGCAATAAATCGTGACGTCGTGGGTATTAAGGAATTGCTAATTAACCCGCAATTAGGACCTCTTTTCGTACCGCTCAAATGCGTAATGTGGAATGGGTGACTGCGAATGCGATTTTGCAAACTGTTACAAGTATAATGGCATCTTCATAATCTGTGTAGGAGCATCAGGTTCTACGAAGGGAGGTAAGGATATTCTAAAGCTCCTTTCGAATACTGGTTCTTGAAATTTTGAAACAGACTTTCAAGAAATAATAATGAGCATTCTTCGGCTATCCGTCAAATATAATGGTTTGACATTCCTGCAGAATCTGCTGAGAGTCTTGCAGCTTACCTTCCTTTTTTTTTTTTTCGACTCAAGCTACTGAAGCACTGTTCCAGTATAGGTGAAACAAGTGCTTTACACTGTTAGACCATAGGGAAGGACAGCATTTAAGACTCCGTCCGAACAGGCCTCGAACGCCCCACGTCTCCGACCGACCGCCGTATAGGCGTCAGTGGTTGCGGATATGGAGGGGCATGTGATCAGCCACCGCTCTCTTTGTCAGTTTTCGTGACCGGAGCCGCTATTTCTTATTCAAGCAGGTCCTCAATTGGTCTCATAAGGACTTAGTGCACCCTGCTTGCAACAGCACTCGGCAGACGCGGACTGGTACCCATCCAAGCCCGACAGAGCTTAACTTCGATGAGCTGACGAGAACTGTTCTCACCATTGCATCAAGGTTGTTCGCTAAGGATAGCATATACCGGAATTTTATTTATTGTGTATATACAGGACAGTAGGAAGAATACATAATTAAATTTTGTAGTTGTTTTGGGTTTGTACAGGTTGCAAAATTTAGTAAACAGAGTTTACAACCTCTGGCAGCAACAATGTCTCTAACTAAGCTGGGCATGCAGTTGAACTGACTTTGGATGACAGATACGACTACGTCATTCCACTCTGCTTCAGCTCTGTGCAATAATTCATCGATCTTAGTGGCTGGTAGAAGGTGGCCTATCAGTCTATCTGCCACTTATGACCAGATGTTATTCATTTGGTGAGAAATTTCGAGAACGAGGTAGTTCGGTCTACAGTCAAATGCCCTCTGTGTCGAGTTAGAACAGGGCAGCATGGGAAACAAGCGGTCTTGCGTTGTTTTGCTGAAAGGTAACACCACGGAGACCTCGGAAATGTAACACCTGGAGTGTACCCAATGGAACACCATACCGTAACGAAAGATGCCGGTTTCGTATAGCGATGAAGACAGCAATGTGGCAAACGTTACTCATCCTAGGAGCCTCCACATATGAACACGTCAATTATGATGCTGTAGGCAGGACCAGACTCGTCTGAACAGACAATGTGTTGCCCCTTCTGTGGCCAATGTTGTCTTCTGTAGCACCACTGCCACTGTATTCTTCTCTGTTGGCGCGTCAATGGAAGCCGCAATAATAGAGCACAATACATCTTTCCTCTCTGGCGACATTTGCGCGGTGCTGTTGAGATCTTGCATGGTATTGAATATGGCGCTTCTGAACACATCGAGTCCATATTCGCATGATGGATGTGGTATCCCGACCAACACAAGCAGCGATATCACCGAGCGGTATTCTGCAATCTCAATAGGACATTATCCTGCCGCTGTACAGGTAAATCTATCTCTTTCTTACACGAGGCATCCTTTTCCGAATGAGAAACACGGTGCGTAATCTTTTCACGTACACAGAATGTTGGCCGGCCGCAGTGGCCGAGCGGTTCTAGGCGCTTCGTCCGGAACCGCGCTGCTGCTGCGGTAGCAAGTTCGAATCCTGCCTCGGGCATTAATGTGTGTAACGTCCTTAGGTTAGTTAGGTATAAGTAGTTCTAAGTCTACGGGACTGATGATTTCAGACGTTAAGTCCCATAGTGCTTAGAGCCATTTGAACCATTAGAACAGAATGATGATCACATTACACCATAGCTGCTTTTTGTGGTTGCGTTCAAATGCTAATCATCTGCATATTCTAACATGTAGTACTCTTCATGACAGTGTGATATTTGTCGCATTCCGCCTAGAAGTTGTTGCAATTTTAAAGCCCGGCAGTGTATATGTCGCCGAAAAAACATGAAAACTGCAGTTTCTGAGTATCCTACCAACAAGTGAAATTTTACCACTTCATTTACCAGCACGAGAATCGATGATACTGTTCAACTGCGTAATTATTGTGCATGTGATAAGAGACGGGATGTTCAGTCTTCGAGGAAAGGATTCAATACTGTGGTTAAGTTAAAATCCTCGACGAGATTTTGATAATGCTAGCTGAAGTAACAGTTACTTTGGAAACTTGATACGTACACTATGCAACAATATTGATTCATACAGATATTTACTCTGTATTATTGCGAACACAGATTACATTACGAATATTAACGACGTTGTGGCTTCTGAGCTACTTGAAGCGATACACTAACTAGAAATTCATAACAAAAATATTTAATGCCTTGGAAAAAGCTCACAATGTCACCGTCAACAACTAAAAAGTGGACGCTGTAGTTCAGGACGTGTGCGGCAGATTGCTGATGACAAGTATGGTAAATTCCAACTACCAACATCCTAACGAGTGTTAAGGACATGGAACATCCTGTCTAAATCTAGCAGATTAAGTGCAGACATTGCGCCGATATAGTATCTACACATTCCCGTCACCAGTGTGGTCTCCCGCGATCCTTACCATCGTCAATGGATTTTCTTGGATTTGCACCACGTTAGCAGGTCACTACTGACGTATTACTGTCAGTTCTAAAGCTGATGTGCGCCTCTCCGTTGCTTGACGTATTTGATCACCAGTAAAACCCCAACCCCGACTTCTTAAACAATCGAACTCCCATGTGTAAAACATCATATCTCGCCAACCAGGTGTCGCACAATGACAAAATTTTGCAGATAGATTCAGTGGTATGTGGATACTGTCTGCAAAATATGTTACGAATAGAACTAGTAGTAAAGAAGTAATAAATAAAAAAAATGACTGATGCTGCAGTTTTATGGCATGAACAGCCAGAATGTCGGAGGAAATATATTTTCTCCTTTCATCGTCTTGTGGAGGATTTTATATAGCAAGAAAAGGATTGGGAAAAGCTTGAAATTATGCGTTAAGTCTGTTGGAAGCTGCTGAGTGCTCCCATTCTCAAAAACTGGGTGAATATAGTCCGGATAATTTGTGCGCCGTGAATTACGAACCTTCAAGACATATACCCAGTATACAACTGTAATATTTGACTTATTATGTTACACCTCTAGCAGAAGATTATAGCTGTTACTGAGTAGACCAGGACAGCATTTTAAATTTTTTAATTAGGTCAATAACTGCGTAAAGCGTTGAAAATCAAATTTCTGTTGCTCATAGAAACCTGCAACAGGGACTGTGGCCCAGATCATTCGTTTAGTAATCTATATCGCAGTCCATGTTTGACGTTGTTGCCATAAATCTCGAAAAATTCTTGACTCATTTACTTAAGATCTTCGCACGATACGCTAATAAACATTAACACAAACATAGGCTATATATTTTTTAAAAGAATGCTGTTAATATCTGCGGTTTTGCCTTTCTCGCAGACAGTTTTATCTATGATAGTGGGGCATTTTAAGCTGTAGATGAACTGTTTCCCTCGAATGTGCTGCTATGTTTTCTTCCACACTGACAGTTTTAACAGAAAAGAGGGAAGTTGTATTTATGGCTTATCGGCTTATGATTAGAATACTACATGCACAATCTAAATAGTCCGAAACTTTGTAATCCAACCAATTCAAAGATCAAAATTGTGCCAAATAGTGTCACTGAAGATGATATCCTCCAGCAACAAAAGAGGTGTCTCTCATACCATGATCTCGACCTACTTACCCTTTCATTATATATGACTTCAGCTCCTAATCAAGGTTCTATTTGCAATAACAATAAGCGAGAGTCTGGTTACTGTTGAGATAGTATGGCGCTTCTGCGCTGTTGTGTCAGGGACAGACGACGGCGACTGCAAGGCGTTGACATCGCAGGAATTCCGAGTGCTCCGTGACAGTTGCTCTTTCCGCAAGTGCGAGACCGGTTCGTCGCCGGGCAGCAATAAAACGCGCACGACTGCGCAAAAAGGAGCAGCGCGCCTGAAAATTGGACCATTAGCGTGATTCTCCGCGGCCGCGAATACAATTACGGGATCGCTCCACGGGGCAGCCGCCGGTGGCAATTATCGCGTGAGCCGATTCGTGACGCTCCGGCCGGACTCCACTGCGCATGCGCGCGCCCACGTGCTGTGCGCCACGTTATCCAATAGCCATCCGTACATTCGGCCAACAGCTGATCTCAGCCAGCTGATTTTGGCCACAACGTTTAGATCAACCAACTGGTGAACTGAAAAGACATTGCTTTCTTCTGATTGGTGTGGAACATTTCTACGGTTTGGTTGTATTCGGATAGAAAAATATTGTAAAATGTCCTACTCAATTTATTTTTAATCGCTTCTAATACTTTATAATCCTTAAATGTTTATAATAATAATCTACTGAGGAGTAAAATTCATTTCTGTACAATATATATATCTGACGAAAACTATCCGGACACCTTTAGTGGATTTTAATAGGGGTTGTGTCCACCCTTCGTCATTATGGCGGCTTGAGCGCTGCAGAGGCCACTTTCAGTGAGATGTCTCAATGTCTGTGGACGAATGGCAAGCAGGCCGGAGTGGCCGAGCGGTTCTAGACGCTACAGTCTGGAACCGAGCGACTGCTACGGTCGCAGGTTCGAATCCTGCCTCGGGCATGGATATGTGTGATGTCCTTAGTTTAGTTAGGTTTAAGTAGTTCTAAGTTCTAGGGGACTGATGACCTGAGAAGTTAAGTCCCATAGTGCTCAGAGCCGTTTGAACCATTTTTTAAACAAATGGCAGCCCATCCCTCTTCAAGAACCGGACCAGAGAAGACAGTGATGTTGGACGATGTGACAGAAGCGAAGGGGATGTTCCAGCTAATCCCACAGCTATTCTATTCAGTTCAGGTCGTGACACTGAGCAGGCCAGTCTACTTCTGGAATGTTGTTCTCCACAAACCATTGTGTCAGAGATGCTGCTTTATGCAGGCAGCATTGGCATGCATATCCTTTCGCAATAATGTATTCTTGAGCACAATTGGGGGATCACATTCTAACCACGAAAAATATCCTCATGCCGTAACAGCATCTTATCTGCACTTCACTGCTCGCACTACAGCCCCGTAGAGAGAGCTCTGCAAAAGGTTTTGGATTACAAAAGATGCAGTAATTTTGATTTTTAGGCATGTTGTATGTATTAACTCTCTCGTGAAAAATGCAAGTTTTAGTCCTTCTACGCCTTGTGCTTTATCCTCTATCTTGAAATAACCGTTAAGAAATGGCACTTTTTTTCAAATTTTCCTCAGTAACTCCTTCCAGGGCATTTTAGGCAAAAATATGCAATTGTCAGACGCTGTGAAAAATCTGCAAAAACGTCGAGATATTAAAAAAGTTGTATATATATGTGGTTTCGCCTTAATAATTTTTTTTTAGTGCTGTTTTGTGCAGAATGCATAATAACCAGTGTTGTAGACTATTTAATTTCCTTCAGGATTCATGTAAAATATTTGTAATTACTCCCTATACACGCCGAGAAATGCTGCATTGACAGTTTTAATGAGAGTTAATTTCAAACTTTTCATTCAAAAATAGTACTTCTGAGTGTAATATCACCTTTAAGCCATTATGTATGCAATATCTACAAGTAGTTCATGAGATTCATGTAATTTCTGGAGAATAAGTATTTTTTAAAAAGAAAGAACACAGATATTTAACGTTTGTACATGTACTTATATTTCAACGAAATACAGTTTAAAAATAGATCTTAAATTTTATTTGACTCACATATACAGAATTTTGAGTTAAATATTGGTCAATTTCTACGGTTCTGTTGTTTTGACTCACATGTGGTTGAGGTATACAATTCATCACTTCGATCAATAGTGGATGATCTAACTCTTCTTCCTTGTCGAATTCAATATCTGGTCCATTACCGCTTGATTCGAATCCACAATGAACACGGACAATGGAGCATCGAAGACCCTTTTTTTAATTTGGTAATAGTAAAAGATTTTAAAAAGCGCAGATATCGGAAATCATCTACAGATCTATTCGAGACACCACGGTAACGTGCCACAAAAAAAAAAAAAAATCGTTTAGTTTCACAATCTTCTCTTTTTCTCCAGCTAGATTTTTGCAAATAGAAACACTTTTACTGTGGGAAGCATTCCTTTATTTACTTCTGTTGGGTACCCATCGAAGACCAGCACAGCATCTTGACCATAATGTCATTGCAGGTAGGTCACAAATCTTTTAAAAATAACGGAAAAACATTCGCTCCGACTCCAGTGAAGTCTTCGAAGGAGTTAGCCACTGTCTGCTGTATTAACTTCGCCCTTTCCCATTTCTCAGTCTCTTGGTGAGGCGCGAAGGCAGAGTAAAATGTGGACTTTAACCCTCTGCGAATGCCTTCCTCCGAAAAAAGTGGCAATGGAAAGGTAACAAGTTCGTACTCGAAGTACTTTTTCAGATCATCATCAAACTGCTTAGAGAGGATCATCCTGTGGAAAAGTATGAGATGATCCAAAGGTTCTTTTCCTTACTTGGGGCGTTTTATGGAGGTGTGTCGAACACTTCTGTATATTAATTGCCGTATTTTCGCTTTTCTAAAGTTGCTACACCCATCAAATTCGATTTGGTACGCCTGTCTCCCATAAGAGACGCAGTTCAGTATGATGCATATGGAATTTAACTGCAAGTTCGGACTGAGGAACATACTAATGCAAAAAGACATGTGGCCACAAATACACCTAAAAAAAACCTCTGATGCTCCATTGTCTGTGTTCATTGTGAATTTTAATCATGCTATAATGCACCAGAAATAGAGATGGGGCCCCTCCACGCCCGCACCAACGTGGTGACCGAACCAAAAGTTCTACTGTCACCTCCGTCATCATGTTAATTATCTAATAGGTGGATCACAGGATGCTGGGCTGTGATGTTATCCCTGCGTCTGGGTAAGGCTACGCATTAACACGATCCATCGGGTGATAGATAGCGGACGAAACGCGAATGAGGGTAGCAATTTTAAGAGCAGAGGGAAAAAAGTGCTAAAGCTCGTGCCGTGGGAAAAAAACCTCTGCGACAGTGGGATGGGTAGTAAGAGCAGTAGTGGCTTTCTAGCTGCGATAGTTCATGCAAGGTTGGGTTTGTTAGTATGGGTATCATGCATCATTACCGTGGCAGGCGTTGGCGATGGGTCCCGGTCTGCTGCAGCCGCTGCCTTCCCGGAACAATCAGGATCGTTATATATTAGTGGGAGATCGGCCATAGGTCATCTTACTGTGTACGGGGCGTGTGTAGCTTGTCTGCATGCAGTGTACGGTATGGTTTCCCTGCGTGATGCCAGTTATTCGGCAAGTGTGTTCCAACTGGATATCCAGTAATGGTGGCTGATTAACAGAGGCTCACCTGTAACGTTGTGTTTGCGTGTACTTGGCCATAGATGTTAGGTCCTTGCAAGTATGTCTTTTGGTCTGTAATTTTTGCATCTATGGTTGTGGTCGTAGTTCCCCAGATTCAAAGTGAACAGGTTCTGTAAATGTCTGGAGTTTCTGTATAGTCTTGTGGTTAGCTTGTGGATTACCTCCGTGGAGTCTCAAGTCGGTATTCCCGGTGAAGATCCGCGATGCGTGTGTATTCTTTGATCTGCAGACGGCGAAGGCGTGTGGGCGCGGCGTATCACCAGACAGGTGCTGCGTACGTCATCAGGGGTCGAATAAGTGTCATGTACATGGACCTCGACAACCGTCTGTTCAGTGTGCTACGCCTCTTGAGCATAGGGTAGAGCTGTTTGAGCCTCGCGCTTGCTCTGTTGGTCATGTGTTGTATGTGGTACCCCCCCCCCCCCCCCAGAGTAATTTTCGGTCCAGCCAGTCACCAAGGTATTTGACTTTCTCGCGGAAACGTATTGGGCGTGCATGTAGAGTTATTGGTCTACAATATCGGTGTTTGCGCAGTTGCTTCGGTCTTAGGTAACAGAACGGCTTCGCACTTGTCGACGTTTACTCTAACACACCATTTCTCTAACCAAGGCTCAGCCACTCTGAGTGCGGTCTGTAATCGTGACGTAATGTTTGATGGTTTCCAATCTTGCGCGAGGATGGCTGTGTCATCCGCCTAGATTGCTATCGTTGTATTGTGTGTGATTGGGAGATCGAATGCACCAGAGATTCAATTCAACATGATGGAAGAAGACGAGTTAGGTCATCCACTGCCTGTTGGTCGAAGTGATGAATTGTACACGTCAACCACATCTCAACTAAAATAATAGAAGTTGATTAATTTTTAACTCAAAATTTTGTATATGTCATGAAATAAAATTTAAGATCTGTTTTTAAACTGTATTTTGGTGGAATGTAAACATGTAAAAATGTTGAAAATTTCTGTTTTTTCTTTTTTCAAAAATACTTATTCTCCAGAAATTTTTGCCTAAAATGCTCCTTAAAGAGTTGCTGAGGAAAATTGAAAATCAAAATTACTCCACTATTTTGGAAACCAAATTCTATCTCTACTGGGTTACTATACGTGAAGACAGATAACATTCTCCAGATATTCGCCAACGCTAACCCTACTACGGAATTGCCAAGGGTATAACGAGGGTCATCTCCCCAAATCAGTCGGTTTCCAACCATCCACTGGGCAGCGGGGTCGCTCTTTACACCCCATCGACAGTCTCCCAGCACTGACTACAGAAACGTACACATTCTGAGCAACTGGTGGACCACTGTAGTCCATTGTTTGTATCTTCCTACGAAAAGTCACTGTGCTTGCTGGAGCGCTGATTCCACGCAACCACAGTCTGAGATGCTCAATAGTCCATCAGGACATATGGTCAGCCTGCTATTGATTTTGTTGTGGTTGTCCCTTAGCGTTTTCACTTCACAGTCACATCACCAGCAGGCGACTTGGCCAGTTTTAGAGGGTTGAAATGTCCCTGAAGGATCTGTTACTCAGGAGGCACCCAATGACTGGTGCACGTTCCAAGTCACTGAGCTCTCCAGACAGAGCCATTCCGCTGTTACCGCTTCTTCATCCACAGCACAATATTCCCCTCCTCCTTTTACGCTGGCGGGTCCATCCCGACGTGATCGTTGCGGTGTCAAGGTTCTTTTGATCTGACTGGTTCGATGTGGCCCACCACCAATTCCACTCCTGTGCCAATCTTTTCAGCTCAAAGTAGCACTTGGAACCTACATCCTCAATTATTTCTTGAAGATTTTCAATCTCTGTCTTTCCCTACAGTTTGTACCCTCTATAGTTCTCTTCAGTACCAAGGAAATTATTCCCTGATGCCTCAACACACGTCCTATCATCCTGTCCCTTCTTCTTGTCAGCATTTTCCACATGTTTCTTTCTTTACCGGCTCTTCCGAGAAGTTCCTCATTCCTTATCTTATCAGTCCACCTGATTTTCAACAGTCTTGTGTAGCACCACATCCCAAACGCTTAGATTTTCTTGTTTTCCGGTTTTCCCACTGTCAATGATTCGCTACCATACAATGGCTATGCGCCAAAGGCACATTCTCAGAAATTTCTTCCTCAAATTACTCTCTGCAGCTCTGAAGTTCTGTTCAGTACAAAATAACAGTAATAATAATATGTATATGCATTTTTATGTTTATCATGTAAATTGTACTTGCATCAAGAGTAATTGCTTTAGTTACATAAAAGCGCAGTAATTAGTGATCATCTAGCTTTTATTACTAATAAAATGCAATTTACATTCTGTAAGGACATAAAATACGCAATAAACTAACACTGCATGATGTGGCGTTCTAATTATGTGCAAAACAAACAACCAAACAAACAAACAAAAGCAAAAGGGAAGTCGTCGGCTCCTATTTTCTCTCTTACACGTTCATTTATGTTTCTTTCCCCACCAGTTCTACCAATACTACAGGCTAGAAACCGCATGCTTTGACACAATGAACAAAGTATGCCGGCCGGTGTGGCCGTGCAGTTTTAGGCGCTACAGTCTGGAGCCGAGCGACCGCTCTGGTCGCAGGTTCGAATCCTGCCTCGGGCATGGATGTGTGTGATGTCCTTAGGTTAGTTAGGTTTAATTACTTCTAGGCGACTGATGACCTCAGAAGTTAAGTCGCATAGTGCTGAGAGCCATTTGAACACTCTGAACAAAGTATGTTAATAATCTCAAAACAGTATTTAACAAACCTTTTACCACTCCACTCTCCTGTACCTTTCTCTTGCGCCATAGGCGACTGCAGTGAGACGGAGTGCGCGAGAAACAACCGGCGCGCACAAAAGCTTTCAGCTGTTCCTGCAGTAGGTCGTAACCGCGTACTGCCTGAATTGCGGCCCAGATTTTCGCGTGGGACCGATTGCTGGGATGATATTTATAGTTTGTGCTTTATTCTTCTTAAAATGTGAGGATAAGCTGATGGTATTTCCTGTCAGCAGAATCCTCTGGACCAGTGTGGTCGCTACGAGTCGGCTGCCCCCTAATTTATTTGTTCCAGCGTTGTTGCACTGTAGTATATTGGTTGATCTTCACATATCGTCGTGGTTGTTATTTGTATCAGACTCACAGACACGTGGTGGCTGTGAATCTCAACAAAATACATAAAAAAGCTCTTTCTAGTTCGTTATGATCTCTTACGTACCGAAACATTTGAACCGGTTGCACAGTACCTAAAAATAGTAGATATTGCCTCTCATTTGGCTTCATTTCGTTGCTTTTCTCCGATAATACAAGTTCAGTTCACTATGCTGAATATTATTTCTTCCCTTTTTTCAATGATAATGGATGTGCCCAACAATTTCTTCGCTGCTGAATACTCACGAGTCGCGATTTTAGCTCTTTTCAAATTATGCAAGGCGTCGATTGGACCGACGGCACAATGAGACCTTTAATCCGCAGTTTGTGGAGGGCGTCATAAAGGCGGACATCGTTATGTGGTGTTTTGGAGCTTATTTTTTACGTACCGTAACTTGGTCTCTTTTTCAGGTTACCATGAACCAAGATGTTTATTTCAACTTTCTCGGTGGCGAAGAGTTGCCTTTTTCCTAAATATTGATGATAAGTATGCTGTGGACATCCGTCCTCCAATACGCAAAAATGTTCAAGTGTGTGTGAAATCTTATGGGACTTCAGTGCTAAGCTCAGCAGTCCCTAAGCTTACGCACTACTTAACTTAAATTATGCTAAGGACAAACACACACACCCATGCCCGAGGGAGGACTCGAACCTCCGCCGGGACCAGCCGCCTCCAATGCGCCAACAGGCGTGTTCTCACTACTGTACGTGCTCATGCCTGGTTTGACGAACGCTCACCTGCACATTATCGCACCTCGACTCGTCCGCTAAGTCATCCGATCTTCATTCCATAACAAACGTTGGGAACTATTTGGAACAGCGGGCGAAACGTAGCAATGAACATCGCTGTAATACAACTACCAACGGCTTCTGTTTGATATGGCCTTCCTGAAGAAACTTGTGGATTCTGTTGTGGCCGAGCGGTTCTAGGTCCTCCAGTCTGGAACCGCGCGACCGCTACGGTCGCAGGTTCGAATCCTGCCCCGGGTACGGATGTGTGTGCTGTCCTTAGGTTGGTTAGGTTTAAGTAGTTCTAAGTTCTAGGGGACTGATGACCTCAGATGTTAAGTCCCATAGTACTCAGAGCCATTTTTGAACCATCTTCCTTCCCGAACTGTGTCTATCATAGAGCCGTAAAACTATCGTAGGCTTCCGTAGACTACTATAAGTAAACGATGGTTACGGCACTTTCTCTAGAAGTTTTGGTCAGTTAAGGTCGTATCCTGTACGCTGGATGTGTTGCATACCTATCGGGCGTTACATAATAACGATCGCTTTCTTTACGTATGCGTTCTGTGGCTTACTAAATTCCCCTAAAAACTGGAAGCAGTGAACCGCCTAGAAACTAAACGAAGATATATAAAGGGCCCGTAACCTACGGAACACTTTTGTTCTACATAGTTACCCTCCAGTCTGTTACTTAAGAACAAACAGTAGCCGGCCGGAGTGGCCGAGCTGTTCTAGGCGCTACAGTCTGGAACCACGCGACCGCTATAGTCGCAGGTTCGAATCCTGCCTCGGGCATGGATGTGTGTGATGTCCTTAGGTTAGTTAGGTTTAAGTAGTTCTAAGTTCTCGGGGACTGCTGACCTCGGCAGTTAAGTCCCATAGTGCTCAGAGCCATTTGAACCAATAAACAGTATTTATAGCAAAACTGAAATGGTCAATTTAATTCACGTTGCAGTCTAAAATTGTTGATCTGTAACATGCAACAGAGAGATACTGTAGTAAAAATAAAGAAAACAATACAGATTTACCACATAGTGCTAGAAAACACAATTAACTCAACAAAAAGATAATGCAAAAAAACAGCAAAACAAAAATATATCAAACATCGCTTCAATACTTACGTAATAAGTTCTTATATAGAACATGTTTCTGCCATTCACAAACAGCATTTGCACTTATCGGTAATAACAGGAAACTGTTGATGAAGAGAGTTTTATTCAATGCAAAATAACAATAATAATTATACAATTTTTTATGTTTGTGAGTGTAAAGTGAAATTGCATCAAAAGTAATTTCTTTATTTACGTAGAAGCACAGAAGTTACACGATCAACTAACTTTTATTAGTTGTAAAACGCAATTTATATTCTGTAAGGACATAAAATACGCAATGAACTAACACTGAATGAGGTGCAGCTCTAATTATGTGCAAAACAAACAAAAACGCAAAAGGAAGGCGTCAGCTCCCATTCTCTCTCTTACACGTTCATTTATGTTCCTTTCCCTGTCGGTTTTGACAGTACTACTGATAAGTGTACCATTTACTACGTCATTCCTTGTTCTGTACCAGAACTACCGAACCGTAGGTTTTGTAGAGCGCATCTAGGCTAGAGACGGTGTTACAAAGCATTAGTGCAATATCTCCCGGCGTGAATATTCTTAGGCCGGCCTGTCTGGTTCCATCAAATTGCAGTGAGATATGAAATTTGATCATGTTATGAAAATACAACAATCTCTCAGACAAACATGAAGAAATACATTACATCTTATTCGTTGAAATGGGAACATAATAAATGGGTCGACTACGAAGGAGAAAGTAAAGTACTCAGAATATAGTCGTGTAAATTAAGGGCCTATATCAGACAGCTAGATAAGGTCTAGAGATGCCAGGCTCTTCATTCGGATGTTGAAAAGTGTCACATCGTGGGAATACTTCTTCCACGAAAACCAATAAATTTTGACTCCTTGAGAACACGGGGATCGTAGTCTCCGTCGGTTGCAACTTATCGCAACTAAAAGAGAAGATCATTTGCATGTTAACAAGGTGGGGAACCTGACAGCGAGAAACATGCTACAGTTCAAGTTACGAGGTAATTCATGGTAACGAACGTTTTAATTATTTTCATACCTAATAGGGATTCTGTGGCCATCGCTGCTTCGAAGTTATGAAGCTGATATGAGCCGACCCGATTCTGAACGTTTCAGTAACCAACAACTCTTGCTGATTACAGGAATTGCACGGTTTTACAACTCCTAGCACAAAACAAATACGTAATAGACCATTAAAAAGGGAACAAATGAAGGCTAATGTAAGGCAAGTTTAATTTAGATACTTTAATAAACTAAAATGCCTCTTCTATCTCGCACGACCAAGTTATGTGCTTTGTACTTTCAATCTTATTGTGTACATTGCTATTATTATTTAACATAACCATCATATTTCTATATCCATTGTTATTCAGTGTGGGACTGTAAGCAGCCTTTTTGACTTTCATTAAATCTTTCTAGATGTATGATCTTTTACGCTGAAGGCTTTTCTCCGTTCTTTATATTCTTTTTCGACCATTTGCTGAATTAGACCGACTCAGATGCAAGACATTTATACTTAGTAATTTCGGAGGGAAAACGTTGTATGAGCAGTTATACCAAAAGCTAGAGTCACTTTCAATTTACGTGCACGCCAATTGTTCTTCATCAAACAATTTATTTTCATAGCTGAAAATTATTTATTTTTGCGTCAAGGTAAGAAAACAGGTCATTAATTCAAAATCTGGTATTCTTTCCTGTGTGAGCAAAATTTTCCTTCGGAGAAAACCCGTACTGTTCCGACCGACCCGTTATCTGTATGGTCCTCAAACGTCGTTATATTTCCAGCTGTACTTCGTCATCATATTCACAGAAAATACTGTGACCTATAGTAACTTTGTTTCTAACACGAGAGAAAATTTTATTTATGAAAATATGAAGAAAACAGACCATTTCAAAAATGTTTTAAGCTTATTTCTTTACCTCTTCGCGTAAAGAGGTAAAAATCAGAAAAATAACTAACCTTTATAAAATCTTTGGTCCTGGAGATTATCTTCAACGATGTAAATCAGAATAACGCATAAATAATCCATTTGGAATGACAGTGACAAGGCGGCTCGGTAACAGAAAAGAAAATACTTTGGATCTTTCTATACTGCCCAGACGTCCTTTCAGCTTGCCGAAAAGATGCAAATCGCATGGTACAGTATCTGGACTGTACGGCCTATCATCACCGCCCACCTCTGCGCGGAATTGGTCAAACTGCTGACATCATTTCACCTCAGCTGGACGTGACATTGCATTTTCTCCATAATCTCCAAGAATTTCCCGGTGATTCTGTGTGAAATTTCGACGTTTTGCCCACAAGAATGTTACTGTCCCTCGTACTTCGACTTTTGAGTATGTTTATAGTTGCTGTGCCACCCCACTCCCACACTGTGGCCCGCCGCGGTGACCAAGCGGTTCTAGGCGCTTCAGTCCGGAACCGCGCGACTGCTGCGGTCGCAGGTTCGAATCCTTCCTCGAGCATGGATGTGTGTGATGTCCTTAGGTTAGTTAGGTTTAAGTAGTTCTAAAGTTCTAGAGGACTGATCCCCTCTGATAAGTCCCATAGTGCTCAGAGCCATTTGAACCACGCTGTGCTGCCTGCACCTGTTATCCGAACCGATGCAGAACTGTGTCTGCAGGTGACCAGGATCCTGTACTCTCTTCTGAAAATGTGCCACTCTTGCTGCACATGAGACGGACCATGTAAAATGGTTCAAATGGCTCTGAGCACTATGGGACTTAACATCTATGGTCATCAGTCCCCTAGAACTTAGAACTACTTAAACCTAACTAACCTAAGGACAGCACACAACACCCAGCCATCACGAGGCAGAGAAAATCCCTGACCCCGCCGGGAATCGAACCCGGGAACCCGGGCGTGGGAAGCGAGAACGCTACCGCACGACCACGAGATGCGGGCGGACCATGTAAAAATGGCTATATACTTGGAGAAAAGAGTCTATTAAAATTACGTTTTTGTATTAGGAATACTGGCAATGTGCCACTCTTGCTGCACAATGGTCTCAGAGCGGGGACGACATGGGTTGCGTAAGTCCGGGAGAACTCGACCACTTTTCTTCTTCAGCATAAAATTTGTGTGTTCTTTAACTTTTTTTTCCTTATGGCAGGATGTTCGTATGGTTTATGGGCGAGATGGACTAGTGTACCATGTGAGACGGACCATGTAAAAATGACTATATACTTGAAGAAAAGAGTCTATTAAAATTACGTTTTTGTATTAGGAATACGTTGTAATGAGAACAGAATGATACTGTTAAATATTTTAGCCCAAAACAATTTTATCAGTTCGTTATAAAGCTTGACTGAACATTGGCTTTTGTAACGAATTGTTGGTTTTGTTCACGCATTAGCCTATCTTTCTCTTACCAAAGCAATTTCACTTATTATCAAATGTTGAACAAAATTCATGTGACCATCGTGAACAGGAAACACACTGAATCCAATTATTAGTTTCGTAATAGGTTTCCCCATACGCAACAGATACATCTTCTTCCCATTCATCAAAGCTACTTTCGTAATCTTCTACAATGTCTTCAACGTTCTGCATCTGTTGAACGCTGTGAGTTATTTGCAATTTTTTTCTTTTTTAGCTTCTTCGGTCTCTTTTTTTCTTCACTGTTAATTTGCTATGGTGATCTTTTTTGTTTCTATTTTCTGTTTCATTACGATTGTCATCCCTCTTTTTCTTTACAGTTTTAATGTTTTCAGCATTTTGGATGCAGCTGTCGCCTTCCTCTTAAAATTCGTCATTTTATCAATCAAAGCAACAGGTTATATTTCTTCCAAATGGTTTGTAAATGTTGTCTTAGGAGTAGTCGGTTTTGAATTGGTAGTCTTGGAAGTTTTAGGTTTAGCAGGAGTGGAGTCCGAAGTTGCGTCAGTGAAGCAATTTGACTTGTGCAGATAACTCTGCTCTTTTGATTTGCTTGGGATCAGTAGGTCTTTTGATGAGCTTTGAAGTGGTTGGTTGGCCTGTGTGTGACATTCAGCTCTTCCATTTGCTGCCACATAAGCATCTTCCGACAAATACCGTAAGCATAGTCTGGGACTGCGGCCATATTGATATTCAGTAGTATTATACCACTTGCCTTGAAGCCACTTTCACCATTTTTAAGCCCACGCTGAGTTGAGCAGTTTCCCAAACTGAAGACGACTAATTTTCCCGGCTGGATTGTTCATCATGAAAGAGCTGCAACGTTGTAAAAAAATAGCTTTTCAATTATTTGAAAACTGAGCGGCCTATCGGCTGGAACCAGTGGGATGTAGGTGGAGAGAGACTCATTAAAATAATCCCTCATTCCTCTGCAAAATCTAATGTTTCCCAACCATCTTGTGTGAGACCTGTATCTATCAAGTACAAGCTACACTTTTGCAGATGTTTTCTTGAGCGTGAAATGGATTTTTAACTAACAGCAATACCAAGTACGGAAAAAACGTATGTGATTCAGTCCTTTTTCGAAATATAAAATATACTTTCATATCACCTAAGATAAATTGTGGTCCACCTCTCCTTCTTAAAACACGTGGTCCATCTCTCCCAAATAACATTGGCCGTCTCTCCCGATTACCCCTAACACAGCAGAGATTGAAAATACCGCTTCAGTTGTAGGGCGTTCACAATTTTAGTTAGTGATTTATATGCAAAAGGGGAAAAAGCAGTACAAGAAAGCAGTATGAAGAGCATTAACAGTACATTTTGTGTGGTAAAGGCACATATGGAATATAGCAGTAAAGAACTGTAGTAAACTCAAAACTAAAAGCCGGCGACTTAAAGCTTCTGTATAAACCGTAAAACAATGAAATGACAATTGGTGATGGGGCACCGCTGTCAAGGATTAATGTGATTAGTGCTAATCGTCATATTGTGCACTGCAAGGTACAATATCCGATCAAGTTGGAGATGGAGGAGAAGGAGGAATCCGATGATTCAACGTGTGTACAACTTTCGTCGAAGGATGACGACGAAGAAAGTCACGCGCAAGCACCTGCGGCGCATGAGGAAGCAGACGCGCGGTCGGATGAGTAGATTGGTTCAAATGGCTCTGAGAACTATGGGACTTAACATCTATGGTCATCAGTCCCCTAGAACTTAGAACTACTTAAACCTAACTAACCTAAAGACATCACACACATCCATGCCCGAGGCAGGATTCGAACCTGCGACCGTAGCGATCACGCGGTTCCAGACTGAAGCGCCTAGAACCGCACGGTCACACCGGCCAGCGGATGAGTAGAAGAAAGGACAGAAATGTAATTGGCCCGACCGCTGTTTTCTAAAAAGTCATATGGAACTTCTTTTTTGTTCTCTGATATGTACTACTGCGTGTAAAAATTAATATTAGCTTCGGTCTCTTGTTTCTTGTCAGTACCACACCTGATGATGGCCATGTGAAAGCCCGAAACCGATCGTGGTTTAAGCATTGGAAAATAAAAAGCACCTTACAGATGAAGCGGTATTTTCAACCTCCTCTATAATCTCCAGATGCTGATGTTCCTCCATCAGAATTGCTTCTAATCCTAAAAATTAAAATTACGTAACTAAGCGATAAAAACTTTTCGGCTTACCAGAACAGAGAATATGATTTTTCTCCAAAACTAACACGAAGATAATAGCAACATTTTTGCACTACATTCATTCACAAAAGAGAGTCCTCACAAGTAGGAGGGGGTACTCACTAGCGGCGCATTTGTGAAATACGCCACGGTCTGTCGCATCCAGTGGTTCAATTCTACCGGAGTTACCACAAGTTATTTTCTGGAGTCGCTACGTACTCTTACTTCTAGTAACTTACGCCGCTGAAGAACCTAAACTGAGTCCTCTGTTCTCCAGTCCTCTGTTCTCCACTGAGTCAAAGCACAGGCCGGCAAGAGTGGCCGAGCGGTTCTAGGCGCTACAGTCTGGAACCGCGCGGCTGCGACGGTCGTAGGTTCGAATCCTACCTCGGGCATGGATGTGTGTGATGTCCTTAGGTTAGTTAGGTTTAAGTAGTTGTAAGTTCTAGGGGACTGATGACCACAGCAGTTAATCCCCATAGTGCTCAGAGCCATTTGAACCATTTTTGAACCAAAGCACAGGCTAACTACTAAGAGTTGTCTTCAGAGCTCAGTGGAGATTGCATCACACCCAAAATCCATACCCTGAGTCAGTCATAGCCTCTGTTAAAGAATACATGTAAACATCAATAGCGTAGCTTTGCCAGCATCTACACCTGGCTCTGTCTTCCAGAAGATGCTGCCTCTCCGGAGTAAACTCGCATCCGTAGACTGATGGTAAAATTCCCCTGACGGTGCGGAATATTCCATGCTAGTTACGTCCATGTAACAGGGGCTGGAAGATGAATTACTGTCCTACTGAAGAACTTCTTAAGGTAACAAACATCTCTGACTTCCCAAGCGATGAACCCAGGACCATGAGAACACGGCTGAGTCATGGTGTCTCTTCTGTTTATGATGTATAAGAGGTGTGAATTTGTTTTTCCCAGGTAATAACTTTAGCTTGAAGATGCAGATAACAACTGGAACAGAATCAACAGAAAGTAATAGCACATCACCATCTAACTCCTCATCCCTGACTGATATCTGGAAATTTAAATTCCCCTCAACACCAGGATTGGAACCGCTTCCTCCGCAGTCCAGTATTACCAAACTGCCATGTTGTAATTAACGAACACAACCAGAGTTGATTGGAAAGCAGTGCCAACCAGAGCAAATTAAAGTGGGAATGGCCCGCTAAAGCCGACGGAGAGGGGCGATACCAGTAAGCATGCGCTGTGGTACGAACCGAGGGAGCGGTTTGCATATCTGGACAGTATCTGGCGGCACGAGACGCTAATGGTTCGCGGCGTCGATTACTCACGCGGTTGCGGCGAGGTTTCGCGTACCTCCTAACGAGCGTAGATAGCGCAGGAATCCTCATAACATGTCATGTTACATGCGTAATACAGCTCGAGTGACAGATGAAGTACTCGCAAACGGCTGTACGTTTATCGGCCAAGGATGAATGAAAAAGTAAAAGGAACTCCATAGGAGCGCAGTTATAGATGTAGTAAGAACACCTAAATACTATACATCTTTCTTTAAACTGCTCGAAACAAGTCTTACATGTTTATACTGTTTGTTTTTGATGTTACAGGCAGTTCTTATTGCTCTGACCAAGTGAAAACGTAACATAACCAAGGTACAGACACGTTCAATACTGATTAACAATACTGATTAACACACGAAACTAGATACCTGTAAACATCCTCATAAGAAATGAGGATAAAAATCAGAAGTTGTAATATCTAGAGCTATATGCCCATCTTTGAAGTTTTTTTTTTGTCAACTGAGAGTGTACGACTAAGGAAGTCGTTGCATGCCTCGCCCTGGTCAAAAACGGAAGCATTTGTCTCTTTGCTTACTGTATGCATAAATTACAACTTAAAAGTTCCATGAAATTACCATAAAACTAAGAAATCAGAAAAAAAGAATTATAAGGCCTTCATTAGTCTTCAAAGCAATCTCCATTACTTACAGTACACTATTGGGAACTGCTGAAAACTACTACCAAATCAATCGAAGTATCGATATCATACGCCCTTGAAAGTCAAATAGAAGGTGATATACACACTAAGCCGGTGATCCAGATCCATATCTACACTCCTGGAAACGGAAAAAAGAACACATTGACACCGGTGTGTCAGACCCACCATACTTGCTCCGGACACTGCGAGAGGGCTGTACAAGCAATGATCACACGCACGGCACAGCGGACACACCAGGAACCGCGGTGTTGGCCGTCGAATGGCGCTAGCTGCGCAGCATTTGTGCACCGCCGCCGTCAGTGTCAGCCAGTTTGCCGTGGCATACGGAGCTCCATCGCAGTCTTTAACACTGGTAGCATGCCGCGACAGCGTGGACGTGAACCGTATGTGCAGTTGACGGACTTTGAGCGAGGGCGTATAGTGGGCATGCGGGAGGCCGGGTGGACGTACCGCCGAACTGCTCAACACGTGGGGCGTGAGGTCTCCACAGTACATCGATGTTGTCGCCAGTGGTCGGCAGAAGGTGCACGTGCCCGTCGACCTGGGACCGGACCGCAGCGACGCACGGATGCACGCCAAGACCGTAGGATCCTACGCAGTGCCGTAGGGGACCGCACTGCCACTTCCCAGCAAATTAGGGACACTGTTGCTCCTGGGGTATCGGCGAGGACCATTCGCAACCGTCTCCATGAAGCTGGGCTACGGTCTCGCACACCGTTAGGCCGTCTTCCGCTCACGCCCCAACATCGTGCAGCCCGCCTCCAGTGGTGTCGCGACAGGCGTGAATGGAGGGACGAATGGAGACGTGTCGTCTTCAGCGATGAGAGTCGCTTCTGCCTTGGTGCCAATGATGGTCGTATGCGTGTTTGCCGCCGTGCAGGTGAGCGCCACAATCAGGACTGCATACGACCGAGGCACACAGGGCCAACACCCGGCATCATGGTGTGGGGAGCGATCTCCTACACTGGCCGTACACCACTGGTGATCGTCGAGGGGACACTGAATAGTGCACGGTACATCCAAACCGTCATCGAACCCATCGTTCTACCATTCCTAGACCGGCAAGGGAACTTGCTGTTCCAACAGGACAATGCACGTCCGCATGTATCCCGTGCCACCCAACGTGCTCTAGAAGGTGTAAGTCAACTACCCTGGCCAGCAAGATCTCCGGATCTGTCCCCCATTGAGCATGTTTGGGACTGGATGAAGCTTCGTCTCACGCGGTCTGCACGTCCAGCACGAACGCTGGTCCAACTGAGGCGCCAGGTGGAAATGGCATGGCAAGCCGTTCCACAGGACTACATCCAGCATCTCTACGATCGTCTCCATGGGAGAATAGCAGCCTGGATTGCTGCGAAAGGTGGATATACACTGTACTAGTGCCGACATTGTGCATGCTCTGTTGCCTGTGTCTATGTGCCTGTGGTTCTGTCAGTGTGATCATGTGATGTATCTGACCCCAGGAATGTGTCAATAAAGTTTCCCCTTCCTGGGACAATGAATTCACAGTGTTCTTATTTCAATTTCCAGGAGTGTATATCGAATTAGTAACACCAGACCTCACACACTCAGAGGATGAATTCCAAGGCAAGTGGATTTCTAAATCAGCGTTCCTCAAATGCCGTCTCAAGAATCAGTGGTGTGTCGTGAATACATGTCAGGCATGACACGAGATTTTTAATTTTTCTTAATCTTCCGCAGATAAAATATCTAGAACACGAACAATGTATCGCCAAATCGTTTCTCGGAATAGTTCAATTCGCAACAGATGGCACTCCATTATACGTGATTGTAAGCATAATAACAAAAAATGCATTTATGTACTACATGTGTTTGATTTTTTCCACCTAGAAAAAAAACATTCGGGGGTGTCGCGAATGTTTGAAGCGTACCTTGGTATGCCCCAAATGAAAAAAAAGGTGGAGAAAGTGGTTCTAGATCACACATGTCAATATAGTTTCCAGTTGCGTTTACTTCTGGTCATTAGTCAATATGTGCGACACTAACAAGGAACGTCTTTGTGAAGACGTTAATACTATCACTGATAGTTGTCAATTGCTCTGACTTACGAGCAAAGATCTGTCATTCTTGTTCAATGTTCTCTGTTGCTCTGCATTTTGACGGTTGAACCGAACATGGTCTATCATCACCTGTTCCCTTTCAGTCCTAAAAGCATTTCAACCGTCTTAAACACATTTCGTGGCTATGGATTTTGTTCTGTACATTTTCAGGAACATCACAGTTTTTCGTCACGGCTTTCTGTGACATGTAACGATTCTAGATGTTTAGTACGCTGCTGCATTGCGACACGAGTTTCGTATTTATTATGTTTCACTGGCTGTAGCAGACTTGTGTACTGGAGCTTAATATGTTTTACTGTATGTAGCACTTGTTGTCATTTTTCTGCACGTACACGAGCATGCATAATTTTAACAGATATTCAAATTATATATCGGTCAGTTTATGAAGTTCTTTAGACGCAACATGGCTTAATCTACTAATATAACCGGAAGAAAACTCTTTTAATGTTTATTATATGCTTCATTAAACAATAAAATTTAAAGGAAGGTACATATATGTACTTGTCATAATATTAATTGCGTAGCATTTAAATAAGAGACTGTACGTAATGGTTGCTGAGTCTGATATTCAGTTTATAAAGAATAATATTATTTATCATTCATTACACGGGAACACTTCTTGGATGACTTTTTTAACTTTCTTTCACCTGCCATGTCATTTATTTCATCAGTTCCAATGTTCAGTCTGAGGACGAGTGATCCCAACTAAGTGGTTAAAGAGTGTCATGGAGAACACGCAGTTCTCTACCCCCAATACTGCACGCAGGACCCATATTTCACCTTTGTCTGACTTCTTTATCTTCCATTGAAACAAAAAATACATATTTATTCCGTTCATAGATAAGCTTACAGTAGTACAACAGCAAACTGGCCAATCATTAAAGCGCTGGACATATATAAGGGAGGAGCAGAGTCGAAATTTACCGCCAGTCACCCTGATATAGATTTTTTGTGGTTAATGTAAATTACTTGAAGCAAATGCCAGATTTTTTCTCTTGACAGGACGTCCTCAACTGTTTCATAGATTATTCATGATTGATAAGATCCGCCTACAGTTGTATTAAATTTTATTTTCCAACAAAAGAAAAAGAGCACAGCTAGTTTCCAAGATAAGTCTCATCCTCAGGTGCATGAGCACTAACGTTCACTAATTTACTACGCAAATTCAAATATTCGTAGTATGTCCCACGCCCTTTTTGGGTATCATTTGACATGTGTTTATGGGCCACCTGTTTTTCAACATTCTTCTATAGTACCACGTCCCAATCAATTAGACTGTCTTCTTCTACGGTTTTTCCGAAGATTCATTGCCACACAGTACTGTCCTTTATAGGTACATTTTCAGAAAGTTCTTCCGCAAATTAAGGCCTGTGTTTGACTTTGGTAGACTTGTTACGGCCAGGAACGTCGTTTCTGAATGTGCTAATCTGCTTTTTATGTTCTCCTTCCTTCGTCTATCTTGCTTTCAAGATAGCTGAATTACTTCACATCTTTTATTTATTAGTCACCAATTTTAATGTTTATTCTCAGTCCTTACGCAGAACTGATTTCATTGTCCATTTCATTCAACAGGCTCTGTAATTCCTCTTCATCTTCAGACGACGGCAATTTAGTAGGGGAATATTATCATTGATGTACTTTTGCCCTGAATTTTAACCTCTCTTCAGTCTTTTTTTTTTTATTTTCGTTATTCTTTCGACAATTGAACAGTAGGGGCGAAAGCGCGCATCCCTGCCTTACACCGTTTTTAATCTGAGAACTTCGTTCTTTGTTTTCCATTCTTATTTTTCCCTGTTAGTTCTTGTACGTATTGTACCTACGGCTCGCCCGTATTTTTCACAGAATTTCGAACGGCTTGCGCCATTTTACATCGTCGAATGCTTTTTGTAGGTCGACAAATCCTTTGAAGTTGTCTTCTTTTTCTTAAGTCTTGTTTCCATTAACAAGCCCAAAGTCGGATCTGTCTCTCTCCGGTGCATTTACGTTTCACCTAACAGATCCTCAATTTTCTTTTCCATTATTCCCCACTGGACACGCTATATTTGGGTAATTCGCTTCTATATATCTTACCCTACCTCAGACGTATTGCAAGTATCATGTTACTTGTATGTTTTCTCCAAGGTGATACAATTTTTATGAAAACACTTCTTGAGAGCGTCATGGAGCTCCAGTGCTTACTGCTTCCGCAAGACTTTATAGCCGTGCTCATTAACATTCTTGTAATTTTCTGCTGGGCATCTTCAAGAACACTCATAATTGGGAAGTCAGAGTGATCGTTTACGCGGAAGGCCACCCTCATTCTCACGCTGCCCTCGGCGCATAAAAAGTGGAGGCGGTCTCGCCGCGTAAACTGATCGGTCGCTGAACTCGCCGGCGCCTCCCCACCAGTGTTTACCTGACAACACAGTACAGCCAAGGACGCGAAACCTGAGCAGATCGCCACTGGAGGCAAGCGCTGTATAACGGTGCTGGCGGGAGGCGGCGGCGTGCGAGGAACAGCCGACGGCGGGTCGCGCGCGTGTTCGACGCATGCGTAAAAGTTTTGCTGGGGGGGGGGGGGGAGAGGCTCGAGGGCTCTAGAGACACACCTACGTCATGTAATTAGTAATTCCGTTGGGCTCTGAGTGAAGCTCACTTTTTGGTAACTAGATCTGCAACTCAAACTAGAATTTACTTCTGACAAATTCCGCGGAGGTACAGATCCATCAGTCCGTTAACAGGGACACTGTTAGGACGGCTGTGATGTCATGAGATCGAAGCACTATTTTTTAGGTACACGATGGCCAAAAGGAAACGACCATATCCTTGCATAGTGTATCATTCCGACATTCGTCTGAAGCGAAACAGTGAAACCATAGTAAACCAGATCAAGACGGTCGGACGTATCTTTCTAGCCAGTCATTCCCCAATGCGAAGCCAATAGCCCACTCATCGAAGACCAAAAACTTGTTGAATACTGGAAAAAATTCGTGTAGTCCCCAATGTTTGTACGCTGACAGGAGAGAGTGTCCTGAACATCATACTAAAAATCCTGACAGGTAGGATATGAGCGTGGCACTAACGTCTTGTGTGTGAGTTGCTTTATGGAAGCATTATACGGGAACTCTTCTACACTGCTAGAGGATAAATTGATCCTTAGTCATCCTGTACTGCAACTGTAGTGATTTATACGGGAAATGCAACGAGTGCTGCTGGCTTTTGAGTTTACCGACAGCACCTCCCCAGAATTTCTGTCCAAAATAACTTCGCTGAGCTCGGATTCATATAGTGGAGTTACTTTCAGTAAGTCTGCAGCTATTTTCGGTTGTTAACCGAGCTATTACGTAAAAAAAGCTCGAGAGCTGGAGCTGTCACCTGCCTGCCACACTGAAGAGCTATATCCAATTGTAACATGCTGACAACATATATCCAATAATGTCTATTTCATTATTATCAATGGGTGCAATAGTTTTCACATCATGAGCGGTATCAAATGCATCACCTCGGCCTCAGCTCTTCCACCATCTGAAGAGGCCCACAGGCTTAAATTGACTCCCTCTTAAACAGAAGTAAACCGCATAGATGTTATGGAGCTTCAGGTACTTCAACACATGTCAAGCAACGCATTACAGCAGGTAGCTGTACTACACTCCTGGAAATTGAAATAAGAACACCGTGAATTCATTGTCCCAGGAAGGGGAAACTTTATTGACACATTCCTGGGGTCAGATACATCACATGATCACACTGACAGAACCACAGGCACATAGACACAGGCAACAGAGCATGCACAATGTCGGCACTAGTACAGTGTATATCCACCTTTCGCAGCAATGCAGGCTGCTATTCTCCCATGGAGACGATCGTAGAGATGCTGGATGTAGTCCTGTGGAACGGCTTGCCATGCCATTTCCACCTGGCGCCTCAGTTGGACCAGCGTTCGTGCTGGACGTGCAGACCGCGTGAGACGACGCTTCATCCAGTCCCAAACATGCTCAATGGGGGACAGATCCGGAGATCTTGCTGGCCAGGGTAGTTGACTTACACCTTCTAGAGCACGTTGGGTGGCACGGGATACATGCGGACGTGCATTGTCCTGTTGGAACAGCAAGTTCCCTTGCCGGTTTAGGAATGGTAGAACGATGGGTTCGATGACGGTTTGGATGTACCGTGCACTATTCAGTGTCCCCTCGACGATCACCAGTGGTGTACGGCCAGTGTAGGAGATCGCTCCCCACACCATGATGCCGGGTGTTGGCCCTGTGTGCCTCGGTCGTATGCAGTCCTGATTGTGGCGCTCACCTGCACGGCGCCAAACACGCATACGACCATCATTGGCACCAAGGCAGAAGCGACTCTCATCGCTGAAGACGACACGTCTCCATTCGTCCCTCCATTCACGCCTGTCGCGACACCACTGGAGGCGGGCTGCACGATGTTGGGGCGTGAGCGGAAGACGGCCTAACGGTGTGCGGGACCGTAGCCCAGCTTCATGGAGACGATTGCGAATGGTCCTCGCCGATACCCCAGGAGCAACAGTGTCCCTAATTTGCTGGGAAGTGGCGGTGCGGTCCCCTACGGCACTGCGTAGGATCCTACGGTCTTGGCGTGCATCCGTGCGTCGCTGCGGTCCGGTCCCAGGTCGACGGGCACGTGCACCTTCCGCCGACCACTGGCGACAACATCGATGTACTGTGGAGACCTCACGCCCCACGTGTTGAGCAATTCGGCGGTACGTCCACCCGGCCTCTCGCATGCCCACTATACGCCCTCGCTCAAAGTCCGTCAACTGCACATACGGTTCACTTCCACGCTGTCGCGGCATGCTACCAGTGTTAAAGACTGCGATGGAGCTCCGTATGCCACGGCAAGCTGGCTGACACTGACGGCGGCGGTGCACAAATGCTGCGCAGCTAGCGCCATTCGACGGCCAACACCGCGGTTCCTGGTGTGTCCGCTGTGCAGTGCGTGTGATCATTGCTTGTACAGCCCTCTCGCAGTGTCCGGAGCAAGTATGGTGGGTCTGACACACCGGTGTCAATGTGTTCTTTTTTCCATTTCCCGGAGTGTATATTTGAGTCACTGTTTTATTCGCGACCACGTCGCAGCTTGGGAAAGTAACTTTCCCATGATACGGTACTGCTTAGTAATAATCCCGATGAAAATCGGACCGTACATAGAAAGAACCGCTACAGTACAGTACCAGTACAGTACAGTACAGTACAGAATGAAACTGAAAGAAATACGCCACAAGACCAACAGAAGTGACACGTTTCTTCAAAGACAGCAGTGGCATTGAAGTAACCGCCAATCATGGTGGTCCTCTGTACATTAAAATAGAATGGTCATGGTTCTTAATAGTGTGTGATGTGCGCGGACGGTAATGCATCTCTTCAACGTTCTTCAATGCTGGTCACAAGTTTGGTAAGGGGATGGGGCGTTCCTTCCATCCACCAGCGCTGTTGAAAAGTGCTGATCGGTCGTTGGTGCATGTGGACGTACTCCAACACATCCCACACGTGCTAGATGAGATCATGTTCAATAATGTTGATGGATGCATTACGTGTTCCCACCTCTCGCCATATGAGGGTACGTTCAGCGTTGTCCAATATGATCGTTTTGGGGGACCGCGTATTATGATGCAGGGGAGGCATAATGTCGCATAGGCGTACTGGCCTCCATATGTTTGAACACGGTACATTCACCAGTCAACGTTGTTGTGGTTCTTTACTCCTTACGCGTGTGCATCTTTTCAGGGGTGCATTCGGCCCTAACTTCACTTTTATCGTTGACAACGAGCGTCTACATTGAACAGCACAGGTGGTGGAGCTCCTGGAAGGAGAGTACGCCCGGGGAATGGACTGGCCTGTACGCTCCCTCCCCCCCCTCCTCACCCCCCCCCCGATTAAAATCCCATTAAACACGCGTATGGAGCGTTGGGTATACGTATCGCAGCACGTCCACACGCACCAACGACCATCCATAATTTGTACAATACACTAGTGGAGGAACGGAACGCCCTCTCACAAGAACTCATCAATCTTGTGACCAGCATAGGTGCACGTCTCAGAGTACGCACTGCCGTCCATGGTGATCGTACAACCTGTCAGGAACTGTTGTGTTGGCAGAAGAGCCAACACCGTGTTACTAGTGGGGGCCGAAATTCACGCATTTTAGCTCACGCAGGCTGGTGTGAGGAGGGAAGGACTCTACTGACCTGAGGTCTGGAAAATGACAAGGAATTAGAATTCAGAAAGCGGACATAATTAGTTTGATACTTAACTTTAATCCATTAATGAGGAACGTCGCTCTTGACAGTACATGATTCACAATCTTATCTGTTCAGAAGACATACAGTAACTGAATATGGCGCCTTGCTAGGTCGTAGCAAATGATGTAGCTGAAGGCTATGCTAAATTGTCGTCTCTGCAAATGAGAGCGTATGTAGACAGTGAACCATCGCTAGCAAAGTCGGCTGTAGAACTGGGGCGAGTGCTAGGAAGTCTCTCTAGACCTGCCGTGTGGCGGCGCTCGGTCTGCAATCACTGATAGAGGCGACACGCGGGTCCGACGTATACCAACGGACCGCGGCCGATTTAAAGGCTACCACCTAGCAAGTGTGGTGTCTGGCGGTGACACCACAGGAACCTTGTCCCGCCTTTTGTAATGTCCAGGGGGCCACCATTAATCGCGATGACTTATTCGTAATTATTGTCTTTGAATAAAAGTGTCATTTCTATTTGTCTCGTCGCGTATTTTTTTCAGTTTTCTTGTGTGGTATACTGTAGCAGTTCTTTCTGTGTACGGTCCCTCATCGAGCTATGTTGCTTTTCATTGACACATGCACGTGACCGAGCGAGATGGTGCAGCGGTTAGTAAACTGGATTCGCATTCGCGAGGACGGCGGTTCAAACCCGCGTCTGGCCATCGTCATTTAGGTTTTCCGCGATTTTCCTAAGTTGCTGCCGGCCGTAGTGGCCGAGCGGTTCTAGGCGCTTCAGTCTGGCACCGCTCGACCGCTACGGTCGCAGATTCGAATTCTGCCTCGGGCATGGATGTGTGTGATGTCCTTAGGTTAGTTAGGTTTACGTAGTTCTAAGTTCTAGGGGACTGTTGACCTCAGCTGTTAAGTACCTTAGTGCTCAGAGCCATTTGAACCAATGGAACCTAAGTTGCTTCAAGTAGATGCCGGGATGGTTCCTTTGAAACGGCACGGTGGATTTCCTTCCCCATCCTCTCTAATCTGATGTGACCGATGACTCGCTGTTTGGTCCCCTCCTCCAAACCAACCAACACATCATGCGAAACTTAAGTTCGTCATTAAGTTTTTCTCACGAGTATATTTCCTTGGTGTCTGGTGGACTTTTAAACGCAGTGTCACGAGTTGTGCTGTAGAGGTTTGGGAGGCCGGACAGCCTCTGGTGGGAGGGCGTGGTCCCGTGGTGCTGTGTGTGGGCGGCCTACCGCACGCGGCGTGTGCCCGCGCTGTCACGTCGGGGACGGGAAGAGAAGGAGGCAGGAGCTGGCGCTGCCAGCCGTTGACCTCACACGTGGTCCCGTGGCCGTACTGTCGCAACGCGACCCGCCACAGCAGTCAGCTACGCGCCACTTGTTTACATCCGCTGTTCACACTCAGCTTTTCGTCAGTAGGAACAGGCCCAACACTTTCTTCTATTCTGACGGAAACAGGTGTTACACCATGAAGCATCGGTCCAATCACATAACCGGTGTTAAATAAATATACTTTCTTTCTAGTCGGAAGTGATGGACAGCATTATAATCAGTACGAGGCATGGCCTCCACAGTCACGAAATATGGTCTTGTATTAGTGGCATGGGAGCAACCAGCCTCCAAAGATCGTGTTGAGAAGTTTCTTGCCATGTCTGAAACGTATGATGTGTCTTTTATAAGGACTGCTGGTTTTAGGCTGCTCGGAAGCAAACGTCTTCCCATGGGATTCCAGACAAGATCTCTGGTTAATAAATAAGGGGACTGGGCAAGCCATTTAATGTTCCGTTCATTCCTGAAGGCGTTTGTTGTGTAAACTGCAGTAAGGGGTCTTGCATTATCCTAATGGAATATACCATTTGGTATCCTCAGAGAGAAGAAATAAAAGCTTGAGGTTTGACGATGACATTGTAAATCAGAAAGCAAAAGACCTGGAAGAGCAGTTGAACTGAATAGACAGTGCCTTGAAATGGTATAAGATAAATATCAGCAAAAGCAAAACAAGGGTAATAGAACGTAGCTGAATTAAATCAGGTGATACTAAGTGTATTAGATTAGGAAGAAAGACAGTTAAAGTAGTAGATGACGTTTGCCATTTGGGCAGCAAAATAACTGATGACGGCCGAAGTAGGAAGGATATAAAATGTAGATTGACAATGGCGTGAAAATCGTTTCTGAAGAAGAGAAATTTGATAACATCGAATATAGACTTAAGCGTCATGAAGTCTTTCTCTAAACATATTTGGATGGAGTAGCCACGCAGGAAAGTGAAACACGGACGATAAACAGTTTATACAAGAGCAGAAGATGAGCTTTTGAAATGTTGTTCTACAGTAGAATTCTGAAGATTAGATAGGTGGATAACGTAATTGATGAGGAGACACCGAAAGCAACTGCGGAGACAAGAAATTTGTGGCACAACTTGATTAAAAGAAGGTATCGGTTGATAGGACACTTTCTGAGACATCAGTGGATCACTAGTTTAGTACTAGAGGGAAGTGTGCAGGTTAAAAATTGTAGAGGGAGATCAAGAGGTGAACACAGGGAGCAGACTCAGAAGGATGCAGGTTGCACTAGTTATTCGGGAATGAAGAGGCTTGTGCAGAATGGAGTAGCATGGAGAGCTGCATCAAACCAGTCTTTGGACTGAAGACCACAACAGGAACATCCTGAGTGTGACGGCAGAGTTTATGATTGTTGTCACATGTTGATAAGCATCAGCCTCCAATCAACAATTACCGGACCAGTCCATTTGTCATATACTCACATCATGATGTCAGCAGTTTGAGAGGTGTGGCTCTTGAGAATCGCTGCTTCCTGCGACCTTTCACCAGGTCGTCTACGGACACGTTAGCGTAGATCAGGCCACCAGACAGAGAACGGAGACTAATCGCTTAACACCACAGACGGCCTCTCAACGTCCCCGCTGGCTCTACACTATGCAGGTCTCCGTTCTCAGTTATACGACTTCAGTGCTAAACGACACAAGACAACTCGAGGTCTCAACCTAACTTCCAGTAGTCTGTTTCCGTAGGTTAGTGTTGACTGACGGTAACGTTTGCCCGGTTTTCAAACGTTCTCATTCGAATATTCGTCAGAGTCAGCTGAATAGTCCTATGATCTTCTCGTGGCACAGTCCTTCTGCCTGCTGCTCTTGTCGCACTGGCTTTCTGAGTCCGTCTCGTCGTCACACGTCCTGCAACCGTTGCACTAAAGTCAACTCTCCGAGCGGCGTGTAAATATGACGCTAGTATGTTCCCCATGCCAATAGTTCGACCTTCCTCATAGTCCGAAGCACTGTGATAAGCTACACTTGCACACCTTAAGCGTGCTGTGTTGCAATCTCCGTCTGAGAAGTTCTAGCAATGTTAGTCACACTCATTATCTTCTCACCCCACTCACCATCCGCAGGAGTTTAATAGTGTATGGTCAAGGCGTTCGTACTGCAACACTTTTCATTTTCGTCTCTGCAATCTGGAAATACAATAGGACACAACACTTAAAGTCTTTGTCAGTGAGAAAATTTTATATTATAACAGTCGGCAGTTGCTAACGTAGCTGAACGGGGGAATTACACTATTCAACAGTTCTACGCACCGAAAAATCTCTTATACGACTTGTCTTTTCGTCCAAGTTCCCCGGGATCTGCACTTCGTTAGTGAAGCTCTTCGCTGCATGTTGTCGAACGCCAGGCACAACGCGTCCCCTGACACACCTCGTAAATCAGATAATTAAGTTCTTACCTGAATGAGATTTTCACTCTGCAGTAGAGCGCTGATGTGAAACTTCCTGGCAGATTAAAACTGTGTGCCGGACCGAGGCTCGAACTCGGGGCCTTTGCCTACCACGGGCTAGTGCTCTACCAACTGAGCTACCCAAGCACGACTCACGCCCCGTCCTCACAGCTTTAATTCCGCCAATACCTTGTCTCCTACCTTCCAAACTTCACAGAAGCCTGTTCTAAACTACTTACAACCGTTGCGGAGAACTGACACCTTCTTGTAGCTAACACTCAGCATCCTATATTTCCGTACATTAAGCACTCTTAACCGACGCTGTAGCTGAGTTGTTAGCATCATTGCCTTCGATGTAGAAGGACCCGGCTTCGACCTTCACTACTTGAGGTTTTTTTCTGAGGTAGGGAGGTTTGGGACGGGATCCACTCAGCCCTTGTGAGGCCAAATGAGGAGCTGCTTGAATAAAAAAACAGTGGCAGCATCAGGATTGACCTACTGCCAACAACGGCTGGAGGGATTTGTGACAAGATGATCACTTGTCCCGCAATCGTACACCGCTCCTCGTACTGCCTTGTAGTCATCAGTTGACTACTCGGAACAGCTCTTAAATAAGACGTAATCCATGAGTGGTGTTCACATTTACATATGAAGCAATCCTAGACTGCATTCGCATATCCCTCCTCCTCTCCATCCTCATAGACGTCGATCCCACCTAAAGGAAATTTCAGTACGTTTCCTCTCCCAGATACCGAAATCTAGGAGGGAATTTGTCGTTCGTACTGGATATAGTACCACCCAGATACATCTATAACAACTCCACCTAGTATGCCCATTCTCACCACTTTCTTCTCACTTTTATAAAATCGCTGGTTTTCGCAGCTGGAGTCAATTTTAATAATATTCTTCTGGGTGAATGACTGAGTCATGAGTTGGCTACTAGTACAGGCAATCTTCAGATTGACGAAGGCTGCCTGCACTAGCTGCCGGAATTTTGGCGATTTCATCACATATGAATCGATCACACACCCTCATGAATTTTATTAGCACCTTTGCAACTTTCTTAAAAACAGCGCCAGAAAAAAAAAAGTTGAATCCATACCCTACACCCGACCCCAAGTCATAAATGACGACCACATCCCCTGTTCTATTCTCCTCCTACAGATCAAGATACCACAGCAGGACTGGCCCACACAAAGATTCGTCACAATCTTCAGTAGTTACAATGCTCACCGTAGCTAATCCTCCTTCACCAACGTCCTCGAAGTCATCATTTACATCGTCATAAAAACTCTCATTGCTATTGCAACATTGCCATTGTGTAAACTGAACGATTTCTTGTTAACCGCATTTCATAAATTTAGCATTATAAATACGAAAACAAGTTCTCAACTATTTATAGATGGTAAGGAACGCTGGAGAAGAGCAAATGATTTCTGACAACCCTTTACGTAATGTATTTGTAGTAAATTTTAGCCATACGTTTTCGATTCTTACTTCTCTCCGTAGTAAACCTCCTTCTAATTTTTTAAAAGAATACATTCAAAAACGGCAACAGCTATTGAAGTCCACCTCATGTATGGATTTTACTAACAATGAAGAAAAGTCCTTTACAGTGATCTTTAGCGACAGCCTTTTGGACACAGCAACACCTACAGGACCACATTACTGTGTTGTTTAAACTCTGTAGCTTTGCGACTGTGTACAGTAAAGGTGATGTTCTGGGAGCTCTTCAGAACGTGTTACTCGAGTAGACATGTCTGCCATGTGAAACCAAATACGCAGATCGCATTGCAACGTACCGGTACTCACGTCACATTTCGGTACCGTGTGCTCTTCACACATTTCCACCAGCAGGTGTCACCACGTCATTAAGCAGAGACAGCTGACACTCAACAGGCAGCTGAGTAATCTCATCTGTCTCTTCTGCGCTTCTCGCTGTCGCACATATGACGCCCTTTTGGACACTTAGGCTCCTGTAACTGACATCATCTTTTGTCTGCAGAGTGGTCGGGCTTTGAAGCTAAATGAAAGCACCGTCTTCGAAAAAGGATGTACGATGGCGTTTACTGATAAGACAGAAACAGAACAGTTCGTGAAGATTTATTACAAAGCGAATAGTGCATTCGGTCCAAGAGCATCTGATAACACAAATATTTTATTTACATCTAGTTCTACACTCCGCATGATGTACGACCCGTTTCTTCTCAGATTTTAGCGTTGTTCGTATATCGGAGAAAGTGGTATGTTTTTTGACACGGTCTGGACCAGGAGCTTTCTGAATTTTATACTTAAGGCTCTCCTCTAAGCACAATGTCTTTCTTGTAATGTCTCCCGTTGCAGTTTGGTGAGCACTTTTCTTTGAAACTTTTCTACCTCTTCAATCAATCCAATTGGGTAAGGGTGCGAAATCGTCTAACAGTGGTTAGCAATTGATCAAACGAGCGTTCTGTCAGCGACAGCTTTCATGCGTAAATTTAGTTCTTTAGGATTCTTACAATAAATTTAAGCTTGTCATTAATTTGTTTTACATTCCTACATGCAAGGTAACATAGGAACTGTGATCGTCCACGGAAATCGCTGAGAACTCGGTTTCATTTTTCCAGAACTAATTTCTGCTTTTCAAAAGTGACAGTCAGTACCTGGACAACGCCAGTCTTATATGGCTTACCATATGGCTCAACGTTGACAGTATTAAAAAGTTGCATGCGAGTTGCTCATCCAGATTACAGAAAACGGAATGCAAGGCATGAAAGCTACTCTGTGCCTTCTGTTCTGAATGGAGCCGTTCTTGAGCGTTTATTTTACTGTTAAACTCCAAGTATTCCGCTGTCAGAATTATGTGACTAATGAGGCAGGAGACACTATACCAAACTACAAGCACTTTTCCTTTAATAAACAGGTCATCAAACATTCGACAATAAGCAGAAAGGAAAAACTATTAAAGTTTAGGTAGATGAATAATGTGTTGTTAACTATCATATTTCAGTTTGTTACAGCCGTGTACGAATAATTACGTGTCTACAGTGGTTTCTGTTTCCTTTGCAGGGACTGCACACTCAATAAGCGAGAAAACAAGCGGACGGGCGGCAGACCACGTGGAAACGCTGTTCAAGTCCCGAAAGTGACGCGGGGGAAGACAGATTGTAAAATTCAGTGCCCAAGGTGAGTACCGAATGTACGCAACACTGGGTGTCTAGCGGGACAAGACGATTTTGCCTGAATCATTTTAACGATGTGTAACTCAAGAAACTTGTTGTCACACGAATCTTCCGTCACGTAAATGGTAAGGGTTTCGAACTAGACTCTCAAGAGAGGAAAGATGTTTATAAGTCTGTCTACGTACTTTTCTTTCTTTCTTTTACAGGCTAGACGTTTCGTGACAAATGATAAATGGTTACAACGCTTTTAAATGAGCCAGTTTTCTAGTATCTTACTTTAGGAAACATTCTGTCGAAGCCGAGGACTAGTATAGCCATGTGAAAGTCTATGAATAAAAAACTGTAGTCTAAAATATCAGTGAAATATGATGAACTGCTTTACGTTAATTACAGTTACGTGATATAAATCTCCAAGGGGCAAGCAGATTAAGAAAACAGGAACTGAAGGAACACGTTTCCCGCTTGATAATTAGCCTTCTCAACCTGTTACGTTAATTATACTCCCTGGATTTCACCGTTTAACGTCCTGGTGATTCATTAGGCTCAGCTATTAACGTATATTTGTTTATATCTGTTGTTTTTATACCAAAGAAGACACTTTCGATTAAGATCTTTGCGGACACTGCTTCATTAAAGAATTATATCATTAAATAAATAACGCTAGAGCATGATGTATTAATTCACATCAATATACATCTGATGAGCGTGTGACACAGCGTGTTGCTCATACGGTTCTACATTCTATTAAGTAAACAATAAAGCACAACTTTATGCTCTATGTATCGCGAAATTACTTTTGAGAACTTAAAAATAAAAAGTACTTGGCAATTAAGCAATCACTGCTATTAAATTAACTTCCTAACTACACTACCTCTTACTCTGAACATCAACACAGTTAAACACGAATACTCATGTAACTACACTCTAAGACAAAAAAAAGACGCACCACGAAAGAATTATTCGAATGGGACGGAAATCGATAGATATGATGTACGAGGGTCACTCCAAAAGAAATGCACACTATTTTTGTAAAAATACAGTTTTCATTCTGCTTGTGTGAAAGTTTTACAGTGTGTAGATACATCCTTCCCTTGTTTTCAAACTTAGTTCAACCTGTTCCCGTGAGTGGCGCCGTCACAGCATGTCTTCAAGGTGGCTGCTACACTTCACGTTCGTCAGAAGCAACGTGATGTCATAGAATTCCTGTGCTGTGAAAACGAGACAGTGGGAAACATCCACAAGAGGTTGAAAAAAGGTGTATGGAGATCCTGCTTTCGATCGCAGTACAGTTAGTCGGTGGGCAAGCAGGTTACGTGATGAAAGCGGGCACGGCAACATTGAGGATCGTCCTCGCAGCGGCAGGCCTCGTACTGCACACACTCCATACAATGTGCAGAGAGTTAACGAATTGGTGACTGCTAACAAACGCATCACAGTGAACGAATTGTCACGCTACGTTGGGATAGGGGAAGGAAGTGTCTGCAGAATACTGAAAGTGTTGGCGTTAAAAAAGGTTTGTGCCAGGTGGGTTCCCAGGATGTTGACAGTGGCTCACAAAGAAACAAGAAAAACGGTATGCAGCGAACTTTTGGAACAGTACGAGAATGGTGGAGATGAATTTCTTGGAAGAATTGTGACAGGTGATGAAACATGGCTCCATCATTTTTCATCAGAGACGAAGAGGCAATCAATAGAGTGGCATCGTGCAAATTCACCCAAGAAAAAAAATTCAAAACCACACCTTCTGCTGGAAAAGTTATGGCTACGGTGTTTTTAGATTCCGAAGGACTCTTGCTTGTGGACATCATGCCAAGTGGAACCACCATAAATTCTGATGCATATGTGACGACACTGGAGAAACTTCAAGCTCGACTGAGTCGTGTTCCACCACATCGGCAAAAGCAGGATTTTTTGCTGTTGCACGACAATGTACGGCCACATGTCAGCCAAAAAACCATGGAAGCCATCACAAAACTCGGATGGACAACACTTACAGTCCTGACCTGGTTCCATGTGGCTATCATCTCTTTGGGAAACTGATAGACTCTCTTCGTGGAACAAGGTTTCAAGATGATGACTCCCTTTTGCACGCTGCCAAACAGTGGCTCCAACAGGTTGGTCCAGAATTTTATCGTGCGGGTATACAGGCTCTGGTTCCAAGATGGCGTAAGGCAGTTGAGAGGGATGGAAAATATGTGGAGAAATGAAAATATTGTTCCTACAGGATGTATCTACACACTGTAAAACCTTCAAACATGTAGAATAAAAGACGGATTAAAAAAATTGTGTGCATTTCTTTTGGAGTGACCCTCGTACATGTACAGACAAACAAATGATTACGATTTCAGAAAAATTGGATGATTTATTCAAGAGACAGAGCACCACATATTGAGAAGTCAACAACGCGTTGGTCCACATTTGGCCCTCGCACAAGCAGTTATTCGGCTTGGCACTGATTGATAGAGTTGTTGGATATCCTCCTAAGGGATATAGTACCAAATTATCTCCAGTTGGCGCATTAGATCGTCAAAACCCCGAGTTGGTTACAGGGCCCTGTCCAAAATGCTCCATTACTCTACTGGGGAAAGATCCGGTGATCTTGTTGGCCAAGAAATCGTTTGGCAAGCACGAAGAGAATCAGTAGAAACTCTCGCCGTGAGCCGGAGGGCATTATTTTGCTGAAATGTAAACCCATGGAGGCTTGCCATGAAGGTCAAGAAAAGGAGTCAAAGAGTATCATCAACGTACCGCTGTGCTGTAAGGGTGTCGCTGATGACAACCATAGGGGTCGTGCTATGAAATCAAATGGCACTCCAGACAATCACTGTTGGCTGTCTGACCGTATGGCGGCCAAAAGTTAGGTTGGTAGCCACCCATGTCCCCAGAAACGTCTTCGCTGTTCGTCAGGGCTCAGTTCGAAGCGGGACCAAACACTGAATCCAGTTCTATTCCAGTCAATGAGATTCCAGGTCGAAGACGTGTCTGGAGACGCCCCAGACAGCGGTGAAATTCCAGCCTGACTGTCGCCGGCCCTACGGTCCGACAGTCAGGAGTGATGGTCTGGAGTGCCATTTGATTTCATAGCAGGACCTTTTTTGTTGTCAACCGCAACATCCTTACAGGTCTTTTTTGTTTTGTTTTAGAGTGTATTTGAAAGGTTATCAGCTAGATGTCACGCACATTTCACTCCTAAAATTAAACTCACTTTGGAGAAACAGTGCTCAATCTGAGTAAGTAAACTGTTCACCATGCAGTGTGTTGTAATGGCAGGAAAGCACATATGCTTCTGCACTTCATGCTAGCAACATAATGCACCGTAGTGACATAGAAAATAGACAGGAACTGAAGCGCTGGAAACTGTTTTTTTTATTATTTAAATAATAGCGCACATTCGTCAGTAAACCTCAGTTTGTTGATTCTCAAGCGCAAAGTCTCGTGAAAAACGCTGTTGCTGATGGATTCGAAGCGAGACAGCCGCGCCAGATTATTGTGTAGAGAAGAGCAGATCATCATTCCGAGACGCACGCAAGTCTCACTCGACCGTACTTGGCTATGGTCGTTACCCAGCGTACAGGTCTGTCGAAAGAAATAGGATAAGAAAGAAAAAGAAAAACGAAGACCTTGCCGAAGAAAATCTTCTCCAGAAGAGACGCCCGTTTCAGAAAATAGTGGCTGTTGAGTTAGGGTCGAGCTCCCAGTTCCATAAAAAGGCATTTATTGTGAAAATTAGTTTCGCGCCTCGAGGCCATTGACAAGTGAGCAGCAATTAGTTATCCTGAGGATACTTGTACGTTTTATATAGTCAGGATAATTAATTGGTTACCATCTGAGAACGGCCTAGGTGCCGAAACCGGCTGTGATCATACATGGGTATTTTATGAGACTGGAGCTGGCATTTTGTGTATAATAACATTTTCCTTCATATACCACGAAAAAAATTGTCGATTAACAAATAGTATGCTGTAGTTTATCGTGTTTGTGTCCAATGTTTTGTTGACATTCACTGACTCGGCCTACTGTCATAGGAATAGTTTATACCAGGCGGGTAACAGCTAGCACAGAAACGTACAAGCACTCATTATTTCTTCGGGCCATGCTTGAATGGAGAAACCGTAATATATGGTACAAATGGTTCAAATGGCTCTGAGCACTATGGGACTTAACATCTGAGGTCATCAGTCCCCTAGAACTTAGAACTACTTAAACCTAACTAACCTAAGGACATCACACACATCCATGCCCGAGGCAGAATTCCAGACTGTAGCGCCTAGAACCGCTCGGTCACTCCGGCCGGCTAATATATGGTACAATAATACGTAAGTATCCTATGCCTTGCACTTCACAGTAATATGCAGAATATAAATGTAGATGCAGGACATGAGAGGGCGTAGTCCCCTCAGTGCTTCGCACATATTACCTTTTTTTTTGTGAAACACTTGTCACTGTTGTATTACTGCAGTTCTCATGTAGAGAGCCGTCAAAAGGCGTTAAAGTGCAGGAGAAGTCTAAAGGAATGTAAGAACGTCGCATAACCATCTGCTTTCTTTAATCAGAGAGAGACTCATACCAGTATCTGCTTTCACTCATGATCGGTCTTTCCAAAAAGGACTCGTCGTAACAGTCGATACAATGTAGAGCCATGTTACATACCCTTGTGGTGCCGTTGTAGTATAATCGAACCTCAAATTGTGCCCATTAAGTTTTTGCTGTCGTTTTCGAGCCATGTGGCAATATTTCCTACGAGAATTTATGAGGTCCAGTGCCAAGTCAGGATGACGTTTTGCACCATCAGCGCACAATGTGTCTGCCCAGCGTTATTTTGGTTAACTTTCGGGTTTCTTTCCTTAGACATCCCTTGCGCAGCCTATGTTCGCCGTTGTATCATCTTCGGCAAGCATGCCCAAAACCTGGAAGACGATTTGTCTCGCGTTTATTTAATCCTAGATTGGCGCTGTACTGAAGCTTTTCCTGATGTCTTTAGTTGACACATGATTCATTCTAATGACATCAAGTGTCCTATGTCCTATGCAGTTTTGTTTTCCATGACATTTAGTTTATGAAGGTAAACATATGGTACCATATAGTGAGACAGGGTGAACTACGGTGTGCAAGACTTTCCGCTAAATGTACAGCCTCAGAATGACAATCGTTAGCACCTACTGGTTATCGAATAAAAAGTTATCTCCAGGGTGAAATCTACCAATCTATTACACAGCCATTTGTCCTGCAGCACGCTGGAACAACTGACCGCAGTCACAAACCGAAGTCACACAGTTTTTTGAGGTGACATGTTGCCTACCACAAACGGAAATAATTTTGCAGTAAATTCTCAGACCTCCAGACAGCCATTTATTTCCACGGAACTCCTCTCTCAAAGAGTCCGTTTATGGTACAAAAACGTCTTGTCTGAATATGGAGTAGAGAAGCTTTACACAAGTACCTTTCAAGCAGGTGTAGCGCGAGGCTTTTAGTTGCACGAAGACCAAATTTACTGACAGAAAATGACAACAGCTATTCCACTCTGTGATGGATACGTCAGCTGTGTAACATTAAGTAAGTCTCATAACATGGCGTCTGTAATAACGGCAAAGAGCAGACTCTTCATTGAGCAAAATAGCTGTTAAACAACTGTAATCAGGGAGAGAGGGTGAAATGTTTTACATTAGACAACCCTCTGTAGAAGGTGCAATCAGAAAATAAACAAAGAAACAAAATAGTTCGCTTCCAACTACTCGTATTTGTATGTATGTTAACCTGGGACCTAGAAACAACGGAGAGGCTCCGCCCCCGCCGCAGCCGCAGTAGTCCGCAATCCCACGACGACTACCGCAGTCCACTTCACCCCTCCGCCGCCCCACACCGAACCCAGGGTTATTGTGCGGTTCGGCCCCGATGGACATCTCTCCCCCCCCCCCCCCCCCCCCTCCGGGTTTGAGGCAGTGGGGCTCCAAACCGACATTCACCTGACATGAGAAAACCTGCTAAAACTGTATCCAGGCTGTACACTGGTACCGAACCATTCCTGGGTATTTCGACGTTCGGACTCGCTACGATCAGGAATTACAATGCTGTGCATAAATTACCTTTCTCTAAGAATATTTTACATTGCAGTGGATGCATGCAACAGATTGTAAGCAGCGATGGAACAAGATTCAAAAGGTGTATTAACAATAGTTTAGTTCAAATGGTTCAAATGGCTCTGAGCACTGAGGTCATCAGTCCCCTATAACTTAGAACTACTTAAACCTAACTAACCTAAGGACATCACACACATCCATGCCCGAGGCAGGATTCGAACCTGCGACCGTAGCGGTCGCGCGGTTTCAGACCGTAGCGCCTAGAACCGATTGCCAAATACCTTAGTGCATTTCTCTAAATAAACTGGACAGTGTAAGTGTGATTGGGGTTAATTTTGGTTTCGTAAGTTCTCTTTCGAACCACACAAATACGTTATGCGACTGAAACCTCATACAAAATCTTAAGAAATGTCTGTCAACACTGTCTCCTTACATGAATGAAAGTCGAGGCTTTTCACTTTTAAACACACAACAGACACGTGTTAGCTTTTAATTTATTCTGCGGAGAAACTTGATAACTGAGTGAAAAATGCACTTGCTGACGGCTATTGCCGGGAGAGATGGCACAGTGGTTTAACATCAGATTAGCATGAAGGAGAACGAAAGTCAAAACCCTCTCGACCATCCAGGTTTAGAAATTTCATGAAGTTCCTGACTCTGTTCAGGAGAGTTCTGATGGTTCATCTGAAAAGGGCACGGTTGATTTCCTTCTTTATTCTTGTCACACCTGAGCTACGTCCAGAATGACCGCAACATCGACAGGACACTAATCTCCCTTGTCTGCTCCCTTCAGACAGGTATCAGTTACTACGGATTAATCTCTTTATATTGCGATTAGTAGTTCGATGCCGTGAGACGAATAAAAAATCGGTAAAAGAACCAGTTTTAAAATACGCAAGCAACAAATCTTATGAAGCATATCCCTTACGGACATTTTATGAACCCATGGCTGTCTGTTCAACATAAGTACAGAAAATTGCAGCCAGCCACTTTTTTTAATATTCGCTCATGGAGTAAAAAAGTGACTCATTGCAGTTTCCGGTATTTATATTGCTAACAAATCTGTTTATGATTCGCTTACGTAACGACGGGTTTATCGTGTATTTACATCGGATCTGTAAATAAGGTAATACGTTGTGATTTCAGTGTTAATGTTGTAGTGTACATTAAGTCAAATACAACACGTATACTTTCCAATTGCTAAATATCATATGCCTGAAAAGAAAAGAAAAAAAGGAAGACCAAGTGCTCGAACTTAGCATAATATAGCAAAACAATACACACAAAGTAAAATACAGAATTGTCAGAGACATTAGTGTGTAAATGTTGATAGACACACGTAAGGATAATAAAAGTCCTCTGCCCTTGAACATAAGGATAGGATTTACATACTACAGAGATTAAACGAACAAAATGTCTATTAACAGGTGAAACTGATATGATAGAATTGTTTCGAATTTATTGACGAGTAAACTGATTGTTCGTTGAGAATTAGTTCTTAATTTAGAATGGACAGGTATCTTATTCTTATACACTGTACATCAGAGTGTCTTTCTTGACGTATGTTGTTGTTGGTGCAATTAGTTGTGTACATAAAATATCCCCTAAGTCCACAACGTTTGGCTCTTCAGAATGTCATTCCAGTCGCCGTAGAATCGTGTTTGATCTCAGAGAATATTTGTCCTTGCCAAAGCGTTACTCCTTAATGGTCGGAGAAATAAAAGTGATGTTACAGCAAACAGGCTCTACAGGTGTTGACATCGTACAGCGAAATACAAACTGTGACAGAGATACAAGACACTCGCCACGGACTTAATTTCCACCATAGCACGCTGTCTGACGTCAGAGGGCGCAATGCATCGTGAGGTGAGATTACGGTGACGAATGGCGGCGAGCGTGCGGACTGTTCATTAGTTGCAAACAGGTTCCAGGTCACTGCCCTGGCCGCCCTACCACACAAATCCAAGACCGGGCATTCTTTTTCTTTTCGGGAAAGCCGAACCCTAAGTCCGTCGCATGTTGTTTTCTGACACCGTTGGATCCTGCGACACGAAAAACCAATTAGAATATCAGACGATTCTGTAATGCGGCTGCTGCATAAAACGACGTTTTCGTCAGTCACAAGAAACGAAGAGCTCTTATGATGGTATTCTGATGTCAGACGCTGATCCTAGTCGAATGCGCTTTGGCACATCGTCGTTTCCGCGTTCACGTTTTGCGATGGTCCCCTCCCGCCGAAGCCACTAAACGCGCTGTGGTAGTGCAACATGGCCGAGAAGTTGTAGATTTATTTCCCGGCGGCAGAAAACGTTTTCATCTCGTCTTGCTGGTTGACAAGGGAGTGATAGACATTGTCTCCCATTACTGATCACCATATTGTGCACCAATGTTCTGGATTACCCACTAAATGTATCAATAATGTTCTGTAGAGTGACCTCTGGCCGAGCGGTTCTAGGCGCTTCAGTTTGGAACCGCGCTGCTGCTACGGTCGCAGGTTCGAATCCTACCCCCGGCATGGACGTGTGTGATGTCCTTAGGTTAGTTAGGTTTAAGTAGCTCTAGGTTTAGGGGACTGATGAGCTCAACTGTTAAGTCCCATAGTGCTTAGAGCCATTTGAACCATTTTGAAGAGTGACCTCATACGACACTCATGACGAAAGTCTATCCGTGGTATAGAACGTTCAAGCCCTTATGTTTCATATTCAAAATGTCTCTGAGCACTATGCGACTTAACTTCTGAGGTCATCAGTCGCCTAACTATCCTAAGGACATCACACACATCCATGCCCGAGGCACGATTCGAACTTGCGACTGTAGCGGTCGCTCGGCTCCAGACTGCAGGACCTAGAACCGCACGGCCACTCCGGCCGGCTTATGTTTCATATTCCACCAGGATAGGATTTATTGTTCTGTCTTACTTTCAGTACTACCTTCATCAACGCATAGACCAGCGCAGTAATACTCGTTGGTACAGTCACACATATTGTAAATGTTACACAGTAGATTAATGAAAGACTGTAGCGATCACCTTCATTAGGATCTTGTCGAGAGAAAGATTGCAGCAGAAGACATTGAGCACACGGGCTCAGCTTATCTTCTCCAATCTGCAGAAGTCATACTGTTCTAGCAGTAGTAGGTTCTTCGAAACGAAGGACAGGACACGCTATAAGTATTTAGTGGCGGAAATAATATGGGTACTAACGAGAAAGGTCGTTTGAAGGTGCGAAGGGGATCCATATGATTGCCAGGTATCATGTTCCATCGTGTTTTATAATTGTCTGTCCAAAGCAACAAATTGATTATTTTCTCGAGTGTCGATTGTTTTGGTCTACTCTACAGTTCTACCACAGGACGGGAATGTAATCCACAGGCGAGGAAATGTTTTGATTTTCGCACGAATAATTTAGTAATCGAAACTTCCTGGCAGATTAACACTGTGTGCCCGACCGAGACTCGAACTCGGGACCTTTGCCTTTCGCGGGCAAGTGCTCTACCATCTGAGCTACCGAAGCACGACTCACGCCCGGTGCTCACAGCTTTACTTCTGCCAGTATCTCGTCTCCTACCTTCCAGCCGGCACGGTAGCTCAGCGTGTTCGGTCAGAGAGCCGGTTGGCCTCTGTAATAAAAAACTGAGTGGAAGGATCAACCACCGAACTTGAACAGGATGTCTTGCGACGTCCGCAACGACCGAACACAACGATCAATAACGAACAAAATGCAAGAAAAAAAAAAGGCAAAGGTCCCGAGTTCGAGTCTCGGTCGGGCACACAGTTTTAATCTGCCAGGAAGTTTCATATCAGCGCACACTCCGCTGCAGAGTGAAAATCTCATTCTGAATTTAGTAATCATTTTACAGATTGCTCTCTGAAGTAAAACAACAAACCACCCCGAGACAACTGGTTCTTTGTGTAGTTAGTTTAAGAAACTCGATTTCTGTGGAACTGGAAATCAAATTGTTGCCCCGTAGCCTGAGAAGTGAACGTGGAACAAATTTGCAGCACTTCGAAAAAAAAGATGTACCGCTGCTATAACAATAGACCCGCTAACAGCCTGTAGAGTTGTCTGTAACTGATTATGCCCCGGAATTAAGCAGCTACAACAAAAAAGAAGAGTCGTGCAACGAAGATAGCGCTGGACTAGAATTCATTTTTGCTCTAGAATTTACCCTAATACGACAGCCAACGAATCTTGAAAACAATAACATGAAATTAATATAATTTTCGCTTATGCAACAAAGTAAACTATAACTTCGGAATGTGAGAGATCAATGATTCTTATCCTCTAGAAGGAAACGAACAGTGTGCAAGAAAAGAAAATGTCCTCTATACCACTTTTCGCTACGATAATAAATTCTTTGTTGGGACTAGTGGGGTTGATATGTCCGAGAGTGTCAGACTTGTATCTTACATGTGAGCTGCTTCGTCAGCCGCGTTTAATAAACCAAAATGACATATCACCACACTGAAAACTGTACTTTCACACTGTTGGCTACCACAAGACTCCAGTAGTGATCGACATGCAACGCTGTGGCCATCCGTACAACCAGATCTCGCAACATAAATTTCATAATAGAGTCACATAAAATGTATATTTTTCTTCGCTCCTGTGCGATATCAGGTACATGGAAAGTTTGGCAATGGCCATTAAGGATGTATTCATTTTGCCAAAAATGTGAGGAAGCTCGAGTCGCATGTCAAAGAGTGTCTCGCGTCATCTCCAGCGTGCATGCTGGACATTTAGAGAACCTGTGTATTATTGTATGTTGCTTAAGAGTGCAATGTGTGTCTCCTTTGTATGGGCCTGGAACTTCTGCAAGTAATTTTTTTGTAAACCAATGAGATTTCATGTACTCTTTCGCAGTGTTGCTAGCAACACATTTCAAAGACAGGTAAATGAAAAGATAAATGACTTCATTAAATTAATTAAAAACCCAGAGAAGCAGAAGGGACAAACAAACAAATCTCTTGTTACCCGTTGTTCACAGTAGGCCTAAATAATAGAGAAGGGGCAATCTTCACTGCAAAATAGCATTTCCAGCTTTCGCTTGCTTATTCTGCGTGACTTTGACTGTGGGATTATTTCAGCGGCCAGATAGGTTGACGTGCATCACTCAATGCATACGAGACATTCGACTGTAAATCGAGGTTAACCAGCATCACAATGAATTAACGCAGTCATTTATTGCTGCCTTGGCTGTAGGCAGTAACGTATAACCAGTTATACTGTTCAACGATCCTGCCCTGCATCTTACCAACTACATACTGTACTGTGGATGACTTCTTGCAAAACGTCTATATCCTTGGCCGGGCCTTCACGGAGTTAGCACGTCTGGGACGCTATGAATCTGCCTTCGCTCTTGCGCAAGGTAGAGTCATTCTGTCCAATATACAGCTTATTTCTGTGGTGGCCGTTCAACCTTCGACAATTCAGGACTCTGATTTGCACGGAATTCGCGCGCCTAGACTGGGCTTAGGCCGCGTTGTATCGCTAGCTCTCTTCTCTCAGCGATGCGTTGAAGAGGTTGCTTTAGACGCTAAACCCGACATGGCCATTCGTAAGAATAAATGTCACTATGGAAACCTGCCTTCGCGAGACGCTCATGGTGTTCGGAACTTCTATGTTTCGAATGTTTCTGCAATCCGTATCATCCATAGAAATGCACGAAATCTTCTTAGAGAATAAACATAAGAACAGTACGTAATAATTAATGTAGAGATTGATATAAGAACAAAATATAAGACTATGAGAATTTAAAAACACCGTAACCCTCGAAAAATCAAACACACATATATTATATAATAAATATAACCACTTGTTGTGTAACCCAGTTGTGATTTTACAGTTAATATAACGCCCTTTACCCCTAGTTTGGTGAGAAACTTTCGTGTAGTAACCTTATACGGACACAGGTAGATAAATGAAAAAAAAAAAATTAAAACGACAATCGGGTTTCGAACACGGGTTGCAAAAGGCTGAAGCCACGACCACGACCACTGTGTCACCGCCTCGATTGAACTTATCGTCCGCTAAAAGGCATGTAAATTAGGTCGGAAACTTAGACAGCCGTTTTCTCAGACATGGTCGAGTATCTATCTAGCCGAAACACTTGTTCGCTTCTTTTGACCCCATTTCCAGTGAGCGAAGTTTCTGGAACATGGGGTGGTGGCACCTGCCGTGTCCTCGTGAGGAGAGGTCCGCCGTACGAACTGACGTGTCACAGCGTCTCGACACTTCCCCACGCGGCTGCCGGTGGCTCCACCCCCGGCCGCTGGCAGCTGTGCTGCGCCTGCTGCTGGGTGCTGGCAGTCGGCCAGACGGGCGCTCGCCTACTGCCGCCTGCCGCTATAAATTTCCGCCGCGCCAGCTTTAGCGCCACCGGCCGCTAAAGCTAATTTGCCGTCCCACCTGTGAAAAATACCTGTCGCTTCTTTCTTCCGTAATACCTTTTTAAGGCTGCGGATTAAATTTCTGGAATGATATATACGCAGCAGTGCTTCGAGGTTTAACTGGACCCGCATCCATTCAGATCGTTTGTGAGAAGAAATTCATTTTGTCAACGACGCAGTACTAACTTGTACTTTGGTCCCTGCAGTTAATTATCTGAAATATCTCGATAGCGTAGGCCTATGCCGTTGAGAAACTAACGTCTCAGTCAACAGCATTGACCCCTTAACCTGCGACCACGTGTGCGACTTGTGGTCCAGTGTTCCATCCAAATATGATCATCACGAGTCTGGCCCGTGATACGTCGGTCGGGCGAAATGTAAACTGCACGGGCTTGGCCCGTGGTTCATCGGTTGGGTAAGGTCCGCGGGAAAAATAAACAACATAGTTAAACAACGTGGAACCTGCAAGAGATGCAAATTTCCATTACATGTACCTGTATGTTTCACACCGTTTGATTTGTGTAGCTGCTTTTTGTAAGAGTGATAATTATGCGATCTGTGAGTGTTTTCAGGAATTGGACATAAATGGTATTTATTTATATTATACTGTATTGTTTGCTAATAAATCTTTTGTTAGCTTGTGCTTATCTATCAGATATTTCACAAAACAAAATAAGCTGGATCTTACGCATGCACTTACGCTTCGTAAGTCGTGCGCGATAACTACAACGCCATAGCTGAGTGGATGCCAGCACGGTAGCTCAGCGTGTTCGGTCAGAGAGCCGGTTGGCCTCTGTAATAAAAAACTGAGTGGAAGGATCGACCACTGAACTTGAACAGGATGTCTTGCGACGTCCGCAACGACCAAACACAACGATAAAAAAAAAGTTGTCAGCGTTACGGATTGCCGTCCTACGGGACGGGTTCGATTCTCGGCTGGGTCGGGGATTTTCTTCGCTCAGAGACTGGGTTTTGTGCTGTCTTCATAATCATTTCATTCCCATCCGGCGCGCAGTGTGGTGTCGAATGTAATAAGACCTGCATCAAGGCGGCCCCGGGCGCTAATGACCGTAGCAGTTTTGCGCCCTAAAACCATAACAACAACCAAGGCGGCCGGACCTGCCCCGCAAGGGGCCTCCCGCCCAATGCGCCAAACGCCCATTTCTATTTCCAGTACAACGCCGGAACGATGTATCGAACTGTGGAATGTCTCGTAGGCCCGGCGATCGTGTTTACATTTTGGTCACGGGTTGAAGCAACTTGAATGGTGGGTTAAGGGGTTATATGTGGCAACAGCGTGCGTCGCTACAGTGGCTTCTAGCAAAAGCTCCAGCAACAGCCTATGAATGAAACTTAAGGAATGCAATCAGCAAAGATCAGGGTATCTCAAAAGAATTCATGCGATTTTAAAACTCTGTTTATCTTCTAGATGAATGTAGTAACTTGGGGCAAATCTTAACTTATGCATAAGACTGCGAGGTTTTGTTTTCAAAAGAATCATCCTGTTTTACAAGTATTTTACGCGCTTCACATACAACCTTAGTGTAGTATTTTACAATTAGGTTGGCAGCGGCATACCAGCTCCCACAGGACCAAGCCTAGCAAAGCTGACACTGAAGCCAATCTTAAGATCGATCACAGCTTTACGTAGGATTATAGGAAGTTCAACCGCATTCACGAATAACACGTTTTCCCTACCAGCTGATGCATAACTGCCTCTCGTAGTGAAATTACGTGGGCTACACATCGCTGTAGCACGCCGACGGCGTCCGCGGACATTCGCAAATAAAGAAAAGCGGACTGAGTATTGTATTGCATGTTAACCGGGGGCCTAGAAACGACGGAGAGGCTCCGTCACCGCCGCAGCCGCAGTGTTCTACAACCCCACGACGACTACCGCAGTGCACTTCACCTTTCCGCCGCCCCACACCGAACCACTCTTTCAGGGTTATTGCACAGTTAGGCCCCCGGTGCACCCCCTCCCCCCCACCCTTCAGGGAACGTCTCACACCAGACGAGTTTAGCCCCTATGTTTGCGTGGTAGAGTAATGGTGGTGTACGCGTACGTGGAGAACGTGTTTGCTCAGCAATCGCCGACATAGTGTAGCTCAGGCGTAATAACGGGAACCAGCCCGCATTCGTCGAGGCAGACGGAAAACCGCCTGAAAACCATCCACAGACTGGCCGGCTCACCGGACCTCGACACAAGTCCGCCGGGCGGATTCGTGCCGGGCACCAGGCGCTCCTTGCCACTCCGGAAAGCCGTGCGTTAGACCGCACGGCTAACAAGGCGGGCTGGACTGAGTATTACACGACACATACTCGACAGGAATTACGAAGATAAAGCCAGGCCACTGCGACTGCACCGAGCGAGGTGGAGCAGTGGTTAGCATACTGGACTCGCATTCGGGAGGACGACGGTTCAATCCCACGTCCGGCCATCCTGATTTAGGTTTTCCGTGATTTCCCTAAATCGCTCCAGGTTAATGTTGAGATGGTTCCTTTGAAAGGGCACGGCCGCCGACATCCTTCCCCATCCTTCCCCAATCCGACGAGACCGATGACCTCTCTGTCTGGTCTCCTCCCCCCAGACAACCAACTGCGACTGCGACCTGGCCCTGCACGAAGACGTGGGAGACCTCCAACAGATTGCCTAACGCCCTCAGATTAGTGTGGGTGTGACTTTAACGCGGCCGTGACATCAGTTCCCAAACAATGCGGCCGCCGTGTGGTCGCGCCACCTGTGAAACCCCGGCGACGCCAGACACGTGATCTGCGGCTACGGTCGCTGCGGCTGGTGACAGGTATGCGGCAGGAAGGGACCGGAGGAGCGATCCTGCGGTCCAAGGCGGCGGCGGTTGTCCGCGTCACGGCGGCAATGGCGGCGAATGGGAGCGCCCCGGCGAGCAGTCGCGCCTCCATACATATTGATGAGTCCGGGTTCAGTGGCACGTCAGGCGCGGCGCAGCAGTCGATACTCGATCGGGCTCCTAATGAACGCAGTAGCGGGCCCCAGGGGCGCCGCGCGGAATCCAGAAGGCCTACTGCTCCCAGGATAGAAGTATCCCACCGAGTGATTAATGGCAGGCACGCTTACCGTCCCGGAGAGCCACTGATACATTATTTATAAACCTGTCAATGCACAGGACAAATGTAAACATTCGATTTCGAGGCACGTGATATGAACAACAGCACTGAACCCGTCGGAAGATATTCGCCACCTCCACGTTCCGGCACTGTCGGACCACACATATGCGCTCACTGGTCATCGTGTCGTCCTCTACCAATGACGTCATTTGGCTGCAGTATGGCCGGCCGCTGTGGTCGAGCGATTCTAGCGCTTCAATCCGGAACCGCGAGGCTGCTACAGTCACAGGTTCGAATCCTGCCTCGGGCATAGATGTGTGTGATGTCCTTAGGTTAGTTAGGTTTAAGTAGTTCTAACTCTAGAGGACGACCAGTTTGGCTTTAGAAAAGGATGGGGTGCCACAGAGGCGGTTCTGAAGTTGCGGTTGATAATGAAAGCACGAGTAAGGAAAAATCAGGACACTTTCGTAGGATTTGTCTACCTGGAAAAATCTTTCAACTGTAGCATATGGTGTAAGACGTTCGAAGTTCTGAGAAAACTAAGTGTAAGCTTTAGGAAGAGACAGGTAATATACAACATGTACAAGAGCCAAGGCGAAATAATAAGAGTGGAAGACCAAAGCGAAGTGCTCGCATTGAAAAGGGCCTAAGACAGGGATGTAGTCTTTCATCCCCACTGTTCAATCTGTACATCTAAGAAGCAATGATCGAATTAAAAGGAAGATTCAGGAGTGGGATTAAAATCCAAGGCCAAAGGATATCAGTGACAAGAATCACTTATGATATTGCTACCCTCAGTATTGGGGAGAAGAGGAGTTTGTGGCACAACTTGACTATAAGAAGGGATCGGCTGGTAGGACATGTTCTGAGGCATCAAGGGATCATCAATTTAGTATTGGAGGGCAGCGTGGAGGGTAAAAATCGTAGAGGGAGACCAAGAGACGAATACACTAAGCAGATTCAGAAGGATGTAGGTTGCAGTAGGTACTGGGAGATGAAGAAGCTTGCACAGGATAGAGTAGCATGGAGAGCTGCATCAAACCAGTCTCAGGAATGAAGATCACAACAACAGCAACCCTCAGTAAAATTGAGAAGAGTTACAGAATCTGCTGAATGGAATGGACAGTCTAATGAGCACAATGTTACGTCGGCTACTGCGGGGAAGGAGAGAAGTTACGACGGCCGGTGGCAGGAATTCAAAATCACTTGTACAAAATATTTGAAGATTAATTGAACACTTCATTTCTAAAAAGAAAAGAACTAAACTTCTCGTGTGCCTCCTACATGCAAGTACTTTACTCTCTATTATTACTCTCAGAACGCAGGCTTCCTATTACTCAGTACCGATGCTCTCGAAGTTGCGACCGAACTGATTCGACCAGCGATGGACAACTGGTTACATCAGCGTTGACAGGGGGCGCTGAACTCTTGTCTTCCTGGAGGTGTGGCACTGACACATCTTTCCATTGGATTGCGGCTCAGCGCCTTCGTGGTGCCGCTTCGCGGCGATGCGGTGGCCGGTGTGAAGTCGACGCTTCAGGACTTCACATACAGAACATGGACTGAGAGTAAATTGAGGAAAGACGAAAGTATTGAAAAGTAGCAGAAATGAGAACAGCGTGAAACTTAGGATCAGGATTGATGGTCACGAAGTAGATGAAGTTAAGGAATTCTGGTATCTAGGCAGAAAAATAACCCGTGACGGACTTAGCAAGGACTAGCACTGGAAAAAAAGTACATTCCTGACCAAGACAAGTCTGCTAGTATCAAACATAGGCCTTAATTTGAGGAAAAAAATTTCTGAGAATGTACGTTTAGAGCACAGCATTGACTGTAAAGCACTGACTGTGATAAAATCGGACCTGAAGAGAATTGAAGCATTTGAGGTGTGGTGCTACAGAAGAATGTTGAAAATTAGATGGACTGATAAAGTAGGGAATGAGAACGTACTGAGCGGAATAGGTGAAGAAAGGAATATACAGAAAACACTGACAACAAGAAGGGACAGCATGATCGGACATCTGTTAAGAGGTCACGTAATAACTTCCATGGTACTGCTGTTTCATGTGGTTATGAAAGTGTGTGAAATGAAAAGAAGGGAAAGATACGGGGCTAGCACGTAACCTACTCCGCTCAACGTCTCCATCTGATGAACGGATCATTATCACTGCCTCAAGCACTATGTTAAACCATCAGATGTAACTCAAGAAAGTGGTAAATAGTGTGGAGATTAGGAACTGTTTGCTGTCACCTGTTCTACCCATGTCGATCAAGCACTATTGATGAAAATTTCTCCCATCTCACCGTTCTGGCATTATTCAGAGACATCTACTACGGAAGCACATTTCCGGAATCTGCGACGTCCAATATGATTTTGCTATGTTACTGACGGCAGAATGTTCAGTCTTCTTTTTAGATAACTGCACTTGATATGAAGACCTTTCTTTGCGGAATAGTCTATGACGTGGAGAGATAATTTGCCAGATAGGCATTCACTCGCTAACACATTAAATTACCGTTTGCGTACTGAAAATAGTGTAGGGTGTGGCTTAACGTGCTAAAGACGAATAGGTGATTAGATAAAAAGCATCACATTGGATTTTACAAAGACAAAGGAAGAAACAGGACGTGCTGTTTCTGTACCTACAGGTACACTCTGCAAGCCACCTTACAGTGTGTCAACCCCCCCTCCCCCCCCCCCCCCCCAATCTCCTTTTCTGTTCCGCTCGCCAGTGGTGTGTGGAAAGAACGATTGTTTGTCTCCGTACGAGCTGTACTCTTGCCTCGTGGTCTTTTCGCAAAATATACGTAGGAGGAAGCCATATATTAACTGACTCTTCTAGAACCGTACGCTTTCGGAAATTGAACCATAAACCTCATCGTCAAGCCTCCCTCGTAGGGTCTGCCAGTGCAGTTGGGCGACAATCTCCTTGATGCTTTCGCGCTTATTAAACGAACCTGTGACGAAACATACTGCTCTTCTTTGGATCTTCTCTGTTGCATCTATCAATCCCACCTGGACAGGGTCCCAGACTGACGAACAATAATCAATCATATATCAGTGAGTGGGCTACACTTCCTGAGGATTCATCCAATGAATCTCGGTCTGACATCGGCGTTTCCTACGATTATTTTTGTGTGGTCATTCCACTTTAAATCGCTCCGTACTCATACTCCCATTTATTTAATCAATGTGACGGCTTTCAGTGAGCGAAAATTGTGTAATCACACAATAACGGGTCTTTCTGTCTATTTATACGCAGTATGGTCGTTTGTGTATGGCCGACTGCCAATCCTTGCACCAAACATCGATCGTCTGTAAGTGGTTCTTCATTTCGTTTTAAATTAAGAATTCAGGTATGTGCTTTATTCAGCCATCGATGTAGGGAAACCGCAGAGAAACTAAACCTGGTTGGGTGGACGAGCATCTGAAGCCCTCTCCCCTCAAATTCTCTTGCAGTGCGGTAACCACAGCATCACGTGAGCCAGCTGTTAGCGTTGCCAACTGTGAAACGGATCGTGTGCTCTCGTTTCCTGGCGACGCCCACTGTGGAGCGACACCCACTCAGCCTCGTGAGCGCAGCGCAGCAAGTACTTGTAGGTAGCGGAGTGTCGTGATTCATGGGCGGCCCTGACATCTAAACGGAGGCCGCATTCTGCTGACCTGTCTTTCGTGACTAAAGCAGAGGCAGCAGTAACCAGCACACAACGCACGCTCTCTCTGTGAGGAAGGCTCAGCCCGTCCCTATTCTGTCACGCTCTATTTACTTATTAAAACCGTCATTCAACTCGTCATTCAGATCAAAACCAATTACAAAAATATTACCACTTGCATTGTTGCCGATAGAGACGGCTTCAAATTCTCCTGCACTCATTCTGTATTACATCCTCCGACGTCACCCATAACAGTGGTTGCTACGATATCTTCACGACCCATTTCGTCCTCTTCCATCTCTTCCCAGCGTCAGTGATATCACGCCAATAACACGGTACGCCATAACATTCCTTCCGTATTCCAATTTATCATTCTGCAGTGCAACTTCAGTATGTGTTACCACAAGGAAATTGAAAGACAGGGAACGGGACAGCGAACATAGTTCAGTACATTTTCTGTATTGCAAGGTAAAGCTCTTTCTCTTGTAGTGTTAACACTTGAGCAGCTGGAACGCTTGCTTTGTCTACATTTGTAATGTTCTGGTAATGGTACTGCATGCGTAAATAATATTAACATAGAATCACTTAATTACAGTCAGACTTGCAGACGTTTGCATACTGGTCCACTTATGTTCTTTACATAGCCTCAATTCTCACTGCTGCTCTCTACCTAGTCATTTTGATCGATCATCGATTAATCGATTACCAGCCACATTACATCAGCCTTACATGCGAGATAACTGACATACAGGTCCTGCACATGAAGAGCTATTGTGTTAGTAATACGAATATGACCACTAATTCTTCGTTATTGAGCACACAGTCAGCTCCGATTCATAAGCCCGATCAGGCTCGTTATGTGGTTGTAACAATAAACGCCAAGTAATTAAACAATGTACTGCTTGTGCAGGAATAATACATAACAAGTTAATTTAAAATTATTTATGTGTCACCACAGATGTGGAAGTCACTGTAATAGTACATTGTGTCCATTGACATCAGCTGAAAAGAGATAGTATGTAACACAATTCTCGTCTGCGGTAATTTGAATTATTTACAAGCCTCATTAATGGAACGAGAACAACTGGTACACTCAAAAGATTCGCATTTTGGAAAAAAAAGAAAGAGCATGACCTTGTCGCTGATTGCCGGCTTCCCTGGATCAACTTCCTTCCTACGATAAAGACAATGAATCATGTATTTTCTGATTCCAAGATTAGTGGCCAGCGTCTTTAGCACGTCGTGTAATTTCAATATTTAGGGCTAAGACTAAGAAACAATGCGAAATTGCACAGGCACGTAAAATTTGTAGTAGGTAAGGCGGATGGAAGACATAGGTTCTGGGGAAGCATAGTGCGTCTATGTAGGAAGTCACACAGAAGACCTTGTGTAACCAATTCCAGGGAATAGCTTCAGTGTTTGGAGTCCTTTCTAAGTAAGACTGAGAACAGATATCGCAAGAATTCAAATAATCGCTGCTAACAATCGTAGCCTGCCGGCATAACCAGTACGTAAGTGTAATAGAGATGTTTGGGGAACTTAAATAGAAATCTTTCGATAAAACGCGACGCCATTCTCTCGAAACGCAGTCGCTCGAAATGCATTCGAGACAGATTGAGCGACAATTCTGTTGGCAGCATAGAATATTTTCCATAGCGACTATGAGAAAAAGATAAGAGACAATAGTGAGCGCATAGTGCCTTTATTCATTTTTCCCCTCGCACAGTACGCGAATGGAACGGGGCAGATAATAGCTGCTATCGGGGAAAAAATGAAATGATCGTATGTCATTGATGGCCGTGAGTCCTCACCAGGCGAAGTTCGGCGGCCGAGGTAAAAGTCTTTTCAGTTGGCGCCACATTGGGCGGCTTGCGTGTCGATGGTAATGAAGTGGTGATGAGAACACAACACCTAGTACCCGAGCGGAGAAAATCTCCAACTCGGACGGGAAACGAACCCGGCGAGTTGTGTATCACTCAGCAGACGCTGATACCGGTACGAAGTAGCCTCCGCCGCGCACTGTACGGTGTGGGTACGAACGGAGCAGAGAATCCAGTATAAGCAACAGCGCAACCCCGTAAGTCACTGTGTGTACCCTGTGGATAATCCAGCACACACCCCAGCAGCTGGGAGACGCGCTTAAGGCGTATGGGTGCACCAGCCCATCTGGTCGCTACACACGGCAGCCACTACAGATATTAAACGGTAATCATAATGATGCGATACGAGTACACAAAAGCGATAATGGCAGTGTAAAAGAAAGAAAAGCAAAAAGCAAGGGGTGGGGGGACTTGTAGTGTAATTGGCAAGAACTCGCTTGCTGCATGGATGAGGAGCTGTGCGACTGGCTCGCAGAGGAGACGGCCATAAATCTCCGCGGATGCAGCCATTACCACGCCAGCGGCCCACCTGCTGATTACGCGCGGCACTTGTCGCCTATCCTCACCGTGATTTACGGCGAGCGTCCGTCTGATGCAGCGTAACTTGCCGCTCGTTGCTCTGGGCAAAACACTTGTTCCAAACGAGCAGTCTCATCTCCCTACCATAAACAGGCACGGCGAGACGTAGCAAAACTCTCACACTCTAGAGAAGTGATTCTGGAAATTTGCAAACAGTACTTCTAAGTTACACAGACACACACTATTCTAATCCCTATGTCGCACAAAATTTCAGTTTAGACTTTGAATATTATTATTGTTATTGTTATTTTAAAAGCATTCTATAAATCTAAAAAAAGGAATACACCCCAGATAAAAGGAAATTTGTAAATAACAATAAATAACAAGAAACTAGAGAGAAGAATCACCAGAAGAATCCCAGACCCCAATAAAACAGAAGAAGGCTATAGATTGGCGAGTAGACAAGAGACCGAACATACATCTTAAATAGTATACAACTTAGAGAAACTTCGACTGAAAATGCGAATGCCGGACACCCGACGAACTAAAGAGACCTTGGAGTAGACAGAAAGCCTTACGAACATGAAGTGGATCAACAATATTAGAAAAGACCTGAAGGTTAAGACGAGCAAACATTCAGCAACAAGCTACTCAATGGAAAGCGAACCAAGAGGTTGAGAAAGTCAAGACACGAAAAAACCGGTTGGAAGACAAAAAGAAAATGCATGTTGAGAAGACGAAATAAATGTGACACCTGAGAAAATCTCACACCAAGCAGCCTAGAGGTGTACAATAACAGTAATGGTAATAAGTTACATTAAGTAAACAGCTTTAGCCTAGAGCTGCTGAACCATATTGAGGAGAGAATAAGTTTCTTTATGAATTGGTGGAGGGAAGTGTGGAAGAGGGTGGGGGGATGAAACTTGAAGAAGGGGACCAGGAGTTGACTGTAGTAACCAGTCTCAAATGGATGTAGGTTGCAGTAGTTATGCACAGACGAAGAGTTTTATACAGGCTGTATTGACAGGTCTCTGTTGGATTCCTTTCATGTTAATTTCTTAAATCTGTTGTCATTTACGGCATAAATTCCTCTTCTAAATTTACTGTGGTGTTTCTGACTATCTGGGAGGAGACTGAGCAGTGAAACGTGTTACTTTTACACATAAACAAGAACGATCTGTCACACTACTACACTTTAAAAAAACAGTTTATATGTAATTCATGTCACACAGTCTCATACGGAACATACATCCGCTTTCTTTTACATTACTGGCCATTAAAATTGCTACACCACGAAGATGACGTGCTACAGACGCGAAATTTAACCGACAGGAAGAAGATGCTGTGATATGCAAATGATTAGCTTTTCAGAGCATTCACACAAGGTTGTCGCCGGTGGTGACGCCTACAACGTGCTGACATGAGGAACGTTTCCAACCGATTTCTCATACACAAACAGCAGTTGACCGGCGTTGCCTGGCGAAAAGTTGTAGTGACGCCTTGTGTAAGGAGGAGAAATGCGTACCATCACGTATCCGACTTTGATAAAGGTCGGATTGTAGCCTATCGCGATTGTGGTTTATCGTATCGCGACATTGCAGCTCGCGTTGGTCGAGATCCAATGACTGGTAGCAGAATATGAAATCGGTGTTTCCGGGTGGCTAATACGAAACGCCGTGCTGAATCCCAAAGGCCTCGTATCACTAGCAGTCGCGATGCCAAGCATCTTATCCGTATGGCTGTAACGGATCGTGCAGCCACGCCCTGATCCCTGAGTCAAGAGATGGAGACGTTTGCAAGACAACAACCATCTGCATGAACAGTTCGACGACGTTTGCAGCAGCATGGTCTATCAGCTCAGAGACCATGGCTGCGGTTACCCTTGACTCTGTATCACAGACAGGAGCGCCTGCGATGGTGTATTCAACGACGAACCTGGGTGCACGAATGGCAAAACATCATTTTTTCGGATGAATTTGGGTTCTGTTTACAGCATCATGATGGTCGCATCCGTGTTTTGCGACATCGCGGTGAACGCACATTGGAAGCGTGTATTCGTCATCGCCATACTGGAGTATCACCTGGCGTGATGGTATGGGGTGCCATTGGTTACACGTCTCGGTCACCTCTTGTTCGCATTGACGGCACTTTGAACAGTGGACGTTACATTTCAGATGTGTTACGACCCGTGGCTCTACCCTTCATTCGATCCCCGCGAAACCCTACATTTCAGCAGGATAATGCACGGCCGCATGTTGCAGGTCCTGTACGGTCCTTTCTGGATATAGAAAATGTTCGACTGCTGCCCTGGCCAGCACATTCTTGAGATCTCTCACCAATTGAAAATGTCTGGTGAATGGTAGCCGAGCAACTGGCTAGTCACAATACGTCAGCCACTACTCTTGATGAACTGTGGTATCGTGTTGAAGCTGCATGGGCAGCTGTACCTTACACGCCAACCAAGCTCTGTTTGACTCAATGCCCAGGCGTATCAAGGTCGTTATTACGGCCAGAGGTGGTTGTTCTGGGTACTGATTTCTCAGGGTATATGAGCCCAAATTGCGTGAAATTGTAATCACTTCTTAGTTCTAGTATAATATATTTGTCCAATGAATACGCGTTTATCATCTGCATTTCTTCTTGGTGTAGCAATTTTAATGGCCAGTAGTGTATATACTGCATATGATAAGATACTGTCATCCCCCTACCCTTCTGTGTGAGAGGATGAATGAGAAAATGTATTTCTAGTTGCATGCTGGATGGTAGCAAACAAGCCTGTCTGCTAGAGAACAGTAGGACCAACGTCGGAACAGATAGCTACGCTTTCTAAAACCAAAGAGGTTTCTATCCTTAGTATGGTCCTGTCCGTCCCTTGTCATGTTGGTATAGGAAGCTGCCCCTCTGGCCACTTCCGTTTGTATTTGTGAGCCTCCCTCAGGAAGGGATCAGGGCAGTCTGTCCACAGCGAGCGTCTGAAGTTGTAAGATCTCCGGCTAAGCGCGTGTCTGCTAAGTCCGTAGGACAATGGATTTCGTAAGTTCAGCCTAACTGAAAATTTAATCACCTTTATTTCAGGTTTAGCTCTAAAATAGCTAGTGTTATCTTAAATTGCAGCGCAGTGTAATTCTCGTGTGAAGTTCAGAATATATTCCGATAGTTGCTTTGTCACTACTTTATGAGTAAAGTGGAACCACGTGTTGATCAGTAACTCTAACTAAGATCATCAATCTTAAATGCGAATGTGCGTGAGATTATAACGTCTCGTCTTGACAATATTTTTCAATATAGCAACTTTTCTTTATGTTCAACCCACGTGGGGTGTACTTTGTGAGACCAGTACCACGTGCTCATACAATGGTTTGACCAATCAGGTTAGTAGTAAGACGATAGTAACCAGTTTGAGGTTTTTCTTTTGTAAATTGCTTTTCGATCTAATTTATTTTAATTATAAAAAATATTGTGGAGTTACACTCTTTGTGTAAACCAAGTTGACCACGTGAAGCATATGGTGTAATCATCAAAGTAGCCCTCAGCTATTCTTTTTGGGCAAATTTCGCAGAGAGTTAGTATGAATTTAGTATACCAGTGTGTGGTAATTTCATGACGGACAGGATTGCGCTACGAACGTAACTTATTTGGGTGAAAATTGAATCGGTTGGTTGTGGTTAATTTCTTCTTGCATATGTTTCAACGTTCTTTGTGTGTTATTTTATGAATGCAGTGTTGTATGCAGTGTCCCAATCTTGGCTCCATATTTGATGTGTTCTGTAAGATTACAAACTCACATTTTCACAATCCTAAATAAGGCACCAGTTTAGTTATGAATCAAGTTTAATAAGATGAAATTTCAATGATCAATGTTAAAATAAATTTCCAAATATAAACTGATTTATTTCTTTTTATTTAAATTCTCTTTTATATATATATATATATATATCACCGGTTGTCGTATGACTATTAAAAGATTATAATTAATGTTAGTCTGGTTGGGAATTTGGTAAGTTAGACTGGATACCTGGTGAAACAGTTGCTCACTAAGGCAAGGTTAACTTCCCCAGACAGCTCACAGCTTTTACCCAGCTTTTATTGTCTATCAGCACCGCTTTCATAGCAAATTAAACCGACAATGTTACACATGGCGACCCTGTTCTGTGATTCCGCTAGACTCTGCAATCTCTGAAACGTTAGATTGCGAGAGTTGTATAATCTTAATTTTTTTCCCTGCAGCGCTCAAACAACTTCTGCGATGTTTCTGAGCAGACTTTCAAAAGATTCACGGCGTTGTTGAGCGGCGTTGAGTTGTTTGTCTTGTTTTGTTTTCTATATTTGTGTGTTTTATAAGTATGTGTTTTTTTTCTCGCTTGTAAATTGCATTGACTTCGATCATAGACATAAATTTGATGTGCGTGTGAAAAAGTGCGTACTAAGTTGGGTACCTTTCGTGTGACTGCCGTAATTTTTGCGGGATACATTTATTCTGATTAGTGTGTTGCGAACCGGGCATAAATTGAACTAATGCAGACTCGTAACCAAGCTAAAAGTAGGCGGTCCAACAACTTAAGCAACATGGACCATGGGGATAGTTTGATTTCGAATATTAACACGCCGGACGGTTCCGAAAATGCAATGGGGAATACTTCAGAGGAAATGCAAAACAGGACGAACGGGCTCACATCAGAGCCAGAAATTAGTTTGCCTCCAACTAACCAAATTGATTTGGCAGAACTCATGAAAGCCTTATTGCAACAAAATAAAGAAAATGCAGAGAAATCTGAAAAATCGATCCGAGAGCTAGGCGAACAAATGACGCAGAAATCTGAAAAATCGATCCGCAAGCTAGGTAAACAAATGAGGCAGAAATAAAAAAATCGTTCCGAGAACAAAAAGAATCATCCGAAAAATCGATCCGAGAGCTAAGCGAACAAATAGACGAAAAACTAATCCGGCAGACAAATAAAGTCGACAAGTAGATGCAGAGAGAGTCCAATGATATTTCACAAAGAATAAACAATCTGGCAAGTGAAATAAAAAGTTATATTATGAAAGAATTAGGCCGTACATTTGAACAAATCGATGATCGTCTGCAAGCCTTAGAACAGAGCAAGCGGAGTCGCGATGCGGAATCGAAAGAGAGCGCAGAACAGCTACTTAGGAATTTCCAAGCGCTGAGAGAAGAATGCCAAAGGGAACGCCAGCAGGTACTCTCGAGGGTCCAGGAGGTGGAAACGCATTGTCCCGCGTCCGTTAGCAACACAGTAGCGGACAACAGTCAAGCGATTCATGCACTCGAACAGCAAGTAGAACAATTGAAGCAAACTGGGGCGGAGGACAACAGACAAATACATGATAATATTGCGGCACTAGCGGACATCGTAGGCACGATGAAGGTGACGGAAAGCGAGAACAATACTACACCGGTAGCGGTCGCAGAGACCAAAGAAGTGCGTTCGCTTCTTAGATTTCAGAAGGGACAGTTCGAAGTGAACAGGCGGCACAAAGCTGTAACAGGCGAATTACAAGAACGCGTGGCGCATCTGGAAAACCGCATGGCGTGTGATTCCGAACTCGCCAATAGCACTAAAAATAGCTGTACGAACAGTGCAGAGAGGGACTCCGGCCACGAGGGAGATTTTGACGACAGGGAAGAATGTATTTTGAGGGGCAGACATGAGAAAAATAGAAACATTCAAGGGCCTCGCCGGGAGGAAATACGGGGATTTGATTTCAAACATTTCCTTACGGTGAGAAAGTTTGAGATATTTCGAAATTCGCAAAAAGGAATACATCCACGAGCATGGCTCGAGCAATTTGAGTTTTGTCTTCCCCCCGACTGGGCAAGTTCACATAAGATAGAATAAATGTGTGGCTCTTTGGAAGGCGAACCGGCGATTCGCATGAGGTCGGCAGCGCGTCACTGCAACTCCACTTGGGAGTTTCGACAAGCCTTTCTGTCCGCCTATTGGTCGGAAGCGGCACAAGATAGGGTCAAACATGGCATAATTATGCTGCCAAATTTGAACCAGTCTGGTTTCGGCAGCCCAGCACGCCTATTCGACCACATGCTGCAGGCAAATCAATTTTTATACGACCCATACGGGCCTGCGGAACTAATTAGGATATGCATCACCAAATTGCCGATGCACTTGCGCCATGGCATTCTTGCGGGACGATGCAAAGAGGACATGGAAACGTTTAAGACACTTCTCCAAGAGTTGGAATACAATACAGGAGAATGCCCGCCTAATCAGGCACAATTTTTTGACTGCGATGTTTGGTAGGGATATTGAATGCTGGTCCATGAGCTTTAATTGCCTCTCCATTCGATAAAAAGTCTGGTTTTTGAAGTTCCCCGTAGGATTCACAAAACTAAACAACAGGACAGCGAATACTGTTAAGAGGCAGTACTTTCGCTCCCTACTTACAGATTGTTGCTTTGGAGTTGTATATCAACCTGGTAAGGAAGTTTCTCCGTAGGGGATGGTCTTTGGTAGCCATGTATCGACTTTCAGATTCCATTGAAGACACAGGCGACTCTCATAACGTGTGTCAGTTTGCACGACACTGGCCTCCCCGGTGAAGTATTTGTTACATTAGTGGCTCAATATTTTCCACAACCGAAAGACTGATTCCAAAAGTTCTACTAGTTAACTTAGCTGATGATGTTCATACCATTGACTTCTTACGTGGTGTGGGACCCCTCCCCCCCCCCCCCCTTCATTTGGGATTAGCACAGTGCTCCATTATTCTATGTCTCCATATGACTCTCAGATGACTTGAAAATTTTCTGTCGCGAATATGAAAAGCACAAACTTTAGTTTCTGTGGGATATTACCTGATTTTTGTGCACTGCTGGTTTAAGCGTCCAAATATTTCAAAAGTTTTCTGTTCCACCACGTCAAAGGTGTTCGTCTCTGGGCACAGGCTGGTCATTCGCGTACGTTTCAAATAAAGCAGGAGCGGGCACAATTCTTTGTGATAAACTACTCTCTTTAATTCCGCCACTTACTTCGCCTTCTCTGAAATTCAGCGATAAGAACTTGCGGTTGTATAGATATTCCGGATAGTATGGATCAGTTTAAAATCCCTCGTCATTTCGTGCGATTTCAGGAGCAGTCTTTGAAGGATGTTGTCATGTGTAGCTGACAGATCTATAATATCTGACACGCTTATAATCATTCTGTTATCGTATACATTCTGACGCTGACGGTTTCACTTTCTTAGGCTGTCATCTACTCAGTTGAATCACATCGCATCGAAGACCGTTAATGAAGCACATCGCACCACTCCAAATGCAGCCCGTGGCATGAAGTATCTTTACCACTCCACGGGCGACAAAGTTGGCAACGGAAATGCAGATTTCCGTCAGATGCCGATGGCAGTCGTGCGGGATCCGGCTGACTAAATGTGTAAAATCTAAGCAAAAGCCTAATGAATCCATTACACATACTGAATTTGGAGAATTACATGAAACAATGGAATAAATGAAACATTATACTGAACTGCTTCGTGGTATTTCAGCGGAATCGGGAAAGAAAATGATCTGTCAGTCCTTGGTAAATCGATGACTGAACGGAACAAAGGTTGCAGTTTTCGTTACCTGACCAGTCATTTCTAGTCTCATTGTTACACCTACAACAAAGTCGTATCAGGAATCTACGACTTGTGATAACATGAATTGTGGCAAAACGGTTAAAGGGGTTGTCTCCGGTTTGAACTCCGAGTGCGTTCTGTTTTATATTATTTGAAACAACATAGACTCATAATGAAAATGAAACATCAACATGAAAAAAATTATCCTAATTTTAAATTTACTAGACTTTCCAATGTTTTCAACTAACTTTCAGTATGCTATTGCTCCCACATGGATAGGAATATTGTGGAGTTAGCAGCATACGTTGTGTTTTGTTTCTGGGATGTTCTTTCAGTTTATCTGACAATACTATATGTGATAGTCATATGACTGACAGTCATATTTTAAAGTTTTAACTTGATCGCAATCTACATAATTCTAACGAATAACGCAGCAAAGCGGCTAAATGAGCACACAGTCATTCGTCAACTCCGAAACGACTCGAACAGTTACGCAGATACATCTGCTTAATTATTTCTGTTAAGGAAGCCTTAAATGGTGCAGCGGTGCGTAAAATTAGCCTAATGAATTAGTAGTTAATAAATTAAACTGATACTTTTATGAATAAGTATTCCATCTCACGTTCTGCAGACAGCAGTACAGAAACAATAGCCAATAAAACACGGTGCTGGGAGCCGTACATCAAAGTTTTGTTCGGGCTGCACTCTGCAGCGTTGGCCAAACAAAGCGGGCCCCGCATGGTGAGATGGAAGATCCGCAGACAGCTCCAGGCAGAGCTAATTTGCAACTATATCGGGCTGGGGATCGGGTGCCCCGACCTGTTCGCTAGACTGTAATTTCGCTGTGCGAATATATAGCGGTGCGCAGTTCGCCCGGACAGTATATGATCAAAAAGAGTTAGCACGACCGCGTCCGCTGAGGAGACAACGAATTACGCGCTGCCGTTCGCCATCTCTGCGCAGGGCTCTAATTGTATCGCAGCGCTGCCGCCTGCCGCCTGCCGCTAGCCACAGCGATTACCATGTTACGGGATCGCGCCAGGCGCTCACCGTTACCCGGGTAAAGCCCCTACTTTACCCCTGCGCCTGGCCTCGCCCACTTCCGCGTGGTTTGGCGCGACGGACTTCGAGTGTCGCTCACCGCTCATAGTCAATCTGGTATGTTCTACTCAGCGGTGTTAGCTGTTACTTCGCTCAGATATCGTGAACAGTGTCAGAGTTAAGACAACACAAATCACGGTCCACAAAAAGTGTGCCTTCCTTCACAGATCCCCTACATCTTCCAGTACAGAGTAGTAAAACACATGCATCAACTACACTGAAGCGCCAAAGAAAGTGACATAGGTATGTGTATTCAGATGCAGAGATATGTAAACAGACAGAATACGGCACTGCGGTCCGCAACGCCTATATAAGACAACAAGTGTTTGGTGCAGTTGTTACATCGGATACTGCTGCAACAATGGCAGATTATCAAAATTTAAGTGAGTTTGAACGTAGTGTTTTAGCCAGCGCACGAGCGATGGGACACAGCGTCTCCGAGGTAGCGATGAAGTGGGGATTTTCCCGTACGACCATTTCACGAGTGTACCGTGAATATCAGCAATGCAGTAAAACATCAAATCTCCGACATCGCTGCAACCGGAAAAAGATCCTGTAAAAACGGGGAGAGTGAAGAGAACCGTTCAACGTCACAGAAATGCAACCCTTCCGCAAATTGCTGCAGATTTAAAAAATGTTCAGATGAGTGTGAATTCCTATGGGACAAAACTGCTGAGGTCATCAGTCCCTAAGCTTACACACTACCTAATGTAACTTAAACTAACTTACGCTAAGCCGGCCTGGGTGGTCGAGCGGTTCTAGGCGCTACAGTCTGGAACCGCGCGACCGCCACGGTCGCAGGTTCGAATCCTGCCTCGGGCATGGATGTGTATGATGTCCTTAGGTTAGTTAGGTTTAAGTAGTTCTAAGTTCTAGGGGACTGATGACCTCAGACGTTAAGTCCCATAGTGCTCGGAGCCATTTGAACTATTTCGACTTACGCTAAGTACAACACACAAACCTATGCCCGAGGGAGGATACGAACCTCCGACGGGGGCAGCCGCGTGAAACGTTAACAGGCCCCCCAGACCGCGCGGCTACACCGAGCGGCGCAGATTTCAGTGCTAGTCCATCGGCAAGGGTCAGCGTGAGAACCATTCAACGAAACATCATCGATATGGGCTTTCGGAGCCGAAGCCCCGCCCGTGTTCCCTTGATGACAGCACGACACAAAGCTTTACACACCTTGCCTGGGCCCATCAACACCGAGGCTCTGAGCACTATGGGACTCAACTGCTGTGGTCATAAGTCCCCTAGAACTTAGAACTACTTAAACCTAACTAACCTAAGGACATCACACACATCCATGCCCGAGGCAGGATTCGAACCTGCGACCGTAGCGGTCGTGCGGTTCCAGACTGCAGCGCCTTTAACCGCTCGGCCACTCCGGCCGGCATCAACACCGACATCGGACTGTTGATGACTGGAAACACGTTGCCTGGTCGGACGAGTCTCGTTTCAAGTTGTATCGAGCGGATGGACGCATACGGGTATGGAGACAACCTCATGAATCCATGGACCCTGCATGTCAGCAGGGGACTGGTAAAGCTGGTGGAGGCTCTGTAATGGTGTGGGGCGTGTGCAGTTGGAGTAATATGGGACTCCTGATACGTCTAGATACGACTCTGACAGGTGACACGTACGTAAGCATCCTGTCTGATCACCAGCACCCATTCATGTCCGTTGTGCATTCCGACGGACTTGGGCAATTCTAGCAGAACAATGCGACACCCCACACTCCCGGAATTGCTACAGAGTGGCTCCAGAGTTTAAACTGGCCACCAGACTCTCCAGAAATGAACAGTATTGAGCACATCTGGGATGCCTTGCAAGTGCTCTTCAGCAGAGATCTCCACCCCGTCGTACTCTTACGGATTTATAGACAGCCCTACAGGATTCATGGTGTTAATTCCCTTCAGTATTCCTTCAGACATTAGTCGAGTGCATGCCACGTCGTGCTGCGGCACTTTTACATGCTTGCGGGGGCCCTACACGATATTAGGCAGGTGTACCAGTTTCTTTGGCTCCTCAGTGTATAAGGACATTTTACTTCCAGTATTTCTTGGAGGCAACACCAATCGCACAAAACATATATTTATGTCTGCAAACGTTCATCGTACACGGAAGGGGGTATTTTCACCGTTTTTTGCTTCCGTTCCTGTCACACTCAGAAAGAAATGGCAAAATAATGAGTGTCAGTATGCTTTCCTTCGCTTCTTAATTTCTAGTTGGTAGTTCGTATGATTCGTAAGCGACACGTACGATTGGATTAGCAGTTTATTAGTCTGTCTTGAATGTTGTTTCTTTTAGCTTGCCCGACGTCGTCAGCAGCTTAAGGGAATTGCCTGAATAGCTCTTTCACAACATCTGGCCGATTTCCATATCAAACTCTCGACATAGTAACTTGTTTTCTTATTGTCTCATATGACAATGTCGGCGGGACGTTAAACTCCAGTCTCCCTTCCTCTAAATATTCGTTTTTAGACCTCTTATTATAAGCATCTCCGTAAAATTGTTGCCCTGACTGAACTGACCGGTTATTAGTCATCGATCTCATTCCCCAGTCCGACACCTTGTTAATCTCTCGAGTTAAACGTTTGGCAAAAGAAGGCGACGAAAGTACTAAATGTCTGACCGAAGTCTGTCACCGCAGCGCAGTTTCACTTTTGTCGACAAGTAAACAGAGCACAGCATTACTGAATGTACACAGTGCCGACATACTTCTGACCCACATTTACCGTTTCGATAAGACCAGCTTGCAGATCGTTTGCACCAGAATTCAGCTGCAGATTACTTACAGGCCTTGGACAAAAATATGGAAAGAGCATTAACACCCCTAATACGGTGCAGAGAACTCATTGGCATTCAAAACGGCTTCCAGTCGCCTCGGAATGAATAAATACATGTCCTGTATGGTTTTCAAGGGAATATTACACCATCCTTCCTGCAATACAGTGGCAATTTCACGCAGCGTTGATAGAAGTGGCTAGCGATCACGCAATCTTCTCTCCAATGTAGGCCAAAGGGTCCAATAATACTGAGGTCAGGTCACTGTTGTGGCCAGGGGAGATGCGACACTTCATCCTCGTGCTCACAAAACCAGTCCGCGACGAAGTGGGCTACAACAGGGACCCTTTCGTATCGGAATATAGCATCACCAAAAATGGTTCAAATGGCTCTGAGCAATATGGGACTTAACTGCTGAGGTCATCAGTCCCCTAGGACTTAGAACTACTTAAACCTAACTAACCTAAGGACATCACACACAACCATGCCCGAGGCAGGATTCGAACCTGCGACCGTAGCGGTCGCGCGGTTCCAGACTGCAGCGCCTAGAACCGCTCGGCCACTCCGGCCGGCTATATAGCATCACCATTGGAGTACAAACTTTGTACTATGGGATGGGTCTGATCAGCCAAAGCTGTCAAGTAAACCTTGGCAGTAATGCAGCCTTACAGCGTAATCATAGGGTCTGTGGAATACCGCGATACGGCTGCCCCAAACATCAACAAATAGCCGCCATTTTCACTATTGGGACCTAAATTCGATCCGAAGTCGGAAACAGTGTGAAACAAGACTTATCCGACCAAATGACATTCTTCCATTGCTCCATAGTGCAGATTTTATAGTTTCATTACCCTGTTTTTGCTGTTACTGACATTTGCACATATGATAAGTGGATTTCGAATTCACGCTCGCCATGCACTTCCCTACTTATGGTATTCCTTTCGCGTTGTTTTGAGCTGATAGAGTTCGCGAATGCGACATTCAGTTCTGCAGTGACATTTGCAGCTGTCGTCCTCTTATTTCTCGTCACCTTCCCCTTCAGCGACGGTCTGTCACTATCAAACACATACTTTCACCCGCGTTGTGACTTAACAGATGATGTTTTTCCATTTTCCCTGTATGCGATATTAATCTTCGATACGGTGCTTCTTGAAACACAAACACTTCGGCTACCTAGGTTACAGAACCAACACCACCCCACCCCCCCAACCCCTTCATCATACCAGCATTAACAATTTTCCCACGTTCGAATTCACTTAGGTCCGACATAATACACTCACAACTACGCAGGACACTGTTATCACCACGACCTACACTTGCATCTTATTGAGAACACTGCACAGATGTCGTTGCGTGGTCATATATAACAGCGCAACTTGCAAGCTTGACTAGCACCTGCAGTTATGTTCAAGCATGCAGCTCTCGCGTGTTTCTATACTTTTATCCAAGCACTGAACGTCATATGAAGTGTAGAGTGGAATAGATCAGGAGTCCACTACACGCAGGAGGACGCTACACGGGTAGCCTGGGCAGTGTGGCGTGGACTGCACGGTTTTTTAGGGTAGAGGGTCTCGGGGAAACACAAAAAAGAGTTTCAAAGGGTGCAGGGCGAACACAGGAAGAACGTAGATGCAGGAACCATCGGTAAAACAGTTGTAAATTGTCGTAGCTGTGTAGGGAATGTACCAGAGCTCCAAGCGCTAATGGAAAGCACTGATGCTTAGTTAGTTAGGTTAGGTTAGTGTTTAACGTCCCGTCGACAACGAGGTCATTAGAGACGGAGCGCAAGCTCGGTTTAGGGAAGGATTGGGAAGGAAATCGGCCGTGCCCTTTCAAAGGAACCATCCCGGCATTTGCCTGAAACGATGTAGGGAAATCACGGAAAACCTAAATCAGGATGGCTGGAGACGGGATTGAACCGTCGTCCTCCCGAATGCGAGTCCAGTGTGCTACCACTGCGCCACCTCGCTCGGTACAGCACTGATGCTCAAATCTTTATAGACACTGAAAGCTGGCTAAAGCCGGAGATAAGTTCAGTCGAAATTTTTGCGAAGAACCTAACGGTGTTCCGAAAGGATAGGCTAAACACAGTTGGCGGTGGCGTGTTGTTTCTCTTAGAAGTAGTTTACCTTCTCGTAAAATTGAAGTAGATAGTTCCTGCAAGTTAGTATGAGCAGAGATCATTCTTGGGGACCGGAATAAAATAATAATTGCATCCTTTTACCGACCTCCCCATTCAGATGATGCAGTTGCTGAAAGGTTCAAAGAAAAACTTGAGTTTGATTTCAAACACGAACAGGCTCGTACAATTATATTGACTTCAAAAATTACCCTCGATATGTTGGCGAAAATGGGAGACAGTCTGAGCAGCGTCTTGGGTTGTTTGCAGATGACGCTGTGGTTTATCGACTATTAAAGACATCAGAAGATCAAAACAAATTGCAAAACGATTTAGTAAAGATATGTATATTGTGCGAAAATTGGCAACTGATCCTAAATAACGAAAATGGTGAGGTCATCCGCAAGTACGCTAAAAGGAATCGGTTAAACTTCGGTTACACGATAAATCAGTCAAATCTAAAGGCCGTAAATTCAACTAAATACCAAGGAATTACAATTATGAACAATTTAAATTGAAAGGACCACATAGAAAATGTTATGGGGAAGGCTAACCAAAGATTGCGTTTTATTGACAATACACTTAGGAAATGTAACAAATCTACTAAAGAGACTGCCTACACTACGCTTGTCCCCCCCTCATTTAGAATACAGCTGCGCGGTGTGGTATCCTTACCAGGTAGGACTTGTCAGAGAACATCGAAAAAGTTCAAAGAAGGACAGCACACTTTGTATTATCGCGAAATGGCGGAGAGAGTGTCACTGAAAAGATACAGGATTTGGGGTGGACATCATTAAAACAAAGGAGTTTCCGTTGCGGCGGAATCTTGTCACGAAATTTCAATCACCAACTTTCTGCTGCGAATGCGAAAATATTTTTTTGACGCCGAACTACATAGGGAGAAACGATCACCACGATAAATAAGGGAAAACAGGAGCTCGTACGGAAAGATAAAGGAGTTCATTATTTCCGCGCGCTATACCAGATTGGAATAATAGATAACTGTGATGGTGGTTCGATGAACCCTCTGCCAGGCACTTAAATGTGATTTGCAAAGTATCCATGTAGATGTAGATGGAAATTTCCAAATGTGGCAAATGAGTTTACCGCTCTAACTGGTTCTTGACTCTTGCTGACAGTGAGACATATTGTGGATATTTTGTATGACACCATATAACGACCTAAAACATTATAAAACTGGAGACCCTTGCTGAAACATTCTGTGTATTAGACAACAATTAATATTACGAGGTGCATTCAAGTTCTAAGGCCTCCAATTTTTTTTCTCCGGACTGGAAAGAGATAGAAACATGTGCATTGTTTTAAAACGAGGCCTCGTTCATTGTCCATACGTCCCAGAGGTGGCAGCACCGTACGGCAGATGGAATTTTACCGCCAGCGGCGAGAATGAGAACTGTTTTAAATACTTAAAATGGCGACGTTTTCCTTACTTGAATAGCGTGCAATCATTCGTTTTCTCAATTTGCGTGGTGTGAAACCAATTGAAATTCATCGACAGTTGAAGGAGACATGTGGTGATGGAGTTATGGATGTGTCGAAAGTGTGCTCGTGGGTGCGACAGTTTAATGAAGGCAGAACATCGTGTGACAACAAACCGAAACAACATCGGGCTCGCACAAGCCGGTCTGACGACATGATCGAGAAAGTGGAGAGAATTGTTTTGGGGGATCGCCGAATGACTGTTGAACAGATCGCCTCCAGAGTTGGCATTTCTGTGGGTTCTGTGCACAAAATCCTGCATGACGACCTGAAAATACGAAAAGTGTCATCCAGGTGGGTGCCACGAATTCTGACGGACGACCACATGGCTGCCCGTGTGGCATGTTGCCAAGCAATGTTGACGCGCAACGACAGCATGAATGGGACTTTCTTTTCGTCGGTTGTGACGTGGATGCCATTTTTCAATCCAGAAACAAAGCGCCAGTCAGCTCAATGGAAGCACACAGATTCACTGCCACCAAAAAAATTTCGGGTAACCGCCAGTGCTGAAAAAATGATGGTGTCCATGTTCTAGGACAGCGAGGGTGTAATCCTTACCCATTGCGTTCCAAAGGGCACTACGGTAACAGGTGCATCCTACGAAAATGTTTTGAAGAACAAATTCCTTCCTGCATTGCAACAAAAACGTCCGGGAAGGGCTGCGCGTGTGCTGTTTCACCAAGACAACGCACCCGCACATCGAGCTAACGTTACGCAACAGTTTCTTCGTGATAACAACTTTGAAGTGATTCCTCATGCTCCCTACTCACCTGACCTGGCTCCTGGTGACTTTTGGCTTTTTCCAACAATGAAAGACACTCTCCGTGGCCGCACATTCACAAGCCGTGCTGCTATTGCCTCAGCGATTTTCCAGTGGTCAAAACAGACTCCTAAAGAAGCCTTCGCCGCTGCCATGGAATCATGGCGTCAGCGTTGTGAAAAATGTGTACGTCTGCAGGGCGATTACGTCGAGAAGTAACGCCAGTTACATCGAATTCGGGTGAGTAGTTAATTAGAAAAAAAATCGGAGGCCTTATAACTTGAACGCACCTCGTACAGTGTGTCTCGTGTGCTGCACATTACTAGTGAAATGTCATAATACCAGAAAACCGTCCTTTACAGACTGTATATTAAAAATAAAATATGATGTCAAAAATCTTGTTTCACAAGATTTTATACCGATTTCGCATTCCTGGCACAAAGGGAAATGTTTGTCAACTTCGGGTGCTGAACACGTTTCCTGATCCTCTCGCATATAGCAGGCAGATTTTTGTGCCTGCGATCAGTCACGAAGCGCAGTGTGTCCGGAATATCAGATCAGGGACACCTGGCCGCCCCCCTCTGAACAAATGCCAGTGATCGGTGTGAACTCGCCGGCGCGGCGCGGTCGCTGACCAGAATGCGTGAGCGCCCGTGTCCCCAGTCCGCGACCCGCAACCGGCTGTTCACGTTGTGGTCTGCCGTCAGCCGTTTAGCGCCGTGGTCTGGTGCAAATTGCGATACGCCAAGGATTGCCACCGTTTGGGAATAATTTCTAGCACCGTGGTATCCTACAACTCAAAGCAATGAATGTCCTGAATCATTATTCATCAAAAGGAAACGACCACGTTAGTGAGGATATGCGTAAAATTTCCAGCAGCCTTGTATAAAAAGTAGTGAATGTGCACTTTGCAAAACTCTCTTATAATTTGGGAATGATATGGTGTTGCAATCGCCTGGTCAGTTTCTTTTTCTCAGGAGGATCACCGTATTGTGTACCAAGCACATCTAATCCCTTCACATCTGCGCCTGTTATCCGAAAAAATGTAATGGACTGCCAGCGACATTCTATGTCGTTGTCAGAGATTAACAGCAGCCTGACTGTCCCATGCGTAGGCTATCTTTAACACCACAACACAAACGGCTTTGTTGTGTGCGACTTCGCACACAACGGTAAGGGGCGGTGGGATACTGAGTGGTGCGGCAAGTGTTGTCGTAGGAAAGCTGGACGGGAGCAAAAACGATTAGCGAACAACTTAACACGGCCAACAGGTGATTTACTTAACTCGTATTTCTCCAAGCGTACGAAGACTCATTACAAAAAATGTACCAAAAACAGAGTCTAGCTCAAACAATAGCAACAACGATGAGGCTCTCTGAACTAAAGAAGGAACGACGGTATCGGAGCCACAAATAGGCAGCGTCTGCATAGTGTCACGTAGCGAAGGGGCTCGAAGTGCGAGTGGACTACAGTTGGCGGCAAAGGGCGCTTATAGTCCAGAGCCACTGGAGGCGTGGCTTAGCGAGTCTGCTGCATTTAGTCAGCCGGATCCCGCACGACTGCCATCGGCATCTGACGGAAATCTGCATTTCCGTTGCCAACTTTGTCCCCCGTGGAGTAGTAAAGATACTTCATGCCACGGGCTGCATTTGGAGTGGTGCGATGTCTGGGAAGCATGGCGCGCTGGTGAATAGCATCTCATTGTGTTCAGCAATGATCGTGGTTCTGCACTAACCCAGATGATCATTTTCGGCGACTATGGCGGCGACCTGGGCATAGGCCCCATCCTTCTAATGTTTTGTAGAGGCACAGAGGTGTTACTCCTCGCATCAGGGTGTCGGCAGCCATTGGATATGACTTCGGGTCACAGCTGGTGGTGACTGAGGGGACTCTAGCATCACTACGGTGCATCACGAACATCTTACATCCTTTTGTCTTACCACGCATGAGACACTATAGTGGTGCCATTTTCCAACAGGACAATGCTTGTCATGTTGATAAATCGGTTTTTTGCCGGTTACTCGCGGCCTGAGCTCGGCCTGCAACCCAGCACTCGATCTTCTGAAGACGCAATGTAGACAACATCCAGACCCGAAGTGACACAAGTATAAGGATGGAATTAGAGATGACAGCCCAGTACATGTAACTAAGGACGTACGTGAAATAGCACCTCAGACAACAGACAAAGTATCTGAGGACGCTCTTCCGAGTCTCGAGCGACGATTTGAACACAATCGGCCTGAAAATGACTCTGTAGCCGCTCCTGGAGGGGCAGGAACTTCGGACGGAACGCCTAACACCACACAGCACGGTAACAGAACGACCTAATTCACAGAAGGACTCAAATGGCGACAACCGGAAGATAAAACGTCTAGCACAGCTTGGACGCCATTCAGAGCTTAATTGAGCAATATTAACAACGGATAATAACCACAAAGTACGCGCACAGCGTTCGGAACAGCCACGGCTAGAAGAAAATGCTACATCCGTTGCTATTGGTCGGCGCACACCACGGACAGAGCGCCAGATGCGGCGCGGACCGCAAAGAGAGCGCCTAGCACAACATAGGCATAAATACTGGACTCGTTCCACACTGGAATCAGTATCAGGCAGCACCTGAAGAAGACTGCGAATCACGCAGTTGATATGTCGTGCAGGAAAGGCGCGAATAACCGGCAGAAACCCGATTAATCAACATGACAACGCCTCGCCGGGAAAGCTTGAGGAAGGATGATGCTTGTCCACACATGCCACATGTCACTGTGAACTGTTTGAGTTTCACACCTGCGGCCAACAAGATCCTCAGATCCCTCCATGACAGAACACGTGTGGGCCCAGCTCGTATGTCAATACCGTCCCAGTGCCAGCGTCCAAGATATCGAGGACCAGTTGCAAGCATTACGGATGAGCTTGTCTCAGGAAAGGATACAACGTCTTTAAGACACCCTGTTCAACCGAATCAGTCGATGGTTCCAGGCCAGGGGGCGAAACGTCTTACTCATAAGTGGGCTCTTACTGCCAAGTTGCTTTTAAATTCGACTCGATTTTGTGACCGCCGAAATAGCTGCATTTTCCCTCATAGCCAATGAATTTTAATTTCGCTTCCTCTTCTCCTTCTGGGTGCTTCACAAGAATCTGCTGATGATGATACCGTGGAACAAAAACCAGCTGTAGATGAAAGCAAGGAAGGCAAAGAAGTGACCCCAACGAATTTCCTAGTTAACACAACTTTGAAGTAATGGCATTCAAAACTCCCTAGATAAAGATAATAAATTCTCAAAAACAACCCAAATCCTCATACTACAAAACTTCTTCACCCACGCAATGTGTATACTTGCCTTTGACGTGTGAGCTAAGAGACTATAGAGATGTAAGGAACCATTTGCAGGCCAGAACCCAACATCAGTGACACTTTGCGAGACAATGCTGGGTGCCATTGTATCTCGGGACCGGTCGGCCGCTGGCAAGCCTGTGTTTTGCGCGGTAATCACTCGTCACTTGCTCCATTAGCGAAATAGCGGACCGCACATCGCCATTAGGAGGCGTCAGTCGGCAGATACCCAGCAGGCAGCTTCGAGGTAACAGCCGGGCTCGAGAACAAAGGCCCCCCCGGCCGCGATAGGCCAGACCTGCGCGCTTTACGAGAAGGACAGCACCTACCTCCTGCTCAAACACCTCTTCACGTGTCACTGATTGCCCCCTCCTGCACTAATAAGCATTATTTGGAGGGAATAACGGCTTTACTCCTGGGTAATAGGCAGCTTTCACACGTCCTCAGTGTTCACTGTATGTGTGGAACATGTCGCCGCAGAAAAGAGGAATCACTGGCTTCTCAAAGCGTCAGTGAGCAACTTGCCCGCTTCCGGAACCGAGGTCCCTAATGCACACATGTGTGGTGGCGCGCGACTCGAAGGAAGCCGCTTCGAGTGCCAGTGATGGGAGAGATTTCCACATCCAGCATTTACCCATCGAGAGGAAGCAGCTTTATGGCAGTATCTTGGATTAAACTGCAGCTGTCTCTCCAGTTTCCCTCTGGCACAGATTCCGAAAACAACGATCGTATGAAACCCAGTTCACCCTGATCGTCCATGAGACCCAGAAAGCAGTAGACACTAGCGTCGGTGTTCCTTGATTACCAGGTGAGTTCCACGCTACTATCTAACGAGCAAAGTCTGAGCTGTAACGGAGTATGAGATCAATTGTGTGATTGGACTGAGGAGTTCCTAGCAAACAGGACACAGCATGTCATTCTCAATGGACAGAAGTCTTCAAACGTAAAAGTAACTTCGAATGTATCTCGAAGGAGTGTTACAGGACCATTACTGTTTAAACAGACATAAATGTCCTATAGGATAACGTCGAAAGCTCCATTAGGCTTATCGTGGATGATATGTTGTATGCAAAGAAGCCGGGATGCTACAAAATTGTATCAGAATACAGGAAAAACTGCAGAGGATCGACCATTGCATTGGCAGTTGATCCTCAACATAAACTAATGTAACAATAATAAAATTGGTAGCAAGGCGAGTTATTGTACGATTAAATCATTGCACAACAATCGCTAGAAGCAGCTACATCCATTATATATCTAGTAGTGTGTGTACGTGGAGATTTAAAGCAGAACGACAACATGGAACTAAAGTGCGCGTCATTTATGTTGGCGGCCGAGTTTAGGTTCGTTCTGCGCATCTGACGTCACAAAACACAGTTAGCCAATGAACAGAGAACGACGTTGCCAGATCTCGACTGCAGTGCAGAGCATGGACGAGTGTCTTCGGTTTTAGAAACGTTCAGTCATAAATAAAGTAATAGAACAAAAGCAATGTTTTGATAGCAGACTTTCTTTTATAGAAAGTTTGGAAAATGCATTCTTTATACCAATTGCTTCATATTCTATTAATTAATTAAACCAAACAAGCAATAAGACTCCTAATTCAGGCGATAGCAAGGAAAGGTGTCTGTATCAATCACACGAACCGCTTTTTCGCAATAAAGAACAGCGGTAATTGTTTATTTCGTATTGTACTTCGACGAAGCGTGAGTAATTCATAGTCATACCAACAGTGTTTGTGAGTATTTTGCGTGACGTGTTAGAATCTTCATGGGGTTCCATAGTCAGAGAAGTTGCGATAGCGCAACGGTTAAGAGGGTTAGTCGCCCTCTGCAACAAAAAACTGAGTAAACAGATCAACGATGAACCTAAATGGGTGTCATGGGACGTCCGCCCCGAACAAATGGAACGAACAATAAAGAACAAAAAAAAAAAAAAAAATGCCGGCACGGTAGCTCAGCGTGTTAGGTCAGAGGGTTAGCAGCCCTCTGTAATAAAAAAAAACTGAGCTAATCGATCAACAACGAACTTAAACAGATGTCTTACGACGTCCGCGCCGAGCACATGCAACGAACAAAAGCGAACAAACTGAGATAAAAAAAAAGGTGATGGGCTTCTATGCGGAAGGTTATGAGTTCAAACCTTGAGCGGAGCGTAATATTTTCATTATTTAAAAATAATATCGAAGTGCGTTACTTCACGAATTATATTCGTTTGAATGCAATTTTTTGAAATTTCTAGTGCTTTGTCTCTTTATTTAAAATAAAGCCAAACGTGCTCAGTGTAAATAAAACTTTCGTTACAGTCGCGAAAGACGGAATATTTCTCAATATTACATACGACACCTACGTGGTACTTAAATGAGATATTGTTATAGAGTAAATTTTATATGAAATTTAGGTATCTTGTCCACATTTCATTCTCAACATTGTGAGAACTAAAATCGACCATACGGAAAGTATGCTCTATGGACTTTTACCTCTGCAAACTCTTCAAAATTTCGTGCAATGGTTTACTATATTTAATGCTGCATAATAACTGCGTTGAACATCGAAACAAAATTAAGTCATTTATGGGGGGAAGGTATCAGTCAAGAAGATGTGTAAAAATCTAATTTTTGGGCCAAATAGTTTTTGTGGAATCGTATGATGACTGTCAAAACAGTCGGAACACGATGTGTCTGCACAGGCGAGCAGTGCAGTGACAAAATCGCGCACTGCGCGGAATGCGGGGAGCACGTCTCTGTAGCAGCGAAAGGGTTAATGAAGCCGTGGTGGCTTTACTTCATGAACTGCGCGCTCCCCCCTAAACGTAAGTTTGCGAACTATACTATACTATGGCGCTGCTTCTATTGGCGCGTGCGTCGTTTGCAACTGGCAACGCAGCAATCTCCCGCGTCTGGGCGGGCATGCGCGAGCCGCCAAGATAAAAGAATTGAACTATAGTCGCAGGTAAGGTAAATGCTACACTGAGATTCAGTGGAAGAATGCATTGAGAAAGGATGTAGCTCACAGAAACCTCGTTAGATCAATACCTTAGGTATCAATACCTTAGGTATCGCTCGTCAGTCTGGGATCCGAACCAGAAGGACTGGTAGAGGAAATAGAGAAGATACAAAGAAGAGCGTCACGTTTCGTTAGAGATTCGTTTCGTACGCGCGTAGATGCTCAGCATCTCCAGGGACCCAGGGACAGACGCCACAAGAAAGGCGTTACGCATCACGGTACGGACTACTTTAGAAATCTCGAAGGCCTACGTTACAAGAACAAACAACCAATATTTTATTTTCTGCTACGCATATCTCGCGAAAACACCATGAACGTAAAATTAAAGAGATTACACTTCCTGCGGAGTATAGAGTATGTGATAGCATCTAACATTTTTGCTGATGATGATCCATCCGTCAGATAGTGACCTTCAGCTCGGTGGTCTCCTTGGTGCTATTAGAGAGTGTTCTAACGGCACTGGGTTTCACCCTATCTCTTCCTCTCGTCATCATGCAACAGAAACACTGCACCACGTTATACACACACCGACTACAGTCACCTACACTCAGCTGACTCAGAACATAAACTTAAGACACGTCTCTCACAAACCGAGTTGAAACAGGCCGCTATGAGTGGAGGAAGAAAATCCTTTCCGATTAGGCAGCAGAACTGTGCCTTGTGGTATCCCAGCAAATAGCGTTATCTCACCTTTTTTTGATTGTAGGAATGTATAAGAAATGCATCACGGTGGCGACGGTGGTGACGATGAAAGAAGTGCTGTCCAACAACTGTTTTTGACTTTGGCATTAAATATTTGTGTATGCCAGAAGGTGTTAAAATGAACTGACAAGTCTTCCTTGAATAGCACCCTGCAGTCGTGGAGAGTGAAATTCGCCTTACCGTCAAATTGAAAGTGTTGCATTCCGAAAAGTACTACATGACCGTGAGCCCTGCTCACGAAAAGATAATTACAAGTGTTCCAGAAATACCGTCATTTGCGGCAGCGACTTCAGACAGTGAAACGACTACCAGTTTCTCCGCCGCCAAATCCAAACAAACTTGTGCCGTAGCAGTATTTCTCGTGTGGAGTGCGATGGAACGTGGAGCCGCGGCCTCGTGGCGGTGCAGCCGGCCGACCTCGCTTGGCCCCCGTCGACCTGCTCAGCTGTCAGTCAGTCCGCCTGCAGCCGTGGCAGAACAACAAAACCGGGACGGTGGGTCACGAACCCTCAGGGCCACTCGGCCCCCACCGGTCCTACTGGTACTCCAACCCACCAGCAGAGCGCGAGCGGCCCATGCGTCACCCTTCCACATACCAAACGAGATTAGGTGTTCCGTCGCGCAGTACCGGTTCCGCGAAACCGAGCACGGCAATTTGTCTGTTCTGCGAAGGATTGGACAGAAGAAACACACCCGACCTACTTGATGTTCATCTTGTAGCTCTCGAGATCAATGACTGTGATACTTTGCAATTTGTAACATTTAGATATGCTTCCCTAATGCTGTGGAAGGAGACATGAGTCTGTCGAGAATAAAAGAAATATGATCAATGATCGGAATGTTGTTGGATTTGGCAGACCAGTGTAGTACAGGAGACTTGTCAGAACTGTTCAGTGACTGGACATGGCCATTAGCTTACATATTGGGCTAAGGATTCACAAAACAATGAAAATTAGTAGAAAGCACAACACCAATTGCTTCATATCATAATTGTGGATAATGCAACTGTATATGCACTAAAAGAATTATCCAGGAAGCCAAATTTCATATCGTGCTGGCTCTGAGCACTATGGGACTTAACATCTGAGGTCATCAGTTCCCTAGAACTTAGAACTACTTAAACCTAACTAACCTAAGGACACCACACACACCCATGCCCGAGGTAGGATTCGAACCTGCGACTGTAGCGGTCGCGCGGTGCTGCCAGTGTGGCCGAGCGGTTCTAGACGCTTCAGTCCGGAACCGCGCGACTGCTACGATCGCAGGTTCGAATCCTGCCTCGGGCATGGATGTGTGTGATGTCCTTAGGTTAGTTAGTTTTAAGTAGTACTACGTTCTAGGGGACTGATGACCTCAGATGTTAAGTCCCATAGTGCTGAGAGCCATTTGAACCATTTGGTCGCGCGGTTCCGGACTGAAGCGCCTAGAGCCGCTCGGCCACAGCGGCCGGCCATATCGTGCTGGAAACAAGACAGAGGACAGAAGTTAACTGGTGCCGCTAAAGGAAGATTTCTTCAACAGAAGAGTCTTACTTACGTCATGCACTGACGCGATTTTGAGAAAGAGGTTTCCGAAAAGGCATGTGGGTAGCAGAGCACTGCGCAAAACTTACACTTGGGAAACTGGCGAGAAGAAATTGGCATTACCGTATTTCGAATGTGAAACTGTAGGAGGGGATAAAAAAATTAAGTGGGCAGGTAAAGAATAAATAAAGAAGTATGAGAATTCAGATTACGCATAACATATCATTTAGGATGTTTGTTGTCTGGTTATGCAGGAGTGGATCGATTAGTGCAAAATGACATGAGATTAATGATTATATAAAATCAGTCGAAATACAGGTATCCCGTACAATAAAACAATTAAACCCGTGGCACATAAGCTGATATCTCTAACATAGTAGTGAGAGATGGTTAAAACAATCTGTTGTGTGCAACTAGTTATAAAAAAACCCTAAGGAAAAAAAAAGGTACAGACAACAGCTTCCAAAGAGGAGTCTGTTATCCATGACATTATCGCCGCCGAAAGTTGTAAAATAAAAGAGAAAAATAATAGAGAAATATTACTTTGGCAACAGAATCATCTGCGCCATAAGAGATTTTTACAAGCCAGACAAAGTATAAATCTACGTAGCCAGACGAGGGTTTGTTCCCCATTCCTCCCACATCGGTCCACTTTCATTCCCTCTCTCGATTTAAAAAATAGAATCCTCCATGCCCTTTTCGTATCATGTGCGTTCAATACATTTTTTTCTCGGCAAATTTCGGTTGAAAAATGCGGAATTTTTTGTGGGACATCGTGCAATATTCGCTCTTCTGGCCCTATAGTTTCATGAAGTACAGCTTGATTCCTGCAGACAAGGCAAGAATCAAACTGTATTTTGAACACAGCCACGGTCTCAAAACGTCAGTTTTCGACAAAATAGCATTTTCATGTAGTTCCGAAAGGTGGCAGTGCTATACGTAGCCTTCAAAATGGCATCAGTAACGGAGATGCGTTCCAAGCCGAAAGCTATCATTGAGTTTCTTTAGGTGGAAAACCAGAGCATCGTAGATATTCATAGGCGCTTGTAGAATGTCTATGGCAGTCTCGCAGTGAGCAAAAACATGGTGAGACGTTGAGACGTTGAGCGAGGCCATCAACGCAAAAAGATCGCGCAAACCTGCCCGATCTCCCAATTACCGGCCGGCCGGCCACAGCTGAGATTCGCTCAATGTTGGAAATTGTGGAGACTCACATTCGAGGTGATCGACGGATTACAATCAAACACGTCGGTGCTCACCTGGACGTCTCTGTTGGTAGCGCCGACAAACTCGTCCACCAGCTGGGTTACTCAAAGGAGTCTGCCCGCTGGGTTCTTCGGCGCTTTATCAACTTGGATCGCGCACCGTCCTACGTTCATCTGTTTGGCCCAGTGAAGGATGCATTCCGCGGGAAACAGTACGTGGATAACTGGGAGGTCACTGATGAAGAAAGATCTCGGCTTCGACGTCGACTAGCAGAGTGTTATCATGATAGCGTAGAGGTCCTCCCAGTAAGGTGGTATAAGGCTGTTGCATTGTAAGGCTGTTGCATTGTACGGAGGTTATGCTGAAAAACAGGGTTTCGTAGCCAAAAGAATGAGGAGTAATATGGTGTATTGAAATCCTGAAAAAAACCATCCTGCTTTTAGAAAAAAATTGTTTTGTTACTTACTGAAGACCACTCGTAGGATTATCCTGACAAACAATTCATAGGAAGCACAGAAAAACACTTAAATTATGGCAGCTGGACAGAGATTTGAATCACAGTTGTTCAGCATACAAGTCTAGTACCCCAAATCGTTGGTCCTTTTCTTGTAAGTGTCGTCTTGTATGAAATCCGTCCAGCTGGCTTTCTTGACGATTATGAGTAAATTTAAAGTCTCCAATACAGGCCGCCACCCTGTACCAGGCTAGAAATGTGCCGGGGCTGCCTCCTTTTGGGATCATGACTTTCCAGAAATTTTTGATCAAGGTTTGCTACCTCTAGCCTTCGGTAAGCCAATCATCTAGCTCCGAGGCAGCAGTTGTTTAACTTTTCTTTGTGGTTATTTCCCCTACGAATGCTGACTTCGCCAGTTCTAAGAGCCCTTCCTGTCCCTTATCTGATCCGTTCCGGAGGGCGTCTAATCTGAAGCCTTCAGGGGCCTCGTTGTGGACTTCTCTTGTCTGGTCCCGACACTACGACTTGTTTGGGTTGGGTGACCCCGCCAGGAGCTTAAACTCCCGCCAGCATAGATCTCAGGGTATATCAGAACACACAAACTTGCTCACAACAGTAAGGTGGTAGTCCTCTAAGAGACGATCTTGCAATTGCAGAAAATAGCGAGACTTCGCTTCAAACATCCGTCTATAGATTGAACAGTTTTTTTAGATAATGCAATATGAAAATTTGCATTCCAAAAACAAAAATCAGGGCTTTGAACGGGACAAAACCGTTGAGAACTAAGACCATAATAGGAAACAGATCCACTGAACAAGTTAGTCACTTCAGTTGTGTTGGAAATGTTATAAGCTACCCGCGCGAACTTGACATTGACAACAAACCGCAGAAATATCAAATGATATGCGGAACAATCAATAGAGAAAAGACACAAAAATAAAGTTTTATAAGGTAATGGCCACCCCCACATTGCTATTTGGAAGCAAAACCTGGATAACTGCTAAAAAGCAAGAAAGAGGAGTTAGATCAGATAAAACTAAATTAAACTCCTCCCAAACAGACCATGAAGGCCCAAAGCTACTGATCGGTCGCCGTGTCATCCCCAGCCCACAGGGTCACTGGATGCGGATATGGAGGGGCATGTGGTCAGCACACTGCTGTCTCGGCCGTATGTTAGTTTACGAGACTGGGGCCGCTATTTCTCAATCAAGTAGCTCCGCAGTTTGCCTCAAAAGGGCTGAGTGCACCCCACTTGCCAACAGCGCTGGGCAGACTGTATGGTCACCCATCCAAGTGTCAGCCCAGCCCGACAGCGCATAACTTCGATGGTCTGACGGGAACCGGCGTTACCACGGCGGTAGGGAGTTAGATCAGATAGACTACGAAATGAAGACATAAGAACATAGCTTGGGGCATATGCTGTAAATGAGATGATCAAGTGTAATCGACAAAACTAGCTACAACATCTACAAAGAATGCCAGATTCAAGACTATCAAAACAAGACTTAAATTTTAAATCTTCTGGTCCAAGATCCGCAGTAAGACCGAGAAAAAGATGACTGGAAACTCGGAAGATTGAACAGGCTTATGGCCTAGACCATGCTGAAAGAAGAAGAAAAGGTATCTAATATTCTCTTGAACCGCTAGTCTGGATTTTTTTCTGACTGTTGGTTTTTTTACCTGTGGCAATGTTTGCTAATGCAAACTAAGCCGAGTTGTACCAAGGTTCGAAATCCACATCAAGCTGGAGTTTTCCCAACGAATGCAGGATGTGTCAGTTCAGTGGTGTGGTAGAGGGCAATGCTACATTACTTCCAATAGGATCAAGTCTAGTAAAGCACTGTGGTGCTAGAAACAATTCCAGGTGGAGATCAGCTTTAGTGTTTCTAAAACGACAGTTTCAGAGAAGGAGTCCAAATAATTAGACCTGAATCACCCCCGAGTACCTAACTCCGGGAATCTGTATCGAAATTATAACTGGTATGGCATGGCTACCAGGTATCTCTCATAGAAAACTTGACTCTTTAGTAGTCAGGCAGCAGCTACCGGCCTGACTCGTCTCCTTCGGTTCTGGACGTACGTGGGGAACTTGTTAACGCCACCCTGATTTACGACACAGCGTTTCAATGGCCTCTGTTATTCGCGTCAGTACAAGCGCCGTTTGCGTGCGCGCTGTAGGAACAGCCGGCGCCAACAAGGCATGCCGCCAGCTAGGCCGGTCGGAGGGGACGGGGGCGGGGCAAGTGGATAAAGACACGAGCAAACCAATAGCGCGATTGGAGAGGAGGGAGGAAGCGGGACGAAGAGTGCTGTTAACGACCGGACGCAGATAAACTGAGCCGCACGACCTGGCGTTTAAGAAACGACTGGGCGGCCATTTATTTGTAGCGGCGCCGGGCACTCAGAGCTCAACAGCAAAACAAGAGAAAGGAGTGTGGCAGCCAAAAAAAATTGGCATCTCTTTGACCCGTCTTCCGCCCCTGGAGCATACAGATCCACTGGCCGTAAAGAACGCAGCAATAAGTCAGCGGGTTAGTGCTGATCAATAAACAAGGCAGGCGAGGGTTGTTTCGAAACACTCTCCAATCATCATTAGCGTGATAGCCACATTTGTGTCTGGACAATAATTACTGTTAATGTCCGAAGAAGAAGGTATCGTTTGTATATTCTTTTCCTCATTAATCTCCCTTCCATCTTGCGTGCTGTTGGACTTCGGTTGGGTGCCATTTAGCCGCGAAAATAAGTAAAACTAATTTCCCTTGAGCTCTATTTGAGATACTGTAGTACAGGGCGTTGCTCCAAGACACAGTGCATTGACACGGTAGTGCGTCAGAAAACACGACAAACACGATAATGGTTTGCAGGAAACAATTTAAATTGGAAAGAACACGCAGAAAATGTTATGAGGAAGACAAGCCAAAGACTGCGTTTTATTGGCAGAACACTTAGAAAATGTAACAGATCTGCTAAAGAGACTGCTTACACTATGATTGTCCGTCCTCTTTTGGAGTACTGCTGCGCTGTCTGGGAGCCTTACCAGATAGGGTTAACAGAGCACATCGAGAAAGATAAACGAAGATCAGCATGTTTAGTATTATCGCGAAATAGGGGAGAGAGTGTCACGGACATGAGACAGGATTTGGGATGGGAACCATTAAAACAAAGGAGTTTTTCGTTTTTTCGTTGCGGTGGAATCTTCTCACGAAATTTCAGTCGCCACCTTTCTCCTCCAAATGCAAAAATATTTTGTTGACGCCGACCTACACAGGGAGAAACGATTATAATAATAGAAAAAGGGAAATCAGGGTTCGCACGGAAAGATATAGGTGTTCGTTTTTTTCCGCGCGCTGTTCGAGAGTGGAATAATAGAGAATCATTGTGATGCTGGCTCAATGAAACCTCTGCCAGGCACTTAAGTGTGATTTGCAGAGTATCCATGTAGATGCAGACTGCAGGCGTCCAGCCAACTTCTTACAGTTTTCTTTAAATTTACGTCCACAATTTTCCTTTATTGTCATACGTATTTACAAACACTAGAGAAACTCCGTGAATACTCCATTAAGACTACCTGGCTTCTGTTGAAGAGCAACAAAAAGATTGTTAACCCGTCCTCTCCGATGTATCCTTTCTCTTGGTGTGTTACTCCCGCAAGATCATCAGGGGAACGTCTGTGATACTTGGACCTTTCGTTGAAATTTCACTGAAGTCATGTACACATAATTTTACCGAGCTACTCCATGATATGCTCAGATCTTCCGATGATGAATTTCTAAAGCGTTATTGATACTACATTGCTGTGGAAAACTTTAGGACGAACGTACCTTTCGCATTATGAGTCACTGCCAAATAATATAGCTCGATAAAACTTCGACCATACATATCGACAACTGTTACATTTTAGTACAGATGCTAACTGAAAGAAATACGCAATGAGACGAACAAAAATGATACTTTTTTCAAAGACAATTATCAGACTAAAGTCACCGCGAATTGTGATGGGCCCCGGACTTTAAAAAAGGCGGAACAACTTTCTTAATGGCATGCGTGATCACCACGGACGCCACTACATGCTCTGCAACATGCTCCCATACTGGATAAAGTGTTGGTTAGTAGTTCTTGTCACATGGCTATCCATTTCTCCACCAGCGTAGTTGACAACTGCTGGATGGCCTCTGCCGCATGTAGACGTGCTGCAGTAGCTTTCCACTTCTACTCAACAGGCCTCACAAGTTCTCGATGGGACTGAAGTCGGGTGAACGCGCAGACAAGTCCATTCGCCGAGTATCCCCTGGTCCCAAGAGCTGCTTCACCTGCGAACCTTCGCAGTGTCACAGGACATTGAGCGGTGAGTGTACCGTGTTCAAAGATTTGGAGATACTGCGCCCATGCAACGTTATGCCTCCGTACACCAGAATGGATCACCAAAGCGGTCATATTCGACAGTGTTCGTGGGTGCGATACGCGTTCCTGCCAGTCGCTACTGGAGAATGCTTCCAGCATTGTCGAACATGATCGTTTTGGTGGTCCAGGTCTTATGGTGTACAGAGGCAAAAAGCTACACGGGCGTACTGAATACCATATCTTTGAACAGGGTACACTCACCGGACAACATTGTTGTGACACTGTACCATCTTGCCTTGAACGTCTTTTCAGGGGCGCATTCGGCCCTGTCTTCATTTTTATGGATGACATTGCGAGAACGCGTAGAACTGCAGGGATATTCGGCGAATGGGCTGGCCTGCCCATTCACCTGACGTAAACCTCATCGAGCTCGTGTAGGATGCATTGGGGACATGTGTTACAGCATGGCCATGCACCAATGACCGTCCAGCAGCTGTGGTATAGGAACAGAAAGCGCTACCACTCCTTACCGTCATCGTAACTAGCATGGGAGAATGTTATAGGGCATGAACTGGCGTCCGCGATGTTCACACACCTCATTAAGAACCATGCCCTGCCTTTTTGTAAAATCCAGAGAACTATTACAAATCGCAATGACTTCAATAAATTATCGTCTTTGAAAAAAAGTTTCATTGTTGTTCGTCTCATTGCGAATGTCCTTCAAGTATCTCATGTACTATGCTGTAGCAGTTGTTTCTATGTATGATCAAAGTTTCATTGAGCTATGTTACTTGACAGTGACACGTCATACGAAAGTTATTGTAGCCCTTTGGCTTTGCACGCCAGCGTATTTGTTGACCAGAGGCTGCAAAGGTACAAAAGAATTGTTTTAACGTGATTTTTATAACTTTTACTAAGGTGTGAACGAAATCCAGTTATAGTATTTGTGCCGGCATTAGCTGTCGCCAGCACATTGGTCGGCAAAGATGTAGTTCTAAGATCGATAGTAGGCGCTGGATCAAGCGCCCTATCACGAGAGAGGCCAGAGACACACCGACAAGCAACACCCCGCCAACGCCCTCTCGACGGGAAGTGTTTAGGCCGCTGCCGCTGACCAGAGGGCCTCACTCAGTCGCAGCTCACTGACTCACTCTTCCAGTTTGGCGTGTGTCATTTATTCACAGAGCAGGTCACAGGCTACGACAGTATGTAGCGACCAGATTAGTGCCTCTACAGCAGGACTATCAGTGAGACTAAAGTGTGTAATAGCAAGCTTACCGATAATGTCTGCAAGAGAATTATTGCTGATGAGCTTGTACCACAACACATGGACTCCACTCAAGATAAGCAAATACTTCAAGTTCATGTAAATAAAGAACCGTATTAATACACGAGTACATTTGTGTTGTAGAAAGAGGATGCTGGCCACCCATAACAACATCCTCTTCCTTGCTTCCCTGCGGTACAAGCCTCTACAGTATTCACATGTCACATAGCACACTCGGTGTCTCTTTCTCTACAGATGATCCACATCCTGATCCACTGTAGCGGTGGACATCATTGGGTATTGTTAGCACAATAATTAGTTCTTCACAACAGCAATAATTACCAGAGTGACAACAGACCGTTATCGCTCTTTGAACATCATCTATTCGCAGCCTTGTATTTTCCCACGAAGTGTTGCGTGCAAGGTGTTTGATAATTCCTATTACGGAGATATAGAGGCTGTAGAGCGGACTGAGTAGATAAAATTTTCATAGTGGAGCACGTGTCTGTAAATGTACCTTTTGGATATAAAATAAGTTTGAAGATTGGATCACTTTCAAATCTCACGTCACGCGGTATGCACGCAAACTGAGATGATAGAGCCTTCGTCAGTCTGTGTTGAATTATGACATTACTCATCATTTTCATCCGGCTACAACGGTGGTTACGATAAACTGGTGCGTACGCAACCAGGAGGGTTGACTGTGGTGCACCAACGACTATCAACTTTGAGGAGAAGCCGACAACGAGTACTCAAAACACTGACCATGCCATGGGGTCTTATGCAGCACAAACGTCAGAGATCTTTGTCCTCGCTGTGAAAGTACCGTGAAGACGGTTATTTCAAAACGATCCGATCTTCACTCCTGCTTTTCATACCAACGGTAAATTTCCGGACATGGGTTTCTTATCAAACTTTTATGTACAAAATGTCCTCTACAAGCCCTGTAAGCCCATAACAGGAATTGTGAAACGCCCTGTATAATTATTTCTAATCCTAAGACATTACACATTGAAGGAGATTACTTACTCCAGGGCAAGACTTTCTGTCCATTATTAACTACTACTAAGATTGCGTTTTTACGCTACATTCGGCTAAGTGGTCATAAAGCTTTATATTCCGAAGTCACTCACTCTCAAAACTGTTTTCAGAGCACCAGAAAATACACGTCAACGAAAATAATATTTGTTTATTTATATTTGTAGCTAATAATGTAATCTCACGCTTTACAGAGCACTGAAGTCTTGTCTGACCTTCTTTCTGTTATATCACGTACAGTTTTGTCACAATGCATTTTCATTGTAAACCAGACACTTTGCAAAATACGTGTAATTGGAATGAAAAGTATTCTAATTGTTCAATACGAAATAATTTTTTATTGAGGTATGTCATTAATGCGTAGGATCTGTGTGTCCATCGTATTCCCTTTCTCTCTTCTCCTTGAAACATACATATTTTTTCTAAAAATTTTGGGAATTTTGGGAAAGTGTGGTTCGCCTGTAAAGGAGACCGCACATAAGACTCTAGTGCGATCTGTTCTTGAGTACTGCTCGAGTGTTTGGGATTAAAGGAAGATACTGAAGCAATTCAGAGGCGGGCTGCTAAATTTGTTACCGCAGGTGTTACGGAGATGCTTCGGGAACTCAAATGGGAATCCCTGGAAGGAAGGCGACGTCCTTTTCGAGGAACACTGTTGAGAAAATTTAGAGAACCATCATTTGAAACTGACTGCAGGACGGTTCTACTGTGCCGCCAACATACATTTCGCTTGTGGACCACAAAGACAACACACGAGAAATTAGGGCTCATACGGAGGCGTATGGACAGTGGTTTTTCCCTCGCTGTATTCGCTTGTGGGACAGGAAAGGAAATGACAGGTAGTAGTGTAGGGTACGCGCCGCTACACACCGTATGGTGACTTGCGAAGTGTGCATGTAGATGTAGAGGAAACTTAATATAGAGACATTTCAAACATTCTCCATGTTTGCAAGAGGCTTTCACAAAATGTTTCATTAAATTTGGTGAAAGAAATTATTAGGGAATCGCTAGATCCTTACGCAAAACGATCAAGTGCCAAAGATGTGACCGTCGTAATCACGATGTACAGCGTGTATCATAATTAATGGCGAAAACTTACACGAACTGAAGTATACAATAATAGAACATAAGTTTCAGTAGAAGTCGGTCCGCAATCGAGCTGTATGCAAGATAATTATGAAAGTGTGGTTACGAGCGGCCACTAACTTCATTATGAGGTATTGTCCTAATTAGTACAAATGTATTTAAAATGTAAATTTTCTATTAAATCCCCTTCTCAATAGCTTCAAATTTCACTCAGGGCGTACCTGAACAAGAAATACAGTGAAGGGCCAGCAACACTGGCATCTTTTGCCAACTGATGGAACTACTCAGTGTACTAACACCAAACTTAAATAAGCTGGAACCCATAGGGAGGAACTACTACATCTCTTTCGTTTATTTTACAGTGTTTATCGTACAGTTTCCGGTAGGCGGTAATCCATTTTAGTGTCATAATTCGGCTTTGCAGTAGAGTGCATAAGCTCTTTAAGCCTGATGTTAACTAGGTTGGTGCGTACGTTCGTAGCGTTTGTCCATAATTTTGATACGCACAACAGATAAACATAAACAATGCCAAGGCTGGGGTAAATTTTCGGTTCCTTGACTGTAGAAATCATGTGATTTAGAGGGGAGGAACTCGTCGAGCACTTTCGGAGCGCGTTTTCATACGGGAAGGAAATTCCTTGAAGGGTGTTCGATAGCGAGCGGGAAAGGTGAAAATCTGAGGGCGCAAGGTTAGGTGAATATGGTGGGTGCATTATGACTTCCCAACCCAACTTCTGTATAGTAGCATGCGGACGGGCGTTATCGTCGAGTAGTATTACTCAATGCAGTCTTCCTGGTTGTTGCTCTTGGACTGTGTCTGCAAGGCGTCTCAGTTGTTGACAATACGTGTCAGAAGTGATGGTTATGCCTTGGGAAAGCAGTTCGCAGTACATCACACCGTCGCTGTTCCACCTGATGCATAACGTTACCATTCGTTGACGCTCGCAGGCCTTTGTACGGGAAGTTGTTGCTTTGTATGGGCTCAACCAATTTTTTTTTCCCCTTACGTTAGTATTAAGACACCATTTCTCGTCATCAGTAACGATACAGGATAGGAATGGTCGGTGTTGTTCACGAGTCAATTGACAACGAGCAGAGATGCACATACAGGGGATAGCCAAAATAAGTAGTAGTAATGGGATGGTTGTGTTTGACGGTCAACAACGCAGGTATTGCACCCAACGCTCTGGATTGTGCGTGTTCAGTATACACTAGGCATCAGTGCAGGTTGTTTACGAGATGTGCGCAGTTCGTATTTGCATTGAGAGGCCGAGTTCGACGTGCAGTGAAAGATCTAACAGAGTTCCAAAGAGGGCACACTGTGGGGAGCCGATTAGCAGGAGCAACAGTAACCAAGACAGCCAAATTATTGAAAGTTTCAAGAGCAACTCTTTCAACGGTCATGACAGCCCACACAAAACATGGAAAGACATCATTGGGTAAACGTAATAGTGGGCGTAAATGAAAACTAAGTGACAGAGGTCGTCGCTCGCTAACACGAATTGTGTCAAAACAACACAAACTACGGTGGGTAAAGCGACTGCAGAGCCCAATAGCCATCGTCGGGACTCCGTACACTGTCCGCCGAAAACTCCATAAAGCGAATATTCACGGACGAGGTGCTATCCCGAAACCATTAGTGACAACAACCAAAGCAAAGACGCGTAAAACATGGTGTCAGGAGCATAAATCTTGGACGGCTGATCAGTGAAAACACGCCATAGATCCGACGATTCAACGTTTTCGTTATTTACAACATCGGGCCGGGTTTCTGTCTGGAGAATGCCAAAAGAAGCCTACAATCCTGACTGCTTGATTCCAACGGTTAAGCATGGAGATGGATGTGTGATGGTGTGGGCAGAAATATCATGGTATTCTGCTAGTGCCATCTTTACTCTCAAAGGCCATGTTGCAGCTAAGGATTATGAGGACATGTTAGGTGATTACGTGCACCCCATGATTCAAATGTTGTTCCCCCAACAATGATGCCATATTTCAGGACGATAATGCACCCATTGACACAGCCAGGACAGTACAATCGTGGTATGAGGAGCACGCAACTGAACTGCAGCGTCTTCCTTGACCAGCATAGTCCCCGGACTTGACCACAATCGAACCCTTATGGGCGGTATTGGAGCGCAGACTCCGGAGCAGATTTCCGCCTCCCTCGTAACTGCGGAGTTAGATGAGGTTCTGATCGAAGAGTGAAAATGGGGGTCCAACCCCTCACTAATAAACCATCCCGAATTAAGTACAGGTGTTCCAATTATTTTGCCTGTTCCCTGTATGCACAGCAGCGGATTTTTGTGATCTTGGCTTAGAGAATACAGTCGTTTTTTAAACCTTTCACATTGCAAACAAATGTCGCACGATGGTGGAATGATTACAGTTCATCACATTTGCCAGTTCTCGAGTACACTGGCACAGATCATTGTGCATTAATGCGTTTAAACGTTCTTCATCAAACCCCGAAGGTCTTCCTGAATGTGAAGAGCCACCAGCGTCAAAACGATCCTCCCTAAAACGAGAAAACGATTCTCTTACCGTGAGCTGTTCAATGTCATTATCCCCATTTGGCAACGGTAAGCCTCAAATGAAAACGATAATCGATAAATAAATCCGTAGCAGTCGGAATACCAACATTCAAAACAAAATCACTACGAACTTATGCAAAAAACGTAATAGACGTAGGTTCTAATGTCCAGAACGACGACCGAACCTGAGAGAATGTCCAACGCTATCGCTTTCCGGAGCAAAAAGCATTACTCGTAAGAACAGTATCGGCACCCTGACAAGACCAAAATCCCCATACTTTCACCGTGAGTCACTCCTGTCAGTAAGCTGCAGCAGCGGCTGCTCGCAGGAGAGCAGGAATAACGTGCCCGCCGGCCGCTGTGACCGAGCGGTTCTAGGCGCTTCAGAGCGGAACGACGCTGCTGCTACGGTCGCAGGTTCGAATCCTGCCTCGGGTATGGATGTGTGTGATGTCCTTAGTTTACTTAGGTTTAAGTAGACTACTAGCCATTAAAATTGCTACACCAAGAAGAAATGCAGACGATAAATGGGTATTCATTGGACAAATATATTATACTAGAACTGACATGTGATTACATTTTCGCGCAATTTGGGTGCACAGATCCTGAGAAATCAGTACCAAGAACAACCACCTCTGGTCCTAATAACGGCCTTGATACGCCTGGGCATTGAGTCAAACAGAGCTTGGATGGCGTGTACAGGTACAGCTGCCCATGCAGCTTCAACACGATACCACAGTCCATCAAGGGTAGTGACTGGCGTATTGTGACGAGCCACTTGCTCGGCCACCATTGACCAGACGTTTTCAGCTGGTGAGAGATCTGGAGAATGTGCTGACCAGGGCAGCAGTCGAACATTTTCTGTATCGAGAAAGGCCCGTACAGGACCTGCAACATGCGGTCGTGCATTATCCTGCTGAAATGTAGGGTCTCGCAGGGATCGAATTAAAAGTAGAGCCACGGGTCGTAACACATCTGAAATGTAACGTCCACTGTTCAAAGTGCCGTCAATGCGAACAAGAGGTGATCGAGACGTCTAACCAATGGCACCCAATACCATCACGCCGGGTGATACGCCAGAATGGCGATGACGAATACACGTTTCCAATGTGCGTTCACCAAGATGTCGCCAAACACAGATGCGACCATCATGATGCTGTAAACAGAACCTGGATTCATCCGAAAAAATGACGTTTTGCCATTCATGCACCCAGGTTTGTCGTTGAGTACACCATCGCAGGCGCTCCTGTCTGTGTTGCAGCGTCAAGGGTAACTGCAGCCATGGTCTCCGAGCTGATAGTCCATGCTGCTGCAAACGTCATCGAACTGTTCGTGCAGATGGTTGTTGTCTTGCAAACGTCCCCATCTGTTGACTCAGGGATCGAGACGTGGCTGCACGATCCGTTACAGCCATGCGGATAAGATGCCTGTCATCTCGACTGCTAGTGATACGAGGCCGTTGGGATCCAGCACGGCGTTTCGTGTTACCCTCCTGAACCCACCGATTCCATATTGTGCTAAGTCACTGGATCTCGACCAACGCGAGCAGCAATGTCGCGATACGATAAATCGCACTCGCGATAGGCTACAATCCGACCTTTATCAAAGTCGGAAACGTGATGGTGCGCATTTCTCCTCCTTACACGAGGCATCAGAACAACGTTTCACCCGGCAACGCCGGTCAACTGCTGTTTGTGTATGAGAAATCGGTTGGAAACTTTCCTCATGTCAGCACGTTGTAGGCGTCACCACCGGCGCCAACCTTGTGTGAATGCTCTGAAAAGCTAATAATTTGCATATAACAGCACCTTCTTCCTGTCGGTTAAATTTCGCGTCTGTAGCACGTCTTCTTCGTAGTGTAGCAATTTTAATGGCCAGTACTGTAGTTCTAAGTTCTAGGGAACTGATGACCTCAGATGTTAAGTCCCATAGTGCTTAGAGCCATTTGAATCATTTGAATAACGTGCCCTACACACCTGCAGCGCCTCTCAGCCGTCCACCCCTGACCGTCGCGTGAGACGTTTGCAGCGCGGGCTGCGCGACCCCGCGTGCCAACTGCGCCGATCGGCGAGTGCGATTCTGCCCATTAGCGTCGCGCAGATCCGCTATCGGCTGTGGAGCGGACGGCTGCAGTCACGACGGGCCGAGAATGCGCTGCCGTGTTCCTCCGCAGTCACATCGCCTCGGAGGTGCGCGCCTTGGGCTGACTGGTGTAAATAGCGTGACGTGTAACGCCGACAGTAATAGCCAACTACTCGCAGTTACCTCTAATGAGACGGTACTCACATGGGAAACGTTAATAGGGGGTGTGGCCGTTCCTTTCTGACGCACATTACCGTAACCGCGAATTTAGAATACTCGCTGTAACATTAAAAATCTTTGGAATGTGGTGGGTAATGCGACAGTTACCGCACTGGAAAAGTTGACAATGTCGTGGTTAGTGCTTTCCCCGGATGTAGATTTATGTAATCAATAGTTCGGAATATTTAAGTCACGTTAGAAAACATCAGCAGACTATATGAGTGTAACGCATTAAACAAACGCCGAGGGAAAATATGAACTAGTAATTGTTCTCATAACTTCCTCATTTGCGAGATGGCGCGCTTTCACACCCGGAGTCAGTCTGCATAAAATTCCTCAGGTTTCTACGCCGTGTCATATTGTAAAATGTAGAAAAGTCTCGGCCACTACCACAACAGCGGATATAATGTTGCTACATTGTACAACATGAAGCGGTCTAAAACCGAAAGTTTTATGGGCGCTTTCCCACTTCTTTAAAAATGCCGGTGTCAGCGATACAATCTCATACGTATGGAAAATTTGGTTCAACATAGCCTGTGCATTTGGCGATTTCCTATTTTCAGTCATGTTGTACACGCTCACACTAATTTTTATTCTCTGTCTGACGATTACTTGAGACACGTGGAGAATTACCCCTGCACATTTATTTTCTACATTTGGACAAGAAGTTTTAGTTAGTTATAGACCAGTGGTTCCCAGGCTGGGGGTAATTACCCCCTGAGTGGTAACATGAATTTTTCTGACGGCTAAAAAGTAAACGATTCTATTCCAGTCACGAAACTAAATTATTTCCAAAAGTTCATTGCTATTATCACAATTTTGTAAGACTCTAATATTGATTTTATATATATAATGATCACTTTCTCTCAATTAGTAGCATTAATACGGTGATGGTTACAGGCTCCTCACGTAGCCCACCCACTACACACATATATTGTGCTTTATCCCGTACGTCGCTGATATCGAAAGTGAGACATATACGTAACAAGAGCTAAGTATCTCAAGAAAATGTCTTCTCCAAGTTGTAGATAGTACGTACATCAGTCCAGAAATTGCTCCGTTACTCGCTTCGAAACAGATAAATGAATTAATTGACAGCCCGACACAGCAGTAACTATATGAGGGCTACTATAGTGCTGTACACGTTATTATTATTATTATTATTATTAGAGTGGTGAGGCGCAAAGCGTTAATAGCCTGAACTCGTTTAATTTTTGTCAGTTTAGAAGTAAGGAGTGCAGCAAAGAAGTGAATTACGAACAGTAAGTATAATACTCACATCTGCACTTGTTCGATTTTAAATGGTGTTGCAGTGTGCAGGTCAAGCAAGTGCTGTAACATAAAGGAGGAATGCAGGGGAGACTAGCTTTGTAATAAGTACGTACACTAACTGTGGAAAGTTAGCTTACTTTTCTGAGAACGAGTTGTAGGTAGCACTTGCAATGCTCCACGAATCCCTTCGTGATTCATTCTTGCGCGCACACACACACACACACACACACACACACACACACACACACACACACACACGCACACGCACACGCACGCATCTTTCATTATTTTAAAAATAAAAGTGCTCCAACAAACATCTTTCGTTCTAGAGTTTAGTTAGGTGCCAAAGTTAGTGATAATGATGGCTGGGGTACTAGCTAATGCCTGATTGCACTGAGAGGTAATGGTCTAAGAAAGGCTGGGAGCTACTGGTGTAGACCGTCTACTTTGTCATCCAACCATAAACCATACACGCAACGTCTGTGACCTCCCGCTGTGTGAACCGTTCATCGACTGCTCCAGAACGCTGCACAGAATCTCTGTTAGCTGTGTCCGTTGTCTACTGGACCTGTGTAACAACCTTCCAGTAAAAGCTGAAGTGCGTAAATGATCGGCGTTATTACCATTGCCGCTCTTCTTGGTCCTCTGAACTCGACACGGAAACTGCAGCACAAGATTTCTTGCTCTTGATATGCCCTGATGGTGTCATAATAGCGCCTTCCAAAAAGAGACGAACTGCAGCTGAAGCCCAGACGTAATATCACTGCTTCAGTTACTATAGATTGCCTCTGAACAAAATCTTGTTGGAAACTCCCGAATAACCAAAGATAAAAAAATAATCTGGTTCCTTTATTGCTGTTAATGAAGTGACGACAGCGCGAGTACTGATATACTAGGAGGGATCGGTGCAAATCGAATACAGTGTAAGGTACTGCCGGAGGTGCTGTGTAAACAACAGGTGCCTTAAGGCCGTGGTCAGTCATCGACTTGTTATTTGTCGCCCACCACCCACCCTTCCACCTTTTCGCTCGTAGACTTTCACCTGTGTCAGTTTTCCCTACTAAGTTTGAAGTTTACACAGTACCTCATACGTCGAACGAATAAAGTTTTTTTAATGTTAACTGAAGAACGCTGAAAGGAAATCTGAAGGACTGAAGAATGAGACACAGTGTACAGCGTTTCAGAAGGAAACGTTCCCTCTGCAGCAATTATCCTTAACCGTTGTCGTAAAAAAATACGTTATTCAGAATGTCACTCTGGTTGCAACAATAAAATCACAAACAAGTAAGCAGACAAAAAACTTCATGACTACGTAAGGAGGTAAGACCTACTAAACAACAAGAAAACATTTTTGTAAACAGTAATTCGTCTAAAATTTACGTGCAGTGATGTTTTTTAATTTTTCTATAAAATAAAACGCCGGTACTTCTTCGAGGGAACTATACAATAGAGGAAGTACGCCGTTGAAGAAAGAGGTTATGTGTTCATTTGTCGTACGCTGCACGCAGCACACATACCGCAGACGATTGTGGCGAATTATGGTATAACTACAACACACATAGCAAGGAAAACTATTTGCGCGCCAACTACGGACGTTCCTTCAGTCTAGTGCAGCATGGAATACCAGAAAGGTCGGCGTAATTGAAGGCTGCGCTGCCGCCCCTGAGGAAGCACTCCGTAAGGAATCCAGCCGTGTCGCCATTGTCCCTTCAGGATGGTCGTGAAGCAGCTTTTTACGCAGTATTTAAAAATATGAGTTTACTGCGTTTATAGCGCTGGCGCGGGAAACATCCTGCTTACATCTAATCACCATCGTTCTTCTGCATTCTCTTCCAGCACAAGGTTACGCTATAGACAATAGAGCTTTTCTTGAAGCTCGTAGTCTGTATTTTATATCCTCAATAATTCCGCCATCGTCAGTTTTTCGGTACTACTTCTAGTGTCTCATTTCCTCGTCTAATTGCGTCAGCATCGTCTGATTTAATTCGAACGCATTCCGTTATCCATGGTTTGCCTTTGTTGATATTTACCTTATAATCTATTTTCAATACGTTATCTATTTCGTTCATCTGATCTTCCAGCTTATTTGCCATCTATGACAGAATTACAGTGTTATCGGCAAATCTCAAACCATTTACTTCGTGTCCCTAAACTTTAATTACCTTACGAAAGGTCTTCTTAGCGTCCTTTACTGCTTGCTCAACCTGCAAATTAATTTACATCGGAGATGGTCTGAAACCCCTTCTCACTCCCTTCTCAATGTTTGCGTCTCTTTCACGTTCATTGACTCCTATAACGGTAGTCTGGTTTCTGTAAAAGTGTAGACAACTTTTAGCTGTCTGTAGCTTGCCCTAGATAGCTTCAGAATTTCAAAGAGTGTATTACAATCAAGATTGTAAAAATCCTTCTCTATATTTACAAATGCTTTGTGCTGAGGATTGTTTTTCTTAATAGCTAAGGTATACGGTAAGTGGGGTATTGCTTCGCCTGTTTTCAAATTAGTCTGGAACCCAATGTGATCTTTCCCGATGTTGCTTTCTACCAATTTCTCCATTGTTCTCTAAATAAAAAGTGTCAGTGTTTTGCGTCCATTATTTACTAAACAGATCGTTCAGAAATATACATTCTTGTCAGTACCTGTCATTTTTGGTATTGGAATTGTTACATCCTTCTTGACGCCTACCGGTATTTCGTCTTTCTCATAGAAGCGCTGGATAAAATATGCGGATACACCGTGAGAAATGCCTGCTTGAACATAAATGCAGGTGCTAGCCAAGCCTACAGGTTGCGCTGTTGTATTTGACCACGAATGGCACCTGTCCAATGTTCTCAATACGTTGCAAGTGTCAGTCGTGGTCAGAACAACGTTCTGTGTAGTTGTGAGCGCGTTATGTCAAGGCTAAGTGAATTCGTACGAGGGAAAATTGTCGGTGGTCGTACGTATGATGGGTGCTTCCGTAACCAAGATGTGGTGTTTCAAAATTCAGCTGTATACTGTTTCCAACTTCTGGTCGAGTTTCTGTCACGAGAGTGAAACACGGCGGGGATTAGATGGTCATTTGGGCAGCCAATCTGTTCTCAAACGGTGATGCTGTGTTCCAAGACGAAAGGGCTCCTATTAATACACGTCGCGTCGTCCAGGACGAGTGTTGTGAGCATGAGGATGAATCGTCTCATCTATCCTGGCCACCAAAGTCACCAGATCTCAACATTGTTGTACCCTTGTGGAGAGAAGGGTGAATGATCACTATCCACCTCCATCATCGTTACTCGAACTCGCTGCTATTTTGGAGGCAGAATGGTATAAGATTCCCTTGAAAACGATACGGAACCGGGATTTATCCATTCTGATACGACAGGAAGTTGTATGAATGGCACTGTATTACGCACGATAACGTGTTGTGTTTTTGATGTTTCCATATTTTTGCCCACACGCTGCATATTTTGCGTACCAAGTGGAATAGTTTTGTCGTGGCTGGTTCTCAATTCTGAGGGAATGTCATCTACTCCAGGGGCCTTGTTTCGACTTTGGTCTACAACTGCTCTGCAAAATTTTTCTTCTATATCATATTTCTCATCTCTTCATCTACTTTCTCTTCCCCGTTCCAAAATATTACCTTCGCCATCGTTTCCTCTGTATATTTTTTCTCCCACAAATGTCTAAAGAAAATCAGAGAAATGATGTCTAGGACTGACGATCGCCGAAAGATCGAAAGCCTTCTTTCCCACGCACCGTTGGCGAATGGAACAGTGAAGAGAGGAAAAGGCAGGTGTACCATCACTACTTCCGCTACCCATTGTAAGATTTTTGTGTATCGCCCATAAGTACGTAATGATCCCAACAGACGGTGATCAGTGACACCACCTCATAATATGCAATCCACTCGTTTATACATCCTGTCATTACATTCTATTTACGTTAGCAACGTATGGGCGCTATATAAAGACATAAAAAGGAATCGTTGTTGCGTAACAACGATGAGAACCGTATAAACTGCTTGTTTACATTATTCGTGTTTCCAATTAGTTAAGCGATATCGAACTTAGGATGTCTTTTATTTATTTTGAAAGATCTGAACGTGCTAAACCGGTGAGCAATGCAGAAATAAGTGCGACAATATAATGCATTCAAAGACATAGATATCCACATCAGCCACTGAACTTCGTCGGAATAGTTGAAATAAAACATCAATTATTAAAGGAGGGTTTACATAAAAAAAACTATTCCAAGCAGTCACAGAGCAGGCTGTATGATCTTAAACTGAACATACGAAGGAGGAATACAAGATAATGGGGCATATCTGGTCCACTTTTGCTCTGCTGTTCGCGTTGGCATGTTTAAAACCATATTACGATATTTGTCTCTGGTGCAGATAAATTTCAACGACAAATGAAAGAGCTCAATATAGCAACTTTGAAACTAAACATGAAAATTTTTAATAAGAAACAACAAATTGATAATAAAATTAAAAATGAAGTCAAAGACAACGATTGGATAGACAGCACAGGAAACTGAAAGAAGAGTAAAATTTATTTCAGAATGCGTTGGTAAAGTGAAAATTATTTTCAAAGCCAACACTATGAAAAGCAAGATCGTTAGTGTGTATTACCAGTTTTTGTCTTATGCCAGTGAAATATGAAGTTTAATTCCAAAACTATTCATCAACTAAGGGTTATTCGGCGAGTAGTGGAGATACAAGACTAGCAAACAGACAAAAGGATCACGGCACAGATAGGATTGGAGACGTAATTATAAATGTAACAAACATTAAATGGGGATGACCAGGCCTTACAATCAAAATTGTTCAAATGGCTCTGAGCACTATGGGACTTAACATCTGAGGTCATCAGTCCCCTAGAACTTAGAACTACTTAAACCTAACTAACCTAAGGACATCACACACATCCATGCCCGAGGCAGGATTCGAACCTGCGACCGTAGCGGTCGCGCGGTTCCAGACTGAAGCGCCTTTAACCGCGTGGCCACACTGGCCGGCGCCTTACAATCAAGCGAATGAACAGTGAGTGGGCCAAGGAATTTTTTTGCTGGATTTAAAGATAGTAGTGGTCTCAGTAGTCATTTCCGATGGATGCTCTGACACCGAAATTGTAACAGAGTGTTTGTTGATACACGACAACGTTCGCTCACATAGGATTTAGGGGACAAAATATTTTCTACAGGCGCTAAACTAGTAAGTGTATGATAACAGCACTCTCCTTGACCCCACAACTTTCCATTCTTTTTTTTTTTTTTTTACACCTGAAATTATTTCTCTCTCGTCGACACTTTCGGAGAGACAAATAGGCGCAAGTAACTGGTGCGGAATGCTTTCGCTCCCAGCCTGCATGGATCTGCGATAGAATTCGCTGCTACACGTATGCGCGCCGACTGACGGCTGCGCTACAACCTGAACTGCCGACATTGGATCGCTTACGCGGCTGATGCTTGCTGCTAGGATTTTCCTATTCGTGTTAAACATGCATACGGGGAACGTTTCTCTCGCCGTGCCTTCCGCCCCTCTGACAGCAAAAAGCTCGTGACACGTCCATATGAAAAGCGAAAATGATAAACGTCCTATGTGACAAATCTATACTTGTCAGGAGAATGAAAAACCAAGTATCTGTTTTTGTTTACAAGTTATTAGTATACCTAAAAAGGGAGAGAATTGTGCTGCTCAACTCGTCACTGTTGAAAATAATGAGACAAATTAGAAAAGAGTGTTGTAGGTGCCATACCAGCGACCTGCCTGCTTCTGAGTGCCAAGAGTGAGTTCTTGTTTCAAGCGCTATTAACACTGAGGCAATATGTTTTATTTGTGTTCAAGAGGTACAGAAATATAGCAGCATTCTTTCAACTAATATAGCTCTAGTCAACAAAAACCATTTCTCATACCTTATAAATTGTTTTCCAAGAGATTAGCAAATTTAAAGTCAAGAAAAAATCTTTCAGTATTGACTTCTGTTTCTTACACAACTTCTCACAAGGGATCAGATGTGGTAAATTTTGCAGTAGAACTGACTGGGCTGTTGAGGATGAAATGGTTCTTCATAACATTTTTCACACACAAGTTGTTTTATCTGTTCACTTCTCCAACACTTTTCACTGTTGTTGGAGCCCAAATTATCTACTTCCACTGCAAAGATTTGGCACTTAGAACAAGTCTACAGACATGCAACAGAATACCGACAGTACAATAGCAACGGAAACGCGTTTTGTGAAAAAATTACACTTAGAACGTTAGACGTTTCCACACTTCATATGTTCGTTAATAGAACAGTATTGACGGTTCATAGTATCAGCACACAGGATGATGACGACGTGTTTCATCGAAGAAATATTGTACCCACTGTATACTATCAACCGGCACTCCACCTGTGGACTGCTTGATTAACTACTATGCTGGGAGAAGCTGTAGAATGGCACACTTAGTCAATTCACTTATCCAGAAAGACAGCTCTCACCACGACGCTTGCAGTCTGCGACTGACACTAGTGATTTCAGTGCCAATGTTTCCTCTCGATCACGTTTTACTGCCGCCACCGATAGCATTCCTGCCCACTTTGGCAGCCGAAGCAGTTAGTGGAGGTACGTGACCTCCCGTGCAGAGGAGGCGTTGGCCCGAGGCTAGGGCAAGAGCTTACGAGATGCAACAGGTGCTAGCGATGCGCGCCGCACGGGCCTGCTCGCGCTGATTGGAATTCGCGGGTGCTGGCATCGAGGCTGCGCGAGGCGTCGACCTGCGGGCACTGACTCCGCGTCTGCTCCGTCGCAACGGCCGACAGCCACACCACCTCCCGTAGGGAACCAATCGATAGTGACAAGTTCATTAACTCCTCGATATTCGTATATGTCGAGGCATATTACTGAGAGCGTGAGCACCGCTAGGTGTGGCGTCTGCGCACGCAGTTCAAAACTCATTTCAGTTGTTTGTAAGTAGCGACACACACACACACACACACACACACACACACACACACACACACACACACAAGCGCTGATGAGCCAAAGCATTATAAGCATCTGCTTAATAAAGTGTTGGTCCACCTTCAATACAGCACAGGTTCTTCGTGGCATGGAATCGACGGAATCGACATGTCCTTGGTAGGCTTCCGGTGGTATATGGCACCACATATCAACGCACAGGTCACGCATTTCCCGAAAATTGCCGGCCGTTGGTTCGTGGGCACGGAGCTGGTGCCCCATAGCGTAGCAGACGTGTTTTGTCGGATTCAGATCAGGCGAATGTGATGGCCGAGACACCAACGTCAACAGCGTGCTCTTCAAACAACTGTGGTGCGATTCTGGCCTTGTCACACCGACAGTTATCCTGCTGCAAGACATCAACCATGAAGGTTCAAATGGTTCAAATGGCTCTGAGCACTATGGGACTCAACTGCTGAGGTCATTAGTCCCCTAGAACTTACAACTAGTTAAACCTAACTAACCTAAGGACATCACAAACATCCATGCCCGAGGCAGGATTCGAACCTGCGACCGTACCGGCCTTGCGGGCCCAGACTGCAGCGCCTTTAACCGCACGGCCACTTCGGCCGGTAACCATGAAGGGAAGTAGGTGTTCCGAAATAATGTTCACCTAGTCCACAGCTGTAATGATGCATTCGATTACTACCTTGGGTCCCACGGATGCCTAGAGCAATGTCCCCCCTGGCATTATACTGCCCCAGCAAACTGCGACACTTATAACAGCTGTTCCCCTGGATGACGGCGTATCAGGATGCTACTATCGACCTGGTGTAACGTGAAATGTGATTCATCCGAACAGGCCACACGTTGCCACGCATCCGCGCCCAATTTTCGATGGTCCTGTGAGCATTACAGTTGTAACATACGATATCTTTGGGTCAACATGAAAACGCGTGGCGGAGGTCGTCTTCTGCGGAGTCCCGTGTTCAACAATGTGCGATGAACGATGGCTCCGAAACACTTGCTCCTGCACCGACACCGTACTCTGTAGTCCGATGTGCCACATATCGCAGCCTGTCCTGCTGTACAGAGATGGAAGGCCTCCGACTTCCACGTTCTGTAATGAGGCCTGGACTTGCGGCGTCTAGTCATGATTTCACCGCCCATCAACCAGTTTCCCAGATGCTCATTGCTTGGCTCCAGAACGTAACAACCTGCCCTTTGTCGAAGTCGCTTGAATCTGTGAATTTCCCTAATTGCGATCTGTATCGTCGCTGGGATGGTTCCCTGCTTGTCTCCTCTCCGCTGATGTACGATGGAGGATCGGAAAGTAATGCATAATAATTTTTTGCTCCCCTGGTATTGCTGAATGGTGAAATTTGACGACTTATAGTTCGAAGGTTGCGCTACAGAGAGTATTTTGCTTTCACATGCAGTTCTAGCGAGAGAAGCCTGAACCACGAAACAAAAATGGTGCGCATGTTACTGTCGCCAACTTGTGAAGAGCAGCGAAGTGTAGTTCGATATTTATGGACAAAAGGGTATAAATAGAGTGAAATTCTTAAGTGTATGCGGTGGAGTGTATCTAGAGGACTGTACGGACCGTAGCAATGTCTCCAAGTTGTGTGCATTCTCTAGCAGGACCTTGTGAACCTTAGTGATTCGTCACGCTCCGAGCGTATGGTAAGAGCTTCAACCCCACAGAATGTCGGAGCGATTGAGGCAGCAATTTGAACCACCGATGTGCGTAACTGCGTACATATCGCAGCAGTTCAAGATTTACTATGGTGCGGTGTAAGATATGTTCACGATATATTAAAATTTCGGAAAGCTAATTCTCGCTGAGTGCCTAAAAACCTGACAGATGATGACAAACACCAGCAAATGATGACAAGCTTGGATCACTTAACGTGCTAGGACACAGAAGAGCATGACTTCTGAAAGGAATCGTGGACGTACCATTAAACGAGCGAAACCAATGAGCGTCTATGGTGTGGAAACATGCTGGTTCCAGAGTCCAAAAAGAATTCAGAGTGACTCGGTCTGCCAGGCCAGGAAAAGTGCTTGTGACAGTGCTCTGGGATCTGCATGGTGTGTGTTATTGGTGGACTTTGCTGAACCCGGGACCACTGTGCAGTCTACATCATAACTTTGGTTAAGCTGCGTCATGCTCTTCGTGACAAATGCGACAACATTAACGCTAGATGCTGAGCCTTTACGATGATAACGGTTGCTGTCTGACGGAGTTCTACATCTACACTGAAAAGAAGCAAGCTCTCTGCCTTATCTCCTTTTATAAAATATTTATAATTACACAGATTCAGTGCGAAATTGGCGAAGAGCAAGATATATAGGTGCTTATATTACAGTCTTTGAACTGTTTGCTTTTCATTTTTTCTAATTCACACTGTGCTGTCGCGTCAAAGGAAGCCGCAGTGCCGTCTCCGTGCTGACTGCCAGCGGCATCGTTCGAGTGGACACCTGTACTCTCGGGCGCTCGCAGTCTGAGTCGCTGACGTCTTGCATGGTGCCAAGTACGGCCATCCTCAACCCACCAATTCCTATTCGCATAACAGGGGTGGGATCCCAATCAGCGATAGCAAAATTGTCGCGGAACAATGAATTGTAGGCTCCATATCCCACGTTCCTGCCAGTGTCCAATACAAACACTGGCTGGCTGAAGTTACTCCATCTCACACGGGCTAACATGCAGATGCGATTTGTGAATGACAAATCATCTGCGTACTCCTTTCATACATACAGTGTGCGTCAAAAAGAATGACCTGGTTGCAAAACACCATATTTACTTATAAACGATGCTAAAAACATGGGATGGATTGCAGAGTACTCAGAGCATCTTGAAGTTTTAGCTGTGATATTGCAAATGCTCTATGTGTCCACCAGCAGCTGCACGATAGCTAAAATTACAATAATTCGTGAGTATTTTGCAATCCCTCCCATGTGTGTAATACGTTTTTATCGATAAATATGGAGTTTTGAAATCAGGTCATTATTTTTGCAATAGCCTGAATATAACTGGTTGACAAACCTGGCATTGTACGGGTACTCATTTTGCCAGCTTTCTATTAGAAACGAAAACAAAAAAAAACAAAACTGTGTTTGTACCGGAGTATCGAAAAAATTTCATTTCCATGTATTTGTGAAAACATCTTTGAAATTATGAAACAGTCGCGCAAAGAAACATGCATTATGTTCAAATGTATAAGTATGTAACCAAATTAAGAAAAATTATCCCGGTCAGTTTCTGTACACAGGGTGCAGATGCTTCGCGTGTCTAACGCGGACTTTAGTAAACATCTCTATGGCAACGCCTTTTCGTAACTCCATAGACGGCCATTGTTTTCGCCTAAATCCGTTCGCGCTTCGTACTTCAAAGGTGTCAAAAGCGCTGCCAAATGGTTCGAATGGCTCTGAGCACTATGAGACTTAACTTCTCAGGTCATCAGTTCTCTACTACTTAGAACTACTTAAACTTAACTAACCTAAGGACATCACACACATCCATGCCCGAGCGAGGATTCGAACCTGCGACCGTAGCGGTCGCCCGGTTCCAGACTCTAGCGCCTAGAACCGCTCGACTACCCCGGCCGGCCAAGCGCTGCCAGGGTTAGTGATTTCCTTAATATGACTCGACTGTAGGAGTATCTTAGTACTAAAGAATAAATGTATTTAAATTTCATGCATGACGCGGCAGCTTTTCAGGCATCTCATTGTTTATGACATCATATCTCCTGAACTCACCCCCAACAGCGGTTCTTACATGACAGTAAGGGATATGTATGCCAAGTTTGGTTGAAATCGCTCCAGTGGTTTGCGCAATTGTACAGAACTAATCGTCAGCGTTTCCAAGCATATATACTGACGGGAAAAAATCGCAACACCAAAAAGCAATTACTGTTGAGTAATGAAATTTCGGGAATACCTTAGTCTAGGTAACAGGTTTATCTGATTAGCACTGCAAGATCATAGGTTAATGCAAGCGAGAAGTAAGCCATTGCAAATGTGAAATGCTTGTACATTAATAACGGTGTAACCGTCAGAATGTTGAATTCAAGCATGCAAAGGTGCATGCATGCAGGTGCCGGATGTGAGTTTGTAGATTGACTAAGATCAACTCACCACGTCCAACCTCAAAGGTAACTAAACCTCACGATCGTTACAGCATGTATTTGAAACAAACCTGATTTGCATTCTCATAGTAGCGCTACTTGCACTACCCTTATTCGACTGGTGCAAAATCTGAACAGACGTCGTCTTTCGGATGTAGAAATACGGCTCCTTCTTGATGTTGCGATTATTTTATTTATTTATTATTATTATTATTATTTTTGCGTCGGTGGAGTACGCTTCATACCAGTCTCGAGTTTTATTTGTGGCGTCTTCATGGTGTTGCAATTTTAATGGCCAGCAGTGTACCAAAACAACCTTTCGTTCAGTACCGTCGTGCATAATCTCTTGAGTCGCGGGTTGATAGCTACCGCCAATATTGTGCTGGCGCGCAAGTAGTCCAGATTCCTCCTGCCTGTAACAGAAGTTGGAAAGTAATACAATGGAGATGTCACTGTGAACCCAGACACAACTATGGAAGATACTCACATACAATAGTCCTGTCACCTGAATTACGTGTAAATACTCGGCCGCGATTAGTGCTCAGCCACTTCTTACTCTTCGTCGGCGTTCACCGGTTGTCCTATGAGTGTTGTGGGATTTAGTAGGGCGCTTTTTCCCTAGTATTGGTTGGGTACTTACGATGAAGTTTGCCTAGTTATTGAACTTGATTTGGAAAATGCTTCCGATCATCACTTGGTCGTGCGTTAAATTCATTGTGTGCCCGTGAGTTATTCAAACCTAACTGTGGTAAAATGAATCTCTGTCTAACGCTAACACAAAGTTGCGACAAACTATGATGCCCACTTCCAGACCAACGGTCGCAGCGAATCTTGGGAATTGTTCGCGTCGCCCCGGTAAGTATATCGTGGTGTCAGTGTGAAAGACCGTTATGGTTACTGCTGTTGTGTCAATTGCAAGAGCGCGTGAAGGGCAAACGGCATCCTGTAGTGAACCTTCCAAACTGTCCAGGGGGCAATCAAGAATCTGTGCGTCACAAAAGCCCAGCAAACCTTCCCTTCCGAACAGACGGCTAGCGTTTCTTCCTTTGCAAATGACGGTCCTTTGATGGGAAGAAAACGTGAATTTTCTAGACATTCTAGGAACTTCACTGCTGCAGATTGGTGACGGAGTACCTTCTCCAAAGATTTACGTTTACAGGACGAACGGACGTTGAAACGTCCATTGAGAAAGATCGCAAAGAAAGCACTGTTGTGACACGACAAAGATTTGGGTGCAGAGACATGTTTGCGGGAATATTTTGTGGCATTCTTTAGGATAATCGAGCAATATCGGAGGTACTGTTCATCAATTTGGTGCAAGCACGTCGCCGGACATCAGGTTTACTCACGCGAGATGATTCGCTTGATTACGGAAAAAAGAGAGAGGTTTCTTAGCACTTTCCCCACGCTCAGATGGGATATGTTGCGGACATTCACAGATGTCCGTACTCTTACGTTGGAGCCTTGTAGTTTCGAAACTGACAGCAATCGAACTGGAAAACAATAAATACAGCTGAATCAAAAAAAGACATTAGATAAAGGGAATAAATATTATTTTATCTTCCCCGTGGCAGAAAAAGACATGCTTCGTCAAGGAAACGTAAAATCCTTCGTGCCTGTCAGTATCCTCAAATGCCACGAAGAGGTTGGTCAATGCCACAAAGCACTTTTTTGGCTACGAGTTCCCCGCATCTAAGCTCAACTGAACTTGTGTGAGAATAATCCGCTCGGCGTGTTCGCAGTATGAATCCTCCTCGCAGAACTCTTAAGATAGCTGTGGGAACGAGGTGTGGAAGTATGTGTTTTATAAATACTGTAGTCCATCAATCCAAAAATTTTTGAGACTGGTTTAATAAAAAATAGAGAAAAGTGAAGACGAAGGTTTTAATGCTTCAGATGTTTTACAGTCTCCCCCTACTTGAGTACAACGCACAGAACGTTCTTACAACCACGAGAAACTGTCAGAAAACTCCTTCTTTGGAATGTTTTTCAACCCGCTGGCACATTGGTTTGAATATCAGTTATGTCACCAAAGCGTTGACCAGTCATGTGAATTTCTGCACTTTGTCGTTTTGTGTTGGGTTTGTATTGATATCACCAAGTCTCCCCACCGTGATGATTTTTTCCAGAAAATTAATGTCCGAGTCTTGTATTTCAATCAAACAGCGTCGTTGTTTCTGATCAGGATCCAATGTGTGTGGTACAAACTTGGCACGCACTTTACTTTTCTTCCAAACATTCTGGAAAATCTTGAACTATTGAATTGGAGATATTGCTCCGTTGCCATTTGTGACACAACAAGGTTCACACACTACGGACGCACGTCCCATGCTTGAACACTCCCTGCTCACAACTGAGCGGTCGAAGGCACAGCGGTCGTTTAAATTTCTCAGCCCAAGCTGACGCCTCTCATACGCCAGGAATTAAATCAGTCTGGGAACATTTTCGACGGTCGGTGTATGTTCTCTAGACTACTCTTTAATAGAGTTGGCCCTACCTAATCTTCGGATGTGGTGTTAACTGTGGGAGGCCAAGAAATGGATTCCACATATCAGAAACGGCTTTTGTGCTGAAGAAGGAAAAGGTTTTTCGGATTGTGTTCAGATAAATTAATAAGCAGCGTCTTTTAAATTATAAAAGTGTCTTTCGTTTTTCTTTCCAATTATGCTGATTTATAGTCTACTCGGGGCCGTTGAACTTAAGTGGGTAAAATTTTTTTTGTTCCTGAAGCAACGGGAAAGAGCATTACGAAACGGACGGTGGGTAATTAATCACCGGCAACATTGCCGGGCGACTGGCAGCTGGTAATGAACATTTGAAGTCGCTGATGACGCGGTCTTCAGCCAGCGAACCTGCATACAGCAAGCACATCCTCGTTGGGGCAGGTTTATGCAGGACCCAGTCAATAGAGCATACGCAACGGCTATCCGAGGCAGTTTCTCTGCCGTAACAACAGTTGAGCACTTCGTATCTACTCCTAGCTCCTCGTTTGGACTGCCATTAAGTTACTCCTTTTTTTGTTATAGAGTACCTGTAACATTCTAAACTTTTGCTGGAACGTTCTTAGGACGTACGGTGATGTTATTATGCAGCCACAATTTGATATATCCTTCCTCTAGTGACACTAATTTTAATTCTGTTTCGTGCTTAGTCAGTATTTAGTTCTTCAGGGCGCTAAAAGGTGAGACCATCAGCCTCTTGGGAGAAATAAATAGAGATGAGGTGGTTAAAATTTATTTTAAAAATGTCAGAATGGCAAAAAATGGAGATTTCCAAACTGTCAGTCTCTCGCGTGGGATTTGTAGATCGCCTTGTTCTACACTACTGGCCATTCAAATTGCTACACCAAGAAGAAATGCACATGATAAACGGGTATTCATTGGACAAATATATTATATTAGAGCTGACATGTGATTACATTTTCACGCAATTTGGGTGCATAGTTCCTGAGAAATCAGTACCCAGAACAACCACCTCTGGCCGTATACGCCTGGGCATTGATTCAAACAGAACTGGGTGGCGTGTACAGGCACAGCTGCCCATGCAGCTTAAACACGATACCACAGTTCATCAAGAGTAGTGACTGGCGTATTGTGACGAGCCAGTTGCTCGGCCACCAATGACCAGACGTTTTCAATTGGTGAGAGATCTGGAGAATGTGCTGGCCAGGGCAGCAGTCGAACATTTTCTGTATCCAAAAAGGCCCGTACAGGACCTGCAACATGCAGTCGTGCATTATCCTGCTGAAATGTAGGGCTTCGCAGAGATCGAATGAAGGGTAGAGCCACAGGTCGTAACGCATCTGAAATGTAACGTCCACTGTTCAAAGTGCCGTCAATGCGAACAAGAGGTGACCGACACGTGTAACCAATGGCACCCCATGCCATCGCGCCGGGTGATAACGCCAGTATGACGATGACGAATACACGCTTGCAATGTGCGTTCACCGCGATATCGCCAAACACGGATGCGACCATCATGATGCTGTAAACAGAACCTGGATTCATCCGAAAAAAAGACGTTTCGCCATTGGTGCACCCAGGTTCGTCGTTGAGCACACCATCACAGGCGCTCCTGTCTGTGATGCAGCGTCAAGGGTAACCACAGCCACGGTCTCCGAGCTGATAGTCTATGCTGCTGCAAACGTCGTCGAACTGTTCGTGCAGATGGTTGTTGTCTTCCAAACGTCCCCATCTGTTGACTCAGGGATCGAGTCGTAGCTGCACGATCCGTTACAGCCATGCGGATAATATGCCTGTCATCTCGACTGCTAGTGATACGAGGACGTTGGGATCCAGCACGACGTTCCGTATTACCCTCCTGAACCCACAGATTCCATATTCTGCTAACAGCCATTGGATCTCGACCAACGCGAGCAGGAATGTCGCGATACGATAAACCGCAAACTCGATAGGCTACAATCCGATCTTTATCCAAGTCGGAAACGTGATGGTACGTATTTCTCTTCCTTACACGAGGCATCACAACAACGTTTCACCAGGCAACGCCGGTCAACTGCTGTTTGTGTATGAGAAATCGGCTGGAAAAACTTTCCTCATGTCAGCACGTTGTAGGCATCACCAATGCATCACTTTGTGTGAATGCTCTGAAAAGCTAATCATTTGCATATCACAGCATCTTCTTCTTGTCGGTTAAATTTCGCGTCTATAGCACGTCATCTTCGTAGTGTAGCAGTTTTAATGGCCTGTAGTGTATATTAAACATCTTTTGCCTATATATTATACTACTTTTGTTCTTCGCTTGGTGTTGGTTCTAATTTTGTAACTGTTATAGCTTTTGTTTTGCATACATATTGTGCTACATAAATTGATCCTACAATATGATATTCTGTCTTTATATAAAAGTACATATCTTAATTGGCAATGTTTTACACTACTTTGTTTTCTTCATATGATGTTAGTTTTAATTTTTGCAAGTGATATAGCTTTTCCTTTATGTACATAGTGTGCCATAACACGAATTTCACCGTTTGACATTTTGGCCTTATATAACTTATTTCAGCGTCTTCCGCTTGATTTGATAATACGTGATATGGCGATAACATATGGCTCTTATGTTTAGTACCGATAATAAGAAGCCTCTAACACAACGTATTGTTCGTAACAGTATATTTTCAGGTGTAGCTGCCCAGTAATGAGACGAAGAAAATTTTGCTTGCAGCGTAAGTACGAAGTATATCAGTCAGCATTTGTAGCACTTGAACTTTTTACAGCTTTGAACGCCAGTTTCATTCACAACTTTTTCTGAATTGCCTAAGACAAGCATTGATTTGGAAGCAAGTAGGAGGTTAAAACGAAAGTAGCACTTTAAATGCCCCATAATTTCTACTTTTCAAGCGGTAAATTTCGGAGTCAAATAAAAACAAACTCGTCTTCAAGAGAAATATCTTCAATTTCCCACTAAACTTCCCGTTGCCTCCCTAAACAGAGTCGAGCAGTTGTTGGAATGATTTCCTGAGGAAATCCAAGCGACTACTTTTTAATATAGGCCTAAACCATCTAGTGTTGTCATTTTAGCCATAGCTTTACATCTTTTATCGTAATAATGTAGTGTGATGAAGTCTACGACACACAATGTATACATGATTTGTTTGTGAGTATGGCTACAGGCTGCCCGTTTGCCCATTTATAAACATCATACGGCTCCAAATTTTTGAACAGAAATGAGGACTACTGTCACTAGTTTCCTGCCGACCACCAAAAATTTCTCTCTTCTCAGTTATTTGTTAGCTGTGTGTCTGTCCCCACAACAGTTTTTACCATCTACAGCGCCCTCTAGTACCTTCGAAGTTATTCCCAGATGTAACACATGTCATATCATCCTGTCCCTTCTTCTTATCAGTGTTTTCCATATGTTCCTTTCTTCGATGGTTCTGCCGAGGATTTCATTCCTTATCAGTCCACTTAATTTTAAGCATCCTCTCATAGCACCACATCTCAGACGCTTCCATTCTCTTCTTTACTGCTTTTCCTACAATCTAAGATCCACTACCATACACTACCGTACTCCCTTTGCCAGTGCTAGTTTCCTTTTGTTGTCCTTCTTGCTCCGTCCATCGTCGGTTATTTTGCTGCCGAGGTATCAGAAGTCCTTAACTTCGTCTACTTCGTGATCCCAAATTCTGATGTTAAGTTTCTCGCTGTTCTCATTTCTGTTGCTTCTCATTACTTTCCTTTCTCTTCAGTTTACTTAGTCCATACTCTGTACACATTAGACTATCCATTTCATTTAGTACATCCTGTTATTCCTCTGCACTTTCACTGAGAATAGCAAAGTCATCAGCGAACCTTACCATTCATATCCTTACAACTTGAATTTTAACCCCACTCTTGAACATTTCTTTTATTTGCGCCATCGCTTTTTCCATGTATGGATTGAACAGAAGGGGCTAAAGTCTGCATCCCTGTCGTACAACCTTTTTAACCCGAACACCATATTCTTGCTCTTCCAGTCTTATTGTTGCCCTCTCGGTTCTTGTACCTGTTGTTGTTGTGGTCTTCAGTCCAGAGACTGGTTTGATGCAGCTCTCCATGCTACTCTATCGTGTGCAAGCTTCTTCATCTCCCAACACCTACTGCAACCTCCATCCTTCAGAATCTGTTTAGTGTATTATTCTCTTGGTCTCGCTCTACGATTTTTACCCTCCACGCTGCCCTCCAATACTAAATTGGTAATCCCTTGATGCCTCAGAATATGCCCTACCAACCGATCCCTTCTTCTAGCTTAGCTATGCCACAAATTTCTCTTCTCTCCAATTCTATTCAATACCTCCTCATTAGTTATGTGATCGACCCATCTAATCTTCAGCATTCTTCTGTTGCACCAAATTTCTAAAGCTTCTATTCTTTTCTTGTCTAAACTATTTATCGTCCACGTTCACTTCCATACAAGGCTACACTCCATACAAATCTTTCAGAAACGACTTCCTGACACTTAAATCTATACTCGATGTTAACAAATTTCTCTTCTTCTTCAGAAACGCTTTCCTTGCCATTGCCAGTCTACATTTTATATCCTGTCTACTTCGACCATCATAAGTTATTTTGCTCCCCAAATAGCAAAACTCATTTACTACTTTAAGCGTCTCATTTCCTAATCTAATTCCCGCAGCATCGTCCGGCTTAATTCGACCACATTCCATTATCCTCGTTTTGCTTTTTGATTTATGTAATATAACTCGTCTCTCTCTACAGTGTACTGCCGTTCTTCCCACAGTTCCGAAAATCTTGCACAGTGTCACATTGTAGAACGCTTTGTAAATGTCGACAAATCCTCTGAACGTGTCCTGATTTTTCTTCAGTCTTGCTTCCACTGTCAACCGCAACGGCAGGGCTGCCTCTCTGGTGCCTCACCTCACTTTTCGGAAAGCAAAACTGATCGTCATTCAACAGATTCTCAATTTTCTTTTCCACTCTTCCGTATATTACTCTTGTTAGCAACTCTGATGCGTGAGCCGTTAATCTCAAGGTGTGGTAGTTCTCATACGTTCGGAATTATGTGAATGATATTTTTCAGAAAGTCTAATGGTACGTCTCCAGACCCATAGATTTTATACATGAACTTGATTAGTCGCTTGTTTACCACTTCCCCGAAGATATATGAAATTTCGAAGAAATTTTATCTGTGTCTTCACCATTATTTGATCGCATGTCTTTCATAATCTCTTGGAGGCCTTCAATATAATCTTAACATCCATCCACTCTCTCCTTTGTGCTTAACAGTGAGGAATTTCCATTGCGCTCTTAATGTTAACTACCTTGCGTTTAATTTCACCGAAGGTTGTTTAACTTTTCTGTATGCTGAATCAGTCTTTCCTCTGTATATTTCTTTTTCATACGATATTGCAGTGCCTGTGTCATTCCAAATTAGGTTGCGTCGTGATTCAGAATAACACAGGCACTGTAATACTGTATGAAAAAGAAATAGTCGTCATTTCATTATACAAAGTACAGCTGATAGTTGCCATACTTGCAATTACGAATGTGTTTCACGTACTTCTTTTTTCAGTTCCTTCACATGTTTCCTGCAGGTATTTCGCCTTGACTTCACTGTTCTTCCTACGTGTTTCATTCCCAAATGTCCTATGTTCCTGTCTTTCTTAATTTCTCTGAACATTTTTGTATTTCCTTTCCCTGTGAGCAATTGTATCTCTTTTATTACCCAAGGTTTCTTCGCAGTTACCTTTCTTGTATCTATATTTGTCTGTCCAACTTCTGTAATTGCCGTTTTTAGAGATGTCCCTCGCCTTCAAGTGATCCTCCAACTGTGGTATTTACAATGACGACATCTATAACGCCAGAAAACTTCAAAGGCATGCCTTCTTTCCTTAGTCTTTCAGTATTCCACTTCTTGCCCACTGATCCTTTCTGACGGTTCTCTCAAACTTCAGCCTACTCTTCATCATTTATTCCCTGCCAGAGATCCGAATGGGATGACTAATCCGAAATATTTCACCAAGAAAGAAATCATCATGACGCTTTTTAAACCATAAGACACACATCTTGCAAGGTAACACATTTAAGTTAATCAGTAAAAGTAAATATGACAGTCTGTAATGCCACAAAGATTACTAGCGAAATATGATTAAATTTAACTACAAAAACAGTTACATTAATCTGTTACTCTACACGTTGTTTTTAAATTAAAATAATGTCACTTTACAAAATTTTTAGATCCCAGTCAGACGTTTACTTTTGTTTGGTAAATGACCAAAGAATTTTGTGGCCCCTTTGCTACTAAGCACACGCTTATAGCGGACCAGACAAAAAATAGCCGAGAGTGCTTAAAAGGAATAAGCCAGTTTTTCGATCATCGTGGCCACGGCAACTTCTGCTCCATTTAATGCTTACCACACCTTATGTAGGATTTATCTTTTCTTTGCCCTAAATGTAGTCGAATGTTTCACAGTTACATACCCATCTAAGAGAGTGCACTGACCTCGCGATGAAGATTTCCGTATAGAGCTGGACGTTGGCCAGTACGTAAATCATGCCGGCAGACAGGTCTCTTACTTGACCACAGAACAGTTCGGCTGCCCTGTTAACTACCTGTCCCTGTGACGTCACGTTACGTGGAAACGTGGTCCGCCAATCGGTGCAGGCCTTACGTATCAAACAGGCCGCCTCCCGCAGCGCCGAGCCCGCCGTCTTTACGACCTGCGCGATGTATAAGCCCATCTGAGGGGAATCCTGCCAGTTTAATGTCCGTTAATGCGCCTTCCCTTTAACCGGTCGGAAAGCGAACGGCGTCCCTCGGCACACACTGCCCGCCTACGATAAGAAATTCTTTGATATATTCGCCACTGATCAAACGTGCTCTTGTCCATACTATGAGCGCTAGCCCTGATTCAGAGAAAGCCCAGTTCTGTTTACGCTCTCGTAAATGTTGTCCAGAGAGGTACGCAAATACACTCCTGGAAATTGAAATAAGAACACCGTGAATTCATTGTCCCAGGAAGGGGAAACTTTATTGACACATTCCTGGGGTCAGATACATCACATGATCACACTGACAGAACCACAGGCACATAGACACAGGCAACAGAGCATGCACAATGTCGGCACTAGTACAGTGTATATCCACCTTTCGCAGCTGCTATTCTCCCATGGAGACGATCGTAGAGATGCTGGATGTAGTCCTGTGGAACGGCTTGCCATGCCATTTCCACCTGGCGCCTCAGTTGGACCAGCGTTCGTGCTGGACGTGCAGACCGCGTGAGACGACGCTTCATCCAGTCCCAAACATGCTCAATGGGGGACAGATCCGGAGATCTTGCTGGCCAGGGTAGTTGACTTACACCTTCTAGAGCACGTTGGGTGGCACGGGATACATGCGGACGTGCATTGTCCTGTTGGAACAACAAGTTCCCTTGCCGGTCTAGGAATGGTAGAACGATGGGTTCGATGACGGTTTGGATGTACCGTGCATTATTCAGTGTCCCCTCGACGATCACCAGTGGTGTACGGCCAGTGTAGGAGATCGCTCCCCACACCATGATGCCGGGTGTTGGCCCTGTGTGCCTCGGTCGTATGCAGTCCTGATTGTGGCGCTCACCTGCACGGCGCCAAACACGCATACGACCATCATTGGCACCAAGGCAGAAGCGACTCTCATCGCTGAAGACGACACGTCTCCATTCGTCCCTCCATTCACGCCTGTCGCGACACCACTGGAGGCGGGCTGCACGATGTTGGGGCGTGAGCGGAAGACGGCCTAACGGTGTGCGGGACCGTAGCCCAGCTTCATGGAGACGGTTGCGAATGGTCCTCGCCGATACCCCAGGAGCAACAGTGTCCCTAATTTGCTGGGAAGTGGCGGTGCGGTCCCCTACGGCACTGCGTAGGATCCTACGGTCTTGGCGTGCATCCGTGCGTCGCTGCGGTCCGGTCCCAGGTCGACGGGCACGTGCACCTTCCGCCGACCACTGGCGACAACATCGATGTACTGTGGAGACCTCACGCCCCACGTGTTGAGCAATTCGGCGGTACGTCCACCCGGCCTCCCGCATGCCCACTATACGCCCTCGCTCAAAGTCCGTCACCTGCTCATACGGTTCACATCCACGCCGTCGCGGCATGCTACCAGTGTTAAAGACTGCGATGGAGCTCCGTATGCCACGGCAAACTGGCTGACACTGACGGCGGCGGTGCACAAATGCTGCGCAGCTAGCGCCATTCGACGGCCAACACCGCGGTTCCTGGTGTGTCCGCTGTGCCGTGCGTTTGATCATTGCTTGTACAGCCCTCTCGCAGTGTCCGGAGCAAGTATGGTGGGTCTGCCGGTGTCAATGTGTTCTTTTTTCCATTTCCAGGAGTGTAGTCTCAGACATGAATCGTGAATTTCCTTCTCTTGATTCCGCCTCTTCCGCTACTCCATTTCGCCCTCGATGAATTCTTTGCTAATTAAACGTCGGCTACGAAAATTTTTTTGGGATTTTGTGGTAAGGTCTTATGGGACCAAACTGCTGAGTTCATCGGTCCCTAAGCCTACGCACTACTTAGTCTGACTTAAGCTAACTTGCGCTAAGGCCAACACACACACTCAAGCCCGAGGGAGGATTCTAACCTCCGACGGGGAGAGCCGCGCGGACTGTGACTAGGGGCCGAGACTGCTCGGCTACCCCGCGCGGCTGTGGCTACGACAAAATCGCATACGGAATTAGTAATTTGCTATATATCAGTCAACAAAACTCTGTAATGACAGACAAAAATTGCTTGCTTAATCCAAGGACGGTAATGGGGGAAATGTTACACTGCTGCTAAACCATCGTAAAGTTTACCAATCGACATTTTATTAACAGGAAGTCATAATTTGTAAGTTATGTATTAGTTAATTACATTTATTAGATCTGCAGTAGTATGCTGCATACCAGATTAAGTACAAAATGCCCTGTTTTATACTCTACTGCAGCTTTAAATTTTACGAGGCTTTACCAATCTAGGGTTAACATCCGATTATGCCGTTTACCATTTTAGATGCTGCGATATATTTTGCATCTCATTTCAGAGCTCGAGGTATGGTGATAATTTGCTCCTGAGATTCCATTTATTGTTGTCAGTAATATTTTATGAAGTTCTGCACAGAAATAATGTCATACATTCTCGATATCTGCAGCTTAACTTCTCATTAACCATTTGGATGGACTGTAAAACACGAGTCACACTTTTAGCCATATTCTTGAAGTGTACTGTTCTATCGCATAGTTGACAAAGGGGAGATGCTTTTCATCACCTCAGCAGCAGAAGTGGATTAGAATGGTTCACTTTCATGGTACAGCAGTTCATGACTTGTATAACACAGCATAAAATTTTGTTCAGTTGCAAATTTCCGTGTGAGTGTTTGGTCAATATTCCCCAACCGTTTTTCTAAGGATTAATACTGAAGACAGCGCAGCATTTTGTCATTAATGGTGTGAACATCAACCATATATTTCTCTGCTCTGTCCCAGTAGCCGTTAGCAATCATTGTCATGACACTGTAATCACAAGCAGACATCATAACATCTGTTACCGAAATGCAAACATTCCTTTCCTTAACATATGTAGCGAATTGCTCAATTGATCAAGAGAAAACGTCGCCGTTGCTTGGACTTTCTGGATCGCAGGCGGATTATCAATGAGTATACAGGGTGAAACAAAAATTTACGGCACAAATTGCAGGTTATATTCCTCATACATAGACGAAGATATTATGTTATATGAACATGGGTCTGGAAACGCTTTGTTTCCGTATTACAACTCATTTTCTCAAACTCATTGATCATGGAAAACACACACGAGCAGAACGCACCAGCATACCACATGCAACTCTTTGACACAGGGGATGTTCAATAAGAAATTCGTGGGCATTTACATGTGCATCAATCCGCCGTCGTACTGAATCTCGGATGTGCTGATGTATTCCAGGAGTATTGCTTATGGTTTCGCAGCCTCCCATAATACGGGCACGCAAGTTCTCAACATCTTGTTCTGGCGTGCCATACATAAGAGCTTTGAAATTCCCGTAGCAATAAAACTCCAGTGGGTTTAGGTCCCGAGAGCGTGGAGGCCAGGCAGTTGGTCCATCTCTACCTGTCTATCTATCACCGAATCTGTTATTTAGAAGCCGACGGGCGTTAACACTCACATTACGATGTGCTCCGTTGTGCATGAAGTACGTGTTTTGTTGCACATCTAATGGAACATCTACTAACAGATCAGGCAAAACATTCTCTACGAAAATATAACTTTGTCCGATGAGCCTGAGTGGAAGAAAGCGAAGCCCTACCAAACAGTCACCAACAATGCCTGCCTAAACATTGACAGAAAATCTGTGTTGATGACTTGCTTCAACAGTTGCGTGAGGATTGATGTCTGCCCGTACATACCGACTGTGAAATCTTACAATCTGATCTCGTTGAAACGACTCCTCACATACGAGCAGCACCGTTGCACTACAATTAGGGTTGACACTTCGCTGAATAAACCATTCGCAGAAGAGTAGCCGTGCAGCAAAATCAGCTACTGACAGTTCAAAAATGGTTCAAATGGCTCTGAGCACTATGGGACTTAACATCTGAGGGCATCAGTCCCCTAGAACTTAGAACTAATTAAACCTAACCAACCTAAGGACATCACACACATCCATGCCGAGGCAGGATTCGAACCTGCGACCGTAGCAGTCGCGTGGTTCCTGACTGAAGCGCCTAGAACCGCTCGGCGATTGCGGCCGGCTAACTACTGACAGTGCCTGCACACTCTGTAAATGGTACGGATACAGCTGGTCCTCGTATAACACTCCCCAGACAGCCATGTGGTCAGCATCCAGTGTTGTGCCTACACGTCTTGTACTGACACTAGTATCGGCGTCAGCTGCATGAAGAATTGCCGCCTCCCGTTACGGTGAATTCGTCCTTCTAGGCCTCCCCCCGGCCGCGCGTATCGGGCTTAAATGCGTCGTGTTCCCTAAGATGACGATTAATGGTCTCAAACGTTTTCCTGTCAGGGCACCTTCTTCCTTGAAATCTCTCCCGGTAAAAACGTTGAGCGCGAGCACATTGCCGTCATCTAATCCATACATCAAATGGGCATCTGCCATCTCTGCATTTGTGTACACTGCCATTTCACGAGCCAAGTCTGTGATTAACTCTACGTAGTAACCCGCGTACTTGCAACGGTCGTACTGATCGCTGGGACAGTTGATGTTACCTGTAAACAAGAAGTGACGTACGTCGCATGGCATCAGCGACATGCAAAACAAAACACTGGCGGTGCAGCACGTAACCAAACGTCACCAAGTGCGCGTGTTCCCCATAATTCTAACTCTGTTTTTATGTGATCCCCGTTTTTAATGAATTGGAGAAACTGAGTTGTAACATGGAAATAAAGCGTTTCCAGACCCATGTACGTACGTCGCATGGCATCAGCGACATGCAAAACAAAACACTGGCGGTGCAGCACGTAACCAAACGTCACCAAGTGCGCGTGTTCCCCATAATTCTAACTCTGTTTTTATGTGATCCCCGTTTTTAATGAATTGGAGAAACTGAGTTGTAACATGGAAATAAAGCGTTTCCAGACCCATGTTCATATAACATAATTTCTTCGTCTATGTATGAGGAATGTAACCTGCAATTTGTGCCGTAAATTTTTGTTAAACCCTGTATAAAATACTTTAGTAAACTTTTTGTGTGTGAAGAAGATAAACACCGGGAAAGACGGAATGGTTCGTTTACTGACGTACGTGTGAGAAATTAAGCAAAATTTATAAAGGGTTTTGAGACTGATCACACCCCTCTGCTTGAACAAAACAAGTCCCAAACAGAACGGCTATGAGCTCTCGATTCCTCCCGCCGTGTTCAGAGAGCCCACATAAATGACAGAACGTGAACATTTATATGAGTGCAACTGTCATAGGAACAGCACGGAAGTGTTAGCTGTCATCTACGTATGGAATTCGCAAATGATGGGCCGGCAAACATGATGGTAAGGTGTAGCGAAACTGATCAGAAAAACATTGACACCAAAAAGTTATCCTAGATAATAAACAGGACAACTGCTGTTTACAGAGGATGCCGGAAACGATATCAGTGCTTTGATGCAGCAGTGTGCGCGATTCACCGCACAATCTGCCTGACAGATGGTAGCGCTTCAAGATTCTGCCGTAGCTCTTCCACTGTGTGGATATTGTTTGAATATGCTTGACCCTGCGTCTTGCATAGTTAGGGATATGAGGCGATTGTTTTACTGCCAGCCCTGTCCTCCCAGAACATCAATGGACTCGAGCCAGGGTTGCAAGTGCGATATTTGATGTTGCCGTATCTTGCTGCTGTCGTCTTCTTCTGTCAGTTTATAATCCGCAATACATTTTTTAAGTCAGTTTCATGTTGGCCATCAAGTTTGTTGTTCGTACTGTGTAAGAGTTTGTTGTTCGTACTGCGTAAGGAGCATGTTAATCTGTTTTTGTGATACGGACCTCTCAGCGCTTCTGTGGAGAGCAGACCTAGCCTCTAGATTCATTCTCCTTTTACTTCCACGTCCACTTTCGTCCACAACAGTACAGATACAATACCACGCTTCGGAAGGTCTCATAAAACTGCTACCCTTTATTGTTAAGGCCTCACACGTTATAAAAACGTTGAACGTAGGTAGCGTCATGCCATCTATTGCATTAGTCTACATACTGAATAAATGAACACAAATTTTAAATATGTGCATGCACATTATGTTCCAGGTTACCGACTTGTAAACGATAGACAGCCGACTAAAAGTGAGACGTGCTTGTCTCACTCCGATTATGAATAAGAACGGCAAACAATATGTGGTGTTGTAAACCATGCGTCGCGCTTAACTGACATCTTATGTCGCTTATGTTATGGGGAACTGGAGAGTTGTTGTTGTTGTTGTTGTTGTTGTTGTGGTCTTCAGTCCAGAGACTGGTTTGATGCAGCTCTCCATGCTACTCTATCCTGTGCAAGCTCCTTCATCACCCAGTACCTACTGCAACCTACATCCTTCTGAATCTGCTTAGTGAATTCATCTCTTGGTCTCCCTCTACGATTTTTACCCTCCACACTGCCCTCCAAAGCTAAATTTGTGATCCCTTGATGCCTCAAAACATGTCCTACCAACCGATCCCTTCTTCTAGTCAAGTTGTGCCACAAACTTCTCTTCTCCCCAATCCTATTCAATACCTCCTCATTAGTTACGTGATCTACCCACCTTATCTTCAGCATTCTTCTGTAGCACCACATTTCGAAAGCTTCTATTCTCTTCTTGTCCAAACTAGTTATCGTCCATGTTTCTGGAGACTATGTGTCTTTTTTCAAGTGGAAAGTGCGTGGAGAAGTCTAACGCCTGTGTGGTGTGTTTGTTACATATGTGACAATATTGTCCAGCTACATTATCAGAATGGTAGAGGTAATTCAAAATAAAAAACAGTGCATCATGTCCTTTGATGTCTACATGAGCGTAATTTCGATTGTATTTTGTGTCTGTCAAGTTGACTTAGTTTTGAGATGCAGAAGCGAAAATTTAGCGACGCAAAGTAGTCTTACAAAACACAATAAATCCGCAACACTGAATAAAAACATTAAACAAAATATCTATAGCAGATGATGTCACAATGTATACGCACTGACTTTCAAAACTGAAAGACGGAAAAATAATAGTTTATCGTTCACTAGTAAAAGTAGTTGTCACCACATAAAAACTGTACTTTTCTCTGACGACACTTAAGACAGGGCAAGGACATAACTGCATTTTCCCAAGTATCTGTTTTCGGGAAGCGACAGAGGATGCGCTAACCAGTTTTGCTTCCCCGTTGTTTCAGGATGGCGTCATCACTTGTGCTGACGTCATTGCTGGCGCTTCTCATGACCACCGAAGTGTCTTCGTCTCTCGTCCCTGGTAAGTACTACGCGACTCACACGGCTTCATGCACAATTAGCTGTACTGACCAGTCCAAAACTTTACATCCTGGAAAAAAACTGCTGATGAACAGTCGTCTGGTACTATTAAGCTAAATCTGCTCCAACCAACCCCCGGTCTCTGGAATTTACCTTAACCTTACTCATACACTTGACATTTTATCAGCGTTTTTCTTAGATGATTTCTAGCATGTTCTTTAACACGACGTTTTACCTTATCTTATACTGATTTACCAGTTAATGGAAACAGTTTAATTTTTTCCTAGTTTTTATTTGGCATGTGATTGAATTTTCTATCTCCACCGTTAGGATTTCCTTTCTATAAATGCATAAATGGATGTCATTAGCCAACAGGATTGTTCTCGTCTCACACGCCAGAAAACCAGCACACACTATATACTATTGCTCTGTTTCCATTGCATTCTTGACTTCATTTCGCATATTCCATAGTTTTCCAAGATTGACTGTGAGTAAGCTGGTAAAGAAGAGAATCGAAGCGTCTGAGACTTGGTGCTATAGAAGGAAGTTGAAAATGAAGTGGATTGAGAAGCGAAAGAAGGAAAGAAGATTAGGGCTCCGTCGACATCAAGGTCATTAGAGACGGAGCACTAGCTCAGAATGTTTCAAGAACGGGGTAGGAAATCAGCCCTGACCCTTAAAAGGAACCATCCCGGCATTTGCCTGGATCGATTTAGGGAGACCACGAAAACCCTAAATTTGGATGGCCGGACGCGGATTTGAATCGTCATCCTCCAGAATAAGAGTCCAGTGTGCTAACCACTACGTCACGTTACTCGTGATAAAAAATGAATAAGTTCTCTCTAGAAGCGGCAAGGGAAGGATTGTGTGAAAAACACAGACTAGGACAATGGACGTGATGGTAGCACGTGCGGTAAGACGTCGGGGAATAACTTTCATCGGCCGGGCGGGGTGGCCGAGCGGTTCTAGGCGCTATAGTCAAGAACCGCGTGACCGCTACGGTCGCAGGTTCGAAACCTGCCTCGGGCATGGATGTGTGTGATGTCCTTAGGTTAGTTAGGTTTAAGTAGTTCTAAGTCTAGGGGACTGATGACCTTAGATGTTCAGTCCCATAGTGCTCAGAGCCATTTGAACCATATGAATAACTTTCATCGCGCTAAAGGAAGCGATAGAAAGAAAATATCTTAGAAGAAGACAGAGGTTGAAAATACATTAGAAATAATTCGGGGCGTTATGTGCAACTACTACTCTGGGATGAGGATGACAGGGGGGAGGGAGGGGGGGGGGGAATTGTAGCGGGCTGCATCAAACCATCCGAAAGACCGTCGATAAAATTATAATTAAAATCGTTATAATTGCTCCTTCTCTGTGTGCTTTAGATCAACAAAGCATGCTCCGTAGCTGTCCATACGAGGCTTCTCATTTAAGAATAAAACGCGTAACACACTGTTTGTTTAGTGTGCTCTCTGTTTATATTACTTCTAAGTTGGACATTATGCTGTAAATGCAATCGTCATCAAAGTTGATAGTACTTGGAAAAACATGGAAACACACATCACACTTACAATAACTATAATTTCGAAGTTCTCTGGAGTTAAAAATTTATGTTTGTTGTATGGTTATTTCACTACGAAATTTTAATCGTTTGCTTGTATCACTTTTAGTTATGTTTGGCATCAGTTTTGTGTGCTCTCGTTTTCATTCACATCGTTCCATTCTTTTATGAAAGTTATACGCTTAAATAGAATATTTCTCCGACAGATAATATCTCAACTTTCAGCCAACAAGTCCATTTCGAACTTCCGCTGCATTCTAAATCTTTCAGTGTATTATGCTCTTATTTTCGGATTTTGGAGCAGGTCTGTGCTATGCATCCCCAATAGGTGAAATGAGAAACCAGATGTAACATGGATGTTACTATTCTTTTGTCTTCAAGAGTAAGTGTACACAGGCGATTCGAAGTACGAATTCTGCATATTATAAATAGTTACCCTAGTTATACTAGCAATACACCATCTGTGTGAGCAGAAACGGCTAAAACATTGGTTACTACTAAGCAAGTCATTTATATTCCGGTCGTATTTCGCAGAGAGAAATTAATAATATTTTCTGATCCTTTAAGAGGGAAGCGCTTTCACGTCAACGTGCCGTTCTCAATAGAATATTTATTTGGTTGACAAATTGTTGTTCCGGACAAGCTAAAAGCACAACGAAATCTGGCCCTTTAAATTACTTGAACGTGTTTATGGAAATTAGGAGTCTGACAGCGGTGCTCAGCCTGTCTGTGATTTACAGTGTCCCACGATCTCAGAGATACTGCCACCAGAGCAAGGTGTCAAGAAAGCTTGCATGCAATCTGTTTAGGTGTGGTGACTCTCTGCTGGCTGCCCGACAGCTTAATCAAGCGTTACGGACTTGTCAATACCCTCCGCAAATACTGTAAAAAAAACGAGATTTCAGCAAAACAGATACACAACGGTTGTTTCGATTACAGTTGTTCGCGGTTTTCTTTGGATGAACTTAGAATTGGTATTGTAACAAACCTGCTATACTTGTTATGCTACAAAATTTACGGATTTGAAATACTTGTAGGTTACATATGTGATTAAATGGCTATCGTACCAATCCGCGACAGAGCTGTTGTTTAGTTTAACACAAACCTGATGGGTGTGTTATATTCCTCATACAGAAATACACACAAACGCGCACACACACACACACACACACACACACACACACACACACACACACACAAACGTGCAAAGGCACACACACACACTTCAGTATTAATTTCATATTCTTGAAACCAACTGCACTACCTTGTTAAATGCTGTACCATCGCAGAAAAAAATTCTTGTGCGTGTCTCCATGCGACCTCCTCGGTGAAGTAGCAACGCTCACAAGGTTATGAAATATCTAGATGTGTCTTCCTCCAGGCTCATACGTTAACAACAAACAAACATTAACTTTTAAATAAATCGAAGTATTTACAGTTTTGGCCACATTTTATTTGATTTGAACAGATTCTGTTTTCGGCGTTACAGGAGTTATCAGATCTGATGCAAGCCGTAAAGCTGAAACCAGTTATCTATACAAGTAAAATGTGGCCCAAACGTTAAATTCTATGATATACACTGAAGCGCCAAAGAAACTAGTATAGGCATGTGTATTCCAACACAGAGATATGTAAACAGTCAGAATACGGCACTGCGGTCGGCAACATCTATGTAAGACAAGTGTCTGGCGAAATTGTTAGATCGGTTACTGCTGCTACAATGGCAGATTATCAAGATTTGAGTTTGAAAGTGGTGTTATAGTCGCCGCGCGTGCGATGGGACACAGCATCTCCGAGATAGCGATTAAGTGCGGATTTTCCTGTACGACCATTTCACGAGTGTAAAGTGAATGTCAGCAGTCCGGTAAAACATCAAATCTCCGACATCGCCGCGGCCGGAAGAAGAGCCTGCAAGAAACAGTACCAATGACGACTGAAGCGAATCATTCAACGTGACAGAAGTGCAACCCTTCCGCAAATTCTGCAGATTTCAATGCTGGGTCATCAACAAGTGTCAGCCTCCGAACCATTCAACGAAACATCATCGGTATGGGCTTTCCGAACCGAAGTCCCACTCGTATACCCTTGATGACTGCACGACACAAAGCTTTACGCCTCAAAAATGGTTCAAATGGCTCTGAGCACTATGGGACTTAACATCTAAGGTCATCAGTCCCCTAGACTTAGAACTATTTAAACCTAAGTAACCATAAGGACAGCACATACATCCACGTCCGAGGCAGGATTCGAACCTGCGACCGTAGCAGCAGCGCGGTTCCGGACTGAAACACCTAGAACAGCTCGGCCACAACGTCCGGCGTTTTACGCCTAGCCTGGACCCATCAACACTGACATAGGACTGTTGGTAACTGGAAACATATTACCTGGCCGGACGAGGCTCGTTTCATGTTGTATCGAGCCGATGGACGTGTACGGGTATGGAGACAACCTCACGAATCCATGGCCCTGCATGTCAGCAGGGGACTGTTCAAACTGATGGAGGGTCTGTAATCTCGTGAGACGTGTGCAGCTGGAGTAATATGGGACTCCTGATACGTCTAGGTGCGAGTCTGACAGGTGACACGTACGTAAGTATCCTGTCCGATCACGTGCATGCATTCATGTCCATTGTGCATTCCGAAGGACTTGGAAAATTGCACTAGAACAATGCGACACCCCACACGTCCTGAATTGCTACAGAGTGGCTCCAGAAACACGAGTTTTAACAGTTCCATAGGCCACCAAACTCCCCTAGGATGCACATTATTGAGCATATCTGGGAAGCCTTGCAACGAGCTCTTGAAGAGATCTGCATCCCGTCGTACTCTTACAGATTTGTGGATAGCCTTGCAGGATTCATGGTGTCAGTTCCCTCCAGCACTACTTTAGACATTAGTGGAGTCTATGCCACGTCAGGTTGCGGCACTTCTGCGGTTCGCATGGGCCTTCACGGTGTTAGGCACGTGAACCAGGTTATTTGGTTCTTAGATATCATGTCGGTATCTTCATCAGACGAAAGTGATCTTATTACAACTAACTTTAAGGGCTGATTTTTTCCCAAAATTATGGATCTAGTGTCAAAGAGCGCACTGGCGAGCACTGTGAGGCAATCGTTCGAGGTGTCGCGCCCACACATGCCAAGGGAATCACCACACTGAGGAGCCAAAACGCTACGGCCACCTGCTTAAGGGGCTCCGGAAAGACTCAAAATCATGAAAAGTTCAATTTTTACTTTTTTGCGTTTTCTGAATCTGCAGACTATTACCTTTTAACAGATATATAATTTATTCAATTCCGAAGACTACAACTATTTTTAAATTTTTTTTTGAAATGTGTTCTACATGGGCGTGACCCACTGTGGCGCTGTTAAACTGCTGTCAAATGGTGTTATTATTAACGTCCGTGTTCATCAGGTACATTTTAGTGATGTGAGATAAAGTATGTGTTGTGGCTAACCTGTGATGGTTCAATATATATCGCTGGTGTGATTGTCGATTGTTTCATGTTTATTTACTCTGTCGTTATCACGAAAATATTCGTAATTAATTCTGTTTCTTGAGTCTCTGTTTTGTTGAAGTATAATAATGAGTAAAAGTAAAGTTATTAGAAATCCTCTGAAGGCTTTTAAGAAAAGGAGAAATGTTGGAAAGCCAAAGGTATGTGTTATTACTGTAAATAATAACATTCTAACATGGTACGAGCGATGCTTGCTTTAGAAAAGGAACACCTTCGGGCTGCAGACAGGGCTGTAAAGAGTCTAGAAATACAAGCAAGAGTAAACAGGAGGAGGAACAAGAGGAAGCTGGAGGAGGAGCTTGCAGAGGATGAAGATAATCCATCCTATGGACCTGGAATGCACTAAAAAGTTAATCCAATCTTTGTCGCTCGATTCCCAAAACTTTTATTTTCTCATACTAATTACATGTTTTCTAAGGATCTTCCAAACATATTTGTTTCAAACTTTCAGTAAATGTTACACAGTACCTTCTGCATAATTTAACACAGCCTTTTTCAAAAAAACTGTATATTTTTGAATATATAAATAAAAAATTGCAAAAAAAATGTTGTCAATTTTCATTACAATTGAAAAAAAATCATCTTTAATAACTGAACTAAAATTTTGTAAAATCCCTGTGTTAAGTTGTAGCCCATATTCCAATAAATAATCTGTAAAATGTTCAACTTCCTACCTCAAATACTTTGTGAGGAAAGATGTAATTTATAAGCGTTATTTTAACATTGCAAGTATAGGGCGTTCCGAAGCCCCTTAACAGCTTGTTTGTCCACCTTTTGAGCGAAATACATCATTGATTCTGCGTATCAGGGATCCAACGGTTTGTTGATAAGTTTGTTGAGGTATGTGGCATTAGATGTCTACGCACAGATCACGTAATTTGCGCAAATAACGGGCCGCTGATTTGCGAACACGGTGACGGCCGGATAGCGACTCTGTTGGGTTCCATAGGATTTACATCAGGTGAATTTGGTAGCCGAGATATCAACGTGAGTTCACTATAATGCTCCTCAAACCAGTGTAGCGCTGCTCTCGCTCCGAAACACGGACAATTATACTGCTGAAAGATGACATCGCTGTCAGGGAAGACATCGAGTATGAAACGATACAGGTGATTCGCAGCTATCAGTGTGTCTTCGATTACTATCACACAATCCATGCAAGTGCAGGAGAATGTCTCCCATAGGATAATATTGCTCCCATCAGTGTGCGTCAGTGGCGCGCTGCACGTTTCGAGCCGATGACGGCGTTTGTGTGTAGCAAAAATGTGATTCGCCCGGAGAGCGACGGTCTAGTTCCGAGGGTCTCGTGCCCTCCGCAGTCGTAACTGACGGTGCCGTTGGGTCAACATGTGAACACGTAGGGGTGGTCTACTGCGGAGCTCAATGTGCAACAATGTATTCGTAGGTTTAATGGTGTGCTCTGAAACACTTGATCCTGCACCAGCATTGTGTTCTTTCGGAAGAGATGCCTTACATCCCCATCTATTCTACTTTACAGGGCAGACAAGCCTCAGAACCTCACGTTCCTTGAAGAGTCGTGGACGTCCAACCATTTAGCGCCTAGTGATAGTTTCACTGTCCTCCTATCTGTTTCCGTAGATGCTCACGACATTGGCATGTTAACATTCGACGAGCTTCACCGTTTTAGAGATATTTTAGTACAAGGGTTTGCGTAATAATAGTCTGTCCTTTTTAAAAGTTGCTTATCTCAATGGATTTCCCCATTTGCAGCCTATATCTTAATTAGGGTGATCCCCGTTCGTGTCTGCTCCGCTTACATACTTCTGTTACCTCGTCACGTGCCCGCAACGCCACCAGGCGGCATCCAACGTTGCGGTGGATAGTGGCCATAATGTTCTGGTTTACATGTGTATGAGGGTCCTGAGGGCCACGACGAGGCCCTTGTGCAGATTGCAAAGCCTTCACTGCTAAAGCTGTCTATGGACTACTCAGCCTAAGTAAGTTAGTATCGGTCGTGCGCCGTCATTAGAGATATGCACTAGAAGCAATCCGCAACAAGTAACATGGGATTCCTTAGGAACTGGCTGAGAATCTAGGCTGACGTGGGTTCTGCAGTGGTTCGGTCTGCCAAACTCAAACCAGGGTTCACAGTTCTCACTGTTCGGATACTTTGGCTGCACCATCGCTCCCTGTAATCAGCAGTCGTATTTCTGCTGACAAGTAGTTAAAGTGACCCTACTCGGACGGTTCGACTCCCTCGCAGAGTGATTTTTCTCGTCTCGTTTCCGAGTGCCTGGAACTGGCAGCAGGGATTTTGAATGCCAACGCATTGACTGTCAAATATCCTTCTTTCCTGGCTTTTTAGTTTCTAGGTACAACCTTGAACGAAACGAAGAGTTACGATCAAGAAAACCATTAGAGATACTGGTCATACATTAACAGGACTATAGCGAGGAAACTAATAGTGCTATATCAATTAGAGGTAATTTATTTACAGAGTTCCTTATTGTAAATTGCGTATACGGAAGCAGAATAACGCGGTCTTCCATTACATAGAAGTTATTTGGGGTGAACAGTGAAGATAATTCATTGTTCTTTATGTGCGGGATAGTGCGAAAACAGGACAGTAATGCTAAGAGAAGTAACAATAACGATACAGGCAAATGCATGAAAATGTAGAAAAGATGTCTACGAGTTTTCAGAATAACATCTTCATTTGTCTTGAGTCGGACGAGGAAACCTACAAGAGGCTAAAATATAGTAGATAGAGCCACTTGTAGAAGATCTGTTTAGACAGTGACCTTGTTACACAGGATGTAAAATAAGAACGCAGATTCCCCAAGGACATACATTGATGTTTACTGTCGCTAATAAGCGTAGCAGGCCGCAGCCTGAAAAAGCTCGTTCCGGCCAGACAACAGATGTTGAGATATGACCGTCAAGCAAGCCTTCTGCTCAATTTCGTTTTTCTCGACCGGAAACTATAATGTTGCCTGCACCGGCGGGCTCTCTTGGCTGTGTTAATTGGCAACGCCGCGGGCTCTGGGAGTGTGTGGGAGGGGGTGGGGTGGGGGGGAAGGGGAATATGACGCCACACGTACGGTCAGAAATTCAGCTACGCCGAGTAACCCCCCTCCACACAAAACCCAAAACTCACACCTTCGTTTCCAGTCCGTATCCCCTCCCCTTTTCCGCTCGCACCAATTGGATCGCATAGCCTTGATAGAAAAAAGATCAATCGGTATAGCAAAAGTTTGGAACAGGAAACCGAAAGTAGCCGGTAGAGCAAGAACGTGAGGACAGTCGTTAAATGCTGTTGATGGCAGTGTACTCTTTATGAGTTCTGGAAGCCATTTTATCTTTACTTTATTTCTGGCAAAAACTCAATGTTTTCGCGTGGCCAACTACGCAGACTCGAAATAAATTAACCCACTCAAGTACAGGAACAAAATAAATGACATTTACGGTTCATAATTTCATTGTTGCTTGGATGTATTCTGGGTTGTCACGATGGAATCGGTTAATTTAGAAATACAAATATTAGCTCAGAAGCAGTTTATCAGCTCAAGAGAAAATATAATGGAACCTCACGCAACTTTTATCCCAAACTGATTATGCTTTCCCATACTGTAGAACATACAGATGCAGACATGTAGATACGTTTGATTACATTATCTATATTTCCTTCATCAGTAGGACGTTCATGAAAACCTAGAAGTGGAATGAGGAGCTTTTCGTGACACAGTAACGTGGAATTGCACGTAACAGAAATTGGTTCAGAGCACCATGGGACTTAACATATGAGGTCATAAGTCCCCTCCCTAGAACTTAGAACTACTTAAACCTAACTAACCTAAGGACATGCAACACATGCATGCCCGGAGGTAGCATTCGAACCCGTCGCGCGGTTCCGGACTCAAGCGCCTAGAACCGCTCGGCCACAGCGGCGGCCTTTCACGTTTACAGACCACTGCTGAACGCGAACAGTGGAATCATGTCACTCTCCCTGAACTTAGTGAAACGCCATGGAAACGGTAGCGAATTACACACCTTTGTGGTTAATGTGCTGTATTTGACAGATTAGTTTTGTATTAGAACGAGCATGCGATAGCAGTATATTGTTTCCGTTGACTACAGCATTAGACCTATAAAATCCCGTTTTTGCTCGGATTTGTTATAGTTAAGAGAAAGGAAACAATACATCGATGGTTAAATGTGCGAAGGTATGGATGATGATGTAAACGTCTTTGGAATTTTATTCAACCTACGGTTGCACGTACCTCTACTGATTATCTTCGACATGAGCTTGAAAGATATGGAGTGAAGTAAGTAGTAGGTATCAACCTATCAATAAATGTTCAATGAGACAGCAACAGTCCATTTGGTTGTATACTGTTCTGTGGCAAAGGTGCAGGAGTTCGATTCCAGGACGGGCATATATTCAAACGTTTAAGAATTTGATGGTTTTTTGGATCTATCAAATTTTTTGCCCCCTTCATAGGGACGATGGAATATATTTAAACCTTACTTTTCGACTTGTTTTCGATAAGGAAAATAGAAACTGTTCAGTCACGTTAACGTGACCGACTGCCAAAAGGCTCAATAACCACCTTTTGCAATGCGAGACGTGCATGGAGAAAGTCAATGAAGAAAATGTCAAATGAAAAACCCTTCGGCCGTCTATATTTACAATTTTGTTTCGCTTTGCTACAAGTTTCGATGTTACGTTACATCTTCTGGCTCTCTGAGTGACGTGTACTAAGACTCCCACCTCTTGTTCAGTCGGAACAGGGGCCAGCATACATTGACTGGTATCCGTAGTAGCACAGCAGCACTCCGTCTTCAGGCCACAAGTGGACCATCGGGACCGTCCGACCGCCGTGTCATCCTCAGATAAGGATGCAGATAGGAGGGCGTGTGGTCAGCATACTGCTCTCCCAGTCGTTATGATGGTTTTCTGTGACCGGGGCCGCTACTATTCGGTCGAGTAGCTCCTCAGTTGGCATCACGAAGCTGAGTGCACCCCGAAAAATGGCAACAGCGCATGGCGGCCCAGATGGTCACTCATCCAAGTGTCGGCCACGCCCCACAGCGCTTAACTTTGGTGATCTTACGCCAATACACGGCCGTTGTCCCCTGGTATCTGTAGACTTCTTTATAACAACGCGACACAAGAGACGATCGAAGGGATCGCGTTTTATTAAAGAAGTTTACAGATACCAGTGACTGTGTGCTGGCCCCTATTGCGACTATATAAGAGGTGGGATTCTTCGTACACGTCGGTCAGGGGACCTGAAGATGGCTTGATATAACACCGAAACTGATAGCAAAATAAAACGAAATTGGAAACATAGACGGCTGCAGGTGCTTTAATTTGACATTTTATATTGTACAGCCGAGGTCCCACAACCATCCTAGATAAAGGTGGACTTATAGAGAGTCAGTGAGGTTATGGAAGGCAGTGACTGGTTGGTGGAGCCATGGCGACACCAGAGCCGTGGCCAGCTGCGCTGGGTTTCTCTGTTGAGGATCCATGGCATGAATAGACCGTCTGAGGAGGTTCCACGGGTTCTCGACTGGGCTTAAATCCGGGGATTTTGGTGGCCAGAGAAGTACGGTAAAGTCATTGTGGTGCTCTTCGAACCACTCACGTACACTGTGAACTGTGTGACAAATTGTCTTGTCCTGCTGGTAGACGCCATCGGCCGAGGAGAAAATAAACTGCGCGTAGGTGTGGACATGGTCCTTAAGAGTAGACGCCTACTTGTGTTGATCCATTATGTTTTCCACAATGACAAGATCAGTCGGGGAATGCCTTCCGGCCAAGATCCTTCCTACGATTCTTGTAGAGTGTTTGCTTTCAGACCTTTCGCGCCGAATACTCCAGCGGCCATCTGTCCTAAGGTGCATAAAACGTGATTCAGCTGAAAAGGTCACTGGCCTCCACTCACAGTCAGTGGTACTGGCGTGCAAATTCCAGCCTTCGTCGACAATGATCAGCAGTCAGCATGAGAGCATGAGTCAGACACCTGCTGCAGAGGCCCATGCGCGGTAGCTTTCGCTGAATAATCCTTGAGGAGACACTGTTTCTGGACCGTTGGTTCATCTGGGCAGTTAGTTCAAGTGGTTCAAATGGCTCTAAGCACTATGGGACTTAACATCTGAGGTCATCAATCCCCTAGCCTTAGAACTACTTAAACCTAACATCTATGCCCGAGGCAGGATTCGAACCTGCGACAGTAGCAGCAGCAACGCTGTTCCGGACTGAAGCGCCTAGAACCGCTCGGGCACAGCGGCCGGCAACAGTTAGTTACTCAACAGCTGCAACTCTACTCGCACATACACATCTCCGCAGCCGCTCTTCACCCCTGTCATCTGTGGCCCGTAGTTTACCACAAATGCCTCGGCTCCTGACTCGAACAGCGCCATTTTGCCACGGACGGTACGCGAACGCACGCGAACAGGTTAAAAACTTAGCCGTTTCGGAAATGCTTCCACCCTTGGCCCGGAAACCGATGGTCATGTTCTTTTGGACGACAGATAATTCGCTTGTTTCCGGAATACGACAATGACTGCAGTGTTTTCCGCGTCTCCCTGACACGCTTTATGTACCCTCCACTGCTAGTGCTGCCATCTGCCGTCTGTGAGTGGTTATTGCACGTTGGCGGTGGTCACACTAATGTAACTGGACAGTGTATAAGCGAAACACGCACAAATGGGATATCATTATAGTTGACGATACTGGCGGAACAAGGGAAAATCCACTGACATGAGCGGCTTTGACAAAGGTCTGATTGTTATGTCTCGATGCCTCGGAATGACTATCTTGGATACGGCGAAGCTGGTCACGTGTACACGTACTGCTATCGTTTGAGCATGTAGGGAAAGGACATTGATAACATGTGTAGACGAGGAGGTGTATGTCGCCCATGCACCATCTCGAAAGGTGGAGGTTGGAGGCTTGTCCGCTCTGTGAAGCCCGATAGGCGGTGGAGTTTTGGAGCAAACCTCTCAGCGCAGTAGACGATCTCTAAGTGTTCTCACATTTTTCCAGTGACTCTTACAATTGAAGTGGACATGAGATTATCGAGACTGGACCACGGATCAATAGAAATATGTAACTTAATCGGATGAATCACGTTTCTTGTTACATACAATAGATGGTCGATGGTTGTGTCGAGGCTAACCGCTGCTCCGAATGTGCACCGTGCTACGGGTACATGCCAGAGTGCAAAATAGTCTTCTATCGAAGACAAGCACTGTTTTCTGTCCTACTCTTCGTAGGTGGAACGCAGTTCATGATAATTCGCACCGGCAGTAAAGCAGAGACCGATGGAACAAACGGGGGGGGGGGGGGGGGTTGATGAAGTCTACGGCGGCGGGCGGAGGTCGCAACGAGTAGCACAGTCTTCTTAATACCAAGCGTCTAGGCAGCATTCCGATTCAAAAACGTAATGCAGGCAAGGTTGAAACACTAGTAATCAATGATGCTTCAGTGGACTCGATCCGCTGACTGGGATGTGTAGGATCGCAGTATTTACAGGCGCCGCGTGGGGTAGCCGTGCGGTCTGAGGCGCCTTGTCACGGTCCGAGCGGCTACCCCCCGTCGGAGGTTCGAGTCCTCCCTCGCGCATGGGTATGTGTGTGTGTTGTCCTTAGCTTAAGTTAGATTAAGTAGTGCGCAAGGGTAGGGACCGATGACCTCAGCAGTTTGTGCTCATAAGATCTTACCACAAATTTCCAATTTTACTTACAGGCATTCTCTAATCAGTGGACGGTTCGACGTAACATACTTGCGGCGGCGCCTCGAACGAGAGCAAGCTGGTCGACTATGTAGCCCGAGTATCTCTGACCTGCTCTTCATGTCGATACTCGGGCTGAGCGGGAAATCCGTATCACTGTCGGGTACTAAAACCTGGGCCTCCATGGGACCTGTGGTAGTAATCGAATTCACCGTGACGTCTAACGACTACGTAAATATCACTGTAGACCACACGCACCCCTTAATACGCGATGTCTTCTGCGACGGCGATGTCTGCTTGCAGCAGTATAGCTGTGTCAAAAGACTAGAAACGCGCTTTGAGGAGCATGATAGTGGACTTATTTCTTTTTGGCACCAAATGCGTCATGTGACCTCGACGCAACACATCTGGAACACTGACAGGACTTAGTTGTGTGAACACAAACCACCGCCCCGTAATTTATAACAATTGCGTGACCTGTGCACAGGCATCTAGTGCCATTTAGCTCCTGAAACGCACCATGCACTTGTCGAAATCGCGCCACGCGTATTCGCTGCTGTAACGCTGTCTACAGGAGGACCGACACATAAATAATCAGCTGGTCATAATGTTTTGGCTCATCAATGTGTGTGTGTGTGTGTGTGTGTGTGTGTGTGTGTGTGTGTGTGTGTGTGTAGTTCACACTGGATAAGGCTCCAGTCACAGACAATTGAGTTGTTTCGTGTGTTCGTTCCATAGAGCGGGGTACGTATGGTGTGACTATTCATATGACGAGAATGGGATTTTTGTCGCCAACATACATTATCTCCAAAATTATGTGAGTTTATAATACTTACCTATGAAAGAAACTGTTCCTACTTCCACAAATTTCGAATTACATTTATAGCAGGACCAATTATTCCTTGCTGTAACTTATAAATAAATATGTAAAAAATACATATAACATTAAAGTTTCGGTGTCAACAACGTTATACCATTGTCACGAGACATTGACAGTTTTATGTTGACGACATCCGTTGTACGCTGCGCTCACTCCATAGATATTGCTGCTTTATGGTACGTTTGCGAACGCTGACTGGACACGTATTAAACAGGTGGATGTCCATGCTCGCGTTTACGATTCGTGTTTGGAAGACTTAAAGCATCAACCACTAGACGTTCACAGTGCATGGCTTTTACAATTCAGCTTACCATCCTATTAGGTTGGGCATATCGTTATCTGTATAGTCGCCATACATACGTTCAATTTTCTTCCTCCAGAGGGCGAGTTTTCACTCTGTAAACAAGCTTTCACTGCCGCATACTGCGAGACAAATTTGTTTGCTCTGCTGTTCCACTGAAAAATAAAAATTTAGACGGAAATATCCTGACGATAATTTCAGGTTAATCAACAGGAGACATTATTTTTACTTCCACACGTTGTCACTTTCTCTCCTGGCGGTATGGTCTGGAATACTGCGATAAGTGTGTGTGGAACATGACGCTGTGTTTGCGTTGTTCATGTTCATGGAGAGGGTGCAACCTGGTACCAGTACACAGCTTATTCTTCTCGAGTAACAACATGGGTGCCGCTGAGTCAACGTCCACATCAGATGATCATTCCATGAGACACTGCCGAGAGATCTGGAATTAACTCAGAACATTACCGTAGAGTCCGGTGTTCCAGAAGTAAGCGTCACTGTTTCGCCTCCACTGGCCTGCTTCCTGCACCTGTTTCTTTTTCCTTTTAAAGTTTTTGCGTTATTTAGGTATCAGGTACTCGCATTGTCATTGAACGTTGCGTTATGAGTAATAAGAGATCTGACCTCTTTTGCTATTTGAATCTAACATTATCCAATTTTGAAAATTAGAAAATTCAGCTGTGCTGTTTTTTGCTTGTCTCCTGACTCAGAACGCCCATCCCACTGCGGTTCATTAAGCATAAGAAACCTGGTGCCGTCTTAGGCCTCTACGGAAACATTTCCAGTCTTCATTTTCCTTTCGTGTCTCCGTTCTACGGTTCTGCATCGGTCGTTCACACCCGAAAGCAATACGTGCTGTTCCTAACGCACAGGAACTCATAAAACGGCTCGGGATGACGCAGTCACCAGGGAGGCCGTCCAGTTTTTGCTGCCTTGCAAGCGAAGAGCTAACAGGGAATTAGGACGGCTTAAAATACCAATGACAGCGGTACAGCAGCTTTTAAAATGTCCTACCGGGAGATGAAGCCCGCGACGAAGAGCCATTCCAGGGCTATACAAAGACTACCTTTTCCATGTTCCCTCGAGCTGATCGTAAAAGTCATGTTCCTTTTGAGATGCAGCGAAAAAAACAGAAATAAGTATCCCCCCTAACGCTTCCTCTGTTGCTGTTATGCGATCTGTAAATGCGACCTTCAGGGAAAAAATACTGCCAATGTAGAATTAGCTCCCAGTTTTTCTGCTCAAGGCGCTTCAAAATACTACCGTACCGTTTGAATAGCGTTTTTTTTTTTTTTTTTTGCGAGTTTGCTTGCGGAATTCAAGTATACTCCAGAGGTTTATGCACCAACGGACGTTGGAGTTGTAGCTTCATTTCTAAACGTGTTTAATATCATTTACTAGATCTGCATATCTGTAGTACGCCTTGCTAGAACAGAGATTCTAGAACATTGATGTATAAACTGCATCTAAAACGTACGGCGAGTAGACCGGTGTCTTGCGCTAGAAGTGAATGAGCGTCATGCTCACGAAGATATAAATCAACAAGCAACACACATTACATTGAAGTAAGCTTATTTGCTGCGCCCTGTCTAATGTAGTGTCTCTGAAAACTCATGTCATAGCAGTGCATAAACATCACGCGCGACAGTTGCTGCGACAAAATTGCCGGCTGGATCTGTAACTGATGTCGGGGGATTTAGCAAAAACCGCCCTAACACCATCAGTCACCAAGATTTGAGAAAAAGGAAAGTTGTGCCCTCACTTATTCGCTGACAAATAAAAGGCAATTGCTGTAGATGTCTTTGACTCATGTGATCGAGATCCAGCTTTTCTGCTACTATTATCACAGGGGATGATGATGTCTTCTAGCAGTTCTATGCGGATTAGAGTTGGCAACGATCACTCATCCAGTTCTCAGCTGCTTGCGTCACAGTCAAAGATCAGCTGTGGATGTGTGATCTCAGTTGATCCGTTAACAAGCCCTCGCTGAGAACAGGTGTATAAACTTAACTAAACCTGTATTGTGCCCAATAGAGATTAGTATGAACAAGAATAATGAGGTTTTTTTGCATTTCTGTCTTAAAAACTCTGTTTACATCTATGTGACTTCTACAAGCATCCTCTCAATCGTTGCCCACAGTATACGCCACTTACGTCTCCCAGATCCCTCCAATTCCTTACATGTGAGCTTCTGAAAAGTGCCCTGTACTTCAGGACGGTGTAATACTGTATGAACGTACACTGAACAACTCGTATTACAAACTGGTGTTGTACTTGTTTTCCAATAGAAGCTAACTAAAGACACTATTTGATCAAGAATGGATTATGTTCTGCACAACAGCCTTCATATTCTTTCCCGTCTTCTCCCCTTCATTTTTTCATTGATTTGCGTCACTTGAAAATCTTTACAATCTTCAATTTTGTCTTTATATTTCTTGTTCATTTATACCAACTTTCACCAGATCCCCTTTTCTAAGTGACTTGTCCTAATTGTCATTCTTCAAAATTTAGTACAAATATTCTTCTCAAACTGCTGGAGTACATTTTTTTCGGGCGCTTGTAATAATTTTTTCCTCTTAATTCATCTGTAATTTCTTTTTTGTTTCCTGTTCGTTTTTCATTGTTTTATTTTTTTCTGTTTTTCTGTTATCCAATATGTATCACGTCAACGGCCTTGCCGGTGTGGCAACACAGGGTCCCGTCAGATAGCTGAAGTCAACCGCTGTCGGGTCTTTCTAGCACTTGGATGGGTCACCGTCCGAGGCTGGCGAGTGCTGTTGGCAAGTTAGACGGATTCAGCCCTTGTGAAGCCAATTGAGGAGTTATTTGGTTGAGAAATAGCTTCTTCGGTCACGAATACTGACAACGGCCTGGAGAATAGTGTGTTAACAACATGCCCCTGAATAACTGCATCGAGTGACGCCTGTCGGCTGAGGGTGAAACGGAAGTTGGTCGGTACCATTCGGCCTTCCGAGGTCTCTTCGGACGGAGTAATAAGTACCACGCTATCTTTCATGTTCTTTCCTAATTCCTTCGTTTCCTTTTCGTGAGTGAGGTGACACAGTGAAAAGACTCGCATTTGGGAGGACAATGTCCAAAGCTTCCTCTGGTCATTCAAATTTATCTTTTCTTCGACTTTCCTGAATTAGTTAAGGCTGATGCAAGGCTTGCGCTTCACCAACAACCATTTTTAGTGCCCTGTAGCTCATATAATCAATATTGTGTGAACTACCTGGAATCAAAAACAGTGAGAGAATCTGCATTTTCTAATTTTTCCGTATAAAGGGCAATCAAAATTTTCCGTTTGAGGACGTTGATGCAGCAAATATGCAGCCTAGCACAACTCCGATGCAGGTATATAAACACCGACATGTAGGCAAGGGGTTAGTGTGGTCATCGAACTGGAACTTTTTGATCGCCCTTTATAACAGTCTCATTCCAGTCAACGAACAATGAATATCAAACGAGCTACTTTTGCGATAGTAATTTACACGTTACAAGAAATGGCACATCTCACCATTACAAAGAACATCAACTATTACAGATGGTTTTTTACAAGGTGTAAAAGCTAAGAACTATATAAGAGATCTGGTTTAAACAAAACAATTAAAATTTACATAACACAGAGTACATTAAATTGGTGTTCCTGATCCATTAACAAAGACAGAGGAAAACAAGCATGAAATGCCACAGTGTTTCAAAGTGGTCAGCCTTGGTCCGTTTCAAGGAAACGTCCAATTTCTTTCCCCATTTCGTCCCAATTGGAGCTTGACTTCGTCTGAGGATGTTACTTCCGTCGATGGAATATGCTTCCTCTGTTGCTTGCTTTCGACACTGGGTGTCACTTCTGAATGTGTAGCCCATCAGCATGTCCGTGCTCGCATTCTTTTTAGAAAACGTGGAAATTTAGAAATGGGTACGTTCAACGAACTTACGAGAGAGCCTTGTACACTGAAGCGTTAAGAAACTGGTATAGGGAAGCATATTCAAATACAGAGATATATAAAACGGTGCTGCGTTAGGTAACGCCTATGTAAGATAATGTCTGGCGCAGTTATTAGATCGGTTACTGCTGCTACAATGGCAGGTTATCAAGATTTAAGTGAGTTTGAACGTGGTGTTATATTCGGCGCACAAGCTTGGTTCAAATGGCTCTGAGTACTATGGGACTCAACTGCTGTGGTCATAAGTCCCCTAGAACTTAGAACTACTTAAACCTAACTAACCTAAGGACAGCACACAACACCCAGCCATCACGAGGCAGAGAAAATCCCTGACCCCGCCGGGAATCGAACCCGGGAACCCGGGCGTGGGAAGCGAGAACGCTACCGCACGACCACGAGATGCGGGCGGCGCACAAGCGATGGGACACAGCATCTCCGAGGTAGCGACGAGGTGGGGACTTTCCCGTAAGACCATTTTACGAGTGTCCCATGAATATAAGGAATCCGGTAAAACGTCAAATCTCCGACATCGCTGGGCTGGAAAATATGGTGCAACAACGGGACCAACGACGACTGAAGAGAGTCGTTCAACGTGATAGAAGTGTAACCCTTCCGCGAATTGCTGCAGATTTCAATGCTGGGCCATCAACAAGTGTCAGGTGCGAACCATTCAACGAAACATCATCGATATGGGCTTTCAGACCCGAGGGCCCACTCTTGTAGCCTTTATGACTGCACGACACAAAGCCTTACACCCCTCCTAGGCCCGTCAACACCGACGTTGGACTTTTGGTGACTGGAAATATGTTGCCTGGTTGGACGAGTGTCGTTTCATATTGTATCGAGCGGATGGACGTGTACTGGTATGGAGACAGCCTCATGAATCCATGGACCCTGCATGTGAGCAGGGGACTGTTCAAGCTGGCGGAGGCTCTGTAATCGTGTGGGGAGTGTGTTGTTGGAGTGATATGGGACCCCTGATACGTCTAGATACAACTCTGACAGGTGACACGTACGTAAGAATCGTGTCTGATCATATGCACCCATCCATATCCATTGTGAATTCCGGCGAACGTGGGCAATTCCATTAGGACAATGTGACACTCCATACATCCAGAATTGCTAAAGAGTGGCTCCAGGAACACTTTTCTGAGTTAAAACACTTCATCTAGCCCCCAGACATCAACATGATTGAGCATATCTGGGATACCTTGCAACGTGCTGTTCAGAAGATATCTCCCCCTCCTCGTACTCTTACGGATTTATGGGCATCCCTGCAGGATTGATGTCGTCAATTCCCTCCAGCACTACTTCAGACAGTAGTCGAGTCCACGCCACGTCGTGTTGCGGCACTTCTGCGTGCTCGCGGGGACCCAGTTTCTTTGGCTCTTGAGAGTATTATAAGGAGGTCATTCGTAACATCTTTGTTTTGTATGGTGTTATACGGTGTACGTTTCCGTCCAGCACACAAAGTGGCTTGCGGAGTGCAGCGACTGCGGCTTAGAGCAGGCGATCGTCTATCAGGTGGAGTGTTATTGGCCGGGACGGGCGGCGCGCGAGGCCCAGCAGGGTGCGGTAGCAGAGCGTGGCGGGGTCTGCGGCAGCTGCTGCTAGTTTATCGCCGCCGCGTCCCAAGAGCTACGGCGAGCCTCGGCCGACGGCAGAGATTTAAGCGTTCCGCGCCGCGCCGTAAAGAACGGATCGCCAGACGGCTGCGGACGCGCCTGCTTAGCGCATACCTGCACGCCCCGCGCCGGCTGCGAATGTCTGCGAGGAACGCAGGGGCGGGCCCCGCTAATTGAATCGTTGGCAATGAGGTGCCGTGAATCTCGCCAGTACGCCGCGCATCGAGTTATTTCGCCGGACTCTGCCGAGCGCTTCGCCTCCCATGTCGCTTTAAATGTTTCTCTCTGGACGGAACTCCGTCTATTTAGCCGTAATTTCGAATCAATATTTCAGTTGTTTTTCGTTATGCGAGTAATAAACAAAAACTATGGTTTCTGCCCATCATTTATAGCAAGAAAACTACCGCGTACTTAAAACAAATAAACTGCTAAATGAACATCTACATCTACACTGCCGGCCGGAGTGGCCGAGCAGTTCTAGGCGCTACAGTCTGGAATCGCGCGACCGCTACGGTCGCAGGTTCGAATCCTGGCTCTGAGCACTATGGGACTTAACAGCTATGGTCATCAGTCCCCTAGAACTTAGAACTACTTAAACCTAACTAACCTAAGGACATCACACAACACCCAGTCATCACGAGGCAGAGAAAATCCCTGACCCCGCCGGGAATCGAACCCGGGAACCCGGGCGCGGGAAGCGAGAACGCTACCGCACGACCACGAGCTGCGGACTTCGAATCCTGCCTCGGGCATGGATGTGTGTGATGTCCTTAGGTTAGTCTGGTTTATCTAGTTCTAAGTTATAGGGGACTGCTGACCTCAGATGTTAAGTCCCATAGTGCTCAGAGCCATTTGAACATCTCCTCTCCGCAAGTCATATTGCGGCGTCTGTCACGTGCTACTTGTGCTACCATTGTCCTTTGGCTCCTTTTCTGTTCCATTCGCGAGTGGTGACTGAGAAGACCGACTGTCGGTAAACATCTGTATCAGGTCTGATTTCTCTCATTTTCTCGCTGTGGTCATTTTGCAGCACATATGTGGCAGGAATTAATATGATGCCTGACTCTTCTTTAAATGTACGTACTCGGTCTTTCAATAGCAAATCTTTCGGAGTTGCACACACCAGAGTTTGTTTAGCATCTCCGACATTGTCTAGCGCCAACTAAGCAATCCTTTAACCGTCTCCTGTTAAATGTGGTGTACGTGGAGACTTTCGAATAGATTAAGTCATTGTACTGTCAATTTCAAATGAAGTTTGGTATTTACTCACTTAAGGTTATATGCATTATCGTACTAGAAACTCAAGTTGTGAGTCGTCTAAAGGTGTCAAAATGGATTCCAATCAATAGCGGTGGTTATCGTCAGTACGGTATGAAGACGGCACAGCAAAGCAACTACATGCATATAAAAGCAAACCTGTTGGAGGAGATTACTTCAAATTGTCATCTTTCATCCCTTTGTAACAATATCGGTTGTAGCAGTTCAACGTTAATTCTTGAAACCAAATTGTGAGTTGCTACTGGTGAAAGAAAGGCTGTGAGAAAGGGTCGTGAGTCGTACTTCTATTGCTGAGCTGGTAGAGGACTTACCCGCCACAGGTAAATGTCCCGATTTCGTGCCTCGATCCGGCACACAGTTTTAGTCTTCCATCAGCGCACACTCTGTTGCCGAGTGAAAAATTCATTCTGAATTTTTAAGACGTTTGACGAACTGGTGAGGCATTCAAATGAATCTGTTCTGACGTAACCACAAGTGCCGGATCGAAGACGAAGAACGCAAGACCAGAGAAGACGGTGAAACGACGTCAGCCAATGGTGCGCGGAATACGACCGCACCACGACAGAAGCGCCCTCAGGGCGAAGTGAATATAAGCGCAGCTCCTGCCAGCTTCGGCCGGACATTAGCACTCAGTATCGGCTCGGTGTCGGACATTAGTGATCAGGATTCGCAGAGCAGTATTAGTGACGTGTGTCAACTTGCAGGAACATTGCATATAGCCAAGGGCTCTGAATTATATTGCATGTCGCCCCACGCTTGCGACTACATTTTGTACATTCAAGTTAAGTATTGTCAGTTCTGCTGTATAGAAATAAAACTACTAATGTTATTTGTTTGAATTGTTGTGTAGCATTCCGAGAACGTAGCTTCCCTTAGGCACCCTATACAAGACGGGTGGCCAAGACCCAACAGAATCGAACTCCCTGAAAGACTAGAACTGGTTACCGAGCCAATACTCGGAAACGCGGTCCAGTGTGCTCCCCGACTGAGTTATCCAGGCAAATCTCACAACCTTCCGTATATCTTCAATTGGACCCCACTTCCGCCTTCTAGCGTCATCGATTCATTAAGAACACGGTCTTTAGTTTATAGCTGTGACGTTCATCCCCCCGTCCAGTCTTTCATGGCGGCTACTGTAGCAGGATGGTAAGTTATGGAGGATTTTGGGATGTAGGCGTCAGGTGCTTGCAGACTGGACCTTTGAAGTGCCCAGCGCTGATCCCGGCATGCTGCGGCAAGTTACGCTACACTAGTCTCTTGGGCATTTTTGCACGCCCCGTGGTTGGTGATTCAATGCCGAGCGAGGTTTTCCAGACGCTGTGAGCCGTATTCGAGAGCAGCGAGAGTCAAAACCCCGTCTGGCTATCAAAATTTTGGTTCTCTTCATTTTCCAATCGCTTTATGTGAAAACTGTTTGGGAAAAACTACGGCCGAATTCCTATCTCGTACACGATTAATACGAGGCAGTGACTTGGGAACTTAAAAGCCGTCTTCCTACGATCTATTTCTGACCACTTGTTACTGAGCGGTGGTTGTTGACCACTTCGGATAATAATTAGCAGGCTTCGTGAGTCTTGTTGGTACAGTAATTGCGAAGTAGGCCCCTGTATTACCAGGAGCGACCCCTGCCTACCTGTCATGCAGTAGACACACCGCCTCGTAAAACAGGATCTGCTACGCGTCATCACGTAGCGTACTTAAATAAATTAAATTACTGAAATAACCGACGTTTCGGTTTGTTGCAGGAATCTTCTTCAGAGCGTAGCCTGATTACTAAAACAACTAGCGTCTCGAACGTGTTGCAGCACCGTTGCAGTGCTTGAAGTGTCTCATGTGATGACGAAGCAGTACGCCAACAACGATTAGCTGGAATCGTACGCGTAATCCTACATATTTAAATCGATAGAAATATTTACCCATAAGCATAGTGATTAGGGAAATAAGGTGGGTAAAGAAATGCATTGAAAAACTAGTAAATGCAACATCATTGTGTTAGCCTCAAAACTAATGAAATTGTGGCATGACTTAGTAGACAAATTCCAATAGTGATCTAAAAAATAATTAAAAACAATATAAGGAAGCATCTTAGTGTTGTTATTTAACATAGTCAAATTGGAGATAAGCGAGCTGTGTTTATTGAAAGTCTTGGATCAGAAAAAATCATTTATTAGTCAAGATCGCAAATATAGTTGTTATTGGTAACTAGTTTCGGCTAAATTAATTAGCCGTCTTCAGGTCTGTAATATACAGTAAACTGAATCTAAGAAAATAGGTCTAATACTGAATAAAATTAATATGAAGTAGTTTCGTCACAAAGTGTATACCACAGAAATTTTTTTACCGTACATCACGAACTGGAAGTGTACATCATTATAATTTTGCTTAAGCTGCATTGCATGCTTTACGACCTGATGGAACAATGATGTAAAATTACCGAAGTTTTTCGTAACTGTTCCATCAGCTTTTATAATAAAGCTACGCAACTTAAGCAAAATTATGACAATGTGTCCCGCTAGTCGGTGATGTACAGTAAACAAAAAATTTTCTGTGGTATGCACTTTGTGATAGAACAATTTTATATTAACAGTTTATATAATATTTTTATCCTATAGTAATTATCTATGTATCTGATATATGAAACTGGCTAATTTAGCCGAAGCTAGTTATCAATAAAAAAATCTTATTTGCGATGTTGATTACTGAAGGGCTTTTTCTGGATCCACAACTTTCACACTTTGGTGCTCTATTATGAATTCACATTTGCATAGATTCAGAAATGGAATGTCCTTTCCATCTAACTCAGTCCGTGACACTCCATTCAGATGTGTAAAGTGCGTGTCATCTTATCACTAGTACGATCTTATTGTATACAACTGAGGTAGCAGTTGAATGAAATAAGCGAATCGAAGTACATCTCTGATCCTGAAACTTCCTGGCAAAATAAACTGTGTGCCGACGGAGACTCGAACTCGGGACCTTATCTTTCGTCGGCAAGTAGTCTACCAACTGATCCCGAGTTCGAGTCTCGGTCCGGCACATAGTTTTAACCTGCAGGAAGTTTCCAATCTGCATACAGTCCGCTGCAGAATGAAAATTTCATTCTGGAAACCTTGATCCTGAGAGCATAAGTCAAAACTACTTGACCGTGCTCTGAATACGAAATCACCGAATCACAAGCACAGTCAGCTAAAATAGTTTAATACCCACGATGTGTATTGATGTTGGCACTTTACCGACATGAGTCTCTCAAACTGAACGGTATTTTGTTAGGACCATGCATCTTTTGTGCTCTGTGAGATACTGTGTGTGTCGCCGCAGAAAAGAGAAAGAGAAAAAGAGAAAAAGAGAGAGAGAGATTGAGAGAGAGAGGGGGGGTTGGGGGTTGGGGGTTGGGGGGGGGGAGAGGAAGAAAGAGAAAGAGAGAGAGAGAGAGACAGAACGACGGGTGAACGTCTGCATTCAGCATTGTCTGCAGCATAAACCAGGATCTTGCGGACACTTTGGGAGCCTTTATGTACACGTGTTGACACATGCAAGTCGTCGCACCTGTTAGCGTCGTTTTTAGCTTCCTGGTCGCGGGCTCTGCTCTTTGTCCTGTTTGTTCGTTTTATTTTGATGAGCATTTAAACGCAGAGCCTCTGCTGCCCGGTACTTCGCCTCACAATCGTTTCAGTTCTTTACTGCATCTTACTCCCTAGATGCGTGCAACTGTGCAGTGAAGTGGAAGACAAACATTCTTTAACGACCAACAGCACTACAATCTCTTGGAATTAAAGGCAACGTAGCCTAAGCTAAGCAAAGTGCCACGGTGACAACCGTTGGAACAAAAATGCGGGTGGCGTCACACAACTTTACATTGAAAAGCCGACTGGCAATAGTTTTTGCTTTTGCTGGCTTCTCCGGTCATAAGGCGTCACTTTGAATTTGATCTCTAATATTAGTCAACAAATACGATTAATATTACTTCAAAAATATCAGACACTCGTTATTTTACACTTACTTTCCACAAGCCTGAAGAACATTACTGGTTGGGTTATACAAGTGAGGAAATTCCTATCGCCGGCCGTGGTGGCCAAGCGGTTAAAGGCGCTACAGTCTGGAACCGCGCGGCCGCTACGGTCGCAGGTTCGAATCCTGCCTCGGGCATGGATGTGTGTGATGTCCTTAGGTTAGTTAGGTTTAAGTAGTTCTAAGTTCTAGGGGACTGATGACCTTAGCAGTTAAGTCCCATAGTGCTCAGAGCCATTTGAACCATTTTTGAAATTCCTATCTCGTCGTGTCAAAGATACATCGAAGTGACGAAAGCAACGGGATAGCGATTCACAGTAGTATTGCGTGCACAAGATATAAAAGGACAGTGCATTGGTGGAGCTCTTATTTCTTCTCAGGTGTTTCACGACAAAAGGTTTCCGATGTGACTAAGGGCGCACATCGGGAATTAATAGACTTTGAATGCGGAATGGTAGTTGAAGCAACACAAATGGGACAATCCGTTTCGGAAATCGTTAGAGAATTCAATATTGAGAGATCTATGGCGTCAAGAGTATGCCCAGAATACCAAATTGCTATTATGGGCATTGGTCACCGCGGATAACGCAGAGGCTGACGGCCTTCGCTTAACGACCGAGAGCGGCAGCGTTTGCACAGAGTTGTTAGTGCTAACATACAAGCAACACTGGGCGAGATACCGCACAAATCAATGTGGGACGACGAACGTATCCGTGAGGACAGTGCGGCGAAATCTGGCGTCACTGGGCTATGGCCTTTGTTAACACTACGACATCGCCCGTAGTGCCTCTCCTGGGCTTGTGATCATCTCTGTTGGACGCTAGACGACTGGAAAACCGTGACTGTAGGATCCTAGACTACTGGAAAACCGTGACTTCGCCAGATGAGTCCCGATTTCACTTGATAAGAGCTGATGGTAGGATTTGAGAGTGGCGCAGATCCCATGAAACCATGGACTCAAATTGTCAACAAGGCACTGCGCAAGCTGGTGGTAGCTCCGTAATCGTGTGGGCTGTGTTTACATGGAATGGATTGGGTCCTCTTGTTCAACTGAACCGATCATTGACGGGTACTGACGGGAAATGATTGTGGTCGGCTACATGTTGCTATTCATGGATTTCATGGCATTTTTATGGATAGTATTGAGACGTGCCACCGCTTTGAAGAATATTACGGACAATTCGAGCGAATGATCTGGTCACCCAAATCACCCGACAAGACTCCAATCGAACATTTGTGGCACTTAATCGACTTGCCCGTTCGTGCACAAAATCGTGCGCCTGCAATACTTTCGTAATTATGAACGGCTATAGAGGCAGCACGGCTTGATATTTCTGCAGGGAACTTCCAATGACTTGCTGAGTCCATGCTATGTCGAGTTACTGCACTAGGCCGGGCAAACGGAGGTCCGGCACGATTTTAGAAGGTATCCCATGACCTTTGCCACGTCAGTGTTGACACTCTTTCTATTATGTTTGAAAAATAAATTCATTCTAGCTATGTAATGTTGTTTCTTATATGCCTAAAACTTCCTTAATATTGTAATGGGCTGACTTACCCTTGAGAGAATCAATTTCGTAGATTTTTTTCTCCGTTGCTCTGTATCATTATTTTCAACGTTAAAATAAAGTGTGAGGAAGAATTCAATCTGAATGGTAAATTAGCAGACGTAAATCTATTTCTTTTCCAGGGCGGAATACAGGGGATACAATTTTCTTTTATAACTTAAATTTTATCTCAGTATACGTAAAAATACTATTTTACACTGGTTTTGTGAGAGCTCAAGAATTCATTATACAAGGAAAGTTCTCTCAATCATCGACTAACATGAGGCTGTCTTTTATTTTCCGGTTAGGCGCTGTTGGCTACATCTTGTCACTCATGAACTTCGCGACTTAACAAAAAATAATATGAGAATGAATGTCTACGAAACTCTCAAAAGGCGGAAGAAGAAGTTGGATGATGAGCAGACGATACTGAGGTGTCTGCAGTTCTGCGTCATCCTTCCAGCTTGCACATTATCTTCATATCCAAAAAAGTCTCAATTGGATTGACTATTTCCGAAAGACAGATTGAGTTACGCGATCTCCGATTTTGTAAATAATTACTGTCGAATTCTTGAAATGTTCTTTAAATCCCTAGCCAGTGTGAGATTAGAATGCTATATTGTTTTTGATGGTGTGGTATTATGTATGCCTGGAGTCGATAAAAACAAAGTCTGGGTCAGCATTCAAAATAGTGTGCCACAAATCCACCTTGTGGATTTTATCAGTGTAATGTGATGACTTTGTCGGCTGCAGTTCCTCCAGTTCACTTGTGCTATCAGATTTTGTACGTATGCGCAGTTTAAATTTTCATAACTCAAAACATGTCTTCGTAGCTCTGTAATTGTTTCCTAAACAATTGATAAAAGACGTTTATAACTCACACGGGATATGTTTATGCAATATTGCTAATCTACATTTGGTTGTCATTCACACAAATTAAAAGTATATCAGGTCTACGGGACTTACATTAACTCAGTCTCAAGTTACCTTGGCGTCTAGCAAAAATATATTAAGACATCTCAGACCCTGCCAGTTTAAGGGATGTGACGTTACAAAACTAAGTATAACCGTATATTTGATAACAGAATTTAGCTACCCGATGGTTAGCTCAACCTTAATTTATATTGTTATAAACGTAAAAGCATTCTACTGTTGCATACCAAATTTGTGTGAATGAGAGTTGGTAGCAACCATACTTGAGTCCACTATTGTACTAAGCTGTCTACCATCTTAGCAAAGTAAAGTAAGGGAAAATTTTTCCGATATTTCAAACGAATGGCAATTTATTTGTAAATAGTCTCATTCTAAAGGAATTTTTGTGCTGGTTCCAAAACTGGTCTTAGTATTCTCGAGTCTGTAATGTTTCAGAAGTTATGGAGAATTTAATATTATGATGTATATATTAGTGAAATTAGTACAGCTGAAGCACTTGAGTTACAGCTGCGTGTATAAAACATTATGTTTTGTAGGCCAGCATCGGCTAAAACGTTCGCTTGATTAAATTTTAATATTGTAGAACAAATTCCTTTCTTAATACGTGATTCAATTTCAGGTTAGCCAAATAAGTACGTCCCCAATGAAATCTGTTATAGTATTTGTTTGCTATAGATCCTCAGTTCGTGGTAACGGAATATGGGGTAACGTGTTAAAGTGAATTCAACAAAGGAAATGAGGATTTCTTACAGGAATCCTAGAACAAATTTTCGGAATAATTGTGTAGTATCGGTAGAATCAGCTAACAATTTTGTCCTGTTATCAAGAGTACGTCGTATGTATAAGAACGAAATGAAATTCACTTGATGTAAATTTTAGTTTGGGTGAAAGAGCTTGTTGTTAGGATTTTGATTGACTTTATTTCGACGCTCGATTACGAAATTGTATCAAAGTTGTCGCACGAAAAAAGAAAGACATCAATTTCCGGTTCAAGCAGCTGGAAAGAAAACAGGAAAAGGAGTCTCTCTGAAAGTACTTTTCGCGAGGAACTTATGTTTCAGACAAGTAGCATCGCCGTGCATACTACATGTGCATTTGCACTTAACACTGGAGTCCAAGTTGTAATGCTATGCAGTGACGACCACCGAGAGCTGAGAGCAAAGTGGCGGCTGCTCATTTGATGGGGGCCGGGGATGGGCTGCGCAGACGGCTAACACGCCGCCGGACGGTTACGACGCGGCAGCCCGGCACATTTAAGCACATAACGGGGCGCGCAGTCCTGCCGAACAAGACACTTAGAACGGGGAGCCCGTCCATTGCGATATGCACGCACCCACGATTGCCTCACTGCTGTCCCCGTAACTAAGGTAAAAGCTACACGGACTCTGGGCCCACTGCTGAAAGTTACTTCTCCTATTCAGTTTATATCATCTTTAGTCTCATTTTCCTCTGAAATTTAAATCAGTTGCATTGACATCCATCAATGACGTCTTGCAAAATTTTGAGTGTTTTATTCTGATCGACAGACCAAATTCTACATCTACATCTACACTACTGGCCATTAAAATTGCTACACCAAGAAGAAATGCAGATGATAAACGGGCATTCATTGGACAAATATACTATACTAGAACTGACATGTGATTACATTTTTACGCAATTTGGGTGCATAGATCCTGAGAAATCAGTGGCCAAAACAACCACCTCTGGCCGTAATAACGGCCTTGATACGCTTGGGCATTGAGTCACACAGAGCTTGGATGGCGTGTACAGGTAGAGCTGCCCATACAGCTTCAACACGATACCACAGTTCATCAAGAGTAGTGACTGGCGTATTGTGACGAGCCACTTGCTCGGCCACCATTGCCAGACCTTTTCAGTTGGTGAGAGATCTGGAGAATGTGCTGGCCTGGGCAGCAGTCGAACATTTTCTGTAACCAGAAATGCCCGTACAGGACCTGCAATATGCGGTCGTGCATTATCCTGCTTAAATGTAGGGTTTCGCAGGGATCGAATGAAGCGTAAAGCCACGGGTCGTAACACATCTCAGATGTAACGTCCACTGTTCAAAGTGCCGTCAGTGCGAACAAGAGGTGACCGAAACGTGTAACCAATGGCACCCCATGCCATAACGCCGGGTGATACGCCAGTATGGCGATGACGAATACACGCTTCCAATGTGCGTTCACCGCGATGTCGCCAAACACGGATGCGACCATCATCATGCTGTAAACAGAACCTGGATTCATCCGAAAAAATGACGTTTTGCCATTGGTGCACCCAGGTTCGTCGTTGAGTACACCATCGCAGGCGCTCCTGTCTGTGATGCAGCGTCAAGGGTAACCGCAGGTATGGTCTCCGAGCTGATAGTCCATGCTGCTCTAAACGTCGTCGAACTGTTCGTGCAGATGGTTGTTGTCTTGCAAACGTCCCCATCTGCTGACTCAGGAATCGGGACGTGGCTGCACGATCCGTTACAGCCATGCGGATAAGATGCTTGTCATCTCTACTGCTAGTGATACGAGGCCGTTGGGATCCAGCACGGCGTTCCGTATTAATCCTCTGAACACCCCGATTCCATATTCTGCTAACAGTCACTGGATCTCGACCAACGCGAGCAGCAATGTCGCGATACGATAAACCGCAATCGCGATAGGCTACAATCCGACCTTTATCAAAGTCGGAAACGTGATCGTACGCATTTCTCCTCCTTACACGAGGCATCACAACATCGTTTCACCAGGCAACTCCGGTCAACTGCTGCTTGTGTATGAGAAATCCGTTGGAAACTTTCCTCGTGTCAGCACACTGTAGGTGACGCCACCGGCGACAACCTTGTGTGAATGCTCTGAAAAGCTAATCATCTGCGTATCACAGCATCTTCTTCCTGTCGGTTAAATTAAGCGTCTGTACCACTTCATCTTCGTGGTGTAGCAATTTTAATGGCCAGTAGTGTACATATACTCCGAAAGTCACCGAACGGTGCGTGGCGGAGGATACCCTGTACCACTTCCAGTCGTTTGCTTCCTTGTTCCATTCGTTGATAGAGAGAGGGAAAAACGACCGTATATGTGCCTCCGTACGAGACCTGATCTGTTGCACATCTTGTCTTCGTGGGTCTTAAGCGAAATGTATGTTGGCAGCAGTAGGATCATCCGGCAGTCAGCTTCAAATGCCTGTTCTCTGAATTTTCTCACTAGTGTTCTTCGAAAAGAACGTCGCCTTCCCTCAGCGATTCCCATTTGAGTTCCCAAAGCTTCTCCGTAACACTTTCGTGTCGTTCGGAACTACCGTAACAAATCTAGGAGCCCGGCTCAGAATTGCTTCGAGTCTTCCTTTAATCCGACCTGGTGTAGATCTCAAACACTCGAGCAGTACTCAAGATTAGGTAACACTAGCGTTCTGTGTGCGGTCTCCTTTACAGGTGAACCAAGCCTACCTGGATTTCTCGCAATAAAACCAAGTCCATCATTCGCCTTCTCCAACGCAATCCTCGCATGCTCGTTCCCTTTCATATCGCTTTGCAGCGTTACTCCCAGATATTTAAACGACGTGTCTGCAAGACGCAGGACACCACTAACGCTGTCTTCACACATTACGGGTTTGTTTTACCTACTCATCCGCATTGACTTAGATTTTGATTGAACTGAATTGAATTGAATGTTAACCGTGGATCTAGAAACGACGGAGAGGCTCCGTCCCCGCCGCAGCCGCAGTGGTCCACAACCCCACGACGACTACCGCAGTCCACTTCACCCCTCCGCCGCCCGACACCGAACCCAGGGTTATTGTGCGGTTCGGCCCCCGGTGGACCCCCAGGGAACGTCTCATACCAGACGAGTGTAACCCCTATATTTGGGTGGTAGAGTAATGGTGGTGTACGCGTACGTGGAGAACTTGTTTGCTCAGCAATTACCTACGTAGTGTAACTGATGCGGAATAAGGGGAACCAGCCCGCATTCGCCGAGGCAGATGGAAAACCGCCTAAAAACCATCCACAAACTGGCCGGTTCACCGGACCTCGACACAAATTCGCCGGGCAGATTCGTGACGGGGACCAGGCGCTCCTTCCGGCCCGGAAAGCCGTGCGTCAGACCGCATGGCAAAAATCATGCTGATTCGTGGAGAGAATCTTTTCGATATTTAGGAAATTTATTACTGCCACAAGACTGTAGTTAACTGCAGCAATCCCTGCAAAGCTTCGATGACTAGCGCAGGGCCTGGCAACTGACCCTGAACTTAAGTAAATGTAACGCTTTGCTCATCACTACGCGAAGACTTCCATCACAGTTCGATTTCGTTATTGGCAATAAGTAATTGGAAACGGTAACAACCGAAAATACGTAGAGGCAACCGTACGAAGCAGCCGAGATTGGAATGATGACGTAACACCTATAGTAGGAAAAACTGTTGCCGCATTGAGATTCGCAAGAAGAATTTGAAGTAATGTAATTGATCCACAGATGAAGCGACTTACAAAGCTCTTGTAAGAGAACTTTTTGAGTACTGCTCATTGGGAGAGAGAGTATCTAATGAAGAGTGCCGCGTTTCGTCATGTGGTAATTAAGTAAGCGCAAAAACGTTACGGAGACGTACAACACAGTGCGGTGGAAGACCCTACAAACCAGGCTTTGTGCATCTCAGAGAGTTCCGGGATCGTACATAACAACGAGGGTCGGGTTTCCTGTCAAATACGTTTCCCGAAATGATGACGACGAGAAAATCAGAGGCATTACAGCTTATACCGCCGCGCGGGATTAGCCGAGCGGTATAAGGCGCTGCAGTCATGGACTGTGCGGCTGGTCCCGGTGGAGGTTCGAGTCCTCCCTCGAGCATGGGTGTGTGTGTTTGTCCTTAGGATGATTAAGGTTAAGTAGTGTGTAAGCTTAGGGACTGATGACCTTAGCAGTTAAGTCCCATAAGATTTCACACGCATTTTTTGAACAGCTTATACCGACGTTTATCGAGAGTCGTTCTTCCCACGCACCATTCGCAAATGGAACGCGGGAGAGGAGAAATGATAGTGAGACGGAAATAACCTCCGCCACGCACCAGAAGATGGCTTGCGGAATATAGATGCTGCAGCAGATGCTGAAAGCCGGGCTAAAGGTTCGGCCGCGACGGCTTTTAACTGTCGCAGAGCACGGGCCGGGCTGACGTATGGCGGCGCCGGACGGCAAATGCGACTCACTTGTTGCACTCCGCAAGACATATGCGAAACACGGCAAAACACTCGCGAGCCTGCGCCCCTTATCTCGGCAGGCCACCGGTACAGAAGCGCCGCAGATGAGGTGGTTGCTCTTCGAGAGACCGTCTCACAAAGGCAGGGCCTGATTAAGTTCATTGGCATTTGCAAATCCTAATAGCAGGGCGAAGGGGAGGGGGAAGGGTGGGTGGGAGGAGGGCTGGCACCAACGACAGAATCGAGTCCGGCTGCATACCGTCCCGAACGTTGACAGCCTCGTGACCTGGCGAATGTGCCAGCTAATGGACAACCAGTGCTCTGCCGTGTGTAGTCGATGACACCCGGAAGAAACTGCTTGCTAAAAATCTTCTGCGCTATCTCATAGCGACAGAATGATTGACCATTGCTTACTTCACTAATGCGTCCATTTTCTTAAGAGGCAGCCCACAACAATCAAGTACTGTTAAATATTTGGCTCTGGAATCGGATGGCGAGTCACATCCCTCCGGAATTTGCAACTCGCGCTGTTGTCGATGCCATTGCGAGAATGACACGCACGCACGCACACACACACACACACACACACACACACACACACAACACACAACACAGTAAATGTATCTAGCACTGACAGCAAGTTTAAAACCCACATCTGACCTTCATGATTCAGGTATTATGTAATTGTAAGGGGCACTCGACTTGTACCCGTGGTCAAGGGGTGCTGGCACGGTAGCGCAGCGTGTTCGGTCAGAGGGTTGGCTGCCCTCTGCAATAAAAAATGAGTGAACGGATCAATGAGTAACCTGAACGGGCGTCGTGGGACTTCCGCCCCTAAAAAATAGACGAACGATAACGAACAGAATGAAATATAAAAAGGGGTAGTGACTTTGATTGCTGATCAAAACGTTCTCGGTCCCGGGTTCGAAACCCACTACCGCTTAAATTTTGATAAATAATCAGAATTTGCCGTTGAAGACTTTCGGCATAAGACGTCACCCTCATTCTGTGATCGGCTTTGTCAAAGAGGGCGGAGGAGCGGACAGAGGTTCAGAGCACTCTCTTGTCCTCAGGGTGGGAAACTGCCGCTAAAGGCGGAAGAATCAGCAATGATCAACGGCATGAGGGCATGAGGATGTAGAAGGCAGTGGAAACTACTACATTAAAGGCACACAACGTGGATCCATAGGACATGTGGTCTGTAGGTTAACGTTATACGAGTCGGGACGTGGAATGTCAGAAGCCTGAACGTGATAGGGAAGCTAGAAAATCAATCTAGATACAGTAGGGGACAGTGAAGTGAAATGGAAAGAAGACAAGTAGTATAGGGCAGTATCAACAGTAGCATAAAAATGGTATAACGGGAGTAGAATTCTTTATGGATAGGATTCGTTATGTAAGTCAGAGAGCGTGTTACTGTGAACAATTCAGTGATAGGGTTGTTCTTATCAGAATAGATAGCAAACCAACACTGACAACGATAGTTTAGGTATACATGCCGACGTTGCAAGCTGAAGATGCAGAGCTAAAGAAGGTAAATGAGGAGATTAAAAGGGTAATACAGTACGTGAAGGGAGATGAAAATCTAATAGTCATGGGGGATTGGAATGCAGTTGTAGGGGAAAGAGTAGAAGAAAAGGCTGGGCACAAGGAATGAGAGAGGAGAAAGACTAATTGAGTTCTGTAATGAATTTCAGCTAGTAATAGCGAATACTCTGTTAACGAATCACAAGAGGAAGAGGTGGCCGGGTGATACGGGAATATTCAGTTAGATTGCGCCGGCCGTAGTGGCTGAGCGGTTCTAGGCGCTACAGCCTGGAACCTCGCGACCGCAACGGTCGCAGGTTCGAATCCTGCCTCGGGCATGGATGTGTGTGATGTCCTTAGGTTAGTTAGATTTAAGTAGTTCTAAGTTCTAGGGGACTGATGACCTCAGAATTTAAGTCCCATAGTGCTCAGAGCCATTTGAACCATCAGTTAGACTACATCATGGTCAGGCAGAGATTCCGAAATCAGAGACTGGGTTGTAAGGCGTAACCAGGAGCAAATATAGACTCAGATCACAATTTAGTAGTGATGAAGAGTAGGCTAAATGCTAAGAGATTAGTCAGGAAGAATCAAAACGCAAAGAAGTGGGATACAGATGTACTAACGAATGGCGAGATACCCTTGAAGTTCTCTAAGGATATAGATACAGCAGTAAGGAATAGCTCAGTAGGCAGAACAGTTGAAGAGGAATGGACAGCTCTAAAAAGAGCAATCACAGAAGTTGGAAAGAAAAACGTTGGTACCAAGAAAGTAACTGCGAAGAAACCATGGGTAACAGGAGAAACACTTCAGATGATCGATGGAAGAAGGAAGTACAAAAATGTTCTTGGAAATTCAGGCATACAGAAATACAAGTCGGTCAGGAATGAAATAAATAAGACGCGCAGGGAAGTTAACACAAAATGGCTGCATGAAACATGTGAAGGGATCGAAACAGGAATGATTGTCGGAACGACTGACTTAGCACATGCGAAACTCAAAACAGCCTTCACTGAAATTAAAAGCAAGGGTGGTAACATTAAGAGTGCAACGGGAATTCCAATGTTGAATGCAGAGGAGAGAGAGCAGGTGGGTGGAAAGAGTACACTGAAGGCCTGTATGAGGGGCAATATTTGTCTGATGAGATAGAAGAAGAAACAGGAGTCGATTTAGAAGAGGTAGGGGATCCAATATTAGAATCAGCATTTAAGAGAGCTTTGGAAGACTTAGGATCAAATAAGGCAGAGGGGATGGATAATATCCCATCATAATTTCTATAATCATTGAGGGAAGTGGCAACAAAAAGACTATTCACGTTTGTGTGTAGAATGTACGAGTCCGGCGACATAGTCTACCATCTGACTTTCGGAAAAATATGGTCCACACAATTCCGAAGACTGCAAGAGCTGACAGGTGTGAGAATTGTCGAGCAGTCAGCTTAACGGCTTACGCATCCAAGTTGCTTACAAGAATAATTTACAGAATACTCGAAAAGAAATTTGAGGAGGAGTTAGATGTCGATTTGTTTGGCTTTCGGAAGGCTAAAGGCACCAGAGAGGCAATTCTGACGTTGCGGTTGATAATGGAAGCAAGACTAAAGAAAAATCAAGATATGTTCATAGGATTTGTCGACATGGAAAAAGCGTTCGACAATGTAAAATGGTGGAAAATTTTCGAAATTCTGAGAAAATTAGGGGTAAGTTATAGGGACAGACAGTTACTATACAATATGTACAAGAGCCAAGAGAGAATAATAAGAGTGGACGACCAAGAACGAAGTGCTCGGGTTCAGAAGGGCGTAAGATAGGGATGTAGTCTTTCACCCCTGTTGTTCAATATATACATCGAAGAAGCAATAATGGAAGTAGAAAATAGGTTCAAGAGTGCGATTAAAATTCTAGGTGAAAGGACATCCACGATAAGATTCGCTGATGGCATTGCTATCCTCAGTGGAAGTGGAGAGGAATTACAGGATCTACTGAACGGAATGAACAGTCTAATGAGTACAGGATATGGATTGAGAGTAAATCGAAGAAAGATGAAAGTAATGAAAAGTATCAGAAAAGAGAACAGCGAAAAACTTAACAGCAGGATTGATGGTCACGAAGTAGATGAAGTAAGGAATTCTGCTACCTAGGCAGAAAAATTACCAATGACGGACGGACCATGGAGGGCATCAAAATCAGACTAGCACTGGCAAAAAGGGCATTGCTGCCCAATATAAGGCTACTAGTATCAAACACGGGTCTTAATTTGAGGAAGAAATTTCTGAGAATGTACATGTGGAAAATGTTCAAATGTGTGTGAAATCTTATGGGACTTAACGGCTAAGGTCATCAGTCCCTAAGCTTACACACTACTTAACCTAAATTATCCTAAGCGACAAACACACACACCCATGCCCGAGGGAGGACTCGAACCTCCGCCGGGACCAGCCGCAGAGTCCATGACTGCAGCGCCCCAGACCGCTCGGCTAATACCGCGCGGCTGTACGTGTGGAGCACGGCTTTGTATGGCAGTGCAACATGGACTGAGGGAAAACCGGAACAGAAGAGAATCAAAGCATTTGAGATGTGGTGCTGGAGACGAATGTTGACAATTAGGTGGATTGTTAAGGTAAGGAATGTACAGGTTCTGCGCAGAATTGGAGAGGAAAGGAATATATGGAAAACACTAACAAGGAGGTGGAACAGAATGACAGAACATCTGTTAAGACATGAGGGAATGACTGCCATGGTACTAGAGGAAGCTGTAGAGAGTAAAAACTGTAGAGGAAGATAGAGATTGGAATACATCGAGCAAATAATTGAGTACGTAGGCTGCAAGTTCTACTCTGGGATGAAGAGGTTGGCACAGGAGAGGAATTAGTGGCGGGCTACATCAAACCAGTCAGAAGACCAATGACTCAAAAAAAAATCCCTTAATTGCGAAAAGAGTAAATAACTTACGGGAATGTTTGATACAGTTATGAATGCAGTGTGTCTTCAAGTTTTATTCCCGCCTAACACTGTTATTTTCTGATGTTCGCGCTAGGTGGTATATGCGAAAGAATTATTCCAGCTGTCATCCTGGATTCGTATAACGGTGCAGAGCGTGCGGAATGTCATAATCAGCGACGAAGTCACCTTTCATCGGCATAATGTTCGGTTATGGAGTGAGCAGGAATCTCGTCGCGTAATCGAACATGTACGGAACTCGCCTAAGGTAAATGTTTTTTCGTAACCTGTAACAAAATATACGGTCCTTTTTTTTGCTGAGTGAGCTGTAACTGGCGTATCGTTATCTGGACATGGTTGAACGTTATCTAAGGCCTCAATTACAACAGGATACAAACACTGAATTTATTTTCCAGCAATAGGGGGCGCCCCCACGTTAACTGCGAAGTTGTCTCGTATCCCCGTAGGAAGGTGCCGACTTGGACTGGACGTTGTAGAACAATATCCTGGCCACCACGACACCTGAGTTAACCCCAATGGACTTCTGTGTGGGGGGTCACATTAATGGTAGACTGTTTGTTCCCCCGTTTCCCGGAAACGCCGGCGATCTGCGACAACGGACAGCACAAGCAGCTACGGCCATACATCAAGACTTGCTTCATAGGATCTGGCGGGAAACTGATCACAGATGGGACACTTGCTATCATAAAAAAGGTAGTTATACTGAACATTTGGAAATAAAACTTGAAGATATGCTGATTCAGTGCTCCATCAAACATTTCTCTAAGTTGTTTACTTTTTTCTTAATTAAAGGTTACTTTTGTGTAAGTAATTTATAAACACCCTGTACACCCATCGTTCTCACTTATTTGTTCTATATATTCCCATATCTGTCACTTTGTCTACAATTTTTAACTGTCTTCCCTGATGCCTTAATACGTGCCATTTTAGCTCATTAACTTCTCTAGCTAATTTTTTCCATGTATTCCTATCCTTGCCGATTCCGTAAATAATCTCTTCACCCTTTATCATCCCCGTCCCACTACTTCCCACCGCCTCTACAGCTACAACACCACATCTCAACTGCTTCTTTTCTGTGTTTCCAGTGGCTCGTTATTTATTTCTTCTGTACTCCAGACACACATGTTCAGAAATTTATTTCTCGAAATAGTACCTATGTTTCACATAAGCAAACATTTTTGGCGAGATACACTTCTCCTGGTTTGCTTTCTACATGCCCCTTACTTCGTCCGTCGTGCGGTCTTTGAATTGGTCTACCACGTGTTCACCGACTTTGATTTTCACTTTGTCACTAATCTCACTGAAAAGCGGTACATTATCGGTGTGCTCGATGCTGGTACCGCAGCTGCGAGGATTCACTGCGCTCGTACTTGGCCGAAAGGCGGTATAGAGGCACGTCTTTATTTCGGAGCTGTGGTGATCGTACTGTAAGACCTTCAGTACACACACCATCAGATTATTTGACTTGTCGCTCTAACGAAGTAGGCGAGTGTCAGCAATATGTCTCGTGGTCTTATTGTGGCGTGTTTATCTTCTGCCGTTAGGTCGGACAATAGAAATGCCACTTGCACGCTTAGAGTAGCAGATGACGGTGACCAACTTTAAACAGAGTTTGATTAATTTTCACACACATTTATTAAAATAATAACAAGCATAAAAATTACTTAACTTGGTTCTGGATGCTATTTACAATTGAGAATCTGAAGTTCCTTTGGTATTGGTACGTTAATCTTATTCTCATATATATCTCTGATAATTGACAAAAGTGTAAATTGAGAATCTGAAGTTCCTTTGGTATTGGTACGTTAATCTTATTCTCATATATATCTCTGATAATTGACAAAAGTGTCTATACATTCATCTTGATGGCTATGTACAGGAATATGGTAATCTTATTAGGCGCAGACTGAAACTTGACTATAGACTGGTACAGACTTGTGCAGACAAATGCAGACTGATTAATCGGAGGTCTGTACACTCGTTATAATACCTCGCGCGTTCATGTATCAATGCGCGAGTGTGATCCGCGAGGTGAAAAGGTTCTACGTTAGCAGCAATCTCATTGGCTGTGTTACATATTAATACGCGGATCGGCGGAAGCAGAATTTGGTCCGTCTTTATGGCACCGCCATTTCGTAGTGCGGAGACGGACGAGCGCTGCGCCTGTGCTGTGGTGCTTAGCGGGGCGCGCTCTAGTGGGAAAGTTGTGTACGCGCTGACTACGTGGAACTACGTACACAACAGGAGCCCTCGTGCTTCCGACGTTTCCCGCGGCTGTGATGGGCCCGGGCTTTAATTACAAAACCTGTACCTCGCAGCAGCGTTGTGCCGAGTGGCAGTTACAGCGTCGTGGTTTGTTTGGAAGCGCTGGCAGAGTGGCAGGGATCCGCTAGGGGCGGCAGCAGCACCTGCAAGCAAGAGACCTCTTCCGGTGGAACCCGTCCCACAGGCTCCGAGGCCGATTCGCACAGACAATCGCCCCAACAGTCCGGCAGCAACTCTTTCACACAGTGCGCTACATCCCTGCCTCTCGATCCCAGAGAGTGGACGTTAGGGTTTCTCCAGGTCTCCAAATAAATATACTTGGACACTGTTCATTTAGGCCTCAACCGTCAAGCGAGGTCTAATTCTCCGTGTCGTAACCCTTTGTTATATTAACACAGGTGTTGGACATAAATATGGAGACACTGCGAGAAATCGCATGCTTGAACATCAATTCTAGCCATGCCTGCAGGTTGCGCTGTTGTATTTGACCACGAGCGACAACTGTCCAGTGTCCTCAGTACGTGGCCAGTCGTTATCAGAATAGTGGTATGTGTACTTGTGAGTGCATTATGTCGGAGCTCAGTGCGTCCGAATGTGGGCAAACTGTTGCAGCTCATATCGTGGGCGCTTCCTTAACCTTACGTAGCCGAAGTGTTTGGTGTTTCAAGTGGTGCCGCGCTGTCTGGGCGCCTTGCCACGGTTCGCGCAGCTACCCCCGTCGGAGGTCTGAGTCCTCCCTCGGGCATCCGTGTGTGTGTGTCGTCCTTAGCGTAAGTTAAAGTTGGATTAAGTAGTGTCTAAGTCTAGGGACCGATGACCTCAGCAGTTTGGTCCCATAAGACCGTACCACAAAATTCCAATTTTCAAGAGGCACTGTATCGAAGATTTATACCGCATACAGGGAAAGTGGGAAAACATTATCTGCTGAGTCACACTGCGAGAAAAACGTGTGTGTGGAGTGGTCATGAAGGGCAGTTAATGAATACGACTGAGACCAAAAATAAGACGACCACTGTTGCAAAAGTCACTGCAGCACTGAATGTCGCACTCACCAACCATGTCAGCGCCAAAACAAAGGAAGGGAGCTCCATAAGCAGGGAATTGCATGGCGAACTGGACCTCCAAAACCACTCGTCAGTGATGCAAATGCACATAACGGGAAAACATTATGCCGAAACCATAAAACCTTGACCGCTGAGCAACGGAAGAAAGTCATTCGGTAGGATGAGTCTTGTTTCGCACTGTTTCCAACTTCTGGCCGATCTTACGTCCCAAGAGTGAAACACGGTGAGGCTTCGGTGGTGATTTTGGCAACCATACCGTAGCATTCCAAGAAAACCCATGATTAGTCTGGAAGGTCATATTACTTCCAAGGACTGTGTGACTATTTTGATTGATCACCTCCGTCCCATAGTATAATGTTCACTCCCTAGTGATGGTGCTATATTCCAAGACGAAAGGGCCCCTGTTCACACACAGCTCGCTTCATCCAGGACTGGTTTTGTGAGCACGAGGACAAATTTTAGCGTCTCCCCTCGCCGCCACGGTCACCAGATCTCAATATCATTGAGCCTTTGGAGAGAAGGGTACGTGATCGCTAGCCACCTCCATCATCGTTACTTCAACCTGTCACTAACTTTCAGGAAGACTGGTACATCATTCCCTTGAGAACCACGCAGGACGACTGGAAGCTATTTTGAATGCCAATGGTTTTCCTGCACTGTTTTACGATTGGTAATATGTTGTGTTTTTGGTGTTCCCACATATTTATCCACCCACTGTAAACGTCGTGTGTCTCAACTATCGACAGACTTAAAGGCTGATCAGGGAAGAAGAGGAATTAAGAAAAGAGTTTAACATTCCGTCGACGACAAATAATTAAAGACTGAGCAGAAGCTGGTGGTGGGAAAATATTGGGAAGGAAATTAACCGTGTCGTTCACAAAGGACCATCCCTGCATTCGGCTTAAGCTATTTAGAGGAACCACAGAAGACCCATATCTGTATGGCCACGCTGACATTTGAACCGCCGTCCACCCTAGAACGAGCCCACTGTCTCGCAACTGCGCCACCTCGCTCAGTGCGTTATTGTGGGTGTCAGCTGAGTGTTTTAATACAATGGCAAGCTAAAGATTTGTCGAGCTGGCTATGGAAGTTCCGTGTCGAAAAAACACAATTTCGCTTCGGCTCAATGCACTTTGACCGCCGTTATCCTAGAATGCGAATTAAATTTATGAATTGTGCTTCCGGGACATCTGTAAAGTAGTTATTTACGACAACCATAACTTCTTTGTAGAATTCTTAATTTATTTTCGTATGGGAATAGTGGTAGAGTGCCAAATCTGGTTAAAATGATGGATGTTCCAACAAGTCGTTTATTTTCCTTCCTTTTCTTTGTTTTTCAATCTAAGCCTGTTATCGGGTATTTGTTTCTATCAAGTTGTTTTCAAACATCTCGTGTAACACTCGATACTTACTATTCTCGCCTTTACGAAGTAATCAATAAGATGAATCGCTAATCCAAAAAAAGAAAGAAATTTATGCTGGCCACAACCTTCCCGGTAGATGAAAGCGACTTCGCATTCTTCAGCACATTACCATCAACCTTTACTCACTGCTTTGCCTGGTGTTTGGTTTCTGTCGTGAGATGCTTTTACCCACACCTAGCGCACGATAACGAATTGACGTACAAGATTAGTGTGATTCGTTTTAAAACAGTTTAAATATTGCTCAGAAATACCGTAGTGGATTACATACAAACTTTGCCAACTGTCGATGGATTTCTGTTGTCGATAAACCATCAAAATCAAAGAATTTTAGGACGACACGGTACTTCCGTTCACCCATCTGAATGAAACACATCAAAGACAACTTATTTCAAAAGCCATATAAACAAACCTACTCTGCAAATCACACTGACACTTGCCTTACGTGACTGCCCAAACTGTAGCAACATAAAAGAAAACAGTAATTTTACTCATATCATCGCCATCTCGGTGCCAAGTAGAACAGTTTACTCCTTCTCCCGGAACAAGAAACCCTTGGTCTCCAGCGGGGAGTCTCTGTGTAACTGGATCAGGTTTCCTGCAGTACAGCATATGTGCCGCGTGTTAAGTCGGGCTTATTCAGAAACTGAATGCACCTATCTTCACTACTAGAGTATTCGTAACCCAGAAAAGGGCGATCTGGCAGTTCTGCAGTGTCAATCAGCGAATTTGGTATACGTCGTTGTCCTTATGTCTGTTCTTATACTGCATCATAGGATCTGTTCCACGACACAGTAGGTTTGGCTCTCATGGTCCCACAGAACCTGATAAATAAAATAGTGATGGAGTTTTCACTGTTTTTCTGTTTCATGGCCGTATCACTTAACCGACATTACAGAAACATCATTCTGGAGACACAGCATTGAGAAACGTGTTTTCGCAGGGTCATGTGAAAAGCCTAGTTTTCCTGACTCCAACAGCTATTCAAATAGAACTGCTTGCTGCGATTATCTTTGTCGCTATGTTGTACGTCTGTTTCCTGGCATTGTTCAGCGTCAGTGACAGCGCAAGGTGCATGTATGGCTTTAATCTGTCGGGACTGTGGCGGTCAACATCTAGAACAGCTTCTCCAAAGAGACAGATACGTAGGCCTATTCTTATGTTTTGTACCGTATGTGAACTACTTCTTGTATTACTCTGTATTCCGTGAGTTTTTTGCTATCCGCCCTTGCACACATGGTAGTGTTCCAGCGCTGCCAGAGTTCAAGAACGAGAGAAGAGGGTCAAAAACTTAACTGCTGCTTCGGCAGAGAGTATCGTCACGAACACAACACATATTACGCGTTACATGCATTTTCACAAGTATCCGTACAATACAACGCTATTTGGAGTAAAAACCGCACGAATAATTCCGCTACGAGCCACGGGTAACCAAAAATTCTTTTCTGCGTGTCATTCATCTTCAAGGGTGAAACCTAAGGAGCGTTCGTGGCCAACAAATGTGAAATCGGTTACTGTATGTTTACGTTCATACTGATTTACAAAGAACTGGCATGTTTTATGCTTACAACTCAACGGGTGATTTTCGATGTGGTTACGTTTTGGATAACTTCATTTACTTCATTCTTTCGGTTGAACTGAACTGTCACAAGCAAATCTAAAGATGAAATCTTATAATATCGAAATCGATCAAGTGAATGAAGTACATCAATAAAAGAACTGAAAGGATTATGCAATATCAGTATACTAATAACTAACTGCTTTTATCAAAATGTCCAGCAAACAACTCTCATCAGTCTCTGGAAGCTTGCCACAAAAATTACTGAAATGCATTTCGCATCCAATGAGAGTTTCTTTATGCTTAGTTTGTTTCATTTACATTTCGATAAGTTAGATATTTTCATGTCCCATGGCCGATTTAAGATCTAAAGAAAATTTTGACGGACGGAACAGCCCCCGCGTTCGAATCCTGCACGGGTAGACAGTTTTAAGGTGTCTTTAAAAAGTAGTACTGGGTTCATTGCGCTGAGTATTGAGCAACGGGGATTACTTTCATTTCAGGTAAACTTCAGCAGACATTGGTATACTTTTATAGCTTCATGCTTTTATGTTTGGAAGCGGTCGTGTTCGAAGAAGGATAGAGCTAGTAGTAACAGGTTTGTCCGACTCAGGGGAGAACGTATAAGAACGGTTGCAACACATGAACTCGCCTAATACAGAAAACATACATACGAAGTTCCAAGAAGTCTTCTGCTGGAATCTTCTTTAACTCGCTGTGGATTGTTCCTGTAGGGATCATGAACATAAAATCGTATTACACACCGAGCGAGTTCCTTCAGCTGTTCTCACCCTTCAGTCCGACTTGCATTCGGGAGGACGACGGTTTAAACCCGCGTCCGGCCGTCCTGATTTAGGTTTTTCGTGATTTCCCTAAATCGCTTCAGGCAAATGCTGGGATGATTCCTTTAAAATGACCCGGCCAGCGGACTTCCTTCCCCATCGTTCCAGATGACCTCGCTATTTGGTCCCTTTCCCCAAAGCAACCAACCAACCTGCAGTGCGAAGACTGGCTTAATGCGACTCATTCACAGCAGTCTGTCCTGTGCAATCCCCTTCACCTCTGCATAACTGCTGTGACCTACACGTATTTGCACCTGTTTAATGTATTCAAGTATTGTTCACCCTCTGCAATTCCCCCATCCCAATCCCCCCCCCCTCCCCCACGTTCACACACACTCTTCCATCCATCACTAAACTGACAATTGTTTGATGCCCCAGGATGTGTCCTATCAACCCATCCCTACGTTTAATAAGTTTCGCATGAATGTCTGTTGCCGGCCGGAGTGGCCTTGCGGTTCTAGGCGCTACAGTCTGGAGCCGAGCGACCGCTACGGTCGCAGGTTCGAATCCTGCCTCGGGCATGGATGTGTGTGATGTCCTTAGGTTAGTTAGGTTTAAGTAGTTCTAAGTTCTAGGGGACTGATGACCCCAGAAGTTAAATCCCATAGTGCTCAGAGCCATTTGAACCATTTTTGAATGTCTGTTCTCCTTATCAGCAGTCATCCGACCCAATCATGTAATCTTCAGCATTCTTGTATAGCAACACATTTCAAAAGCTTATATGGATTTCACTTCCGTACAAGGCTACGCTCCACACATATTCTTCCAGGAAAAGTTTCCTAACATTTAAATGCATATTCACTGTTGATACAGTTCTTTTTTTTCTAATGTGCTTTCTTGCTATTGGTAGTCTACAAATTACATTCTTTTTAGTTAGCCCCACAGTCAGTTATATTGCTGCCCAAATAGCAAATTTTAACATCTAGTATTAGTGTCTCATTTCCCAACCCAATTCTCTCAGCATTTAATTCGCTTGCATTTCGTTATCTTATTTTATTTTTGTTGGTGTTCAGCTTATAACCTCTTTTCAATATACTATCCGTTCCGTTCAACTATTTTTTTTTCTTTTTTCCCCGTCTGTGGCAGAACTGCAAAACCGTCGGCAGATCTCAAAGTTTCAATTTCTTCTTCCTGAATTCAAATCCGTTCCCAAATTTCTCCTTAATTTTTTCACTGCTTGCTCAGTGAACACGTTCAACAACATAGCTGATAGCTTACAACGCTGTCTCGCTGCCTTCTCAACTACTGCCTGTTTAATATCGAACTAATAACGAACGCGCGTTAACGTCAAGCAGTTGCTAAATCTAGAAGCCAGTGGCTTGAGACGAACACTTCGCACAACTCACGTCATTGCTGCTCAGCTAGCGCACGTGAAACCTCGCTGCTTGTACTACAGCTCTGTTCAACTCCGGCGCTGCGTTCCTGCAATTTGCATCGGGCGGCTTGTTATTCATGTATAATCTAGGACCTGACACTCGTCTCTCTGTTTAATTATCTTGCTGCTGGGGAGAAGCTAATGGACGGCCGGTTCTAGAAAATTTATCACGCCCCCAGCCGCGTCGAAATTGCCGCGAAGCATTCGCAGATACTTCCACGAGCTGACAACGTGTTCCGACCAGACGTGACTGAAATACTGCAGTCAGCAGGAACGGCCTGTCTGTTCTGTTCTCCGTGCAGCCCCAGCCACGGAGAACGAGTTTACCACTTATGATTCCTTGTTCTGACCTCAAGTCATGGAAATGAAAGGCATCGTTGTTACGACTCTTATTTATAAATAAATCATTTGTGGCTTTGTAACAATCTGGGCAAATTCAGACACCGAACTCATAGTTTTAAGGATATTTTTTCTCACTCTTATGTATTCTTTCAGCTCCGAAAATTGATACGTGTAATTTGATGTCAGTAATGCATTTGCTCTGAAAGTAATATACCTTGACAAGGTTCCCTATCAAGATGTGGTAAATATTAAGGCGGTTGGGTACGGAAGTAGACAATAGTAATTTTGAAACAAGAAACTTAGAACTTCCAGGCAACAGGCAACTAAAACGCTACCGTAAATGATGTACAACTATCGCCTTGAGGCCCAGGCTTCTTATGCCATACTGAGCCCCTGCTGTCTACCAACTACAGTTTCGTATCGATAAAGGGTCTAGAATGTCGTGATGGCGAATTCGGGTTTCGGATTTCAGTTTCAAGCATTCCTATTTCTTTCAGTTTGGCACTAGAATCTTTGTGTAATATGCACGGAGCAAAAGATCTCATTTTACTACTTTTTTTTTAATTTCTTGAGTTACATAATTCTTTGCTACTGAACTTGGGTAAACACATGAAGTAAAAACTTATTTTTACAAACGCCGACAATTGACTGAGTACATCTAACAGTTTACTATAGAAAACTCTTGGTTGATTCTCTAAGGTCAATATATCTCTAGATACAGCATCGTTATCAGATTTAACTCCAACAGATTTTTCTACGGGACTGTGTGAAGAGTTTGGTCTATTCTGAACCTGTAGAGAAAACGTAAGATCTCATGTGCTACTGCTCAGCTGTTTTCAAAATTGCCAGAAACTTTTGATCGCAGGACTGTCACCTCCCGACAGGCGTAGTTTCTGTGTGAAAGAAGTGTACCGAACCACTACTGTTTTAACACTGTGCCACGCACGGATTTTATATGTTAACTACAGGCTGATAACACCAATTGTAACACCAACAACTGAAGTGGAATATCTCCTCTGCAGATAGGACGGCACATTAATTTGATGTAACTAAAAGATCACCTAGTATAATTTTAGGAAGATTTAGCAATATTTTTACTTTCCTTCGTGCAACTGTCATGTGTAGGTCACAAGACACATGCTCGTTAATTTTACTTCTTACAATGATTTTCTCGTAATACCGTAATATAAATGATGTATTCGTCAGTGAGTAGTTCTAAAGTTTTAATAAACTTCTTCAAGTCTAAGAGTGCTTTCTTACCAGTTGTCTTGAATAACAACTGCGCAACTCTTCAATTATACTTTCTTAATGATGAAAGAAATTTATTAAAAAATGCGCTGCATTTCTTTGCGTCAGACCAGTTATTGTCGTCGATTAGTAACAACTAGGGGTAAAGATGTGAAAATAATTTCAGTCATTCATTGTTAGTTGCATATTTTTTCATCAGTTACAGTCCGCTGCATCCATTACCAGAAGTTTTGAGACACAATGTTGCAGTACTTTCTAACGGCAGGCGCTATCACTTTACATCGATTTACAGAAACGATGCATCTTTTCTGTATTGTAGTCACTACGAAAGATTCAGCCTTATGAAACAACCAAAAAAAACTTTAGCGCTTTTCAGAAGTTGTTTGAGGATCATGTACGTGTAATTTACCCTCAAAAGATGTGAAGAGAGAAAATGTCGGTTTCCTTAATATTCCAATTCACACTATCCTCGATTTCTGGCACCCGTGACCCTTTGGTCGATATTTCCAAAGCTTGGTATGAACAGTTTGCTGTGAAACTGAAACAAAAAATTACTATGGATGTTCAACATTGACGTGTTCCAAAGAAAATCATTCTTTGTAAATACACACTGAGATGATTGGTACAAGGATGACAAAAATATTTAGCAGAGCGTGGTTTCGATCCACGGACCTCTGGGTTATGGGCCCAGCACGCTTCCACTGCGCCACTCTGCTGCCTTGCGATAAGGCTTTGATGCATAACTTATACGGCAGAAGTGGCTGATGCAATCTTTCCGGTTTTGCGTGGCTTTCCGGTGCGTCATGCAGCAGCACGGAGCATACGGCTTGTGCGAAGCAGTACGCACCGCTGCTACGCCTAGCAGCGCATACGTTTATTTTTATGACGGGTCGCTTGATACGATCGATAAACGTGAGGAACGTAGATTGCGGTGGAGTGCAGTATGATGATACAGGGTGTACCTGCGTGTAACAGCAGAGAGTAGCTGAATACGGCTTCACGCAACAACCCCTTCACACTGATAATAATGCTGGGGAGGGACCATTAGCAGCATGCTGCATCACAGTAATCGTGACAGACCTCTTTTCTTACATGTTTAAGAGGCAAATATGACTCGTGACCTGTAATTATAAGGAAAATACAAGCAAATTATCATACGAAAATTACAGAACTTTTTTCCATGTTCCGATCACAGAAATAGTTCTACACAGTTCCCAAAATGGGTGTTTTTTGCCCGAAAATCAAATCGATCATCAATTCTCCTACAGTTTAAATGGAAGAAACGTCCTAAACCGGAACCATCCACAATTTAAGTACCCACGCCGACACTTATTTAGACAACCTTGGAGAGTCTACTATTCTCGTATCCACAAAATCTTAACACAAGTTGAGAAGGGTCACTCGGTGTTGTCTTCGGGTAAGTTTATTTGGTTCAAATGGCTCTGGGCACTATGGGACTTAACTGCTGTGGTCATTAGTCCCCTAGAACTTAGAACTACTTAAACCTAACTAACCTAAGGACGCCACACACATCCAAGCCCGAGGCAGGATTCGAACCTGCGACCGTAGCGGTCACGCGGTTCCAGACTGTAGCGCCTAGAACCGCTTGGCCACTCCGGCCTGCTAAGTTTATTTGCAAGTGGGACAGACGACTCCTTGAAGGGTGAAGAATGCTGGAAATAGAGGCGTTTTGCAACAGGAATTACCTTCGTCAAACGTGCAATTGTTAGTGCAGTGTGCAATGTATAGTAGTCTGCCATTTATTATTTCCATATAAGACTCCAGGTGGCGTAATGTTTTATGTACTGACAGGTCCGTCTGAGAACAATTCTCCAGACAAGCGAGACACCATTTACTGCCCCGGGAATCCCACACGCCCGGGAATCCCACCCGCCCTCCCCCGTAGCCTATACATTCACTCGTCTCTGTTTTTGCAACTATTTTTGATGATACAATTTTGCACTTGGGCGTCTCTGGCGCCCCTCTCAACTAAGCACCCTCAATCGGCTGCTTGTCGCGTTTGGGCCTTAAGCGAGCCCTGGATGGTGGTACAGTATTCGGATGGAGCAGAAATCAAGGTTCCTTCTAGCCATGGCGCCTGAGGTACTCGTGGTTAGCGGACAGTGAGAGTGGGCTAGGGAAAGAAAATGCTGTAGGGAGGATAGGATTTAGTGCATCAGCAATAGTGAAATCGTTACGGAAATAATTAACTGATATGGAGAAAGAAATACGTAGAGGAATGATATGTGACTCCGACGAATCGTGCGGAACATGAATCTAGATGGTCGGCCGGCGTTTAAAACCCTGTTCTTCCCTGGTGTAAGTTCGGTGCCTTAGCCATTGCTCCACCTGGCTCGTTTTTCTCTTGCTGGGTCATCGTTTTCTAAGCCGGAAACGCTCCAAATAGCGCGGCTGCCTCTGTTGAGGTGCTCTCTGACAGTGAGACATACACAGAATCACCCCCCCCCCCCCTCCCGGTCACCCCGTCCTCCTTCCGTAGTCTGCCCAATCGCTCGACGTGAAAATTATCGAGCATTTTTCCTTAGTTTAATGGCTGGGGGGATTCATTTTGGTATCTCAGTGTACGTAGACAATAGTTTAAAAAGCTGTTGCTAAGCTAGTTGTAGACTACTAGGACTTTCCAACGAAGATGTAGTGGTTTGGCACACGAACCTGTCACGACACACAGGCGTTGTCGCTGGAAACGCATTGTCAAATGGTTGGAACATTTAATGCCGTTTTCGACATGTGTTATGAACACAATAAATACGTGATATGGCAATTTAGAGTTCCTTCGACAGTCTGCACGTTGAAAATACTTGTAACTCCTTTTACGAATAACATTCGTAATACCTACGTCACAGCGTACCTGACGAATGAGCAGCAAATTTGCTTACGCCAAAACCTATATCTACATCTACGCTATTGCTCTACAATTCACAATAAAGTGCCTGGCAGAGGGTTCAATGAACCACCTTCAAGCTGTCTCTCTACCGGTCCACTGTTGAATGGCGCGCGGGAAAAACGAGCACTTAAATTTTTCTGTGCGAGCCCTGGTTTCTCTTATTTTATTGTGATGATCATTTCTCCCTATGTAGGTGGGTGCCGACAGAATGTTTTCGCAATCGGAGGAGAAAACTGGTGATTGAAATTTCATGAAAAGATCCCGTCGCAACGAAAAACGCCTTTGTTTTAATGATTGCCACTCCAGTTCACGTATCATGTCTGCGGCACTATCTCCCCCATTTCGCGATAATACAAAACGAGCCACCTTTGTTTGAACTTTTTCGATATCATACGTCAGTCCAACCTGATTCAGATCCCACACCGCACAGCAATACTCCAGAATAGGCCGGACAAGCGCGGTGCAAGCAGTCTCTTTAGTAGACCTCTTGCACTTTCTAAGTGTTCTGCCAGTGAATCGCAGTCTTTGGTTTGCTCTACCCACAATATTATCTATGTGATCGTTCCAATTTAGGTTATTTGTAATTATAATCCCTAAGTACTTTTTTGAATTTACAGCCTTCAGATTTGTGTGACTTATCGCGTAATCGAAATTTAGCTGATTTCTTTTAGTACTCACGTGAATAACTACACACTTTTCTTTACTCAGGGTCAATTGCCACTTTTCGCACCATACAGACATCTTATCTAAATTATCTTGCAAGTCGTTCTGATCATCTGATGACTTTACAAGGCGGTAAATGACAGCATCATCTGCAAACAATCTAAGACGGCTACTCAGATTCTCTCCTATGTTGTTAGTACAGATCAGGAACAACAGAGGGCCTATAACAGTTTCTTGGGGAACGCCGGATATTATTTCTGTTCTATTCGATGACTTTCCGTCTATTACTACGAACTGTGGTCTTTCTGATAGAAAATGACGAATCCAGTCGCACAATTGAGGCGATATTCTATAGGCACGCAGTTTGGTTAGAAGACGCTTGTGAGGAACGGTGTAGAAAGCCTTCCGGAAATCTAAAAATATGGAATCAATTTGACATCCCTTGTCGATAGCACTCATTACTTCAAAAGTATAAAGAGCTAGTTGTGTTTCCAAGAACGATATTTTCTGAATCCGTGCAAACTATGTGTCAATAAATTGTTTTCTTCGAGGTACTTCATAATGTTCGAATACAGTATATGTTCTAAACCCCTACTGTAAATCGACGTTAGTGATATGGGCCAGTAATCCAGCGGATTACTTCTACTTCCCTTTTTGGGTATCGATGCGACTTGAGCAATTTTCCAGTCTTTAGGTACGGATCTCTCTGTGAGTGAGCGGCTGTATATGATTGCTTAATATGGAGGTATTATATCAGCGTACTCTGAGAGGACCCTGACCGTTATACAATCTGGACCGGAGGCCTTGGCTTTATTAAGTGATTTAAGCTGCTTTGTTACACCGAGGATATTAACTTCTATGTTTCTCATCTTGGCAGTTGTTCTTGATTGGAATTCAGGAATATTTACTTCGTCTTCTTTGGTGAAGGTGTTTCCGAAAACCGTGTTTAATAACTCTGCTTTAATGGCACTGTCATCAGTAACTTTACAGTTGTTATAGTGCAGTGAAAGTATTGATTGCGTCTTGCCACTGATGTGCTTTGCGTATGACTAGAATCTCTTCGGGTTTTCTGCCAGATTTCGAGACAGAATTTCGTTGTGGAAATTATTAAAAACGTCTCGCATTGAAGTAAGCGCTAGATTTCGAACTTCTGCAAAAATTTGCACGTCTTGGGGATTATGCATTCTTTTAAACATGGCATGCTTTTCTCGCTGCTTCTGCAACAACGATCTGACCCGTTTTGTGTACCGTGGGGGTTCAGTACCATCACTTTTTAATTTATGTGGTATATATCTCTGAACTGCTGTCGATACTATCTCTTTGAAATCATTCCACAACTTCTGTACGCTTACATGATCAGATCGGAAGGAAAAATGGAAATGTCGTGTGGCTGGGACCTCCCGTCCGGTAGACTGTTCGCCTGGTGCAGGTCTTTCGATTTGACGCCATTTCGGCGACCTTCGCGTCGATGGAGATGAAATGATGATGATGACAACACAACACCCAGTCCCTGAGTGGAGAAAATCTCCGACCCAGCCGGGAATCGAACCCGGGCCCTTAGGATTAACAGTCTGTCACGCTGACCACTCAGCTGCCGGGGCGGACAGATCGGAAGGATTAAAGCTGTGTCTTAAAAAGGCGTTAAGAGCATTGTTATCAGCACCAGCAGTGGATTCTCTACTGTATTCAGAAGTCCCCTGCTGTTCTGTGATTACTGAGCAATTTTATTTCCTTTCTTTCCTCCGGGTCGTCTGGAAGTTCACTCCAGCCATCGTCTGCGGTATCTCAGAGAACATCCACAGATTTTGCTGTATCTCTACAACTAATCCTGTCCAGACCACCAGCATGTCAGATTATAAAAACAGTCTGGCGAATTACTCAGATACTTTGAGTAGCTTCCGGTTCAGTTTCGACTCGTTAAATCTGGCGGTTGCAGAGACCCCGCCCCAAAGATACCATCTTTTCTTTGGGGACTTGTGCTCAACAGTCAGTTGTGTGCCATAATCTTTGACACCTTGCTTATGAATATTGCAGCTCTCATCACCGATTTCAAATATTCGAATATCGTACTTAAACCTGTTCAGGGAATACATATTTTCATTATGAATTTATTTTCAGTTTATTGCTTCTTCGATCGGCACCAAATTAAGTAGGTTTTCCAAACTCTCCTACCTACCATTACGAAAGACAGCCACCATTCCTGAACATTAGAAATACCAACTGTTGTCGGTAAGTTGCTTGTTTCGTCGTCTGCGTTCGAGCTTACATCTCCCGTGCGCTAATACTGCCCATTTCCCTCTGACGTTCCTGTCGATTAGCATATTCGCTATGTTCAGACTAAAAGGATGCTGTCTAGGGACTGAATATCACGTTACAACATCAGATAAAATGTTGCGAAACTTCTATCCTGGGGAGTAAATAATTGCTGAGTTAGCGTACGAGAAGTAACGACAGTTAAATTTTTGCACTGCCATCAAAGCTCTCGAGGTAACGCGCACAGACTAAGAATAGGGTTCTTCGTTGCGAATGGGCGGCGCTGCTTAATTGTATGCGCTCTGCTGTCCGTGACGAGGAATTCCGCCCGAGTCCTTGCAGCTCTTCCCACACGTTAAGTGGCCGACGATAGAGGTCCTGCATACTGACATTGCCTCCATGTTGGGAGAGCGCCTGTATGGTCCTATAACAAAAAGCTAAATTACGTGGAATAACAGGAGTACGATCGTCGTAAAATGTTTCTCTGTGCCAAACTATTTCTATCCGCGAAATGGAGACTCATTCTCATGTAAAGAGTGCATTTGCAACGTTCCACTTCTAAAGCGACGTGTAGACATGGAACCAATTCAGAAGCAGGCTGCTCGATTTCTTGTCGGTAGGTTCGACCAATATGGGAGTACTACGGAAATGCTACTTCAACTCAAATGGGAATCGCTAGAGGAAAGACGGAGTTGGGTTTCTCTCAGGACGATCCTACTGCCGTCAATATACATCTCGCGTAAGGGCCGCAAAGATAAGATACGAATAATCATGGCTCGTACGGAAGCATAAAGACAGTCTTTCCTCCCTCGCTCCATTTACGAGTGTGAAGGAAAAGGGAATGACTAGTTGTGGTAAGAGGTATTCTCTGCCATGCACTTACAGAGTATGTATGTATATGTGGATGTATCTCGCAAAAACGAGATAGGATTTCTATTTGATGTGATGAATGGTATTTAGCTCTATATGTGGAAAAACGTGACTTTATGCAGATGAGTAGGAAAAACAACCCTGTAGTGCCTACAAAATTCCAATCCTGTAATGATCAGGTATGCTATTAGTGGTGAGCAGCCTGACAAAGTCGAGTCGATAAAATATCTCTGCATCATCTTAAAGAGTGACATGAAACCAAACGAGCTCGTAACATCGGTTGTAAGGAAGTCGAACTGTCGTCATCGATTTATTGGGAGAATTCTTGGAAAAGGCAGCTCATCTATATAGGTGACTGTGTACAGAACACTTTTGGGACGCTTTCTTGAGTACTGTTCGAGTCTCTGAGATCCCTACCAGGTCGGATTCAAGACCATCGAAGTAATTCAGAGCTAGATTTCTTACCAGTAGGTGCGATTAGTCTGCCAAGCGCTATTGGCAAACGGGACGCGCTCAGCCCTTGTGAGGCAAACTGATGAGCTGCTTGATTGAGAAGTAGCGACTCCGGTCTCGTAAACTGACATACGGCCGGGAACGCGGTGTGCTGACCGCATGCCCGTACCCGCATCCAGTGAGGCCTGTGAGCTGAGGTTGACACGGTGGCCCGTTCGGGCGGAGTTTAGTTTTTTTAGGTGCAATCAGCACGCGAGTATTATTGAAATGCTCCGTGAATCCACATGGGATTCCCTAGACGGAAGAAGAGTCGCAAAAAAATATTGAGGAAGTTTGGAGGATCGGCATTTGCAACAGACTGCTGAACGATTTTACTGCCACCAATATACACTCCTGGAAATTGAAATAAGAACACCGTGAATTCATTGTCCCAGGAAGGGGAAACTTTATTGACACATTCCTGGGGTCAGATACATCACATGATCACACTGACAGAACCACAGGCACATAGACACAGGCAACAGAGCATGCACAATGTCGGCACTAGTACAGTGTATATCCACCTTTCGCAGCAATGCAGGCTGCTATTCTCCCATGGAGACGATCGTAGAGATGCTGGATGTAGTCCTGTGGAACGGCTTGCCATGCCATTTCCACCTGGCGCCTCAGTTGGACCAGCGTTCGTGCTGGACGTGCAGACCGCGTGAGACGACGCTTCATCCAGTCCCAAACATGCTCAATGGGGGACAGATCCGGAGATCTTGCTGGCCAGGGTAGTTGACTTACACCTTCTAGAGCACGTTGGATGGCACGGGATACATGCGGACGTGCATTGTCCTGTTGGAACAGCAAGTTCCCTTGCCGGTCTAGGAATGGTAGAACGATGGGTTCGATGACGGTTTGGATGTACCGTGCACTATTCAGTGTCCCCTCGACGATCACCAGTGGTGTACGGCCAGTGTAGGAGATCGCTCCCCACACCATGATGCCGGGTGTTGGCCCTGTGCGCCTTGGTCGTATGCAGTCCTGATTGTGGCGCTCACCTGCACGGCGCCAAACACGCATACGACCATCATTGGCACCAAGGCAGAAGCGACTCTCATCGCTGAAGACGACACGTCTCCATTCGTCCCTCCATTCACGCCTGTCGCGACACCACTGGAGGCGGGCTGCACGATGTTGGGGCGTGAGCGGAAGACGGCCTAACGGTGTGCGGGACCGTAGCCCAGCTTCATGGAGACGGTTGCGAATGGTCCTCGCCGATACCCCAGGAGCAACAGTGTCCCTAATTTGCTGGGAAGTGGCGGTGCGGTCCCCTACGGCACTGCGTAGGATCCTACGGTCTTGGCGTGCATCCGTGCGTCGCTGCGGTCCGGTCCCAGGTCGACGGGCACGTGCACCTTGCGCCGACCACTGGCGACAACATCGATGTACTGTGGAGACCTCACGCCCCACGTGTTGAGCAATTCGGCGGTACGTCCACCCGGCCTCCCGCATGCCCACTATACGCCCTCGCTCAAAGTCCGTCAACTGCACATACGGTTCACGTCCACGCTGTCGCGGCATGCTACCAGTGTTAAAGACTGCGATGGAGCTCCGTATGCCACGGCAAACTGGCTGACACTGACGACGGCGGTGCACAAATGCTGCGCAGCTAGCGCCATTCGACGGCCAACACCGCGGTTCCTGGTGTGTCCGCTGTGCCGTGCGTGTGATCATTGCTTGTACAGCCCTCTCGCAGTGTCCGGAGCAAGTATGGTGGGTCTGACACACCGGTGTCAATGTGTTCTTTTTTCCATTTCCAGGAGTGTACGTCCGCCGTAAGAACCGCGAAGGCAAGCTAAGAGAAATCAGGTCTCGCGCGGAAGCATGTAGGCAGTCTATATTTTCTGTCTTATACAAGCCATCCATGCTGCGTATGAAGTGTTGCTAACTACTGAAACATTATTGTGCAGTACAGGAGCAGACGACATGCTGCTGGCGTGTTTAATATTGTAATACAATGAGTGTGGCCATCATGTACACGATAGTGTAACACAACGATTCTACCCAGACTCGGCGCGTGTTGGGCCAAATATGTGTGCACTCACGCAAATCTTCTAACACCGAGAGAGACAATAACTAATAATCTAGCCATCCAGTTATAGATTCTGGATACTTTCCTAATGACCCACCCACGGGTGAATTCTTTTTAAAACTGTCAATTTTATTTCGTTCTTCCTTAAATTTCAGTTTCAAATTAACCTCGTAATAATAATTCTAACATAAATGAATGCGTAATAAACATATCCCTGAAGTAGTGAGGAACTGAAATCCGGAATGGCATTTCGGTTTGCATTCATTCAGAAAAAAGTTACAAACTTGTTCAGAATGGCGGCAGTCGTTAAAAATTACGTAAGGTTTCACACGTACTCATTTTCCTCGTGGGCGTGCAGCGGTACACTGACATGCGTTTTACGTCTGTTGGAGCTGAGACAGTGCGTTAAACCTCAGTTAGCAAAATATGTGGTCTGTTTCCTGCTTCACAGCACGTTGTCCTCTGCCTCGGCTGCTCCCTGTAATTGGCAACGGCCATTACTTATGGTCGGAAGCTCACTGAAGTGCAGCACCTCCGAAGTCATAAAAACCCGCAGCTCAGCTGCCTCAAAGCCCATTCCGTTTGCGTGTGTCTGGAACAACGACCGCAGATGCCGCCTTGTAGGTAGTCTCAGTTCGACTGTTCATTACTTTCAGTAGAACTTCGTAATGTCTCTCGCACACAGGCGTGACCGTTTTTATACGCCGTGCACGACTATATCGTGCCTTAGCTGTACACCGACAGCGCCAGCGAAGGGGTAAGAAGTCACCGAACCCACCCATTTTTCACCTGCATCGTGATCTCATGGTTTCAGTGCTCTTTCTCTAGAATTAGAGGATCTAATCATGCTTTCTCTACCGAGTACAGTACTAGTTTTAATTTGGTTTAAACAACTTTCTACTTTTAGGATTTCGTATCTCAATTGGTAAAGATGCAACCGTTATAAGATCACTTTATTGGCCTTGTGTCTGTTTGTCTGTCTGTCCGACTGTTGAAAACTCTTTTTCTCAAGGAACAGGTAAACGTATTAAGATAAAATTTATGCAATATAGTGAGTTTATTGGTGGTTTAAAAACCTGAATCTTCTAAGTCAGTGCAATAAAAGGATACGGCCGTTTATGTCACATATTTAGGTACCAAAACCGATAGCGTACTTCCCGTTGCCCCAGAGGCATGAAATCTGACAGTATGTAAGGTTTTACAGTACAAGTAAAGAAAAAAACCCGAAAACTGTTAATCTGTAATTAAATCACATGAGAAAAATTTGTTTGGTCATGTTATCGGATTTTTTGTCTAACCGCCTTTAAAACACATGTTTCTGAGAAACGGGAGGATGTATTAAAGTTGAAGTTTATGTAACGTACTATGATATGTGGTCCCTTGGCTCTGTAGAAAATGTAAACTCCTACGTCAAAGCAATCAAAAAATACGGTCATTAGCGTCATATGTTTTGCTATCTTACCAGTATAGATGTCGATAACAGTGAAAAATCGATGAATTCTCGATTCTCGGGATGGATGACTATCTACGAGGGTTGGAACTTTAATAGTGGCAACTATTTATTTACAGCTCGTACAAAATAGATACGTGTTTCAAAGTTTTACTGATCTTCAAAGTAGCCACCAAAATTGTGCATAACCCGTTGCCAGCGATGTGGAAGTCGTAGGATACTCTTAGCAGTGCCAGTTGTGTTGACAGTCCCAGCGACGAATTTGTAGCAGTTCTGAAGCGAATGCCGTGAAGTGCTTCTTTCAGTTTAGAAATCGAGTTGAACTCACGAGAGCTTAAGTCAGCGGAATGCAGTTGATGGTATAGCACTTAGAAGCCACATCAGTCAAACAAATCAGTAACAACCAGTAACAACTTGAACTGTACGTGTTTGAGCATTGTCCTGCAAAATGATGGTCAGGTCCTGAAGATAGTGTCATCACTTTTGTCTCTATGCCGTTCATTTTTGGAACACGACCTACGGCCAGCTTAGAGGCGTAAGTGATGACACTATCTGCAGGACTTGACCATCATTTTGCAGAACAATGCTCAAGCACGTACAGTGCAAGCTGTTACTGATTTGTTTGACTAATGGGGCTGCTAAATGCTATACCACCTACTGCACTCCCCTGACTTAAGCCCTCGTGGGTTCAACTCGATTTCTAAACTGAAGGAAACATTTCACGGCATTCGCTTCAGAGCTACAGATTCGTCGGGCAGTAGACCGCTCCGTTCGAACTGTCAACACAACTGGAGCTGCTAACAGTATCCTGCGACTTCCACATCGCCGGCAACGGGTTATGCACAATGCTGGTGACTACTTTGAAGGTCAGTAAAACTTTGAAGCACGTGTCTATTTCGTACGAGCTGTAAATAAATAGTTGGCGCTGCTAAAGTTCCAACCCTCGTAGATACTTAATTAAATTTCTGCGAGTCCGTCGATGCACGAGTCCTGCTCGCACTTATCCTGATCTTTTCGTATAAATTCTATTAATTCTGGATAACGTGTCTACCATTGTACCCTGCTAATCTCTGTATTGCTTAAAAGTCACTGAAGCCTGCTTTCAGCAAATATTTCTGACTGCTGTCATAATGCATCTGATTGTTAATCTTTAAAATGTTTTTAAATGTAACAGGGACCCCCTGCAAGTAGATTCGTAGCCGATGCTTTCCACGGTTAGTATTGAGTACCAGGTTAATTTAAATCCCAGAGCGCGTTGATTTTGCCTCCCGTGTAGACCGAAACAAGCTCTCTATAAACTACTATCTGCCAGAGGCTGTTAACTTTGGGAGGGAGGTATAAATAACCTGGAACTGACAATGGCAGCAAAATAAAGAATTTGTATTCCCCATCAACAATCTTTAAATCTATTTTAATTTCAGTAGATATAATGACCGTATTTCATGCAAGTCCACACATGTTTGAGCACCTTTGTGAACAATCTTTAAATCTATTTTAATTTCAGTAGATATAACGACCGTATTTCATGCAAGTCCACACATGTCGGGGCACCTATGTGCCATTCTGAGTGGACATTCTTTATTTTAATCTGTAAACTGTGAACATGTTTTAAGTGATACTCTGGGAGAAAAGATTTTTTATGTTGTTGTCATTTCCTTAATTGTTTTGCATTAATCGGCTACATGTGACAGTCTGTACACTACTGGATACTTAGAGCTTGTCATCCGCAAATTAAGCTTTCGAAAATCCTGTTTCATCTGCATTCCCATAAGATGTTGAGAAATACAGCCGAGCACTACATATAGTAGGTCTAATTTGTTTTTTCAAGGTCGAGTTGGTCGCAAAATGAAAACCACAGTGAAGATGCGATGAAGCTTCGTGCATGTGTGTTGCGCAGTGTCTCTAGAACGCACATAGATTGCCTCAAGTCGGATTTTCAGTGCTGAGCGCACAGTGATGCCTAGTACAATAAAGTTGACAGTTGATGGTTGGAGAGACGACACCACAGTTAAGGTAGTCTTCGTAAACCAGTTTTTGGTAACTGATGCATCGTATATATGGACCGTGATAACCCCTTCAGCATCAACTAAGGCTTGAAGATGGTGCATTGAAGCGCCAAAACTGGTAACTACGCAATAACTGGCATCACAAGGAGGGCTGCAGGTGTTTCCTTTTCTTACAATAAAGCCTCCCACCAAGTGTGTAGTGGGTCCTGTCATTCGATTTCTTCATGCTGAAGCATTCCGCCCACATAATGCAATTCTAATGCATGACAGCAAAGTGCCGTTGTGCAGAAAGCCAGACGTACAGAAGCTCAAGATGCAGGCGGTCAGGGAACGAAGTGAGTGTCAACCGGTGATCTTGTTCAGCGAGTGGATCAAGCGATTCGAGAAAATTGTCTACGAAAGCCAATTCAGAACAAGCGAAGAGGAATGTTGTCGTCAGGCATTGTCCTTGTTCGTGACAACGCTAGGCCGCTCACTGCGGTTGTGACAAAGACGCCCATGCAGCGTTTTCAACGGCAAGTATTTGATCACCCATCACGAAGTCCGCCTTTGGCCTCCCTCTGATTTCGATCCCTTGCTGAGAGGACAGCGTTGTGTCACAGACGACGATATGCAGACCAGCATGGAGAATTGACAGAAAGCCGAACAGCTGCCTTTTATGACGACGGTACTCGGAAGCTAGTACAACTCTACGACGCCTGTGTAAGTCGGGGCGGAGATTACGTAGATAAGTAACAGGAAGGTGTAGGAAAATGTTGCAAATAAAACAGTTATTGTTTTTACTCTGGTTTTCATTTCGCGACCGACTGGGCCTTAAAAAGCACTATATCCCTCGTATTTTGCAGAATTTCGTTCATGAACAACACTGTTCAGCTTCACCAAAACCTAGTGTAAATGTTGCTGTTATGTCTACAGTCACAGTTGGCGTTCACTTGCTCTCGAGTTAGTTGTCAGTTTCGCTCCAGATTTCAACTTTGTTTACTTTCTCACTCCCTTCGTGTTTATGTGTGTGTGTGTGTGTGTGTGTGTGTGTGTGTGTGTGTGAGTGAGTGAGTGTGTAGCAGTTAATGGCTTCTTTTCTGTAAATTTCCTTTAGTGAATTGCTTGCATGACAGGTTGAACTTATATCCCGTAATATCATCTATAAGCACGGCCCCTGCGAGAGAAACAAAACCAAATGATGTACATTTTAATTTTATTTTACGTCACCTGCGATAAAATTGGTAATTTTATAAAATCAGTTCGTTTTTTTTTAATTTAACATATTTTTTTCTAATTTAGAGTTGGTTGTCATGTATAAAACTCACTGCATATACAATGAAGATCCAGAGAAACTGGTACACGTGGCTAATATCATGTAGGGTCCCCTCGAGCACGCAGAAGATACGCAACACAACGTGGCATGGACTCGACTACCGTCTGAAGTACTGCTGGAGGGAATTGACACCATGAATCCTGCAAGACTGTCCATAAATCGGTAAGAGTACGAGGGGGTGGAGATCTCTTCTGAACAGCACGTTGCAAGGCATCCCAGATATGTTCAATAATGTTCAAGTCTGAGGAGTTCGGTGGCCAGTGGAAGTGTTTAAACTCAGAAGAGTGTTCCTGGAGCCACTTTGTAGCAATTCTCGACCTGTGGGGTGTCGCATTGTCGTGCTGAAATTGCCCAACTTCGTCGGAATGCACAATGGACATGAATGGATGCAGGTGATCAGACAGGATGCTTACGTACGTGTCACCTGTCAGACTCGTGTCAGGGGCCCCATATCACAATAACTGCACACGCCTCACACCATTACAGAGCCTCCACCAGCTTGATCAGTCCCCTGGTGGCATGCAGGGTCCATGGATTCATGAAATTGTCTCCACACCCGTACACGTCCATCGGCTCGATACAATTTGAAACGAGACTCGTCCGACCAAGCAACATGTTTCCAGTCATCAACAGTCCAATGTCGGTGTTGGCGGGCCCAGGTGAGGCGTAAAGCTTTGTGTTGTGCAGTCATCAAGGGCACACGAGTGGGTCTTCGGCTCCGAAAGCCCGTATCGATGACTTGTCGTTGAATGAATCGCACGCTGACATTTGTTGACGGCCCAGCATTGAAATCTGCAGCAACTTGCGGAAGAGTTGCACTTCTGTCACGTTGAAAGATTCTCTTCACTCGTCGTTAGTCCAGTCTTGCAGGATCTTCTTCTGGCCGCAGCGATGTCAGAGATTTGACATTTTACCGGATTCTTGATGTTCACGGTGCGTTCGTGAAATACGGGAAAATCACCACTGCATCGCTGAGTCGGAGATGATGTGTCCCATCTCTCATGCAGCAACTGTAACACCACTGAAATATTTATTACGTGCCATTATAGCAGGAGTAGCTGATCTAACAACTGCGCCAGACACTTGTCTTATCTAGACGTTTCCGACCACAGCGCCGTATTCTGCCGGTTTACATATCTCTATATTTGAATCGCTTGCCTATAACAGTTTCTTTGGCGCTTCAGTGTAAAACAGTTTTGGTTTTCACTGTGGTTTCCATTTCGCGACCGATCGGGCTTTAGGAAGCAATGTATCCCTCGTATTTTGAGGAATTTCGTTCGTAAAGAAGACTTTTAAATTTCACCAAAATCTAGTGTTGATGTTGCTGTTATGTGTCCAGTCACAGTTGGAGTCGACTTGTTCTCGAGTTAGGTTGTCAATTTCGCTCCAGATTTCAGTTTTGTTTACTTTCTCACTCCCTTTGTCTGTGTGTGTGTGTGTGTGTGTGTGTATGTGTGTGTGTGTGTGTGTGCGTGCGTGTGTGTTTAGCAGTTAGTGTCTTCTTTTCAGTAAATTACCTTTAGTGTACAGTTTGCATGACAGGCGGAGCTTATATTCAATAATTTCATCTGTAAACACTGCCACTGCAAGAGCAGCAAAACCAAATGATGGATATTTTAATTTGACTGGAAAGAAATTAGTGATTTTATAAAATCAGTTGCTTTGTCAAAATTTAATGTAGATTTTCTCCTAATTTAGAGCTGGTTGTCACTTATAAAGCACACTGCATGTCTTTGGAACAAATGAGGCTCTAGGACTGTGTCGACGACAAGCATATTGTAGACGAGCGCCGCTGACCTGTTCCGCTGTCCTCGCTGCCGCAGGAGCGGGCGCGGTGTCTGCGCGGCGCGGCCGGCTGTCGCCGTCGTTCCGCTGCCCGGCGGCCGGGCTGTTCGCGGCCCCCGGCGACTGCTCGTCGTTCGTGCGGTGCGCACCCCCGCGCCGCGCGGCCGCCGGCCCGCAGGCGCAGCTGCAGCTGCAGGCGGTGCAGTTCTGGTGCGCGCCCGGCGCCGCCTTCGACCCCGCCGCCGCCGCCTGCGTGTACGGCAGGGCCTGCCCCACGCCCGTCGCCGCGGCGCTGCGGTCGGACTCCGACGCCGAGAACGAGGTGGACCCCGGCAGGCCGGCCGCCGCCACGGAAGCCGCCGGCTGCTCCTCCGAGGGCTTCTTCGCCAGGAGCGACAGCTGCACCAAGTTCTACCGCTGCGTCTCCTCCGGCGACGGCTTCGCCAGGTGAGCGACGCCAGTTTTGCCGGTGCCGTAATCCGGAGGTAGCTCCATGTCACTGTCCCGGAACGTCTATAGCTCCTAGATCTACGTGTGCATTCATAAGTCACAAGCCACCGTATAATGCACGGCGCAGGATACTTTGTACCAAACGGCAGGAAATACCCTCGGCCATGTTGCTGCTCCGTCCCTTGGCTTCAAGAAGGCATACGATACAGATCTGCAGCAATAATAATAAAGTCATGTGACGAGGGCCTCCCGTCGGGTAGACCGTTCGCCTGGTGCAAGTCTTTCGATTTGACGCCACTTCGGCGACTTGCGCGTCGATGGGGATGAAATGATGATGATGAGGACAACACAACACCCAGTCGCTGAGCGGAGAAAATATCCGACCCAGCCGGGAATCGAACCCGGGCCCTTAGGATTGACCTTCCGTCGCGCTGACCACCCTTTTTTTTTTTAATCTCATTTTGTTCGTTGAATCTGATCGGGGCGGACGTCGTAAGACACCCTTTTAAGTTCGTTGTTGATATATTAACTCAGTTTTTTATTATTATTACAGAGGGCAGCTAACCCTCTGACCGAACACGCTGAGCTACCGTGCCGGCAAACGTTATTGTCAGCGAGACTGGAACCGCGTACCGTAACGATCGCTTCCTCACAGGTGAGCCCGTAACCAAAGAGCTAGGGAAGAGGTATGAGCCGCAGCTGAAAAACTTTGTTTTCAGCGTATGATGTCTATCTCTACCACTCAGCTACCGGGGACGGACAGATCTGCAGTGTCTAATTAAAGAACAAAATACTAGCATACGGAATAACAAAACAACTTTTTGGTCCACTGTTTCAACGGAGCTTTGGAAATTTGGAAATTTGTGGTAACGACTGCTGAGGTCATCGGTCACTAGGCTTACACACTACTTAATCTAACTTAAACTAACTTGCGCTAAGGACAAAACACACACACACCCACACGAGCGAGAGAGGGCTCTAACCTCCGACGGGGGGAGACGCGCGGACCGTGACAGGGCGCCTCAGACCGCACTAAACGGAGCTGAAACAAGACTCCCTATAAATTAGACAATGGGTCTTCTTTCGAATTTTCACAGCCAAACGAGGGGTTGGAAATAGACAACGACGTATCAAATTGACCAGCATAAGGTCTACTTTTGCAGAAAAATATTTCACTGCTGTAACTCACGTGTCTCTCTTCAGCCAAGAGCTGGACATCATACGCTGAAAACAAAGTTTTTCAGCTGCGCCTCAAAGTCAGTTACTAAAATTCATTATGTGGCTCTGTATCCATGAGCTCTATCCGTATTTCCACGCCGGCCGTGGTGGCCGAACGGTTCTAGGCGCTTAAGTCCGGAACCGCGCGACTGCTACGGTCGCAGGTTCAAATCCTGCCTCGGGCATGGATGTGTGTGATGTCCTGAGGTTAGTTAGGTTTAAGTTGTTTTAAGTTCTAGGGGACTGATGACCTCAGATGTGAAGTCCCATAGTGCTCAGAGCCATTTATTTCGTATTTCCACGAAAGCTTACACATCTGACAGCCAATCAATAACTTTCTTCTACAATATTCTCTGTTCCGCAATATGTTGGAGGGCAGCCTGCGATATTTTCCACAGGAAGACACGGCATTTTGTCTTATCTTTTGATCTTTATCAAACTGTTCATTCAGCACTATTATCTCTAACGTTTTACCATAACCTTTCAGCAATAAAGTAATGAAGGATTAGGATTTACGTCCTGTCGACGACGATGTCATTAGGGACGGAGCAAAAATTCGGACTGGCGAACAATCACAAAATTAGCCTTGAGTGATTTAGAGAAAGCACGTAAACTCAGGCTTCCCTCATGCGCAGTCTATGTGTCAGTCACTGAGTCGTCTGTTGTATGTACTGACCCTACCCTAGAAATTCTGGGAATGTTGCCCAGTGACAGACCGTGAAAGCATTCCGTACATGAAGTCTTTGCACAATAATAACTTGTACTATTAGACGACTGTCATTATAAATCGAACAAAGTTTGGCTAAACCTTCAGTATTTCCGTAAATGAATTTCACTCTGTTAAACACGTTTCCTTTCACACAGGCTTTCAAAAGTTTGATTCAAATATTCGTTATCTGAAAACACTCCAGATTTCAATGAGTCGAGACTAAGCGCGTTCAATACAGCTGTTTCTGACAAAACATTATCACTATTGAAATTGGTTGAGAAAGAATTCCCTTTCCAGTTTCATGTTTTGTATGCCGTGAAATTAGGCACTGCTGCCTATTCCGACACACAGTTAACAATTTCCTTGATGATACCATGCTTCTTTTCCTCTCTGGTTGTTACTCGAGAAATAATCTTGGCAAGCTACGATTTTCCATTTGTAAGCCGTATTGATGCCTCCGTTTTCTATAGTTTCCAATTTTATCACTAAAGGAAGTATCTTCATGTTTTTCTCGGAACGTGTAATTTCTGATGTTGCGACACCAGTGACGCACAATAGTGAATTGCTCTGAATTTCTTTCCGGCTGTCTGAAATATATTTTTCTAAGAAAATATGCGTATGATAATAATAATTTCATCCTTCTTTGTATACATTTTCTCCGAAATAGGAAAAAGTGCAGCTTTTGAGAGTTTATTGATCAGCTTAACACATTTTCTATTTGAATACATTTTTGAAAGTACCAGACAGGGTCATTATGAAATACAGCACAACTTTAAAACAGACGTTTCGAGTGTCTCCTCAGCGGTCCTGTTCAGGACGACTAAGTTGCTCAATATATTCGTCCTCAAGAGTATCACTGTAAAGACAATCGAAACGTAGGTTTTATAGTTGTTTTAGTGTTTTGTAATGCTCCTGTATAACATGCAAAAGGATTTTATTCATACTGACGCTGGCCATGGGTGCCTACCCTACCATACATTTTTGCATGTTATTTCCAAATTCTCTGCAAGCAGAAAAGTCAAAGTGCATAATTCTTGGATTTCCCTCTTTAACATTCAGTAAAATACCCTACAGCTACATAAATGAAATCGATAATGGAAAATCATAAATTAAAAATATTTAGCAGAGCGTGGTTTCGATCCACGGACCTCTGGGTTATGGGCCCAGCACGCTTCCACTGCGCCACTCTGCTCTGATACCTCCGTGTGTTTGACTGAAGCAATAGTTTGTAAAGTTGCTGATGCAATAACCTGTGCTGGTTAACAGTCCGGTATTGCGACACGAGATAACGGGGATAGCGTAGCGAGCTGCGAGGTGGGTTCAGCGCAACTCGCGACTGCAGCGCAACCACTTGACAAGCCGCGTAACGAAGTCTGTACATCAGCACAACGTGAAATTAAAGCAGTTATTTACTCGAATTGTACTTACTTCTGCACAGATGCTGAAGCGTGTACACTTACGGATATACTGGCCTTATTCATTAGTTATGCGGGACTAAAATAAAATGCAAGGCCCATTCTAAAATAAGATTGTGGTTACGATTAAATTAATAACATCACTGATCTGTGGCTTGAATAATCTTATTTCTAAAGAATCATGGAATCATTCTCAATATATATCACTAACACCCACTGCATTCACTGTGCGAATCAACCATAATACACTCTAAGACAAAAAAAGAAAGAGCGACGCACCAACAAGGAATTATCAGCATGGTACGGAAATCTGTACACGCGATGGACATACACAGAGAAACAACTGATTGCAATTTCGGGAAAATTTGGATGATTCATCCAAGAGAAAGAACTTTAGAAACTGAGCAAGTCAATAACGCGTTGGTCCACCTCTGTCCCCTATAGAAGCAGTTATCGGTTTGGTGTTGACGGACACAGTTGTTGGATGTCCACCTGGAGGGAAATCGTGCAAAATTCTGTTCAACTGGTGCGTTAGATCGACGAAATCCCGAGATGGTTGGAGGGTCCTGCTCATACTACTCCAAACGTTCTAAATTGGAGACAGATCCGCCGACCTTTCTGGCCAATGCAGGGTTTGCCATGCGCAAAGAAAAGCAGTAGATATTCTCGTCGTGTGCGGACGGCTTTATCTTACTGACAAGTAAGTTCAGGGTGGCTTGGCTTGAAGGGCAATAAAACGCGACGTAGAATCTCACCGACGTACCGCGGTCCTGCAGCAGTGCGGCGGATGACAACCAAAGGGATGCAACCCAGACCATCACTCCATGTTGGAGGGCCATAGGACGGCTGACCACAAAGATTTACCTCCATCAGTTTTTAATTACACGTTACGCTTTCATAATATTCCTTGGATGTTGCCGTCGGTGCAGACTCCTTCTACACCAGGCAAAGCACTCCATTTTTGAGCCAGGCAACGCCGTAATTTTCGAGGCTGAATCAGCTTGATATTCTTCAGCTCTGGTAAACGGAAACACGCTGTTTCCTGGCGACCTCGTCATTGATGTAAAATGTTCGCAACTCGCCACGAAAGTCGATATGGAAACATATTTGTAATACTCATCGAGAAAACGTTCCAACCATGCGCAATTGTTAGCGTTTAGCCTTTGTCAGCGTTCACATTGCTCGTTATCTGTCGTGCTCACAAAGATGAAAAAGATTAAGATGTTCAGTTATTTGTTTAACCTGAAATTCTCAGTTGTCTGTTTAAGGTGATCATATCAGAGCCTCCAAGCTTTGCCTTACAGCAGAACACTCACACAGCTTATTCATTAGAGAGGACACACTAGCTCGATAGTGCAAGTATGTAGAAAATACTCGACTATGGATTTATTCAGGGCCTGAAATCTCTTAGGAAAACTTTAAACTATAAAGCTCACCTCTCAAGAATAGTGAATTAACCATGTCGATTCTCTCGATATGTATACAGAAATTTTCTCGGCTTTGGAAAGATGGCACAGTCCACTCTTCAAAGAACGCAAATGTTGTGTTGCGCAGTTTTGTTACACTAAACAAATACATGTTAATACGGCCGGCCGCGGTGGTCTCGCGGTTCTAGGCGCGCAGTCCGGAACCGTGCGGCTGCTACGGTCGCAGGTTCGAATCCTGCCTCGGGCATGGATGTGTGTGATGTCCTTAGGTTAGTTCGGTTTAAGTAGTTCTAAGTTCTAGGGGACTGATGACCACAGCTGTTAAGTCCCATAGTGCTCAGAGCTATTTGAACCATTTTTGTTATTAACACGGCTTTAACCTGCCAAACTGTAAGGATCCTGTTTTTCGTTTGGGTAGTGCAGTCTTACTAGGTTTGTTATCGAACAGTAAAATCGACAGAGATGCTTATATGATCCAAGCAGTACAAACGCAAGACTCCCGACCAATGGCACTTGTGTTGTGATCCGAAGAATGCATTTTTACACTGATCTCTACCAAGGGAAAATATAAACGAAAACATACACTATAGGCTTCTCGTAAGCACACTCGAAATTCTGTAAAGCTTCGGACAGTCATGTAGTAATTTTCAGAGGATCCTATACCGGCACTGAAAGGAAAAATGACTGCAAAGTCCTCATCGGCGTCCGTGTTCATCGATTAGCGCAGGTATGAATATCTCTGCTCAGATGACTGTTAACAACTATGATTCGTTTGACGACTCCATAGCTGACAAATACTTTAATATGAATTTTGATAGACACGGATTTTTATAGCCTAGCGTGACATTAAATGGCTCCCCATTCCGTGGATCAAGCCATCGAACATCGCTTGTGGGAACTCAACCATTTGCTGGACAAGTGCCCTCTAGAGACAAGAGATGGGATTTGGTGAAGGTTTTGAAATTCCTTACCTCCAGCCTGCAGCGTCCCAATACAAGTTCAGTTACATTAAGGTTTGTGGAGCGAGCTGACCACTCTAGACACGTGATGGTCTCATCCACTAATTAGCTCTGACTGCTCCAGTATTATCATCGATAAGCTGGAAAGTGGTTCACATTCATCACAACAAAGGCGCACATAGCAATTCAGGGAGTCATATCTTGAAACCGCAGCTGTCACAGTACCCACAAAAAAGTGGAGTAAGTGCTCCTTATAGATCACAGCTTCTGCAATATATGCCTCTTTCAACAATATTAGTAACTTCGTAAGAAGTTCCAGACCCACCATAGACGGGTAGAATGTTCCACGCACCGCTCGCGACGGACAAGGTACCACGTTCTACGAGCGACGTGTTGTTTTTGTTTAAGGGAGTGTATCTGGTAGGCATACAGAGCAACGTGTCGAGGCTGCGGATACACAGTCTGGCGGAACGAGTATGAACCCGAGGCACCCAAGGGCTCTCTAACCAGCCCAGGTGCTCTGATTTTTGCAAGTCTTCTGACGCTTCGTATAAAGTAATGAGCCTGGTGCTGGGTCTTAGCTCTTGCCTGCACTACGGTCGCAGGTTCGAATCCTGCCTCGGGCATGGGTGTGTGTGATGTCCTTAGGTTTAAGTAGTTCTAAGTTCTAGGGGACTTATGACCTAAGATGTTGAGTCCCATAGTGCTCAGAGCCATTTGAACCATTTTTTCTTGCCTGCACTGCTGTTGAATTTTTTGCTGTGTCCTATAATCTTTCCCGTAGTGATGAAATAACGCTACGGATGACATTCTCGTCCTGGCCCATCACTCAGTGACCTTGTGGTGCCTCTGTTCTGTCCATGAAGTGACCAGAAGTAATCTCACCATTCACTTTGCCACCCTGCATTCCTTCGACACAAATATTGTATGCCACTTGGAGATATTACACGGAGGGACTACTCTACCAAAGACTTCTGCCCACAGTGTTGCAAGCATGGAACTTGAGAGTTTGGTGAAAGAGGATGGTGAATAAGTGCAGAATATGTCAAGGTTAAGGAAAGGTCTCAGCTCAAAAAACAGAGAAATTATTTATTACAATTTTCCTGATCCACATAATACAGGATGGAGATAAGAGCTCATAACATGAATCAAAAACGATATAACATTACACAAAATTAACAGCAGTCTGTTCATTAAAAACAAGAAAAAATTCCACACAGGCTAGCAAACATAAGAACGTGGTTCCATAGTTCAGCAACTAGTTGAGAGTTGCTACTATCCACTTTTTTATCGTGGAACTTAAACAAAGGAAACACCGCAGATTAAATTTCACTTCCAAAGAAAATTATACGTGCAATTAATATAAACTGTCTGACGTAAACTCGTCAAAAATTCAGAGCTATGCTTACCATCACCATCAAACCTTAGTGTTGTCTTTATATTACTTCTTAACCGTTTCTATGTCACCTGCAGCGACTGCCTACCTTCGCCAAAAACATCCGATAGGAGAATATTTAGCGCAAGATTTCGAAGGAAAACCAATTTTAAAGCTCTGATGATAATAGTAATAGCTGACAAATTCTCTCTCACCGTAAAGCACTTGCATGCTGGAGCGCATTTAATACAATAAAATCTCGCAAATTAAAAAAAAGTAGAAGACTGAATCAAGATGCGCAAAAGGATCGTAATCAATGAGCCACACACATACTCGTATTTCTCAAGAAGTGTACTGAGTAAGTAAATGGCTCTTACCGCAAAAAATTCTCAACCACGCCATATTACAAGTTGAAGTCGCCTCAGATACGAATGAAGTGTTACCGTCTGGGCCACATAAATACGTCATCAAGAATTTGAATAAATTCTCTCAAATAAGAAGTTTCAGAAACACGGTGATTGACATCGTCAGAGTAGTCCTCCGGACACTTGCAAAGTTGAATAACAGCGATTGCCGGCCCAGTTGCTCCCTTCCGGCGACCCTGGGTGACAGACAGACAGACAGGCTCGAGTTTTGTATGCCTCTTTATTCTCAGCAAATAGATCAAAGATAACCTTGCCGCAGAATGACCTCTAGCTGGTCAAAAATTTTATGCCACCACAACTAATATCAGTGTTACTCGGTAGGGGTCAAAGAGAGAGAGAGAAGTGGTGAAACACATCCGACATGCTACAGAGTTTGTAAATGACTCTTCAAGGCAGCTTAATTTATAGACATTATTAAATTACCCAGCTATTTATGTTTGTATCAGAAAAACAACTTATAAGCTGCTACCCACCTCCAGTATCAGTTATCAGCGAGAAGGACAGGTTTCATTGCCAGGAGTGATATCACATGCCATTAACGACTTACATACATCGAGCCCCGAAAGAATTCTGACTGTTTTGCGTGCCAAAGATTAGCCAGCACCATACTATTGGAGTACATTTTAAAGTGACGTTTTTGATGATGGTGAAGGGACTGAACTATGATTATGTAATTTGCCGGTAGAGGTCGGGCCTGTACTTCCACGTTTACGGCACTACCAATCTCAGTAAATAACTGGTCAGTAGGCGTTACTGCTTGCTTAACGAACCAGTCTATTCCGCGCCGCTACGCGTCAGGATAGGTGTGCGAGGTGGTGAGAGAGAGGGCAGATCTGCGCCGGGGCGTACTGCCAAAAAGCGGTAACATTGACAGTGTTTATTCAAGCAGCCTTATACAGCACTCCGGCTGCCCTCACGGCCTCACTGTGTGTTTGCAAAGGCAGCCTATCGCGGAATGCGTTGCCGCCCCTATACGACAATGACGTCCGTTGTCCTGGGTCGCGGGTGGCAGCAACGCCTAGGTGGCGTTGGCGGCAGCTGCCGCGATACCGAGCAGCCCACCAGCAGGCGACGCAGCGTGTGCCGCCAGAGGTGATGATCCAGTTTGGCCCGCCAGGGTCATCTGGAGTCTTGCCGACTGCGCACCGCCGCGTTTAGTCGTGGTCCCCATGTCGGGCGCTCGAGTGTAGTAGCCGACACCAGATGTCCGTTGCCCATCAGCAGTGCCCCTGTTCGGCCAGGACAATGGCCGATAACGTTTAGGTGGCTAGGAGGCTGATAGGATGAATCTACCCCGGCCGGATCGTAGACAGGTTGCAGTCCGTCGGCCACGCCCCTGGCCACACGCCAACTCTCCGCATCAGTGAAGTTTTGCAAGTACCGTGATCACTACGCCAAAGTTAGGGGCTCCTCGCCAGAACTCGATGAGTCCATCAGCAGGAAGTCAGAAAGCCGATCTTCATCACCAAGTGTGAGTCGTGGTTTCTCTGAAACTCAATAGTCCGTCATTGCATGGGTTGGGTTGGGTTGATTTGGAGGAGGAGACCAAACAGCGAGGTCATCGATCTCATCGGATTAGGGAAGGATGGTGAAGGAAGTCGGCCGTCACCTTTCAAAGGAACCATCCCGCATTTCCCTCAAGCGATTTAGGGGACTCGTGGAAAACCTAGACCAGAATGGTCGGACGCGGGATTGAACCATCGTCCTCACGTAAGCGAGTCCAGTGTGCTTACCACTGCGCCACCTCGCTCGGTAAGTCCATCATTCCCTCCGGTTCAGAACGCAGACAGAATGGTGGCCCAAGTGAATGCTTTGAGCCCCTAAGGTCGCTCATTTGTACTCTTATAGTTATGCTTGTTACGTAATTCTACTGGAGGGGGACTAATAGGTTAGCTTTATATTGTATTGTACTGAACTGGGTACCTAGAAACGACGGAGAGGTTTCGTCCCCGCCGTAGACCTCAGTGGTACACAAACCCACAACAGGCTGGGCGGATTAGTGCCGGAGACCGACACGCCTTACCGCCCGGAAAACAGTGCGTTAGACCTCACAGCTAACCGGGCGGGCTAGCTTTATATTACTTGTCCTGAGAGTGTTTCCTATTTCGCTTTGCGCTGTGCACGTGTTGCTAGGGGTGTACTGAAAAACGCGCCCAGTGAGATTCGCGCCCAGAAAGGGTCGAGGACGTGTCCGCTAATCTCCTTGCCCGGCAGACAAAAGAGTTGAGCGACGCTACCTGGAGGTTTCCGAGCTAGAGTTTTCAGCCGTCAGACAGAGAGAGAGAGAGAGAGAGAGGACTAAGTTTCTACCACACACCACTTCAAACTGCAGTAAACACAAGAGATTACATTCTTTTGCTTCACTTGCAGTACCATTCAGCAGTCACTATCAATATCATTTTCATTATAACAATTACACTTCTTGAATACTCAGAAATATCAAGTGACTATATACTTAGCGATTAGTAATGTCACTTAATTTTAACTCTTGATTTATAAAAACTAACGAAGCATTGGGGTGGTGACTCTTGAATGAGAAGTATAATTGTAAAGGGTTGACTCTGAAAAGGGTTCGCTTTTGTTTTGGTGTATTATGAAACACATATACTGCATTTTAAAAATAATCTGATTTCCATCACACTTTATCCAGGCTTTGGACTGGCTAAAGAGCAGGAGTCATTTCGGCGTGTTTAAAATCAGCTTATAAGCATCGTCAATATTTTTTTAATTTTTATTATTTTTATGTAAGTTGCTATTTACATTTGAACACTATTGTATCTATATACATCTTCTGATAAATTCAGTCAAGTTTCTGTAGGTAGGATATGGCTTTCAAGCAATCCTTGATCTCACCATCCTCTTCGTATTTTTTTTTACTATTTTCCCAACCTTTCATCACGTTCCATGTTTTTCGTTTACCTTCCATACTCAGTTCTGCCCTCGCCGGCCGGAGTGGCCGAGCGGATCTAGGCGCTACAGTCTGGAACCGAGCGACCGCTACGGTCGCAGGTTCGAATCCGGCCTCGGGCATGGATGTGTGTGATGTCCTTAGGTTAGTTAGGTTTAAGTAGTTCTAAGTTGTAGGGGACTGATTACCTCAGAAATTAAGTCCCATAGTACTCAGAGCCATTTAGTTCTGCCCTCATTAAGGCGCACGATGAATTTTCTGCTTCTCTTTTCAAAGACCTAATAACGTCATTAATTTTCGGATTTGCTTTAGCAAGTATGTTATTAATTTTGTGGTGCCAACCTTCTACAGCGTTGGTTTTTCGGTGGCGCCGTTTGTAGCAACTCCAAAGGTTGATAGGGGTTTCTTCATTTTCCAACCATCTATCTACGAAGTAGTCAAAAAATTCAGAAAGTTTGGGGATATCCGGTGTATGTGAATGTATCTCCAGCCAACCATCACATACATCTTCAGGCCATAGAAACGCCAGCGCAGCACACATGCGAACATGTTGTCTCACTTCTTAGTTTTCTTTGTATTCACGAGTAAGTCCTAGCTCTTGAACTTTTCTCCAGAGACACTTTTTCATATGGAAATAACATCCATGCACTTCAGCTGTCGGAAATACAATTTTAATTGCTGAAATCCTAGCTGATTCGAAGTCTACGGCACGTTTGCAGGTTTCCATCAAATTTCGGAAAAGACGGACGTGCGTGTCTTTGTTGTTTGTTGCAGCACTTGCACTTGAACGTACCAGCCATAAAAAAGTCTTGTTTACTCCTTAGAGTCTCTCTTCCTGCCCTTCCACTAAAAACTATTATCCTCTCTCCTAGTTTGTCGTCGCTTAACAGAAAACTGCTGCCATCGTTCATAGCTAGTAAATCTGCCTTTAGGTCAATTTCTTCTCTTGTCGGTGGATCTCTCTCATTTCCCTGTGATTTTTCCCGCTGGTAGTACAAAGCTCTCTTCGTTGTTTGCTGCTCTGGCATTTCAGTGACAAAATCATAGCCTAGATTTTGCAGGCAACCCAGCTCCTCTGAATATATTTTTTAAATAGACGTCTCTTCGCCCCTTGCTCTCTTCTTTGCGTGGTTCAAAGTCTTCCTTACTTCCAACCGAGCGACATCCGGAGGTCCACATTGATGCTCGAATGAAAAAAGCACTGTCGAATCCATCGTTTTCAGCATTCCTCGGCAGTGGTTTGCTCTGTCTTGAACAGCGCCATGTTACTGTTCCATCTTCTTTAGTTCTCTTCACTATGTAAGAATAACCTTCGTAGTGGCAACATGGCTTACCGTGATTAGTGGTTGAAAATTCCATATCTGAACTACTGTGTCAAAAATACACGAATCGCGCGATGTGAACTCTTCGACAGCCAAAGCGGCACTACCAGGGGGGCAGGTCCCTGTGTCCGCGGATCAGGTACTTTAGGGTGATTAGGACGGCCCGGGCGCGGGTAAGCCCGACACAAAGGGAGCAGGTATTGGGCGGGAATCTCACGCATTTCTGGTTGGGCGCGAATCTCACTGGGCGCGATTTTCATAGATTCGTTGCTAGGCCCGGTTAAATTTACAACGTGTGAGTTTCTCTGCAGCACTAAAGTGCCCGAGATACAAAATATTACTTCACTCTTGGTCAAGCTGTATTATCTGCTCCAATCGCTCGATTGTTGACTGATGTCGCGCAACCCCATCTCCCGGAGTGTTTTCCGGAATGTCAACAACACCGACCAGTGGCTTAAGTGATTAACACATCGGCCGAACAGACCTATATTGCCTAGCCACGGCAGGAAAAAAACTTTAAAAATTCGCAAATCGCACACCGAACTTTTCCGGGGTGCAGCAATGCTTTACGTACTCCTCTGTCACTTACATCGTGCGTGTGAAGCGACTAATTATGTTCAGTCGTGGGGCTGAGTATTATTCTCACGACGCCACAAAGAAACGGCGACCCCTGTAACGATGTGCCAGTTTTGCTTATGTGGTAAAATAACTGAGGGATGTAGACTGCCACCCCCGCGGGAGGAAGGCAAGACTTGTTCCCCTGCAACTCTCTCCTCCCCGTAGCGGCCAAAGTGTAATTTGTTTATGGTCGCAGACGACTAGAACAATAAGTGCCTGAACTACATCTGGATGTTTGTGTTTTCCTGTCTAGCACCACACTCTAGAAACTACTGTTCAATGCACGGCTGCGAGTTCTTCCTATTGTACCACTTGCTAGTGCTTCTTCCCGCTATACTCAGGTACCGAATGGGTGAAGAACGATTACGCCCCTGTGCGTGCTGTAATTAGTCAAAACTTGTCTTCGTGATCCCCACAGGAGCGATACGCAGGAGACTGTACTAAGTTCCTAGGTACCTCACGGAAAGGTTGACCTTGAAACTTTTTAAGGATTCCACTCGATAGTTTTCGTCTAACTGCAAGCGTCTGCCAGTTGATGCTCTCTCGTGGGTCAGACAAATCTGCATTCGTGGTATCGTTCTCCGTATACGTTCAATCTTATCTGGTGTGGATCCCACACACTTCAACAGGATTCTAGGATGAGTCTCGCAAGTGTTTTGTAAGCAGTCTCTTTTACTGAACGTATTTTGTCAGTATTCTACCAATGAATCAAAGCCGAGCCACCTGCCTTACCTACGACTGACTCTGTTACATCGTCCCTTTTCAGACCCCTACGACGTGTTACTCTGAGATGACAGAAGTCGTGGAACACCTGCTAATATCGTGTCCGATCTTCTTCTATCCGGCGTAGTGCAACAACTCGACGTGGTAGGGACTCAACATGTCGGTGGCAGTCCCCTGCCGATATATTGGGACAGCTGTCCGAAGTGGCCATGCAGTTCTAGGCGCTGCAGTCTGGAACAGCGAGACCGCTACGGTCGCAGATTCGAATCCTGCCTCAGGCATGGATGTGTGTGATGTCCGTAGGTTAGTTAGGTTTAACTAGTTCTAAGTTCTAGGGGACTAATGACCTCAGAAGTTGAGTCCCATAGTGCTCAGAGCCATTTGAACCATTATATTGGGACATGCTGCCCCTATAGTATGTATGTATGTATGTATTTTGTACGTATTAAACTGGGGACCTAGAGACGACGGAGAGGCTTCTTCCCACCGTAGCCCTCAGTGGTTCACAACCCCACCACAGGCCACAGAAGTCCACCCACCCCATCGCCGCCCCACACAGAACCCAGGGTTACTGTGCAGTTCGGCCCCCAGAGGATCCGGGAATGTCTCATGCAGCTAGAGTAGTCCATAACTGTCAAAGGATTTCCGGTACATGATTTTGGCACGAACTGACCTCTTGATTATGTGCCAAAAATGTTCAAATGTGTGTGAAATCTTATGGGACTTTGATAAGGTCATCAGTCCCTAAGCTTACACACTACTTAACCTAAATTATCCTAAGGATAAACACACACACCCATGACCGAGGGAGGACTCTAACCTCCGCCGGGACCAGCCACACAGTCCATGACTACAGCGCCTGAGACCGCGCGGCGATTATGTGCCATGAATGTTCGATGTCATTCATGTCGGACGGTCTGGGTGGCCAAATAATTCGCTCGAACCGTCCAGAATGTTCTTCAAAACAATCTCGAACAGTTGTGGCATGGTGACAAGTTGCACTGTCATCCATAAAATTCCATTGTTGTTTGGAAACATGAAGTCCATGTTTGGCTGAAGATGGTCTGCAAGTAGCCAAACATAACCATTTCCTGACAATTATCGGTTCAGTTGGACCAGAGGACCGAATCCATTCCATTTAAACACAACCCACACCATTATGGAGCCACCACCAGAGTGCTCAGTGCCTTGTTGGCAACTTCGGTCCATGACGTGTAGGGGTCTGGGCCACACTCGAAATCTACCATCAGCTCTGAACATCTGAAGTCGGGACTCGTCCGACCAGGCCACGGTTTTCCATTCGTCTAGGATCCAACCGTTGTCGTCACGAGACCAGGAGAGGTGCTGCACGCGATGTCGTGTTGTTGCAAAGTTACTCGCGTCGGTCGACTATTGGCATAGCCCATTAACGCCAAATTTCGCCGCACTGTCATAACGGTTTGCCCCCCCCCTCTCCCCCCCCCTCCCCCACTCATGAACCATGGACGTTGCCGTTGGTGGGGAGGCTTGCGTGCCGCAAATGCAACCACACGGAGCGGTGCCTGTTGAGAGGTCAGACAAATGTATGGTTCCTGAAGAGGGGCATCAGCATTTACAGTAGTTGCAGGGGCACCAGTCTGAATGATTGACTGATCTGGCCTTTTAAAATTAACCAAAATGGTCTATCTGTGCTGCCACTGTGAACGGCTGAATGTAAGGGGAAACTACCGTCGTAATTTTTCCCGAGGGCATACAACTCTACTGTATGGTCAAATGATGATGGCATCCTCTTGGGTAAAATATTCCAGAAGTAAGAAATTAGTCCCCCATTCGTATTTCCGGGCGGTTACTACTCAGGAGGACGTCGTTATCAGGTATCGGAGCATGAAATGTCAGATCCCTTAATCGGGCAGGTACATCAGAAAATTCGAAAGGGGAAATGGATAGGATAAAGTTAAAGATAGTGGGAATTAGGTAAGTTCAGTAACAGGAGGAACAGAACGTCTGGTCAGGTGAACACAGAGTTATAAACACAAAACCAAATAGGAGTAATGCAGGAGTAGATTTAATAATGAGTAAAAAATAGGAATGCGTATAAGCTATTATGAACAGCACACTGAACGCATTATTGTAGCCAAGATAGACACAAAACCCACACTCACCACAGTAGTATAAGCTTATATGCCAACTAGTTCCCCAGATCAGGAGGAGATTGACAAAATGTATGATGAGATAAAACAAATTATTTCGATAGTGAAGAGAGCCGAAAATTTAATAGTCGTGGGAGATTGGAATTCGATAGTGGGAAAAGGAAAAGAAGGAAAAGTAGCAGGTGAATATGGGCTAGGGTAAAGGAATGAAAGAGGAAGCCGCCTGATAGAATTTTGCTCATAGCATAATTTAATCACAGCTAACACTTCGTTTAAGAATCATGTGAGAAGGTTGTACACGTAGAAGATACTTGGAGACACCAAAAGATTTCAGATAGATTATATAATGGTAAGACAGAGATTTCGTAACCAGGTTTTAAATTGTATGACGTTTCCACGAGCAGATATGGACTCTGACCATAATTTATTGGTTATGAACTGCAGATTAAAACTGAAGAAACTGCAAAAAGGCGGGCATTTCAGGCGATGGGAGCTGGATAAACTGAAAGAACCAAAGATTGTAGAGGGTTTCAGAGTGAGCATTAGGGAACTGTTGTCAAGAACAGAGGAAAGGAATACAGTAGAAGAAGAATGGGTAGCTTTGAGACATGAAATAGTGAAGGCAGCAGAGGATCAAGCGGGTAAAAAGACGAGGGCTAATAGAAATCTTTGGGTAACAAAAGATATATTGAATTTATTCGATGAAAAGAGAAAATATAAAAATGCAATAAATGAAGGAAGCGAAAGAGAATACAAACGTCTAAAAATTAGATCGACAAGAAGTGCAAAAGGGCTAAGCAGGAATGGCTAGAGGACAAATGTAAGGATGTAGAATCATGTATCACTAGTGGTAAGATAGATACTGTTTACAGAAAAGTTAAAGAGACCTTTGGAGAAAACAGAAGCAGTTGTATGAATATCAAGAGCTCAGATGGAAAATCAGTTCTAAGCAAAGAAGGGAAATCAGACAGGTGGAAGGAGTATAAAGAGCGTCTATGCAAGGGAGATGTACTTAAGGACACTATTATGGAACGGGATGAGGACGCAGAGGAAGATGAGAAGGGAGATATGACACTGCACGAAGAATTTGACAAACCACTGAAAGACTTAATTCGAAACAATGCCCCAGGAATAGACCATACTCCGTTAGAGCTACTGATAGCCATGTCAAAACTATTCCATCTGGTGAGTAAGGTGTATGAGACAGGCGAAAAACCGTCAGACTTCAAGAAGAATATAAAATCCCAATTCCAAAGAAAGCAGATGCTGACATGAGTGAAAATTGCCGAACTATCAGTTTAATAAGTCACGGCTGCAAAACTAACACGAATCCTTCACATATGAATGGAGAAACTGCTAAAGGGAGGATCGGTTTGGATTCCGGAGAAATTTAGAAACACGCAAGACAATACCGACCCTACGACTTCTCATAGGAGCTAGGTTAAGAAAAGACAACCTACGTTTATAGCATTTGTAGACTTAGAGAAAGCTTTTGACTGTGTTGACTGGAACACTCTCTTTCAAATTTTAAAGTTGGAGGGGATAAAATATAGGGAGCGCAAGCCTATTTACAATTTTTACAGAAACCATATAGCAGTCATCAGAGTCGAGGGGGCACAAACGGGAAGCAGTGGTTGAGAAGGGAGTGAAAGAGGGTTCTGCTCTATCCCAGATATTATTCAATCCCTATATTGGACTAGCAGTAAACGAAGAAAAAGAGAACATTGGAGTAGAAATTAAAGTCCTGAGAGAAGAAATAAAAGCTCTGAGGTTTGTAATTCTGCCAGAGACAGGTAAGGACTTGGAAGAGCAGTTGAACGGAATGGACAGTATCTTGAAAGAAGGATATAAGATGAGCATCAACAAAAGCAAAACTGGGACAATCGAATGTAGGCGAATTAAATCAGGTGATGTTGAGGGAATTAGATTAGGAAATGAGACACTTAAAATAGTAAATGAGTTTTGTTATTTGGGAAGCAAAATAACCGATTATGGTCGAATTAGGGAGGATATAAAATGTAGACTGGCAATGAGAAGCAAAGCATTTCTGAAGAAGAGAAATTTGTTAACATCGAGTATAGATTTACGTGCCAGGACGTCTTTTCTGAAAGTATTTGTAGGGAGTGTAGCCAAGTATGGAAGTAAAACATGGACGATAAACAGTTTAGATAAGATGAGAAAAGACGCTTTCGAAATGTGGTGCTCCAGAAGAATGCTGAAGATTAAATGGGTAGATCACGTAACTAATGAGGAGGTACTGAACAGAATTGGGGAGAAGAGAAACTTGTGGTAGAACCTGACTAGACGGAGGGATCGGTTGACAGGATACATTCTGAGGCATCAAGGGATCACCGATTTAGCACTGGAGGGAAGCGTGGGGGATTAAAACTCGTAGAGGGAGACCAAGAGATGAAAACAGTAAGCAAATTCAGAGGGACATAGGTTTCAGTAGTTATTGAGAGATGAACAGGCTCGCACAGGAGAGAGTAGCACGGAGAGCTGCATCTGATCAGTCTTTTGGACTGAAGACCGCAACAACGTCCTACGGATAAGTTCGCCGTACGTCCGACGTTGATTTCTGAAATTATTTCAGGCAGTGTTGCTTGTCTGTTAGCACCGATAACTCTAAGCAAAAGCCACTGCTCTTGGTCGTTAAATGAAGGCCGCCGGCCACTGTACTGTCCATGGTGAGAGGTAATGCCTGAAATCTGGTATTCTCAGCATACTCTTGGCACTGTGGATCTCGGTATACTGAATTCCCTAACGATTTCCAAAATCTAACTCGAAGTACCATTCTACGTTCAAAGTCAGTTAATTCCCGTCCTGCGGTCATAATCACGTCGGAAACCTTTTTATATGGATCACCTGAGTACAAATGAGAGCTGCGCTCTTTTTTTTTCTTTGTTGTGATTCCATTCCCCTTCCCCACATGGGCAGAGGAGGGCTGTCAGCAGCACAATCCGCCGCTCTTCAGCCGAGTGACATGGCAACTAATACAAGAACAAAATGTTACATATAAAAACATTACATATAAAATTCCAACGTGGGAGTGTCAATGTGTAAATCCAAATTCACATGTAAACGATTCTCTCACATACATGTAAAAAAGAAAATTCCAGAGCGCTTTCAAAATAGTGTATACAAAATATGAAGGTAAAAATACACTGACATGGGAACGTTCATGGGGGAACAGTTAAAAATGTCGAGATAAAGTTAAAACATCGATTCTTAAAACACAAAAAAGACACTGAAGTCACACACACAGTATTAAAAACACTCCAGAACAACACACTTTAAATCCACTTGGAGCACACACGATGAAGAATAAAACTGCCAGGTGGGACCTGCCGAGGGAGAGTCCGGAGAGGATGGAAAAGAAGGGGAGAGCAAGGTGCACAGGGGAGGGGGCGGGATGAAGATAGTAGGGGCGTCAACGGGTACAAAAAAAAAAATGGTTCAAATGGCTCTGAGCACTATGGAACTTAACATCTGTGGTCATCAGTCCCCTAGAACTTAGAACTACTTAAACCTAACTAACCTAAGGACATCACAAACATCCATGCCCGAGGCAGGATTCGAACCTGCGACAGTAGCGGTCACGCGGTTCAAGACTGAAGCGCCTAGAACCGCATGGCCACACCGGCCGGCGTCAGCGGGTACACCAAGAGGCAGGAGACTAGTGGGACAGGAGATGAAGAGGGAAGACAAGGCAGGAGGGAGTGCAGAGACACTGCTGGGGAACAGCTCCGCCAATGCACTGCCCTTTTATACCTTGTGTACTAGATACCGCCGCCATCTGTATTTGTGAATATAGTTCACCCACGACTTTTGTCACCACAGTATAGACCCAGGTATTTAAATGATTTGCTAGATTGCATTTGCGACTCGTTGGTATTGTTTTGGTCTGACCAGCCCTGCCCGTGGAATAGTGTGGTTGTGTTGACTGCTGTGCTAATGCTGCGTTGCGCCCTGTTGCAGGTACGACTTCGAGTGCGGAGAGGGCGCGGTGTTCGACCCGGCGACGGGCGTGTGCAACCACGCGTGGGCCACGGGCCGCTCCGAGTGCGGCGGCTCGCAGGCGGACGACGCGTCGCAGCTGGTGAGTGCGGCTGCCGCCACTGCTGCAGGTGCAGGAGCAGGCGTGGCTTCTGCCTGCAGGGCACCGGGCCACCTGCTGCTGCTGCTGCTGGCCTGCTCCTGGCTGCCCGCAACCTTCTCCGTGGACTTGTGACACACAAGTCTCCCCGTTTGGTACAAAAATAAATGTGGCAACCACACAGGGATGACCAAGCGAATGACCCGTGTGATACCTCTCTGTGGCTATACTCGAGACGGTGTAAGATGATCCCTGACAGCTCACGGCACTGATGCCAGCTTTCAACTGCTAACGGCTGCAGGCGAAAGAGTAGCCGTCTGCAGAGTTCTGACAAGAGTGAAGCGTTGCCATAGAGACGTTTAGAAAATGGCGAGGCCACCACGCCTTGACCACTGCAACTGTCAGGGATCAACTTACGCCCACTTAACTACAACCGCCGTTCTAAGCAGACTTTCAAGTATTTTTGTTTGAAAATATAATTTACAGTTGGCACTCATGCAGGTATTTCCTGCCTCAGCAGTCATCGCATACACTGTTTTGTTCCGATGTAGAAGCTAGTGGCGTGCTTCTTCTATTTCTGGTATCATGTTGGTTAACATTGTAATACCGTATTTTCAAAAATAGCGTGTCACTCAAATTATAATTTTAATTGTGACGAGACTAAAATTTTAAAATTTTTACTAGGTGATTTCTCAAAAAAAATTAGTATCGATATTAGGTGATTTCTCAAAAAATTACTTTTATTTTGTTCTGGTACGTCAGAATTTCTCACAGACTAAGATCTCACATTTTAAAGATTTAAGTCACTGAAGTACAGACAAAAATAAGCTGTCAATCAAAGCCTATAGTTTTATAATATTTATTTACTCATTTATTTATTTTTATTTACTGTATGGCGTGCACTAAAAATACCACAAGCAGTTGCCTTAATAACAGTGTAGTACTCACATTTAGTTTTCAGACTTTCTCTTTCCATCGATTTCTTCGCAGTAGCTTCATTTTTACTATGCTACTTCAACATCCAACAATAGTCGGCTACTATACTTTCATTCCATCTTCTCCCATAACATGTATTATCTCCTTAGTTGCCTGATGGAAGTGTTCTCCTTGCTATTCAAGAGAACAGTCACTGTGTGAGATCTGTGAGAGTAGGAAGAGGACTCTTTCTCTCATATCACAACCCAACTTCTTCATTTCTGATGTTCTCTATTCTCTAGACAATTTTCAGTAACGAACATAATTAAACTGTCCAGAAAATTGACGACGTGAAACATCGATTCCGCTGACACAGACGTGCGGTCTTATCAAGACGTAGACACTAGCAGCCTCACCGCAGACCACCATTTTCGGCAGTTAATACGCTGTACGTGTTCAGCTGTTGCTAACTGTCATAAGTGCAATCTAGTTTTTCATTCATTTAATAAAACTGAGAATGTCATTATAAACAGCTAATTCAATCATAGATTTCTGAAATCGTTCCAGGTGGGTCCTATTCTCATTCAACGATAAAATCTAATACAAACAAAAGATAATTTTGGCGTGTGGGAATTTGCACATTCTCATTCTGTATGTAGCTAGGCGCATAAATGTTCACATGGGATCGATTATGGCAACACCGTAGCTTAACGTAGCTGAATGTAATCAGTAAAAAGCCATCATGTCGTGGGAACAGTCACTACTGCTACTGAACAAAACTTTTAATATGGGATAACATTTAACAAATTGATTAACTGAAAATAAATGAGGTTGAAAATAAATGTAATCAGTAATAACTACTATGGTCGAAAACGTCACAGATGACATATATGCATGTGGTAACTACTTCATATAATTGAAAATTAAAATAATGTATGTGGTTTCCCTGGCCCCAGTGTTCATAAAGTTGAAAAAGCAAGACTCAGGCTGAAGCAGAGCTCTATACGAATCACGCTGGGCAAGCACAGAATTCCGTTAACAGCCCTTTCGCCTACTTACACAGCCAAGGTTAAGTGTATGTGAGCTGAATGGTGGCCATTTCTCCACACGTGACACCAACAGGCCGCCAGAGGAACAACATGTTTGTAAATAGGACAAATAGAATTTAGTCTCGCGTGCCTACGAACACGGACCCTCACGAGGTGTTGGAAAATGACATGTACTGCGGGAGCGATTCGTTAGTGGGGTGATAAACCAGGGAAGATATCGATTCATGATTAGCAAAAGCTGATGTATGGCTAATATGTTGGAGATTGAGCAAATTCTACAGCAAATAATGTTGTATAACGTTACACACATCAAGCACAGCCTCCAAATTCAAACGAGGATAGAGTCACTGGATTCGGATTGTCAGTTGTTGGATCTATAATACCCTAGACCAAGCAGGCCTACTATCGCATCTAATGATAATTTTATTAGTTTAGCCATCTTTCTCTTATCTGTGTTTTCACTTTTATGTGGTGTCTTCCTGTCTCGGCTCTCTGGAGTTGCCCCAAAGCCTCTCTGCAATTCAAGTGTCAAAGCGAATACAGCGGTTTTTTGCGTATCTTTAGCAAAAAAACTTAATAATTGCTTCTTTTTATAACTTCCTTCCGTAAAAAAAGGTTACATTACTTCAAAAGCAATTTTTTATGATATTTAGATACAAGGACAAAGCGAATGTGTCGATTGTAGAACATCATTTCCACTTGTGGCTTTTGTTGTTATCAGACATTATTTATTTATTTATTTATTTATTTATTTTTCTTTTAGGTTTAATGGCTGTAAAAATTCATTTTTATAATATTAAAGTACTGTAGCAATACATTTGTGTTTCATTGATCTCTTCATCAATAACACCCATTTTTTCCCGTGATGAAGCTACCTCAACAGTAGGTACTAATTCTATAATTGGTTGCACTCTTAGAAATGTTTTCATAGTAGTGTTACTGCTGCGCATTTTAAAAGTTTCCATTACAGTCTTGTTGGCCGTCAAGTTAATAAAACAGGTATGAAAGAAATACAAAAAATACTGGAGAAAATATGAAGCAGACCTTCTTAAACCAAGGAACGTTGGCATTCCAATTTCTTTATATGCCTTGAAGGTAACTTCTGGTGGTTAAGACAGTTACGCACACAACCGAAAGGTTTCTAACTAATGAAGCACATCAGCAATATTCAGACTTGTATTTAGTGCAGTTCAGATGAATAGTAAGACGTTGGAAATATCACATACAAAATTTACTTTGAAAAGCCGACATGCATTTAAGGTATTTCTTCCTCACAAGTTTTTTTCTTCTGCTGCATTAAGAGGCGAAGGGCGACGCTTAGTAATTTATTTCTTGAGTGAAGAAACTGACTGAAGTTCGGAGTAATTTTAACGTTGAAAGATTCACATCCTTTCGCAGTAGCATTTTTCAACTTAGTAAAAGGAACTAGATAGTACTATCGTATTAAAATAGCATAATACGAATTTAAAACAAATTCTTTTCTATATCAACTGAACTGATAGAATTTTTACACCTTCCCATTACTGAAATTTCGAGATGGCTTGAGAAATCGTACATTTCATAAACATCGACAATTTCCATTTTGTGCGTTCAGTTGCACATTTCGTCGACAGAACAATCCTTTGAGATCCTCGAGCTATTAGTTACATTCGAACTACGTGCACCATTCCTCCTCGGCGAGTGCGAGTGTAACCTAAAACTTATGCTTAACAATCAGCATCAGTGACAACACGAAAGAGTTACTTTCACTCGCGTTCACTTAGTCATTCAGCCAAGTAAAGTAACATATAAATGCTCAGATCAGTCCATTGCTTGTAGTTGTCCAGCGATGGAAGTGGGGAGTATAAAACCATGTATCTTCATACAGCGTGGTTATAACTGAGCATTCGGTGCTAGAGACAGTGTAGACGGAAAACTACACTACTGGCCATTAAAATTGCTACACCACGAAGATGACGTGCTACAGACGCAAAATTTAACCGACAGGAAGAAAATGCTGTGATATGCAAATGATTAGCTTTTCAGAGCATTCACACAAGGTTGGCGCCGGTGGCGACACCTACAACGTGCTGACATGAGGAAAGTTTCCAAGCGATTTCTCATACACAAACAGCAGTTGACCGGCGTTGTCTGGTGAAACGTTGTTGTGACGCCGCGTGTAAGGAGGAGAAATGCGTACCATCACGTTTCCGACTTTGATAAAGGTCGGATTGTAGCCTATCACGATTGCGGTTTATCGTATCGCCACATTGCTGCTCGCGTTGGTCGAGATCCAATGACTGTTAGCAGAATATGGAATCGGTGGGTTCAGGAGGGTAATACGGAACGCCGTGCTGGATCCCAACGGCTTCGTATCACTAGCAGTCGAGATGACAGGCATTTTATCTGCATGGCTGTAACGGATCGTGCAGCCATGTCTCGATCCCTGAGTCAACAGATGGGGGCGTTTGCAAGACAACAACCATCTGCACGAACAGTTCGACGACGTTTGCAGCAGCATGAACTGTTAGCTCGGAGACCATGGCTGCGGTTACCCTTGACGCTGCATCACAGACAGGAGCGCCTGCGATGGTGTACTCAACGACGAACCTGGGTGCACCAATGGCAAAACGTCATTTTTTCGGATGAATCCAGGATCTGTATACGGCATCAAGATGGTCGAATCCGTGTTTGGCGACATCGCGGTGAACGCACATTGGAAGCGTGTATTCGTCATCGCCATATTGGAGTATCACCCGGCGTGATGGTGTGGGGTGCCATTGGTTACACGTCTCGGTCACCTCTTGTTCGCATTGACGGCACTTTGAACAGTGGACGTTACATTTCAGATTTGTTACGACCCGTGGCTCTATCCTTCATTCGATCCCTGCGAAACCCTACATTTCAGCAGAATAATGCACGACCGCATGTTGCAGGTCCTGTACGGGACTTTCTGGATACAGAAAATGTTCGACTGCTGCCCTGGCCAGCACATTCTCCAGATTTCTCACCGACAGAAAACGTCAGGTCAATGATGGCCGAGCAACTGGCTCGTCACAATACGCCAGTCACTACTCTTGATGAACTGTGGTGTCGTGTTGAAGCTGCATGGGCAGCTGTACCTGTACACGCCATCCAAGCTCTGTTTGACTCAATGCTCAGGCGTATCAAGGCCGTTATTAGGGCCAGAGGTGGTTGTTCTGGGTACTGATTTCTCAGGATCTATGCACCCAAATTGCGTGAAAATGTAATCACATGTCAGTTCTAGTATAATATATTTGTCCAATGTATACTCGTTTATCATCTGCATTTCTTCTTGGTGTAGCAATTTTAATGGCCAGTAGTGTAAAACCATGCCATACTTAGCAAACTCTGGTATTCTTCTATACTGTTCAAATGACGAAACTAGCCTCTTGCGAACGTATACGGAAAGAAAATTTACTTTAAGATCTTATGACCTACAGACTACAGAAAATCAGGAAGCTTTCAACATGTGTGTTACGTAATTGAGGGAGCAGATAATAAAGCAGCAGACGTTACACAAACTGCTCGTAATATTAGCAACATGTGGTAACACTAATGGAATCGGCGAACTTCTTTCAAAATAGCTAGGCTGCCGAAATCCATTCACACAGTCCAGTCAGTAAGTTACCAGTGTACGCTTGATATTTATTTATTTTTCATATCATAAACGTCGGCAAAATATACATCACAGTTCCCAGAGATACAGTTTTTAATAACATGCCGTTTCAATCTCACTTCCCGACAATCGACGCTTTGGTTGTAAGTAGTGTGGCTTTTTAGCGATTCTAATAAAAAAATATTCACTTATGAATGTGTCATACTGTAATCAAAATATCCACGGGTGTACTGCCAGTCTACAGTGTCCAACGGGCACAATATTTCGGCGATCATACATGTCGCCATCATCAGGTGAACTGACGGACTGAGCTCCTGTGAACGTGCCGGCACGGAGATCCGTACGCTATGGATGCTCAGAGGGAACTGGGTTCGGTGGCGGCGGCGGCCGATTTAAATACCCTCCGCCCGCGGCGCGCTCCCTCCGCTGTCCGCGCCCCGCGCCACGGTCGCGCGGTGGAACAGATTGCGACGGCGTCTGAGATGACGTCGGAGTGATGGCTCTGTCCGCCGTGGTCGTCACAACTATACGTTTGCTCGATTTACTCTTGATTAACCCAATCGCTGGTTCCCAATCCTTGCTAAGATTATAGCCACAGTCACGGTTTATGAGGTCGTCATTGGTGCGAATTTCGATGGCCTCTCTACCAACGCTGGCCCAGTATCTCGACGTCTGTACCAGAATCCTCGTGCGTTCATACTCCATAGCGTGATTTTCCGACAAACAATGTTCAGCGACCGCCGACTTGCTCGGATACATCAGTCGAGTGTACCTCTGGTGTTCACGACATCGATCCTCAACGGTACGCATCTTCTGACCAATATACGACTTGCCACATTGACACCGAACCTGGTACACGCCGGCCTTCCTCAAACCGAGGTCATCTTTGGCGCTCCCCACATCTGAGCAGCCATAGCGTACGGATCTCCGTGCCGGCACGTTCACAGGAGCTCAGTCCGTCAGTTCACCTGATGATGGCGACATGTATGATCGCCGAAATATTGTGCCCGTTGGACACTGTAGACCGGCAGTACACCCGTGGATATTTTGATTATGAAATACGCCGGGAGAAACTCAAGAATCATGTCATACTGTAGTTGACGTCAGATGAAATCCGAGATGTAGTCATTGACAGTATAGTTTAGCTCTGCACTTGACGAGAACATTATAAACAGTAAACAAATACAATCGAAAAGAGAGAAGACTTCGGCCTGGTTCAAAGATAGCGATCATACCAATTAAATTTGTTTCTGATTTGCCGATACTGTAAGTGATGTGTAATAGTGTCAAGTGAAGACTGCAGCATAGATTTGTTTATATGGCTTTTCCATGCAGTTGTGATCGTTTCGCTCAAATGGATGAACGTGCCGACATAAAATTATTTGTTTTTGACGGTCACCTGTGGAAATTCATTCGTTATTAGTGAAGATACCGGGCATGCGACTTTCAAGCATAACGTCTGATTTGTACGGGAATACACATAATGGATGTGCGAGTACAAGTCGTAGACGTATGGTTGACGACATATGGAAGTTTGGGTCTAGCCGTGACTCGTGCACGGATAGCCAAATGGTTGCCGGCACGGTAGCTCAGCTTGTTCGGTCAGAGGGTTAGCTATCCTCTGTAATAAAAAACTTAGTTAATGGATCAGTGAAGAACCTAAACGGATGTCATCGGACATCCGCCCCGAACAAATTCATCGAACAATATAGAAAAAATTGAGACCAATAAAAAAATGAGAAATGTTAAGGCAACCGCTTCTGATAAGCGGGAAATCCGGGTTCGAATCCCTGTCCGGCACAAATTTTCATTGTCGTCCTTCCATTCCGCAGCTGAAGGTAGTCCTTATTTGCAATTGCCAATTCATCTGATGTGTTTCATAACAGCTGTGGTCGCCGCAGTGCATTGTCATGAGAATGACACAGGCACTGCAATATCGCACTTTTCTACTTGTGTCTTACACAAAAACAGCGCAGTATCCGCCACGCTGCTGACTGACGTCTTTGTTCACATCGGAGAATTATATCTATAGTCATAGATATAGTTTACGTACAGGTTCTGAATGTACTATCACAGTCTAACACATACAGTCCCGACACTCCTGCTCAGTTATTTTGTAATCTGCGTCAGCAGTTCTCCAAGCAGCCAGCCAGCAACACTTCTGAATACGATACCAGATGAGTGCGAACAGTATCGTTTATATTGATTTGTAACGTAGGTTCTACAACGGAGAGCACATGCAGTGCCATAAAAATCGACAATAACCATAAGAGGACACCACATTTGAGTTTATGTAGTTTCCTAAGGACCTTGAGGGATGTGAAACGGCGCACTACGGAACGGTTTATTGACGATGCTTTTGTGATCTACACATATCTATAGAAGAACTAGCTTAGCACCCGCTTCTTCGCTCACATAGACTGTATGGTCTGCAGTGACTTTTCTGTTTTCCTTTAACCGAATTTTTATGTTTTTCACTAATTGCAACACCTCCGAAAGTGTTCACGCTAATGAAGGTCATGGAAGCATGGCCTCTTCCGAATGCACTTCTCATCGAAAAGCGATCTAATAGTTGGAGTCCAAGGATTTTGCTAATCATGCCTTTTGCGTTTCTGTGGTAACATTTCCGTAGAAACTTCCGTTCCCTAACAAATATATCTTCATAGCTAACCGGAAAGTGAAATATCAATTTTTATAGATTTAGCTTAAAACTGTTTTAATATGACGGAATATTTTCTTAAAATTTTTTTGTCCCCTATTTCACCGCTTAGGGGCTGAATTTCTGTGAACTGTGAAAGACTTATGGCCGAGAAGTCAGATACCAGGTTTCATACATATAGCTTTAAAAATGCTTTCGTAATTCTGTAATAACGATTTATTTTCAAAAACGTTCAACCACCTCAAGTATTTTATCCCTTTAGTGGTTGTATATCCAAAAAGTCTGAAACACATACTTCTTTGCCGGGCGGAGTGGCCGAGCGGTTCTAGGCGCTACAGTCTGGAACCGCGCGACCGCTGCTGTCGCAGGTTCGAATCCTGCCTCGGGCATGGATGTGCGTGATGTCCCTAGGTTAGTAAGGTTGAAGCAGTTCTAAGTCCTAGGGGACTGATGACCTCAGAAGTTAAGTGCCATACTGCTCAGAGCCATTTGAACCATTTGAACATACTTCTTTATTTCTGCCAGAAAAACCAAACACCAATTTCCGTAGCCCTAGCTTCAAACTTGTCTTAATAGCGACGTATTTTAAAAAAAAAGTTTCATCACCCATTTAACCGCCTTAGGAGTGGAATTTTCGAACCACCCCATCTCAAACGATGACTACAATATAAGATCAACAACCTCTGCAAATTTCAAGTTTCTATCCTTTACGGCTTGGTCTAGGCAATGATGAGCCAGTGAATTAGTCTGGCGCTATTCCACCCTCATTTCCAGCCAGGAAGCCAAATACCATTTTTCAAAGATTTTACTTTAAAAATGCTCTAACAATGAGCCACTTTCATGCCAAATGTCACCCTCTTTTTCACCCACTTAGGGCTTGAATTACTAAAAACAGTGAAATGCATATTTTTTTTTATTTCTAACAGAGAAGCCAAATAAAAATTTTAATAGATTTAAATTCAAACATGCTTTCATAATGAAATATTTTCATAGAACATTTCATTCTTTATTGCATCCCTTTAGGGACTGAATCTCCGAGGGCAAGAAGCACGTATTTTTTATTTCTAACCGAGAAGTCAAATATCAGTTTTCATACTTTAGTAGTTCTTTGTTAATGATATATTTTCAAAAAAAACTTTCACCCACTATTTCACGCCCATAGGGGTTAAATTTCCAAAAATGCTGAAACACGTGTTTCTTTATTTGTGACCGAGAAACCAAATACCAATTTTCGTTGACTTAACTTCAAAATTGTCTTAATAGCGGCATATTTTCGAAAAAAATGCCATCTGCTATTTCAGCCTCTTAGGTATGTAATTTCATACACTCTCTCCTTAAACGACGCCTACCGTGTAAGTTCAACACAGTTAAATTTCGAGTTCCTGTCTTTAGTGGTTTGGGCTGGGGAATGATGAGTGAGTCAGTCAGTCAATCGGGACATTGCCTTTTAAGAACAAAAAAAAAGTTAGTAAACAGGAGAAGACCTGACCTTTTGCAGAAAGACTTCGTATATCTACTCAACAATGTGAAGTTTTGTTCACTGAACTTCCAGCCAATTCAGTGAATCCAGAATGCGGTGAACTTGTATGGAATGCAATACCTACATTCTGTAAGGTACCAAGTAAGCTACCACAACTGTGGCTGAAGGAAAAGCCAGGCAGACTTGCCAATAAACCGTCAAAAGTAATAAGACAGTTTCCCAACAAAGAAGAAAGCAATTCCACTATTTGCGTTAAATTAGAGCCACAAAGAGCAAGAATCTTCAACACATCTTTGTAGCAAAGGTAATGAAATTAACAAAAATATTCCTCCAGTGAAATGTAATAATATGCGAATCATTAGACTCCACAGAAAATTGTTAGATGTCAACGAAAGTGCTATCATAAGTGCCGACGGAGTTCGGCCAGCTCTCATTTTGTTGGCATCTCATTTTTGCCTATTCTCTTATTTGCTTAGTTGCTTAGCTCTTATTTGTTTATGGCTCATGTTATTGTGCTCTCTTGCAGCCATTCTGATTGTTTTGATTTTCTCCCAATTGAGAAGTGCTCATTTTGGCATTTCACTTTTGCATATTTCTCATTTTGCTAATAATATGCTCCTTACCTTATTACAGTTGATTTGATTAACATAGTCTCATGTACTGTTTGTTCATTTCAGCTTGTTCATATTTTGATGTTCTTTAAATACTGTAATAATTATCGGAAGCATTTCTTCCCTTAAACTTGTGTAAAGTATTCTCGATGTAGGATTTGTTCTGTGACACAGGTGTAAGGTTTTGAATATAAATTATATACGAAACTGTGCTTTAAAAGGAATTTATTTTTTCAGTTTGTACTACATCAGACGACAATTTTGTGATATGAGGGAGAAATTTGAGGGGCGAGCCCATGGAAACAGTCTTAAGTGATCCCCTTTAAAAATAAAAATTTGTGTGACACTGAAAGACGTGACACTGTAGGCACCGAATATATATATATATATATATATATATATATATATATATATATATATATATATATATATAATATTATACGTCACATCATGCATGAAACGGGAGTTTATTTTATCTTGATTTCAGCGGTATAAGCTGCAATTATTCACGTATTTAAAAGTATTTCTTCATGAATAAGTTGTAGCTTTTGGCACTGAATCGGAAGCATTAGCCTGTTTCTACAACGTCTCTACAACGTTTCTACAACGTCTCTCGATAGTTTACTAACGCTTCGAACGTAGAACTAAAGTAACTATTTCGTTAATTATGCAGACAAAGAGTTAATTAAGCAGACAAATAGTTAAAAACAAATGTTAAGTCTTACGGCTGCTTCCTCGCCGCTAGGGGCAGCAGTGTCGTTCCATCTGTGAGACGGTAAGGTAGGGGGCCCTAATTTCGTCATCTTAGTAGGTTAGGACCTCTATAAGCCCTCCAAAGTAATGGAACAGGCTCCTAATTGGTATATGTATTCCTGAATTTATTCTCCATTTGCAGGCAAATTACAATGAAAGCATTATAACATACTAAAGAAGTATTTAACACAGACGTTAGCGCGGCAGAAAGGGAAATACAAAAAGTATTCTCAATTTCGTCCTAGACAAAAGATCTCAAAAATACAATTAATTTAAATTTATTTTTCTTTTATAACTTTGCCAAACACTTCCACTATTATAAATCATTTGAAGGCCTCAATGAACAATGTTTTCAACTTATTTTCAGCCTTCTAAACATGTGCCACATATGAATTTGTGTGCATGGGTAAATGAAGGTAAAGAACCAAGAATTTTAAATAACGAATCCATTTCTCTACGCTTGGCTTTTTCAATAGAAAAAATTAAAATAATCCTGTAAATATAAAATGAATTTTTAACAACGGTTCCAAATTTCGTCCCCGGGAAGAAAACAGAAATTGCAAGGGGGACAAAATTACCAACTTCCAAGGGATTTACTACGATAGCCGCTTGAACAACATAGGCCAACCTGTTGAAAATGGCGATTATATATAGCAGAAGCCTCAACACACGACTAAAAAAACCCGATATTTGAACACAAACCAGTAATCACACTAGGAATAGCAGGCAGTTAACTCACTTCAGCGTAAAAATATTAATTTCTTCGTAAGGTGAACGTGCTGCGCACAGCAGATACAACAAAACCGTGAACTAAGGGCACGCCACGCACAGTTAGACATTTCTTACCAACTGCAGAAACCGTAAATTCCTCCGGATACGGAAGTAGTAGCAGGTACGATATTTGGACACGTTACTTTAACAAGTTTCTAACGAGTGAGTGTCGTGACTGTATATGTTAGACTGCGGAACTATTGTATCTCTGATTAAACTTCTGTATGATTAAAAACTGAAATTGCTTAGCACAGATATGTTGAGTGCTACTATGGGTATTTAAAAAGTACAGTAGTGATTGGGTAGTTACATAATGTTGAGTATTTTACAAATACACTACTGGCCATTAAAATTGCTACACCAAGAAGAAATGCAGATGATAAACGGGTATTCATTGGACAAATATATTATACTAGAACTGACATGTGATTACATTTTCACGCAATTTGGGTGCGTAGATCCTGAGAAATCAGTACCCAGAACAACCACCTCTGGCCGTAATAACGACCTTGATACGCCTGGGCATTGAGTCAAACAGAGCTTGGATGGCGTGTACAGGTACAGCTGCCCATGCAGCTTCAACGTGATACCACAGTTCATCAAGAGTAGTGACTGGCGTATTTTGACGAGCAAGTTGCTCGGCCACCATTGGCCAGACGTTTTCAGTTGGTGAGAAATCTGGAGAATGTGCTGGCCAGGGCAGCAGTCGATCGTTTTCTGTATCCAGAAAGGCCCGTACAGGACCTGCAACATGCGGTCGTACATTATTCTGCTGAAATGTAGGGTCTCGCATGGATCGAATGAAGGGTAGAGCCACGGGTCGTAACACATCTGAAATGTAACGTCCACTGTTCAAAGTGCCGTGAATGCGAACAAGAGGTGACCGAGACCTGTAACCAGTGGCACCCCATATCATCACGACGGGTGATACGCCGGTATGGCGATGACGAATACACGCTTCCAATGTGCGTTCACCGCCAAGTCGCCAAACACGGATGCGACCATCATGATGCTGTAAACAGAACCTGGATTCATCCGCCGTTGGGGTCCAGCAAGGCGTTCCGTATTACCCTCCTGAATCCACCGATTCCGTATTCTGCTAACAGTCATTGGATCTCGGCCAACGCGAGCAGCAATGTCGCGATAGATTAAACCGCAATCGCGATAGGCTACAATCCGACCTTTATCAAAGTCGTAAACGTGATGGTACGCATTTCTCCTCCTTACGCGAGGCATCACAACGCCCGCCAACTGCTGTTTGTGTATGAGAAATCGTTTGGAAACTTTCGTCATGTCAGCACGTTGTGGGTGTCGCCACCGGCGCCAACCACGTGCGAATGCTCTGAAAAGTTAATCATTTGCATATCACAGCATCTTCTTCCTGTCGGTTAAATTTTGCGTCTGTAGCACGTCATCTTCGTGGTGTAGCATTTTTAATGGGCAGTAGTGTAATATAGTACATTACATAAAAAAGAGTTAATATTGTACAGGGTTATTACAAATGATTGAAGCGATTTCACAGCTCTACAATAACTTTATTATTTGAGATATTTTCTCAATGCTTTGCACACACATACAGAAACTCAAAAAGTTTTTTTAGGCATTCACAAATGTTCGATATGTGCCCCTTTAGTGATTCGGCAGACATCAAGCCGATAATCAAGTTCCTCCCACACTCGGCGCAGCATGCCCCCATCAATGAGTTCGAAAGCATCGTTGATGCGAGCTCGCAGTTCTGGCACGTTTCTTGGTAGAGGAGGAACACTGAATCTTTCACATAACCCCACAGAAAGAAATCGCATGGGGTTAAGTCGGGAGAGTGTGGAGGCCATGACATGAATTGCTGATCATGATCTCCACCACGACCGATCCATCGGTTTTCCAATCTCCTGTTTAAGAAATGCCGAACATCATGATGGAAGTGCGGTGGAGCACCATCCTGTTGAAAGATGAAGTCGGCGCTGTCGGTCTCCAGTTGTGGCATGAGCCACGCGTGAAACTTGCCCGCACGCGTTCAACCGTTTCTTAGCTCACTGCTGGCCGACCCGTTGATTTCCCCTTACAGAGGCATCCAGAAGCTTTAAACTGCGCATACCATCGCCGAATGGAGTTAGCAGTTGGTGGATGTTTGTTGAACTTCGTCCTGAAGTGTCATTGCACCGTTATGACTGATTGATGTGAGTGCATTTCAAGCACGACATACGCTTTTTCGGCTCCTGTCGCCATTTTGTCTTACTGCGCTCTCGAGCGCTCTGGCGGCAGAAACCTGAAGTGCGGCTTCAGCCGAACAAAACTTTATGAGTTGTTCTACGTATCTGTAGTGTGTCGTGACCGTATGTCAATGAATGGAGCTACAGTGAATTTATGAAATCGCTTCAATCATTTGTAATAGCCCTGTATTTCTTACTCACAGTTGGAGTGACATTTACATACAATAAAACCAGAACAATTGACTTTTTCAATGTGGAATTACTAAGTACACTGGACGGACTCGTACTGGATTATATGTTTTCACGGCTGTACTTACTCTACGACTGTGTAAGTAAATTATGGAAATCTTTCAGAAAATTTTTTGTTGGGTCATTTAGTTCCAACTTTTTTATGACCAGAAAAGTTGTCGTTCATTGAGACTCATAAGGAAATTTGTTGTTCGCAGGGAGGAGAAGGCGACGGGGAACAAGGAGCACCAGAGTCGCAGGAAGGCAACGAGGTGGCCGCTGGGGGCGAACCGCAGGGTCAGCCGCAGCCGCAGCCGCAACCCGACACTCAGCCGGGAGCCGCGGAGGAGGCACAGGCGCAGCCGGGGCAGGACAGCTCCACCGCCGTCGGACACCCGCAAGGTGCGTCTAGCAGGACTGGAGGCGAGCTTCTTCCAGCGGCAAAAAAACAAAGGGTGTCTCCCACGTGGCTTTGTTTTGCGCGATTCGAAGTACACTAAGGTGACTAAAGTCGTGGAATAGCGACATGCAAATATGCAGATGACGGTAGTATCGCGTACACAAGGTATAAAACGGCAGTGCACTGGTGGAGCTGTCATTTACACTTAGGTGCTTCAAGGGAAAAGGTTTTCGACGTATTATGGTCACACATCGGGAACTACCAGACTGAACGCAGAATGGCAATTCGTGCTAGACTACTGTGGCCCGCCGGAGTGGCCGAGCGGTTCTAGGCGCAACAGGCGGGAAACGCGCGGCCTCAGAAGTTAAGTCCCATAGTGCTCATAGCCATTTGAACCATGCTAGACTCATGAGACATTCCACTTTGGAAATCGTTAGGGAATTCAATATTTCGAGATCCACAGTGTCAAGAGTGTGCGCAAGAATATCAAATACGCGGCGTTATCTCTCAAAACGGATAACGCAGTGATCGACAGCTTTCACTTAACGACCGGTAGCAGGGACGTTGCCAGTGCTAACAGACAAGCAGCACTGTGTGAAATAACTGCAGAAGTCAATGTAGGATGTACGACAAATGTTGGCGTTAATGTGTTACGGCAGCAGACGACCGACACGAGTGTCTTTGCTAACATCACGACATCGCCTGCAGCACATCTCCTGGGCTCGTGACCATATCGGTTCGACCCTTGACGACTGGAATATCGTGATCTGATCAGATGAGTCCCGATTTAAGTTTGTAAGAGCTGGTGGTAAGCTTCGAGTGTGGCGCAGAACCCACGAAATCATGGGCTCAAGTTGTCAACAAGAGAATGGGCAAGCTGGTGGTGGCTCCATAATGCTTTAGGCTGTGTTTACATGGAACGAATTGGGTCCTTTCAAAGAAATGTTCAGATGTGTGTGAAATCTTATGGGACTTAATTGCTAAGGTCATCAGTCCCTAAGCTTACACAGTACTTAACCTAAATTATCGTAAGGACAAACACACACACCCATGCCCGATGGAGGACTCGAACCTCCGCCGGGACCAGCAGCACAGTCCATGACTGCAGCTCCCTAGACCGCTCGGCTAATCCCGCGCGGCGAATTGCGTCCTTTAATACAGTTGAACCGATCATCGACTGGAAATTATTTTGTTTCGCTACTTGGACACCACATGCAGCCAAACAACGATGATATTATTATGGACGACAATGAGCCATGTCACTATGACACAGCTGTTCGCAATTGGTTTGAAGAACATTTTGGACAATTCGAGTGAATGATTTGGCCACCCAGATCGCCCGACATGAACCTTATCAAACGTTTATGTCACATGAATGAGATTTTCACTCTGCAGCGGAGTGTGCGCTGATATGAAACTTCCTGGCAGATTAAAACTGTGTGCCCGACCGAGACTCTACCACTTGCCCGCGAAAGGCAAAGGTCCCGAGTTCGAGTCTCGGTCGGGCACACAGTTTTAATCTGCCAGGAAGTTTCATTTATGTTACATAACCGACAGGTCAGTTCATGCACAAAATCCTCCACCTGCAAGACTTATATATGGCTATAGAGGCTCATTATTTCTACACGGGATTTACAACGACTTGCTTAGTCCAAGACCACGTCGAGTTGCGGCACTACGCTGGACAAAAGGCGGTCCGGCACTACATTAGCAGGTATCCCACAACATTTGTCATCTCAGTGTAACGTTTTATTGGAACGTAGCCAGCATTCAGAAAATACCAGTCTTGTGAAACACAACTGGCTCTTTATTCCCTCCGCCCGGGGACTGGGTGTTTGTGTTGTCCTCATCATCTTATCATTATACGCGAAGTGCCGAGAGTGGAAATGGAAAGTTTTATAACTTGTACGGGCGCTGTTGACCACGATGTTGAGCCCCTCACAAACCAACATCATCATGATCACCTTTATTCCCGTAATGTGATGAATTTTATCGACAGCTTTTCAAATGGAGTTCATATTTCTATATTTCGAGAAGGCTGTTGACATCGTTACTCATAAGCGACTGCTAATCAAATAGCGTGCCTATGGAATATCGTCTCAGCTATGCGGGTGGATTCGAAATGTCCTGTCAGAAGGATCACAGTTCGTAGTAACTCATAGGAAGTCATCGATTGAAACGGAAGTTATACCTGTCGATCCCCAAGGAAGGGTTCGTAGGCCCTCTGCGGTGCTTAACGTTTATAAATGATTTACGAGACAATCTGAGAAGCTCTCTTAGACTGTTTTGCAGATGATGTGTTTTACCGTTTACTAAAGTCATGATAAGATTAAAACTAATAATTATATGATTTGCATAGGGTGTCAACACTCAAGCGCCAAAAAAACTGGTATAGGCATGGATATTCAAATATAGAGATATGTAAACAGGCAGAATACGACGCTGCCGTCAGCAACGCCTATATAAGACAAGTGTCTGGCGCAGTTGTTAGATCGGTTGCTGCTCCTACAATGGCAGATTATCAAGATTTAAGTGAGTTTCAAATTGGTTCAAATGGCTCTGAGCACTATGGGACTTAACTTCTGAGGTCGTCAGTCCCCTAGAACTTAGAACTACTTAAACCTAACTAATCTAAGGACATCACTCACATCCATGACTGAGGCAGGATTTGAACCTGCAACCGTAGCATTCGCGCTGTTCCGGACTGCAGCGCCTAGAACCGCTCAGCCACCGAGGCCGGCTAAGTAAGTTTCAACATGGTATTATAGTCGACGCATGAGCGATGGGGCACGGCATCTCCGAGGTAGCGATGAAGTGGGAATTTACCCGTACGACCATTTCACGAGTGTACCGTGAATGTCAGGAATCCGGTAACACATTAAATCTCCATCGCTGCGGCCAGAAAAAATCCTGCAAGAACGGGACCAACGACGATTGAAGAGAATCCTTCAGCGTGACAGAAGTGCAACCCTTCCACAAATTGCTGCAGATTTCAATGCTGGGCCACCAATATGTGTCAGCGTTTGAACCATTCAATGGAACAACATGCATATGGGCTCTGGAGCTGAAGGCCCACTCGTGTACCCTTGATGACTGCACGACACCTCGCCTGCGCCCACCAACACCGACATTGGATTGTTGATGACTGGAAACATGGTGCCTAGTCAGACGAGTCTCGTTTCAAATTGCATCTAGCGGATGGACGTGTACGGGTATGGAGACAACCTCACGGACCCTGCACGTCAGCATGGGACTATTCAAACTGGTGGAGGCTCTGTAATGGTGAGGGGCGTGTGCAGTTGGAGTGACATGGGATCCCTGATACGTCTAGATACGACTCTGACAGGTGACACGTACGTAAGCATCCTATCTGATCAACTGCGTCCATTCATGTCCATTGTGCATTCCGACGGATTGGGCAATTCTAGCAGGACAATGAGACATCTCACACGTCCAGAATTGCTACAGAGTGGCTCCAGGAACACTCTTCTGCGTTTAAACTCTTCCGCTGACTGTCAGACTTCCCAGACATGAATGTTATTGAGCATATCTGGGATGCCTTGCAACGTGCTGTTCAGAAGAGATTTCCACCCCTTCGTACCCTTATGGATTTATGGACGGCCCTGCAGGATTCATGGTGTCAATTCCCTCCAGCACTACTTCAGACATGTGCATGAGTGCATGCGACGTCGTGTTACGGCACTTCTGCGTGCTCGCTTGGGCCCTACACCGTATTAGGCAGGTGTACCAGCTCCTTTGGCTCTTCAGTGTATGCTGTGCGAAAAGTGGCGATTAGGTCTGGACAGTAAAAAGGGTGTGTTTCACATCAAAGACTGCACTTTATAGTCGGAACACTTAGAAGGTGTAACAAATTTACTAAACTGACTGTCGACACTACACATGCTCGTCTTCTTCTGGAGCACTGCAGCACAGTATCGGATAGTACCACATAATACTGAAGCAAAACATCGAAAAATATCCAAGAAAGGCAGCTCGTTTTGTGTTATCACGAAATACCTGCGAGAGTGTCACGGATATGACAGGCAACTTGGTGTAGTAAACATTAAAAGAAAGACACTATTTACAGCGAGATCTTTCCACGAAATTTCGATCACCAATTTTCTCCTTCGAATGCCAAACTACAACTATTTTGTTGAATTCCTCCTACATAGGAAGAATTAAATATCATGATAAAATGAGAGAAAACAGAGCTCGCTCGGAAAGATTTAAGCGTTCATTTTTCCCATGTGCCATGCGAGAGTGCAAAAGGAGGGAAATAGTCTGAAACTGATTCTATGAAACCTCTGCCAAACACTTAATTGTGAATTACAGAGTAATCATGTAGATGTGAAGGTAGAAAGTGGTCGCTTCATTTTACAGACGTACCTGCTCCGATTCTTCGTGGCAGAAGTTTTCATCACCAACCAGCAAAAGGATGGGAGGTGGTACCGAACATTTCCCAGTCACTAAACGTGACGCTAGTGGCATAGTTTACATCCCAAAACCTTTCTGTCATCTCATGGAAGGAGGGAGGGTGTATAACTCTACAGTGTGAAGAATAATAACGTGATAATAATGTCAGAGCTGGGTGGAGACGTCGAATTGAACACATCTACCTAATTATCGTGCGTCGTAAAGGTACCAGACACGAAACGTCAGCCAATCAGCGGTGAACTCAAGGAAATCAACACCCGTGAGGAGCAGGTCGCAAGAATTTTCGATGCCGCGGCAATAATTCAGAACGTGCCAGGAATTTACGAGAGGGTGTAACAAGTGTAACAACCATTTTTCTTCGACTACGTCAACTTCGAGAGATGTTGGAGGTAATAAATTGGAGCACAACCTGCAAAAAAATGATTTTTGTCCCCTACCTTGCTCTGGCCTTCTTATTAGGTTGTTATTCTCTCCTCTGTACTGATGAATCTGTACATCAAATAGGGTTACTAACAGCGGTGGGAAAAAACTATCAGTTAAAGTTGATCTCGGTATTTTACTTCAGAATGACGGGTATTTTTTCTCGGTTATTACAGGTATTTTTATTTTTTCTATTAACCGGGTAAAATACCGAAATATCAGTTAGCCATAGCAGCAATGCTAAAATTTTCGTTTTTAAATAAACTTTTAAAGAAATTGTACTGTTTATACGTAAAATTTGCATTGCTTTGAAATATTGTGTTATTACAGGAGATGAAGAAAATCGATCAGTGCTGTTTTAATAACAATGCCAATAGAAAAGAGCAACAAACACGTGGCATAAGAATTGGTACAGCACTGTTGGGACCATAATGTTCCTGTTACCATGAGGCATGGCCTATTACAGTAGATGGTACGCTTGTATGTGCAGTGTGCAAGACTTTCCTCATTTGTTCTGTTTGGTAGTTTCTCACTATCATCGTCGGACATCAGTTGTGTTACAGAATGGCACCATCGCTGGTCTGGAAGTATTTTGCAGAGCGCGGTATGAATGAAGTACAATGCTCCATTTGCTTTAAAAGAATAAAAACAGGAAGAGCCGCAACAAACTTGCGACTTAATATAACAAGAAAACTTAAAACTTGACAGTTCATTCATAGTTTACAATAAAAATAGAAAGCGGCTGATTTGCTGCCTGTGTGTACAGAACATGCATTTATCTGCTTTATGGCAACCATGCACTTCCGGACCCATGTTCATAGGACCTTTTTTCCTCCATTTCCTGTCCAGAATTCGTCCCAACAGTTTCTGTTTCATTAACGTTGACCCTGTATATCCCATACCTCGAAATTTTGAGGCAGTACACCCGAAACATAAGTCCAATGACAAGATATTCTTCAGACGAAAGAACGCTCGCTATCAGTAATAAAAGTATTGGTGGAGATAACACAGCACCTCCTACAACAACAGAGCATACATTTAAGAAGTGGACAGAAAAATTATATTTGATAGTCGGTCGCATATCTTAATCAGGTGGAATAACTTGAAGAAACAACTAACATATTTGTTTGCCACTGAAAAGTAGGGAAGCATGCGAAACAGAATGTACTACATAGGTAAGCGTTAAGAATCCCGCACTCGTATCCTGATATAGTCCAAAGGAGCTGCGACCCTATGGTTCAATACACCAAAAATTATTTTCATTAAATCTTATACAACCAGAAATCACTAAGCAAAATACTCCAGTGAAGTTTTATGTAATGGATAAAAACATTTTATAAAGATGTACTGGTACATGGCTGGCCTATAGCCACATGGTTAAAAAAATTGCGTAATTAAATTGGAATGTATATGAAACACATAAACAAAACACTTCTACGCTACCTTAAAAAGTAACTGCCACCCATAACTCTTTATGGAGAAGATACACCAGTTCCTCACACGGGACCAAGGTGTTAACCTGTGGAGACCAGCTGCACCTGGATCAGCCATTGATGCCACCCAAGATGAAGTCCCTTTGACAGTTCGCGAAGCCACTCGCTCCTTCTGCAGTTCCCGCCTCGCGTGATTTTACCGCTACCTTGCTATTGCCAACTTGGCAGAAAAGGCAGATTCGCAAACATCTCTGCTCAATGATTTGTGTACGCAACCACAGAATTTAAGATAATCCAACGCAGTTTCGTTTGAAAGTTGGCAGGGTTACCACAAGTTTTTAAGAGGACATTTCAACTACTATGAGCACACTGATATTACGAAAGAAATACGGAACATGCCTTCAATTGTACTAAATGTTAGTTATTTCTCCAGTTCTGTGGATCTTCTTCCCCTTCAGCGTCTGGGGGTAGCTTTCTGTGGTTCGACTTATGAGACCCGTTAGCACGTCATGTTGGAACACAGTTTGCTTTGTCGATGATGATGATGATGATGATGATGATGATGATGTTTGGTTTTCCGGTGCGCTCAACTGCGCAACCCATTCCGTACACAATCCAGTCTAGCCAATTTCATGAATGATGATGGAATGATGAGGACAACACAAACACCCAGTTCCCGGGCAGAGAAAAATCGCCAACCCTGCTTTGTCGAGTTATACAGACACGCATCAAGCCCATATACGAGGACTGTAACTGCAACAGTGGCAGCGATTAGTTTAGAACTTTTACAAGAGAGATGCATGTTTCAAAGTTTTACTGTTCTTCATAGTAATAACCAGCGATGTGTATAACCGGCTGCCAGTGTGGACACCCTTAAGCAGCGGCAGTTGTCTCGAGTGGACCGGTCTACTACCCGACGAATCTCTCTAACAATTCTGAAGGGAATGCCATAAAGTGCTTCCTTCAATTTGGGAGTCAAACTGAAGTCACAAGCTCTTAAGTCTGCGAAGTGTGGTGGGTAATGCAGCACTACCCAGCACCATCGATCGAACAAAACAGTCACAACTTGCGCAGTACGCGCCCGAACATTGTCCTCCAAAATGATCGGTGGGTCCTACAGAAAGTGTCGCCGATTCTTGCTCTAAGCTGATTATTTCTGGAACACAGCCCGCAACCAAGTAAGAGAAAAAAATCGGCGACACTTTTAGCAGGACCCCCTCATCATTTTGCAGGAGAATTCTCGGATGCACAAGGCGCAAGTTGTGACTGATTCGTTCGGTCGGTGGGAGATTGGAAGTGCTGTGCCGCCCACCACACTCCCCGGACTTAAGCCCTTGTTACTTCAAATTGATTACTCAGATGAAGGAAGCACCTCATGGTATTCGCTTCAGAATCTTCAGACAATAGGCCCCTCCACTCGAACTATCAACACAACTGACGCTGCTATGGTCTTCCATACCGCTGGTAATGTGTTATACACAATGCTGCTGACTACTCTGAAGGATTGCCGGCCAGTGTGGCCACGCGGTTAAAGGCGCTTCAGTCTGGAACCGCGAGACCGCTACGGTCGCAGGTTCGAATCCTGCCTCGGGCATGGATGTGTGTGATGTCCTTAGGTTAGTTAGGTTTAAGTAGTTCTAAGTTCTAGGGGGCTGATGACCTCAGATGTTAAGTCCCATAGTGCTCAGAGCCATTTGAACCATTTTACTCTGAAGGATTGTAAAACTATGAAACATGTATCTATTTTGTATAAGTTGTAAATAAATAGTTGCCAGAATTAAAGTTCTAAGTAGACATAAAACACGACATACATTTCACGACGAAAAAAGTCAATGTGTTCCAAGGAAGACAACGTTTGTGAGGCGGCCATTCTACAGGTCTGTCAGCCAACAGTGTCATGCTATATCACTCTGCTTTTATTTTTAAAGACGTACATCTGAACACTATTTCAGTGTAGTTATTTATTATTTAATACTGCGATGTTACTAACGAATGTGCAAGAAGAACTCTTGTTTGGCTTGTAAATGACAGAGCGAACTGGGGATGCCAGACAGGGCAGAGACAATCACATGAGTGTTTTTCGCTTGTGACAGTTGGTACACGTGTGTGCAGGTGACGGCTCGGCGGACTGCCCCTCCGAGGGCTTCCACGCCGTGCCTGGCGACTGCACCAAGTTCGTGCGCTGCGTGCAGGGCGACGGCCGCAGCCTGCTGCGCTACGAGTTCTCCTGCGGCCCCGGCACCGTCTGGGACCCCGACGCCGGCGTCTGCAACCACGCCTGGGCCGTCGCCAGGAGCGAGTGCCGCGCTGCAGGTACTGCCCCAACACTAGAGGCTCCTGTCCCGCAAAGAAGCAGCTGTTTCTCTGAGAAAAGGCGAATCATTTTAGTCTCGAATACGCTCTTTGAAATCTGATATTATCACGGATAAAATACAGGGAACGAGACGTTATTGCAACATCTACATCTACGTGATTACTCTGCTATTCACAATAAAGTGCCTGGCAGAGGGTTCAATGAACCACCTTCATGCTGTCTCTCTACCGTTCCACTCTCGAACGGCACGCGGGAAAAACGAGCACTTAATTTTTTCCGTGCGAGCCCTGGTTTCTCTTATTTTATCGTAATGATCATTTCTCCCTATGTAGATGGGTGCCAACAGAATGTTTTCGCAATCGGAGGAGAAAACTGGTGATTGAAATTTCATGAGAAGATCCCGTCGCAACGAAAAACGCCTTTGTTTTAATGATTGCCACGCCAATTCATGTATCATGTCTGTGACACTATCTCCTCTATTTGGCGATAATACAAAACGAGCTGCCCTTCTTTGTAGTTTTCGATGTCATCCGCCAGTCCCACCTGATGCGGATCCCACACCGCACAGCAGTACTCCAGAATAGGGCTGACAAGCGTAGTGTAAGCAGTCTCTTTGGTAGACCTGTTGCACCTTCTAAGTGTTCTGCCAATGAATCGCAGTCTTTGGTTTGCTCTACCCACAATATTATCTATATCATCGTTCCAATTTAGGTTATTTGTAATTGTAATCCCTAAGTATTTAGTTGAATTTACAGCCCTCAGATTTGTGTGACTTATCACGTAATCGAAATTTAGCTGATTTATTTTAGTACTCCTGTGAATAACTTCGCACTTTTCTTAATTCAGGATCAATTGCCACTTTTCGTACCATACAGATAACTTATATAATCATTTTGCAAGTCGTTTTGATCATCTGATGACTTTACACGACGGTAAATGACAGCATCATCTGCAAACAATCTAAGACGGCTACTCAGATTGTCTCCTATGTCCTTAATATGTATCAGGAACAATAGAGGGCCTACAACACTTCCTTGGGGAACGCCGGATATTACTTCTGTTTTACTCCATGACTTTCCGTCTATTACTACGAACTGTGACCTTTCTGACAGGAAATCACGAATCCAGTCGCACAACTGAGGCGATACTCCGTAGGCACGCAGTTTGATTAGAAGGTGCTTGTGAGGAACAGTGTCGAAAGCTTTCTGGAAATCTAAATACATGGAATCAATTTGACATTCACTGTCGATAGCACATAAAGTATAAAGAGCTAGTTGTGTTTCACAAGAACGATATTTACTAAATAGTGCACAAACCAGACTGATGTAGGACTCAAAGGACGCGAATGGCAGGCAGTAGTTGAGAAGGGAACGAGACAGCGTTCTAGCCTTTACCCCGTGGTGTTCAATTTGTACATAAAACCAGCAGTGAAGGAAACCAAGGAGAAATTTAGAAAAGGTGTTAAGGGCCAAGAGAGAGAAATGAAAACTTTTAAGGCTCTGAGCACTATGGCACTTAACATCTATGGTCATCAGTCGAAAACTTTTAAGATTTGACAATTATGACGTAATTCTGTCAGAGACATCAAACAATTTGGAAGACCATTTGAACAAAGTGGATCATTGAACAGAAGTAAATCATGGGGGAATGAGATGTAGTCGTATTACATCATGTGACGATGCCATATGTACCGTGTCCTCCTTTTTCTTGCCATAGTAGTAGTACGGCGGTGAAATTTTATGTATGAAGTTCTTGCTTTCTTGCTGAAGATGACGAGTTAGCTGTCGTATTTTTGGGCACTCTGGTCGCCGTGTAGTTGGTGGAGAGCCGCGACGCAAGTACACACATAAATTTAGACAACATTGTCTATGGGGTACAGCGACCTGGTGCTTTATTTAGGTTAAAACCACAGGTTCAAGTGCACGCTCGTGGTATCACGAGAAAACCGAGAAGCCGAGAGATTTAACATAGATAGAGTTAACATAAGCCGAAACTAATAAATAAACAAATATTATTTCGATCTCGGCTGTTGGTTTTAACTTAAACAAGTAGACACAGCCTGCTTTATCGTCACTTTTCACTTTGAGTCTAGCGTAAAAGAAGATGCTTTAAAATGCGTGCGATTCGTACAAAAATTCGCGATGCACGGCGCTGCATAACAAGCTGTATCGATGCTTATCCAAGCCTACGCTAAAATGGAGCACTTTATTTATTTCCAGTTGGATTAGTGAGGTCCTGAATTGAGTTATATCCCTTGCATATCTAGCAATAGGCAAATTAATGATCGTAGGAAATGTGATAGTTTTCGTCCCGTCTAGCTTGAGTGACGGAGAAATTAGATATTATAACTGTTATTCCCTTCGAAAATCACTTAAACAGTTGACTACCGGTTAGCGTAATGTTCACTAAGTTAGAATTTCAGAGAGCACATATTAAGTATTATCATTATAGTGTTGTTCATTATCCATATTCTTTATCTGTTATTAACTTCAGTTGCTCTCACTATCTCCGAAAATAAGTTTTTCTTTCTTTTTAACTGATGTATCAGACTTGGGAAAAATGGCGACCTTTGGACTCTATGCCGACCATACGGTGAATTCGCTTTTAGGCACAATTTTAATAATAGTGATATGATGTTTCAACTTCCAAATCACAATTCCACATCACATCTAAGCGAGTAGTGCTAACGGACAATTTTCTTACAAAACAGATCTGAATACAAAGAGAGCGTACGAATGTTTCGGGCTTATATAACATAAAACAAGCTATGACGTTGACCTTTAATTTCTTATGGTATGTTTACTCCTCGTTACCATCCTTCTCCTTTTACACATTTTTTATTTAAATATTATTCAAATATCTTCCCGAAACGTTTTATTAGAAGAAGGGATGAATTGAAACTAACATCTAGTAAACTAGTTTTGTTACTTGGGCAGCAAATAACTGACGCAGAAGTACAGAGGATGTAAGATATAGATTGGCATTAGCAATAAAAACCTCCATGAAAAAGACAAAATATGTAACAACTAAACATGAATTTAACTTTTAGGGAGTCTTTTCCGAAAGGATTTGTAGTACATGGAAGTGAAATGGTACAGACAAGGAGAAAATAGAAAATGTTAAAGCTTAGTACTACAGAAGAATACGGAAGATTAAATAGGTAGTTAGGGTAACTAATAAAGTGATACTCAATCGAATCGGAGAGAAAATAAATCTAGGGCACAATTTGAATAAAAGAAGGCGTAGGTTGGCAGGACAGGTCCTGAAACATCACGAGTAATTTGGTAATGCAGCGAAATTCGTATGGGGGGGGGGGGGGGGGCTGGTTAGAAACTGTAGAGGGCGACCAGTGTCTGGCTTCAGTAAATACGTTCAAGTGGATGTAGGCTGCGGCTGCGGCAGTTAACTAGAGAGATTTGCACAGAATAGCTGTCGCTTAAATCTGCATCAAACCAGTCTTCAGACGGAAGACCATTAAAGCATCAAAAATCTGGTTGATGATAATGACATATGTGAATAATGTTTTTTAGGGCACATGAACTTCTTTCAAACCTGGTCGATGGGACTGTGCCATGACCTGGCATTTGCACAATATTTGTACAATCCCTAATGAACTACTTCTATTCAAAATGGAGTTATAATACTCCGTAACTGGTCTGCATAATAAACATATTTTGTAGACGAACGATGAAAAATGTTCTCTTAAATAATAAAGACCTTAGCTGCGGGTTCAGTGCATTCCAATACAAGAATACAACGCCAGATGCAACGTACACGACTTTCTTGTGAAACGTTATTACCCCGCATCCCGCAATGAAAACATTTTGCGGTTGACGTGTTTTGTTTTCTGTACTTTTAAATTAATTGTGTCCACTTTCTCCGTTCATACTTCTGAAACTGAGATAAGACTAACTAAGCACAACTTCTACACCACTGTTTTAAATCCAGTTGCAAGTAAAGTCACTACTAATACACTCACTGGACTGGAAGCTATAAATCACTAACTGTTTCATTTTTCATAACTGGTCTTGCGAAATACACTGATCTCAAAGAGTAAGTCTCCGGACAGTAGTTAAAAAGCACGATAATCCAATAGTCATAGAAGATCAACTAAGATGTCGAAGTCTGTTATCTTGAAAAGCTTTATCCAGCTTACTATGACCCTGCAACCTATCACAAATCACAAGGCTGTTACAAAACTAAATAAGTAAGTAGATAAAAAATGCGACTAGCCTGAATCACAAATCACAAAACCTGCTCTCCGAAAATCGCGTTTCGATCCGAAACTACCATTTTCGCTCTCTGTGCTGTAGGATGGCTTCTTGCCCACAAAACTACACGAGGCCTCGTGACGAATTAAAATTCCCGAAGTCTAGAGCAGCTCCCAATACTTCTTTAAACGCTCGGGCTTCTAACCACCTAGCACTTCAGTAGCTGACAGGCGTTTCCCTCAGTAATGGGCGTTCCCACTGTTTCTTCTTCTTCTACTACAAATGGTATGTTTCAAGATTTTTAGTACCTGCTGCCTGTACCTCCACTACCCGTTGCTATTATTTACGGCCTGGCTTTCAAGAAAGTTTCCACTGATCTAAAAGTAATTCTCTAAGTTTTTGCCAGGCCTTTCTTGAAAGTCTACCAATGGTCGTCATAGGGGTGTTTACTGACGAAGGAAACGACCGGGCCTGCAAGAAGATCGGGCGCATCTTCCATGGAAAGTCCGTTGAACACTACAAAGGCACAACACGCAATGCTGTCTGATGTTCCTTTTTTTTAATTTATGAATTTGGTCAACTATGGACCGCAAAGAGCATGAGACTTCTTGGCTTTTGTTCTCTTCTTCACCCAGATCCTCACCATTCTTTCGCTTGTTTTTTGTTTTCTTTCCTCCCCAGAAACGATCTGTTTGGGCCTCCTATTTGATGGCTTCTCTTGAAACTATTTTATACTGTTAACTCCGGAACTGAACTCACTTCTATTGTGGATCACCTGTGACATAATTTCAACTTCCGCTGCATCCCTCTTCCCCTCATGTATACATTTCGATGGCTGCATAATGTTTGTCACTAAACATTATTAGCCGGCCGGGGTGGCCGGGCGGTTCTAGGCGCAACAGTCTGAACCGCGCGACCGCTACGGTCGCAGGTTCGAATCCTGCCTCGGGCATGGATGTGTGTGATGTCCTTAGTTTAGTTAGGTTTAAGTACAGAGTTATTACAAATGATTGGAGCGATTTCACAGCTCTACAATAACTTTATTATTTGAGATATTTTCACAATGCTTTGCACACACATACAAAAACTCAAAAAAGTTTTTTTAGGTATTCACAAATGTTCGATATGTGCCCCTTTAGTGATTCGGCAGACATCAAGCCGATAATCAAGTTCCTCCCACACTCGGCGCAGCATGTCCCCATCAATGAGTTCGAAAGCATCGTTGGTGCGAGCTCGCAGTTCTGGCACGTTTCTTGGTAGAGGAGGTTTAAACACTGAATCTTTCACATAACCCCACAGAAAGAAATTGCATGGGGTTAAGTCGGGAGAGCGTGGATGCCATGACATGAATTGCTGATCATGATCTCCACCACGACCGATCCATCGGTTTTCCAATCTCCTGTTTAAGAAATGCCGAACATCATGATGGAAATGCGGTGGAGCACCATCCTGTTGAAAGATGAAGTCGGCGCTGTCGGTCTCCAGTTGTGGCATGAGCCAATTTTCCAGCATGTCCAGATACACGTGTCCTGTAACGTTTTTTTCGCAGAAGAAAAAGGGGCCGTAAACTTTAAACCGTGAGATTGCACAAAACACGTTAACTTTTGGTGAATTGCGAATTTGCTGCACGAATGCGTGAGGATTCTCTACCACCCAGATTCGCACATTGTGTCTGTTCACTTCACCATTAAGAAAAAATGTTGCTTCATCACTGAAAACAAGTTTCGCACTGAACGCATCCTCTTCCATCAGCTGTTGCAACCGCTCCGAAAATTCAAAGCGTTTGACTTTGTCATCGGGTGTCAGGGCTTGTAGCAATTGTAAACGGTAAGGCTTCTGCTTTAGCCTTTTCCGTAAGATTTTCCAAACCGTCGGCTGTGGTACGTTTAGCTCCCTGCTTGCTTTATTCGTCGACTTCCGCGGGCTACGCGTGAAACTTGCCCGCACGCGTTCAACCGTTTCTTCGCTCACTGCAGGCCGACCCGTTGATTTCCCCTTACAGAGGCATTCAGAAGCTTTAAACTGCGCATACCATCGCCGAACGGAGTTAGCAGTTGGTGGATCTTTGTTTAACTTCGTCCTGAAGTGTTGTTGCACTGTTATGACTGACTGATGTGAGTGCATTTCAAGCACGACATACGCTTTCTCGGCTCCTGTCGCCATTTTGTCTCACTGCGCTCTCGAGCGCTCTGGCGGCAGAAACATGAAGTGCGGCTTCAGCCGAACAAAACTTTATGAGTTTTTCTACGTGTCTGTAGTGTGTCGTGACCATATGTCAATGAATGGGGCTACAGTGAGTTTATGAAATCGCTTCAATCATTTGTAATAGCCCTGTAGTTCTAAGTTCTAGGGGACTGATGACCTCAGCAGTTAAGTTCCATAGTGCTCAGAGCCATTTGAACCATTTGAACGAAACGTTATTAAAATTTTCGGTGACTGTCCAAATTGCAATTTAACTACATAAATCGAGAAATTTCTTTCACTAACATCCTTACAGTTCATTTAAATAACCTTTCACTGACCTCTCGCTTCTTTTACCCAGGGAGCCAGCAAACGACTATGACGACGTCCTCCTCCTCCTCATCGTCATCATCGTCCAGCAGTATGAGCAGCAGCAGCAGCAGCGAGCAGATGTCGAGCAGCAACCAGACCACAGCGACTACCGATTCCGGAGGCTCCTCGACGAGCAGCACTTCCAGTTCTTCCAGCAGCTCCAGCAGCAGTTCCCAGCAACAGTCTAGCTCGTCGCAGTCGTCTAGCAGCAACATGACCAGCACTACCACCACCACCTCAGGTAGCCAGACAGCCACTACAGCCGCTGCTGGTAACCAGGAGTCTACATCCTCCTCATCTGGTAGTCAGAACCAACAATCGACCACTTCATCGCAAAGTGGAAGCCAACAGTCATCCTCTGGCAATCAAAATCAGCAGAGTACATCTTCTTCTGGCAGCGAACAGCAATCGACCACGTCATCTATGACTGGAAGTCAGCAGACGTCTTCAGGCAGCCAGAACCAGCAGGGCGGTAGTTCGTCAGAAAGTCAGAATCAGCAGACCACTAGTTCATCAGGAAGCGAGAATCAGCAGTCAACAAGCTCCTCAGGCAGTGAACAGACCTCGTCTTCGTCGACAACATCTTCAGAAAATCAGCAGTCCACTTCTTCAGGAAGCGAAAACCAGCAAACATCGTCATCTAGCAGTCAGAATCAACAAGGGACTTCGTCATCTGGATCTCAACAGACTACATCATCTTCATCTGAAAGCGGTCAGTCGGGATCATCATCTGGGAGTGACAGTCAGCAGTCATCGTCGTCAGGCAGCCAACAGCAGACAGGATCGTCTTCTGGCAGCGAGCAAACAGGGTCGTCCTCTGGCGGCGGAGAGCAACAGCAGACGTCAGGAGGAGCAACACAGCCGATGACGCCAGCTACGTCGACCACCGCTAGGCCAGAAGGAAGCGGCGGAAGTGGTGGTAGCGGGGGTAGCAGTGGACAGTGTTCTTCTGAAGGATTCCACCCAGTTCCTGGTGACTGTAAGAAATTCATACGATGCGTGGATAATGGACAGGGTGGTTTCACAAGGTACGAATTCACTTGCGCTGAGGGAACTGTGTGGGATCCTGCCACTACGGCTTGTAACCACCCTTGGGCCACGCAAGGTGAGTGTGGAACAGGAGGCGCATCCCAACCGTCTGGAGACGGAGATACAGGCGGCAGTGGACCTACTGGCGAACAAAGCAGTTCTACAGCTTCACCTGAGGATGGAAGCTCATCACCCGATGGTGGATCGACAACTGGAGGTCCACCAGCAACTGATGGCTCATCGACCACACCAGGGGCTGGTGACAGCGCGCCTTCGCCACCAGGCCCTCCTGAAGGTGGTTCGACACCACCTGCTGGATCTGGAGAAGGAGGTCCAGCAGAAGGTTCAACAACACCAGCTGGTACTGGAGATGGCAGTCCGAGCAGCGAAGGAGGTCAAACTCCAGGATCTGATGGAGACGCAGGACAATCACCAGGGCCTGATGGGGATGGAGGCCAATCACCAGGGCCTGATGGGGACGGAGGCCAATCACCAGGGCCTGATGGGGATGGAGGTCAGTCACCAGGATCGGATGGAGAAGGGGGTCAGTCTCCTGGAACAGATGGTACTGGCACAGATGCGTCGTCAACAGCTTCTCCTGATATGAGTTCCATTTCGCCAGGAGAAACTGATGGCTCTTCTACACCTGCAGGGACTGATGGCGAAACTTCTTCCCAACCTACCGATTCAGGTGAAGCTTCATCACCACAGCCAGAATCCGAAAACACTTCTCCATCCACTGATGGAGGTCAAAGTCCGCCGTCGCAGGGAGGTGACGGAAGCGATCAAACTGCACCAGATTCAGGAGACAACACATCGTCAGGACCTGAGGGGTCGGGAGAAGCAAGTACCGCGACACCGACCGAAACAGCAGGAGGTACTCCAGGACAGGGTGGTGACGGCACTAGTACTTCAGGTACCGGGGAAACGAGCGAACCACCGGCAGAGGCGACGAAGCCATCCGGCGACGGCACTAATACCTCAAGCACGGCGCCCTGCAACACGACGCCGAAACCACAAGACATTAAGTGTACGGAGGCCGGATACTTCCCGCATCCTACGGACTGTCGCAAGTTCTATCGTTGCGTCGACTGGGATGGAAACAAAGGCGAGCGCTTCTCCGTGTATCACTTCGAGTGTGGTGAGGGAACCATCTTCGATCCGAGCTTGAGTGTTTGCAACCACGCAGACTCAGTATATCCGCCGAGGGACTGTTCCGGTGGAGGCGGTGGTGGTGACGGAGGAAGCGAGACACCGGCTGCTGAAACCTCAACACCAGCTGCTGGCAGTAGCAGTCCTCCGCCGGGAGAAACGACTGGTAAGTTATTACTTCACAGTAAGAGACCTCTTGCATTGCCCGCTGAGAATGCAAGTATTTTTTCTAGTACTAACAACACTTCATCATTCTGTACCTTGATAATTACATAATTTGCATCACATGACCAGAAAAAACAAAAGCAGAAATGAAACGAATTTTTACTCGCTGCGACTGCGAATCAATTTATTCAGCACAGCACGTGGTTCAGAAGTCTTCCAGCATCAGGTGTGGTACGGTGAAAAACAACTTATCTGCGTAAGTGTGTAACTAAATTAGCTCAGCAGTGACAATTTCTGAAACTTTGCAACGAACACAAGGAGAAAACACATAAACCGTATACGAAGAGGCTAGATTTTACACTCTCCTTGCACTCCGAGAAGAAGTACAATATAAAACCTGACACTAAGGAAACAGACTTATGCACACGGCTTGTCATGACGTCGGGATATAAACAGGCCACATATGATGATAAATGTAATCTTCTGAAACACGTAGTGTCATGAATAAATTAATTCCCAGTGGCAGAGATGGAACATTCCTTTTGTTTCTGCTAATTCTCATGCTGCCATAGTTGCCACCACTCCAGTTGTTTCGAGACGGATAAGTTTATGCACAAAAATATTTTCTTCTCAAGCACGAATGTATAAACTACGTACGTCCCGACACTGGTGATCGACATCGCAGAAGAAACAATAAACATTATGGAACTACATCAGTAGTTTGTAGCGCACATTCTTCCCTATGAGTCTGCACAAACTTTTTTACACCCTCTGGACTGCACTGTCATGAGGAACGTGGACACAGCAGCTGATGATTGCCAATACATTATGACTAAATGGTCCAGCGCCAAGTAATATTGCTTGATGGATGTAGAAATTTAGTTCTTAGTTTTCTTGTCATGCAGTCAACTAAATCGGTAGAGATTCTCGGTAAATAACGGTACAATGACTTTCACCTGTTGTGCCAATATACCCTGATGCTGATGTTAACGAAGTCACAGGCACCAGAAAGGTGAGTGCACCAGAGAAATTCTTTAAGTTACAGAATTCCGATTCGTGTCACTATTCATTCCAGACTTCAGAAGAAACGGTGTGCAACGTGGTGCGCTATTTATTTTGGAAACTCAGTACTGGCCCATTTATGTTAGAAGATCTCTCTGCTTACAAACAAAGGTAACATGGGCCACTGACAGCAGGACAGGAAAATCGACTTATTCTGATGAAAAAACCAGTTATTTTGTATTGACGCATTTATTCCTCTAATTACACATGGCAAACGTTAAGGTTAATTCAAGACAGTGAACGAACCCAGGGAATTATCATTATTTCTAGGACAATATTTTAGATACTGGTTAGCTCCTTCTTTTATTTTTACTAAACCTAGAGATAAATGAATTGTTTCCACCTCCATACCCGCCCACTTTTATCAAACTTCAATCATTTCTATGTCTTTGAAATTAGATAAATGACAAATGTTTCTAACAAAAATCTAGAAACCTAATAGTCAATCATTACTTCGGCAGCAGTACTTCAGTTTCTATGTTGGGAAAAAACTGTTGCAAAGTTTCATTCCCAGTTTATGGTATCGGATTTCTTTTACAACTAAGGTCTGCTTCCCGTAAGACTCTAAGCTATTTTGATATATGACATTTAGTATTCGTTAGAACTATCGTATTCCTTAAACATGGTTCATAGTATGACTTATTCACATAGATTCTTCTAGATAAATTCCACTTGCAATAATATATGTTTGAAATATTCCATGCAAATGTCTTTGTTTATGATGCTTATATTTACATTATGAGCTCAGTTTGGGAATTATGTGACTACATCCTCAAACTCGACGCCGCTGTCCAAATCCGTTGACCACGGAGCATGTCGAGCAACTATAATGGTGTGCATACAGAATATAAACTGTGCAAGCTAACTTTAACAGTAGGTGATTCAAGAAGACACCAGCAACATATGTAAGCATGTGTAACAAAAATTGGACAGATAATCAAAAGCGTCTCGACGTGGGTACAACTGTCTTCTCGAATCATTTACTCCTAAAGCTGGCTTGCACAGTGCGTCTTATATGTTTATATGTATTTGAATTGGTCGATATACCTCGTGGCTGACTGATTTTGACAGCCATATGGACGTCAGAGGATGGATTTAGGTAAGTCTGAAATCGGTAGCATAATGTCAATTTTACTCCAAACATATACCATTTGTAAATATAGCAAGAGCACTATTCTAAAGTTGTATCATACAAAAGAAATTGTAATTCTACTGCAAAAAATATTCCAGTAGTTTTTCGGCGTAAACGTGGAAACAGCATGAACACCCACACACAGTAATTGTTGTTGCCAGTAAGAGCAATAATGTTGTCTTCTCGCCCCTCTGGATACGATTTAACTCATGTCTTATTTTTCCGCTAGGTACTGCAGAGGGTACTTCAGAAGCACCGGGGACCACGGGTTCTGAGGAATCTAGCACCACTCCCGGAGCAACTGAAGGCGGTACTCCAGAAACAACGGGCACAGATGCGTCGACGACTCCTGCCGGCGAAACGACAAACACAGATGGCGGTTCGACGCAACCTGAAGAAACTGGAGGCACCGCGCCCGAGCAATCGACGACACCAGGAGAGACCACGGGAACAGACGAAGCAGGCACTACGACGCCCGCAACGGCAGCCACCGATGCTCCTCCGACTGATCAGACTTCCACGGTGAGCACCGGCTCGACTGGTCCCGAAGGAACACCTCCTGGCGGCGAAACTACAAGCACTCCCGAGGGATCGACAGGTGGCGAAACTTCTAACCCTCCTACGGATACGACTAGCGGAGGAGAAACACCGGACGGAACAGAGACTTCTACTCCCACCACAGGGGCGGAGGAAACCTCGACGCCTGGCGAAACAACCGGGACAGCGGAGACTTCGACGCCCGGTGAGACGACGAGCACCGGAGACTCTTCGACGAGCGGTCCGGACGGAACGGAGGCCACGGAATCGCCAACGTCCGGTACTACAGAAGCGCCTTCAGGAGGCTCTGGCGGCCAGCAAGGCTCGTGCCCAGGTCCGCTGAAACCCGGCCAGGCACTGCTCGTCTGCCCCACCGCTTTCCGGCAGCATCCCACCCGCTGCGGCCTCTTCTATCAGTGCACAGTCTCGCAAGACTGGCGTGACGTGAGCATCCAGGTTTTCGCCTGCGGAAACGGCACCGAATACGACGAGAATGAAATCCAGTGCTTGCCGCCAAAGGAACCACGCGCCTGTGAAATGTCGGATGCGAGGACGACTTTCCAGCAGGTAAGATTTGGCATCAGATTCTTTTTTTTTCTAATTCTCATGCATAGCTTCGTTCTCCGTAAGTTTCCAGACTACTATCTACTCAAAATAAGATCAATTGACGTGTACATTGTTTGGAGTGAGTTTTCAGTGTCTTCACGGTCTTGAAGTGTCTTGAGTTTGCGGGTCACAGCTCTATGAATCTCCTCATACTTGTCGAATTTTTACCCTTCAAGTGCGTTTTCAGTGTTGAGGAAGTAGTGAGGAGAGAGACGAAGGAACACCAAGTCTTGGTTTCCAGCAAAGAACGTCACTTACCCTACAACCAGCCCGCCCGGTTAGCCGTGCGGTCTAACGCACTGCTTCCCGAGCGGGAAGGCGTGCCGGTTCCCGGCACAAATCCGGCCGGCGGATTAGTGTCGAGGTACGGTGTGCCGGCCAGCATGTGGATGGCTTTTAAGGAGGTGTTCCATCTGCCTCGGTGAATGTGGCCTGGTTCCCCTTATTCCGCCTCAGTTACACTACGTCGGCGATTGCTGCGCAAACACTGTCTCCATGTACGCGTACACCATAATTACTCTATCACGCAATCATTGGGGTTACACTCGTCTGTAATGAGACGTTCCCGAGAGGGGGGGGGGGGGAGGAGGGCACTGGGGCCGAATCGCACAGTAACCCTAGAGTTGGTGTGGGGCGGCGGTGGGGTGAAGTGGACTGCTGTAGCCTGTTGTGTACTACTGAGGGCTACGACGGGGATGAAGCCTCTCCGTTGTTTCTAGGTCTCCAGTTCAATACATACATACATACCCTACAATCTCTCAATATGCACATATTATACCACAATGCCAGTGATCACAGTACTTCAGGATGCTGCATATTTTTCCGACAATGTATTCCTCAACCTTTACCCAGTAACCATAACAGAAAATTCGCGTCTAACGTAACCAGCTATGAATAGGTGTTTAAAGTTTGCCTGGTTTTGAATGTTCAGCTGCAATCATTATCTCCTGCTAATTCAGCTTAACATAACAGGCATTATCTGGGACAAGCTTACTGATTCAAATGGTTCAAATGGCTCTGAGCACTATGGGACTCAACATCTTAGGTCATCAGTCCCCTAGAACTTAGAACTACTTAAACCTAACTAACCTAAGGACATCACACATATCCATGTCCGAGGCAGGATTCGAACCTGCGACCGTAGCGGCCGCGCGGTTCCAGACTGTGGCGCCTAGAACCGCATGACCACACCGGCCGGCCGACAAGCTTACTGAACAACACACTTTTTCAAGCACTCTTCATTGATTGGCTGTCGTATTGTGGCCATAGCCCCACGATGTTTGATTTACGACCTACAGTTATCGGGAAAATTTGTTCGATTTCATGTCTCCAATCCTGATCTAGTTTAACTATCAGGTTGCATTTCTTTACCCTGTCCGCCCTGCAAAATCCGTCCTATGAAAACCAATGAGACGGTCATTGTACTTCCCATTGTACCAGGCGTTGAGGCTTCTTCCATTTCCATTCACATATGGAGCGCGGGCGGAATGATTACTTAAACGACTCCGTCCATGCTATGACTATTCTAATCTTGTCTTCCGGATCCCAACGGGGGAGGAGTGGGGGCGGCATTCATAGGGGCTTGTGGTATATTCCTAGATCCATCATTTAAAGCTAGTTCTTGAAAAAACTTTGTAAGTAGGCTTCCACGGAATTGTTAGCATCGCTTTTCAAGAATATCCCTGTTCGTTTCTTCAGCATCTCCCTGATGCTCTCCTATGGCACAAACAAACGTGTGCACATTTATGCTGGTCTTCTTCGTTTTCGTTCATTATCCCTTGTCGTCCTATTTGACATGGGACAAACACTTTGACAAATATTCAACGTAGGGTCGTATGAGAGTTTTGTAAGGAATTTCTTTTGTGGACTACTGCATTTTCCTAGTTGCCTACCAATGAACAGAGCTCTACCACTTGCTTTTCTACTAATTAGGGTATCTAATCGTTCCATTTCATTTAATTACAAATTATTACATGCTGGTATTTCATGTTGAATGAGAATGTTGGGAAATGAGATTTTTTCGGATTTTAAGCAGATCGCTTCTATAGAAACAAACCTAATCGCTTTTAATTTCCATTACCTGTCATTCCCAAAATTCTGATAAGATGTATTACGCGTTTTTATACACATAAACACCTGTTGATACAAATATTGTTTGCGAAACCGATCGTGCCTTTGAATAAAGATTTTTAACAGTCGCAGCGGACCTTCTTACTCAACACGGAATATTTCGACTGTGGATGCCCTGCATACAAAGTGTGATACTGGTATTTGTACAAGTTGACCCATTTCAATTGTGACTCATTGACAATTCAGTCATAGGGCAGTACACCTTTTTTTCGTTTTGTGAAATGCACTATTTTACGTTCGTGTACATTGAAAGCATGTTGTCAGTTTTTGCACCTCTTTGAATTCTTATGAAGATCTGACTGAATATTCTTTCAGCTTTTTTCAGTCAGTAGTTCGACATATGTTACTGCACCATGTGCGAAAAGTCTGAGTTTAATATTAATATTTTCTACAAAATTTGAATTTGCTATTAATATTTTCTACGTATTCTTTAATATAGAGCAAAGGCGCAAGAGTCCCAACACACGGAATGCATCTGAAGTTCATTCTGCATCCATTAACGACTCTCCATCCAAGATAACAACCTGCGTCCTCCCTACCAACAGATCATCAATCCAGTCACAAATTTCTCTTGATATACCTTACGGTCCTACTTCCAACAATAATCGTGGGAGTAGTACTGATTGTAATGTTTCTCGGAATTCAAGGAATTATGCAGGTATACTTATTTTTGGAAGGATTTGTTTTAAGGAGCTACTGGTTCCAGGATTAGGTGGACTGATTGAAATGTAATCTACAAGGTTCACTCCAATAGAAATGCACACTATTTTTTTTTAAATCCATCTTTTATTCTAGATGTCTGAAAGTTTTACAGTGTGTAGATACATCCTTTAGGAACAATATTTTCATTTCTCCACATAATTTCCATCCCTCTCAACTGCCTTACGCCATCTTGGAACCAGCGCCTTTATACCCGCATGATAAAATTCTGGACCAACCTGTTGGAGCCACTGTTTGGAAGCGTGCACAAGGGAGTCATCATCTTCAAACCTTGTTCCACGAAGAAAGTCTTTCAGTTTCCCAAAGAGATGATAGTCACATGGAGCCAGATCATGACTGTAAGGCAGGTGTTTCAGTGTTGTCCATCCGAGTTTTGTGATGGTTTTTTGACTGACATGTGGCCGTGCATTGTCGTGCAACAGCAAAACATCCTGCTTTTGCCGATGTGGTCGAACACGACACACTCGAGCTTGAAGTTTCTTCAGTGTCATCATATATGCATCAGAATTTATGGTGGTTCCACTTTGCATGATGTCCACAAGCAAGAGTACTTCGGAATCGAAAAACACCGTAGCCATAACTTTTCCAGCAGAAGGTGTGGTTTTGAATTTTTTTTTTCTTAGGTGAATTTGCATGATGCCACTCCATTGATTTCCTCTTCGTCTCTGGTGAAAAATGATGGAGCCATGTTTCATCACCTGTCACAATTCTTCCAAGAAATTCATCTCCACCATTCTCATACTGTTCCAAAAGTTCGTTGCATACCGTTTTCCTTGTTTCTTTGTGAGCCACTGTCAACATCCTGGTAACCCACCTGGCACAAACCTTTTTTAACGCCAACACTTTCAGTATTCTGCAAACACTTCCTTCCCCTATCCCAACGTAGCGTGATAATTCGTTCACTGTGATGCGATTGTCAGCAGTCAGCAATTCGTTAACTCTCTGCACATTGTATGGAGTGTGTTCAGTACGAGGCCTGCCGCTGCGAGGACAATCCTCAATATTTCCGTGCCCGCTTTCATCACCTAACCTCCTTGCCCACCGACTAACTGTACTACGATCGACAGCAGCATCTCCATACACCTTTTACAACCTCTTGTGGATGTTTCCCACTGTCTCGTTTTCACAGCACAGGAATTCTATGACAGCACGTTGCTTCTGACGAACGCCAAGTGTAGCAGCCACCTTGAAGACATGCTGTGACGACGCCACTCACGGGAACAGGTTGAACTAAGTTTGAAAACAAGCGGGAAGGATGTATCTGTTGTTGTTGTTGTGTTCAGTCCTGAGACTGGTTTGATGCAGCTCTCCATGCTACTCTATCCTGTGCAAGCTTCTTCATCTCCCAGTACTTACTGCAACCTACATCCTTCTGAATCTGCTTAGTGTATTCATCTCTTGGTCTCCCTCTACGATTTTTACCCTCCACGCTGCCCTCCAATGCTAATTTAGTGATCCCTTGATGCCTCAGAACATGTCCTACCAACCGGTCCCTTCTTCTTGTCCAGTTGTGCCACAAACTCCTCTTCTCCCCAATTCTGTTCAATACCTCCTCATTAGTTATGTGATCTACCCATCTAATCTTCAGCATTCTTCTGTAGTACCACATTTCGAAAGCTTCTATTCTCTTCTTGTCCAAACTATTTAACGTCCATGTTTCACTTCCATACATGGCTACACTCCATACAAATACTTTCAGAAACGACTTCCTGACACTTAAATCTGTACTCGATGTTAACAAACTTATCTTCTTCAGAAACGCTTTCCTGGCCATTGCCAGTCTAAATTTTATATCCTCTCTACTTCGACCATCATCATTTATTTTGCTCCCCAAATAGCAAAACTCCTTTACTACTTTAAGTGTCTCATTTCCTAATCTAATTCCCTCAGCATCGCCCGACTTAATTCGACTGCATTCCATTATCCTCGTTTTGCTTTTGTTGATGTTCATCTTATATCCTCCTTTCAAGACACTGTCCATTCCGTTCAACTGCTCTTCCAAGTCCTTTGCTGTCTCTGACAGAATTACAATGTCATCGGCGAACCTCAACGTTTTTATTTCTTCTCCATGGACTTTAATACCTACTCCGTATGTATCTACACACTGTCAAACTTTCACACATGCAGAATGAAAACTGTATTTTTACAAAAGTAGTGTGCGTTTCTTTTGGAGTGACCCTCGTAGAATGCAGGTTAGAACAATTATCAGTTGATTCGTCGCAGGATATATTTACAGAAGTAATTTCGATAACATTATCGAACCACAATCTGTCATAGTGATAAATAAAAATAGCCTTCGCTTGTCGTATGTCCATCAGAGCTTAATGTAAGTGTGACGTGTGTCTGCAGGTCCCCGCGGGCGTGGCGCTGTGTCCGACGGAGGGCCCGCAGCCGATGCCCGGCGACTGCCACACATTCCTACGCTGCTCTCGCGACGACGGTGGCCGCTTGGCGGCGCGCGCGTCGCGCTGCCCCCAGGGCTACGGCTTCTGGCCGGTGTCCCGGCGCTGCGAGCGGCCCTACAAGATCCCCTCCTGCCCCTACGGCGAGTACTCCTCGGACGAGCCGCCTCCAGGCTCCGCACCCATCGAGACGTCCAACCTGGGCTCCGCACGAAGTCTGAAGCTGCTTTAAATGCCCGGACGCGAGATCTTCAATTTTCCGCAGTCATTAAGACTTCGGCAGGGACTTCAGAAATTTCCTGCCTACCTGACGCCTAGATCAACAGTTTATACTAACATTTATGAACGAAACACAAAACTGATGAATTATTCTTCGCTTTAGAACTAACTGAAGACGTTCGTTCTATACCGTGCTCCAAAAACAGACTATATACATATTCTCAAATTACATCCGAGGGATGAACGAAACGGCCATGTCTAATGGCCACTGACAATGTTTAGTGGTTGGCAGCAGATATACTTATTTAGGCAACAGTGTGACTTTACACCACTGAAGTAGTAAGTCATTTTTCGACAGAACATGATGTCAACGCTGCTACGCAGTATAGCTGCTGGGAACTATATGTCTAAACAATGTATGATACAGATACGCTGATTGGCTTAATGACTGAAATGTACCAATCATCGCTTTGTAAAGTTATTGGTCACTGTAAGTCAGTAACAGATTGAAAAGTGTAGGGTCATAAACTGTCAGCGGTTATTCACCATCAGTTTCATAAATCGTTACTGTGGTGGTGCGGACGTAAGGACGCGGGTGGTGTTGCGATGCGCAGTAGTAAGTGACGTTCCAGCCTGTAGCGTCATTCGGTCGCGCATATACCTGTATCGTGCGCCTCTGCGTCCATGTAAAACATTTAGTGTCCATTTTTCGTATTACTTTGGGCGTAGTGAGAGTGATCAGCGACTGTAGTGTTCATTAGGGGTGCCGTAAAGCAGACACTCCAAGTGTTTGCTGACAGGCGATAGCTGTTGTTTTCCAAGCATTAAATTCTTCTAGAGAGCATCAGAATCAGAAACTAAGGCCCAACGTGGCGGTTTCCCCAGCGTTCAGTTATTAGAGCAGGCAACGCCGGGGATCACACTCACAACTCGACAAAGTATCCTTCCCTCTTGGAGCACAACGCACCACGCAGTCATCATCTTACTTGCACACCATATAGTGTAGGAGGATCAACTCGTCCCCCCTGAGAGTCGAAGAGTCTCTACTTGAAAATTGTGACGAATGTTACATATCATAAACGCATAGTGAATTGTCTTTGCGACTAAGTTTGTGCACACGCCGTGTAGTCGGCTGCGCTTGCAGCAGCCCCGTAATGTTGGTTGCCTAGCTTCAGGATACGTCATCCGTGCCTTCCGGAGACATATATGTCAAAAAATCTTATCTCATTTACCTCTGAGAGTACTTGCCTACTTGTGTGAGCAACATAGCTCTCAAGCACACATGCTACATCGCATTAATTATTCCGCGAAACAATTAAGAGAAGCTAACAATCGCTAATAAGGAATAGAAACATATATCACACTTGCTACTATGCGTGTGAAACAGAACACATTTTCTTCAAGAGTTTGCAGTGTAAAATTTCCAAAAAATGTTGCAAAAGCATGGTTACTTTCAGAAGATCTGACTTCAAGAAACGTCTTGACTGTTCCGGTAGTCCGAACGTACAAAGTAGCATCGCTAGCTGGCTAGTTGTTATTGAAATAGTTCATCAGTTTGAAACGAGATTCGCGTGTCTGAAATTTATCACACAGTATTCTGAGTGATACGAGCTTACGGACCGCGTTTTTATACATTTATTACAAAAAACATTAGATTTAAATCTAACTAAATATGTCTGTATCTGAAACTCCTTTCGGATGCAGTTATTGCTCAGGTGTCCAACGCAGTGCGACGGTGTTGAATTAATGTCCGGTGTCGGGGAGGTGGTGGTTCCTAACTTCTATCACTGGCGCTTGGGCGAGCCCGGAACAAGTTTACCGCGGTTGGCGTGTGTCGACACGTGGTCTGTTTCCACAAACAGGGCAGTCGCGAGACGTCGCGGAGGGCTCGCCTTACCGCCATGTTATTTCTGTAGCCGAGAAAAGAGTCTACAGCGTCAGAAACGAATTCCCTTTTTTCTTCTCTCTTTCACACCTATCCGTACGTTACTGATCATATTACAGTGTTAGAACAAAGTCAAGTTGTCGCACTTTATTGTTGCACTACAAAGGCACACATATTTTACCATTACATATTGGTAGCATTGACCTGTTCTCGACCAAAAACGCCTCCATACAAGTTCATACAATGTGTAGAGTAATTGTTCTGAACCACGCACGGATCGTTATGAATTTTCATGGCGCTTCCTGGAAGCGTATCGCTTCTGCACCTGGCAGATGATTTTCAGTTTCCTGGGACGACGCGCATGACTCTTCTCGGCTACGGAGTCGTATGGCCTCATTGCTTTCTATTTATTTATTTGTTCTGCACCAGCAGTCAGACCAGACGACAATATGAAATGTGTTTTTGCAAATATGTACGCCAGCTTTAATAGTTATTACTGACATAGTTTTAAGAGTTAAATGCCACTGACGTGATTTCACTGCGTAGTCAAGAAACATCACATGAAGTTCCATTATTTTTTTATGATGGATAAGTGATTATAGTTTCATGGGCAGCTTTATGAAGCTGCTACAGCCAACAAAATAGGTTGTAAATATATGCCTTCTTGTAAATAACTACTGAAATAAAGATTTTTTTATATGTACATGTATCTTCTTTGTTACTATCCAGATTCCTAACTGTGACAACACCAAAATCACACGACTGAGATAGACGAACAATACCTTCATTTTTTAGAGTTAACATTTCTACAGATTACCTTAAACTAAATCTTTATACTTTGTCTCATTTCCTTAGAAGGGCTAATTTGAGAAGAAATTAAGAAAATTCATTGTACAGACATAACGAATCATTGCGCTGGGTACTGCTATTGCCAGTCATTGTATCAATATCCGCTCGCCGCCAGCAGTGTTTCTACTACTCTCTCGAAATCGCGACAACTACGTCATAATTTTTGTCAGGTTTCCATGGATTCAATAAAATCTTATACTCTAGTAGCGAATCGTTTACCTTCATTTCTTTTTTCAGATATACTGATTGGGAGACTACTATCTTTTTCACCGAAGCGCCTGAAGTCAGCAGGGGCAGGCCCTAGGTTTAAATTATAGTGCAGTTATTAGGATTTTTATAGAGATATTTAAGTCTCAATCGCCCTTCTCTTACGATGTTTCATCACAGTTAGTATATTTTTCGATTATCACACTTCCATTTTCAGTTTTCATTCGATTCCGACAACACTTTCACGTCGTACCGATCAGCTGTCATTCGTGACAGCGCATTTAGAGACCATCATGCTTATTTGCAGACATGAATATGAAATTAATTAAATGAAATTTGTTGTACCCCATCATCATCATTCCTGTGGCACATACATACAGTATATTTATAGTATGTAATGGATGTCATTGCATAAAACAAAAATAAAAAGACTAAATATTAATATCTAGGTTTATAACCAATTCCACCGCTGTGGCATTGGCATTCATAAAATCATTCCACGTGCTCTTATAGCATCGTAGGACGCACTCCTCTCTTATGTGTCTGATAGATTGATCCAGTGCACCACTGTCACAACTCGGAGACTCCACAACACTCTATTAACAAAGGGAGTCAGAGCACCTTCCACATCCATTGCGGATTCTACTTAATTTGACCCACAGTTCCCGTCAAGTTTGACACCCACTATATCACAGGTACATTTCTCAGACCATTCGCGTTCTTGTTAATTTACGATACGTTGACAGTTCTTGTTGCAGAGAGCTCTTACTTTGGTGTTACTTGTAGATAGCTGTTAAGCGTACAGAAGTGGCGGATGTGTTGAACGAAGCCTATTCTTTCGTAAGACAGATATGTCGTGATGAATACGAAGTTCTTCACTCTCTTGTACATTGTGGTAATCTCTAAGCAGAGTTTCAGTCCTGTGAATCTGCGGTGGGTATAACAATTATTACACCACACTGAAGCACAATACTCTACGGCCGAAAAAATCAGTTCAAGTGACGATGTGTGTAAAGTCTCCATTGAAGTTCACCGGGTTCTGCCACACAGCCTCTCTACAACAATGCTGGATCGCATAGATTGGCAGCAGGTCCAATGACGACGGCTGCCTACGTCTACCGACAAGTACCATTCAGTGGCAACACAGTACAAATGAACACTTAAATTACTGCCTGACAGTTTTTAATCATTATTTGAATTCTGAATTTTGTCGAGTGACTTTTGTCGCGCAACTCTTTTTTTACACCACCAGCCGTTTGATGTTTATGAAAATATGAAACGGGAACTGCGAGGATGTCTCGTTCGTTCCCTAGGACAGCACAATTTCCGCTCTCACCATGGACCTGCCTGCTTATTAGCACTGCCCGGCGTTTGTTAACTGTAATCTTTCTTTGATTATAACCTACACATTGTTCACAAGCACTAAAATTCCAAATAGTCTGGCTACTGAAATCTAAATTTGATGCTTTATTTTTCGTTACCTATGTAGCCTAATGTGTTTAAATTTCCGAGGATGATGTCATTTTTAAGAGTTTACTTCATTTATTGCATGCTTGTGTTCAGCGTCCATTTATGACACAACACATCATTCTCTTAATGTAGGTAAGAACAAAAATGCTCGTGCATCTAGGAATAAGCAACAATATTGCTCAAGAATGTATTCAGAAACATTAGAAATAAATTTATAATTCTTCTGTTTAATATCACCTCCGCGTCACTTATTCCAGGTATCACGCTTCCAAAGTCCCCACAATACCATAACGGCGGACAAATTTAATAACGGCCATAGTGGTGGTAAAATTACGCACGTAATCCTCTCTTGCTTGCACTTAAGTGCCTTTAAAGTTCTATGGTTAAAATTCGATAAACCCTACCCTTTACAAAAATAATTAAATTCTGCTGTATATGGTTCGGGGAACGAAAGATCGATGGAACAGCACCATCTTTCAGTCTTCTGCAATTTACTCAAACAATTCGCAAGGAAACAAATTCCCTCGAAAGTTTCCGAACATAGAAAATAGTTCTCTGTCGGTCGGAAACCTTGCCTCCTGACAGCATTTAATTATTTTTCTAAAAGCCGTTTCAAGCCTACCATTAAATGGACAGTTATTATATTATAACGTTGTAGACACGTTTATCAGGGAAGTGCATTAACATACAAAAAATATAAAAATATCGATGAACCTATGACAGATAACATTGGTCCCTTATCATATTTATTTATGCAATGAAATGTCACGCAGATCTTCACCAGTCCTTTATTTTCTCGTACACTGGAATGTGTAGGACAGAGGTTCCCAACCTGGGGCTAATTACCCCATGAGGGTAAAATGAAATTTTCTGAGGAGTAAAAACTAAACGATTCGTTTCTGTTACAGTCAGAAACTAAATTGTTTTCAAGAGATCATTAATTTTATCAAAATTTTGTAAGACTCTAATACTGTTTATACAAGTTATCAATAATTATTTTTTCTCAATTAGTAGCAGTAATCCGATGGACGTTACAGATTTCTCATATGTCAACCCGCTACACACATATGTTGTACTTCGTCCTGTACACTGCTGACGAAAAAAGTGAGACATATACGTAACAAATGGTAAATCTCTCAAAAAATGTCTTCTCCAAGCTGTTGTTAGTACTTGCAGTCGTCCAGAAATTGCTACATTACTCGTTTCGAAACAGATGAACGAATTAATTGACACCACGAGACAGCAGTAACTACCTAAGGCTGTACACAGCATTATTGTTATTATTATCGAAACAAGGCCCCCGGAGAAGACAACATTCCATTGGAACTACTGACGGCCTTGGGAGAGCCAGTCCTGACAAAACTCTACCATCTGGTGAGCAAGATGTATGAAACAGGCGAAATACCCTCAGACTTCAAGAAGAATATAATAATTCCAATCCCAAAGAAAGCAGGTGTTGACAGATGTGAAAATTACCGAACAATCAGTTTAATAAGCCACAGCTGCAAAATACTAACACGAATTCTTTACAGACGAATGGAAAAACTAGTAGAAGCCGACCTCGGGGAAGATCAGTTTGGTTTCCGTAGAAATACTGGAACACGTGAGGCAATACTGACCTTACGACTTATCTTAGAAGAAAGATTAAGGAAAGGCAAACCTACGTTTCCAGCATTTGTAGACTTAGAGAAAGCTTTTGACAATGTTGACTGGAATACTCTCTTTCAAATTCTAAAGGTGGCAGGGGTGAAATACAGGGAGTGAAAGGCTATTTACAATTTGTACAGAAACCAGATGGCAGTTATAAGAGTCGAGGGACATGAAAGGGAAGCAGTGGTTGGGAAGGGAGTAAGACAGGGTTGTAGCCTCTCCCCGATGTTATTCAATCTGTATATTGAGCAAGCAGTAAAGGAAACAAAAGAAAAATTCGGTGTAGGTATTAAAATCCATGGAGAAGAAATAAAAACCTTGAGGTTTGCCGATGACATTGTAATTCTGTCAGAGACAGCAAAGGACCTGGAAGAGCAGTTGAACGGAATGGACAGTGTCTTGAAAGGAGGATATAAGATGAACATCAACAAAAGCAAAACGAGGATAATGGAATGTAGTCGAATTAAGTCGGGTGATGCTGAGGGAATTAGATTAGGAAATGAGATACTTAAAGTAGTAAAGGAGTTTTGCTATTTGGGGAGCAAAATAACTGATGACGGTCGAAGTAGAGAGGATATAAAATGTAGACTGGCAATGGCAAGGAAAGCGTTTCTGAAGAAGAGAAATTTGTTAACATCGAGTATAGATTTAAGTGTCAGGAAGTCATTTCTGAAAGTATTTGTATGGAGTGTAGCCATGTATGGAAGTGAAACATGGACGGTAAATAGTTTGGACAAGAAGAGAATAGAAGAATGCTGAAGATTAGATGGGTAGATCACATAACTAATGAGGAAGTATTGAATAGGATTGGGGAGAAGAGAAGTTTGTGGCACAACTTGACCAGAAGAAGGGATCGGTTGGTAGGACATGTTCTGAGGCATCAAGGGATCACCAATTTAGTATTGGAGGGCAGGGTGGAGGGTAAAAATCGTAGGGGGAGACCAAGAGATGAATACACTAAGCAGATTCAGAAGGATGTAGGTTGCAGTAGGTACTGGGAGATGAAGAAGCTTGCACAGGATAGAGTAGCATGGAGAGCTGCATCAAACCAGTCTCAGGACTGAAGACCACAACAACAACATATTATTATTAAACTTGTTAGACAGAAAACATTAACATCCTCAAGTCGTCCAATTTCTGTCAGTTCAGAAGTAAGGGGTTCAGCAGTCGAGTGATTGACAAACAGTAAGTATAGTCCACGCATATGAAGTTGTTTAATTTTAAATGGGGATGCAGCGTGTAGTTCTATGAAGTGCTGCAATGGAGAGAAGTAATGCAGGGTAAGTACGTTTCATGGCAAGTGTCTAACTCAGTGTGGATAGTTAGCTTCATTTAGCTGAGGAGGAGTTGTGGGTAGCACTTGCGATGCACGGAAAATTGCTTCATCATTCATTCTAACACACACACACACTCTAAATATCATTCATCTTTCACTTCTCTCACCATTTTAAAAATAAAGATGCTCCAAGAAAATTCTTTCATTCTAAAGTTAGTTAAGCGCTAAAACTGGTCATAATTTGAGGGAGTGGAGCAACTGATGGCAGGGGATGAGGAGGCGGGGGTACTAGCTAATGTCTGATTGCTCTCAGGGGTAATGGTCTAACGTAGTTTGGGAACCATCGTATAGACAGTATAATTACGACTAAAAATATGTTACATATCCCCGATAAATACATAATATTTTATCTGTATCCTAAAAAGCCACAATACTCTTCTAGTTTACAGACTCTTTATCACCACAATGGCGTCCAGTCGAAGGTTCAAAATATCCTGCGACTATAGTGCCCTCGAAGAGTGTAGTTATTTTTTGCAAGGCCTTTGGACTATTGAAACAAAAATATCGTTATTTGCAAAATGTGTGTATGTCGATTTTTTAGATCTGTTTTTGAAAGTATACGAATATACTAGAATGCACGCTCGTTTCTTCACTGAATACTGAGCAATTTTCTACCAACAACTTACTTTCGAGAACTCTTCATGCTGACTGCCATATACTTTACTAACTCTTAGAGGTTATACAACAATTTTCGTACATCTCCAAAGAATGAGATTTTTAAGGATTAAGAAACCTCATAGCAATTTTAAACTAATTATCCTTTTCGTAATTTCAATTCCGACCTCCTATAAAGTTTTGCATTATTCTACTTCATTTTATAACTCATTTTACACAAGTTTTATGTCATTTTTATGTCGAAATTTTCATGTTATTTTCTTGATAATTGTCCCGGTAGTTTAGGTCATAAAAATAGGGGCCCTGAGGTTACAGGTTCTTTATAAAATTCGTATACTAAATGAATTCTCGGTTGCTGCCACATGCATGCTCCTTCCTGGTTACTTCGCTGGGTCACTACGTTTGAATGAATAAGAGGAGCAGACGTGGTTCGTGACCAGTTGAATGTTACGCAAAATGGTGTTCGGAATAGCTACCGTAGACTTACCTACCGCCCAAATCATACACATTTCCCTTGACTAAGAAATCATTGCGAGTGCATTATATTACGTCCATTCGGTTATAATGTTCGGGGGCCACGAAAATGGTCGAATAAACCGCAAAACTGTTCTGTATTGAGTCTAAACACATTTTAAGTTCTTGTTTCTAAGCACCGTCCTTCTTAAACGCTTTGGAACAGGAGGAGGATCACCGCGAGACGCATCTGCTGTCACAGCTGGCAAAACTGCGTTTGTTACGAAAAAAGAAACGAGCCTTTTAGAGCGTCACACAAAGAGTTTGTTACATGTGCGAGAAACGGCGACTTGATGATACATACTCGTATCTGTTTGTTTCGTATAACATTTGTGTGCGGTAGTTGAACTTTCAAAAAGGAATACTGTGTCATGTAGGAGCCTCCTGAAGGCTTGAATGCAAAGAATGCTTTATTCTAAGAGTACAATAGACTTTTGTTTTTCCATTTCAGGGCACCAGCTGTACGTAGCTGAATAATCACTATTGATCCATCATCATTCAGTTATTCAACTTCTTGAGTGTGAATAAGGTAATGCCCTAATTTTAACAATGAATTTGAGGAGCGTTAGTGAGCGTAGGAAGTGGTTTGGTAAAACCTCCAACAAAGTCGACAACGCAAAATTTAGCCAAAAAATGGCGCGAAACGGGCTTTGGAGCGATTAAAAACCGTAACTGTTTGAAAGAGTTCGGCCATCAGGAAACGTCACTCGAGTAAAGGGAAGTCTGGAACAAACTCTGGAGATATCTCATCGTCACTGGTTCAAAAATTAGTCGCCCCCTAGGAAACATCACGTTTGTACGTTGTACCGACGCTTGTATCCTCGGTAATGGCCTCACTTCGACAAGAAAGGGAGTCCGAAAGTTTCTTCAGGTATTCCGTATCCAGCTGAAGTCATTCGTTGGTGAGTAGGTCAGCCAATGTCCGCCCCGATAGCCGAATGGTCAGCGTGACGGACTGCCGTTCTAAGGGGCCCGGGTTCGATTCTCGGCTGTGTCGGAGATTTTCTCCGCTCAGGGAATGGGTGTTTGTGTTGTTTTCATCATCATTTCATCTCCATCCGGCGCGCAGGTCGCCCAATGTGGCGTCGAATGTAATAAGACCTGCACCAAGGCGACCGGACCTGCCCCGTAAGGGGCCTCCCGGCCAATGACGCCAAACGCTCATTTCCAGTTCAGTCAATGTTCCAAGCAATTTTCTTTACGACGAGGATCGGTTGATTCAGCGAACCAGTAGTTACGGCTGAGTGTTCGCCAAACCAGGAACTTAAGTGTGTTATTCTGTGAACACGGTGGATGTCAACTTGAAGGCGGCAATGTCGACAGCATCCTCACAAGAAGATGTATAAGAAAGGCCAACACTCGGTCACCAAGAACGATGTAATACACATACTGGTTCATGTTCACGGTAACGGTAATGAGCGGACCAGACTCATGCTACTAAAAACAGCCCCAAAATATCACAGAGACACCACTGGCCAAAACTACACTCAACCACACACTGAGGATGAAAAGCTTCTTTGGCTCGTCGGTGCACTCGACACTTGGCATCACTTGAAAAGAGGCGAAAACGCGACTCGACCGACCAGACTGTACACCTACAGTAAGCTGTGCGTTCTTTGCCTCACTGAAGACGCGCAGCTTTACGTGCCGCTGGGAGGAATGTCCTCTTGCGAGGTACCGTACTCGAAATGTATACCGCAAGCAGTTACCTTCCCAAAGTTCGCTTGTAAACTGATTGAGATGCACCTGCATTCATTGACAGTAGAAGTTCCGGTCGGTCATGAAACCGATTGTCAGTGACAAGGCGTGACGTTCGTCTCCGCTCTTTTTACGGCCACTTTTCGTACACTGCGGTAACACGGCTGCGTGTGGTACACCACTCCTTGAAGACGCTTTTATACGGCGACCGATCGGGCACCTTCATTCACGGTACGGCTATAATGCTCCTTACACTTTCTGTTTAACCTGAATGTGTTGATATTTAATTGTTATTTTATCAAACGGTAAGGCTAAATCAGTGTCATAGACAAGAATAAAGAGGGAGAGCAGTATTCAAGAATGAGCAACACATAACGTAGCTGATATATGTTGCTAATCAATCTCAATGTAAAAAAGTAATGGAGACTTAATTTTTATGTTCTGAGCTGATTATTATTGTGATTTACTGTAAGCAAAGGATATTAAAAGCCAAATATTTTGCATGTAAATACACGTTAACTAACAGTGATATTGTATTACTAACACAAAAATAAATAAATTCTCAGATAAACAAAATATTTCTTCATCATTTGGTACAACTGCGTAAATTTATAAACGCAACGTCAGTATTAAACTGAACTTCGTAATCAGTTTAGTGACACCTCATGGTACATTATGTGATTAAAAGTGGCCGGACACCTGGCTGAAAATGACTTATACGTTCGTCGCACCCTCCATCGGTAATGCTGGAATTCAGTATGGTGTTCGCCCGGCCTTAGCCTTGATGACAGCTTCCACTCTCGCAGGCATACGTTCAATCAGCTGCTGGAAGGTCTCTTGGGGAATGGCAGCCCATTCTTCACGGAGTGCTGCACTGAGGAGGGGTATCGATGTCGGTCGGTGAGGCCTGGCACGAAGTCGGCGTTACATTACAACGATGTTATTGTCGTGTAACCACACCGACACACGCTGTGCGTTATGAACAGGTGCTCGATGGTGTTGAAAGATGCAACCGCCATCCCCGAATTGCGCTTCAACAGTGGGAAGCAAGAAGGTGCTTAAAACATCAATGTAGGCCTGTGCTGTGATAGTGCCACGCAAAACAACAAAGGGTGCAAGCCCCCTCCATGAAAAACACGACCACACAATAACACCACTGCCTCCGAATTGTACTGTTGGCACTACACACGCTGGGAGATGACGTTCACCGGGCACTCGCCATACCCACACTCTGCCATCGGATCGCCACATTGTGTACCGTGATTCGTCGCTCCACACAATGTTTTTCCACTATTCAATCGTCCAATGTTTACGCTCCTTGTAACAAGCGAGTAGTCGTTTGGTATTTACCGGAGTGATGTGTGGCTTATGAGCAGCCGCTCGTCCATGAAATCTAAGTTTTCTCACCTCCCACTTAACTGTCATAGTACTTGCAGTGGATCCTGATGCAGTTTGGAATTCCTGTGTGATGGTCTGGATAGACATTTGCCTATTACACATTACGAACCTCTTCAACTGTTGGCGGTCTCTGTCGGTCAACAGACGAGGTAGATCTGTACTCTTTTGTGCTGTACGTGCTCCTTCACGTTTCCACTTCACTATCACATCCGGAACAGTGGGCCTAGGGATGTTTAGGAGTGTGGAAATATCACATACAGACATATGACACAAGTGATACTCAATCACCTGACCACGTTCGAAGACCGTGAGTTCAGTGGAGTGCCCCATTCTGCTGCCACCCGATGTCTAATGACCAATGAGGTCGCTGTTATGGACTACCTGGTAGTATGTGGCAGCGCAATGCACCTACTATGAAAAAAGTATGTTTTGGGGGGTGTCCGGATACTTTTGATCACATAGTGTACATGTTTTTCATGGAGGGAGCTTTCACCCCTTGTTGTTTTGCGTGGCGGAGTGGTTACACAACAATAACATCCCTGTAATGGACAGGTCTGCAAAGAGTCCTGACCTGAATCCTACAGAACACCTTTGGAACGTTTTGGAAAGTCCACTTCGTGCCAGGCTTCACCGACGGACATCAATACTTCTCCTCAGTACAGCACTCCGCGAAGAATGGGCCGCCATTCCCCAAGAGACCTTCCAGCACCTGATTGAATGTATGCCTGCGAGAGTGGAAGCTGTCGTCAAGGCCAAGGGTGGCCAACACCATATTGTATTCCAGCATTACCGATGGAGGGCATCAGGAACTTGTAAGTCATTTTCAGCCAGGTGTCCGGATACTTATGATCGTCGGAGTTAATGCCATACATCGATTTATAAGTCGTGTATAGTTTTTAACATGGATATCGTCAACGATACTTGTCAGCGCATGTAGAACCAACACCGATTGTGGTAGTAACATGGTCGTTGCGATCTTTTTTTTTTGACATCTGGCGCTTTGTGAAACCTCTCTTTCTAAGATACAGTGGTACCAATCGCAGGAAAAACTTACGAGACATGTCCACCCATCGCTGATTTTTTTCTCAGTATTGTTTCGTATCACTGGCAAGCAGTTATTGGCGAAATATTATACTTAGTAGCAGGGGATGTGTGATAGGTTCGCCTTGAGCATCAGGCTTATAAAGTATGTATGTGGGTTTCGATATGTGCAAGAAAATGACTATGTCCAGTCGTAAGGAAGGTATGGATTTGATGTAGAATACTGCAATAGCATAGAGAATGGAAGATTTCTTTTTACTTGGAAAAGTATGTCAAGTCATAATAATGGTACAGATATTTCTATTTCCCGAGCCACAGCCATCAGCAGGGGGTATTTCTGATACTTCGCGCATTGTCGAATGTCATACAATTGATATCGCAATCGTAATATTTAACTGTAACTATAGCGATCAAATTTATATGTAGCCAGTTTCCTAGGACGATTCTGTCAATGGGTGCGTGGAGCACGGCGGTGGTGGCCTGTGGTGGGAATGATTCACGTTTCCAGCTAACAGCAGGAGCTGTCCAAATGGAAAGGCCTGTTGGCGTGCAGGAATGAAGCTGACTTAACTCTGTCGTCATCTAGATGGCTGAATGGCGCACTAATACTCAGTATGTGTTGGACAGCCTTCGTGATCGCGTGTGTTCCTGTGGAAATTTGAGAAGATTCAATATGGACGTGTGTTTGCGCTGCACCATTATTCCCTCCAATGTAAATTGTCTGGTTGACTGCTTTTGCACATTTCACGTCTTTATTTAGTTGAGACAACATCGATTGTGGTGTATGTTGTGTGCATATAGCCGGTGAAAGACGGGTGGAAGAAACGTTTGATGGTTCTCTAGACATGAGAAACACCTTAGTTTACTTTGTAAATTATAAGGATGATCTGGAATCTGTTATATCACCAGCATCGGTATTCGCGAGTGGAAATATCAGTTTCCTCTATTTTTTCGAGTTTTCATGTAAAGGTCTACGCAAACGAGATAAGTTTCTAGTTATTCAGTGGTTTACAGCATGCTTCACCTTGCTAAAATTTCGGGTTTCTAGAGAAATAATTTCCAGTCTATATATTCGAAATTATACTGCACAAGCGATACTGCTATGCAAGCGATATTGTTATGTGTTTGATATCGAGAAGTACCGCGTGAAAATACATATGTTCTTGTAATCCCAGAGCCTGGAGATGGGTGTAGAAAGCAAGCAGTCAGGTAAGAAACAGTAACGCCTTTGTGACGAGGGGACCGACCCAGACTTTGTACAATAGTTCGGAGAGTGACATCAGTCCACTGAGGCTGCTCTGGTCATGCGTCGGGCCAGTGTGTGTGTGGAGGCATCATTTGCGACCATCGGCTATGGTGGATGATCTACTAAGCTTGTGGGAAGTGTCTAGTGCTGCGGTGACTATATACGGTATATGTTGCCTGTCTTCGTGGTATATGTACGACTGTCAGCTTTTCGATAGCTATATGCAAGATGCAGAAGTGGTGATTTTGTATGGCACAGGACACAAATTGTGTGTTTACTACAACGAACCGGTATGTTGTGATATACAGGTATAGCCGGGTTGGAGTTCAGTTTCACGCTGAAATATTCAAGTTTCTGTCGTCAGCGGCACATCAGTGTAATTGAGGAAGTGTCTTTCTGTATTTGACGATCTGTAGACCACTATTTCAAGGTTTAACTGTCAGTGCAATATGGCGATCTGTACAAAATAGTTCCTTCGCTGAAAGTCTCATCTGTAGAAAAAAAGGCGGACACTGCTTCCATACTGGCAGCATCAGTAATTTGGCGGGTAAATTCAGTAAGAGCCAATCAGAATGCTCCGCTCATTCACAAGACGTCCTTTGTGCTGGGACAGAGAAGCCTCTACATAGCGGTGAGAATGTTTACCGTTTTGGAGACGTTTGTTGAAAGCATGATGTCAAGATTTCCAGGAAGCGTAACACTTGATGGACAGGGCGCCTCATTAGGACCATCAGAAAGAATGCAATAGGTGTTATTCTGGGCTACTTTCGTAAACAGGTTCTGTTAGAACAAGAATTTCTATGCAGACAAGCTGTGACATCACGAAAGCTCCTACAGCAACAACAAAAGCGACCGTTAACTATTTCTGTGACACATACGATTTCTGGGAAGGGGACTGATATGTAATGGACTGGCTGTCTAGTTAGGATCTGTTGGAAGAATGCAACCTGTGTTATTCCGTCTATTTTCGTAAACAGTTTCTGAAAGCATTGCAAAAGATGTCTATGGTGCGTCCAGAGGGAGACTTGGCACCTCTTTACATAGACATGTGATGTCAGTATGACACTGACAAGCTATTAGCTGCGCTTGAGATGGTGAGTTGCTAGGAAACATCTCTGTGTCATTGTGCCAGTAACAGTGGTTAGATAAACACGTGCACAGCTGGAGGTATCTCGCAGGCTGGACCGTTGCGCTCGCACTGACCCAGCATGCATGCCTTGGGGCCTCTGTAGGGAACAGTTCGCTGATACGTCGTGGTTGAATGTCTTAACGTTAGTTCGACAGCATTTTTATATGCAATGAGTGTTTGTGCACTACATTATTTCGGCTGTTTAAGCGTGGTGAGTGTGTTTGCAGAGCGTTATACATGCATTATTTTGACAATTTACGAGTCGTTTTCGTGTCTGCACATCAGTGCGCTGCATTATTTCAGTGATTTACGAGTAGTTTGCCGGTCTGTAGGCTATTTATTGTGACCCCAAGCACGCCACGGCAAGTGTTTTGTATCAGTGTAATAAATGAACTACCTGAAATCTGTCCCTGAATAACTTGTTCCAAAATAAATGAAGTACACTCCTTCCTCTCCCCGCCATTTTTCCCCAGACCACCATGGGACGACAGTGCCCTCTCATGGGAGTAGGTACTGTGTACTAGGTCAGTACGACTCTGGACCACATGGAGAACACACTGGATGGAGCTACAACAGAAATTGTTTAAATAAACGCTGAATGCAAAATAAAGACTTACGTTCGTCTTATCCAGCAGCCGAGCACAGGCTGAGTCCTTTTCTTGCCAATTTCCAAAGGAGAGATGGTGGTCGGATGACTTCGGTTAGTGGAGATAGACCAAGTCACCTAAGTGACCTTTTTTCCACCAGAAGTTGAACTTCCCGCCATGACGTCATTGCGACATTGCCACACCTATCGCTGCCATCTTGGATCGGTCGTCTTGAATAACTTTTGTAACAATGCTACATGGGATCATGCTCTCTTTGCGCTACTACTGACGATCATTCAAATTGGCCATCTGGTCTTCACGGCGCAACACACAGTTAAAATCTCCGGCAAACATGGGGGCGGCCCCAACGTTCTATAACAGTTCAACTATCTCATTCCGATAAAATTTACTTCTGTGCCGTCTTTCGTTAGTCCAGGATGGTGCATATACGTTAGTTAAAATAAGGTCTTGAAGTTGGACAGTTACACCCCGAGCAGTCTCTAAAATAGCTTGAGCTTGATAAGTGATACGTTCTTTGAACAAAATGGCTATTCCTCCTTCATTTCCAATATTGATGATGGCCTCATAAACTGTTATGTCTGCTACTTCAGTTGTTACAACCTCTTGTAACCTGGTAACATCTATGTCAGTGGCATAAAGATAAACTTTTAAACACTGTAACTCTACTGCCGAACTTACCCGTGAGACATTAACTGCAGCTAGCTTGTAAGTCTGCATACAACTATCTACTACTACTCAATATCTTCCGACCGAAGCGTGCTCGGAACCGGAAGATGCTAACATAGTTGTGTTCATGTGATTGTCTAACTCCACCAGAACGTCCTCATTCCGAATGGGAGCCAATACCCTCATTTCATCAGCCACCGCCGTTTCCCTGTCTGAGCCTGCTTAAGAATTTCTCTGGTGCGCGTTCTTTTCGTTTCCATTCTTCTTTGTCTCTTCCTGACTTTTTATTCTAGCGGGTCGTTTCGTTTGTTTAGACGACTTTTTAAAATTATCCTTATTTGATACTGGGTGATCAGAACGGTCATTGAATGTGGTGTTGTTTGAGTTTGTTTCCTCATCAACTAGCATGTCACTACCTACTGATGACACTGGAACATCATTGGGATTGCAATCTAGTGGTACCTCGGAACGTTTAACAGGCATAGTAATTTCTATTCCAAGTCACTTGCTACCGTCTAAGCTCTGAGGATTAGTCTCTCCTGGAGAGGCTCAATTTGAACATTTTGGGAGGGTAACCGTTGAACTCTGTTCACTTGTCAATACACTACGTGCAGTTGAATCCTGGTTTCCTTCATTTTCTCCATAACGTGATATGTCAGAGCCTTGCCCATTCCTTTTTTCCTGTAATGGGGCTGACAAGGTCTCTGCATATGACAGTTTCTGTTTCGCCCTCCATAAAGATTATACACGGGGGCAGGTTGCCTTAAGATAACCTGTGCATCCGCATATTACGCATGTCCTTGGTTGGCCACCATAAACAACTAAGGCTTTGAAGCCTTGAACAATAATATACCATGAGATATGCTCACGAAGATCAGTTCTATCATTTCGCACCATTGTCAACCTGAAATGTTTGCTGCCCGTCCATTTCTCACCAGTAACCAGTAAAACCGTGCCGCAAGGCGTTAACGCTTGTTAGATGAGATCGAACTCCAGTTCAAATAGGAGGTTGAATACGCGCACAGATCGCAACCCTAAACCATCATAGCTGATCACAATCGAGCTATATTCACTACTGGAATGAAGAAAGTTCGCGAAACCGACTGTTTTTGTCATGTTTCAACGTCTGACACTTAAACATACACCGCATTACCAAGGAAATCATATGCAAAAGCGTGAACGTCATCGTCTTGTAAACCTATCTTCTCGAACAACCAATCGTCGATTTCATAAACTTTCGGCCTGTCATATTCGAACGGAAACAAAAACTTCAACGTAGACTTCTTAATCTGAGCTTCCATAGCCGGATTGCTTCAGCGACACGGCCAATGACGTGCACCACTCGCTGCGAGCTCCGCACACGGCGGCGGCTAGGCCAGCACTGCATCCTACGGATGTCCAGTGAGCTTGTACTGAACAGTAGGAGGTCCTACTACGGTTGCCTGAGGTACGTAAGTCGCTACGTTCGCTTCTGACTGCGTGTCTCGCCATACAGAGCTTTATTTGGCAAGAAGTATCCCATATAGTCGCCTTACTTTCTGACATTCCGTACACAGATCATACATCGCCAGAAAAAATAGCTGATACCTAAATGGATCTCGCTCAGAGAAGAAATAATAAGTAAGTTCGTGGTTTTATCTTTCGTTATTCTTCTCAGACTTGGGACATTATAAACAAAGGCCTTTGCGGATAAGAAAAATACTATCTGCACGACAACTGCAAGTCCGTTACCTTATCCGCATCGGCAGGTTTTTTATCGACATCTGCATCGGCGGGTATTAAAATATAGTAAACCACTTTAGTCTGTTTGGTACGCTGAAATTCTGACGGTAGGCTTGACCCTGGTTTGAAATTTCGTCTTCTGAAGTCAGAGCTCTTGAAGCGCACTCCATAGTCTATCACGACCACATTTTAATACAACGTAGTCTTTCATATTACTGATTTGTTACTTAAGTTATAATTTTCTGTAATAGTTACTGAACTGGATCGTGTGAAATTTTCTGCTGAAATGAACTCGTGTTAGAAGTTGTTATTGCATGTTGAATATTTTTGTATGTTAGGTATTAATACGCTCATCAAATGTTCGTTAATTAATTGTGATGTTAAATCATGTTAACGTACTCCACTTCTAAAGGTATCTCGATCATAATAACCTACTCCATGAAAGTCATCATCGATCTTGTGGAACCCAGCTCGCACTTTTCTGATATGACATACTGAAAGCCATGGATCAAAGCATTCAGGTAGATGCAATATTTGATTTCCGATTAGCATTTGACTCTTAGCTATGTCTACGCTTATTATCGGTAGTGCGACCGTATCGGGTATCGAGCGAAATTTCATGATAGGGAGGACGCAACATATCATCTTGGATGGAGAGTCATATGCAGATGTAGAAGCAACTTCGGGTTTGCCCCAGGGAAGTGTGTTGGGATCGTTACTTTTCATACTGTACAGCCTATCAATGGTCTTTCGGACAATGTGAGTAGTAATCTCAAACAATTCGCGATAGTGTAGTTGTTAATAATGTAGTACTGTCTGAGAAAATCTGCACAAATATTCAGTTGGATATTGATACGATTTCAAATTGTACTAAGGTTTGCAACCTCCTTTAAGTGACCAGAAATGTAAAACTGTGCACGTCACAAACGTAAAAACATAGACTCCTATGACTACAATATCAACGAGTGAAAAGTATGATCAGTCAGGTATGAAATGGAACGATCACTTCCGCTCCCTCGTAGGTAAAGCAGGCGGCAGACTTCGGTTCACTAGTAGAATATAAGAAAAATTAAATAATCTAGACAGGAGATTGCTTACAAAACAAACGTGTTGTCCATCCTAGAATATTGGTGAGGTATGTGGGACCCGCACCACGTAGGACTAATTGGGAATATTGAACGTACACTGAGAAGGACAGTGGTTTGTTTGACCTATGGGAGAATGTCACGGCGATGCTGAAGAAATTGAACAGACAGGAGCTTGAAGATAGGCGCTCTAGCGTTAGCATTTGCGTATAGACAGGAGCTTGAAGATAGGCGCTCTAGCGTTAGCATTTGCGTATTCTTTATAAGAAATAGTAGTACATAATAATAGCGATGCCATCACTGTTGGTTGGTAATATTTACTGGCAAAATGCAACTTAACACTAGATTGCGTACTTACGGCTATCCTGTGTGGCCGTTTTTCAGTACGACTTGAAAAGAGAGAGATTATTAATTGATCACCGATGCGTCAGTTCTCGATTGTGTTCAGGACACGTACGGATTGATTACGCGAAGGAGTTTTCTTAATTGACCTTTTGACCCGGATTGCCTTCACCCAACCAGAACCTTCGATGAAAATACCTAAGGGACTTATTTGAATATTAAAATGGAAATGAAAGCAAATTAGTGGAATTTCGCAAGAAAAAGGTTAACAGATCGGAAGTTGAACACATTAGTGGTCTCCCAAATACAGTCGAGATACCGCGATAAAGAGCGAACCTGTAACAAAGCTCATGTACAATCTGAACATAATTTCTGGTTAGTGAAAGAAAAGAAGAAGAAGAAAATTACTGCATCGTAAAATATTAATATATTTTGAACAAAATGGCTTTAAACTTCTAAGACATTGACAAACATACAATGAATATATGACTTACTTCTGATATTTCTTTTGTACATGGCACAGCCGAATAATCGCTGCTTTATCAGTCCGTTCCTTCTTAAAATTAAATGTTCCTGCGTATGCGTCAGTATATTATATCTTCACCCGAGTTACCGAAACGTTTTTTCGTCGTTTCACATAGTTTTACACAAAATAAAAATACAACTTGTAGCAATGCTATGTAGTACGTCTTAACATGTCGGCGCGCAAAACTACAAGGGATAATAATGACTCTAGAATATTTCTTCTGTTTCGCAGCTTCTTGCTATCAAGCGCTGCGGCAATGATTTTAAATATCTGCGCCCAGCGGGTCATAGGGTTTATTTAAAGTGTTTAAACGCTGGACGCGCATCTTGGTACAGGCTCACATTATAAAAATATTTCGTCTCTTTACTCTCGGGCTGTGATACTTAGCATCTTTACAAACTACAGATCGTTGACTGACCTCTTCTCTTATGACAAATACCTCATATGCAAAATAACTGAATTCCAATAATATTACAACGCAAACTATCCCGAAACGACTTACAAAGTTTCAAGAATCCATTTTGAATGATTAATCCGGGAATATACTACAAGCCCCTACGTATTTCTCTCATAACGATCGTGAGGACAAGGTTAGATTAATCACAGCGTGCACAGAAGCGTTTAAACAATCATTTTTCCCATGGTCCGTATATGACTGGAATGGAGGGATAGAAGGAGGGTTAGGGCTTAACGACCCGTCGACGTCGAGGTATTAGGGACGGAGCACAACCTCGGATTATTTCAAGGACGGAGAAGGAAATCGGCCGTGCACTTCCAAAAGAACTATCTTGGAATTTGCCTAGGGTGATTTAGGGAAATCGCTGAAAATCTAAACCTGGATTGTCGGGCACGGTTTTGAACCGACGTGCTCTCTAAATACGAATCCAGTGTGCTGGCCACTGCGCCACTTCACTCAATGTGAATGGAACAGGAAGAAGCCCTAACAACTCGTACAACGAGAAATATCCTGGATCATGTTCATTCACAGTGGTTTGCAGAGTATGTATGTAGATGTAGTAAAGCCAAGGTTCCAATGGCTAGACTCAGGGCATGCCGTATTGGCTTCTCGAGCAAACTGTGGGCGATACGAAGTGACGTCATTCTGAATTCGGGAAGCGAGAACAATAGACTTTGATTGTTAATGCAAGTAAATTCCCAAGTCCCTCTGTTTAAATAAATAGAATGCAGCTGATTGTTAGCTGTTCTAGATGTTGGCCGTTCTGTAGTACTAAGAGCGAAAGTAGAAATCATCGTACTATTTCTGAATGCAGAAATGGATATAAAACTGTGGATATCGTTCATCATAGATTTCCGAAGGATGGAGTACAATATTGCAAGTGGATGTCACGCTGTAAAAGAGCTGCTCTGTTAATGTGAATAATGCAAGGATTCCTTCAGATCATTTCCTCGCCGAAGATTACGAACAGGACTTAAAAACTGAGCTTCTGGGTTTGTCTTTGAAAAGAAAATTAAAGGGTGACGTTCTAACGTCAAAAAAAATCCAAATTGGCATGGAGATACATTAGAGGTTGTCGCAAGTATCACCAGAGGCAACGTACAGGTAACTGCTAGATATTCATTCTCTTTAGAATGTATGTATTATCGGTTTTCGAATTATTCGCGCATCGTTTTTTCTATACCAATTACAAACGTTTCATTTCTACAACAACAATAATAATTTGTTAAGAATACTAGGCTGCGATCTGTGGTGATTAGGGATATAGGCATCATAATCCGTTATAGAGGCACACATAGATGATGATGATAATGTTTGGTTTGTGAAGTGCTCAGCTGCGCGTTGATCAGCGCCCGTACAAAGTCCCAGTTTGTACACAGTCCAATTTTTACACAATCCAATTTAGCCACTGTCACGCATGATGATAATGACGTTGAAGTGAAGGCTCACCTAGAAATAAGCGGTCAAGTTCGGCAGAATATACAAATGGCAGCACAGCTGTTTTCACGCCGTTGAGATCGAGCTATTACATACCTGCTAAGCAAAGAACAAGAAAGAAATTTAATTGAACTGATCAATAACACAGTTCATGTGTTAAACTCAAGGGTTCCTAAGACATCTCTTCGAAGAGGCTACGGCCTTAATTGTCAAAGACAGTAGTACACACTAAAACGCTTCCTTGAGGTTTGTTCTAACATACGTTGTGGAAAAAAGCAAGGCCTGCTGTCATTCCAGAAGGGTTTCACAATTTCAGTAAACTTTCTCTTTAGATCTTACAGCGGCATAAAGAACTTGGGAGCTTCAGACATCTTGACTTCCAGGATAAACAAAGACTGTTTGGAGAATTTTTTTTCTAAAATTCGTGGTCTGGGCCCATTTTACAACAACACAATTGCCACTGGCAATGACTGGGTCCCCGCAATCTCCAGAGATGGGTTAACTTATCCTGCAACTCACTGCATCAGTAAAAAAAAAGGAGTTTGAAATGATGTTTGGCGATTTTCGTGGGTGACGTGTAGTTAAGTGTGACGGAAGGATACAAAAGTTAATTTCTATAATAAAATCAGAGTTGCCGAATTGCATTACAAAGTGGTTTTCTCTACGTAAGGACAAGAAATTTCATTAAAATAAGGCATCTGAAGATAAAACTATAACGGAAAACATAGAAAAAAACTGCTGCAAAGAAAAGTCTTCGACGGTTTGCGTCGTCATATTCCTGAGCTACAGTAATACCTACGAACGCAGTAAGACGTTCTTGTTCTTAATATTACATATTATAACATATAAGTGTTTATTTCTTATCATTTTAGATTTAAGTAACGCTTAATAATGTTCGTCAGCACTTGGCAATACGGAATTCATGAGGCTGGGGGTAAACACTCGCGGTAGCACAGTATTCCCGATGACGCCATACGCTTTAGACAATAGCAGCGCTACTCTGGAGTCACCTACCTGATTGTACTCTAGTTGCCTTGGGCTAGACTCTCCTAGAACAGCCTTCATGTCACTGTGTGGCAACTTTCGGTGTTACGTAAGTGATTTCTGTTCATGTAAACGGAACCTAGATGTACAGTCGTGGACAAAACGAGCGAGACCCCTAGCCTTTTCGTTATGCTGATCCGCACAGCTTTAAAGTCTGCTACACAGCATAACAGGCAAGGCGACGAAGTGCTACCAACATACTATGCGCGGGCGTGAAATTGAAAAACTATCCGAACTTTACAATGAAATGAATACCCTTAGCTGCATACAGGCGTTAATATAAGTCAAAGGGGACGGTTGACTTATATTAACGCCTGTATGCAGCTAAGGGTATTCATTTCATTGTAATTTCATTCTAACGAGCTGCATGGTCACCGATGGTAAATGTTCTTTCGGACATATCAGATACCATCTTCATATGTGTGTGCTAACTTTGTCACACTGTTTTCAATCATGTGTGCATATTAAATGCTCATTGGTGTGTTAAACACAACTCGTAAATATAAGATATAAGTGAAAGAAGAAACGCTAATTAGTATGAACTGTACTAATAAAAATGAATTTCAGCTTATCCAGATAACATAACTGTTTTAGTAAGACAAAGTACCCCAGGTCGTTACGAATCAGCAAAATATTATGCTCATTCGGCCGCGAAACGGTCTGTGTCAACGTTCAGACGAGTCATACTGGATTACCGTTGCTGACCTACCATGAAAGTGTGCAACTTTAGCAATGCGTGAAGATTCATAACGAAATTCAATTAAAAATCATTCAGTGCCACACTTAAGTCAGTTCAATTATTGACACAAGCGGAAAAAGTAGGCAGTAACAAGTATGAAATTCTACAAGATTTTCATATTTACATCCACAGGGCGCCGGTACAGAATAAAGGCAGCAAAAATGTATTGGGGGCGCGAGAATTTCTTAAAATTTCTTTACTAATAGTCTATCTGCCTCGATCAAGATTAGAACCGAAAATAAACCAGACCTCCCTTGCAGTAGCAAACACCTTTCACTACGCTAGCAGACGAACCAGGAAAACAGCCCTCTATTATTACCCGAGACATGAATAAGCCGGCAATTTCGCAATGAAAATGCCAAAATGATCTTCAGTGTCCGTTGCATAGACCTTTCTGGACTCAAAAATGAATTTTCTACCTTTATGTCACTGCTTATGTGACAATCATTCGGGATGTTTATCGAAAGAACAAAATACTGTTATTAGCGAGTAAATTTAGTAGCTTGCCGGCGCGGGTTAGACATGCGTCGAACTGCGTCACATCGCGGACTGCGCGGCTGCTTGCGGCGTCAGTTCGAATCCTTCCCCGAGCATGGATGTGTGTTGTTAGGTTAGGTAGGTTTAAGTAGTTGTACGTCTAGGGGACTGATGACCTAAGCAGTTTGGTCGCATAGGTCTTAGAGCCATTTTTTGACCTTACGCGTAAGTTTTCTTTACATAAACGGCCGTATCTTAAGATTGCGTTGACATAGAAGCTCACTTTTTTACGCCACCAAGGGACAGTATACTGCAGGGAGTGCGATACATTTCCGCTTATTATGTCTACCTGTTCTCGAGGTAAACAGGTTTTAAGGATTGGGTAGACAGGTAAACGGTCAAGAAAGTGAGACTAGTAGGGTTTCATTTCTACCGATTTAGGTGACGAAATCCTAACAACGAAAATAGCTATGACAGTTACTGAAGACGAGGGCCGCATAAATAATTCTCCCTACCCTTATTTGAAATGTTCTAGTTGCAGTCGATACATCAGCATATTACTCGTACCTACCCTTTCGATCCAAAACACGTTTACAGGAATGCAAATAAAATCCATTTGCCTATACACGTGGTAATTCAGATCCCAGTATTAATGCACTTGCGTTTTAGAAGCGCGGGAATTCCCATTCCTAGCTAGCTTAATAAACACTTCGGCTAATGAACGTTTTCTGGCTGTGGCGAGTCTAATGGAGAATTCTAAACATTGTAGAATACGTTTGGCAGCTATGTAGCCGTTTATTTCCTGGGGTGGTGTAGAATTATCCTACTAAATTTACTCGCTAATAACAGTATTTTGTTCTTTCGATAAACATCCCAAATGATTATCACATAAGCGGTGACATAAAGGTAGAAAATTCATTTTTTGAGTCCAGAAAGCTCTATGCAACGGAAACCGAAGATCATTTTGGCATTTTCATTGCGAAATTGCCGGCTTATTCATGTCTGGGTAATAATAGAGGGCTGTTTTCCTGGTTCGTCTGCTAGCGTAGTGAAAGGTGTTTGCTACTGCAAGGGAGGTCTGGTTTATTTTCGGTTCTAATCTTGATCGAGGCAGATAGACTATCAGTAAAGAAATTTTAAGAAATTCTCGCGCCCCCAATACGTTTTATTGCTGCCTTTATTCTGTACCGGCGCCCTGTGGATGTAAATATGAAAATCTTGTAGAATTTCATACTTGTTACTGCCTACTTTTTCCGCTTGTGTCAATAATTGAACTGACTTAAGTGTGGCACTGAATGATTTTTAATTGAATTTCGTTATGAATCTTCATGCATTGCTAAATTTGCACACTTTCATTGTAGGTCAGCAACGGTAATCCAGTATGATTCGTCTGAACGTTGACACAGACCGTTTCGCGGCCGAATGCGCATAATATTTTGCTAATTCGTAACGACCTGGGGTACTTTGTCTTACTAAAACAGTTATGTTATCTGGATAAGCTGAAATTCATTTTTATTAGTACAGTTCATACTAATTAGCGTTTCTTCTTTCACTTATATCTTATATTTACGAGTTGTGTTTCATACACTAATCAGCATTAATATAGTCTTACATATGATTGAAAATAGTGTGACAAAGTTCGGATAGTTTTTCAATTTCACGCCTGCGCATAGTATGTTGGTAGCACTTCGTCGCCTTGCCTGTTATGCTGTGTAGCAGACTTTAAAGCTGTGCGGATCAGCATAACGAAACGGCGAGGGGTCTCGTTCGTTTTGTCCACGAGTGTACGTGTAACTGTGCGGAAAATCAAGATGATCTTCATCTCACCGTATTTAGCGCTGGCAGATGTCAAAACGCTTCTAAAGTCTCCAGGATACAGCACATTCGAGACATTTAAAAGACATTGAATCCCAAATGCGTAATAGTACGAACTTAAACAGTGATAATGATAACTGGAACTTCTTGGCCTATTAAATTGTGTGCTGGGCCGGGACTCGAAACAGGAACCTCTGTCTAAAGCGAGCATGTCCTCTACCGATTACGCTATCCAAGCTAGACTCACTACTCCTCTTTATACCTTTACTTCCGGCAGTACCTCTTCTCCCAATCCGCACAGAGTTTCAAATCAGTACACACTTCGCTGTATGGTGAACATTCACTCTGAAATAACATTCATTACGATACATCACTTGTAATTGAAAAACAGACAAAGATAGCGATATTGACACTGTCCTTTAACCGTTAAGCACAAAGTAATTATTATTATGGATATTTGGGTATTTGCAGATATTCCTGTGGATATCCGCATCCGCGTTGACCTGTAATTATGAAAGACCGAATTGCATGAGTGCAGTGCGTTGCCCACTCGGAGTGTGATATTCCGGTGGCTGGGTTTTGTGCAGACGGCTGGCGGTGAGCTGCGGGCAGGAGCGGCGTCAGCGCTGGATGTCGCTGAGTGGGCAGTCGAGACCTGCCGTCAGTGAGCTATGTGCCCAGAGCAAGGCGTCATTCGTCAGCAGCTAACTCCAGCTACACCAGCTGACCAGGTAAGCCGCGCGCCGACTGCTGCATTTCGTAGCGACAAGACCTCCTCACACTAGTACCCTAATGAAATAGCGGTACCTAACTCTAGGTCTGTATCTTCGCTTCCTTTTATCACTCGCTACGCCTAGGAAAACAGCACCACACTTAAATCTGAAAAAATTAATGGCTAATGTCAGGTTTTTTCCCGTTCTTGCGGCGCGACTTGTGAGTACTAGCTCTTGTATGTACCTTTTACGGAATTCAGTCCGCTCGGATGCAGATTTAGATGCGTTTCGGAAGCTTAGTTGATTTTTCTTTGCTATCGCGACCAGAGATAAATCTTAATTGTGGCGTCTTCGTGTGTCATAACCTCTGCGTTGAGCGTTAACTATGTTCGAGTAAATACGGCTTACAAGGAGACGTCACCAACTTTGGGATCGACTTTTTGAATCCATCTATACGGTTATGTATGGAAACATCCCAGGCATCACACACTGCAGCCATTCATCCTTGTGAGCCCTCATTTGCGACTAATCGACGGAAACAAAAAAAATTAGTGTTTTGCGTGACGCTCAGTAGCATTAAAAATGGGCTGTTACAGTGATTGGTTGCGTGATGTAATAGATATGGTAAGGGCTTCACGTGTAGGAGGTTACAGGTTCTAGTCTTGTAATGGACAACTTCTTTTGTTTTTAAAATCGAAATGACTTTGTTCATCACATCTTTTTAATTCTAATATCAACTTCTTCATTGGCTCTCATTTTTCTTCCTCTCATTATTTTTCCAGTTGAAACCTTTGTTCATGTGTTTTAATTAATTTTATGCATTTATTTCGATATAATTTATTTTGTTTTTATCATCCTATTTTTTCGTCCACGTTTTTGACTGTATTATATCTGTTTGTTATTTTGCTTGAATTTCGTTTTACCTATAAACCATTATTTCGTTTAAATCTTCATCTGTGTTTTCTTCCATAGTGTGATAGGAATTTAGGCTATGTTTTCCACGTTTCTGTGACAATTACGATGCAAAAAATTTCACTTCTTGTAACGCAAAATACATGTTTACACCACTGCACAGTCCATAGAAATAGATTATTCTGTCTTTTGTTTTTTAGCCAATAGATCACAATTGGATATTATAATATTATAATAGATAAATATAATTAGATTCCGAGTAAAAAAGAATGACATAAAGAAAAAACGATCAGGTGAAAAAGTTCATACGTTAATTACAATAATGTGACAAAGTAACACAAATAAAAAATTAGATTTAAACCAATTACTTGAATAAAAATAAAGATCAAAGTCATTTCGATAAATATTTTAAAATAAAAGATAATCGCACCTGCAGAAATTTTTGATGAATTTTCGGTTTCACACTTCAAAATAAACCAGCTCCAGGCTTTTTTTAAATAGATCGTTGAACTCTATGTGCTTGAATCAGACTAATGAGCTTTAGGTGGGAGCTTCAGCAGTGAGAGAAAAAGAAACAGAAAGTTATAAGGCAAAGACTCCCTTTTAATACAAGTGACAACAATAATTATAACAAACTAAAGACATTTATACCAGAGGAACAGCTTTAAAGAAAACTCTGTCTAGATGAGAATACGTGTGAAAGAGTCATTAAGAGAGTACATAACATAACAAATCTGGTTATGAAGCATGTTCACCTGGAAAGTTATGAGTACAGGTTGATTATAACCAAAGTTAAACTTTAAAACCGCTGTAGAAATAACACCACTGGTCAGAATGACGTCAGATTGCAACGGAATATTATCGGAGAAGGGGAAAAACGTGTGGCAGAAGAAAAATAAATAGTTACAAAATGTAGCAATAGAAGGCGCTGAAAGCATCATAATTTAATAGTGTTAGACTGTAAATGACAAATGAATCATACAACAACGCCCAAGCTGTACGTTTGACATTAAACAAACTGTACTACTCTGTTTACACAAGTGTACATGTGTGATACTGTTAGTTACGTAAGTCCATCCACCATGGCAAGGTCATATCACATCGGGTGGGAAAAATCAGTTTTAAATTGTACTGAGGCCAAAAAACGCATAAAAGCATCAATCACATTGGTTTTTAACTGTCCTGAGGCCAAAACCCGCATTAAAGGCATCAATCACATTGGTTTTTAACTGTCCTGAGGCCAAAAACCTCATAAAAAGCATCAATCATAATCAAATCGGATCATTAATTTCCGTGTGACTGTCGCAAAACATGTTCAATATGCTGTCCACCGTTTTCTGCAACAAGTTGAAATCGGGAAACACATGTTCCATAACTGATCTAAGTGTTTCCGGAGTCAAAGTTCAGAATGTGTTGCGCAGTGCGTGCCTTCAATGCAGTTATGTTTGCAATCGGAACACTGAACACAACATCTTTCAGATGGCCCCACAGCCAGAAGTCACATAGATTAAGATCAGGTGATCGGGACGACCAGGCTGTAGGGAAATGGTGGCTGATAATTCTAGCATTTTCGAAATGGCGCTTCAGCAGCTGCTTAGCTGGATTTTCAATGAGAGGAGGTGCGCCATCTTGCATAAAAATGATCCCATCCAACATCCGCGCTGTTGGAGAGCTGGAATGACGTGGTTGCGCAAAAGATACTAATATCGCTTACCAGAGACGGTACAGGTAACAGGACCGGAGCACCTGTCTCTTCGAAAAAGTATGGCCCTATGATAAATTATGCCATAAACCCGCACCACACAGTGACCTTTTCAGGATGAAGTGGTACTGGTTCACTTGCGTGTGGATTTGCCGTTGCCCATATTCGACAACTCTGTGTATTCACATATCCTGTTAGACGGAAGTGGGCTTCGTCTGTCCACAAAATCTTCCACGGCCAATCATTGTCCGCTTCCATGCGAGCAAGAAATTCTATAGCAAAGCTCTCTCTTGCTGGCAGGTCAACAGGAATCAACTCTTGCGCATGGGTAATTTTGAATGGATAGCAAAGAAGGATGGTTCAAATGGCTCTGAGCACTATGAGACTTAACATCTGAGGTCATCAGTCCCCTAGAACTTAGAACTATTTAAACCTAACTAACCTAAGAACATCACACACATCCATGACCGAGACAGGATTCGAACTTGCGACCGTAGCGGTCGAGCGGTTCCGGACTGAAGCGCCTAGAACCGCTCGGCCACAACGGTCGGCAAAGAAGGATGTTTCGTAGGATTTTACGCACCGTGTTCATGGGTATGCCCAATGTTCGAGCAATTCTCCGTGCATTACACGTTTGCACACCACCACTAGTCTCCTCCTGAATTGTTGTGGCCACTGCTTCCACTCACGACGAATCAATTCGTTTCCTCCCTCTACCAGACTGCACACCAAAAGAACCCGTCATTTCGAATTTCCGATCATTTTCTCCAGACCCACGGCAGTCATCGGACCAATGCCATTCTTCAAACCCTTCAGTATCCGGAACTTCTGCAGAGCGACGTGTGCCTATTCATCATTCTTGTAATACAGCTATACAAGCTGAGCGCAATCCTGCATTTCATTTACGTATTCTGACACGAACAGCGCTATCTGTAGATCAATTTTCACACTATTTTTTTTCTTGTGCCATACGTTTTCTCCATTCTCCGATAATATTCCGTTAGAGTTTGACGTCATTCTGACGAATGGTGTTATTTCTACAGCGTTTTGAAATTTTATCTTTAATTATAATCACCCTGTATACTACAAACAATTTACAATTTGGAAATCAATCGTCTGGTCTCAGTAATGGTAGACACAACAGTCGAAAATTTAGCGGTGAATTACTAGTTGTTACTTTTTCAACATAAAAATATTTTACATAGTAAGTGGAGTTTTAAGTCAATTTCGGAGTATCTTGCTGCATCCGTGTTCTAGATACGCCGACAGATAATTTTGGAATAAATGTCTATAGCTGTTTACTGATCTAAATCTTTGGTGTTGTGCCCATAAACAGGAGAGATACGAAATAGCGTCGTTAAGTTTTTGGTATATTACCACGAAGCCCGTCTGGCCTGAAAGCCACACCATCGTGTTGTGTTTCGGCCTCGGAAAACGTTTAAAGTCAGGCTCCAGGATGCAATTGACGGTCACGAATGCAGGTGTGGTCCGATAGATAAATCCAACACTACTCGGCATTGCGGATACTGATAATTTTTACTTATGGACCGTCTGACAGCAACTGAATAAAACACAATTTTAGTGTCATACGCGTTTCGCCTTTATTTTCTGCAAGGCATCATCAGTGGCCTGGAATATGTACATATGTTTGCTATTTAATTTACATTTTTGTCACTGTACCTATAGGTTATAAACACATCTGGTGGTTTGATTTCTTATTAAGTAGTAATGTTTTGAACTGTACTTACAGGTTGCGTGGACAATGTGTTACATATTACGCTCCTGTTGCATTTTTGGTGTTGTTCTTCTTCTTATGAAGACCAATTTGCGGTTTTTTTCCCCACAGCACTATGAACTGAACGCTTGTTTCAATGCAACGTTTTGGTTTCTGTTGCCGACTGTCAAATATTTTTGCCAAAGATCGAATGTTATTGCCAAACTTTCGAGTGTAATTATTGAAGTATCTGTGATCTGTTCGTGTATGCCTTTGTGTGTGTGTGTGTGTGTGTGTGTGTGTGTGTGTGTGTGTGTGTGTGTGTGTGCGTGTGCGCGCGCGCGTGTGTGATTGTGGGCTGTGTGTGTGTGTGTGTGTGTGTTTTGGCGTGATACATTTTTTTGTGGGCTCTGTGTGTGTGTGTGTGTGTGTGTGTGTGTGTGTGTGTGTGTGTCGAGAAGGTGAAGGGGGAAGAGTTTTTTTGTTTTATCTTATCATTTCCTTTATTAAGTGTAGTAGGGAGCCTATGCTGATGTGTGTTTGTTCATTTATCACATGTTTGTTTTCTGCTATGGCTTTCTGGACGTGGAAGTTTTCTTCCATTTGTATAAGATGTTTGTCATGGTTGCTTATTCTCATTATTTTCATTTCTTGTTTCATGTTTGTAGGACGATGGTTATGGTGTTTTAAATGTTCTGCAAATGTGGAGTGGTTTGTTTCATACTTCCAACATCTGATATGTTCTTTGTATCGTGTTTCAAAATTCCTGCATGTCATGCCTATGTATACTGCATCACAACTTTGACATTCAAGTTTATATATTCCTGATTGTTAGAATTTGTCCCTCTTGGTAGCTGGCTGGCTTAGGTGTGATTGGAGGGTTTGTCCAGGCTTATATTATTTTGAAGCCCTGTCTCTTTAGGATGTTTGAAACTCTGGTGTGTTAGTTTATGTGTGTAGGTCAGGGTGTACCATCTGGTTCTTTTCTGTGTGGTGTTGTCATTGTGTGTGTTTGTTGAGTGTTTTTGTAAGTTTTCAGCTTGTGAGTTCTCTTGTATTCTGGAAATGTTGTGTTTGTTTTGTATTTGTGTTTTTAATTTCTGATTGATCCTGTGTACCACACGTGTGTCATACCCGTTGTTCCTAGCTATTTGTGTGATTGTACTCATATCTTGTTCATAGATTGTCTTGTTGAGAGGGATTATGTTTAATCTATGTAACATGTGTCTTAGTGCTGCAAGTTTCTGGCTGTGGGGGTGATTGGATGTGGAATGTATTATTGTGTCTGTGGCTGTTGGTTTTGTAAAGATGTTAAATGAATGTTTGCCATTTTTTTTTATTGCAATGTCAAGAAAATTTATTTGATTTTCTTTTTCTTTTTCAAGTGTGAATTTTATGTTCTGATAAGCTTTGTTTATTTCCGAATGGAGTTCATCTATTTTTTTCACCTAGCTCATCTACCAGACAAATAATGTCATCCACGTATCTGTACTAATATATGATTTTGAAACTTTCATTAGTGGTTATCGTTTCAAATATCTGATTTTCTATATGACTGATGAAAATGTTTGTTAGTGGTCCTGATATTGGGGAACCCATGGGCAATCCATCACTTTGTAGATAATATTCTTTCTCAAACTGGAAGTAGTTTTGTTCAGTTCTTTGGCAAAAACATTTGACAGTCGGCAACAGAAACCAAAACGTTGCATTGAAACAAGCGTTCAGGTCATAGTGCTGTTGAATGTGAGAAAAAACCGCAGATTGGCATTCATAAGAAGAAGAACAACACCAAAATTGCAACAGGTGCGTAATATGTAAGAAATTGTCCACGCCGCCTGTAGGTACAGTTCAAAACATTACTACTTAATGAGAAACACCAACCACCAGTACTGTTTATAACCTATAGCCCCAGTGACAAAAATGTACATTAAATAGCAAACATATGTGCATATTCCAGGCCACTGATGATGCCTTGCAGAAAATAAAGGCGCAACGCGTATGGCACTAAAATTGTGTTTCATTCAGTTGCTGTCAGACGGTCCATGAGTAAAAATTATCAATATACTGTAATATTACACGCAACAGAGGAAGACAGAACTACAAAAGTTTAACTACTCGGCATATTTCCCAGACCGTTGACACGCTGGGACATTGAAGCGTTGCTCTCGTGTACCAGGCCTATTACACGTACTACAGTTTTTGATGTTTGCGAGACGTTTCTTCGTTGATATCGTATTGTTTATTAATTTATATCAAAGTGCGCTCACACCTGTTGGCAATATGGGATTGTTAACGTTGGACCACAACTGCCTCCTGTTCACAAAGGATAGTCGAAGCTCGTGCTTGGACACTGGAGGGCGTCTTAACATAGCGATGTAGAGTTTAGGAACTGATCTGAACTTGTAAGTGACAGTCTCTAGTACGTAGTTCCTGCTGAGGAAGTACTCTTTGATGAATGATAGCTGAAAAGGAATGTGCGCTATCATGACGGGTGCTTGTGCAGAATGGAGCTGACACATTGCAAGCAGTGCTGCTGGTGTTCCATCCGGGTTGCTGGCCTGTGTGGAAGCTGTGCGTTGAACTAGCAGTGCAGCACTTGCGCGAAAGATCAACAAGTCCGGGGCCCTCACGTGACCTATCTAACACACGGGTTGTTGCACGCACCTTAAAAATTACGTGCCTCCACAGAAGCAAGTAAGCTACCAGTGAAATTGATCTGCACATGAGCTTCGGCACACTTAAGAACTTGGCGAGGTACCAGGCCTCGGAGAGAAACAGGGTGTTGATAACTGTCACTTTTTCATGGAGATTTAGCCGGCGAGTTGAATGACTTCCGCAAAGGCCCTTAATGGAATTGAGGAGCCTTCTCCAATGCGTAGCTGCGTTAGCTTCAAGCAGTCCCAGGAGAACCAGCACTGTTTTACGGCTGTTGATCACTGCTCCAGAGGCGAGTTCGTACTGCTGGAGAGAGCAACGAATCGAGTCAGTGTCGGCAGTATGACCGATGAAAGCCCCAGCGTCATCTCCATGCGCTACACATTTGATAATAGAGAAGTGTATCTGTCAGTGACAGTCTCTAGTACACTCCACTACACGTCGAATGTGCTCCTACATCTCTATACACAGAGGCTGCATGGAAGATATTGCGACGTGTAACTGCACATGTTCGATAGGGGCTAAGGCGTTGTCCATAATTCATTTCATCCTCAATGCGAGACAGGTTGTGGCAATCCGTGTTCAGAATGTGTCGGAAATCTTGAATATGGCACGTATGCCGTATTTTCGGGACAAGCACAACTCGACCTTCATGAAATTTAGCAGGGACTTCAATACTCCGAATTATTTCATTGACCATGTCTGTAAATTTGTCTCCTAAGATATCCCAGAAGACCTGATAAAACACTCTTGGATGCCCAGCAGGCCCTAGAGACTTCCCTTTAGAGCCTGTTTGTAACACTGATTTCCTGTCTTATACCGACACCTCCGCTCCTAATTCCCGACGGTCAGAGTCCGAAATGTCGGATTGCAGGTCTTGTAACAGGCTATTCAGTGCAACGTCGTTGCCCTCAACATCCATGTATAAAGTCTTATAATAGGCCGTAATGTGTGCGACGATCTCTGATTTCTGTGAGAGATGATCACCAGTTGCGGTTATAATCGATGCTACGTGTTTTCTTAGCGCCCGTCTTTTTTCACATGCGAGGTGAAACGGTTCTTCGTCGTCAAGGGCACACAAGGGGTGACTTCGGACTAAGATTCTTTTCGCTCTTTCACTATGAATTTGAAGGCTATAGGATTTAATTCGATTTAAAAGTAGGCGAAGCTTGTCATGTAGTCCCACAGGTGCATTTAGAGCATCTTTGAGGCACTGCTGGTAAAATTCCAGCATTCGCCGTGTCCAGAGAGATACCTCCTATCGCATTGTGCGAGCATTCTGATATGCGGCTTAACATAAGCAGCCCACCACTTCAGTGTTGTGCTGTGGTTATTCACTTTCTGCAGGCAACGCAGCCACGTAGCTCGCACTTCCAGAGCGGAAACCTGTCGCCGCAAGATGTCTCGCACAGAGCTTCCAAAACCTGGGAGAGGAGCGGCACTGCCACTTTGCCTGTACACTACTGGCCATTAAAATTGCTACACCACGAAGATAACGTGCTACAGACACGAAATTTAACCGACAGGAAGAAGATGCTGTGATATGCAGATGATTAGCTTTTCAGAGCGTTCACACAAGGCTGGCGCCGGTGGCGACACCTACAACGTGCTGACATGAGGAAAGTTTTTAACTGATTTCTCATACACAAACAGCAGTTGACCGGCGTTGCCTGGTGAAACGTTGTTGTGATGCCTCGTGTAAGGAGGAGAAATGCGTACCATCACGTTTCCGACTTTGATACATCTACATTTATACTCCGCAAGCCACCCAACGGTGTGTGGCGGAGGGCACTTTACGTGCCACTGTCATTACCTCCCTTTCCTGTTCCAGTCGCGTATGGTTCGCGGGAAGAACGACTGTCTGAAAGCCTCCGTGCGCGCTCTAATCTCTCTAATTTTACATTCGTGATCTCCTCGGGAGGTATAAGTAGGGGGAAGCAATATATTCGATACCTCATCCAGAAACGCACCCTCTCGAAACCTGGCGAGCAAGCTACACCGCGATGCAGAGCGCCTCTCTTGCAGAGTCTGCCACTTGAGTTTGTTAAACATCTCCGTAACGCTATCACGGTTACCAAATAACCCTGTGACGAAACGCGCCGCTCTTCTTTGGATCTTCTCTATCTCCGCCGTCAACCCGATCTGGTACGGATCCCACACTGATGAGCAATACTCAAGTATAGGTCGAGCGAGTGTTTTGTAAGCCACCTCCTCTGTTGATGGACTACATTTTCTAAGGACTCTCCCAATGAATCTCAACCTGGTACCCGCCTTACCAACAATTAATTTTATATGATCATTCCACTTCAAATCGTTCCGCACGGATACTCCCAGATATTTTACAGAAGAAACTGCTACCAGCGTTTGTTCCGCTATCATATAATCATGCAATAAAGGATCCTTCTTTCTATGTATTCGCAATACATTACATTTGTCTATGTTAAGGGTCAGTTGCCACTCCCTGCACCAAGTGCCTATCCGCTGCAGATCTTCCTGCATTTCGCTACAATTTTCTAATGCTGCAACTTCTCTGTATACTACAGCATCATCCGCGAAAAGCCGCATGGAACTTCCGACACTATCTACTAGGTCATTTATATATATTGTGAAAAGCAATGCTCCCATAACACTCCCCTGTGGCACGCCAGAGGTTACTTAACGTCTGTAGACGTCTCTCCATTGATAACAACATGCTGTGTTCTGTTTGCTAAAAACTCTTCAATCCAGCCACACAGCTGGTCTGATATTCCGTAGGCTCTTACTTTGTTTATCAGGCGACAGTGCGGAACTGTATCGAACGCCTTCCGGAAGTTAAGAAAAATAGCATCTACCTGGGAGCCTGTATCTAATATTTTCTGGGTCTCATGAACAAATAAAGCGAGTTGGGTCTCACACGATCGCTGTTTCCGGAATCCATGTTGATTCCTACATAGTAGATTCTGGGTTTCCAAAAACGACAAGATACTCGAGCAAAAAACATGTTCTAAAATTCTACAACAGATCGACGTCAGAGATATAGGTCTATAGTTTTGCGCATCTACTCGACGACCCTTCTTGAAGACTGGGACTACCTGTGCTCTTTTCCAATCATTTGGAACCTTCCGTTCCTCTAGAGACTTGCGGTACACAGCTGTTAGAAGGGGGGCAAGTTCTTTCGCGTACTCTGCGTAGAACCGAATTGGTATCCCGTCAGGTCCAGTGGACTTTCCTCTGTTGAGTGATTCCAGTTGCTTTTCTATTCCTTGGACACTTATTTCGATAAAGGTCGGATTGTAGCCTATCGCGATTGCGGTTTATCGTATCGCGACATTGCTGCTCGCGTTGGTCGAGATCCAATGACTGTTAGCAGAATACGGAATCGGTGGATTCAGGAGGGTAATAGGAACGCCGTGCTGGACCCCAACGGCGGATGAATCCAGGTTCTGTTTACAGCATCATGATGGTCGCATCCGTGTTTGGCGACTTGGCTGTGAACGCACATTGGAAGCGTGTATTCGTCATCGCCATACTGGCGTATCACCCGTCGTGATGATATGGGGTGCCACTGGTTACTCGTCTCGGTCACCTCTTGTTCGCATTCACGGCACTTTGAACAGTGGACGTTACATTTCAGATGTGTTACGACCCGTGGCTCTACCCTCCAAATGGTTCAAATGGCTCTGAGCACGATGGGACTTAACTTCTGAGGTCATCAGTCCCCTAGAACATAGAACTACTTAAACCTGACTAACCTAAGGACATCACATACATCCATGCCCGAGGCAGGATTCGAACCTCCGACCGTAGCGATCGCGCGGCTCCAGACTGTAGCGCCTAGAACCGCTCGGCCACCCCGGGTGGCCTCTACCCTTCATTCGACTCCTGCGAAACAGTACATTTCAGCAGGATAATGCACGACCGGATGTTGCAGGTCCTGTACGGGCCTTTCTGGATACAGAAAATGTTCAATTGCTACCCTGGCCAGCACATCCTCCAGATCTCTCACTAATTGAAAACGTCTGGTCAATGGTGGCCGAGCAACTGGCTCATCACAATACGCCAGTCACTACTCTTGATGAACTGTGGTGTCGTGTTGAAGCTGCATGGGCAGCTGTACCTGTACACGCCATCCAAGCTGTGTTTGACTCAATGCCCAGGCGTATCAAGGCCGTTATTACGGCCAGACGTGGTTGTTCTGGGTACTGAATTCTCATGGTCTATCCACCCAAATTGCGTGAAAATGTAATCACATGTCAGTTCTAGTATAATATATTTGTCCAATGAATACCCGTTTATCATCTGAATTTCTTCTTGGTGTAGCAATTGTAATGACCAGTAGTGTGTGTCAGTAATAAAGTGGTAGTGCGACCTCCAGACCAGATGTGAGGAAACGCAGATCAGCCAATCGTAAGTAATTAGTTTTTCACAAAAATAATCGCGACGTGAACTGTTTAATAATCTAAAACTAACAAAACTGTATCGTTGTAGATCGCACTGATGATGCCTTAGAACAAGAAAAAGGCAAAACGCGTCTAGGATAAATAAAGTGGCAGCAGGAAAAGGCAGTTCTATGTACAAAGCAAGGAACGAAGCATTTTAGCTTGTCTGTGATCCATGGAGATACATATACACGGTCTGTTCTGCTAGAACCGCTATTGTATACAGATTTATATTGTGTAGTAGCTGGGTAAAAGAGAAGCCACGCGTCTTGCAGTTCTTTAGTGGCTATGAGATCCACGAGTTCTGGACATTTTATGGCCGTAGGACGTTGATCGGCAGTGGCTATCACACAACTGAAGTCACCACCGAGGACGATGGGACGGGTCGTAGCCAGAAGGTGAACGACTTCGTGATTAAAGAACGCAGCGCGTGCCAGTCTATTATCTGTGCCCGAGGGTGCGTAAACGTTGATAAATTTTACCCGCTGTATATCACTCGCTATCGCGTGCTCGTTTGGCAACATTTGAATATTGTCAGGTGCCAGCGAGTCTTTGTATAACACAGCGGTGCCACATTTGACATTGTTGTTGACTTTACAGATGACGTCATATCCGTTTACGTTGTTAAAAACGTCTGCAGTTACTTCCTGAAGTAAAATTATGTCATAATGACCACAATGCAGGAAGTCTGTAAATGATAATACTTTGTGCAACTCCGAAATACTGTTAACGTTTAGGGTTAGAACAGAGAAAGATTTTATCTGTTTATAATTGTGAGATGTTGTATTTTCACACCGTCACATCTCGTCACATGAAACACTGATTTGAGTAATGAAAGAGGCCAAGAGCCATTTATTTGCCAGTGTATAATATTGAACTACGCATTGTAATGATGTATTTTGACGATGTACAAGGAGAAATGAATCCTGCGCCACTGACGCGCCTAAGAAACTAAAGACTGATTCAGCGCGTATGTAGAAACATCGATATTAAAGACAGACTCTGAAGACATTTCTTTTATTACAAAAAAACAAGCGCGCAACCCATTGTCCACTGTCGGACGATATCACTCTCTTTTTATCTCCTGTATAATACGGACACACCATTACATAGGCGTCATTATATAAGATTTGTAATTTGTTTAAATCTACAGAGATATGCAGTTATTTCGTTGCATGTGAGACTATTATGTGTGAAAAACACAGAGTGGTTAATGAATGGACATTTCTACGTGATTTATAAACTTTTATGGACATAAGAAAACCACTCAGGTTCTGTCATTGTTATTGACGTGAGTGTTAACATGTTATATGTGCTTCAAATCCAAGCTCTTAATTGTAGTGTCAATTACTCTAAATTTGTGTTTGCTTTAGTTGTTGGACAACCTTAGTCATTTACTTTCTATGTGGCAAGGTTTTTTCACAGAGCCAACCGTGTCCGACGTGTCATTCTGTGGACAGAACAGTCGAGGCAGGCGTTAACATACTACTTTTATTTCCCCCCTTGTAATCTTCTTCAAACTCTGTTGTAAACTGGCCCTTAGGTACATTTTCAGAGCGAGTGACGTCCGGCAATTTCTTAGCAAACTTCACTTCTCAAATCGTAATCGCTCGCACAAAGCCTCGCTGTTCCACAATGGTACGCGGCACTTGCTAAACGGGAAAGGGAGCCACGCAAGTATATGTTGCTTCCCCTTCCCAATCTAATAATAATATTTCCTTACATCAGATGTGGGCCCCGAACAGGGACAAATTGTCAGGTATCGCCCTGATGTAAGGAAATATTATTATTATTATTAAGCATCAGAATTGACAGGCATTGCAAGCACAGAGAGAAGACAAACAAGGGACTGAAGAGAGAGGAGGATGCAATTCACATTGGCTTATCGCCGCATGTGCTTTGAAACGGAGAATTTGGGTTCCTATTCATACTGAAGTTATATTACGACTAATTAAAAGCCAGATTCAGAAACGTCATCTTCTAACCAACCTCTTAGCAGTTGGTGACCTGAGTTGGGGGGTCGTCGGTGACATCCATCCATACTTATGTCTGTACAACGTGCGGTGAGTCCACCTGCACAACGGTCTGCACGGCTGTCATCTCTCGGGACATGGGTCGTGGGGCGGGCACCGCGCACGTGTACTTCCTCTGATTTCCTTTTTATTGGCACGGGTGTCAATGCCTCAGTTACAAACAATTGTGTGCTCATTTCTTTCCCTTGTCTATTAAGAACTAGGGTGACGCACTACTGCGTCATGTCGGCGTTCCGCTTCTGTCTCGATAGAAAGAACTGAATCTACGGGGCCGACAGCAAAGGGGCATTGTTGCTCTGTTTCAGCATTCGCATTACCGCGCCCGCGTCAGTGTTTCCTACTGGAGCGCTTGCTCGGGGAACTGGCCTGCGGACGGACCACAATCTTTTTTGGAGGCTCGAGTCTCTAACAAAGCAACCGAACTGCGCCCACCGTCCGAATTTCACGAAACTCCGGATGTAATTACATCTCGATTACGCGTCTCTGGGTTGATACCAGCAACAACAATATCACTAGTTACGGTTTCGCGTTGTGACGCTGTATCACGCGGGGGAGCATTCGGCATTCTTTCGGGTATGACGCCTTTTACATGGGTTTCAGTAACTTCCATCGCATTGCCGTCTATCTCTATGGGTTTCTCCGGGTTTGCTGGCATTACAGGTGTCTCGCATGTGGCCTCTGCCACAGGGTGTCGCGTGGGCTGAGGTGGAACGACACCTAACGCTACCGATGCATACGAAATTTGCTGCGCCTGTGTACCACCCCCGCCAAGCGGGAGCTGCACAGGACGCCGTCTGTTCGGGCAGTTCTGACGAAAGTGATCCGTAGCGTTACTGTACGAACATGTCTAGGCTGCCCGTTTAAGGAGATAAACGCCCTGTATCCGCCTATGACAAGGAACGACGGGATGTGCTGTTTTAATTCAGTACGGACTCTTCGAACTTCGTTGTACACTTGTAGCCTGAAGCCACTACCCCATTTTTCGTTTGTCATCGAATACATTTTTTCATGTAGCATCAGATTGCGTCCTATCATCTGCGTTGGGACTTCAAACGGGAGACTGAACACACGGACGTGCCGTATTCCATAACCCATGTGAGATAAACCCACATCAGATACGCTTCGTCACGCTATTTAAATTTCCGTTTGTCACCGTTTTCATTTTCAGTCCTTTCGTACATGTTCGGGTCGTAAAATTTCATTAACAACCTCCGGCATGGTAAGCCCTTATCCCGTCATAGCATCACGCAGTCCGTCTACCTGTATGTAATACAAACTTTTTAACGCTTCTGAGCGTCACGCAAAATTGCAAAACTTTTTTTCGTCAATTACTCGCAAACGAGCGCCCACAAGTGTGAATGACGGCAGGTTGTGACACCTGGGATCTTAACTTACATCGTATAGACGGTTTCAAAAAGTCGATGCCAACGTTGGGGACCTCTCTTTATTAATTATTGTAAATCAGTAAGTCGGCCACTATATGAAATCTGGTTATTCACTAAATTACAACAATGATCACTGATTGTCAATCACGGAAGCAGAGAGAGACGGAAGAGGGCATTACACACTTAACGCTGTACGTTGTTTTCAAAACACAGTTGGTGTGGACTGCCACCATCTTAAATTTCCCAAAACGTTAGCAGGCTGCTGTTTAGGATTGTTTCTTGCTCGTTATTTCTATCACGTGCGCGCAACAACTGTTTTAAATACTGAATATTACAGTGTTTACATGAATAACCTAGTGTCAGGAAAGGAAATTTCGAACGTTTTTCTGCTCTTAAACGCATATTTACCCTAGTAATGCGACACATTTGACCTTGTTACCGGAACTTATTTTTTGTTGATATATTTCTACTAAGATGAAAAGGAAGTGAAGTCAAAAGCATGCTTTAATACTCCATTTAATTGCGCTTTTACTGTATTTGTGACGATAGCAAATGATGCTGGAACTCCAAAACTAATGCTCGTTTGCTTACTGATACCGCTTCTTGTTCATTACATTTTCAGCTTCCAACTCGCATGCGCAACGTTTTTAACGTTCACGTTTTCAAAAAAATAACACACGTGTTCTTTGCTAGCCCATAATCGTGTGCATAATGGAAGACGCAAGACGTGCTATCGTATCTTCTGCATGTCAACAAAGTGAACGATTGTTGGAATCTCAAAGAATCAGAACACCATAGAGGTGTACATTCATGCAGAACAGAGTTCTCGTTTTATTGGACTATCAGTGCTTTAGTTTCACTTTAGTTTACATCTCTTCTCACTTTGAAATCTTACCTACGATGCACCCTCTAGAGTGTGACCAATAATAGCAATTTACAGGGCGAAAAATCGATATAATTTTTTTAAGCTTGGTCCAGCATTCTGCAATACTATGAATATGATAAAAGGAATGGTCTCAGACGCTTAGACCAAGTAAAATGGATATTTTGCTTTAACATTTATATGTCACTTTTTTAGTTGTGGTGGCCAAACCTATGTAACATACAGCTCTACCTCTCCAACAGTATCCTATTTGCTAATTTTTCTGGAATATTTCTTACCAGTAACCCCGTCGGTTTTTCAGGAATAATAATCATAAGACAATTAGAACGTAACTCTATTTTGACCAGCTGCTTCACTTTAATTTTGAATTTCATTCAGACGTTTTCGAAGTATGTAAGTCTATACCATTCTTTGTGATATACCAATACTTTTAGTTACTTAGTTTCATGTTCTATCTATTATTTGCATGATAAATCGCAATGATGCGGAATGGATCATTTTATATTCAAATATTGTTTTTGTTAATATGCCTCCATGCTGATCGTTTATTAGATTTTTCTTTTTTAATTAAAGGCAGACAAATGTTAGTCTGTAATTTCTGCCCATCACCATTTACACATTACAATAAAAGATCATCTTCCACGGAATAGGAGGAGTTGTTAGAGAAAAATGTTTACAATTTAGTTTCAAATTTTACTTTGCTGTCTGTCAGACATTTCATATCACTGTGTAAGTGATCAAAACTTTTTGTTGAAGCATTGTGAACCCCTGTTTGTGCCACAGACAACCTTAATGTTGCGTAATGAATGTCATTTTTTTCTTCGGGTATCGTAATTATGTACATCATTGTTCCTGTTGAAATAGATTATCTACAACAAACTTCTTGAGAAAATAACTTTACTGTGAAGTGGATTGGTTGCTACTCACACGCTGGCAACAGGCAAGCACGATGAGAAGAGTGTTCACATAAGTTTTCGGTGAAAGCCTTCTTCAGAAAGGAAGCAAAGCACGCGCTTACACACACATCGCGCACACACACACATGCCTATATATAACTCACACACACATGACAACTGTCTCGGGCTGTTCTATCCAGAATCTTCTTTAAAGAGGGAGAAAATGTGAACAATGAATAATTGCTGGTGGGAGGAATTTATGGCATGAGATGCTGCAACGTCAAAATCGTGGTCCCCTAGCTGTGTGTTATGCAGGGACAAGACCGTTGATACAGTGTGGCTCGGATATCGAAGCGTTTGCAGTCTGTAAGGGAATGAAAAACACAGGAATGAATAAAAGTAAACAGTGCAAACATAATTCATGTATACGAAAGAAAATATTGCTTCAATGGCTCCACTTACGAATGAATGGGATTCATTTAAACTCAGAATTACAATCGTATCGAGTAATACACCCGTAAACGACTCAAGTTTGTATTTTTGATGAAACAGTTATGTCTCGACACTATCAAAGCACCAGGCACTGTTTCGGATACGACCAAAAAAATCGGTAGATATCCCCAACGGTCAAAACTGGGCATGGCCACGTCAGAGTGACATCATGGGGAAGTACCACCGCGTTGACCATGAAGGTGTAAATGCACTGAACTTAATGCTTTGGGCTGACGTCGGCTTCAAGTTTGTGACGTAATGATAACGTCTTACTTTTTTAACCTCCGTGATGTCAAGTCTCAAGTAGTCGTAATGTCTATAAAGCAGAAATAACTTTTAACAGCCGTGACTTGAATGCAATACTCTCTGACATCTGAGTGTTACTTTAAGTGAACTATGAATTATTCTTTGAATATACATTCCTTACGATCACTTTAGGAATGACAAAATTCTAAAACACTTTCCACAGTTCAAAAACTTCACATCTCTTTACATTCAGAACATAATCATATTGAGAGATAATTTTATACACATGTAGTACATAGTGACCAGAGATATTCTTGCACTATTACTTGAATTTCGTAATCAATGTGGACTTTAAATTAATATTTTCGAATTACGCTGGAATCCTCTTTATACATAATTTTCAAATAGCCTCAAATTTGTAGTTTCAGGATAAATCACAATACTGTACCAACACATATGGTTCACTTCAACACATCAAAAAGTTTTATTCCACAGAGTAAGTACAGACTTTTTCCACGTAATAACTTCAAATTATTATGTTTGTATACTGTAATCTATCGTGGCCGCTTATATGCGTCACACAGAACGTGATTCATACAGATATCAAGAGTAACTGAAGAGTTAAAATTTCAGAGTGGCTGCCACACGAGTTTCAACACTCCTTACGGCAACCAACATTAACTTGGCCGCCATTTCCACTATGGCCAGAACGTTAAAAGCCAATGGAAACATTGTAGAAATTAAATCCCAACAAAACATTGTAAAAGTGATTTGGGAAAAAATTATTTTATTGTCTTGTTAGTTACCATTTATATTATTTAATCACTTATAACAAATATATTTTTTTCTGTATTGTCGTCCATAAAGCATTGGTTTTTGAGGCTTTGATTGTGCTTTAAAACTATATTTCAGCGCCAATCACCGTCTCTATTAGCTAACCACAACACGTTTCGAAGTTTACTACGTAATCTTCAGGCGGTATCTGTTGAAATTGCACTGATTTACGTTCAGTTTGCGACCGACAAGAAGTTAACGCGAGTACAACATGTTTTGAACAGTCATGCACTTTCATCGGCACCGAAAAGTTTACCCATATTTCGATCAAAACTTTATTTGTTGCAGCCAGTATTCACAGAAATAGTAGATGTAACCTGTTTTCCGAGAAAGGTAAAGCTATTTCGAGTTAGTTAAAGGTAATTTCATGGGGGAGTGACAAAGAAGACGACGTCCTTGATTGCAGAAAAAAATGGCATACTTGAATTCAGTTTGTTTCAAACATGGCGGACGCACAGTCACTATGAAATTTAAACTCGTTGCATTACATACTAGAGTTTTTCCTCCCTTGTTAACGAATAGTGATCACAGTAATTAACTGCTTATTGTATCTTCTTTACCCCCACGGCTATCGACTCAGTGGCGAATACGTCCGGCGACGCCAGCTTCTCGTTAGGAGGCTACCAATTAGGTGCTGCGCCAGTCATATACTAGAACAAGGCGCGAGGTGGCGCTGTGGATAGTACACTGGATTCGCATTCGGGAGGACGACGGTTCAAACCCGCAACCGGCCACCCTGATTTAGGTATTACTTGATTTCCCTACATCGCTTTAGGCAAATGCCGGGATGATTCGTTTGAAAAGGTACGGTCGACTTCTTTCCCCGTCCTTCCCTAGTCCGATAGGACCGATGACATCGATGTTTGGTCCCCTCCCCCAAATCAACCAACCAGAAAAAATAAACACATTTTGTTATGTCATTCTAATATTTAAATTCGATTAACATGCATTCATAAATCGATATTGAAAAAAAGGGCACTTTGAGTTACCAGATATCGTTGCTGCGTTAAGACCAGACGACTAAATATTTTCTATCGCTGCGTGGTCATCATATCGCTTCATACCCAGTAGTATACAGCCCTCCGAGGAAAATATGTTCATACCCACAAGTCGGAAGACTTTAAGGGTCAAATACAAAACTCAACTTTTAAGCGGGTGCGTAAAGCTTTCTCGTTAATACCAGCGTATATATTACTGCTCGTGCTGGTAGGAATCGCACAACTGTTACGTGAACGTAGAATCTATGGGTTCAAGAAGGCCACTCACAAGGCCATGCAGTGCCTCAAAGGCTCCATACGACGAACGCTCGAGAAAATACTTATACTGCTAGCTAGCCTGTGCAAAGTCGTACAGCTACGTTACGCACCTCGGCTCAAGAAACGGGCCTATGTGCGAGTGGCCGAATGGACGGAATAACGATGTCCGGATTACCATAAGCCGAGAGCACGGCGACCATCGTTGCGGCTTCCCATTACACATCAGCCAAGTTCAGCGCGTCGACAGTGGTGCGCCAACGCCAACTATGGAAGAAGGACAGACAGCTGTCATACGACAGGACTTGCCCACCATCTAGCATCAGATCACGATAGAACGCTGTAGCAACGGAGGGCGCCTACCCGTTGGGAAAAATAAGCTCGTATTATCGTTCCCGTTTTCAAGGAGGGCCATTTTATGCTTACATCGTTGACTTCAATATACACTCCTGGAAATGGAAAAAGAACACATTGACACCGGTGTGTCAGACCCACCATACTTGCTCCGGACACTGCGAGAGGGCTGTACAAGCAATGATCACACGCACGGCACAGCGGACACACCAGGAACCGCGGTGTTGGCCGTCGAATGGCGCTAGCTGCGCAGCATTTGTGCACCGCCGCCGTCAGTGTCAGCCAGTTTGCCGTGGCATACGGAGCTCCATCGCAGTCTTTAACACTGGTAGCATGCCGCGACAGCGTGGACGTGAACCGTATGTGCAGTTGACGGACTTTGAGCGAGGGCGTATAGTGGGCATGCGGGAGGCCGGGTGGACGTACCGCCGAATTGCTCAACACGTGGGGCGTGAGGTCTCCACAGTACATCGATTTTGTCGCCAGTGGTCGGCGGAAGGTGCACGTGCCCGTCGACCTGGGACCGGACCGCAGCGACGCAAGGATGCACGCCAAGACCGTAGGATCCTACGCAGTGCCGTAGGGGACCGCACCGCCACTTCCCAGCAAATTAGGGACACTGTTGCTCCTGGGGTATCGGCGAGGACCATTCGCAACCGTCTCCATGAAGCTGGGCTACGGTCCTGCACACCGTTAGGCCGTCTTCCGCTCACGCCCCAACATCGTGCAGCCCGCCTCCAGTGGTGTCGCGACAGGCGTGAATGGAGGGACGAATGGAGACGTGTCGTCTTCAGCGATGAGAGTCGCTTCTGCCTTGGTGCCAATGATGGTCGTATGCGTGTTTGGCGCCGTGCAGGTGAGCGCCACAATCAGGACTGCATACGACCGAGGCACACAGGGCCAACACCCGGCATCATGGTGTGGGGAGCGATCTCCTACACTGGCCATACACCACTGGTGATCGTCGATGGGACACTGAATAGTGCACGGTACATCCAAACCGTCATCGAACCCATCGTTCTACCATTCCTAGACCGGCAAGGGAACTTGCTGTTCCAACAGGACAATGCACGTCCGCATGTATCCCGTGCCACCCAACGTGCTCTAGAAGGTGTAAGTCAACTACCCTGGCCAGCAAGATCTCCGGATCTGTCCCCCATTGAGCATGTTTGGGACTGGATGAAGCGTCGTCTCACGCGGTCTGCACGTCCAGCACGAACGCTGGTCCAACTGAGGCGCCAGGTGGAAATGGCATGGCAAGCCGTTCCACAGCACTACATCCAGCATCTCTACGATCGTCTCCATGGGAGAATAGCAGCCTGCATTGCTGCGAAAGGTGGATATACACTGTACTAGTGCCGACATTGTGCATGCTCTGTTGCCTGTGTCTATGTGCCTGTGGTTCTGTCAGTGTGATCATGTGATGTATCTGACCCCAGGAATGTGTCAATAAAGTTTCCCCTTCCTGGGACAATGAATTCACGGTGTTCTTATTTCAATTTCCAGGAGTGTATTTTAGAATTATGGAACCTGTTTTATGCTGACGAATTTTGACGTATTTAGAGAAAGAATGTGTTTTCCATAAAAATCAACTTGGAATCCGTGAATAGAGGACTTGTCAGTATCAGGGTGCTCTGTTTCATGAAATTTCTGGCAAACTGCCGCATGTCTGTAACTCACTGCCCTGAGATTTCAGCGTAGGGTCTTCTGTCCATATTCAGGTTTAAAATGGTGAAACAAGGCTTAACTCTTCTATCTAAGACCCCGCTGGCGCATGTGTAGTGAACCCAGTCGTTACTGTGCAAGTGCTGCTTAAGAGCATGCACACCTGTTACAAGTCTGTGTGCTGCTGCGAACGACATTCGTGGTGAAAATTCGCCTCATCGATGTTTTATCTATCGTTTTCATACAGTAAAATCGCTGAAACACATCGGCTACGCAGAGCACAAGGTTTTTTTTAATGGTTGCATTCCATGTAGTAGACCTGAAACCTCTGTCCCGATCGACAAGGGTCGCAGTCGTATTTCCATTGATTCATTTATAATGGAGATCCAGAAATTTGAGGTACAGGCCATAATTTCTGTTTCACTGTATTTCATCGCATGCCCACAGTGTAAACGAGTATGCCGCTGGTGTTTCACGATGCGCTCCTGAACAATGAGAGCCGTTTGCCCAGTATATAATTTGCCACACTCGCATGGAATCCAGTAAACGCCTGCCTTTCTCAGCTCTGAGTCGGCTTTGACCGTTCCCAGAAGCGCCAAGAGTTTTTATGGTGGAAGAAAGCTTATTTTAATCTTAAGTTTCCTTATTACTCTGTCCATTTTCGTGGAAATATTTCCTACATACAGGATGTCCCAAGAGCACTGAAGATAATTTGAAGCAATAATCTTCATATATGAGTAGACATGTACCCTATTCCAAATGGTTTCCGAAATAGATCAAACTTAATGTCCATTGTAATTAATGGAACTTAACGCTTTATATACAAATGGTCTGAATCATACGTAACAAACAGAATACAAAAAGCTCTTCTGAATAATTCAGGCAATGTTTGGAATGTAGAAAATTTTTGTGGCTGGAGAGAAATCACTAAAGGTGTCCCACAGTGTTCGATTTTGGGTTCACTCCTTTTCGTATGGTAGAAAGACATTCCAAGTAGAGAGGTTGAAAGCAAAGAGGTAGTTTGGTCTAGAATTACATGTGAAACAGGTTGGGTGGGTAAGACATTCACGTGCACTGTCTTGTTGGTAGATTACATTGTGCCGAAGAAAAACAAACTACACGTAGGGGTAGACTTCGTCCCCAAGGATAGATGCATACTCGTGTTGATCTATTGTGGCGCACCACATTTGCCTCGGCGTCGCTTACGGGGTAGCGCCATTTCACCACGCACGGTATCTTCAACCTCTGTGGCATGAGAGCAGTTCACAGGTTCAGCCGTTTCAGAAATACTTCCACCCATGGCCCGAAAGCCAATGCTCGTGACCTTTCGTACGTCAGAAACAACGCTCTGTTTCCACATTACAGCAACAACTGCACTGTTTTCCGCGTTCCCACAAAACATTTTATATACCCTCCACTGTTAGTGCTGCCACCCGCCGTCTGTGAGTGGTTATTGCACGTCGACGTCAAACATAGGCGGCGGTCACATTAATGTGACTGGAGCATGTAGGCCCACAAGTATATGAATTTATCTGACAGCCATATGGTAGTACCCCTTTGTTACGATGAGCCTTGATATTTTTCAACATATAAAATACCTCTTGCTACTACCGTAGCGCCGGCCTGTGTGGCCGAGCGGTTCTAGGCGCTTCAGTCTGGAACCGCGCGACCACTACTGTCGCAGGTTCGAATCCTGCCTCGGGCATGGATGTGTGTGATGTCCTAAGATTAGTTAGGTTTAAGTAGTTCTAAGTTCTAGGGGACTGATGACCTCAGATGCTTGGTCCCAAAGTGCTCAGAGCCATTTGAACCATTTTACTACCGTAGCTGTATTCATATCTATGAGTTACTTTCCTAGGAAGTGCAACGGTTTCTACTTCCACGAATTTCTCTTTGCACCTGTAGCAGTAAATCATGGTTTCAGTTACAAATAAACAAATACATAAAATGGGGAAATTCATAATACGTAAATTTCCGTCTTTGCTCGAAGCTTAAAAAAAGAGCCTATACCGAAGGATTGTGGCTTGCCCTCCTCGATGTTGACTGTGGCTACCTCCACGGCAGTTAACACAGTTTGCTATGTTCATTTCAGAGATATTTCTACTCTGTGGTAATAGCCATAGAAGTTTTTTGTTTGAGTAGTGTGAGATTGAATCTCAGGAATTTTAACTATCTCTTTCGCTATGAGTGCCCTGAATTGCTGAAGATATATAACTGTTTATTGTTATGGAAAAAGAGTGATCGGCAAAGTTATCTAACGCACCAAAGTATTTGGACGTACCAGCAGTGAAGTCACAAGAATCTTTCACGAGTCTGACTGCCAGGAAGGTAAGAGCTTTTCTTTTTTACTTGCGTGTCCACGTCCAGGGTGTCATCAATGCAATGTTTGGAATTTAATCCTTTCGCACAAATAATCGTGCAGCACCTTCTTGAGCGAAATATAATCTCCTAGCAAATTATCCTTTAGTCATATTTAACAAAAGTTTAATTAGAAATCCGATGGTGAAATTTATTTTAGTTTCGGTAGCATAATTTGCCTTCTTTAAGTTGAGTACACTTTCAAGGCTAACGTTTTTTATAAAGTCGTCAAACAGCTGTAATGGTATTCTGCTACAGAGATTCCAGATATTCTAAAACTTGTGGTATCATCTATCAATATTTTACCGAGGCTTCTTGAGCTGAGTGTTTATGTTCACTGTGTTCGGCTACATATAGCCATAATACTACATTGAACTTATAGAATTTAATGTCATGTATACCTTCAGTTTAAATTCTAATGAGACACTCTCATACGATAAAATCCGATTTTTTTTTTCGGTCGGAACTGTTTCTAAGCTCGATATGCCAACACTCTGAGGTGGATGCACCCTTGACGCTTGTCATTTAACTACATTTGGCACCAATCAAACATCTCATAAGTTAAACAGGAAATAGGGGATATCTTAAGATTCAAAATATAGTTTTTAATACACACTGCAGAGTGTTCATCATATTAAACAATCTATTCGGTTCCCGTCCTGGCCTCGATTTGTCACACTCCGACGTCCTTCTCGTAAACTTGGCTTGCTTCCCAAGGGACCACATTTTGTTCGAGGGAACACGTACTCTCTTCGTAGCCAGGAAACACGTTCCTGTGATGAACACTGAAACAGTCACTCTTTCGTTCTGGTCACTGTTAATCTTTCTCCAGGCACCTCACCTCCACTACTGCTTTTCTGATGACGTCGCGGTTGAGTTGAAGATAGTACTATCGCATTAAAATAGCAAACGGACAGAGGGTGGCAGTTCAAAGAAAAATATGGCCTGGATTTCTTACAGAGTCCCTGTTCAGTGATATCATAACTGCATTCACTTTAGGATAATAATCATCAACATCTGTACAGAGAAACACACCCTGACATATGTTGGAGGAATAATATGTTTCCTGACTCTTTTTGGAAACGCACAATGTCTTCCTTGTAACGTCTCCGACCACAGTTTTTTGAGCGTTCTATGACACTCTCGTGCAGACCAAACCCTAACAAACTGTGCAGCTGCTCTTTGAATCTTTTTTGTTTTTCCCATTAACCCAACTTGATAACTGTCCAGACCGAGAACTAGTATTTGAGGATTGGTCGAACGAGGACGTTGAAACTGTTTCTTTCGTTCGTAGCTTAAGCTTCCTTAGGGTTCCTCAAATAAATCTGAGTCAAATATCTGCCTTCATCAGGAGTAGAATCATTTGGCTTCTCCACCTTAAAATGTACCGAACAGAAACTTTTATTTTCTTGAAGGCTGCGGCTGATTCCAGCGACTGAACCGTATAGCATAGTAAACAGTATTGGATCTTTTTCTCTATTTACCAGCATTACATTACAATTCATTTGCTTCGATTCAAATTTTAATGTTTGAGGCAGGCGCTGATCAGCTGCAAGTCCCTCTGTGTTTTATAGTAAGTATTTAACGATATTAAAGTTCTGAGTAGGACTGGATAATCCCCAAACCCTTTTTTATGCAATCAAGCTACGTTACCCGCTCTCTCGTTGCCTGCAACAGATTAAATAAACACATCTTACATCGCTTGACAAAGAGAATATATTTAGAAATTCATGGTTTTCAAAGTTTATATAATAATAATAAAAAATAAAATCTAGGAGAAAAAATTATAAAATTAAAATATGATAAAAATACAGCTGTTGTTATTCTCTTGGTTTGATGTAGCTCTCCACACTACCCTGCCCTGACCAAGTATCTTCATCCCTGCATAACTACGCTAAGGACATCTATTAAAGCCTGCTTACTGTGTTATAGAGCCTCAGTATTCCTCTATAGTTTTCACCGTCTACCTTCCATTACGAAATTAATTATTTATTAACGCCCGAGGATGTGTTCTATCAATAGATTCCTTCTTTTGGTATGGACATGTCGAAAAGATCTTTTCTCCTCAATTCGATTCAGTACTTCTACAGTTGTTTATCCAATACACCCACTTAATCTTCAGCACTCTCCTGTCTCCTTTTTGCACTTTCTATCGTCACGTTTCACTTCAGTACAAGGCTACACACCAAAAACTACTACCGAAAAGACTTCCTGACGCAAATCTTCATGTCGCATGTTAACAGATCTGTGTTTTTCGGGAAAGCTTTCCTTGGCATTTCAAGACTGCGTTTTATATCCTCCTTACTTATGCCATCGTCAGTTATTTTGATGCCCAAACAGCAGTATAGCTCTGGCATTAATTTTAGTTAATTCATTTGCAATTCTAACTTCTTCAGCATCACCTGACGTGATTCGACTATACTCCTTTACCCTAGTTTTACTTTTGTTTAAATTCATCTGATAACCTCTTTTCAAGACATTTTCCATTCCGTTTCACTGCTCTTCCAAGTCCTTTGCTGTCTCTGACAGAATTATAGTGTTTTCAGCAAACATTAAAATTTTTACTTCTTGTGTCTTTAATTCCTTTTCCACTTTGCTCCTTGATTTCCTTTACTGCTGGCTCAATATGCAGATTGAATAAAATGAGGTATAAACTACAATCCTGTCTAAATCACTTATCAACTAATCAACTAATGCCTTTTCCATGTCATTCGGCTGTTATAACTGCAGTCTGATTTCTGTACAAGTTGTAGATAACCTTTCACTCACTGTTCTTGATAAATTCGGTGTTTCAAATGGAGTATTCCGGTAGCAATGGCAAAGTTTTTTTTTCTAGATCGACAAATACTATGTATGACTGGTTTTGTTTCTTCGAATTGTCTTCTAAGATAAGTAGTAAGTGTTCCTACATTTTTCCGGAAGCCAAATTTATTTTCCCCCTCGTTGCCTTCTGCCAATCGTTCCATCTATAGACGATTCCCATTACTTTTTGGAAACCTTGGCTAATTGAACCGATGATTCTGCAACACAATTGCTATCACTTGCTTTCTTTGGTATTGGGATTGTCAAATTCCTCTTGAAGTCTGAGGACATCTCACTTGTCTCACATATCCTTTGTAGGGATTGTCATTTACTCTAGATGTCTTGTTTCGGTTTAAGTCTTAATAGTGCTCTGTCGAATTCTCCTCGCGGTACCGCATTCCTCATCTCATTTTTGTCCATTTCTTCTTCCCTTTCCAAAATATTCTTTAAAAATGGAGATTATGGTTTAGCGTTCCATCAATAACAATGTCATTACAGACGAGTTCCTTGTATAAATTCCTCCCACCCGTCAGATTTACTATCTGAGCCCTTTACGTTCATACAGCAGGTACAAATGTTTCTTTAATTTTCCTACATTCGACATCTGTTTTCCTCATAGCCATGAATGTTTTACACCTTCTCATTTCTGTTGCAGAAATTCCTGCTTTGAAACTTTTTACTTTCTGTCAAGCTCTTTTTTTTCTACTTTCTTACTTTTTTTTCCTGTTCCGTTTCCTGTACTGTTATACTTTCTCCTTTTATTAGTTAAATTTAATATATCATGTTATACAAGGATTTGTGTTAGGCCTTGTCTTTTTTGACCGATTGTTCCTCTTGCAACAACCTTGTGACTGTCCTAATTAGGAACCTACAAACACAAATTCTTAACTCGACATTCTGCAAGTAAGTCACAGTAGTATTCATAGGGTATGAAAATGACAGATACTCTCTCGTAAAAATCCACCAAATACCACTTAGGTTACGTATTTCAAAACAAAATTGACACATGTTTGCGATAAAACGTTTGATGCCAATGTAAGAAATGTGTGAGACATCGTTCTCATCATTAGACTGTGTATACACATAGCAGGGAACGGGAAAGTCAGAGAGTGCTGCAAATTCACATTCACGCATAAGCACACTTTATCTCAGATACATGTACAACAACAGAATAGACATGAAACAATGCAAAATAAATACCATGTAAGCAATATTTTAGTGCAGAGTAATAAAATATGATTTTAAGGGCTTAAGGTTTTATTACGGACATAAAATACGTGAAAGATAATATTGCCTTTTGCATTAAAATTCGTTAGCCAGTGATAAAAAATGAACAAAACACATGATTGTTTGTCTTCATAAAAGTCAATTACTTTGGTTATATTTCTGTGGAATTAGAAGCAAATCTGTTAGCTGATTTCGCAGTTTAAATCACAGTATACCGAACAATGTGAATGTATCTACCTTTTTTGGCTCAGAAATACTTTTATCAGTTTGAAGCATACAGATTGTTGCCAGTGCGTTCTTCACCAAGAGGCCCTGCACATCAGTTGATATTGTATTTTACTTGGCATTTTGCATGTGATTAAATGCATACTTTGGCCAAAACAACATTCTTAGGAGCATGGGTTTGTAATTATCGTCAGCAGAGGAAGATTAGTTTGGAATAGATACTGAAAGTTAATGAACTCATTAGAATACCAAATATGTTACCTTCTACTGATTTTAACAACATGATTTTCTGAGTCGATTTGAGAAACCTGGCTTCATAAACTGAATGTACTTACCGCACAGTCTGTGGCGCATTACAAATCAAAATCCAGTACAAAGCAAACTGTTTCACCACACGATGTACCTTTTGCTGGTTCAAAGCGTTAGGCAGTAACTGGCAGTATTTTCTTGGCGTTTTGCAACAAATACCTCTTCCAAATTCAGGCTACTTCTAATCTATTTTACAATTACTACAGTTAGTTGCGTAAACGAGTGCGTCTCAAACGTTCCTGTACAACTGCCATGCTGCCATTTATATACCAGCACTTTCCAGACTCGTTCTTTCACTCTGACGGTCGACACTTCAGTATGCAAAAAGAATCCCGGGGGAAACTTCTGTTACTTTTAGCCAATGTACCTTCCCGAAGTACATACCAATGTCTTAAATTTATTGTTACTTAGCGAATTACCGACTTTATTGACCACAGCTCGTTCATAAAACGCTTAATTTAAATTTTCAGTAACGTATTTGGCGCCATACTACACGTTCTACTTGTTTGGTACGTTAATATTAACCAGTGTAATTGGAAATTTTTCGGACCAAACTGCTGAGGTATCGGTCCCTAAGATTACACATTACTTAAACTAACTTAGACTAAGGACAACACACACACCCATGTCCCAGGGAGGACTCGAACCTCCTACGGTAGTAGCCGCGCCCAGACCGCACGGCTACCGCGAACGGCGCCAGTGTAATATTTACAATTTAAAACAATAATACGAACAGAAATATGGGAGTTACTTCAAATATAAGATATCTCCACTCGATGTCTCTTTCCTCGTACGCAATCGCTGATGCACGGGAACAAAGGCGCGTGCACAAAAATTAGTAGTAAGAACGAACGTGCGCGTGGTTACCTCATTGTTCCAGCAGTCTGCTATGCATTCATTTCTTTGTTCTGCAGTTTGTGTCGCGTTTATTGTGATGAAAGGCGACAGAAAAAGAAAAAAAAGGCGAAAATGAGTAAAAAAGCATCTAAGTAGCAGAGGTACGAGAAAGGCTTAGTGACGGCGACTTTTTGTTCACAAATTTAGAAATAGGTCACAGTGAAGTTTAAGATTTTTTTGCTTGAGATAAAGCCTGAGGAAAAAGCTAGCAATAACATTTCGTTAGCTGGCAACCGACGACTTATGTGCCAGTTTGAGCTATTTATTTGGCATTTCAAAACCAAGCATTCCAGTGATTATTCCTCAAACTGAGAAACACTTAAGGGAAGTTCTTAGTCGTTTTGGGAAGGTTAATTGACTTTAAATACACCATCTGTATTTTATTTTATAAAAAAAGCTGTTTATACAACTTCAGTCATAAGAGATTATATACAGATTAACATCCTCGTACTCGACAAATTTGGTAATGCGATAGTCATCAGAATCCAATGGAACGGAGGTTGTGTTTTTCAGTTTTGTATTTTCATTTAAATTTCTAGTAGTTTGTTGAGGTCCTGAGGACCTCCACCTATCCCGTTCACAACATTCATCAGAAAAGTAAAACCATACACTGCGCCCAAAAAAAATATAGAATACAAGCTCAATGCTCGAATTTCGGAGTAATAAAAGAAATAACAGACAATATTTTTTTAGGTTTTCTGTTGCACTGGTTCATATTGTCGAATCTGTTCTAATTAATTACGTTACAATGACACTGTATACGAAACTGTCTCATCCAGAAATACTTAGATAGACACAGGAGTTTGAGAACCTGCATAAATTGGAGGAAATTAATCAGACTGTCATGCATAAATTTTATCTGCATATGAACATAGCACCAATACAGATACGTTGATCAGTTTTTACTCAAACACTCTTGCAGATTGTTTAGCACTTGTTTCGTAAACATATGCTCATAAAATAGCAGAAATTATCCGTATAGTGCAATACTTTATAACACGTGTCTCTATATTTTTCAACACATAAAGTGCCTCATACATTACATTAACATGACATTTACAATTATATTTTTGCTGTACATACTGGTCGATCTTTCACATATTTCTCTTTATATCCGTAGCAACATTATTGCACCACAGCTGTTACTAAAACTCAAACGTCGAGAAACGTACATAAAGCAAGGCGAAGACATGTAGCACTGAAGCCTCGCTGTTACCGCAACTTGTAGGCTAGCGGCGTCGTCCTCAAATCAGTTGACTAGTCCGGTTTGATGTTGAGAACATGCGCAGTAGACTATGCTCTCTCCATAGACATAACATACTCTCTGATTCTACCTGACAGGTAATATATGTGTACTGCGAATGTAATTCAGGTGTGTCTGGCTTGCCTAAGCAAGTGCATACAATGATATGACTAAACATAAAACCCGGTAGTTAATAGATGGTGTCATTACTGTGACATTACACTGTACTCCCTTCACCATTCCGCTGTCCGCCCCCGGTAGCTGAGTGGTCAGCGCGACAGACTGTCAATCCTAAGGGCCCGGGTTCGATTCCCGGCTGGGTCGGAGATTTTCTCCGGGACTGGGTGTTGTGTTGTCCTAATTATCATCATTTCATCCTCATCGACGCGCAAGTCGCCGAAGTGGCGTCAAATCCAAAGACTTGCACCTGACGAGTGGTCTACCCGACGGGAGGCCCTCGTCACACGACATTTCATTACCATTCCACTTCTATGAGTTGCCCATTCAGCTTCTGTAGCATCTCATGTTTCTCGTTGGGGATTCTGCATTCGCAGGAAACATTCGGTCAGGCTCTACTCTTTGCTCGCGCTACAACTTTTAAAGACTATGGAGTTTCATGTAGGTCGTGATCCATCGTATTTGTGATTAAAAAATAAAACTTTAGTCCAATAACTTTGTTTATCTGAAAGACGGTAAGTGCTTCGTCACATCTTGACATCTGGGTTAGGTAAAGAATTTACAGGCACTCGTTTCCAACATTCAGGTAACCGTAATAATGTATTTGCAATTACCTTTTGTTCTCCTTTGATGTAAACTATTTCAAAATAACAATCTTGAAGAGAAACTGTCCATTTAGCGAATCGTGTGTGGATCAGCGTATAACTCAAAAGACAACTTAAAAGACCTGTGATCTGTAAAGACCATAGTACGATACCCATATACGAGGGTTGTCCAGAAAGTAAGTTCCGATCGGTTGCGAAATGGAAACCACTGCGAAAAGCCGATAAAACTTTGCACAGATGTGTTGGGTAGTGTGTGGTGTCACCGCCAGACACCACACTTGCTAGGTGGTAGCCTTTAAATCGGCCGCGGACCGTTAGTATACGTCGGACCCGCGTGTCGCCATTATCAGTGATTGCAGACCGAGCGCCGCCACACGGCAGGTCTAGAGAGACTTCCTAGCACTCGCCCCAGTTGTACAACCTACTTTGCTAGCGATGGTTCACTGACAAAATACGCTCTCATTTGCCGAGACGATAGTTAGCATAGCCTTCAGCTACGTCATTTGCTACGACCTAGCAAGGCGCCATTACCAGTTACTATTGATACTGAGTCATGTACAGTCAAGAGCGACGCTCATCATTGATGGATTAAAGTTAAGTATTCCACCAGCTACGTCCGTTTTTTTCTAATTTCCTTGGCCTCTTCCACACCTCACGCCAGCCTGCGTGAGCTAAAACGCGTGCCTTTCGGCTTCCTCTAATATAGCGGTGTTGGCTCTCCTGCCAACCCACAAGGTAGTGTCTCTAGTATGCCCGTCGATCGTGTCGCGCCGCTCTTTTCAGTTTTGAGTGAATAGTGAGCATGTAAAGATGCGTAGGGAATAGCGTCTTCCGCCAAGTGTGAGGGCCTGGTTAGAGATTTCGCCTGTGTCGTGCAGCCCACATAACACAACAATGAAGACGCTCCTGCAGCGTTTCCGATGAGAAGTGTTTGATCAGCCACAATACAGTCCGTAATCGGCTCCCTCTAAGTCTCATCTCTACTCACAAGAACCGCTCACTATGAAGACAAAATTTTTCCACAGATAACGAACTGCAGACCAGTGCAGATAACTGGCCGAAAGCACAGGCGGCTGCTTTCTATGACGAGGATATTGGAAAGTTGATACAACACTAAGACAAAACTCGAAGTTGAAGCGGCGACTAGGTAGAGAAGTAGGTGGAAAGTGTACCTAACTGTTGCAAATAAAACGTTTCTGGTTTTCACTGTGGTTTCCATTTCGCGACCGATCGGAACTTACTTTCTGGACAACCCCTCGTAGATAGTAATGAAAGTGGCAGAATGCCCAAACAATTGTAAGTAATTCTAATTCAGTCGCTGAATAGCCCAGTTCATGTCTGTTTAAGACCTGACTAGCAAATCTTTCCATATTTTGAATCCCGTAGCAATTGACACGAATTCGGATTCCTTATTCATATCGGGATGATACAACATACTCGAATCCTCTTGATTTCAAAAGCTCGTTGCCATCCCTGTTTCCATTCCTCACACAGTATACCTCTTGGTTAACCATCTAAATTCTTCACTGTTTAATGACTGTGCATTCACATGCCATCGATGAAAATTACAGGGTCCAAGGAATGATTTGATTTGTTTCTTTTCGTAGAGTCTTGGATATTTTCTAATGGCACTGACTTTCCCTACATCAAACACAATTCATTCCACTGTTACTACATGTTTTGCATATTTCACTTAATTCCGTCAAAATTTAAATTTGGTCTCTCCAGAACTACAAAATGCACAGTACTTCTAAGTGTTCTTCCCGAGTCTCCACCGTGATTCGAAGATCATACGCATAAACATTAACTTTTTCCTGTAGATAGTCTCCTAAAAAAAGTGCTAATGCAGCAACGAAAACTCCTCCAGGCAAATTCATGCTACATGTTAGAACTCGAAATTGATCACTGTGACCCACAAATCTGAACACAGTATATTTTCTTAATTTTTCTCTAAAGCAAACTGTCAGTATAACATACGTAAATCAATGCTTGTCAAGTACATCGTATCATAATTTTTTTATTTGTTCTTCTAAGTTCTCTGGCCTAGTCTCTACTGGGAACAAAACTATGTTAAGTGCTCTTGCATCTAACGCAAGTCTGACAGCGATTGAAAATTTATGCACTTTTAACGATGGATTGTCTTATGGGCTTCTACTTTCTTCAATAATATTCTAATCCAACAACTGGCGGATTTACTTAGTTACAGTAGCTCATCTGGCGTGGCATAGAATCACATAAGTTGGCTTGTCAAAAGGTATGTGTTGTTTAACTTGAAGTTTATGTTCATACCATCAGATGACACTTGGGTTTGCCCTGAAAGCCTGCATAATGCAAGACAACGATTTTAAGCTCTTCTTCGTTTACTTAATCTAAGTAATCAGATTCTCAGACCTTGTTAACATTGGCTTTTGTGCCGCCTGCTTCGATTCATGATGTCGTTAGAATATCACTCTAACTTTCTCTGATTCGTATCCTCTTGGTCAACCAATTATCATGTCTATCAAATTCACTTCCATTTCTTCTCATTTTATTGGCATTTGCAGTTGACCTTCAGTAAAATCAATTCCTTCTCCAATGTACTGCAATCAATCGACCACTAGATTTCCACTACGAAAACATACGTGTATCAGCAATTTTGCACCAGTTTTAATTTAGACCTGTACTTGAATCTTCACTGGACTTCTTCTGTTACCTACTGCATCTAAGATCAAGACATTGCTCAAAGATAGCATCCGAACTTCTTTGTTCTTCTTCCATTGATTAAACCTTTCAAAGGAAATTGAACTCATCTCTGATCCACTATCTACTATTTCTTCTACGTTTGCTCCATTCTATTTAACGTTGATGGCAGCTTGGTTCAAACGATGTCCCTGATTCAAGTTGTCACAGTTTGGTTCGAATGTCTGTCGTTGTTGCTTCTTTTCCGTCCGGTTTCCTCTACCATATCCTCTTCTTGTTCTGTATTTGCATTTATTATTCCATGATTTTCATTTTTAAAAGTGTCTCCTGTCGTTTCTGTCTTGGTACTGCAAGTCTCGCATTCAGTTGCGCACACTGCGCCTCTCGCATTATTCTTTCCTCGCGGTCAGTGGCTGTCACATCTGCCAGTGTCGTCACATCTTTCTCTTGCGTCATCTGTTCCTCTAAAATAGGCTCACTGCCTGTTTCTGTAAAAAGCGCGTCAATCGTCTTCTGACTTATCCAAACACTCTAGATATGCGAGCAATGTTTCGATATCTTTGTCCGGTACAGTTACTAGCTTCTCTCTGGTTTCTACGAGAAGCCAGTTCTTCAAAATTTTCGAGATGTAGATCTGCGACATTACTTAATCCCAGTCTTCTTCAAATATTTTTAAAAATAGCATTGCCATAAACCCTGCTGCAGAGTAAATGATTCAGGATTCAGTACTATCTTTTTCATGTTTCTTGTAATGCCTTGGACTAGTATTTTTGAAGAAAAGCTTCGCGTCTTTAGCAATCCAAAACTTTGTGGCTGTCACTCCAGCTCTGGAGTAGTAAAGATTATATAAACACGTTTGGAGATATATCTTACCTTCTTGGTGCGAACGTCGTGAACTGCCGAAGCTTTAGCGCGTTATCGTCTGTTAAGAGGTTAGATTTCGTTCTACGACTGTTCGTTTCGGAGATTCGAACAATGTCGACTCCTGTCATGACTGTGAACTAATGAAATCGAATCCGTCCTATTGAAATGACGCATGATGGTCGCCCACCTAAAATACTTTCTGTGTAACTAGGTTGCTTTTTACTGTCCCATTCACTCTGCATTTTAGTTCGCCTAATTTGCTTTGCACGGACTGGGTGGTAATCTTCATTTGTCTCACAGAATTTGATATAGCATTCACTTTATAATCTACACCCAAACTCATGTTTTTCAATTTAGTTACCGTCACATGCGCATTGTCATTTACCTTGGCTTCAGATCTGTTGATCATGCTCTCGGGATTTGTATTCTTCAAACTTCTGATTTATAAATTCTCCTAGAAATTGATCTGTTTCAGTTTTGTATCAGTTAAATTCCTTGACTATAACCTTTTCTCGCTCAGCATCCAACATATATTTCATTTGTTAATCCTTTTCTTCTACCCATCTCATGAACCTGCCTACAGCTCTGCAGAAATATTGTCCACTTTCTGCAAAATGTCGTTAATTTTGATAATTTCTTCTAAAATACCATACCTTTAATTTTGCTACCTTCTTTTGAAATCCAGTTAGTTTAATTTTTACTATATTCTTCCGAAATTAACATTATTTTTGCCACTTCAGTAGACACTAACTCCATTTTCTCGAAAACACCATTAAGCTTTACAATTATATCAGCTTGTTTAGCAGCCATTTTTAAATATATTTCTCAAAGCATAGAATAAAACACAAATTTCTTGTTCTGAACACAATGAACTGATTATCCTTCACCGATCATGAAATTAAAATTTTCGTGCTGTTATGAAATGGTGTCTCTCTTCTACCATTTACTCTCAACGATCCTCAATGCTCATAACGTGACTGGTGTTAGCCATTAAACTCAAAGCTTCTACTCATTTATATTTTTGTACAAATGTCTTCTGAAAGTGCACTTCGGCATGCCCTAATGAGCAATATTAAACTTTTAACTTGAAGTTTGTGTGCATTCAGGCCTTCTCAAGTCCATATCTTCACAACTTCCTGTATGTATTATTCTGCTTTCGTGTAGTCGGTAGACATAGTGATCTCGTTTAGGACTGAATTTCATCAAACAGAAAAGTCAGTGCATTAGTTTTAAGTCGCAGTTGGTTTTTCCTTTATACTGCCCTGATGGTTTTGTGGTCTTCTCTCTCAGATTCATAGACTGCAGCAAACTCGCTACATGCAGGAGCGCAGTGGCCAGATTCTCATGTTCCTCGTTTTTGGGGCTCTGGATTCCCATTCTGCACGAAGGCAATCAGACTATGGTGGAAACTAATTAATGTATTACCTATTATCCCTTTGTTGTCACTTTCTTCTTGGCAAGATCCACCCGGCCGGGTTCTTTTCTTTGCTGGTCCTAAAACTTCAGGTTACAGAATTTCATTTAGATCATGATCCGTCGCACTTGTAATTAATAAATAAAACTTTTATACGGTAACCTTGTTTATTTCAAGGATGATAAGTGTATGTTCATAATAACGACAGTAATCTGTTGCCTAGTGCTAGTACACACAGATGCGCCCATATGTTACAACAATCAGGATGCCAGAAATCAATATACTAATCTGTGACAAACTTCATTTGTTCTAAAAAAAGGAAAGTGAAAATTTTTTTAGACATCGTTGAAAATTATTAATATCGCAGCTCTACTCATGTCTTTTCATCATTAGCACTGTGTAATTAAAAAAGTTTGCTGCCTGGAGATGTTACAATCATCTGTTTCCTATTTCGGTTAGTGGTTGCACAATGCTACCATTGAAACTCTCAAAAGCCTCTGAGTGTTTCAACTTATCAATGTCCCATCACCTTAATTTCCTACCTTTCTACGCTCCCCCACAAACACAACCTTCATTCATGGTTCTTGAACCAAGTGTCAGCAATTATTCAATTGTGCTTTGTGCAGAACTCTACCAGGCTGCTTCTCCATCATTCCTTTCAATCAGTTTATTTTCTGCTACTATTTTTCTTTTTCTTCATATCAAATTCTGGTACTCTACAAAAATTAAATTTTTCTTCTCCCTTATCTACTCGATAATTATTTTTATCTCGTTATAGTCTGAAGAATTTGTGGGATAATTTACTACCGTGGGGTGCTGTGGATTTGTATCTATCCTGGCTACTGTAATCCGTTCATTATGCTGTTCATAGTAGTTGACACTCATTCCTGTTTTCTTGTTCATTACGAGGCCTAATCTTGCATTACACCTATTTGATTTTGTGTTCTGTGTACAGCAGCACAATGGATGTATCCATGGGTTAAGGCGGCAAGGAGAACGATCTTTGGCAGGTTACATTTACTATTGTTACATGTGCTCAATACCAGTCGTGATGGTATGGGTATCAGGGACGCAATATGTTCACTTCTGGTACACACAGCTGGTGATTTGGACAGCAGGTGTTACATTTGTGAGATTTGATTCCCGACTGATGTGCCCCACATTCAAGATCTCCGTTACGTTATCCTTGAACAAGATAACACTGACCTAGCTCAAAAAAGATGGAGTTTGGTTGTTACCCTGGCCAACAGGTTCTCTAGATCTCTCACCCACTGGAAAGATCTGGTCATAGATTGCCAACAGACTGTCACGTCACTATTCACCAGCAGCTACTGTTGATGAATACCGGTTTAGAGTTGAAACGGCATGAAATGATGTACCCGTATTTGTCATCCAAGTTCAGTTCGACTTGATACCAAGTTCGGTTAGACCCACAGTTGTTGCCAGAGGTGGCAGAGCAGTATCCTACTAGTATATTTCACATCCTGTATGTTCCCAGATCAGTTACAAATAAATAATGTATTCTTTTTGCTATACTTGATATGCACAACGTGTAAAATTTCGTTATTTGCAATCGTATCTTGTGTTGTAATTTGAAAGACCAGTAGCGCATTTTGAGTGATCCCACTGTTTCTTTGTCAAAAAACTCGTCTCTGTTTTCTCATGGTTACTGAGGAAAGTAAAGATGTGTCCCAGACTTATTTCTCTTTTTTACCAACAGCCCGAATTAAAAGTTATGGCATTACTGTCATATCTCGTTAGGTGGTATTGTTTAATCGTCTGCCACTATTTCACGGTTATAATTTTGTGAGTTTTTTAAGAACATCATATTCGCTGACGACTGCAGAAATTATTTATTTAAAAACTGCAATTTCGGCCTTTGAACCATTTTCAAATGGTACTGCAAAACATTTTGCTTCCTCACATATTTCAGACTTTAAAATCCTCCAACACTTACGTATGTCATGTCGGAGGATTTTGAAGTCTGACATATGCTGAAACAAAATCTTTTCCAGTACCATTTGAAAATGGCCCAGAGACCGAAACTGCAATTGTGAAATAAATAATTGCAACACTCAACGGCGAATATGGTGTCCATTAAAAAATTTTAACATGACTGTGACCCACGACCATGAGAAGTTAATTATTTTGTAAGTGCTGGACCTGTGTGCTTTGACGAAAAGCTTTGCGTTTTCCGCTCTTGGACGGTGCACGACCGGTGTGGCCTCATGGTCCCATTGTTGGCAGAAGGCAGTTAGTGAATTTCGTTAGGAGAGGCTCTCCTCTCCAGGCGGAGGGGCAGTTTTCGAGGAAATGACGCTGCTGCTTGCTTCCTGTGTTGTGGACAGGGCCGGTGCCCTGAATTGGCCGCGCCGCCACAACCGCCCCTAGAGAATAATTGAGTTTGACATTTGTGCCTTTTCTGCACGAACGAAGGCCAAGACGCAGGGCATTGCCCGGTCATAGTGAGAGCGATGGTTGCTTTCACTCCATATTTTTAGTTATCCAGTAGAATTGCCACTGTGCTTGGTATAAAGGGCCCAAACAAAAGAGGAAAGTTTCTGCACTGATCCCTTGTTTTCTCATGAAATGAGCAACATTCTTGTCCATCATGTTGGCAGCAACGTTGAGTGGTCCTTTCCAACTAGAGGTTTCTAAAATTAGAAATTGGATGTGCAATGAATTTAGATACTGGGCATTTGTCTCCAGCTGTTGAGAAAGTTGTTTTACGGCTGCCACCTAGTGCTGATTGGTGCATGCAAGCTGATTTGGGAAAATGTAGATGTTGCAAACTTTGATAGCGTGATCTGCATTCTGAGCAGCTCGTTACTTGCTTTCTTTGCCATGCAACTTTTATTGCGTGGTTTGGTTGCAATTTGTGGCATCTTCTTGTATCATTAACTTTGGTTTCATAAGCTGCCCACATGGACAGATGTTGTTGGACTTTCTCCACACAGTCCTCCACACATTTTGGTACCTCCCCACGATATTAAGTCATTTTGTAATTATATTTGTGTTTTAGACAACTTTCCTCTTTGTTAAGTTTTCTGTGATTTAACTCAGGCCGGCCGATTTGGCCGAGCGGTTCTAGGCGCTTCAACCTGGAACCGCGCAACCGCTACGGTCGCAGGTTCGAATCCTGCCTCGGGCATGGATGTGTGTGGTGTCCTTAGGTTAGTTAAGTTTAAGTAGTTCTAAGTTCTAAGGGACTGATGATCTCAGATGTTAAGTACCATAGTGCTCAGAGCCATTTGAACCACTTTATCTCAATCGCAAAAGCAAATAAATAATTCCTTGTCTCAGTGTTAAATTACATTTCAAGATCTCTCAGTCTTTTAGTAGTTAGAAGACCCACGGATAACAAATACTGTGTATCAATTTCTTTTCCTCACTGCAGCGGTGTTTTCATTGTGTGCAGTGGACAAACTCAACGATGACTAATATTAAGAATGCAGAGGAAAGAACGAGCATTGCCTTCGCTCGCCTTGCATGATCAAAGATTTGTTTTATAACGAGCATTGTAGCTACGCTCTTTGAATCAGATCTGGGACTCAGATACTTACTGGCTTTTGAAACACTGACCATTGATGAAATCTTTTTGAAGAAGTCACTCTGAAATTTACGACGAAAGTTTGCAGACTGTTCGATGGAACATCAGCCAACTGTAGCACTTTCGCACTTCATTTCGTCGTATCTTCAGCGAGGAGAAATGGTTAGCTGTACATTTTCTCGTCACATTTATTTAATGTCCTTGTTCTTAATATTACATATCAATGCCAGAATGAGGACAGTTCCTTTGAAAAGGACACAGCTCATATTTTTCCTATCTGAGCTTATGCTTCGTGTTTAATGATCATCAGTGAGATATTAAATCCTTATCTTTCCCCGTAGCGAAACTTATTGCAAATCGTCAGCTCAAGTTATCACAATAGAATCAACAGTACTTATTCTAAAACAAGGAAACAATAGAGTCCAAAATTCGAATGAATGCAAGTTCTTCATCGATCCTGAATGGTTGTGTTCAGTCACAGCTTTCATTTCAGTATGTGAAACATATGACAGCAGTGTTTTGAATTTAACGCACCGTATGCTTTCATAATATCGCTCATTTGTCTCATCATATAAATAGTGCATGTTACTTCACTATTTGTAATACTAGTAGTAGTTGCTGATGCCTCAAGTTTTCTTGGCGTGACAGAGGGCTGATACTTTTCTTTCTCTTCCTTTTCCTAATACCAAATTCTAATACTCTATTGCAGTTAAATTTTCTTCTCCATTAACGTGCTCAATAACTATATGTTCATCTGCATCTGCATCTACATACTACTCAGCAATTCACACTTAAGTGGCTGGCAGAGGTTTCTTCGAACCACCTTGATATTATTTCTTTACTGTTCCTCTCTCCAAGATGAACATTTAAGTCTTTCAGTCCGTACTCTGGTTTCTCATATTTTATTACGATGATCATTTCTCCCTATAGAAGTTGGCGACAAAATAATATTTTCTCATTCAAAGGAGGAAGTTGATGATTGAAATTTCGTGAAAAGACCTCGCCGCAAACATTTAATGATAGCTACTCCAACTCGTTTATCATATTCGTGACATACTCTCACCTAATTCGCGATAACACAAAACGAGCTGTCCTTATTTGTACTTTTCCGATGTCTTTCGTCAATTCTATCTGGTAAGAACCCCATACAGCCTATCAGTACTCTGACACAGGACACAAGCCTGTTGCATCTTCTAAGTGTTCTACCAATAAATTCATTCTTTGGTTTTCCTTCCACGCAACATTATCTATGTGATGGTCCCACTTTTAGTTGTACTTTAAAGATATTTAGTTAAATTGACAGCCTTCAAATTTGAGTTATTTATAGCGTAACCGAAATTTAACGGATATCTTTTCGTACGCATGTGGATAACCTCACACTTGTCCTTATTCAGAAATAATTGCCTCTTTTCACACCATGCAGACATCATGTCTAAGACATGTTCAGCCGAGATGTTTCCATTTTATGCACAATATTTTTACGACCAACCCAGACGTCTTCTGCAATTGCTGAGGGTTGTACTGTTATGTGTATTCGGTGCCTGGACTCCAACCAGACTGTGGACTATTATACGTCTCGCACCGCTTATGGCTGAGTTCGACTGCTGCCGCACACTATACCCTTTGATCTACATCTACATCTACATGGGTACTCTGAAAATCTCATTTAAATGCCTGGAAGAGGGTTCGTCGAACCACCTTCACAATAATTTTCTGTTATTCTAATCTCTAACAGCGTGCGGAAAAAACGAACACCTATACCTTTCCGTGTGAGCGCTGATTTCCCTTATCTTGTTATTACGATTGTTTCTCCCCATGTAGATCGGCGTCAACAAAATATTTCTGCATTCGAAGGAGAAAGTTGGTGATTGAAATTTCGTGAGAAGATTCCACCGCAACGAAAAACGTTAGCAAATTTCTCTTATTCAGAAACGCTTTCCTTGCCATTGCCAGTCTACATTTTATATCCTCTCTACTTCGACCATCGTCAGTTATTTTGCTCCCCAAATAGCAAAACTCCTTTACTATTTTAAGTGTCTGAATTCCTAATCTAATTCCCTCATCATCACCCGACTTAATTCGACTACATTCCATTATCCTCGTTTTGCTTTTGTTGATGTTCATCTTATATCCTCCTTTCAAGATACTGTCCATTCCGTTCAACTACTCTTCCAAGTCCTTTGCTGTCTCTGACAGAATTACAATGTCATCGGCGAACCTCAAAGTTTTTATTTCTTCTCCATGGTTTTTAATGCCTGCTCCAAATTTTTCTTTTGTTTCCTTCAGAATGTGAAAGAGATTATTCCAGTCAATATTGTCAAAAGCTTTCTGTAAGTCTACAAATGCTAGAAACGTAGGTTTGCCTTTCATTAATCTATTTTATAAGATAAGTCGTAGGGTCAGTATTGCCTCACGTGTTCCAACATTTCTACGGAATCCAAACTGATCTTCCCCGAGGTCGGCTTCTACCAGTTTTTCGATTCGTCTGTAAAGAATTCGTGTTAGTATTTTGCAGCCATAGCTTATTAAACTGATAGTTCGGTAATTTTCACATCTGTCAACACCTGCATTCTTTGGGATTGGAATTAATATATTCTTCTTTAAGTCTGAGGGTATTTCGCCTGTCTCATACATCTTGCTCACCAGATGGTAGAGTTTCGTCAGGACTGGCTCTCCCAAGGCTGTCAGTAGTTCTAATGGAATGTTGTCTACTCCCGGGGCCTTGTTTCGATTCAGGTCTTTCAGTGCTCTGTCAAATTCTTCACGCAGTATCATATCTTCCATTTCATCTTCATCTACATCCTCTTCCATTTCCATAACATTGTCCTCAAGTACATCGCCTTGTATAGACCCTCTATATACTCCTTCCACCTTTCTGCTTTCCCTACTTTGCTTCGAACTGGGTTTCCATCGGAGCTCTTGATATTGATACAAGTGGTTCTCTTTTCTCCAAAGGTCTCTTTAATTTTCCTGTAGGCAGTATCTATCTTATCCCTAATGAGATAAGCCTCTACATCCTTACATTTGTCCTCTAGCCATCTCTGCTTAGCCATTTTGCACTTCCTGTCGATCTCATTTTTGAGACGTTTGTGTTCCTTTTTGCCTGCTTCATTTACTGCGTTTTTATATTTTCTCCTTTCACCAATTAAATTCAATATTTCTTCTGTTACCCAAGGATTTCTACTAGCCCTCGTCTTTTTACCTACTTGATCTTCTGCTGCCTTCACTACTTCATCCCTCATAGCTACCCATTCTTCTTCTACTGTATTTCTTTCCCATTCCTGTCAATTGTTCCCTTATGCTCTCCCTGAAACTCTGTACAACGTCTGGTTTAGTCAGTTTATCGATGTCCCATCTCCTTAAATTCCCACCTTTTTTGCTGTTTCTTCAGTTTTAATCTACAGTTCATAACCAATAGATTGTGGTCGAGTCCACATCTGCCCCAGGAAATGTCTTACAATTTAAAACCTGGTTCCTAAATTTCTGTCTTACCATTATATAATCTTTCTGATACCTTCTAGTACCTCCAGGCTTCTTCCATGTCTACAATCTTCTTTTATGATCCTTGAACTAAGTGTTAGCGATGACTAAGTTATGCTCTGTGCAAAATTCTACCAGGCGGCTTCCTCTTTCATTTCTTACCCCCAATCCATATTCACCTACTACATTTCCTTCTCTCCCTTTTCCTACTACCGAATTCCAGTCACCCATGACTATTAAATTTTCGTCTCCCTGCACTACCTGAATAATTTCTTTTATCTCATCATACACTTTGTCTATTTCTTCACCATCTTCAGAGCTAGTTGGCATATAAACTTGTACTACTGTAGTAGGCGTGGGCTTCGTTTCTATCTTGGCCACAATAATTGTCATAAATAGGGAGTGCAAATATCGTTCCCAAAACGGCACATAACACTACAAATTGTGGCACTAGTTGTAGTAACAGTAATCAAATAAATATTAACAGCAATAGTGTCCAAAAAAGTAATTAGAATAAAATAAACACTTGTTAAATTTAAAGAAAAACTTACTAGATGCAAGACATATAGTAGAGTATGGATATGTATTCAGAAGAGATAAGAAATAAACAGTATCGTAAAATACTTTTCTTTAAGGTGACAAACCGGTACAAGGGAGAGCCACAGAAGTAGCGGCAGCAGGAGTTTCGCTATGGTGGAGCAGCTGGCAGCGGCGCGGGGAGCGGCCGTCGTTCTGTCGCAGGGCCCGTCCCACGTGGGGCGCACGTGCTTGGCGCTGGCCGCCGCCGCGCTGCTCGCGACCGCAGCAGGACTGCTGGCCGCCCACTACTGCAGCTGGGAAACGCCGCAGCCAGTTCTGTCCTGACCACCTGCAATATGTACCTCACAAACAATAAATTCCATCTGTCTGTGTAATTACTGAAAATACGTGTATATCTAATACAATCCAGATCCTTCCTTACACAGGTGCACACCCAAGGTTCAGTTGTGGCAGGGGCACAGGTTTTTTACTGCGTCTCCTCACTCCCGCCCTAAAATATAATTTACCGTCACCCAAACTTAAAATGTGACACATACGCCTTCGATTTTAATAATAATGATAATCTACATAAATATAAACCAATTGCCGCATGTATGTAAGATCATGACCTAAGAACAGCTTGACCGATTTGATTGTTTTTTTTTCTGTTCGTTACTGTCAGAAAAAGGATCGTATGAAAGAAACTTTTTGGAATATGCAACGGAAAAGTCGGAAATTAAGATCAGTTGTAAAAGATCATCACTTGAGAATGGCTCGACCGAACTGGTTGTTTTTTTTTTTTTTAATTTTTTTAACTGTAGATGGTAATAGTACTTTTGGTACGAAAAAAGAAATAATAAATTTTTAAGTTCAGTTTGACAGTTTAGCTCTCACATGTTTTCTTAACAAAAAATCTCGGGAAAGGTTGTTACCGAAAATCTCGAAATGTTGTTGGCTGATTTACTTCAGATTTTTACACAATATTCTAACATTTGGACTACTACGCATATAAATATATATGTAATATACGAAGGTAATCCCAAAAGTAAGGTCTCCTTTTTTTTGTAAGTACATAGACCTGTTTGATTCTGCAATGGTTTAATCAGTTTACAGCTCGAATATTTAGCTATTTTTCGACATTTTCATCATTTCTGTCGATGCATTTTTGTTGACACTGTGGCAGTTTTCGTATGCCCATGTTATACCAGCTCGCCGCCATGCTGTTCAGAAAGTTATGAACCTCTTCTTTCACCTCGTCGTCGGAGCTGAATCGCTGGGACCACAATCAACGCTGACAGGTACTGTGAGACTGAAAAAAACTGGCAATTCAGAACAAGAGAAGAGGAGTGTTGAGCAAGGGCGCACACATTCTCCATGACAACGCTCGCCCACACATCGCTCGGCAAACCGTTGCTCTCCTGCAACAGTTTCAGTGGAACATAATCACCCACTCACCGTATAGTCCTGACTTGGCGCCCAGTGACTATCACCTGTTCCCTAGCTTAAAAGAACATTTGGCCGGAAAGCGATTCAGCTCCGACGACGACGTAAAAGAAGAGGTCCATAACTTTCTGAACAGCATGGCGGCGAGTTGGTATAACATGGGCATACAAAAACTGCCACAGCGTCTACAAAAACGTATCGACATAAATGGTGATTATGTTGAAAAATAGCTAAATGTTCAAGCTGTAAACTGATGTAAACCATTGTAGAAATAATCAGGTCTATGTACTTATAAAAAAGTAGGAGACCTTACTTTTGGTATTACCCTCGTGTAAAGGGAAACGTTCTTAACAAAAGTCTCGAAATGATCTTGACGGATTTGCTTCAAATTTTTACAAGATACTCTGCTGGTCATTCAGACGGAAATGGACAGAGAGAGGAGGTGGGAGAACATGGACAGAGAGAAGGAGAGGAGGTTATGCACAGTGAGGAACGGGGGACGAGATGTAAGGAGTTACTGAACAATGAGACGGTAATTGACATAAAGGGGGGAAGGAGGAGATGTATGAAGCTACTGAACATTAAGGCGGAAATAGATGGGGGATGAGGGGATGTACGAAGAGAGAGAGAGAGAATGAGAAGGTGGGCAGAGAGAGGGAGCGGCAAAGAATTTAGGATCTATATTCAATTCCTATACATTTTTAACACTTGCGAAGCATTGCCGGGTTCGCTCGTAAAATAAAAATCTTGAATTTGAATTGGTAATCTTGTTATCAAAAACAAAGAAGCAAGGATTTCATGCTCATATTCGTAGACTTCAAGAAGGCCTATGATTCCATAGATAGACCAACACTGTTCCAAATTTTGGAGGAGAAGAGATTCGATAGAAAATTCAGTGAACTGATTAAACAAGCCTTAAGCAACATAACATCAAGCTTTAAGAAACCTAAAAGATCAAAACGGGAGTCAGACGTGTAGACGGACTCTCCCCTTTGGTCTTTAACTGTGTCCTTGACAAGGCGATCACATAACAGCGACGTGAAATGAAAGCAGTGGGCAGAGTACAAATGGGATGCAAGAAAAGATGAATGTGGGTAGACTGCCTGGTTTTCTCAAATATTGTGATATTGTCTGAATCATTAGAAGAGATGACTAATCAGACCACGTTACTACAGAGACTAACGGTTAAAACAGGTCTTCAGATCTCTATCGAGAAGATGCAGTACATGATGAACATGAAGGTAACCGTTAGAGGGATGACAATAGAAGAAGGGCACATTCAGAAGATAGTCAGATTTGAATAGCTAGAAGAATGAACAGAAACAGTTCTGGGAAAAACAGGTACACGAATAAATAAAATGAATTTCGCACACAAAGTTAGCATGAAAGTCTACAATAATAAGAATACTTCGATCAAATAAAACTTCAGACAATATCAGTGATTCGTTCTGAAGCCTTATACGCTCCAGGATGTCTGAACCTCGTAAGATAAGGATTACTTAAGGAGCTAGAACTTGTAGGACGAAGGATTCTCAGGAGGATATTGGGACATCGAAGAACAGGAGATGGTCAACACAGAAGACGAGAGAACCGAGAGCTGTGTACACAGGGAGAGAGAGAATATTGGTCGTCACTATGAAAAGAAGAAGAGTGGTCCAAATGCGGCTGACACATGAGATAATATCTTTTTTTGTGAAGTACGCTGGATTCAATAGCTAAAAGTGGATCTTGAAGAAATGGGGATACAGGGAGCGGAGATTTTCAACAGCGTGACTTTTCAGATCAAACATTAAGTCACATGTTTCCAGGACAGAATTTCACCCGAGCGGTTTTGTGAATCCACCTTGAGAGCTACACTGGCCCGGTTTTCCAAGATCGAAGTTAGAGGGTCAACTAAAGCATTCAGCCGAATACTACACCTGGACATCCATACATATGTCTATGATCCATTATATGGTGGGTCCAACTGTATAGAGCTACCTATGGGTATAGCAGCAAGAAAGCATGCATTAATGTCAAAAATGAAAAGAATCAGGCTTGTTTTGCATGGTCAGTCCTGGCTTGCGAGAGAAATTATACAAATTACACACCACACATCACGACGTTCGTGTTATAACTTAAATGGTATCGGGTTCTCCGTCAAGATCCAGGAACTACCTAAATTTGGGGCGCAGAATACCGAAATACTGGTTCGTGTTTATGTCCTGAAGAAGAGAAACAAGACAGATGAACGAAAGGGCCCCCCACCATTTCTCAAAATTTTCCAGTGAGCGTAAGATGCATGTAAACATGCTCTTATTCTCCAGTCGAACGAAGTGGCCAAGCGGTTCTAGGCGCTACAGTCTGGAACCGCGTGACCGCTACGGTCACAGGTTCGAATCCTGCCTCGAGCATGGATGTGTGTGATGTTCTTAGGTTAGTTAGGTTTAAGTAGTTCTAAGTTCTAGGGGACTGATGACTTCAGAAGTTAAGTCCCATAGTGCTCAGAGCTATTTGAACCATTTCTTATTCTCCAATGAAAAAAGTAAAGAGAAAAGCAATTGAAATTATCTTTGGATCAAAGACAGTCCCGACTCCCTCCCTCCCAATTGGGGAACGATTCCCAATTGGGGAACGATCATTGTGTAAAGCATATTTGTTTACGATGTCCTAATTATTTTTCCTGAGACAAGTTATTAGCAGCACATCTAACACATCGAGCTTCCAAGGGCGATACACTTCATTATGCTTACTGAGGAAAACAAATTCATAAATTTTAAGAATTCTCACCGTTTTGGGCGATGTCCATTTGCAGCGTACCGCGAATTGAGTGCCTCCTCGCCCCTGTGATCCGCTGTGGAGGTGATCCCACACCTCACATACTACCTTCGCAGAAAAACATGTACCATATGTGGCAGTGTACCAAACTGTATAACAATATGATTCAAGATTTAACACTACAATTCTTATGTTGGGGATAATCCTGTGGTTTGGCTGCTCACTGAACTTCAAAAACTTTCATTGGGGAGGGGGGGGGGTTGATAAGCCTTACAGCAACAACGTTCCCATGACCAAATCGAAGGAGAATGAAGATTTGTACCTTACCATGGTTGACTGTACTAATGAGAGGTACCATTAAATAGAAAAGCAGACTCTCCTCCTACGATCACTGTCATCTTAAGGGGAAATTCTGTCTCGCACTTCGCAAGACATGCAATTTGAAGTATTGATTACCAAGGCACATACCCATTTTCTTTCATAATTTAAGCAGATACGACTTCCACTTTCATGTTGAGCACTAGGCTAATTTTGGGTGGAAGAAAAATCTGGCCAGTGTCCTAACTAAGAGCACCAAGAAATATATTTTGTTCTCCAAACGAATGACGCCAAGAATTACATTCCACTTTCCTCACTCGCTACATTTTATGCAGGCACCACTCCAGAAACTTGTTGAAACTCTGCCTGGGGAGGATATGCATATCACTCCAGCTGCATTTCCCGACAAGCAAAACTTCCAACTTGTGACTAGTTAGGGGGGCTTTCCCATATGAGTTCTGGATAGTATAGCAAAACTCAATGAAACCAGGCTAGTCAACATGCGGTATTGCATTCTCGAGCAATCTTACAAGCAATGCCATAATGGATGCAGAGTGTGAGCATGCTATGAATGTGTGGCAGCAATTCAGTATCTACACTTTAGGAAAGTATACACAGCGTTAAGTGGACACAGAAACGCACTTGCTTGCAGACGTTTATGAGAAGTTCCGGAGTTTATGCATGACCACATATTTTCTGGATCCTACCTGTGATTACACAGCACCTGGGTTTTTCTGGGATGTTATGCTAAAGAAAACAATGTGTAGTATCGAACTATTGATCAATGCTTGTTTCTTTGAGTGAGGGATCTGTGAGGGACTTTGACAATGTGAACCACAACATGTACCTGGATGTAAATAACTTACATAGGCATGCCAAGCAACCATCACAATGCTGATTGGAGAGTTACGATGGGTACCCAAAGACGAATTCTGCGGTTAGGTAGAAAAATCAAGGGGAGTATGGCGCGTCATTCTGATGTGGGGTATGTAGTGGAGGCAGAACTCTCATACGCTGTTAGTTTGCATGATGTGCACTCCAGTTTACTGCTGCGTCCACAGCAAGAAGTTCCGCAAGAAGCATTCACCCCAAAACTGATTCAACACTGGAGAATAAGCGGAGATACATTATTCACTGTCGTAATCTGCAGCAGTGTCTTAGATAGGGGATGGAGTTGGTTAGAATCACAGGGGCTATCTCCTCCATTCAGTCCTCTTGGTTGAAGGAGTATATTGATTTGAATATAACACTGAGGGACTCCACAACATGTGACTTTGAGAAATTTTTTTTTTAAATTAATGAATGATTCAATTTTCAGCAAAACAATGGAGAATTTGAGGGAACAGAGTGAAATTTTTATTAGAACCGAATGGGATGGGCGTTTGGCGGAAGGAAATGCATCCCCAGACAAGATTTTAAGAGGGTCAACATATTCAATGAAAACTTTGTTACTGTGGAGATGGCGAAGACTGCAGTAGATTTTACAAAGCCTATTTATGTGGGGATATGCATACTAGACTTATACAATCTCCACATGTACCGCTTTTATTATAAGTTTCCGAAATCTCATTTCGCAGATCCTAAATTATTTTATGTGGATAGAGATAGCTTCATCTGTTGGGTGAAGAGCTGCAATCAATATAAAGTAAATGAGGTACCATGGTAATTAATTCGACACGTCCTCATACATGGCCAATAGTCCTTATGGTATTGGTCCACAGAACAAGAAGGTTATTGGCCTTATGAAAGACGAGGCGAATGGATTGCCAATTGTGGAGTTTCTAGGTCTGCGATCAAAAATGTATGCATATCGCACATTGGAAATTGCCACCCACAGGCGGGCTAAGGGTGTGCGTCACATGGCATCGAGAGCCCTCTCTATTGAAGACTATTTTCAGTGCCTGTACAGCGGTATTTGCGGTGCTGTACCACAACTGTGGCATACAGTACGGCAAACTAATATTCAATCGAGAAGACAGGAGGTGTACACTGTGCTGCAGTGTAAAATCAGCCTGTTGCTTCACGACCAGAAAAGGATAACTTGTGATGATGAGATTGAAACTCTCCTGTACTCACACCATTCACTTTTAGTGAGACAAGGGGTGGGGGACTCTGAGTGAGAGGGAAAGAATGTGTGAGAGAAAGTGTGTGTGTGTGTGTGTGTGTGTGTGTGTGTGTGTGTGTGTGCAGAATAGTATGACCCTTTTATCATAGTGTAAGTAATTGTCTGTGTGTGTGTGTGTGTGTGTGTGTGTGTGTGTGTGTGTGGTATGTGTGTGTGTGTGTGTGTGTGTGTGTGTGTGTAAATAAAGTAAAATAGGCTTTAAAATGTAAAAAAAGCATAAACAAATATATGTCATCTAAATATTTATTTATTCATACACAGCGTATGTGTGTTGTGTACACACATGCGAATATATCTACTCACCATGTGCTTCATAGAAATATAAATAGTTTTTAGGTTTTACCTGCTGCTAGCTGTCCAGTACTAATTACTTTTTAGGTGTATACAGGTCACAGTCCATTAGAATTATTGTATAACCTTTGCTGTTGGGACTATGGAATTTAGTTGTAGTTAACAAAGTATCTCCACATTAGATTTAAGTGTAGATTTATTTAAAAAAAAATTAAATATGCGCATCCAGAGCCAATGGAAAAAACTGTAAAAATACTCTTGACCAGTGTTACTGTTGGGAGGCTTTTTTCCTAGTTTTTGGTAATAGCGTGTAAGTTAAAAGTATCTCTGCAATGAAATATCAGTCAAATTGTATCTCAAGAAATGAACTGTGCCTCAAGAACTGATCTGTACCTCAAGAACTGTATCTCGAAAATAAAAGTTCATCTGTGTGAATTGAATGAATGAAAAAATTCGTTACCACATGTATTTACAAAAAACCATATCCTCCTTCTCTTTTTGCAAATGATCCATCAAAATACATGAAATTTTGCATGCGAGGATTAAAGCATCTTGGTGTTGGATGACAATCCTAATTTCATCGTTTTGTTAAACGGGACTGGTGCATAAGGTTTATGCAAGAAGTATTCCTGGCATATAATACACTCGTCATATTCCACTGTGTCAGTTACATCAAACGACGTCATTGCGACACGACAGACGTACTGATATAAGAAACTCGTAGTTTGCACTTATTATCACCTAGCTGTTCTGTGGTTAAGTGCCGTACTGTGCGTTGTGCACTTTGGTTTTATACCTTATGCCCATTCTGTCGTCGTTAACATTATCATACTGCTGCGATCCGTGACTGGTTGAAGCTCGCTGCCGACGTTTCCGGTCCAGCAAGTTAAAGATCGTCGATTCTGCCACCAACAGGTCCCAGCTGGTTGAATGCCGACACCGCTTCTAGGTTTCTGCACGTTAGTCACTGCTGGTCCTCTTTAAATGTAGCCCTACAATGATTTCCTCGTCGCAAAAATCGACAAGTTGATTATCCTGGTCCACAGCTCCAGATAGTCCAAAACCTGAACTATTACTAAGGGAGTAAATAGCGTTGGTCTCAACGGTCTTATATCCTGTTCCCACTGATGGGAAGAATCCGTAAATTGTATGAATCATTCTGTTGCTGAGATAAGAGTTTGTTGCAGTGTCACACTCGACACGGATTGTACTGACAAGGAGTATATCCACTGGCTGGTCGGATCTGTAGAATTTACTAGCATCCTTCTTCAGAACCCGTGCTTGTGTGAATCCCAGTAACAGTCCTATTGATCCTTTCTGGTTCAAGTCAATCTTTGCACTCATTCTCTTTACTGCAGATATAAGTGTATTGATGTTTGCAGGTACCACAATCCCTTTTCCAGACCGTTTTAAAACTTCTTTTAAATCGTGAGTATTGTATGCACCAGGTTCTGTTTCCACAATTTCTTTTCCATCATTAATTTCCAGATGAAGTTTCGTTGCAACTCTTCTGGCGGCTGCAAGTCTCCAAATGAATCGAAATAGTGGACGTTATTTGTATTTTTCTTAACATACGCCACACATTTGGTTCCTAGTACCCCATCAACATCTAAACTCACAACTGCACATTTTCTGGATTTCCACGTCGTTCTCGGTAAAGTATCCCAGAATCTTGGAATGCTGACATTTTTCCTGACAAACTTGAGCAAATCTACATTTGTATGCAGGTTACCTGGCAGGATAGCTAACAGGCTCCTTTTTTTTATTTATGAAGAGACCTAGTTCTTTCTTGTATGGTTTCCGATGGCTGCTGCAGTTGTGTCTTCTTGCTTCCTCTAGCTGATCCTGTGAGTACTGTGCGTTCTTCACTGTTCTGGAAATAGCACCACCAACCAGTGAACCCATTGCTGAGATACCTGTGAGGACAGTAATGAGGAAGGGGGTAATTCCACCTGATGCCTAGTCCATCAGCAGAACGTTGAGAGTTTTAACACGTTCTTTATGCTTCATGACACTTTTAATTGCATACATCACTGTCAGGATATTGTTTTTCAAACACCCCTGCCCTGACTTCTTCATCGTTGCCGTCTTCCTCTTCTTCAGTGCATGACGTACAGCGTTCATAACTTGCTTGAAATTCACACCCAACCCCAACTTAATTTTACCATGCATGATTTTATCAACTACAAATGCTGCAATGCGCAGTCCTATACCAATGTCCTTTCTTGCACTTACTGCCTTGGCTTTATCAGCTAAAATTCGATCCATATGTAATGCAACGTTCCAAACGGGCCTCATCAAGCATGTTAATCCTCTTATCACCAGCAGTCAAACGTTTTTGAAGCTTTGTACCTGGCCCACGCTAATTATACCATGGAATGTGCAATTGGAAGGGAAGTCTGTCGAAAATACCACCCCCTCCTGTAATGCGTCCCCTATCACGTATATTATGCTACCGTGCTGACGGTGTTCTGTGCGACTCATCATACAGCAAATCATCAGCGTAAATCTAGCTATTTTGTGTTGCAGGAAAAACAAGCCAGTTAACTAGTGCTCTATTCCCTCGATGTCTTATGACATGCTCTATGACAAACACGTGTGGTTCTGAACTCTTCTGCATTTCCTCAGTGTAAAATTCAGTGCCACTATTATCCTTTAAGATGTAAGTTCTGCACTTTGGAAACTGTGAATATCTCACTCAACCAGTTTAGGAGGTATGACTTCTCAAATGTTGTCTTGTATTTTGAAATACATACCAAATTACCAACACAGAATTTCTGTTTATGTGGGCCCAGCATTTTAATATGACAGTACACCATATCCATGAGTCCATTATCACGAACATTGATTGATCTCATTTTTACTGTGCTATCTCTGGTTCTATCATAGTGTGCAATTATTTCTGGGAGGATATCTGTCCATTTTATAAGCCTTGAATATTAAAATGCATCCACATTTGACCTTTTATTGTTCTGTTCACACGTCCCACTACACTGGCCTTCAGTTAGGTGAATATTGAGTAGTGGTGTGTTCCATACCCCTGCATAATCAATTTAGAGGTTGTCTGGGCATCTATTCAATCCTGTCGTCAACAAATGCTTAAACACATTTGCGATATTTCCTCCCATTCTTGTCTTAACAGGTAAAGCCCAGGAAAATTTGGAGCATGTATAAATAACCATTAAAATATATTTCAATCCATTATTCTCATTCAATATTTCCTCATATCTATAAGATCAGCCTTGCATAAGTCATCCAAACTTTCAATCACAACATGACTATGAGGGTATGTTTTGCATACTGGTTTGTGCAGTTCTTGAACTACTGTCCCCATATTCATTGGATCATACCTCTCTCTCTAAGCCTCAATGAGACAACTTCATTCGAATGAACAATATTTCCCACAGTAGCTGATGCCATGAGCAGTCACAATATCTCTATTCTCTCATTGGAGTCGTCCCAGTATATATATTGAGGGGGCTGACTGCTGACTCTTTTATGATGAATGTCAATACCACGACCACTGCTATACCGAACATCTAATAATAATGGTTTTATAATGTCTCTATATTTTGCTCTGCATTTTTCCTGTTTTCCTGTGTACATCAGTCAGTCGCAGTATTTCACCATACTTCACCAGATCTTTAGGTGAAAATTTTACTGTTTTTGAGAGTTTTAGGAAAGTGAGTTTCAGTAGACTTGATGTTCTTTGAAATTCCCTGTCCCCAATTTGTATTATTTTTTCATTTAAAATTACAGGCTGCGTGCCCAACATATATGTTTTTCCACTGCTGACACCGAATGTTTTGTCTACCCTAGTGCCTCTGTGATGCTTAATGAAGCAGTAAATAGTATCGTCGTCGTCGTCGAGAGATTCATTAACTGGTTTAAATGTTCCTCGCAATGTTTGCTCTCGATTAAAATGTCCTAAAGTTAGCAACCATAACTTCTCTTGAACAGCCTTCCATGTAGCCATGACCTTATGCTTAGATGATGTCTTGCCACATACTAAGCGGGCTGCTTCACAGGCTGCACCTTACATACGCACAGCCTTGAGAGTTAAGTCATGTACTTTCTTTTCAGTTCCATCAGCCTTTACAGCTAAGTTGTCTACTTTGTTTCTCAGAATTATGTGGGTGTTCATCTCTAGTTCATAGCCCTAGCGCCTAATTCGTTGATCATTCTCAGAAGGGCCTGAGCATATGTCTCCGAGCTTCTTAACTTTACGTTCGAGAAACTGAAATATTCCATCTATGTACAGACGCATTCCCTGTCTATGCAGACCTGTCCTCTCGGGCTAAGTGGCTGACATGTATGCGAACTTGTCTATGGGGTGATGTATACTTCTCATTTTTTTCATAGATATATACAGAGAAACTCCTGTAAGTTTCGTCTATATCTACCGTCATTCACTTTTCTTTATTTATCAATAACAAGAAACCCGTACTTTGTGTAATTCCCGCAATCTGCACATATCTTTATAAAATCATTGAATGACATGTTCACTCCTACATGCACTTGATAAATCTGTTTTATATTCCAATTGTCTTGTGCGAAACCTATAATTAGATTTGCATTTTCCTTCATGAACTGTTATGGGATTCTGGAATGCGTCTGACTCAAATAAAATATGTCAATACTCCTATGGCGACAAAAACAGAAATATTGTAGAATTTATCTTGGTTTTACACAGCAACATCATCAAATAAGAACACTGTGTTTAGCTTCACTTTTTCTGATGTCGGAATTTGACTGCTTCGAGTGAATGTTGTGTATGTTGCACCATCTACACCCTGCAGTATCTTTTGCAATAGCTGATAATTGGGTTAAACATCATTTTTGAAAATACACGTACATGTTCAAACCGGACTCCATGTGTTAGTAGTGACATGAGAACATTTGTCTTACAGCAGTTGGATGGATCCACAATTGTCTCTCTTACATTATCAGGAAGGAGTATCCCATTTTCTTCTTTTTCTTCCTCTTCTGGTCTTCCTCTGCACTATCGCAGGAATAGTCACAACGAAGTCCTGGTGCTTCACCCACCCTGCCATGATGCCGACTATGTCAGGTTTCGATATGCAAAGGTTTTTTTTTTTTTTTGTCATCAGTCTACTGACTGGTTTGATGCGGCCCGCCACGAATTCCTTTCCTATGCTAACCTCTTCATCTCAGAGTAGCACTTGCAACCTACGTCCTCAATTATTTGCTTGACGTATTCCAATCTCTGTCTTCCTCTACAGTTTTTGCCCTCTACAGCTCCCTCTACTACCATGGAAGTCATTCCCTCATGTCTTAGCAGGTGACCTATCATCCTGTCCCTTCTCCTTATCAGTGTTTTCCACATATTCCTTTCCTCTCCGATTCTGCGTAGAACCTCCTCATTCCTTACCTTATCAGTCCACCTAATTTTCAACATTCGTCTATAGCACCACATCACAAATGCATCGATTCTCTTCTGTTCCGGTTCTCCCACACTCCATGTTTCACTACCATACAATGCTGTACTCCAGACATACATACTCAGAAATTTCTTCCGGTATTTGATATTAGTAGACTTCTCTTGCCCAGAAATGCCTTTTTTGCCATAGCGAGTCTGCATTTGATGTCCTCCTTGCTCCGTCCGTCATTGGTTATTTTACTGCCTAGGTAGCAGAATTCCTTAACTTCATTGACTTCGTGACCATCAATCCTGATGTTAAGTTTCTCGCTGTTCTCATTTCTACTACTTCTCATTACTTTCGTCTTTCTCCGATTTACTCTTAAACCATACTGTGTACTCAGTAGACTGTTCATTCCGTTCAGCAGATCATTTAATTCTTCACTTTCACTCAGGATAGCAATGTCATCAGCGAATCGTATCATTGATATCCTTTCACCTTGTATTTTAATTCCACTCCTGAACCTTTCTTTTATTTCCATCATTGCTTCCTCGATGTACAGATTGAAGAGTAGGGGCGAAAGGCTACAGCCTTGTCTTACACCCTTCGTGAGAGGGCAGAGACGGCGGGATTGCACGCAACAGATGGACAAAAATCCCTACTGACAGCTGCGGCGACGAACCCCCCCCCCCCTTTCCCCTTATATGGTGCCTCAGAACAGTGGAACTACTGAGTGTGTCAGTGAACAGTGATTATACGGTTCTTAGTCCAATGCATATACATGTGTTTCTGTCAGAGAAACTTTGACTCGTGTGTTTTGCAGGGGTTCGATTTATTGGTGTTTATTAGACTGACTCTTGTGTTTTGCAGGTGTTCTATTTATTGTTTTTTTTTAGACTTTGACTCTTGTATTTTGCAGGTGTTTTATTTATTGGTGTTTTTTTTTTTTTTAGATGTTGAGTATTGTACTTTCAGAGCTGTATTATTGATCAATGTTTCTTCTTGTGTGAAGTATTAAATTTGTGATATTTTGTTTCGTAAATTCATTCCTGTGGCATTGCTTCGTTTATCAGTCAGATAACTATTCATTCTCATAGGACTGTGATCGATTAGCCTTTGCATGGGGCATATTTATAGTGAGGAACCCCATAACAGTAACAATCACATAATTAATTGTAGTTTCAGTATAATGACACAGTGCTCATTGTTTGCTAACTAACTGAAATATAGTAGAGTGATTAAATTAGTGTCACAAAGTTATTTCAATTCTACAAATTATTAGTTTTATAAGATATAGAATTTTTTGTGATAACCACTTTGTAAAACATGTATCTTTTCTTCTATCACTTTTTTTTTGCTTTTGCGGGTTGTGCATTCTAATGTTCTGCTTTATAATACTGATGTTATTTTCATGTTCTTTTTAGTTGCTGTGCCACCTTTGCTATTTTCATAAATTTTACTTGTTAATAAACAGTCATAAATTTTCCTGTGATCAGTTGGCTCTTGCAATGAGCAAGTAGTGGTGAACTCCATAAGGGTAACAACCAGAAATTGTTTTCATATTAATGACACAGGAACCATTGTTTTTACTTGCTGACCGAATTAGGTCTACACTATCTTTTAAATAGGTGCCACAGATTGTTTTTTTTTTTCTTTGAAATTGGTAGATTCTAAAGATGCGTTGAAATTATTGTGTTTTAGCAAGTAGCTGGTGACCTTTTGCCTTTTCTTTACATTTTTTATTTAAGTTGGGTGTGAAAAGCCTGCTTGGGAATGTCCTAGCATGGCCAGAAAATTCCCTGCACAGTCTTTTCCCGGAGCGTTGGGGTTATGAAAGGTCTCTGTTGGATTCCTCTCATGTTAATTTCTTAAATCTGTTGTCATTTACGGCATAAATTCCTCTTCTAAATTTACTGTGGTGTTTCTGACTATCTGGGAGGAGACTGAGCAGTGAAACGTGTTACTTTTACACATAAACAAGAACGATCTGTCACACTACTACACTTTAAAACACAGTTTATATGTAATTCATGTCACACAGTCTCATATGGAACCTACATCTGCTTTCTTTTATATACTGTATATGATAAGATACTGTCATCCACCTTCCCTTCTGTGTGAGAGGATGAATGAGCAAATGTATTTTTAGTTGCATGCTGGATGGTAGCAGACAAGCCTGTCTACTAGAGAACAGTAGGACCAACGTCGGAACAGGTAGCTACGCTTTCTAAAAGCAAAGAGGTTTCTATCCTTAGTATGGTCCTGTCCATCCCTTGTCATGTTGGTACAGAAAGCTGCCTCTCTGGCCACTTCCGTTTGTATTAGTGAGCCACCCTCAGGAAAGGACCACGTCAGTCTGTCCGTGGCGAACGTCTGAAGTGGTAAGATCTCCGACTAAGCGCGTGTCTGCTAAGTCCATAGGACAATGGATTTCTTAAGTTCAGCCTAACTGAAAATTTAATCATCTTTATTTCAGGTTTAGCTCTAAAATATCTAATTTTATCTTAAATTGCAGCGCAGTGTAATTCGAGTGTGAAGTTCAGAATATATTCTGGTAGTTGCTTTGTCACTACTTTATGAGTAAAGTGGAACCACGTGTTGATCAGTAACTCTAACTAGCCTCATCAATCTTCAATGCGAATGTGCGTGAGATTATAACGTCTCGTCTTGACAATATTTTTCAATATAGCAACTTTTCTTTATGTTCAACCCACATGGGGTGTACTTTGTGAGACCAGTACCATGTGCTTATACGATTGTTTGACCCATCAGGTTAATAGTAAGACGATAGTAACCAGTTTGAGGTTTTTCTTTTGTAAATTGCTTTTCGATCTAATTTATTTTAATTATCAAAATTATTGTGAAGTTACACTCTTTGTGTAAACCAAGTTGACCACGTGAAGCATGTGGTGTAATCATCAAAGTAGCCCTCAGCTATTCTTTTCGGGAAGATTTCACAGAGAGTTAGTATGAATTTAGTATACCAGTGTGTGGTAATTACATGACGGACAGGATTGTGCTACGAACGTAACTTCTTTGGGTGAAAATTGAATCGGTTGGTTGTGGTTAATTTCCTCTTGCATATGTTTCAACATTCTTCGTGTGTTGTTTTATGAATGCAGTGTTGTATGCAGTCTCCCAATCTTGGCTCCATATTTGATGTGTTCCATAAGATTACAAACTCACATTTTCACAGTCCTAAATAAGGCACCAGGTTAGTGGTGGTGGTGGTGGTGGTTGTTGGGATGTTTAAGGGGGACTAAACAGCGAAGGTCATCAGTCCCCCTGGTTAGTTATGACTCACGTTTAATATGCTGAAATTTCAATGATCAATGTTAAAATAAATTTCCAAATAACAACTGACTTATTTCTTTTTATTTAAATTCTCTTATATATATATATATATATATATATATATATATATATATATATATATATATATATGTATATGTATATATCACCGGTTGTCGTATGACTATTAAAAGATTATAATTAATGTTAGTCTGGTTGGGAATTTGGTAAGCTAGACTGGATACCTGGTGAAACAGTTGCGCAGTAATGCAAGGTTAACTTCCCAGGACAGCTCACAGCTTTTAACCCACTTTTATGGTCTTGAACATCAGCACCGCTTTCAAAACAAATTAATGTAACAACGTTACATTAGGGACCCAAAGGGAATGGTGATGGACCTTAGGTACAGAAGAGACTGGAACAGCACATTACGTCCACATGCTAACACCTTTTTATTGGTCTTTTTCACTGACGCACATGTACATTACCATGAGGAGTGAGGTACACGTACACACGTGGTTTCCGTTTTCAATTACGGATTGGAATAGAGTGTGTCCCGTCATGTCAGGCCAATAGATATTCAATGTGGTGGCCACCATTTGCTGCACACAATTGCAATCTCTGGCGTAATGAATGTCGTACACGCTGCAGTACATCTGGTGTAATGTCGCCGTAGGCTGCCACAATACGTTGTTTCATATCCTCTGGGGTTGTAGGCACATCACGGTACACATTTTCCTTTAACGTACCACACAGAAAGAAGTCCAGAGGCGTAAGATCAGGAGAACGGGCTGGCCAATTTATGCGTCCTCCACGTCCTATGAAACGCCCATCGAACGTCCTGTCAAGGGTCAGCCTAGTGTTAATTGCGGAATGTGCAGGTGCACCATCATGCTGATACCACATATGTCGACGCATTTCCAGTGGGACATTTTTGAGCAATGTTGGCAGATCATTCTGTAGAAATGCGATGTATGTTGCAGCTGTTTGGGCCCCTGCAATGAAGTGAGGACCAATGAGGTGGTCGCCAATGATTCCGCACCCTACATTTAAAGTCCACGGTCGCTGTCGCTCTACCTGTCTGAGCCAGTGAGGATTGTCCATGGACCAGTAATGCATGTTCCGTAGATTCACTGCCCCGTGGTTTGTGAAACCCACTTCATCGGTAAACAGGTAGAACTGCAATGCATACTCTCATTGACAGAATGATTAAAGTCATCACCATGTAATTGCTGATGTAGCGACACATGAAACGGGTGAAAGCGGTGATGATGCAGTATGCGCATGACACTACTTTGACTCAGTCCACCGGCTCTCGCAATGTCCCGTGTATTCATGTGTGGGTTCATGGCAACAGCAGCTAACACACCAACTGCACCCGCTTCTCCTGTGACGGGCCTGTTACGGACCCATTTGCGTGCTACGACCATACCTGTTGCATATAGTTGGCGGTAGATGTTTTGCAATGTGTGGTACATTGGATGCTCTCTGTCCGGGTACCATTCTGCATACACCCTGCAGGCTTCAGCTGCATTTCGTCGACACTCGCCATAGATGAGTATCATCTCTGCCTTTTCAGAGTTCGAATACACCATCGTCACAGTTCCCACAACACTACACTATCACAGACATCTGGTAACATGGTGTACTACAGTTGGTCTGCGTGCGGAGACGAATGCAGAATAACAATAGCAGCAAGCGCTACATGCGGACACTGCGACAGCTAGACCAAACCACAACAGTGCACTACAGCCACACTCGTAAACACGGTCGTCATCGTAAACATGTCCCTGGAGATGCTGCTCGACGACCGTAGCCCGTGTTTGTTACAACACGCAATTGAACGTCTGAGGTTTCAAGAGTCAACTTTAGGTTACAATATCTCCGAATGTAATTAACATTTTACAATGCAACAAACGGCAGTGATTACGTATTTGTTTATATGTTCAGATGTGCTAACAAAACTAACGTGGTTCCATTTTAAAAAACGTAGGTTTGTGTTAAAAAACATACTTCTGTGCATTTTTGTATGGTTTGTATTAAACAATTACACTAGCCCCTCTCCTCACGTTCGGTCTGTGGAATCGGTTCGTCAGTACTTGATGTGGTTTACGAAATATATCCAGTGGTGACGTTAGGTGACTCACCCTGTATATATATACACTCCTGGAAATTGAAATAAGAACACCATGAATTCATTGTCCCAGGAAGGGGAAACTTTATTGACACATTCCTGGGGTCAGATACATCACATGATCACACTGACAGAACCACAGGCACATAGACACAGGCAACAGAGCATGCACAATGTCGGCACTAGTACAGTGTATATCCACCTTTCGCAGCAATGCAGGCTGCTATTCTCCCATGGAGACGATCGTAGAGATGCTGGATGTAGTCCTGTGGAATGGCTTGCCATGCCATTTCCACCTGGCGCCTCAGTTGGACCAGCGTTCATGCTGGACGTGCAGACCGCGTGAGACGACGCTTCATCCAGTCCCAAACATGCTCAATGGGGGAGAGATCCGGAGATCTTGCTGGCCAGGGTAGTTGACTTACACCTTCTAGAGCACGTTGGGTGGCACGGTATACATGCGGACGTGCATTGTCCTGTTGGAACAGCAAGTTCCCTTGCCGGTCTAGGAATGGTAGAACGATGGGTTCGATGACGGTTTGGATGTACCGTGCACTATTCAGTGTCCCCTCGACGATCACCAGTGGTGTACGGCAAGTGTAGGAGATCGCTCCCCACACCATGATGCCGGGTGTTGGCCCTGTGTGCCTCGGTCGTATGCAGTCCTGATTGTGGCGCTCACCTGCACGGCGCCAAACACGCATACGACCATCATTGGCACCAAGGCAGAAGCGACTCTCATCGCTGAAGACGACACGTCTCCATTCGTCCCTCCATTCACGCCTGCCGCGACACCACTGGAGGCGAGCTGCACGATGTTGGGGCGTGAGCGGAAGACGGCCTAACGGTGTGCGGGACCATAGCCCAGCTTCATGGAGACGGTTGCGAATGGTCCTCGCCGATACCCCAGGAGCAACAGTGTCCCTAATTTGCTGGGAAGTGGCGGTGCGGTCCCCTACGGCACTGCGTAGGATCCTACGGTCTTGGCGTGCATCCGTGCGTCGCTGCGGTCCGGTCCCAGGTCGACGGGCACGTGCACCTTCCGCCGACCACTGGTGACAACATCGATGTACTGTGGAGACCTCACGCCCCACATGTTGAGCAATTCGGCGGTACGTCCACCCGGCCTCCCGCATGCCCACTATACGCCCTCGCTCAAAGTCCGTCAACTGCACATACGGTTTACGTCCACGCTGTCGCGGCATGCTACCAGTGTTAAAGACTGCGATGGAGCTCCGTATGCCATGGCAAACTGGCTGACACTGACGGCGGCGGTGCACAAATGCTGCGCAGCTAGCGCCATTCGACGGCCAACACCGCGGTTCCTGGTGTGTCCGCTGTGCCGTGCGTGTGATCATTGCTTGTACAGCCCTCTCGCAGTGTCCGGAGCAAGTATGGTGGGTCTGACACACCGGTGTCAATGTGTTCTTTTTTCCATTTCCAGGAGTGTATATATATATATATATATCGTGTGTGTGTGATTTACATTTGAGCGATGATACATACTCTGCATTACACCAACAACAAGAACAGCTTATTCGTTTTTTACAGTAGTTCCTGAATAACTGTTTCTTGTATGCATAAAATTCCACATGTATTTCTCTCAAAGCAATGGTGTTCCTTTACCTTCTTCTTTTGAAACCATATTGATTCACTTTTCTACTTTATCTGCATACACACTATACATGTAGAGATAGTTCAGAATGGCTTTATACACAGCCCACAGTTCAGTCTTTCCAGCACAAGGAATAACACCATCCATAGGCCAAACAAGTTTGTAATGGTGGAGTGTTACAGATAAATGGAATTACCTATAGATCTCATCATAGGTGTCATGTCACCATACAATGATGATACAGATAGCGTCAGGCCAGCACAGCAAATGTCCAGAGATGGAGAATAGTCGGAGTTCATCTGTTGGGTGACATAGTGTTCTCCATGACACAGTTCGTCCAATTACAACTCCATAAACCACAACCACACTTTAACATTTCTCAATACATTTTCAATCTCTAACACAACACACCAGTCACTGTCCACTGATGCTTCTATACCAATGTTTAAGCGCTTTGAACCGCTTGCTGTCTTGTCGACCCCTGTCCATGAGTCTGGGTATTTTGACATTAGCCTCTCAATATATATATATATATTCCTAAGAGTAATTTCTTGTTAACAATATTGGCTTATTCCCAAGAATGAGCAGCTTTCACAAAGTTAATATGCGGCAGCAATCTAACCTGCATTTGGATCGGACTTTCTTAACACTTGTGCAGAAAGATGTGCAGTATACTGCTGCATCCATTTTCAATAAGCTACCACCCAAATCCATTTGTTTTTATCTGTTATTACTTTTATGTTGTAATTTCATGCACTGACATGTTGCATGACTTTGGAGATTTGCTCCTTAATTTGGTCCTACAGAAATTGACGTGTAAATAAATAATCTGAAAAGCAGTAGAACACTGGGAGGAATGGACAGCTTCTCCGCCCCCACATCAACACTCTGCCCTTGCAGTAACACTGGGATGTTCTGGGATGGTGTGTATGTTGGACACCAGTACTGACCTGCACCATGGGGTGTAGGGCCCTAGTAGAGTTCTTCTGAGAGTGGGGGACTTGCTGGGTGTCCTCATTACACAAATCAATGAGCATGATGGATAATAGCAGCTTACTATCCTGCTCTAATATGCTGGTCAGGTGTGCTACAGGATCCCATAGTACTGGTCTTGACAGGCCAGAGTTTGTTGCAGGTCCTGATGAGCCAATGGTAGCTGCTGCTGGTCCGGACACACTAGATATTGCTACTTGTCAACATACTGTAGAGGCTGTTGAACAAAGAAGAAGAACCAATAATCATCCACAGACAATGACGTAGAGCTGAACAAACAAAGAGAACTGGACAGATGAGAGGAGGAAGCGATACATGTGATTATAGTAGCAACAACATGTATTGAGTACTTACTTTACACTTCCCCTGTAATGGAGAGGCAGATGAGTATCTCAACTGCTGAGGACACTTCATGGTTTTCTTCTACCAGAGACTGACTGAGAATGGGACTGCTGAACTACTGTGCCCCCTTTATATCCTCTACATCACGATCACATAACCAGAAATTAATTAGTCAATCAATTTATTGACTTCAGCAGCATTTCTGGATCGATTCCCAGAGAGGTATTTTCGCAAAAACTGTTCTCGCATGCACCGGTATCCAGCAGTGGAAGTTTTGGGGATTTGTTTGTGGTTCTGCCTGACTGCGCCTGATGGCATGTGCAGGCCCAGTAGTGGCACAAGAAAGGAAGTGGCTACTTGAGAGAGAGAGCAAGTATTTCGACAGTAATTTCTCAGGTTTTAATACCTAATAGTTTCCCCCACCTGATACTTCGTTCAGGGATTAACACCACTTCCGGTCTGCATGCTGCATGAGCTGGCCCCATGTGTAGGCCTCTTCCTGACTTACATGGCTCCCAACATGTCTGCTGTGTGATCAATGCAAAGACACAACTGAAGATTTTTAAAATTGAAATTACATGCAGTGAGTTATATAGCCGCTGATTTCGTGATGGTATTCCTTGTATGATCAGACAAAAAGTGATCCATTTTATTACTTCTTTTTGATGTATTTTACAAGACCTGCATCTTTCAAAACAGCAGAGAATGATGAGCTTTTCCCACCAAATAAAAGAGAGATCCAAACACTGTGAATTGAATTTTATAAATAAACTGTATATCCTTCCTTATGGGACTAACACTGATCTGAATTTCCTGTTGGGAGATCCTTCCTCTCCAGTGTAGATTGCATCCTTTTCCCGCCATTTCCAGTTGGGGGATATGGGAGTAGGGGTGAGAGGGAAAGGCTGAGCGATTTCCCATGGGGGTCATTAATTTATCGATTTAATTATTTAGTCAATTAATTGGATATCAAAGATATGCTTGTTCTGGTGCAGAGGTTTCATAGAGGGATGGGGGAGGTGGAGGGGCATGGGAAGGTGTGGGGAGCTTTCTCAGAAGGACAGATTATGCCCAGGATGTCGTAAATCAACCCCTAGGGGGACATAAATCAATTAACAGAATAATAGTTTAAGTGGAGGGGTCATTAACCAATCAAGTCTGCCCATGAATGTATGCAACCAGCACTAGCAAAATGCACCAGAATGCACGTTGCCCTACTACTAAGGCTAGTGCTATTTCTTGCCACCACTACTCGGGAAGTTGGTCTTACTTATTTCTCTCTTAGTCGAATTTATCTTTGTTCCTGCCTAGCCTTCTTCAACTTCCTGTGGTGTGCCTGTTCTACCTTTATATTCATGAACCATATTGGATAATGTTGTTGGTAGCAGACATAGTCAGCTTGTGAAAGTGCTCCACTTCCTGCCTATAATGTTCTCTGCAAGCGTTCAGGCCACAGCCTCATCCATGTACACTACCTCTCATACAAGCAACTGAAAAGTCTTCTGTGTTGAATACAGCTTGTAATTTCAATAATTCTTTGCCAATTTCGAGGTTTGGTCTTCACGGTGTTTTATTCCCTAAAAGTTATTTGTGAAAAATGCTAATTTTTTTAAGTAAAATCATAAATGGTTTCACCAGATGCTTTTTTCAAGGAGATAGGAGGTTACAACCTCATAACATCCAACCCCCCCCCCCCTCTTCTCTGTGCCTTGTAGAGTCCCCACAGGATATGGTAACTGATGCACAGTGACCAAAGTGCTGGGCGAGTTCACTCGTTTGTCCAGAGGGGCCGACATCATTTATCCACTTTCGTCTGGTTGGCGACACAATGTGATGACAGAATCGAGGAGTGTGCCCTGCAATATTTCTCAACGATTTTACAGAAACTATTCAGTAAAAAAAATCATTTTTGCGTCATTTGTAGCTTTATATGTCAGCTTTGTAATGATGTTCCCATCATTTAGTTACTGGACATAGTTATAGTTATTGTAAGTTGCTGTTAAGTAAAACTCTGCGCCAAAAGTTTACAATGAAAAATGATTTTGCGTTGGTGCAGCTTACATAATATGTTGCTACATATGAAATTTAGCTAACACACTAATTTTTTCTTAAGAGTTGGTTGGAAGCCTCTATCTATTACCAATCGTGAGAAAATTTATATCATGTAGCAAACTTACCTGCGATGCCATGTGCTGGCAGTAAAGCCAGACTGAAATATTCATAGCATTTCTCATATTTCATAAATAGTTTGAAATACCGAAATGAGATTTTGGCAAATGATAGGCTGCAAAGAGGAGAGTATTTTGTCATCCTTTTACTATGGAAAACAATTATTTACCATGTTATTCCCCTAACTACAGACTTTGCGACGACGAATGTAATTTGCAAGTGCCAAAGATAGTTGGTGAAACGAGAAATGCTGTGGGTTTTGGAACAGCACAAGCAAAGACAGTACACGTTTATTTTTATACCAAGGATATCCTTGTTCATAAAATGTTGAATTTACTTTTCCTCAGTTCGTCACATAATGAAATCAAGAAACCACTGTTTCAGTATTATCTCGATTTGCGTCTGCACAAAATATTTGTGAGATGACATTGTGTACACTCCGCTTTGTTTTGGCAAAAGAAGCGTATTTTAACATGACAACAAGACAATTGTAGTCTTTACTCAAAATTTGTCATTCATGATACTTCTCTGAAGTTTACAAATGGTTAACAAAACAGGTGACAATAAACAGATGCTCTTGTTGCATTTTCGGTGGAATTTTTTCAGATACTAAGCAAAGTAGAGGTGACAGTAAATCTTTTTGAATGGTCAGAATGAGGTGTGGGCCTGGAGGGGCTGCATAAAATGTTTACAAAAAATGTGACCATACGCTTTCTTTTACGACAGCACTTCCTCTCCAGCTCTCGGCATTTCCGCTATTGCACCTGCCACTACCACTCTCCCTACACATGCGCTGTGACTGTGTATCTAGTGGCCACATTATTCTGTGCCACTATGCTTGCGCTTTCCATACTGCAGGACTCCAATGATACATATTGAATAGAATGGAAGGGTTATAAATGACAAGTCACAGGTAACAAATGTATTTAATAATCATTTCTAAAATACAGTAGAAAGCATAGAGACCAAGAGTTCAAGAGAAAGAGGAAAGCAATATGTTGAAGAAGTAACTCTCAGAAAATTACATCACATGAATGTAACGCCAACTTCTACTTCGGAAATTAAGAGGGTCATACATTCTCTCAAGAATAAAAGCTCTTCTTGTTTTGATGGTGTTTCCAATAGAGTATTAAAGATTTGTTCCCATGTAATAAGTCTGGTATTGTCCAAAATACGTGATGCACCACTAACTCAAGGCATTTTTCCAGAGAGACTAAAATATGCTGTTGTTAAACCCAACTTTAAGAAAGGTGATAAGAGGGACTCCAGTAACTACCAGCATATTTCATTGCTGACACCATATTCCAAAATTTTTGAGAAGGTGATGTATTCTAGAATAGTATCCTACCTCGTAAACAATAATATCCTCAGCAGATCACAGTTTGGACTTCAGAAGGGTTGCTCTTCTGAGAATGCCATTTACATGTTCACACACCATATATTACAAGCATAAAAAAAGAAAATAGCACCGGTAGGTATTTTTTGACCTATCCAAGGCATTTTATTGTGTGAATCACAGTATATTCCTAGATAAATTGAAGTTTTATGGGATTGATGGTATAGCCAACCAATGGATCTTGTCATATGTAACCAAAAGGATGCAGAAAGTTATACTTAGTAGTAATTCAACCAACAGAACCCAGCGACATAATTATGACTGGGGAGAAATCACATATAGGGTTCCCCAAGGCTCAGTCTTAGGTCCACTACTGTTTCTCATGTATGTAAAAGATCTACTGTCTAATGTACAACAAGCAGAATTAGTTCTTTTTGCAGATGACACCAGTATTGTAATCAGTCCCAGTGTACAAATGAAATGGAAGAAATTATGAACGAAGTTCTCAAAAGTATCATTGACTGGTTTTCAGCGAATGGTCGCACCCTGAATTTCACAGAGACACATTATATTCAGTTCTGCGCCTCTAGGGGTACTCCACCAGTGATAAGTATAACACATGGTGATTAAATAATACATAGGGTGGAAAATTCAAAATTCTTAGGTGTCCACACTGGTGAGAATTGCAATTGGAAAAAAAACATATTTTGGAACTTCTAAAACAACTTACTTCGGCCACATTTGCACTTGGAATCACAATAAATTTTGGGGAGAGAGAAATCAGTAAGTTGTCATAATTTTCTTATTTTAATTCAGTAACGCCAAATGGAATAATGTCTTGGGGTAACTCATCTTTAAGATAGTAGGTCTCCATAGCCCAAAAATGTGACGTAAGAATAATATGTGGTGCTCACCTGTGGTCAGCTTATAGACGTCTATTTAAGGAGTTGGGCAGTCTGACTACTGCTTCACAGTATATTTATTCCCTCATGAAGTTTGTTGTAAATAATCCACTACAGTTCAAAAGTAGCAATGAGGTACATAATTACAATACTAGAAGAAAAAATGAAAATCATTACTCAACATTAAGACTGTCTTTAGCACAGAAAGGGGTGCACAACGCTGCAACAAAGATTTTTGACCACTTATCCATTGATACAAAATGTCTAACAGACGCAAGGTAAAATTTGAAAATAAATTGAAAAAGGTTCTCCTTGACAACTCATTCTATTCTGTAAAAAATTTCTAAGTTTGTAATGTGTAAAAGGTGGTGGGTAGGAATTGCTAACTCAATCTGTGTATCTTGTTTTCATTTCAGGAAAAAAAAATATTAGTATATGCTCATGTTCAGAGTACAAATAGATGTACAAATTAATTTGCGATATGAATGGAAAATGACTCATTCCACTTCAAGAAGATTTATCATGCAAAATGATCCATGGAACATGAAATTAACTAACTAACTAACTAATCAACTTTAACCAGTTCCCTTCCAACTCTCTAGTGATATCTACAATTTTAACTTTTATTAAATATTCATGAACTTTTACTGATGACAGTAGTTTATGTGCTGTAAGTTCTCAAAAAAATAAAAGATTTTTTTGTTAACATACAGTTGGCACAAGTGCCAGTCAGTGCATTCTTCCAATGTATTAGTATTGACCACTCAAAAAAATATTGTTACACACTGTTTTGTAAAGTAATACCTTTCTGAAAACATTGTAAAGGGATTTCCGTGTTTTATTAAACTGATTTGTACAATGCAATGATGGAAACTGTGGTTGTAAACAAAAACAGATTGCATCATTTACCATGTACCCAGCACCACCTAGCAGTTTAGTCCACTAGGCATCCAAAATTATCCCTTTGTAGCAATTTGCACTGTCTTGTGATTGAGAATGTCGACATGATACAATGTATCTAATGAAGAATCGTATATGACTGACATAACACTAGTAAGCTATTGTTGTTATTGTTGTTGTTGTTGAAGTATCATAGAATGATACTTCATAAAAATGAGAACAATAATATATCAGCAAATCAAGCATAAAATAACTATTACGTAAAACAAGGTACATATTGGACCGATCATACAAGCTCATGTTCACATGTTAACAGAATGGAGACTGAGACTCTCAAGTAAAGATCATAGACTTTACAACTAGCTACCAGGTGGCTCGCCGCACAGGATTAACGAAGCGGTCTAAGGCGCTGCAGTCATGGACTGTGCAGCAGTCCCGGCAGAGGTTCCAGTCCTCCCTCAGGCATGAGTGTGGGTGTTTGTCCTTACAATAATATAGGTTAATTAGTGTGTAAGCTTAGGGACTGATGACCTTAGCAATTAAGTCCCATAAGATTTCACACACATTTTTTTGAAGCAGGTGGCTCTGTGGTAGTAGTTACAAACAAAATGTGGAATGTCATGTAAAGTATAACGGCAAAGCAATGATCGAAGAATGTTACACTGCAGACATACAGTAAATAATCCAAATCAGAGTATGTCACACTCATTTTGTTATATTAATTTTAAATTAATTTATGTAAAACTTAAAACCCCTTAAAAACATCACAAGGAGCATTGCACTTTCAATACATCGTTTAATACACAACTAGTGAAGCCAGTCATATGGCATGTTCGTATTATAGAAACAAATATAATAAAAATATACTGTCATAATATACAGGCTGTATAAAGTGTCGACAACCATACTCTGTTGTTTGATACCTCAGGGTAGATAAACCAACATGAAGGAACCACAAAGGAACATCGAGTGTTCCACTCATAACTACCACAAAAACATCATTACAAGTACAGGAACCATACACTCTAACCATTTAGCTGGTTTTATACAAATCTCAATGTTAATGCTATCAGCATGTAGCTTGATGTTTAGGTTCTAGGATGGTGCTTGGTGTTAAACACACAGATAACAAGACCACACAAGTACATTGTGCAATCCTGAAACTTGCTATGTAATTTAGTAAAAATATACTTGCTATATAACACAACCATTTTAACTTGCTATATAATTTAATCAATTATGCTACTCATAAAAACCGCGAACAAGTTGTTACAGTCATAACTCTTACACAAATAGGGCCATACTGCATGCTATGCACAATTCCCACTGTATTAATCTATCAATTTGTAGCTCAAGGTTTAGTTAATAGTTTAGTGCTCGATGTCTAACTGTGAAATAGCAACCAACAGGGACAAATGGAACAAACAACATGGTCCCAAAACTTGTCATGTCATAATGTTTAATATTTCTATACATTTTGTAAGTTAGTAAAAACCAAAAATATATGTGACCACAAATGCCACAACCTAATGATGTGTTACCCATTGTCAGTAGTAAGAAAAAGTGGATGCTCTTGCACTTTCGATATCAAATTGATATGCTAATTTATTAAACTGATCAATTAAACCACCTCCTTCCATCCCCTTAACATATTGCTCATCTCTCCCCTATACCTCCTCCTCCCCCATCCCACTAGGGAAAGAAACACATTTTCTGTCACCCCTTCCCAATCCAGTTCTGACCTCTTTTCCCCCTTCTGGGAAATCTACCAGTCCTCCCCTCCTATCCCCCACTTCCTCCCCTCCCATTGACTTGAAAACTGATGGGAAAAAGTCACTGACTGTGCTGAACTGCTGGAGAGGAAGAATCTAATGACACGAAATTAAAATCAATATCAATTGACATAATAACCACAGCCATTCTCCATTCCCATCCCTCTACTCCCCTCTCAGAAACCCTGCGAAACTTTTGATATAAAACAATTGGTGAGAAATACCTCAACTGTGGCACCTCCACTCTTATGACGTTACCTCACATTCCATTGGTGGTTACTAGTCAAGTCAGGTCAAAATTCTCGCTGCAGCGCTCACACAACCTATCAGTTCCCCAGAAGTTGATACTTCTTTATTTAATTCTGAAACTGATGAAAGCTAACTTAAACTGATGAGCTACTGTCTCTTTGCTATTTTTTTTATCATTTCATTTCAAACACTGACCTACAGAATTTTCCCTGACAAATACAACTCAAACTTATCCTATTCATTTATTATCCACAATATACAAGGATCAGACTGCTCAAATAATTAACACAAAATAGTGGCCCTGAATTAGAAGAAATCCTAACAATAACCTACATTTTTCATAACACACTTACCCCACAGAGAATATTCATAACTTGAACTATAGCAATTGCAGCAACTACAGCCAGCTAAATAAAAGGTTCTAACTACTGTAGGCTCTAACTATTAATAGGTGTGTGATCAGCAAAGGAAAGATTTTGTTGCATAGCAAATAATGTATTTAGCAGATTTTACATTAATCATGTGATGTCCAGTCCAAAAAATTATATAATCGCCAATAGTTCCATTACCCACATTTCACAATCTATGTACAACCAATAATAAGTCTCCAAGATGGATACACATCCAGACCATCCACTCGTGCTAACAAAAAAATTGTTCATATGGCTCTCAGCACTATAGGACTTAACATCTGAGGCCATCAGTCCCCTAGAACTTAGAACTACTTAAACCTAACTAACCTAAGGACATCACACACATCCATACCCGAGGCAGGATTCGAACCTGCAACCATGGCAGTCGCACGGTTCTGGACTGAAGTACCTAGAACCACTCGGCCACCATGTCCGGCGACTTGCGCTAGCACTGCTTCTAACCTCCATCACTGCTAACTATTGAGTTCTAACTGGGAGTCTGACGAGCCAAGAGTCTCTTACAGAGGGGGCACAGTGCTGTCAGTGATATTAATGCAGTCTAAAGCGCTGCCAACATACAAACATATAAATAGGGTATTTACAAAGTGCTGAGACACTTTTGACTGACTGCAACAGCTGATTCGCATATTTGGTGGGAAAAATCACATCAGATTGATTGACTGTGTGGAATATTGTCCTTTGTGAGAGAAAAGCTCGCTTAAAGCAGTCTTCACAACCCATATTGAGTGAAGAAAAAAGTCTATCGACTACAGACGTGTCTGGAACTGCACCAGACGGAACATCAGGTCTTCATGTGCGTCACATCCCAACACAGGCACTGCACTGGTGGCAACCCTTTCAGTCCCAAGTACTGGACTAGGAGGCTCCACTTGCCTGTGGCAACTCTTTGATATTGATACCTGAGAAGTTCCTGTCGAAATACACGCTCTCTCTCCCCCCTCTCTTTTCATTCCTCCAACCATCTTCCCCCCCTTATCTCTCTCTCTCTCTCTCTCTCCTCCCTCCCCCTTCCCCCTTTATCTCTCTCAAGTGCTTACTTCCCAACCAGCGAGCATCTGTCATATGCCACTGAAAACCACAGTAACCTATCTTTTGTCCTGAACAAAATAGGGGATACCCAAAATGCTGGGCTGTGGATATATGAAACAGATTGAATAATTAATTAAATCCATACCCTCGGTTTGGACATTTATTCCTTGCTTGCTATTGGTGGATACTAGGACTAGTATGTCTGCCAGGAAATTCTGGGACTAGCTGGAATTCAGTCACAGAACTGTCTGGTCTCCAAACCCTACTCTTCCCCCTTCTAGATTTTCCTTTCATCCTATTGGTGGATACTGGCACAGTTAGGTCATTTGGTGGGAAATCCAAATGCATGGGAAGTAGATTAAAATGGTAATACGAATTTCAAATCTCAGCTCATTTGTGCTATGTCCTTAAACAATTTACATGAGACAGAGTAGGGGTTTGACTGGAGTGTGCTCGCAGTACCACTATTGTAAACAAAAAAACTGATCAATCGGGAGTTTAATATTGTGACTGGAAATAGTGCTGCGTAAAATGGTAGTTGTATTTTCAGATTTCGGTGGGAGCTTATGCCATCATGAATGAGTAAGTCTGGACCACTTACAAGTCTGATAAGTGTATTTTTTTGCACTACAGAATTCCCAAGTTGGTTCTCTCTGCTACATCAGAAAGAAGAAGGAGGGAAAAGGGCCTACTGAATGGGAGGATAATAACAACAACAAATCCATCTTTATTTAAATAAATACCACTCCAACTATCTGCTGCAAAACACAGACCACTGAGATGTACTGAGAAGCATTCAACGCCACACACTGCAGTCATCAGCAGATAGACAGGGCACTTTGTAAACACATACACTTAAACCACGATCTGTTCTGCAGCTTTTACTACAGTTAGATTTTCGAGATCATGAAAACTTCCGTAGGCTACCGCTGCCAGTTGCCAAATCTGGTATCCACACGCTGGCAGTACCAGAGCCCAGGAAGACTCTCACTGTGACAACCAAGCCATCAAACGATCAATTTACATGGGCGAATAAACACCCAGCACATAAACTAGTCATATTGAATCTTCTCAATCAACACATGTGATTGGGAAGGCTACACAATTGATAGAGTGGGGGTAGCACATATGTACTGTTTCCAAGATATCCACAGCCCAGCATTTCGGGGAGGGCTGGGGATTTACCAGGTATCCCCTATTATTGTATGTTCAGGACAAAAGATGAGATGGGTTAGTGTGGTTTCAAGTGGTGTATGACAGATGCTCACTGGTCACGAAGTAGCCATTAGAGAGAGAGGGATGGAGAGAAAGATGGGAGAGTGAGAGAGAGGGAGAGAGAGAGAGCATGTGTTTTGACAGGAGTTTCCGAGATATCAATACCAAAGAACTGCTGCTTCCTTATGTTTTGTGCGACATGAAGTACCCAGAGGGGAGAGAGAGGAGGAGAGTAGGGGATTGAAGGGAGGAGGGATGGATAGGCTGCTTCTCCCAGCATTCTCTTCTGGTCATATTGTGAACTAATTCAGTCAGTATCTGCACAGTAGGGCGAGCACATAGAGCAGCTGTTTCCACTGACCTAGTGTGGAAGTTGTGTGTTTGGAAAAAAATAGGAAGTGAGTCTGGTATCAGATTTCAAAGGAAGCTGACATACTACATCACACATTCTTCTGCAGGCGACCGGAGCCTCCCAGTCCAGCGCTCAGGACATTCTGGCGCTTGTGTTGCAGTGTGCTGCAAGAGAGGACACAATGTCCCAAAGAGCGCAGTTCCCAGCATGCCTGTAGATGACAGACAGCATGAGTGCAAGGTATTATTTTTGTTTTATGTGGTTTGTGGTGACTGTTTTAAGTGTGATTTTTTTCTAAAAACTTGCAATATTCCACATGGTCAATCAATTTGATGAGATATTTCCCACCAAATAGGCAAATCAGCTGTTGCAATCAATCAAAAGTGTCTAACAGTTTTTGGGGAACCAATGACTTGTGGGATCTACGCAGTAAGGTATTTGACCTAAATAGACTAGTATCCATCAGTAGGATGTGAGGTGATATAATAAGAGGAGAGATACTGTGGTTGAGCTTTTTCTGTGAGGAGAGGTGGATGGTTGAGGAAGGAGGATGGCTGCCGTTATTATATCAATTGACATTGATTTCAACTTCATGTCATGAGATACTTCCTCTCCAGCAGCTCTGTACAGATTGAATCTTTTGTCCCACCAATTTCCAGTTGGGAAGGGAGAGGGGAAGGGAGGAGGGCTGGGGGATTTCCCAGAAGGAGGAAAGTGACTCAGACAGAGTGCCAAGAAAGTGTTCCTTTACTCAGAGGGATGGGGGAGGAGTAGGGGGAGGGGAGAGGTGAGGTTCTCTCATAAGGACAGATTATCCCCAGGGGGTCAGAAATCATCTAACATAGCAATAGTTATCCCCAAGGAGTCATAAGCCACTTAACAGAACAATAGGTTAAGGGTAGGGAAGGTGGTGGTTTTATTGAACAATTTAATTAATTAGTACATCAATCTGATATCAAAAGTGCACCAGGACCCACTTTACACTACTACTAATGTCTATGTAATATATGGCATAAGTGCATAAAATAATGTTCAAGGCAAAAGAATTATAATCAATATTGTCAAACAAAGAGGGAAAACAGTGTCTTTCCCATGTGAGCTTTCCACAATTCCAAGGGAATCAAAATCGAAGAACGAGGACCTCAACTTTCGTGAAATTATTGAAGCACATCATTTTGAGAAGAGAAATTTCTTAAACACATATCAGGAAACATAAGCAAAATAGTAAAAAAGCTTTCTCATTTTATTCTAATAGTTAATTCAATAAATTATTCGGAGATATTTTCTTATAACTATAAATCTGCAATTTTTCTAAGAGACGTAATTGTTTCCTTCTGGAAGCATTATGTAAGACTATCATGAATCGATTTGGTAACACACTTCGAAAGAAAGTCGAGAAAATGTGGCTGCATACCGATATTACAGTTCTCCAGGGAAAGAAAAATACTTGTTAAATAGACAGCTATCAAAATTCATCTACTACAAGTGAATAAAATACCAAACTTTATCTCCAACTATGTGTGGCACAAAATCAGTGACAGTGTTAACAAAGGGTACATCATTACCATAAACACATACAAAAGAAAGCGATCCAAACTAAAAAATTTGCAGTTGACATCAAACCACATAAAAACGTCTCAGGGAAGCAGCAGAAATTCTACAGCAGAGCTATAAACTCCACCAAAATAGAATTCATTGATGAAGAACTTGACCTACGTAATAAAGGTCTGAAATACAACATGGAACAACCACTCAACATTAGAAATATCAAAGAGATATTAGTAGATATTGAGAATGCAATGGATATCACAAAGTTAGATAACAACACTAAAATTGTTGTAGCAGAACAAATTAAAAATCTGCTTGAAAAATAAACAACAAGAGAAACAGAAACACCACCACCATTGACAAAAATAGAGCACTCCATATATTAAACACTAAACTGACAGATCACAAAGCATGAAGTTCTTTAAAGAAAATAATATTCTACAACTAGACAAAAATCCTACCAAAACTTCCTGGTAGATTAAAACTGTGTGCCGGACTGCAACTTGAACTCGGAACCTTTGCCTTTTGTGGGAAAGTGCTCTACCATCTGAGCTACCCAAGCACGACTCACGACCCGTCTACACAGCTTCAATTCTGCCAGTACCTCATCTCCTACATTCCAAACTTCACAGAAGCTCTTCCGTGAACCATGCAGAACTAGCACTCCTGGGAAGATCCTACCAACAAACTGCAAACTTAAGGCCACTGCTATACAAAGATCCTACCAACAAACTTCAACCTTAAGACCCACCACCACGAAAGTACAGATTTTCTGTTTATAAAAGGGAAACAAAATTATGTATACGCATAAATCCACTAACACCACACCAATGATCTCAATTAAGGTCTCACAGAAAAGATATCTGTATAGGACCAATCTCAGACTCAACAAATTACCCTGGGTACAAAATTCTACGGAAAATCAACAAGATACTACAAGATATCTCTGTGTTTCAAAATAATTACTCAATAAAAAATAATCTCGCTTTAATCAATAATCTGAAAGATGTATGCAGTACTAACAAGTGCCAAATGTTCTCTCTAGACATAACAAATCTGTATAGTAACATCTATATTCTTGACGTTTTAGCTTTTATTAAACAGAATGTAATAAAACACAAGACGTAATCCCAGGCAGAAAGCGCAGAGTTCATCAACTTTCTGGAGGTGGTATTGAAATGTAATTACTTCTCTTTCAACTGAAAACTATACAATCAAACAAACTGTGAAGCTATGGGTGCCAGTGTATCAGGAAATACAGCTGAAATATTCATCAAGCACCTTGAGCACAATCATTTTACAAAAAAGGGCAATATGCATTCAAAAATTTCAGTTCTACTGAAGGTATGTAGACAATAAATGTCTCATCAGTGATAGGGACAACAAGATGATGTTCAAGACATCCTCCAAATATCCAACACAATGAACAAGACTATTAAATTCACTTGTAAGCAGGAAATAAATAATACCATGAACTTCCTCAATTTAACCATCTGCAAACAAGATAACAAATATGTCTTCCTAATTTACAGGAAACTTGCCATTACAGACATAAACCTATATGCTTTCTCGTGCCACCCCAACATGCACAAACTAGCAGCATACCACTCAATGATTCATAGAGCTCTAAAAGTCCCACTGAGTAATGAGAACCTCCAGAATGAAATAAAAATCATTAGACAAATAGCTGCATCTCATCAGTATAAAATCACACTAATTGACAATTTAGTTAAAAAAAGAAAATGAACAAAACAACCACTAACAACCAGGAAAATACAGTAATAAACATGCACCCCCTTCCTTGGTAACAGCTCCCAAAAAATTGTTAATATCTTCAAGTGACACAAAATAACAACTGGATTAGAAACGAACAATAAAATTTGCCAAAGACTTCCACATAACCTAAAAAGCAGTCAAGATAAATTTTCATCCTTTGGCATATATAAAATAAAATGAAGTATAAACCGAGCTCAGTATATAGGTCAAACAGTGGATAACTTCCACACCAAATGTAAATAACTCTTCAGCACCATCCAGTACAACATACCACGTAAATCTTCAATAGCCTCTCATATTTAAGATCTAGGACATTTATTTGACGATGCACAAGGCAACCTTACAATACTACATACAATGAACAAAAGACTAAGAATGTCTCTATATGAATAACTAGAAATCTAACTACACAGAAAGAAACTTGAGGGATATTTATCCAATGATAATAGTGAAACAGGCCGAAACAGCTCTTTCAAAAACTTCGACAAAGTGCTTAAAAGCTTTCTCATAATTTACAGTTTCAGTGCACAGCAATCAATGTAACCACTCCCATTCATCTCTCAATAAATTAACCTACAATACATAAGCATTTCTTATATATAAGAAATTAATAATTGAAATATACACATATCTATCTTCAGGTGCAGCCCATATTTTTTAAAACAAAAGGAATACATATTTGTATAGCGAACCATTTAATCATTATTTTTGTATTCACTGCTGAAGACCATTCATATTAAATATATTTATGTCTATAGAGGGTGAGTCACTAACTATTGCCACTGAGAATAACTCTGAAAGTGTGATAGTAGCTGAAAAGTTTGTGGGACAAATGTTCCACAGGATAACAGGCGTCATAATATGAAGGGCTTATTTCAATAGTGGTGCAAATCCATTTTTGTTCATATTGAGGTCCAGAGTCCTGAAGTTAAATGAGCACTGAAAAATCTGCGGTTGAGATACCAGAAATACTCAAGCATATGGCTTCTAGCTAGAGAAGAACCTTTCTTTCAGATTGTTTGGCTTATTAATTTCAGAGGAATTACAGACAGAAAAGTGGAGGTAATGGACTTGTACCACTATTGATAATAAGCCCTTCATATGACGTTGATTGTTTGTTGCTTGGTGGGGCCGCAGCAGAGATATGAAGGTCAACTTTTTTTTTAATGGGATGCTATAGTTTGGTATTTATTTTCTGATAGTGGCTATCGAAATGAATCCAATGACGTGTAACAGTAAGGTCTTCGAAGGTCAATGAAGGTAAAAAGGTGGCATGAACGTCCATTTACAGAAGGTTTTCGAAGTGATGACCATTGGTATTAACGCAGTGCTGCAATCGTCTTATCATAGATTGAGTGGTATTCCTTATCACTTCGACGCTTATCGAAGCATATGCTCTGACAATTCTCTCTCGTATATCGTGCAAATAGTAAATAATACAGCATATTAGTCTAACGTGCCATTGATGTGTAAACACAATTCGACGGTTTCGCAATACAACACTAACAGGAACGCTAAGACTAGTATCGTCGAATCAAGCGAATGTGAATGATGTATTCCTTCAAAGAACAAGCCGACATGCTTCTCATTTATGGAGAATGACAAGGAAATTCAGTAAGAGCTAGGGAATTATAGGCTGAAAGATACGCACCCTACACGTAGTACATTTACATATGTGTATGATAAATTGAGAAATGGATCTTTAACGTATCGGAAACATACCCAGAAAAGGAAAGTTACTAACGATGAAACGGAAATTGGTACCCTTGCAAAAATGGTTCAAATGGCTCTGAGCACTATGGGACTTAACTTCTGAGGTCATCAGTCCCCTAGAACTTAGAACTACTTAAACCTAAGGACATCACACACATCCATGCCTGAGGCAGGATTCGAACCTGCGACCGTTGCGGTCGCGCGGTACCAGACTGTAGCGCCTAGAACCGCTCGGCCACTCCGGCCGGCGGTACTCTTGCCACTGTGGTTCGAGATCCTTCTGTTAGTTCACACCAAATAGCAAGGGAATGTGGCATGACCCAGAATCGCGTTGTTCATGTTCTGCATCGCCATAAATATCATCCTTACCATATCAGTCTCCACCAAGAATTAACTGGTACAGATTGCATACGTCGCACTGAATTCTGCTGATGGGCTCAACTTCAGATTCAGAGGGTTGACACATTTATTAATTTGATTTTTTTTACTGACCAGGCTACATTCACGACCATGGAAATGTTAATTTGCATAACATGCATTATTGCACAACTGAAAATCCATGTTGGCTGTGGCAAGTTTCGCACTACAAATCTTGGTTGGTAAATGTATGATGTGGGATTCTAGAGGACAGAATTATAGGCCCCCATTTCATTGAAGGAAATCTTAATTGTAGGAAGTACATCACATTCCTGCAAGAAACGTTAGGTCTGTTATTGGAAGAAATACTTTTAGGAACAAGGAACAGAATGTGGTATCAACACGATGGGTGTCTGGAACATTTTTCGCTGATGCCTAGAAATGAGTTGCAGACACAATTCCCAAATCGTTGTTTTGGACTTGGAGAAGATGTATCGTGGCCGACTCATTCGCCAGACTTGACATGTCTTGATTTTTTTCGTGTGGGGATTCATAAAAGACATTGTTTATAAAGATGTTCCAAATACACCTGAAGATATGCGAGAGTGAATTGTGAGAGCATGTGCTTGTACAAGTGCCAGTGTGATAAGGAATACCACTCAATCCATGATAAGAAGATTGCAGCTGTGCACTGATACCAATGGTCATCACTTGGAACACCTTCTGTCAATGGACTCTCATGCCATCTTCATGACCGTCATTGACCCTCAAAGACTTTACTGTTTCACATCATTGGATTCGTCTCGATAGCCACTATCAGCAAATAAGTACCAAACTATAGCATCCTATTTAAAAACCAAAGTTGACCTTCATATCTCTGAAGCGACCCCACCTAGCAACAAAAAGCCAACGTCTCCCACAAGCTTTTCAGCTCCTATCATACTTTGGAGTCATTCTTGGTGGCAATAGTTAGTGACTCACCCTATATAACTACCTAGTACAATAACTGAATTGTGTCCATGTCAATAATCTGGTGCAGCCCATTCATATTTTTAAAAAGAAATACATATTTATGTAGAAATATTTAATATTTTATCTTTGTATCCAATGTAAACAAACATAACTGTAACATGTACAGCTCCTTAAAGTGAAAGCATAAATGGAGGGAGGAGGACATATATCAGGCAATAGCACAAAGACTTTTTACAACTCTACCATCACTCAAAAGACGCAAAATAACCTATGCTGCGCTTGGTCTGATATTGTGAAAATAAGTCTGTACTCTTAACCAACACAATCTATATAAATAAATAATTCTCCATCTGAAGAAGATGGTGTGAGCCATCGAAACGTGTAGTGGTAAAATAGAGAAGCTACTGATACAGAAACTGTTTTTATTTATTTATTTTATGGCCCACATTGGACCACTTTAGTCAATAGTATGAACTAGGTTCTTCTTTTTTTGTCGATACAATATTTTTTTATTCTTCCAGGTCGATCCCTTCTCTCCTCATCCGAAATCATCCTTCCCATTCTCTGTTAGTTAATTTGTATTGGCAGTGTGATACGTTTGTCCTGAAGTACCTTGAGTGCATCTCTCTTGCCTCTGAAACCCGCCATCGTAATCTGTAATTTGACCATATCCTCCTTGACCTCTGAGATCCATCTAATGCCACTCTTTCTGTTCCATAACTTCCGAATTATTCTCCTACTCATTCTATTTTCTGTTGTCCTCATCAAATGTCCTAGGAAAGAGATCTGTTTATTTTCCATTGAACTTGTCACTGGTTCTATTTCTTTATAATCTGTTTCATTTGAAGCTATTCTCCAAACTCAGACTTTTTGGTATTTTTTATTTATACATATTCTGACTGTCCTTCTTTCTATTTTGAGTACTATGTCTATTGCTACGTGTTGAATGTTTTAAATATAGTTCCACTAGCGTATGTTATTTGTGGCTGAGTGACCATTTTGTAATGTTTGAGAGGCATTTTTTTGTTATCTGTGTTCTTGGTAACACTATGTGTTGTAATCAATTTTTTTATTCTACTCTGACATGACGGTTTCTTACTCAGGTTGTGTGGTATTATTTCTCCAAAGTACTTAAACTTTTCAACAATTTTTATGTCGTGTTCTCCAATTCTAATTTTGTTTGCCAGAGGCTGTTCTATTAGCATTATTTCTGTCTTTCAAAAGATATTTTAAGGCCAATACTCCGGGCTATTTACTGTAATGATTGTATTTTTTGTTCGGTTTCTTGAATATTGTTGGTGAGAAGAGCGAGGTCATCAGCAAATCCTAAACAGTTCAACTTTATGTCATCTTTTTGTGTTCCAGCCTTCATGTCCTTTGAATTGTGCTTGTACCATTCCCTCATTACGTATTCAAGGGCCCAATTAAACAGAAGTGGTGACAGGCCATATCCCTGCCTTAAGCCAGCTTTTACCAAGAATGATTCAGAAAGTTCCCTCTGAACTTAATTTTCGATTTTGTATTTGTTAAGGTAAACTCTATCAGTTCAATTTCGTATTTGTTAAGGTAAACTCTATCAGTTCAGTTTCAATTTTGGGTGGAGTCCAAAATGTGTCGAAATTTTTACCAGTGAGCGTCTAGGCACAGAATCATATGCTTTCTTAAAATCTATAAATGTAATTGAGAGAGGCTTGTTTCGTTTGTGGTAATAAGCCATGATTAATTTCAGAATAATTATTGTTTGGCACAGCTCCTCCAAGGTCTGAAGCATCCTTGATATTTTCCCAGTTCCTTATCCATTTGTTCTTTGGTCCTGTTGTATAAAATCTTGTAGGTACAGTCCAAGAGCGAGATTCCTCTATAGTTGTATGGTTCACTTTTGTCTCCTTTCTTATAAAGTGGGTTAATTATAACTGTAGGCCATTTTTCTGGGAATTCTTCTGTTATCCAAAATTTTTGTAAAACAATATGTAAAGATGCCTGATTTGTTTTACCAGCATACTTTCACATTTTCACAAACACTTGATTTTCTCCACATGCTTTGTAGTTTCTCATTTCTTTAAGTGCAATTTCTATTTCTTGTACTGTTCAAAATGGTTCAAATGTCTCTGAGCACAATGGGACTTAACATCTTAGGTCATCAGTCCCCTAGAACTTAGAACTACTTAAACCTAACTAACCTAACGACATCACACATATCCATGTGCGAGGCAGGATTCGAACCTGCGACCGTAGCAGTCCCGCGGTTCCAGACTGCAGTGCCTAGACCCGCACGGCCATCGTGGCTCTTGTACTGTAGGTGGTTTTATATTTTCTGGTTTGGTTTATACAGGGATGCGTGTGTCTATTGTTAAAACCTGTTCAGGTTCACCACAGTTCAAGAGCTTGTTGAAAGCTTCTGCTATGATTCTTGCGTTTTCCCTCTTATTGCGAGTTATTCCTCCATCTTTATCTCTCAGCAATACTGTGCAAGGGTTTAATTACGTAACTGTTTATCAAAGGCTTTGAAATACTCTCTGGAATTGGTTTTGTAGAAGTTTCCTTCAATGCAACTCGGTAGATCCTTTTGATATTGCCGCTTTGTTTTTCTGATAATTTGAGAGAATTTTTTTCTGATGTTTTTGATGTTTTGTGATCTTTTGCATTTTCTTTTGTTTTGTGAGGTTGAAATTTTGTCCAAGCTTGATGTCTCTCATCATAAATTCGTCGCATTCTGTAGTCATAGTTTTATTTGACGATAATGAACTTTTCCTTACAATAATGGCTTTCCTGGCAGGAGCACGATTGTCTCTAGCAACAGATAAGGAAGAAATTCTTTTACAGATAGAAAGTGCCCTAAATTGTTGTCAGAGGAGAAAAAGCTTTATTTAACGAAAGAAGCTAATCCTGAGTGTTCTTCAGTTGAGAACTTACAAATATATTGTCATCTGATAGTTTGTTTTCTTGCGTGTTGTGATTCAGAAACAGGAACACGTCTCAGAAATGTGTTTTAATGTGAAAAAAATTAATCTAAAGAAATTATTAAATAAATATAATTGAATATGATTGCGTTGTTAAAATGTCTGTGCTTATCTTCATTTTTCCTAGCCATCGGACTTAGCTAAAATTTTTAGTTGAAGATGCAGGCAGCGGATTCCTGGAACACCGGCGCTTGTCGTAATCACGAAAATCCTGTTCATATAGTTTTTCTCTTCACTTCAATAAACAGAACGCTTGATCCTGTTGTTTTTTTAACATCATATTATTCACGCACACATATGATATATCGGGATCGCAATACTTCATATCGAAAATCGCACATCCTTGTCGTCCTTCTACATAAGAGAGAGTCTTAGTATGTCTGTCTGAAACAAAAAACTCTTTTCGTTTGTCTGCGCCTTACCATGCATTCATAATTAACGTCTTTGCTAATGCTTCTGTTCGATCAGTGTTTCATTTTTGTTTTGTTCTTAAATGAATATTAACGCTGAGGCGCCCTGGAGGTCTTTCATCATGTACTTATACAGCATGAACGATAAAAGGAATTTTTGTTACGATTGTGGCGAATTCACTTCAAAAGTGCAAAGGTGAAATTTGATTTCTCATATTAGTAGAGCTTAGGAGTATTATATTGACAATAAAATAGACTAGAATAAGTTTTGGGCTCCAAAAATCTGTGTTGCAAAATGTGTAACATTATTAACTGGCTGGCTAAAAGATTCCTGCCATAAGCCTTGTGCAGTTCCTATGTTGAGGCGAGAACTTAAATGACATGTCACAGACAGCTACTTCTGATGACAAAAATATCTGTAATTAATTAAATGTCCATGGTTAGAATCAGCCATTCGAACAAGGCCTCATGGAGCAGACCTTTCCATACCTTCTCCACAAGACAACAGTAAATACTTCTCATCAACACCAAAAGGAATTTGAGCGTTTATCTTCTAAACAGAAGGACCTAGTTTTCTGTAACAATACTGATTCTCTGGTGGAGCCACAGATGTGGAACATAAACCTGAAAATTAGCCTTTGTTCAATGACTGGAAAATCGGCTTGAAAGAGATCTTGCTGCATAACTAAATTAATTTCCCATCCATTTCTATAGCTTACACAATTAGTATGAATGGTATTTACATGAACATGCATCTCTTAAATACAGTATCTGATGTGATGACTATTTGTGGCAGGTATATGCAGATTTTAAAGTAATAGCCATTCTACTTAGATTACAATTTGGCCGTACAAAATTTATCTGCTTCTGGTGCATATGAGATAACAGAGGCAGAAGCAATTATTACATTGAAACCGGCTGGCCAAAGAGAGTGTCATTCAGTCCAGGAAAGGTAAATGTCATTCATCAAACACTTGTAAGTGTTAACAAAATCTTATTTCCTCAATTACATAACGAACTTGGTTTGATTAATAATTTTGTGAAATCACTGGATCATGACAGGAGTGAATTTCTCTATCTAAAAATCAAGTTTCCAAAAATCAGTGAAGCGAAACTAAAAAAGAGAATATTTTTTCTCCTTCAGAATATGGGAATTACGAATGATTCAAGTTTGGAAGCCAGTTAAATACATAATAATTGGTTACATGGTTCTCCATAAAAAAATATTGTCATAAGCTTTCCAAGAACCTAGAAGTGTGAACATTACAGAGAACTTTTCAGTGAGTTGATTAAGGACTACAAGAATGTAGGAGATAATGAGTCATACAAAATACACATATTGGACTCCCATATGGACAAGGAAAGTACTGGTGATAAAACTTAAAGGCTATTATTTTTCCTCATCTTCTTTTTTCCACTATCGAATTTCAGCCCCAGACCACAATTAAAATTTCGTCTCCCTTAATCATCTGAATGATTTTTTTATCTCATCATGCATTTCTCCAGTCTCTTCACCATCTACAGAGCTAACTGGCATATAAACTTCTATTAGTGCGATAAGTACATATGTACATATGTAAATTTTCATATGCATCTATTTTCTGGGTACAAACGCATAAAATATGAATATAGTTTACAAACTACAGAAAAGCATTGTAAGAATAAAAGCCAAAATAATAATTGAGCTTATGTGCTCAATTTGTTTTACAGTGCATTGTGATGTTGTTATTAACGGCTTCAACAATTATTCATGGACATATACGAAAATTTTCATTACTGAATGGTAAATGTACTTACATGCTATAGTTAAAATGTTCCAATGTTTTGATCGGATCTTTACAGTAAGCTCAATTATTATTTTGACTGTTATTCTTATGATGCTTTTCTGTACTTATGAACTATATTCATCTTTTTTGCATTTGTACCCAGAAAATACAGGGAGACCATTATTGAACTATTTTAAATAATATAAGCAAAATTACAGCATTTGGGGAACTGAGAATCTGCATTTCTCGATCGAGAAGTTTCTTCACTCTCAGCGGGTGACTGTGTGGTGTCCAGTGTCCAGTCACGGAATAATCGGTGCTATATTCCTTGATAGTGCAGTGACTACCGAACAGTAAATCAAGGTTTTGCAAGATGATTTCATCCACATTATCCAAAGTGACCCTGATTTCGACAAGATGTGGTTCGTGCAAGACCCCGTTGAGGCAGAAGAATGTTTGATGTCCTGGAGGAGCACTTTGCGGAGCGCATTCTGGCTCTGGGGTACCCAGAGACCACTGGCATGGGCCTCGATTGGCCGCCATGTTCTCCGGATCTGAACACATGCGACTCTTTTTTGGGGGGCTATATTAAAGACGAGGTGTACAGCAATAACCCGAAAACCATTGCTGAGGTGGAGGACATCGATAGCATCGATGTTTCGACACTTCAGTCTGCGCCACATCACCGCGCCAATAATGGCAGGCATATCGAACATGTCATAACCTAAATCCGAGTATCTGTAGTGACGTTTACATGTTGAATAAAGTATGTGCACGCCATAGTTTGTAATTAATCTACGTTTTGCTTCATGTAGTTCAATGATTGTCACCCTGTATCTGCGTAGCTAACAACTGTGTGTACATATGAAAATGTACATACGTACATACCCTATGTGATCAAAAGTATCCGGACACCTGGCTGAAAATTACTTACAAGTTCGTGGCGCAGCCCCATCAGTAATGCTGGAATTCAATTTGGTGTTGGCCAACCGTTAGCCTTGATGTCTCTCGCAGGCATACATTCAGTCAGGTGCTGGAAGGTTTCTTGGGGAATGGCAGACCATTCTGCACGGAGTATCGCACTGAGGAGAGGTATCGATGTCGATAGGTGGGGCCTCCACTAAGACAGCGTTCCAAAACATCCGAAAGGTGTTCTCTAGGGTTCAGGTCAGGACTCTGTGCAGTCCAGTCCATTACAGAGATGTTATTGTCATGTAACCACTCCGCTACAGGCCGTGCATTATGAACAGGTGCTCAATCATGTTGAAAGATGCTATCGCCGTCTCCAAATTGCTCTGCAACAGAGGGAAGGTGCTTAAAATATCAATGTAGGCCTGTGCTATGATAGTGCCACGCAAAACAACAAAGGGTGCAAGCCCCCTCCACGAAAAACACGACCACAGCATAACCCCACCGCCTCCGAATTTTACTGATGGCACTACACACGCAGGCAGATGACATTCACCGGGCATTCGCCATACCCACACCCTGCCATCGGTTCGCCACATTGTGTACTGTGATTCGTCACTCCACACAACGTTTTTCCGCTATTCAATCATCCAATGTTTACTCTTCTTACACCAAGCGAAGCGTCGTTTAGCATTTACCGGCGTGATGTGCGGCTTATGAGCGGCCGCTCGACCATGAAATTCAAGTTTTCTCATCCCCTGCCTAACTGTCATAGTATTTGCAGTGGATCCTGATGTAGTTTGGAATGCCTGTGTGATGGTCTGGAAAGATGTCGGTCTCTGTCAGTCAACAGACGAGATTCGCCTGTAAGCTTTTGTGCTGTAAGTGTCCCTTCACGTTTCCACTTCACTATCACATCCGAAACAGTGGACCTATGGATGTTTAGGAGTGTGGAAATCTCGCGTACAGACGTACGACACAAGTGACACCCAATCACCTGAACACGTTCGAAGTCCGTGAGTTCCGCGGAGCGCTCCACTCTGCTCTCTCACGATGTCTAATGACTACTGACGTCGCTGATATGGAGTACCTGGCAATAGGCGGCAGCACAATGCACCTAATATGAAAAACGTATGTTTTGGGGGGTGTCCGGATGCTTTTGATCACATGTACCTACCACACTAATACAAGATTATGTGCCAACAAGCTCCGCAGATAAAGAGATTGGAGAAATGTATGTTGAGATAAAAGAGATTATTCAGAAAGTTAAGAGAGAAGAAAATTTAATTTTGCTCTGGGGCTGAAATGCGTTAGTGGAAAAAGGAAGATAAGGAAATACAGTACGTGAATATCAACTGGGGGAAAGAAATGAAAGAGGAAGACACCTGGCAGGATTTTGCACAATGCACAATTTAATCATCACTAACACTTGGTTTATTGGTTTAATAATCACGAAACAAGATTGTATACATGGAAGAGACCTGGAGACACTGGAAGGTTTCATGTTGATCATATAATGGTAAGACAGAGATATCGGAACCAGATATTAAATTTTAAGACATTTCCAGATACAGATGTCGACTCTGTCCACAATTTAATGGTTATCAACTGTAGATTAAAACTGAAGAAATTTGCAAAGAGTGAGCAAAGAAATGAGATGGGAGCTATATAAGTTGAAAGAACCAGAGGTTGCTAAAAGTTTATAGGGAAGCATTAGGCAACAGTTGACTAGAAAATAGAAAAGGAATACAGTAGAAGACGAATGGGTAGCGTTAAGAAATGAAACAGTGAAGATACCAGGGGATCAAATAGGTAAAAAGACAAGGCCTAGCAAAAATCCTTGGATGATACAGGAGATACTGAATTTAACTGATGAAAGGAGAAAATATAAAAATGAAACAAATGGAACAGGTGAAAGGGAATACAAACGTCTAAAAAATGAGACCGACAGGAAGTGCAAAATGGATAAACAGGAGTGGCTGGAGGACAAATGTAAGGATTTAGAAGCATACTTCACTACAGGAAAGATAAATACTGCATATAGGAAAATTAAAGACACCTTTGGAGAAAAGAGGAGCAGTTGTATGAATATAAAGAGCTCAGATGGAAAACCAGGCCCTAGCAAAGAAAGGGAACCTGAAAGGTGGAAGTAGTATACATATGGTTTATAAAAGGGAGACAAACTTTAAGACAATATTATAGAAATGGAAGAGGATGTAGATGAAGATGAGGTGGAAGATACGATACTGCAAGAAGAATTTGACAGAGCACTGAAAGACCCAAGTCAAAAAAATGCCCCAGGAGTAGGTGACATTCCGTCAGAACTACTGATAGCCTTGGGAGAGCCAGCCATGACAAGAAAAGGTGTGCAAGATGAATGAGACGGGTAAAATACGATCAGGCTTCAAGAAGAACGTAATAATTCCAATTCCAAGGAAATCAGTTGGTGACAAGTGTAAAAGTTATCGGACTATCAGTTTAATAAGTCGTGGCTGCAAAATATTAATACTAATTGTTCATAGAAGAATGGAAAAACTTTTAGAAGGTGATCTTGACGTAGACTAGTTTGAGTTCCAGAGAAATGTAGGAACACGTGAAGGAATACTGACCCTATGACATATCTTAGCAGATATGTTAAGGAAAGGCAATCCTGCATTGATAGCATTTGTAGACTTAGAAACAGCTTTTGAGAATGTTGACTGGAACACCCTCGTTGGTATTCTGGAGGCCGCAAGTGTAAAATACTGGGATCGAAAGGCTATTTACAACTTGTGCAGAAACCAGGCGACAATCATAAGAGTCGAGAGGCATGAAAGGGAAGCAGTGATTGAGAATGGACCTGGACAGGGTAGCCTAACCCCAATGTTATTCTGTATGTACACTGAGCAAGCAGTAAAGGAAATCAAACAACAATTTCGAACAGAAATTAAAGTCCAGGGAAAATAAATAAAAACTTTCATGTTTGCTGACGACATTTTACTTCTTTCAGAGACAGCAAAGAACTTGGAAGAGCAGTTGAATGGAATGGATGGTGTCCTCAAACGAGGGTATATGATGAACGTCAACACAAGCAAAACAAGGATTATTGGATTTAGTCGAATTATGAAGGGAATTAGATTAGAAGCGAAACAATTAAAATAGTAGATGAGTTTGCTATTTAGGCAGTCAAATGGCCGAAATAGGTGGGATATGAAGTGTAGACTGGTAAATGGCAAGAAAAGCGTTTCTGAAGAAAAGAAATTTGTTAACACTGAATAAGACTTAAGTGTTAGGAAGTCCTTTCTGATTTATTTCTCTGGAGTGTAGGTATGTATTAGGAAGTCCTTTCTGAAGGTATTTCTCTGGAGTGCAGGTATGTATGGAAGTGAAGCGTTGACAATAAAGAGTTTAAACAAGAAGACATTAGAAGCTTCTGAAATGTGGCACTACAGAAGAATGCTAAAGATTACATCTACATCTACATCATACTCCACAAACCACCTAATGGCGTGTGGCGAAGGGACTTTCGGTACCACTATCTGATCCCTTCAATCCTGTTCCACTCGCGAATAGTGCGTGGGGAGAATGGTTGTCGGTAAGCCTCTGTATTGGCTCTAATTTCTCGAATTTTCTCCTCGTGGTTAGTACGCGGGATGTATGCGGGGGAAAGTAGTATGTTGTCCGACTCCTCATTAAATGTGCTGTACCGAAATTTCATTGGTAAATCTCTCCATGATGCACAATGCCTCTCTTGTAACGTCTGCCAGTGGAGTTTGTTTAGCATCTCTGTAACGCTCTCTCTCAAACTAAACGATCCCGTGATCGTTATATCAGGTAACTAACGAGAAGGCACTGAATGGAATTGGGGAAACAAGAAATTTATGGCACAAATTGACTAAAGGAAGGGATATGTTGTTGCTCCGTAAACTTTCCCGGCGTAATAATTGGTTGCATTCATGCCGGGTCTCCAACCGGTGCATATAGTCATCTGGACACAAAATTTCGGCTGTCCACCTAGCTGCCATGTTCAGGTGAGCAGGCCCTCGCACTATCTCACGGCAACTGAATGCATTACATGAGTATGTGCCAAGCAAGATCTTAAGAGATGGAAAAGAGCCACCGTGATGCAACAACCGAGTTAGAAAACTGCTGCGGAAGCAAAGAGAACTTCACAGCAAACATAAACATAGCCAAAGCCTTGCAGACAAACAAAAATTACGCGAAGCGAAATGTAGTGTGAGGAGGGCTATGCGAGAGGCGTTCAATGAATTCGAAAGTAAAGTTCTATGTACTGACTTGGCAGAAAAAATCCTAAGAAATTTTGGTCTTATGTCAAAGCGGTATGTGGATCAAAACCAAATGGTACTGAAATACAGGATGACAGACTAAAGGACGAAATACTAAATGTCTTTTTCCAAAGCTGTTTCACAGAGGAAGACTGCACTGTAGTTCCTTCTCTAGATTGTCGCACAGATTACAAAATGGTAGATATCGAAATAGACGACAGAGGGATAGAGAAACAATTAAAATCGCTCAAAAGAGGAAAGGCCTCTGGACCTGATGGGATACTAGTTCGATTTTACACAGAGTACGCGAAGGAACTTGCCCCCCCTTCTTGCAGCGGTGTAACGTAGGTCTCTAGAAGAGCGTAGCGTTCCAAAGGATTGGAGAGGGGCACAGGTCATCCCCGTTTTCAAGAAGGGACGTCGAACAGATGTGCAGAACTATATACCTATATCTCTAACGTCGATCAGTTGTAGAATTTTGGAACGCGTATTTGTTCGAGTATAATGACTTTTCTGGAGACTAGAAATCTACTCTGTAGGAATCAGCATGGGTTTCGAAAAAGACGGTCGTGTGAAACCCAGCTCGCGTTATTCGTCCACGAGACTCAGAGGGCCATAGACACGGGTTCACAGGTAGATGCCGTGTTTCTTGACTTCCGCAAGGCGTTCGATACAGTTCCCCACAGTCGTTTAATGAACAAAGTAAGAGCATATGGACTATCAGACCAATTGTGTGATTGGATTGAAGAGTTCCTAGACAACAGAACGCAGCATGTCATTCTCAATGGAGAGAAGTCTTCCGAAGTAAGAGTGATTTCAGGTGTGCCGCAGGGGAGTGTCATAGGACCGTTGCTATTCACAATATACATAAATTACCTTGTGGATGACATTGGAAGTTCACTGAGGCTTTTTGCAGATGATGCTGTGGTGTATGGAGAGGTTGTAACAATGGAAAATTGTACTGAAATGCTTGAGTATCTGCAACGAATTAACGCATGGTGCAGGGAATGGCAATTGAATCTCAACGTAGACAAGTGTAATGTGCTGCGAATACATAGAAAGAAAGATCCTTTATCATTTAGCTACAATATAGCAGGTCAGCAACTGGAAGCAGTTAATTCCATAAATTATCTGGGAGTAGGCATTAGGAGTGATTTAAAATGGAATGATCATATAAAGTTAATCGTCGGTAAAGCAGATGCCAGACTGAGATTCATTGGAAGAATCCTAAGGAAATGCAATCCGAAAACAAAGGGAGTAGGTTACAGTACACTTGTTCGCCCACTGCTTGAATACTGCTCAGCAGTGTTGGATCCGTACCACATAGGGTTGATAGAAGAGATATAGAAGATCCAACGGAGAGCAGCGCACTTCGTTACAGGATCATTTAGTAATTGCGAAGACGTTACGGAGATGACAGATAAACTCCAGTGGAAGACTCTGCAGGAGAGACGCTCAGTAGCTCGGTACGGGCTTTTGTTGAAGTTTCGAGAACATAACTTCACCGAAGAGTCAAGCAGTATATTGCTCCCTCCTACGTATATCTCGCGAAGAGACCATGAGGATAAAATCAGAAAGAGTAGAGCCCACAAAGAGGCATACCGACAACCTTTCTTTCCACGAACAATACGAGACTGGAATAGAAGGGAGCAACGACAGAGGTACTCAAAGTAGCCTCCGCCACACACCGTCAGGTGGCTTGCGGAGTGTAGATGGAGATGTAGATGTAGAAACACACCGCGGCGGCTCCTTTACACATCGACCGTGGTCTCACCGCGCGTGCGCGAACGTAACTGCCCTCTAGCGACAGGCACAACATCGCACTGGTGGTGAAGGCTAGCGGAAACGATAAATCGATACCAAACGCTGTGACAGTTTTTGATGACCGAAACAAGGACCGTTGTTTCTTAATGTCAAACAGAACAGGGTTCCAACTCTTACTTAAAGAATACCCCTTATCTTTGTTTATAATATTGTCAGATAGCCGAATTTCAATGGCTTCTTTCACTACACAGTCCCAATACCGTAACGCAGAAGCAACCATTTGTGTCTCATCGTACAACATTTTATGTCCTTCAGTAAGACAATGTTCCACCACTGCAGATTTTTTTCTGGCTGAAATAAATGCGTGTGGGAATGATGTTCCACGCATCGATCCTGGATCGTACAAATCGTTTGTACAGTATAGTTTTTCCGCAACGGCAGGGAATCTTGTAGACCCCGGGCTTTCTCAAACCCAAATCATCCTTTACTATGCCCAGCAGAGCTCTCGTTGGTTAGTTGGTTGGTTTAAAGAGCGGGGAGGGGGGAGGGGAAGGGACCAAACTGCTGGGTCATCGGTCCTTGGCTCTGGTAATAGCTGAGGGACAGAATACGCTTTTAATATCAAATTTCTTTAAAATTCTTCCTATTTTTGAAGATAAACTCGCCACAAAGGTAGGAATGCCGCCGATTTGCTTGTATTTTCTGTTGGTTCCCGTGAAGGTCGAATCTGTAGAGTACGACGTATCTGATTGTCAGTATAACCATTCTGTTTGAAGACAACTTTCAGAAGATCCATTTCTTGTATCAAACTATCTGCATCTGAGATGGCGCAAGATCTTTGTACCAATGTACGTAGGACCCCGTTGCATTGATACGATGGATGAAAACTTGATGCATGAAGAAATCGTTCCCTAAGCGTGGGCTACGACAAACACTATGCCCTAATGGCCTGTCATCCCTCCCGTAGACCAAGACATCTAAAAACGGGAGTCTTCCATCCTTCTCAACTTCCATCATGAACTTAATGTTGGATGCAGACAATTAAAATGATCTAGGAAACGATCCAGAACATCCCTCCCAAGTGGCCATACCATAAACGTATCTTCAATGTATCTCCAGAAACAAATTGGTTTTAAGAAGGCCATCTTCAGTGCCATGTCCTCAAAATCTTCCACAAACAAATTGGCGACAATGGAGGATAACGTACTCCCCATATCCACTCCTTAAGTTTGTTCAAAGTATTTGTCATTAAACAAAAAATATGTCGATATCTGCACACGGCAACAAAGTTTAGTGGTTCTTAAGAACAACGAAGCTAGAGTTCCTAGAAACTCTGGTAAACAGAGGCACAACATAAAAACTAACGAGAAAATCCGTGGGACTGAGGCACAAAAACATCAAACGCTGAATAAAAACCAGAGAATTGGAAATATGGTGTTCGTATTTTCCGACGTGGGGACTCAGTATGGAAGCTAAATACTTGGCTAAGTTGTAAGTAGGAGTGCCCGAACTGCTAACAGTAGGCCGAAGAGGAACTCCTTGCCAGTATGCCTGAGGCAAACTGTATAGTCTCGGCGGGACTGCAGCACCAGGTCGAAGCTTTTTAAGCACATCGTCCGATAATGAGTACTTCTTCAAAAGTGAAAGCGTCTTGCAGTTTATACGTTCAGTTGGATCATTCTGAAATCTTCGGTATGCCGAGTCTGCAACCAAAAGATCCATTTTATCCACATAATCGTCCCGTTAAAGAAGAACCGTTGCGTTGCCCTTGTCCGATGGAAGAATTACTATATCCTGGTCTTCTCTGATGGACCGGATAGCTGCTCTTTCAAGCGAGGAGATGTTACGTCGCGGGGGTGGCACCCTATGCAGTGTATGAGGGACCTCTTGCCTAACCTCATCAGCTAGATCGTCGGGAAATGAATTCCGTAATAGGAACATTCCTGGGTGTAGGGGCAAAATTCAATCCCTTTTCCAATACTGCTAGCGTAGCATCGTCCAGTTGTTTGATTGTGAGATTGATCACAACATGTCGACGGGTGTCATCACCCGTTATTGTAGACTGAGAAGAAAGCCGTTGAAACTTCTAAGATTGCCTACTGGCGGCGTTTGCATGGACCCAGTCTGATATTGCACAGGACGAACTGTCAACCCAATCCCAGGATGCAGCAGACAGCAACGCCAAAACTTCCAAATGCAAATGGATATGAAATCCAGTTGTCTACGTGTAAAACGAATGCGCACCCTTACTAAGGCAAAACAAACGCACTTCTTAATGTTGTTGTGTAATAACAGTTCTGGCAAATTTAGGTATTATACCTTCATTCTGGCATTTCAGCACAACAGCGAGGGCGCTCAACAACTTGCCGTCTTCTTACGAAGTTTATCAAACTTCCCTACAAGTTCAAACATCTCCTACCTGCAGAGGATCTTGATGTGGCTCCGTAAGCTTTCCCGGCGTAATAACTGGTTGTATTCATGTCGGGTCTCCAGCCGGAACATATCGTCATCTGGACACAATATATTGTTCTGTTTGACATTAAGAAACAACGATCCTTGTTTCGGTCATCAAAAACTGTCAGTAGTGTTTGATATCGATTTACCGTTTCCACGAGCTTTCACAATCTATGTGCCTGTCCCTAGAGGGCAGTTATGTTCGCGTACTTGCATTGGACCCACGGTCAGTGTGTAAAGGAGCCACTGTGGCGTGTTTGAGCTCAGTTCTGGCGAGATAGTGCGACGGCCTGCTCACCTGAAGATGGCGACCAGATGGACCGCCGAAATATTGTGAGACACTGATGATCACCAGTTTAGTATTGGAGGGAAGTGTGTGCGTGGGGTGGGGTGGGGGGGGGGGGGGGGTAAAAAACGTAGACTATAATATGAATACAGTAAGCAAATTCAAAAGGATTTAGGTAGCAAAAGTTATTTGTTGATGAAGAGACTTGCACAGGATAGAGTAGCATAGAGAGCTGCATCAAATCAGTGTTCGTACTAAAGACCATTCACGTTTAAATTAACAGTGTCATTCACTCACTTCAGACTGAATTTCATGGCACTGTTTTTTTATGTTCAATGCAATGAAAATGGACCAGCTGTGAATCTATTTCAAATTTCATTTACATTTTCTGCAAGGAGTTCTCTTGTTTTATTAGTCACTATAATATTTCTGTCGTCATCAAAGATAATTTTGTTTTAGTCATGATTAACAGGTAAATACATCGATGTGTATCAGGCAGTGTATTGGATCTAATATGCTAACCCGATTTTAGTTGCTGTTGTATAAAAGTCTTGGAGTGTTATATGTTTGTGGCCTGTGAAACCCTGGAGGATTTTATTGTGTTGCTTCGTCACTACTTGTAACAAGAACATTAAATGAAAAGTTGGGGTACTATTATTACATACAACAGCACTAACTCTAAAACACGTCAGCTGAATGTTGAGCTGATACCTTTCATATTTCTATTTCATTGCGTCAATTTATATGTTTGTATGATTCTATTATGGGTAATGATAATACAGCCTTCGGCCTTGCCGCAGTGGTAACACCGGTTCATGTCAGATGAGCGGAGTTAAGAGCTGTCGGGCTGGGCTAGCACTTGGATGGGTGACCATCCGGTCTGCCGAGCGCTGTTGGCAAGAGGGTGCACTCAGCCCTTGTGAGGCAAACTGAGGAGCAACTTGATTGAGAAGTAGCGGCTCCGGTCTCGGAAACTGAAATACGGCCGGGAGAGCGGTGTGCTGACCACATGCCCCTCCATAACCGCATCCAGTGACGCCTGTGGGCTGAGGATGACACGGTGGCCAGTCGGTACCGATGGGCCTTCATGGCCTGTGCGGGAGGAGTTTAGTTTTTAATGATAATACATGTGAAGACAAAAAAAGCAATGCACCGCCAGGGAATTGCCTGAATTGGACGGAAATTGGTAGACATGATGTCACGTACAGACAAACAAATGATTACAATTCCAGAAAAATTGGTTGATTTATTCAAGAGGAAGAGCTTCACATATTGAGCAAGTCAGTAACGTGTTGATCCATCTTTGGCCCTAACGCAAAAAGGTTATTCGCCTTGGTGTTGGTTGATCGAGTTGTTGGATGTCTTCCTGAGGAAGGGGAAATTATGCCCAACTGCCGCGTTAGATCGTCAAAATCACGAAATGGTTGGAGGTCCCTGCCCATGATGCTCCAAATGTTCTTGTTTGGGGAGAGATCCGGCGATGTTGCTGGCTAAGGTAGGGTTTGGCCTCCTGGCTGTTGGGCCACATGGCGGGCAGCACTCAGCTGGTATCCCACTGCGTCCAGAGCATCTCCAGACAAGTCTTGAGCCTGGAATCTCTTTGACTGGAGTAGATTGTCTTCAGTGATGAGTACTGCTTCGATATGAGCGCTGATGACCAGCAAAGACATGTCTAGAGTTTCGCCAGACAGCAGGGGGGTATCAATCTGACTGTCGCCTGCCAAACGGCCTGACAATCAGGAGTGATGGTCTGGGAGCCATTTCTTTCATGGCAGGACATCTTTGGTTGTTAGTCACAGCAAACTTACAGCACAGCAGCACGTCTTTCATGGAGAGCCATCCTGGGCATACATTTCATCAGGATGATGTTGGACATCACAGAGCGAGAGTTTCTTCTGTTCGTCTTCATGCTTGTCAACCTCACAGCGCCCTCCAACCAGCCTGGATTTTGACGATCCAATGAGCCCATTGCACGATATCCCTCAGGAGGACATCCAACAACTCTGTCAGTCAGTGCCATGCGGAATAACTGCTTGCATAAGAGCCAGAGGAGGAACAACGCATTATTGACTTGTTCAGTTTGTGTAGCTCTTTCTCTCTTAATAAACCACCCAATTTTTTCTGAAATTGTAATCATTTGTCTGTCGGTAAATATTCATCACATCTACTGATTTCCCATCGCATTCACATAATTCCTTCATGGTGCGTCGTATCTTTTGTCTTGGAGTGTAATCTTTTCAACTATTTAGTAGCATGTTCTTGATTTAATGAGCTGCACGTCTCTGTACAAGAAGTGAATGAGCCCTCTGTCAGGTGATGTGAGAAGTCATTTGTGGACGCCAGATATGTCCCAAAGGACAGGCCAACTTCCAAAGGGAGGCTGCCCAGGTCAGAGACCTTAGTGCTGGTCACCAGATAAAATCTATGCCATACCAATTTGTGTATGGCAGCACCAGGAGGTCAAGCGCGTCTACAAGTCTCAGAATTGTGAACTCCATCCCGTGCAGCGTGGGGTAAGTTTCCAAAGAACATGGTTTAGTACCGGTAATAACATGGCATATTGGATCCATGCATAATAAATACACTCCTGGAAATGGAAAAAAGAACACATTGACGCCGGTGTGTCAGACCCACCATACTTGCTCCGGACACTGCGAGAGGACTGTACAAGCAATGATCACACGCACGGCACAGCGGACACACCAGGAACCGCGGTGTTGGCCGTCGAATGGCGCTAGCTGCGCAGCATTTGTGCACCGCCGCCGTCAGTGTCAGCCAGTTTGCCGTGGGATACGGAGCTCCATCGCAGTCTTTAACACTGGTAGCATGCCGCGACAGCGTGGACGTGAACCGTATGTGCAGTTGACGGACTTTGAGCGAGGGCGTATAGTGGGCATGCGGGAGGCCGGGTGGACGTACCGCCGAATTGCTCAACACGTGGGGCGTGAGGTCTCCACAGTACATCGATGTTGTCGCCAGTGGTCGGCGGAAGGTGCACGTGCCCGTCGACCTGGGACCGGACCGCAGCGACGCACGGATGCACGCCAAGACCGTAGGATCCTACGCAGTGCCGTAGGGGACCGCACCGCCACTTCCCAGCAAATTAGGGACACTGTTGCTCCTGGGGTATCGGCGAGGACCATTCGCAACCGTCTCCATGAAGCTGGGCTACGGTCCCGCACACCGTTAGGCCGTCTTCCGCTCACGCCCCAACATCGTGCAGCCCGCCTCCAGTGGTGTCGCGACAGGCGTGAATGGAGGGACGAATGGAGACGGGTCGTCTTCAGCGATGAGAGTCGCTTCTGCCTTGGTGCCAATGATGGTCGTATGCGTGTTCGGCGCCGTGCAGGTGAGCGCCACAATCAGGACTGCATACGACCGAGGCACACAGGGCCAACACCCGGCATCATGGTGTGGGGAGTGATCTCCTACACTGGCCGTACACCACTGGTGATCGTCGAGGGGACACTGAATAGTGCACGGTACATCCAAACCGTCATCGAACCCATCGTTCTACCATTCCTAGACCGGCAAGGGAACTTGCTGTTCCAACAGGACAATGCACGTCCGCATGTATCCCGTGCCACCCAACGTGCTCTAGAAGGTGTAAGTCAACTACCCTGGCCAGCAAGATCTCCGGATCTGTCCCCCATTGAGCATGTTTGGGACTGGATGAAGCGTCGTCTCACGCGGTCTGCACGGCAAGGGAACTTGCTGTTCCAATAGGACAATGCACGTCCGCATGTATCCCGTGCCACCCAACGTGCTCTAGAAGGTGTAAGTCAACTACCCTGGCCAGCAAGATCTCCGGATCTGTCCCCCATTGAGCATGTTTGGGACTGGATGAAGCGTCGTCTCACGCGGTCTGCACGTCCAGCACGAACGCTGGTCCAACTGAGGCGCCAGGTGGAAATGGCATTGCAAGCCGTTCCACAGGACTACATCCAGCATCTCTACGATCGTCTCCATGGGAGAATAGCAGCCTGCATTGCTGCGAAAGGTGGATATACACTGTACTAGTGCCGACATTGTGCATGCTCTGTTGCCTGTGTCTATGTGCCTGTGGTTCTGTCAGTGTGATCATGTGATGTATCTGACCCCAGGAATGTGTCAATAAAGTTTCCCCTTCCTGGGACAATGAATTCACGGTGTTCTTATTTCAATTTCCAGGAGTGTATTTTTGTGTGGGCAATGTTGAACACCTTATAGGAAGGTCAAAAATTGCATTAGAAAGTACACAGCTGCGCCATTGCTTTTTATTGAAGACAATCATTTTCGGTCCAACATTAGATCACATTTGAGTCTCAAAAACAACTCAGCAATGCTATGGTTTACCTCAGAAAATTGCCTTTATCCTTGACTGTTCTTGTTCAAATCGTTCAAATGGCTCTGAGCACTATGGGACTTAACATCTATGGTCATCAGTCCCCTAGAACTTAGAACTACTTAAACCTAACTAACCTAAGGACAACACACAACACCCAGCCATCACGAGGCAGAGAAAATCCCTGACCCCGCCGGGAATCGAACCCGGGAACCCGGGCGTGGGAAGCGAGAACGCTACCGAATAAGAGAAGTGCAACTGACCTCGAACTCCTCGCTTTCTTCAACCGCCTACACATTCTTCAGTGCTTTATGCAATTCCAACTTCGGGAAATCAGTGGGAATTTTTGTCAGTCACTTTTCCTTAAGTTCTTCATTGCTGGATGGAGAAAACGTGCTGATGGTTTGATTTTGTGATTTTTACAGCACCTCGAAACTTTAAAGCCCGTTTTACACCAGACGTGCGACTCTCGCAAGAAAGTCGTTGTTGACAACTTCCAGTGCGTGGAGCGACAGCTTAGTTCACTTCCGAGACTTTTGGGGATTTTACGTCATTTTCTAAGGGCACTACATTTATTTGTACTTTACATGATCACTAAGGTGCTACATTTAATTATTTTCACGCAGTTCATATGAAACTATAAGTGGCTCACATGTGTAAACGCCCTCGTTATAAAAACCGTTTAAATAAGACAAGGCTCAGAAGGATGGAAGAAGATATCGCCTTGGCTCTTATTACCGTAGCTGCGGCTTTCATCATAGAGAAAAATCGAAAAAAAAGACAAGGCAAAAATAGAAGCTGCTGAGTTCGGCCATTGCTTCATTCCTTACTGGTGAAGGAGTTGAGGCTGGATGATCCATTACAGTTTAAAATTTTGTGAGAATCGATGCAGCATGTTTCGACAAGCTGTCATCCTACATTAAGCCCATTATTCGCTTGACACACACCGTTATGAGGGAAGCAATTTACCAAACACAAAGCAAGACTTTAATTTTATATTATATTTTTTCAAACGATTGTTTGTTCAACTATATTAGCTGAAAATTGTCATATTTTATTCCTTTCCACGTTAACAATTACATTGCTATTTCTGACGGCTGGCGAATCTTACAAGGGCTTGTTGTTTCTGCATCTTATTTCAGTTTCAAGTCTGTCTAAAACGGTAATCGATGTATGGTGTGAAATCGGTAACTCTTTGAGGGACAAGTATTTGCAGGTACTTGTTTCTTGTATCACTGTATCAAATAAAAAAGATGAGAACTTTCACTTCACTTCTATTTTCTTACAGACTCCAACAACTGAAGAGGATTGCCGGCCGGGGTGGCCGAGCGGTTCTAGGCGCTACAGTCTGGAACCGCGCGACCGCTACGGTTGCAGGTTCGAATCCTGCCTCGGGCATGTATATGTGTGAATGTCCTTAGGTTAGTTAGGTTTAAGTAGTTCTAAGTTCTAGGGGACTGATGACCTTAGAAGTTAAGTCCCATAGTGCTCAGAGCCATTTTTTGAACTGAAGAGGAATGTCTTATAATATCAGTAGCTTTTGATAAATTGTGTAACCTAGATAAAGCTTCAAATAATACTTACCGAAAATTGCAGATATTACATGCAGTAATTTTTTTGCGGCAAACAACCTGCTGTACTACGTTTCACTGAGCGGCAGCGAATTACACAATTCACACAGAAATTCGTTCCGTTTGTTAGCTGTGCTCCCCACTTGATCGTCTGCGCATGCGCGAAGAACCTACATACGCGTGAGAATAGGATATATCCCATTGCGGCTTCTAGCGATCGTACGCGTGAATCTCGTTCAATTGGCCTCGTCTACACAGTAGGCGCCGGCGGAAGTGGTGCACCATAGCTAATCTTGCAAGCTCACGCGTCCCGTGTAGAACGGACTTTACTGTCTGAAATAGGGCTGTTGACAAAGTCTCGTATATCCTTTCCCCTTCATATCGATAGCAAAAAGGCGATAACGAGTGCCGATATTTTTATTTTGTATTATATTATGTCAGATTATGTTATATATTATATTTTTAGTAAATATTTCACGTTGTTCTTTTGAAACTGTAGTAGAAACTAATTTGGTTTCACTGTGTGAAGAAGTCTTGCTACTTTTTGAGTTTTCATCACATCCAGTCTTCCTCTTTGCTGTGTGAAGCAAGTATGTGGCACAAAAGAAAAAGTCCAACTGCACTAGGGGCAGAGGTGGGCGACCGTGTCATTGTGAATGGAATAACAAGATATCCTTCCGATGTGAAGACATAGCATACCACCTGCGTTAAAAAACAATTTTTGACACAATTAGAGTGCTATGTGATCACATCAGAATCCTTCAAAAACAGTGGCTAAAAATGATTAACAAAAATCGAAACGTCAAGATTGGTCTTTGCGGTGGGCGGGGACGTGTGAGGAGAAATGCTGAAGTAATCGCTGCTCAGCACTACCAGCAAATACAGAAACGTTTACCTTCGTCACGCAATATTGAAACTACAACTGCTAAGTCGCTCGCATTTGCAGAAATGGAAAAACTGGGAAGCTGACATAATGTGTTCCAGTCAAATCCGATATGTGACGAAACTGAACGACGGACCCATCGGACACCTGTTATTGTGCCACTTACATGCAGTTACCATTGTGAGCAAAATGGTTATCGCCAAGTGTGAACGAACGTGCATCGTTTTCAATTCTCGCTCGATGGGGGATAGGCAGGCTGCCAGCTTGTTGGTGTACATGATATCAAAGATCACTCGGTAGGTGCGACAATATTCCTTTACGTCGATAAATCGATATATCGATCTTTTTTCGATATATCTAGATATACTTTTCCAAATATCGATACATCGGATTCCCAATATTTTTAAAGATACCAACAGTCCTAGTCTGAAAATGGACGTTCAACATTTCTGTTACAATGTAAAAACACACAATTCATAAAATATACAATAAATTACGACATAACGTTTAAGCAGAATCTGCGCGATTCTTAAAAATGCTCATTGATCGTTAAGAAATTACAGTAACTACTTCTACTAGCTGTTAATAAATAAATACCGCATAAATAATTACAACTTTATAACAACCACGTATACAAACTCAAGTGGCACCAAGATCCCACACCAGTGGCTTTGGAACAAGTGACTAAGTGAGTAACGTCACTTAAGTCAAATGGCAAGTTACGGACTATCGTCAACAGATGACGTTAGCTAAGACTCATACGCCTTCCTTATGACGTCATGAACGTTAGCCAGACAGCATCATATATTCACCCCGTTTACATGGTGCACTCAAAACCGGATTACGTAAATCGATTTCCCAATACCGCTTCTGGGAGGTCATGTAAACACTTCAAAATCGATTTTGGAAATCCGCTGCTAGTTGCCAGTTTTCCAATTCCGCAACTCAATTTTCGCTCTTATGTCAACGTAGGCGGTTTTCAAATGTGCTTGGGTCGTCAATCTACGTCTTGTTTTCAAAACATTTTGTTAATATGGACTTACTATGCAGTGAAGGATAAGCAGAAATATTGAGCATGAAGCTGTCTACGTGTAATATTTAAGTGAAGAGCAATTACGTTTATATTTACTGAATCAGAAACTGGATCAGCTGTTTTCCAAGGGCCATATTTAACTGGGCTAGCAAATCCATTTCAGACCTTAACATTTAAACACGACAGCGAAAGCATGTTTTAGAAATTCGGTTTTCGTCTTTCGGAAGATGTGACGTATGTAAACGTAGTGACTGATGCGCTGCCTCGCAACAGCGAATCGCAGCCTCTCAAAGATGGCTACCCCAAGAAGTAAAGAGATTGTCTCTTTGCCTCTAAAATCACTGGAGTATAGGAACTGTTAATTATCTCTGGATGGAGCGAGTTACGACTTGTTCGAAGTAGTTGATTTAGTTGCTACACCGTGTTTTCTGGTTTGTGTACTCAAAGTTTTGTGCCTGCAGCTTCTAGCTACGCGAAGAAATTCATATTGCCGTTGTTGATATGTTTCTTCATAAAGGGGTAAGTAAATACTTTTTCCAGTAAGCGCAGCGTTTGGGCAATCCTTTGTAAAGTCTACCTCAAGTAAAGTAAGTCAAAAATTAAACAGAAAAATAGGACGGCTATAAATACGCATGTCTCCTTCATAGTTAAACACCAGTACTCTTCTTTTTTTGTAATGTTGTGCTCTAATGCGACTGGTTTTGGTACCCAAATACATGTTCATTGTAGGTAGCGCAATAATGCGGACTTTGCTTGGGTGAGATGACGTTTGTGAAACGTTTATGTGCTGTGTTGTATCCAGATTGAGAGCACACACTTAAAATAAACACACGTATAAAGAGCGTGTATATAAAACAGGTTCAATACGAGTCGACGGCTTTGACCAGTGACAAAGGAAACATGTAAGAAACGCCGTAAATAGTATAACGTGATGTTGGCGATTTTTTTTCAAACGGACACATTAAACGAATGACATATTTGAACCTGAAACTTTACTTGCCTCAGCCAAACTCTCGGCTCTTTCTATTGGATGAAAAATGCCGGGTTGATAGTTCCGGCGGTTTTGGCAGGCACATGTATATGTGACGCCGCGCGCGCGTTTGTGTGTGTGTGTGTGTGTGTGTGTGTGTGTGTGTGTGTGTTTTGGACAACCTAGGCCTAGGTGATATTGCTGGAGATATTGTTTGGTAAATAATTATTATTTTGGTTTTATTCTATGATAAATATGATGTTAAGTGTGTTGTGTGTTTATGGCAGGTCGGTAGGTTTTAATTGATACAGTAAATATGGGGTATTTTCGTTTTGTGTGGGTGTTTTGGTTCCACTTTTCGGAGTTTTAGGTCTTGGTTTTTTGTATCAGTAGCTGCGGTTGGGCTATATAAATCAAGGGAAACGTCTGATTCCACATTTCGGAATTGTTGGTTTTATGGTATCGATATCAGCGGTTGAGTTCATGTCAAGGGAAATGTCCGATTCCTGTGGGTTTGTTGATGTAGCGGAATATTGTAATTAAATTTTTTTAATACTATTTGTTTTGGGATGGGGCGGTGTTTTTTACTGTCGTATATTTAGCTTGTCCCGCTTTTAAGACCCAATTTCCTTGATTGCCCCGTTAGTTTCATTTTATTTATGGAGCGAGACGTCATTGTCATTTTTATTTTTGTTGGCGTGTGTGTCTAGTGACGGCGTTGTCATTTTGTAAGTGTTGGAAGTAGCCGTTTCCGCCATATTGATGACATCATGGTTCAGAGCAGACGCTTTGAATTGGACGCTTCTGTAATGCCAAAATGCATTACGCGTTTCAGTAGTACATCATTTTCGAAGACTACAAAGAAACATGTACAAGATATAAATAGGCAACGGTTGACATAAAAGTTACAATGAAATTATAAAAGTTATTGAGAAATGGTGTCCGATTTCATTGGAATGGTTGTGTCCCCTGACCATCAGGTAATCCAGGACAAAAAGGAGATCAGCATCAGTCATAACAATAGATGATACTGTGACCGATGCTGCCCATACTTCTGTCATTATAGAGAACTATTATCAAATTTTAAAACTATAAACAATCTTAATGCTAAAATACTGTTAACAAAAGTGGCATGTGGGTACATTATGCCTCATCATATGCTGTATACCTCAACCAAGTGCAAACTGATCAGTCACAAGAGAACACTAGTATTACTATATATCTGCCAATTATCTACAGACTTCTGTGAAGAAAATTGTAAAAAATATAAAATACGCTAATGATATTGTGAAAAGAAAAAGTTCCTACTCAGCATATAGCGGAGATGCTGAGTTGCAGATAGGCACAACAAAGAAACAGTCACATATATAGATTTTGGTCAGTGAGGCCTTCGTCAGAATTAGACAGCAAACATACACACTCACACAAATGCAACTCACACACACATGACTGCAGTCTCAGGCAACTGAGGCCATACCGCGAGCAGCAACACTGGTGTATGATGGGAGTGGTGACTGTGTGGGGGTAAGGAGGAGGTTGGAGTGGGGAGGGAGAGGGATAGCTGGGTAGGGGTGACGGACAGTGACTTAATGGTGGGGAGCACGCAGGGATGAGATTGAAAGAGGTTAGGGCAGCTATGTGCTGTCCGGAGGTTAGACGGAGGGAGTGGGGAGGGGGGGGGGGGTAGTGGAAAAGGAGATAAGTAAGAAGACTGGGTGCGATGGAGGAATGAGGGCTGTGTAGTGCTGGAATGGGAACAGAAAAGGGGCTCAATGGGAAAGGACAATGACTAACGAGGGTTGAGGAATCCTCCCGACTGCACATAGCTGCCTTACCCTCTTTCCACCTTGTCCCTGTGCGCTCCCCAACACCAATTCACTATCTGCCACCCCTAACCTCCTATAACTCCCCCTCCCTGCCCCAGACTCCTCATTACCCCCAGCCGGCCTGAGTGGCCGAGCGGTTCTAGGCGCTTCAGTCTGGAACCGTGCGACTGCTATGGTCGCAGGTTCAAACCCTGCCTCGGGCATGGATGTGTGTGATGTGCTTAGGTTAGTTAGGTTTAAGTAGTTCTAAGTTCTAGGGGACTGATGACCTCAGATGTTAAGTCCCATAGTGCTCAGAGCCATTTGAATCATTTGAACCTTACCCCCACATAATTGTCACTCCCATCATGCACCAGTGCTGCTGCTCGTGGTGTGGCCTCAGTTGCCTGAGACTGCAGTCATGTGTGTGTGAGTTGCGTTTGCGTGAGTGTGTATGTGTGTGTTTGTCATCTAATTCTGATGAAGGACTTACCGGCCGAAATATATATTTGTAAGAGTTTTTCTGTTGGGCCTATCTGCAACTCAGCATCTCCGCCATATGGTGAGCAGCTACTTTTTTTTACAATATTTTTAGATTCCATCCTGAATTTTCTATTGCTTGAAATAACTAATGGAATAATTTTGAAATTATTGAACATTACACATCTCTTATAAGTAGTTGCACTGTAAAAGAATAAAGTGGAATTACATTCCAAACCAATAGATAGCATTGCTTTTGGTGACAAAATGCAGCATGATGTAATATATGGTCAATAACAGCATTATAATACATTCAGATTAAAATTATTTACAGTGACATGTATCAGACTGCAAATGCTTTAAGTCCAGTGATGTAAATAGTAAAATTACTGTACATTAATCATTAACAGATCGCATAGTTTTTCACATGACATACATGAGTACCGTATTTACTCGAATCTAAGCCGCACTTTTTTTCCTGTTTTTGTAATCCAAAAAACCGCCTGCGGCTTAGAATCGAGTGCAAAGCAAGCGGAAGTTCTGAAAAATGTTGGTAGGTGCCGCCACAACTAACTTCTACCGTCGAATATATGTAGCGCTACACAGACATGCTTTGTAGGCACAAAGATAAATACTGGCGCCAAAACCTCTGCGTCAGTAAATAAATCAAAAAAAAGGTGGAAGACGAGCTTTTTTTTCTCCGCCCCGAGTTTCGACCACTGCATTTTCATACATTATCCAACGAAGTAAATACAAATTCCGTATTGTTCATCTTCGAATGTATTAGAATTTCAATGTACTACGAAAATCCGACTGGCAAGACTGTTTGGGATGTTTGTCAATATGGCCAACTGTACGTTCTGAGTTTTTTCCTACCTGTGAGAAGAGATGGTTGCTAATAGTAACATGATGAAATGTGAATCACAAGCAGTATTCTCTTCACCATTCACCATAAGAATAATACAAATATAAACATTTTGCCATGTGTTCTTCCGTGTTTGTTGCTATCTCATTTAAATCCTGTCTGCCTAATAAACTACGAAACTAGAGTGATACAACAGCAAACGCGGAAGAATACACTTATCGTGTCTGTTTATATTCGTATTATTCTTAGCCTAATAGTGATACAGTCAGAAATGAACCACGGCAACTGACTAGATTTTTAAATCTAAGATGACTCTAATTTCTGTGCAGAATTTGATGTACTAAAGAAGCGGCCGCAACCCAGCTAGCACTCAAGCTTATTTCAAGGTGGATATTGAGTTTAGGTTCAGTTGAAAATTCAAGATTGAAAAATCAACCTGTTACACAGCTTGTTTCAAGGTGGGTATTGAGTTTAGGTTCAGTTGAAAATTCAAGATTGAAAAATCAACCTGTTACACAGTTTACATCAAGCTGTAAAAATTTAGCTTGAATTAAAATAATTTTCCCAAGCTTGAAATAAACTGTAATTTCCCTGGAAGGCTGTACAGCAGATGCGCGCGCAGCATAGCCTCCATAGACGTCCACGGGAAGCGCCACAAGCGTTTATAAGCCGTGACGTAAGGGTGTTGTCGTGTGTGACGTCCTGACGGCGCGGAGTTTGGTTTGAGTGTGGCTGTCTCCAGTTCTGTTTTATCTTATTTTATTTACTTTTCTGGGCCTTGCTATGTTTACGGCCATTTTACCTTTGTGACGCGCGTTAATGGTTGTGGTTTGTTGACAAGTTTGTTTTATACTAGAAAACAGTTCGGTACGTTAATGTTACAAATGTTAAATATTACGTAACGTAATTAATTAGGTTCAATAAATTCAGATTAATATTTATATAGCTTAAAACAAGCTGTAAATACCAGGCTGTATTCCACGTGTGTAGATACAGCTGGAGCCAAGCTTGATAAGTCAAGCTTGAAATATAGCTTGAACTCTGCCAACTTTGATGTTTGTTTCAAGCTTGAATCCAGCTAACAGGCCTGAATATTCCAGCTTTGATCAAGCTTATATACTTGAACTTTACAGCTGGAAACAAGTTTGAAACCGGCTTACTGTGCTATCTGGGAAAGATTTTCAAACGGAGAAAAATTTGCGCCTAACTCTCGTTCAGAACATGTTCTATCATACGCAGCCTATTATTTGGTTCTTGTTGATCATTCTCAAAGAAAGCAGCAGTGTAAGTAACAACAAATAGCAGTCTCTTGACATTGCTTCGCTAATGAGACGGTTCGCCTCTTTTTAGTTGTAAGCGGCGGTAGCGCGCACAAAAGCAAGCCATGCCGCGAACGGCGACAGGCCGTAAACACGCACTATCAGAATGCGACAAACAATGCATGACACATTACAGTGATGCATTTTCAGCTTAGAGTGACGTAAACACCTGTAACAGAGAAAACGGCACTTATCAGATCAAACAAAATAAGCAATCGATTCAAACCAGACGAAGCACGTGAAAAAGGAAGGGTACCCGTATAAATACGGATGGAGCGCCTGACGCATAGCAATGGCTACCTGGTAAAGCTTACGACTCGAACCAAACTACTGTAGCTATATCGTCATTCATTCGACCTAAATTGTGTCTCGTATTACAATGGACCAACTTTGTTTCGATTTGGAGGTGCGGCCTAAAACTTCTATCTCCCCTAGAATTTCGAGTCTCAAATTTCAGGTGCGGCTCAGATTCGGGAAATCTTTTTTTCCTTTGTTTCGAGTCTCATTTTTCAGGTGCGGCTTAGATTCGAGTGCGGCTTAGATTCGGGTAAATACGGTATCATGAAGTGGTGCAGATACAAAGTAGGTGACTTTACTTATAAGTCTCACACAGTCGCAGCCTCATTACAAACATTTGATACAAAATGGAGGTTGTCATAGACATAACATGAACCTAACAGAATCAAATAAAATTCATTAAAAACCACTACAAGATGTGGGTGTGCCATTGGGTATGCATAAATCCGTTTATACATTTTTGTGTATACCACTGTTCACAAGAAAAGAAGGGAAGGAAGATAACAAATCCTTGTAATGCAAATGGGTAGGGAATGAGGATGAGAACAATTCACTGAATGATTTGGCTTCAGAAGAGCCAGTTTGATATTACACCATATACCATTGCACTGCTGTAAGTAAATCATGGCCTGTAGAGTGTGAAGTGGTTATGATATTACACTTGAATGTGGAAGAAGCAAAGTTTAAGTACCCTTGTGCCTTTTAAATTTGGTATTCTGTTGTCACACACTATGTCCTGACACAAACTTTTCTGAAGAACATAGAAATCACATTAATGAAGATCAGAAACAATGTCTATGGCACATTCTCTTTTGGAACCTTATGAAAATTTTTGTTGTGAAATACTTTCCTCGCATCATAACATGGAACAGCTAGTGAGTAAAAGCCTATTGGAAACAAGCATTTGTCAAAGTCTGGTTAGTCCATCTGGGAGAAAATGGCGAATAATGAACATTCGTTCAATATCATTTACTTTATAAGCTTCAAGAATACCAAATGCACCAAATTTTGCCTACATTTGATTCCATGTATCTTAAAATAATATATTTATTTATTAATACTACTGAGAAAATTGCAGTTAAGTCTATCAGAAATATTCATTCTCATTTTGATGTCATTTCAGTTGGGTGCAAACATTTAATTTTGTTTAAAAACAAAAATTCTGTTGTCAGTCCATGTTGACTGTGCCACTATCACTGACAATGACTGGTCCCAGCTAGCACTCAAGCTTATTTCAAGGTGGATATTGAGTTTACGTTCAGTTGAAAATTCAAGATTGAAAAATCAACCTGTTACACAGCTTGTTTCAAGGTGGGTATTGAGTTTAGGTTCAGTTGAAAATTCAAGATTGAAAAATCAACCTGTTACACAGTTTACATCAAGCTGTAAAAATTTAGCTTGAATTAAAATAATTTTCCCAAGCTTGAAATAAACTGTAATTTCCCTGGAAGGCTGTACAGCAGATGCGCGCGCAGCATAGCCTCCATAGACGTCCACGGGAAGCGCCAAAAGCGTTTATAAGCCGTGACGTAAGGGTGTTGTCGTGTGTGACGTCATGACGGCGCGGAGTTTGGTTTGAGTGTGGCTGTCTCCAGTTCTGTTTTATCTTATTTTATTTACTTTTCTGGTCCTTGCTATGTTTACGGCCATTTTACCTTTGTGACGCGCGTTAGTGGTTGTGGTTTGTTGACAAGTTTGTTTTATACTAGAAAACAGTTCGGTACGTTAATGTTACAAATGTTAAATATTACGTAACGTAATTAATTAGGTTCAATAAATTCAGATTAATATTTATATAGCTTAAAACAAGCTGTAAATACCAGGCTGTATTCCACGTGTGTAGATACAGCTGGAGCCAAGCTTGATAAGTCAAGCTTGAAATATAGCTTGAACTCTGCCAACTTTGATGTTTATTTCAAGCTAGAATCCAGCTAACAGGCTTGAATATTCCAGCTTTGATCAAGCTTATATACTTGAACTTTACAGCTGGAAACAAGTTTGAAACCGGCTTACTGTGCTATCTGGGGTAGCTCCATCACATAGGACCCACGGGGCTGGGTATCTTTACTGCAGGTTCCCAAACCTGAATGTGGGATCTAATGGGCTACCAAACCATAGTTGAAACAACTGAATTGAAATGGCTACAGTAGCTCACTCATGAACTCATCCTGCTCCACGACATTGCTAGGCGCCATACAGCAAATGCAGTGTAGGAGCTGTTTCAGCTATATTCAGATAGGAGGTCCCAAATCACCCTCTACAGCACAGACCTTTTTCTTTGCAATTATGCCATTTTTGATGAGCTAAAGAAACTTCTGAAAGGCAAACTGTTCACCTCGGGTGATGGCATTGAACATTCTGTTTGGCACTGGTTCGTAGTGCAGCCCCAGGAATTTTACTAGAGGGCCATTCACATTCTGGTGTGCAGCGCAACAAGTACTGGACAATACTTCTGAAGTAAATGTACAAGTTTCTGTTAAAAGGCCTCTGGTGTGTACTTTTTAATGCATTTCATAACTTTAGGAAAGTTGTATTTGATAACAGACCAAATCTCCAATGAGTATATTGCTGCATAATAAACACAAATGTCTTACATAAAATATGAAAAATCAGGGAAGAAAGTACATAACTATTACCTGAATTTTCTTCAATATACTAACATAAATTCAATCAATGTCTTCTTTCTCAAGAGATGTTAGTACTTATTTTTGTTGAAGCTTAGTCAAAGGTGTTTTTGAAGTCTGTGAATCCCAAGCAGTGGAATAATTCATACTCTTTACTCCAGTCTACAATATTGCTTGTGACCTAAGAACAGTCAGTCCATTGATCCACTTCTAACTCAGGTTTGTTTGTTTATTTATTTAGTCCTTTGATCATATGTAGTACAATATGCAAGATGGTATTGGATTTAATTCTTGTCATTAAAGAGAACAATGTTGAAGAATTATATAGTTCTACAGGCTCTAAATTAGGAAAGTTATAGAACTATACAGGGTGAAGTGAAATTCGCATTCTTGGGCTTCACAGCACAACTCCTCACATGCCAGTGATAAAAAAATGTCTCTCACAAAATTTCATCTGGCAGAAAAAGGGCATTAAAGAGTGGCAATCTGGCAACACTGTAACCACATGTATGGTAACTACCTCTGTCAGCACACAGTAGTTGTGCTGTGCAGTTGGTGCAGTGGATAGGCTTTTGGGTTAGCATGCAGGAGGTCAATGGTTCGATCCCCGGTTGATGCATGTGTTTTTTATTTGGTAATTATGTAGTCCACGTGGTACGGTATCTGTCATTTTAATCATCGTCAGTGACTGCAGCGAGTCCTCTAGAAAACACTTGTACTTACATACTTCAGTCGTAGAAATGAAAGATCGGTCCGCTCATGTACTAGATGCGAAACCCATTTTCTTTATACCCTCTTCCAATGGTCCCAGAGATTAGTAGCAGCTATTATTCTTGCCTTGTTCAGGTCCATACATTTTGCTAGGGTCTTAAGTTACCAATAGGATTAGCAATGCACTTTGTGAATAATGTCCAAACTCGGTTACTATTTGTATGTGTTATCACCGTCGTCCCATGCCTTTCAACACTGAGTCTGGTAACCACTTGCTGTTTAGTTCATATTTCAATGTATTATTATTATTATTATTATTGACATTTTTTTCTCAGACTGTTAAGTCTGGTTAAAAATGGAACGTGACGCGGACCTTGATCAAGCGTGACTTCCTTGTAACTGTATGGTATATGTTATATTGCATTTAGGAACTTTCGGGTAATTGAACATGTATCAATAATTACAGATTTTTGTAGTTGTATATATATATATATATGTTTGGATGTAGCTGTATTGCATTGATGTACTGGTGGATATTGTGAGGTATGACTCCTGTAGTTGATAGTATAATTGGTATAATGTCAACTTTATCCTGATGCCACATGTCCTTGACTTCCTCAGCTAGTTGGATGTATTTTTCAATTTTTTCTCCTGTTTTCTTCTGCATATTTGTTGTGTTGGGTATGGATATTTCAATTAGTTGTGTTAATTTCTTCTTTTCATTGGTGAGTATGATGTCAGGTTTGTTATGTGGTGTTGTTTTATCTGTTATAATGGTTCTGTTCCAGTATAATTTGTATTCATCATTCTCCAGTACATTTTGTGGTGTGTACTTGTATGTGGGAACGTGTTGTTTTATTAGTTTATGTTTTATGGCAAGTTGTTGATGTATTATTTTTGCTACATTGTCATGTCTTCTGGGGTATTCTGTATTTGCTAGTATTGTACATCCGCTTGTGATGTGATCTACTGTTTCTATTTGTTGTTTGCAAAGTCTGCATTTATCTGTTGTGGTATTGGGATCTTTAATAATATGCTTGCTGTAATATCTGGTGTTTATTGTTTGATCCTGTATTGCAATCATGAATCCTTCCGTCTCACTGTATATATTGCCTTTTCTTAGCCATGTGTTGGATGCGTCTTGATCTATGTGTGGCTGTGTTAGATGATACGGGTGCTTGCCATGTAGTGTTTTCTTTTCCCAATTTACTTTCTTTGTATCTGTTGATGTTATGTGATCTAAAGGGTTGTAGAAGTGGTTATGAAATTGCAATGGTGTAGCTGATGTATTTATATGAGTGATTGCTTTGTGTATTTTGCTAGTTTCTGCTCGTTCTAGAAAGAATTTTCTTAAATTGTCTACCTGTCCATAATGTAGGTTTTTTATATCTATAAATCCCCTTCCACCTTCCTTTCTGCTTAATGTGAATCTTTCTGTTGCTGAATGTATGTGATGTATTCTATATTTGTGGCATTGTGATCGTGTAAGTGTATTGAGTGCTTCTAGGTCTGTGTCACTCCATTTCACTACTCCAAATGAGTAGGTCAATACTGGTATAGCATAAGTATTTATAGCTTTTGTCTTGTTTCTTGCTGTCAATTCTGTTTTCAGTATTTTTGTTAGTCTTTGTCTATATTTTTCTTTTAGTTCTTCTTTAACATTTGTATTATCTATTCCTATTTTTTGTCTGTATCCTAGATATTTATAGGCATCTGTTTTTTCCATCGCTTCTATGCAGTCGCTGTGGTTATCCAATATGTAATCTTCTTGTTTAGTGTGTTTTCCCTTGACTATGCTATTTTTCTTACATTTGTCTGTTCCAAAAGCCATATTTATATCATTGCTGAATACTTCTGTTATCTTTAGTAATTGGTTGAGTTGTTGATTCGTTGCTGCCAGTAGTTTTAGATCATCCATGTATAGCAAATGTGTGATTTTGTGTGGGTATGTTCCAGTAATATTGTATCCATAATTTGTATTATTTACCATGTTGGATAGTGGGTTCAGAGCAAGACAGAACCAGAATGAGTCTCCTTGGTATATTCCACGCTTAATCTGTATTGGCTGTGATGTGATGTTATCTGAATTTGTTTGGATATTAAGTGTGGTTTTCCAGTTTTTCATTACTATGTTTAGAAACTGTATCAATTTAGGATCTACTTTGTATATTTCCAATATCTGTAGTAACCATGAGTGGGGTACACTATCAAAGGCTTTTTGGTAATCAATGTATGCGTAGTGTAGGGACCTTTGTTTAGTTTTAGCTTGATATGTCACCTCTGTATCTATTATCAGTTGCTCTTTACATCCTCGTGCTCCTTTGCAGCAGCCTTTTTGTTCTTCATTTATAATTTTGTTCTGTGTTGTATGTGTCATTAATTTCTGTGTGATGACTGAAGTTAATATTTTGTATATTGTTGGTAGGCATGTTATGGGGCGATATTTAGCTGGGTTTGCTGTGTCTGCTTGATCTTTAGGTTTCAGATAGGTTATTCCATGTGCAAGTGTATCAGGGAATGTGTATGGGTCTGCAATGTAACTGTTAAATAATTTAGTGAGATGTGAATGTGTTGAGGTGAACTTCTTTAGCCAGTAATTTGCTATTTTATCATTTCCAGGGGCTTTCCAATTGTGTGTAGAATTAATTGCTCGGGTGACTTCATGTTGCAAAATTATCACTTCAGGCATTTGTGGTATCATCTTGTATGTGTCTGTTTCTGCTTGTATCCACCGTGCATGCCTGTTGTGTTGTACCGGGTTTGACCATATGTTGCTCCAGAAGTGTTCCATGTCTGTTATGTTTGGTGGATTGTCTATTTTAATGTGTGTGTTATCCATTGTTTGGTAAAATCTCTTTTGGTTTGTGTTGAATGTTTGGTTTTGTTTCCTTCTATTTTCACTTTTTTTGTATCTTCTAAGTCGTTTGGCTAATACTTGTAATTTCTGCTTTTTTTCATCTAATTGCTCTATTGCTTCTTGTTGTGAGATTTTACCTAACCTTTTTCGTTTTTTGTCTGATATTTCATTTCTTATAAATTGTGTTAGCTGTCCGATGTCTTTTCTCAGTTTTTCTATTCTGATCTGTAGCCTGTGTTGCCATGCTGGTTTTGTGGGTTTCTTCTGTGTGTTGGTTTGTTCTGATCTATGCCTAGTGTGTATATTTAGTGTAGTGAGTGCTCCTATATAAACCAGTAGTTGTAACTCTTCCATAGTTGTGTTTTCATTTATTTTGTTGTGTATGATTGTGTTGATAGTTTTTATTGTTGTTTCAACTTGTGGGTTATTTGGCGGTCTATGCAAGAATGGTCTAATGTCTGTATTTGTGTCTTTGTATTCTATATATGTCAGCTGAAATTTCTCTTCTATATCTAACACGTGTGTCTCTTCGTGTTCTATTTGTGCTTGTTCTGATGGCTGTGTTAAGATTTCGTTTTCCTCTGATTGTTTAATTGATGCGTGTTGGTCTTTGTTTGTTTCCTCTGGGATGTTTGAGTCCATTACTGTATTTTCTTCTTCTTCTGATTGCACATTATTTTGTTCCAGTATTTGTTGTACTTGTTGTTTGATGTTTTCTAATTCTGACTGGGGTATCCTGTTATTTTTTATTATTACACGGATCTGATCAGCTAGTCGTTATTCTGTTAAAAATTTTAATTCCGGGTATCTGGTAATAAATGTTGTGTGTACTTGTGATCTGTATCCAGTTGTGTTGGTTCCTAGGTTTGTTGCTTGGTAATAACAGAACATGAGGTGTCTATTAACTTCATCTGACCATCTCATCCTCTGTCTTTATTTTCCTTCTAGGGTGGTTGCAGGAAGCATATCCTGCAAAACACCTCTATTTGGATTTAAATCATTTTCCAGTTGGCTAGCAGTGTCGTTACCATTGTGGGCGGGCATAGGGTTCAAGCGTCGTAACCGACCATGTCGGCGCTTGTCCGAGGCTTCTTTAGTTCTGTCCTGAACCAAGTAATCACACTAAAAGGGGGGTTAGCCCTATTAGTGGTTTGTTCTTTTCGTCGCCTTTTACGACTGGCAGAACATACCGGAGACCTATTCTTTTCCCGGGCCTCTACGGGGTTTATTATTATTATTATTATTATTATTATTCTATCGATGGGATTGTGAAAAACATCATGTCTATTACTGTTAGGGAGACAGTGTAATTCTAAACCGAATGTTTCACAATTAGCGATGTCAATATGAAACATGAAGAACAATATCTGTCAGAGGGTAATGCGCATTACATGGAACAGGCGCAGGACTGATGGCATGTTTATACTGTATGCACTGTCCACCAGACAGGGACTAGTTGTGAGCAGAGTAACGTGACCATGAGAGACTGCAATGTACATGAGTACAAGTATCGAACTTTCTCATTGTAAACCTTTAAACACACGTAGCAGACATATGGTATACACAGCCGATGAATATGTGGATATACTTCTGATCCTTGGTGCATCTGATAACCAAGCTGGTGTTGCTGCTCATGAATATGCTGCTGGTTATCCTCATCGAGCCATCCAGATAAAAAAAAAAGTGACTCATTTTCTGCAGCTCTGCCTTTGGGAGTCAGGTTCTCACCTTCCACCATCGTATGACAGAGGTCGTCTACAGACTCGCTGTACTCCAGCTACTGAGGCAGCTATCGTGGAGGTCATATACTAAGAACACGTAGCATAGCAAGGCAGCTCTGTGTCTTGCAATGCCACTGTTGTTAGCGTGCTGCACGAGCATAGGCTGCACCCCTATTATTATGCTTTCACACAACATCTGCATCCTGCTGATCGCCATCAGTGGATGCAACTCTGTGAATGGTTCCAACAACAACAGGAAGCCAACGATGACTTCATGAACACTGTAATATGGTCAGATGAAGCAGCATTCACTTGTGAGGGTGTCTTCAATACACACAATTCCCACCATTGGTGTGAGGTTAACCCGCATGTTACCTGTGACCATGGATATCAAGATTGCTTTGGTATGAACATCTGGGCGAGAACTTTGGGTGATAGGTGTTTGGGCCACTACATGTTGCCTGACTGACTGACTGCATGAAGGTATCATACATTCCTCTCAAACTACCTACCTGATGTGCTGGAAGATGTTCCACTACATGTTTGAAATTAATGTGCAACAGTGTTTGGACAGAACATTTCCAGGGAAATGGCTCGGACGTGGAGGTCCAGTTATAAGGCTACCCCATTCACCTGACCTAAAATGGTTCAAATGGCTCTAAGCACTGTGGGACTTAACATCTGAGGTCATCAGTTCCCTAGACTTAGAACTACTTAAACCTAACTAACCTAAAGACATCACACACATCCATGCCCGAGGCAGGATTTGAACCTGTGACCGTAGCAGCAGCACTGTTTCAGACTGAAGCACCTAGAACCGCTCGACCACAGCGACCAGCAGCCAACCTAAAACCCCTGGATTTCTTCCTGTGGGGACACCTGAAGGAGCATGTGTACTACTTCGCCGATGAATGTCGGAGAACTTGTAGCACCTGTTAATGCTGCTCTTGTTACTGTGGACGCAGCTTTGCTGCAAAGGGTCCGGAGCTGTATGATCCGGTGGCTTGCACAATGTTTGGACATACAGGGAGGTCACTTTCAGCATCTGTTGTTCTGAGGATAACAGAGTATAAATGACAAGTAGATGTTGTGTTATTGTACTGTGCTACCATCTTTAGTATCTCAAAATTGATATTGTTTTTGTAGTTACTGTGTCCTATGACAGGTCATTTGTTTCAACTGTCTATTTCTTATTTGTTTAATCATGTATTTGCTACATTCAGAGTTACAAAATGTTGTAAATTTAGTATACATGTGACCTAAGAAATGGCTTATATTACAGTATGAAATGTCAGAATGAGATTAGCAAATAAAAACAATGCACCCCAACCCAGGATCAAACCCATAACATCCTGCATGTTAATCCAAAACTCTATCCACTGCACTAACTGTACAGTACAACTAATGTGTGCTGACAAAGGTAGTTACCATACATGTGGTTACAGTGTTGCCAGATTGCCACTCTTTAACGTCCTTTTTCTACTGGCTGAAATTTTGTGAGAGGCATTATTTTATCACTGGCACATGAGGAGTCACGCTGTGAAGCTCAAGTGTGCAAATTTTGCTTCACCCTGTACATTTATGCAGTTCAAGTATTCACTTACTATATAGAAGCAGTGGTACTGTAGATGTTCTCTGATAGATCTTTCAACTGCATTAATATTTTGTACACATTTTATATCAGTTGGCAATTTATTGAACAGTTTGATTTCCATACAGCATGTAGCCTACCATCTGGTAAAATCTTATATTGTTTAGGGCACACCCAAGTTACCTTTTAATCTAGTATTGTGATTATGTAAGTCACGATTTTTGTCTAATAGTATTATCATTTCCAATTACATCATTTTAAATATACATTTGTGTGTCAAGCATAAACTTACAAGGTAGTGGTAGCTCTTTCAGGTTTCTAATATCTGTTTACATCACTGTCTATCTGTACTCCCTGTAATAATCCTTCTTGTTCTTTTTCAAACAAAGGAAAATCCAGGATGGAATGTAACAATATTAGAGAAGGAAAACTGCTACTCACCATATAGTGGAGATGCAGAGACGCACAACAAAAAGATTCTCACAATTGTAGCTTTTGGCCATTAAGGCCTTTGTCAACAACAGCCTGGTTTCAGCTGCCTGAGACTGCAGTCATGTGTGTGTGTGTGTGAGTGTGTGTGTGTGTGTGTGTGTGTGTGTCTATTGTTGACAAAGGCCTTAATGGCCAAATGCTATAATTGTGAAAATGTTTTTTGTTGTGCCTATCTACGACTCAGCATCTCCACTTGTTCTTTTTCTTTGTTTGACTGCTGGGCAATTTCCCAAGGATATACATCCATATTTTAAATGTGTATGAATATATGCGTAGCAGGCACATATTAGTGTCTTTGCCTTTATGCAACCTTTTAGAGCCCTAGGAAAACAGCAGACTGTACTCCCTTATCATTAATGTATTAGATGTGTTTGCCCCTTTGTATGTCCTTTATCTTGTACCTTGTCTGATTACAATCTGACATTATTGCTATGTGGTTGGTGATAATTTTACTGAATGTGTTCTGCTCTACAGTCACAAGTCTGAGTAGCCTATGATTTCTTAATAAAAAAGAGTCTTGGATGGCCTATACACCTCGGCAGACACTATTGAAGTGATTGTAGTGTTGGCAGAAGAGCCAACACCGTGTTGCTAGAGGAGGCCGAAATGCACGCAATTAAGCTCATGCAGACTGGCGTGAGGTCTGGAACAGTAAAGTAGTTGAGTCTAGTAAGAAAAGAACGTAGTTGCTGGGATACTTAACTTTAATCCTTAATGGGTGTACATCGCTCTTGTTGATACTTTATATAATCTCAATATACACTGATAATGGCGCCTTGCTAGGTCGTAGCAAATGACGTAGCTGAAGGCAATGCTAACTATCGTCTCGGCAAATGAGAGCGTATTTGTCAGTGTAGCATTGCTAGCAAAGTCGGCTGTACAACTGGGGCGAGTGCTAGGATCTGTCTCTAGACCTGCCGTGTGGCGGCGCTCGGTCTGCAATCACTGACAGTGGCGACACGCGGGTCCGACGTATACTAACGGACCGCGTCGATTTAAAGGCTACCACCAGCAAGTGTGGTGTCTGTCAGTGACACCACAGGGATGTCATTAGTTTTATTATTAACTATCAGAGTTTCTGAGTCATCTGTTGAAATATACAAACCTTTTAAAAAGACTTTCACTGCTTGTATAATTTTTGTCTCTGTTATTAGGTACTGTGTTACCTGCCGTCTTAGTTTCTCTAAAATCTCACACAGAAAAAAATGGTGGCCAGTGGATATTCTAGCTTTCAGGAGAGGAAACTCCATTACTCCCAATACACACTTTCGGAACTATTGTTCCTTAGGGAGGAAAGAGGGATAGGTTGGAAATATAAGGAAGAAGTATGAAGTCAATCAGATCACAGAATTAGAGGGACCCAGCTATTGTGAAGATGAGGAGAAAATGTAGTGGCTACTAAACATTTTATGTTCTGCTTTTGGTTTTGGTTTTCTTTTATTTTCCTTTTTCATACTCTTATTGGTTTCAGGTCATTCTTTTTCATATTTGCACCATACCTTCTTATAATACTCTATTCCCATTTTTGTGCACTTGAAACCTGTGGCTTCAGTTTAACATTTGCCTCACTGTATTTGAAGAAGCACTGATGGATATAAAAGAAAACTTAAAAGGATTAAAATTGATACAGAAAAAATGATATACCACAACTCTTCCCTGTCTTGTACTCTTCTTTTAAGAGGCCTACCTTTTTATGAGATTATTTCTGAAATCAGTGAAGGTATTTTAAAATTGTCTTGCAACTCCAAGGAAATTCATATTTTTGTCACCAAATATGTTTCGTTTTATCGAAATAAAATAGCAACAGTGATCTTAATGAAACACATGTACAATTTGGCTTGCTTTCTCCATCTAAAAACAGTTCATTACAAAAGATGTTGATTTTAATATTATCCTCGAGCTCTCTCAATTTGTCAGGGAATTTGTCTGGAAATCAGGGAATTTCGCTTGGGAAAACTTGTGGGAGCCCTAGTATCACTCACAAAGGGATTTTGAAGACAAGAGTAGCATCATGCACAGAGGCATATAAACAATCATTCTTCCTGCGCTCCATATGTGAACCAAATGGGAAGAAATGCTAATAACTAGTACAATGGGATGTAATGTCTGCCATACACTTCACAGTAGTTGCAGAGAATATATGTAGATGTACCAAACAGATAAAGTAGTCCAGGATATGCAGGACATCCATCTCCACTTACAGGACCTGGGAAAGGAGATGCCTATCTACTGAGTACAATGGCATATGGGTATTAGTGGAAATGAAATGGCATATGTAGCAGCCAAGGAGGTGTAATTAAGTATTCCAACTTAGTACTTGCTACCATCTTACTGTTGAGGTATAGAGCCATGTGTAGAAGTACCAGGAAGGTAAAGTAGTCCAGGATGAGGAAGGAGATGTCTGTCTACTGTGTACCAGGGCACATGGGTATTAATGGAAATGAAATGGCAAGGAGCATGTCACCATTATCAAGTAGTTAAGTGTTATAGCCTGCTACATGCTACTATCTCACGGTTGAGGTATAGAGTCATGCATAGAGGGGAAGAAGAGTGGCTGAAAGCTAAAGACAATAAGTTGTGTCTAGTAAAGTCGACAGCTTGGTTACGGCACACAGCCACACAGATGGGATGAAGTCCTTGTTACTCGTCTTTACATTGGACACAGCCTTACCACATATGGCTTCTTGCTCCAGATGGAGGACCCTTCAGCGTGTGGTGCTTGTGGCATGCAGATCACTGCACCAAATTTTAGTGGACTGTGTTTTATATTGAAGTGAGGGCAGCAGCTAATTTACCTACAGAAGTGCCTCTATGTCAGCTGACAATGATACAAATGTTGTAAGTCATTTAAGGTTGTGTAAAATTTTCAGTGTGTCCCTAAAATTTTAAGGAGAAATATTTAATATTTGTTCAGTGTGGCTGGTTCGTGGGTACTTTTTGTAAGTGATCATCTAGTCACATACTCCTCTGTAGTTAACTTAGCTTCTTCCATTACTTGTGTGTTAATTGACAGCTTTGGAACATCTGATCACGTTTACTTTATCTTGTAGGATGTGAGATAGTGTAATTGTGCAAGTATCCATGAGTGAGATGGGGGGGGGGGGGGGGGGGAGTGCAATTTTGTGTCAGATTGCCGCTTTCTACTTTTATAACATTGTTAATGTATTAACAACATTAATTTCTACTACTTTTTGTGAGGGCACTGATAACCTCACTGCACCTCCCCCCCACCCCCACTCCAACACACACACACACACACACACACACACACACACACACACACACACACACCAGGAGTGGAACCTGGATCAATGGTACCTGCTTCAGATGCTTGGTGATTGTCGTGTAGTAGAGTGTAGAGGCTGGCACCGATAGATCTCTCTTGCATGCTGTATAATAGTCTCGGCAGATAAATGGCTCTAACTTGTTTTCTGCTGGTACAAGTACAGATGTTGGGCATCCATTGTTATCAAGGATAATTTGTGGCCTACGCAGCATTGAGACAGGTAACTCCAATATATTGCTCAGCCCTCCAGCTAACATTTCTGTAGTGATTTGTCCTTCAGGACTAATAACGCACAAGCACACCACTCTCAGCTTGTGATCACCTTCCTGTAGGTGACAACAATCAACTGAATGAAATAGCTTGATGTGCGGCATCTGTCAAAATGGATACGATTAAGGGCTGCTTGGGACCAGTTAGAGCATACAGTGTGTTGTCACAGGAACTCTCCGCAGACATTGGATGGCCTCAAGAGGTCTGCTGTCAAGGAGGCAGACTTGATCGGTAACATCTCAACCACATTGTTGGCAGCATGCTAAGAGGAATCTAAGCTTATTACGAGGCACAGAGTGTAGCAAACAGTGTTGAACAATGCTACATATCGGGGTGTGACTTCACACGTGTACACTTGTGAACAGATTGCCATTATGTTTTTTTTACTGTAAAATTATTTCTTTTAGTTCTATAAGGTTTATTCTTCTATTTCTCTTGAATCTAAGCACAAAGATTTATGCATATTTATATAGGTGATGCAAAATTTTATTTCAGCAGTTTACTTTCAACTGTATTTAGAACTCCTTTAGGTGCAAGGCACTAATTGCAGCTAAAATGTATATATGTAAAAATACTGGAGTGAGCATTCTCTCTCCATACCTGTCCCATCTGGTATTCCGCCTATGCTTTTTTTTTTTTTTTTGTCAAAGTGTTTTATTTTTGCAGGGAAAGCCACAGCTCTGAAAAGGCAGAGGACAGGACAAAAATGTCTTGTGGAGAAAGAGTTACTGATGGAAATGAGCATCCATCTACGTCAAGTAATGGTAAAAGGAGAAGGTCCAAGAAACGAAAGATATACAAACCTTTCATTGAACAACATGTACAGAAGAGAACCTCTGGTGAGAGGTATTCAGTAAAATTTCATCCAAAAGTCGAGTTTCTGAAACCACGAGATTTGAGATTTCAGTGGAACAGTGATCAATATAATTTAAGTATCCAAAACAGCGATACATTACTCAGCATTATTTTGCACAAGGATGTTGGGGAGATAGATGGCAATCCATCTAAGAATATCAGCAATGACTTTACACACCTAAAGACAGTGTTACAGAGTTTAATCAGGAAGCACCGCAGTACTCATTACAAAGAAATATTAAAGCGCTGCACAGGGAACTCCGAAATGCCACTTACAGATAAAGAACTATTTGGATTTCTCAATGTAACTATCAGTAAAACATTCCCAAAAGCTCTACTAGGCACACTGTACAACAAAAAGCAGATTATGAAGTTTGTGCATAGATTAACATTATCATCAGCAGATACTGTTCATGACCTGGTACCTCTTATTTGTCATTTAAATATGAAGTCAATATCCTGGCTGAAAGCTATATCATCCTATGAAATGAAGAAGTGCCTTTTGTTAAAGGTAAGTTTAAATCATTGGGCCAAGTTACAGACTGTCATTGTAAAGTGGTGAAATAACTGTATTTGTCACTTGTTTGATAAACTGTGGTTTTTGTGTTCGTTAAAGGGAATAAAGTGTAATGGTTTTCCCCACACCCGAAGCAACAGTGCACCAGCGATACTGTAAACTACTTACAAAAATACAAACTACAGTGGCAGTAGCAAATAGAGCCATTGCCACAGTAATTGGCACTGATTATATTGAAACCAATGTTCATTAAAATAGTTGTATATTTTGTGATACTCAACGAACTTACTAGAACCTAGTAACATTCTTGAGCTTGTAGGTAGCATAAGTTCATGAGTCTATTCTTGTATGTGCTGCTGCCCCCTTTCCTCTCCTCCTCTTTTTCTCCCTCAGACAAACAACATATAAAATGTGAAACACAGCATTTTCATGCCCACATATGTGGTTTGATGTATTTGACATGCATATCTAGAAGAGGAATCTTAAGCAGAATCCATGATTTTACTGATGTCCTGCAATCATGATTAACAACTGCGTATCACTGCTGTTAAGATATATTTGGATAATTGTATCTATAGTACATTCCATTACAGGTTAGTAACCATGTTGTTTTTCTGCTTGAAAAAATAAAGGCCAGTATTTTATTATTGTATTGCAACTAACTGAAGGTTGATTGTTTGGCTAGCCATTCCCCTCTCCCCCACCCTCATTCTCCCCTAGAATAGTGCTGTGTATCTTTCACATTTTCTATGTTTCCACCCTAATCCTAAAATATTGTATGTAAAAGGATGCTATAGTACCAATGCAAATGGGAGTCTGATAATACAGCATTGCTACCCCATTCTGCTTATTTAAGAACTGCATTATGGTTGCATTATTGACATTATTGATATTATTGATGTATTCTGAGGTAGTTTCGAGTTTTCTGGCCTGCAGTCTCTTGTGTCTGTATAAGAGCAACCTGTTGGTTCTTTGTATTTTGAACTGTCCGTATAGATTTGTCTCATGCCTGTCTGATGTTGAGCATGTTTATACAGAATATTATTTTAGTGCGTAGAATTTGATATTGTAGTGGGATCATCACATACAAGATATCTTCTTTAGCATCTACTAAAAGCCAAGAATGAGTGGTGGGTGTATCTCTGTACATATCACTATAACCCCCAAGCAAAGAAGGAACTGGGAGTTATCAGGCAAAGTGTTGTTGAGTGCTTTTTGGATCTGCAGTGGTCTTTTGCTATGTTGCTAACAGATTATACTCATAAGAGGCAAACCATCACAGGATCATATTACCAAAATCACCTGGTGAGATTACAAGAGGCTGTCAAGACAAAAGGTTGACGGAAGCTGCTCAAGAGGGTGTTCTGCTTCCATGACAGTGTCCCACTTCATTCTGCACAGGACACAGTCATACACCCTGCATCCTTAGGCTATCAAATAACCCCCATCCCCAATCCTAATCTCCTGACATAGTGCCCAATGACATATTTTCTTTCGTTATATGAATAAAATTCTGTTGAAACTGACTATGAGAAGGAAAATGCTATGCTGTACTGTGAAAATGTTGCTTCATTTTCGTTCTTGCAATTTTAACAATGATAGTAGGGCATTTAAATTATTACACAAGTTGCTTCTTCACGTACTTATTCTTTCTTCTTATATATAATTTTAAACAAAAATTGTGTACATCACTATGTGCTGTTTTGTTTTCTTTGTCTTAGTGGTTTTCACAGAAAACAGAAAAGTTGTATTTATGGCTTATCGGCTTGTGATTAGAATACTATTACAGAATTTGAATCATCTGAAACTTTGTGATCCTACCCATTTGCAAATTAAACCTGCGCAAAATACTGTGATTGAAGCTGCTGTCCATATAGATCCAGAAGCAGGAGAGGTCTCTCACCTCGCATACTAATGATCCCAACTGATTTATGCATTTATTTTAAGCTACTTCAAATTCCAATCAAGATTTCATAGTCAAGAACAATAAACAAGGCTCAAGGTCAGGGGGGAGGGGGGGGGAGGAAATGGACATGGAGAGGAGGAAGGAGGAGAGGGACATATATTTGGGGGGAGAAAGAAATTAAGATGTCTGTTCAATTCCCATACATATTTAACAATGTCAAGACATTGCAGGATTAACTAGTTCAGTTACAAAATTGAATAAGTAAAACAGACAAACCTCCACAACTTTTGACAAGTGGTATTTTCTCAGTGCAGAAAAGTCATGCAAAATATTGTTAAAAAAATTGTGTATAGAGGCAGAAGGACCTCATTATGAACTACTAGAAATTTTTAGGACAAATAAACAACATGTGTACATCATGAACAGAATTTTAAAAGGTGTGGTGTCCTAGTTTCTACAGTTTTTTTCCTAATCACTGCAATCCAAACTGAGTAGAAATAGTTTTAATAGAAATGCTGTCAACAGATATCAACAATCTATCATTGAAAATTCCAGAGAACTTACACAAGCTGTAAAACAAAAAACCTGTAAAAAAAAATTTGGAGCATAGTCTGTGTATACTTGAAAACTACCTGAACCGAACATGCGCATTGTGATTCTTTAATGAAGCAGTAGGTTCAGAAGGTTGCAACAAAGTATAGGGTTAACAACAGGCAAAGTCAAAGTTTATAAGGTTGTTATCATGGAATGCATTCAATCCAGTGACACTACTACTGTGCGCATCATCAGATATGATATGTTGTATTAGCTTGACTGACTGTGTATCAAATACTTTTATTATTCTTGACTCACACCCCACAACTCTTTTTCCATCTGGCATAATAATTCCACTTAAAAACGTTGTATTCATACAGATCCATAGCCTCCAGATGTTCATTAAATATAAACATGGTCAATAGTAGGCTGTAATGTGATTTGTTTTAATTGTGCGATTAGCTAGTTTTGACTATGTGTCATTGTCAAGCACCTGTAAAACCACGACAGAACTTTGGTTGGCATTTCCCACTCCTAGATAATTCCAGACACATAAGCAGTTGCAGCATACATTCCATCATGGCTGAATCCAACACAGGAAACAGAATCCTTGTGATTTGTTCATTCAGACAAAGATTTGTATCCAAAATATACTTATTCAGCTTGTCAACTTGTTATCACAAGCTTGGATTCTTTTGTTTCAATCTCACAAAAGAATACAGGACTTATATGGTTTGTAAAAACAAGTTTTGAATCAGCACATTCTTCTGCCTGTCCTGTATTGCTGTCAGCATCCTCAACATAATCATCATTATTGTCCTGTTACAAGCCATCAACAAGTTCTTGAACTGGAGCATAATCAGTTGTGAGGCAGCCACTGTCTCTGCAGCAGGACATCACAATCAAGCATCTAGTTCGTGAGTAGTAATGACCTTCTGAAAAGGCGCTACATTTTTTCATTTACTGTCTGCATTTTAGTTTAAATTCTTAAATTTCTTGAGAACAGGTTTTAGTGGTTTTTTTGTTCTTCTCATTTATATCTCTTGTACATCCCGGCCTCAATTTCGCCACATTCAGGTAATTTTCTCTTTTGTGTTGCACTACTTCTTCTTTTTCTTTCTCAATAAGCCCAGACTGCTTGGTTCATATTTTTTATAAATCTTATGCAGTAAATCTTTTTTTACACGCACATGCACTCACAGTATGACATGTTTAGGAACTGTGCTTGTAGTACACAGAAACAAGGGAAATTGGTCACTGTCCATAAACAGGTGGAAACTGCATTGAACACGATCAATAGGCTTCTGGCTGCTGCTCAAAGCTGTGATGGTGTCAGTGCACTGGAAATGAGACCTGTGAAGCCTTTGGTGCCATTCGAATCCCTTGGTGACCCAGTTGTCACTTCAACTTCTGATAAGCAATATCTCACAGGTCTGTATTCACTTAAGGATGACTAGTGGACAATGGTGGGTTCACGTGTCACTGGTCGGAAGGCAAAAGATAGAACGCACTGCACATTTGGCTCCTTACACCTTTGCAACAGGTATAAGGTCCTGCCCATTGTTGATAATACGTCTGAGCCCGCACAGGACATCTCTCCTGTTGGGTCAGCAGCAGAGATTCCTACTCAGTCCGGGCAAGGCGGGTGTGCTAGTAATTCAGAGCTCAAACATGAGGCAGGTAATGGAGCCCCTCAGGGAAGTAGCAAGCAGACAAGAAAGAACACCAGTGTGCACTCCATATTTTGGTTGAGGGTCTTGTCCAAAACATGGAGAAGGCTCTGGCAGCAGCTATCAAGCACCCTGGGTGCAGTCAGCTGTAAATAGTTGCACATGTCGGCACAAATGATGTCCGCTGCTTAGGTCCTGAGGCCATTCTCTGTTTCTCTTGGTGGATGGTTTATATGGTGAAGTCAACTAGAATCACGCATGGGGTGCAGGCTAAGCTGACTATTTGTAGTGCATACCCAGGGTTGATTGCAGACCTATGTATTGGAGTAGAGTAGAAAGTCTAAACCAGAGGTTCACGCAATTCTGTGACCATATCGCAAGCGAATTTCTCAATCTCCACTATTGGATGGAGAACAGTAGAGTTCCCCTTAATGGGTAAATGGGTAAGGTGTGCACTACACATGGGAAGTGGCAAAGGGTAACAGAATATGTGTGATGTATACATGTTTTTTATTTATTATTTTTTAAAATTTTTATTTTATTTTATTTTTTTAATGTTATAGTAACCCTTCTGCCCCAGGGGTGGATATTCCGTTATTGTTTAGGCAGTAGTAGAATACGGAAGATGCTGGTAGAAAACACATCGCTAATATGGGTGATTCTGTTGCCACTATGATGTAGCAGGATGTTGGGTTAGAAGCAGCGCTTGAACAGAAAACTGGGGAAATAGAAAATTACAAGGACCAGGCAGAGTTACAGCATGCTGACAAGCAACAAGTTCTAGGGCCAGTTTGGGAAGTTAAGATTGTACCATGTGTACGCTCTCCTTCTATCTAACTTGCAATAGCAAATTTCATAACACATTTTTCTGGCAGGGAAACAATGGGCATAACTGTGTTTCTCATGACGTTTTAATTACAGTCAGACTGGGCGGTTGATCTAACGGAATGTGCATTGGTAGAGCCAATTTGCGGTTCATTGGAGAGGCTAAAGCATATATTACTTACCATGAGACCCTCCAGGATGCACACTCATTCAGGCATCTGAGGGGTTTTCCTAATGAAACATCTCCTGGCAGGTAGATGAAGCATGATGGTCCCACTGTCATAAGCAGAACATTACTCACTTCTTTTGTGAGAAATGGAATATATTAGCTCAAAAGTGTAACAAGCCCATCAAATCATTATCAGATAGGATTTGATAGATCAATGTACAAACCTACGAGCTAACACAGAATGAGGAAGGCAATATTATGCTCCATTGTAAAGCTGAGAACAGGGCTCTGGAGATATTTATGCATGATATTCCAGCTGAAATATCCTATAGGGTTAAGAAAAATGGAAACTCCTGATTCTTCAGTAATAAAATGTCACAGGTGTAGTTGTGAGGGCCATCTCCAACAACTTTTTCATCAGCTGGAGTGTGAAGAGTGTGGACACCTAGGTCACAAAGCACAGGAGTGAGAAATGGAAAAATAGGTATTGACAAAAGTGTTCATTAAACTCAAGTGGGAATTTATCAACTATCAGTGAGCATTTTGAGTAAAGTATTCTACTGCATAATTAGATGCAGAGATGGAACGCTGCTTGTGGAATTTAGTTAGTCACAAGGAACATAGGTTGTTAATAACTGTAGGAGCACATCTATCGCTTGTTGTGCTAGTTATCTTGTTGTTAATAACTGTAGGAGCACATCTATCGCTTGCTGTGCTAGTTATCTTGGGTAGAAAGAAACTACAGTCGCAAAATTATAGGTTACATGGAGTTGGTGATAATGATATAAGTTCAATAGGGACAAAACTGCTCAAGTTCAGCATTTGAGCTAAGACTTTTTCTAAGCATATGGAGGTGTTCCCACAAGTTAGTGAAGGGTATTCTGCAATTCTCAGGTTTGATTTCCTTGTTAAACATAATGTTAAAATCTATCTTTTGCTGTATACAGTTGAGCTTGGAGGGAATTTGTTTTCACTGGGTGATACTGTGCAAGCAAGGCAGTGTCACAAGTCGCACCAATCATGAAAGTGTTGCCAACTGCAGGATGTACATGTATGTAAAAAATTGATTCCATGATAACATATCTTCAGGTACATGGAAATTTGTTTGGGTCTCTGTAGGCACAAACTTATTGCAGGAAATGTGTGTGGTTGTGCCACTTGGAAGTAATGAGCATTTGGATACATTGCATTGTTTTGTGCTCGGAAGCATATTATGCATAAGTAACGTGGAGATGAATGTATGGTTCCAGTTAGTCTGGATTATTTTGGTATCCATGATGTGAGTTTGCAAAAGGGCTTTATAATGACCACATTGGATATTTCATATGAAGAGGATATAGGTAGGTCATGTAATGTGTTATATCCTAGCCAGTAATGCCAACCGAGCCCGCTGCCAAAAGGTTGGCAGCATCAAAGTCCGGACGCCGTCCGCATAAGCAGCGCCAGCGATACAGGAAATCGCCGCAAGTCTGCGCGCGCCACCGCTGGCTTCTGGCTTCTTAAGCGCTGGAGTCGCGAACGCTAGGACAGTTCTGTATTCGCCGCTCAGTTGTATACTCGCCACCGATTTGTGTACTTGCTAGTCAGTTGTGTGTTCATCGCAGCAGAGTTGTTGTTTGTCGTCAGCCGATGCTGACCTAGCCGCTCCGATTTGAACTAGACAGATTCCTGTAGACACGGAGTTCACTACTGTGTTCCTGTATCTTCGTTAATAAAGATAAGTACCGACTTTTATTTAATCAGAGTGTTTGGGTTTTCATCTTTCTGTTCACTGTTCCAGCGGACCGGTCGCCCCGCTATTAAAAGTGTGGCGGTGACTTCGTAAGCCGTTTCTACAGCGAAGTGTTTGTCGCTACGAACGCCGCCACAAAATAATGACCACGGACACTGTCAGTGATTCTACATCACAATACAAAGTGTGTCATCTGCAGGACACTGACTAGCGAGCTGTGGAAGCACTACTGTTACACTTTAAAAAATAGTTTAACACCCAGGGTCTGTTACCAATGAGTGCTATTATGCAACAACACATACTAACAGGAAATAATGCTCTGATTTATAAATATGTTCATAATGAGCCAGACTTTGTGTATAGTAAACACATTTTCAATTGTGTTTCTTTTTATTAAGGGGTATAATTCAGTTTAACCAGTTTGCCATGTCATCTTTATTGCTGTTCATTGTTGATGGTTTTTCTTCTAGTATGTTGTAATAACTTTCATTGTCAAACACAGTCATGGAACTACTCAAGAAGTTGGATATGAATTTTTGTTCCAGCTACCCCATACAAAGAAGTCTGGAATTCAATCAAACAGGCATTTGAAGTGATTAGTAAAGGCTCAGTTAATTACCTTGAAAACTTTACAGCATTCATCTTCTCATAGTAATATCCAGTTTTACTCCCTGACTTCAATATTTAAAGTGCATTTTCTCTTGTAGGGGGAACCATTTACTTATTTTCAATAGACAAATAAATTTCTTGCATTCTGTGCAACTATACATTCACATGACACATGTTCAGTATGTGCGTGTACTAGAGTGAGATATTGTTCTTTTGAAAGATATACTTTTATCCCTTTCATTGACCCATCCGATCACTTGTATCTAGTGCAAGAACTGTGAATATATGTTTCAGCAACATGCACAATGGATCTGCCTTCTCTATGGTGATTTTTAATGTTATTCAGGAAGTCAGTATGTATACTTCATTTATCAAAATATCCAAGTAGGATCTTCCCTTATCTGATAACCTTCTTCACCTGGTATGTCACACGGTATGTATTATGTGAGCATTTTAACATAAATGTAAGATCGGGCCTGTCATACCTGAAACCTAACTTATGGATTAAGGATCATAAATGCTTTCTTTAAATTAAGTGTTATCTCTGGTAAACAGAAGTAGTGACTTTAGTGTCTGGCAGTGTTTCTTTGTCACATTTAAATTATTTATTTGCCTTGTGACTACCAGTTCTTCAAAATTATCTACTTATACCCTTATTTTTCTCCTTTTCCCACATTTTTCATTGAGTAGAGAATCTTTTGAAAGTATTTGCATCTACATTTTCTTCCTCCTTCTTTATTCTCTCTATTGGGTATTTGGAAATGCTAGTGACTGCTGCTACCCCCTCTAGCACACTTGTTAATGGAAATTTTACTCCCTCATTCCCTCTTCCAACATAAATATTTTGATGATGCTCACAGTCTCCCGTGCCTTACTATGAAGCACCTTCACAGCACCTATGGTACATTGTGATACTGTGATGGCATGCTGTCTAGAAGAGAGATAGGAGTGAGAATGATTGAAGTACGTAAGTCGACCGGCGACAGGGTTGACAATTTGTGCCTCGTCAGACAAAGTGCACAGCTCAATAGGAACCACGCAAATGAAGTAGTCACATCTTCAAACAAAGGAAATGCACTCATCCAATAGTTCAGATGAAAATGCATTTCTATGCAGAGTCCATTTCATTTTGCATAACCTCTAATAGTTGGTAGGGATTTGAAATGGAATGATCACCTAGGCTAAGTCATAGCTAAGAAAGGTGGCATATTTTGGTTCATTGGCGGGATAACATAAAAATGCAATCAGTTTACAAAGGAGATGTCTTACAGAACACTCATGTGACTCATCCTAGAATATAATTTAAGTGGTTGGGCCCCATACCAGATAAGACTAACAAGGTATGTTGAGCATAAATCAAGAAAAGGAGCACAAATGGTCACAGGTTTGTTTTACACTTGAGGAATACCATGGAAATCTTCAAATAAGGAATTCATTGATATACTCCAACCCCTTATGTATCATTATCACAATCCTGAAGACAAGAATTGGCTAATTACAGTGCATGCAGAAGTGTTTAAATAGTGGCAGCTTGTAGCTATCATCAGCAAGTACGTTAATAACTGGTGTAACTGCCAGAATGTTGAATGCAAGCATGCAAATGTGCATGCATTTTGTTGTACTGGTGCTAGACATCAGTTTGTGGGATGGAGTTCCATACCTATTGCACTAGGTCACTCAATATAGGGATGATTAATGCTGGTTGTGGATGACACTGGAGGTGTCATCCGATGATGCCCCAAATGTGCTCTATTGGAGACAGATCTGGTGATTGAGCAGGCCAAGACAACATGTTGACACTCTGTAGAGCATGTTATATCACAGCAGTGGTGTGTGGCTGAGCGTTATCATGTTGGGAAACACATCATGGAATGCTGTTCATGAATGGTAACACAACAGGTTAAATCATAAAATTGACAAAAAAATTTGTAGTCAAGGTGCATGAGATAACTAAGAGACTGCACCTGCTGTCAAATGAAACCACACCCAAGACCATAACTCCAGATGTAACTCCAGTGTGTCTGGGGCGCAGATAGGTTGGCCTCCTCCTAACACAGAGCCATTACTGGCTCTGAGGCAGAACCAGCTTTCATCAGAAAACACAACAGATCCCCACTCTGCCCTCCAATGAGCTCCTGCTGGACACCGTTGCAGATAGCGGTGGTTGGAGTCAGTGGAATACATGCTACAGGGCATCTCGCTCAAAACTGTCCTTTAAATGACCGATCTGTAATAGTTCATTGTGTCACTGTAGTGTCAACTGCTGCTCAAATTGCTGCTGCAAATGCAGTATGATGCAGTAGAATTATACGCCAAACATGATGGTCTTCTCTCTTGGTAGTGCCACATGGCCATCCAGAGCCCAACCTTCTTGTGACCTTACATTCTCGTGACCACCACTGCCAGAAATCACGTAAAGTGGCTACATTTCTGCCAAGTTTTTCTGCAGTATTGCAGAAAGAACATCCAGCTTCTCATAGCCCTATTAAGCAACCTTGTTCAAACTCAGTGCGGTATTGATAATGACATCTTTCTCACCTTAAATGTATTCCTCACTACATCAACTCACCACATCAAATCTCAAAGGTAGCTAACGCACACAACCGATATATCATGTGTTTAAAGCAAACCAGATTTGCATCCTCATATGGCACTACTAGCACCACTTCTATGTGACGTGCAAAATTTGAATAGACATTATCTTTAAGATGTTGAAACATGCTTACAAACTTTCATTTATGTCACACATCTCCTTCTTGGCACTGCAATTTTTTTTACTTCCTATCAATGTACTTTTAGATCAGTTTCAGGATTTTTCTGAACCAATCATGGGATATGATTCAGTAGTCAGTACGCCCTCTTGTATAGGATTTTCATTCTTAAAATGAGGGAAGCATTTATTGCTGAACAATTTAGCAGCTACTAGGTGTTTAGTGGAAGAATCCGTGTCCATTGTATCAACACGTATACAGTCACACACTTCCAAAGCTGTTACCATGAGTGTGTTTGAAAGATTCTGACACTACTCTGAGTTTATTAATTCCAAAATAGCAGTTTTGAATATTGTTGTATATTCATTAACTTTAAACACATTGATTGTTTGAGATTAGTTGTAAATTTTTTGAAAATGAGGTATAATCTTGTGAGAAAGCTATAACCAAAACTTGAAATTATCATCATTGAGGTATTTTAAAATGCCTGTTGCTTCCTCTAAGGTTTGATCTGCATTTTATGTTCACTGAATGCCAGTAATGCTGTTTTTAAAGATTGCAAATTTTTATGGACTCTCTTAGTGGTCCGTATGTTGAAACTCCACCTTGTAGAAGATGGATGTGGATTGCTGATGTCCGTATTGTTCTTCAGAATGGACACACGTTGCATTGATCTTGAGAAGAATATTGGAATAGCCAGAATGTTTGAGAAAAATCTTCTTGCATTGCATGTAATACTTGCTCCTTTTATTATTAAATTAATTTGATGCACATAACACTGAATAAAATGTGCATAACTATAAACTGCTTTGATTTTTGCTTGAACTCCTGCTTTTTTGCCTTTCATGACATTTGCACCATCAAATGTCTGAGGTACCAGTTTTTTCTCATTTTCTTGAAGTATTATGTCTGATTCTTCCAAATTATTTTCTGATATGCCATCTGCAGGTAGATTTTCTAGAACAAAGACTTCTTTGATTTGTCATGCTGCTCAGTTTTTTCTTTCATTTTGTTTATATTGCTAAAACCATCTTTTAGCCATGTTACAGCACCCCCAAACAAAACACATGAAAAGCAAAACAGTGCATTTTTACATCATATCCGCAAAGTCTACTTTCTTGTTCATACCATTCAGAATTAAAGCTATGAAGGTATTTCTTGTTGTTGCCCATGCCTGGCTGAGATATGTGTTGAACGACCTCTTTTGTTAACTATAACTTACTGATGGAGAGACAGTTGTCAAAACTTAAGCAGTTAAAGTTCACATACACTGACAGATGTTTTTTTTTTTTTTTTTTTTTCTTGGGGATGCAAGGCCACAGTTTTCTGTAAAATAATATAACTGAAAAAAAAAGAATCAAACAGAGTAGCTGAAAATAGAATACTAGTCTAATACCACAATTTAAATCATTTAAGAAAATGGTAAATGATAAGCACAGCACACATGGTGTGGAGAGAAAAAAAAAACATCTGCCTTCCACCAGCAAGCATGCTAGCATTGGCACTGCAGAAATGACAGTGCTCCCTTGCAGCCTCCCACAAGGCTCCCTATATATATATATATATATATATATATATATATATATATATATATATATATATATATATATATATATATATATATCTAAAAACAAAGATGATGTGACTTACCAAATGAAAGTGCTAGCAGGTCGACAGACATACAAACGAACACAAACATATATATATATCTGTGTGTGTGTGTGCACAACACCCAAACAGTATGGAGCTGAACTGTAAAATGCACAGTTCTGTACAAAGTATTTTTCTTTTTCATAAAATAGGCTTGCCTATTGACATTAAGCTTAGGAATTATACAGGGTGTAACAGTTATGATTACAGGTATGCACATGCATCAGTGTGTTGGTTGCTGTTTGTCTGCATCAAAGTCTCTTCCCACAAACTATATAATCTGATGTTTTCTGCATGGGCATAACTGCACCATTAAGTGGACTACAGCTGTCAGTATAGACTAACTGTTTTGCATAAACATTTCCACACTTCAGCGCATGACTTGCTGCCAAAGAGAAAATAAGCATTAATGGCTTGCTCTTGCCACATGTACTTGGCAGTTCTAAACAACCCAAAAATATACTACTTCCATTAGCTATAATTATTAGTCTGCTAATGAAGTAAATACTGGTATAGTGTTGTTCAGTACACTGTCCTCAGTGATCAATTGAAATATCTGCTCTTATACCCGCTACACTCTGTGTATTGTACAAGTTTAAAGAAAGAATCGAAGTAAAAAGGACTCATTGTATTAAATGTTACTGATATTATGAAGTGGAAATAGAGGGGGGGGGGGGGCTGTTAACTGTCGCTGCATTTAAAGTAATGGTTCAATCTGTAGACCATATGTGAATGGAATCGGAAGAAGCCCTAATAACTTGTGCAATGGAATGTACTCTGTGTCATGCACTTCAGAGGCGGTTACAAAGTATAGATGTAGCTGTAAATCTCTTTACTAACATACTTGCTGAATGAAAAATTCTGAATGGTTTCCACACTCTGCAGTCTGCACCAGGTATGTAATAAATATCATGATAATAAAAAAAAAGGTGTGTTCCAGATTTATAACTCATTAAATACATACAGTTAATAATGGTTGCCCTTGAGGTAGGACCCATCAGCGACTTCATTCATCTGCATTTTTTGCTTCCATTTGTGTGCATTTCCATTAATTTGTGCTAGGGTTCCACAATTTTTGGCTTCTGGCAGAGAGAAAGAACATATCTGTAATAAACTGCTTGCCCGCAGCCACTGATATGATTGATTTTAACAAAACTTACCACAGCATAAGGTCACTGTTAGAGGTTGAGAAACATTTGTGTATAATAATGGCAGGCAGATAGTTCTACAGCCAACGGCCTTGCCACAGTGATATCGCCGGTTCCCGTCATATCACTGAAGTTAAGCACTGCCGGGCTGGACTACCACTTGGATGGGTGACCATCCCATCTGCCGAGCACTGTTGGCAAGTGGGGTGCACTCAGCCATTGTGAGGCAAACTGAGGAGCTACTTGATTGAGTAGTAGCTGCTACAGTCTCGTAAACTGACATACAGCTGGGAGAAAATGTGTGCTGACCGCATGCCCCTCCATATCCGCATCCAGTGACGCCTGTGGGCTGAGGATGATACAGCGGCCGGTGAGTACTGTTGGGCCTTCATGGTCTGTTCAGATGGAATTTAATTTAGTTTAGTTTAAATAGTTCTTCAGAAGTGCAAGCAGTATTTTTCTTTTTCCATCAAAATAATTCTAGTAATCCCTTCCTATTGTATGCTGGGCCAATCACATTACAATCCTTCGCACCTCACCCCCACCCACCCTCCATTCCACCCTCTCCTTCCTGCCCCCTACCGTTACTTCACTCAAACATTTCCCAATGCCTCATGTACCTATTGGAAAGTGTGTGTGTTCTCCCCATTCTGTGTGACTAATTTTCTGATCATTTCATTTTTAGGTGGTAACATGGATAATGCAAGACTTCATTTTTATTTTATTCCGATCATACTTTTATAGTTTGGGTTATAACAAGAAATTAGTATTTTACACAAAGCCAGTGTGGAAAAAACTATCACAAAAGGCTGTCAAGCATCTCATTCATTCAGAGCAGCTTGAACCCATTTCTCTGAACCAGGCACAAATAATTAAAACCTCAGGAAAGAATGCCCCATCAACAGCAAGAGCTGATTTTAGACCAAAATGCAGCTCTCTGAGGCCAATATTTCCTCTCAGGTAAGCGCCATCAAAACCTGTGAATGTTGTTGTTGTTGTGGTCTTCAGTCCTGAGACTGGTTTGATGCAGCTCTCCATGCTACTCTATCCTGTGCAAGCTTCTTCATCTCCCAGTACGTACTGCAGCCTACATCCTTCTGAATCTGCTTAGTGTATTCATCTGTTGGTCTCCCTCTACGATTTTTACCCTCCACGCTGCCCTCCAATACTAAATTGGTGATCCCTCGGTGTCTCAGGACATGTCCTACCAACCGATCCCTTCTTCTAGTCAAGTTGTGCCACAAGCTCCTCTTCTCCCCAATTCTATTCAATACCTCCTCATTAGTTATGTGATCTACCCATCTAATCTTCAGCATTCTTCTGTAGCACCACATTTCGAAAGCTTCTATTCTCTTCTTGTCTAAACTATTTATCGTCCACGTTTCACTTCCATACATGGCTACACTCCATACAAATACTTTCAGAAACGACTTCCAGACATTTAAATCTATACTCGATGTTAACAAATTTTTCTTCTTCAGAAATGCTTTCCTTGCCATTGCCATTCTACATTTTATATCCCCTCTACTTCGACCATCATCAGTTATTTTGCTCCCCAAATAGCAAAAACTCCTTTACTACTTTAAGTGTCTCATTTCCTAATCTAATTCCCTCAGCATCACCCAACTTAATTTGGTACATTCCATTATTCTTGTTTTGCTTTAGTTGATGTTCATCTTATACCCTCCTTTCAAGACACTGTCCATTCCGTTCAGCTGCTCTTCCAAGTCCTTTGTTGTCTCTGACAGAATTACAATGTCATCGGCGAACCTCAAAGTTTCTGTTTCTTCTCCATGGATTTTATTACCTACTCCGAACTTTTCTTTTGTTTCCTTCATTGCTTGCTCAATATAGAGATTGAATAACATCGGGGATAGGCTACAACCCTGTCTCACTCCCTTCCCAACCACTGCTTCCCTTTCATACCCCTCGACTCTTATAACTGCCATCTGGTTTCTGTATAAATTGTAAATAGCCTTTTGCTCCCTGTATTTTACCCCTGCCACCTTCAGAATTTGAAAGAGATTATTCCAATCAACATTGTCAAAAGCTTTCTCTAAGTCTACAAATGCTAGAAACGTAGGTTTGCCTTTCCTTAATCTTTCTTTTAAGATAAGTCGTAGGGTCAGTATTGCCTCATGTGTTCCAATATTTCTACGGAATCCAAACTGATCTTCCCCGAGGTCGGCTTCTATCAGTTTTGCCATTCATCTGTAAAGAATTCGTGTTAGTATTTTGCAGCTGTGACTTATTAAACTGATAGTTTGGTAATTATAGTTTTGTTGGCAGAAGAACCAACACCGTGTTACTAGAGGGGGCCAAAATGCACGCGTTTTAGCTCACGCAGGCTGGTGTGAGGAGGGAAGGACTGTACTGCTGTGAGGTCTGGAACATGACAAGGAATTAGAATTCAGAAAGCAGACGTAATTAGTTTCATACTTAACTTTAATCCATTAATTATGAATGTCGTTCTTGACGGTACATGATTCACAATATTATCTGTTCAGAAGACATATAGTAACTGAATATGGCGCGTTGCTAGGTCGTAGCAAATGACGTAGCTGAAGGCTATGCTAAACTGTCGTCTCTGCAAATGAGAGCGTATGTAGACAGTGAACCACCACTAGCAAAGTCGGCTGTACAACTGGTTCGAATGCTAGTGAGTCTCTCTAGACCTGCCATGTGGCGGCGCTCGGTCTGCAATCACTGATAGTGGCGACACGCAGGTCCGATGTATACTAACGGACTGCGGCCGATTTAAAGGCTACCACCTAGCAAGTGTGGTGTCTGTCGGTGACACCACAATTATCACATCTGTCAACACCTCCTTTCTTTGGGATTGGAATTATTATATTCTTCTTGAAGTCTGAGGGTATTTCGCCTGTCTCATACATCTTACTCACCAGATGGATCTTACTCACCAGATGGTAGAGTTTTGTCAGGATTGGCTCTCCCAAGGCTGTCAGTAGTTCTAATGGAATGTTGTCTACTCCGGGGGGGGGGGGGGGGGGGGGGGGGGGCTTGTTTCAACTCAGGTCTTTCAGTGCTCTGTCAAACTCTTCACGTAATATCATATCTCCCATTTCATCTTCATCTACATCCTCTTCCATTTCCATATTATTGTCCCCAAGTACATCGCCCTTGTATAGACCCTCTATATACTCCTTCCACCTTTCTGCTTTCCCTTCTTTGCTTAGAACTGGGTTTCCATCAAAGCTCATATTCATGCAAGTGGTTCTCCTTTCTCCAAAGGTCTCTTTAATTTTCCTTTAGGCAGTATCTATCTTACCCCTAGTGAGATAAGCCTCTACATTGTTACATTTGTCCTCTAGCCATCCCTGCTTAGCCATTTTGCACTTCTTGTCGATATCATTTTTGAGACGTTTGTATTCCTTTTTGCCTGCTTCATTTAGTGCATTTTTATATTTTCTCCTTTCATCAATTAAATTCAATATTTCTTCTGTTACCCAAGGGTTTCTACTAGCCCTCGTCTTTTTACCTAGTAGATCCACTGCTGCCTTCACTATTTCATCTCTCAAAGCTACCCATTCTTCTTCTACTGTATTTCTTTCCCCCATTCCTGTCAATTGTTCCCTTATGCTCTCCCTGAAACTCTATACAACCTCTGGTTTAGTCAGTTTATCCAGGTCCCATCTCCTTAAATTCCCACATTTTTGCAGTTTCTTCAGTTTTAATCTACAGTTCATAACCAATAGATTGTGATCAGAGTCCACATCTGCCCCTGGAAATGTCTTACAATTTAAAACCTGGTTCCTAAATCTCTGTCTTACCATTATATAATCTATCTGATACCTTCTAGTATCTCCAGGGTTCTTCCATGTATACAACCTTCTTTCATGATTCTTGAACCAAGTGTTAGCTATGATTAAGTTATTCTCTGTGCAAAATTCTACCAGGCAGCTTCCTCTTTCATTTCTTAGCCCAAATCCATATTCACCTACTATGTTTCCTTCTCTCTCTTTTCCTACTCTAGAGTTCCAGTCACCCATGACTATTAAATTTTCGTCTCCCTTCAGTACCTGAATAATTTCTTTTATCTCCAATTACATTTCATCAATTTCTTCATCATCTGCAGAGCTAGTTGGCATATAAACTGCTACCACTGTAGTAGACGTGGGCTTCGTGTCTATCTTGGCCACAATAATGCGTTCACTATGCTATTTGTAGTAGCTTACCCATACTCCTATTTTTTTTATTCATTATTAAACCTACTCCTGCATTACCCCTATTTGATTTTGTATTTATAACCCTGTATTCACCTGACCAAAAGTCTTGTTCATCCTGCCACCGAACTTCACTAATTCCCACTATACCTGTGGTTAGTAGATGATAATTGCATTTATCAAGGAAAATATTTTAAATCATGTAATTTTTTTCACCCTTATATTCTTGTGTGTCTCATTGTTTCACTCATAGTGAGCATCACAGCCCTCTTGCACATATTTTGATTCAGTGCTATGTATCCATTATATTATGGCTAAGTGTGTAAATCTGCTGTTTCACATTGTTGTATGACATGCTTGGAACATTGTGTTCATGAGTATGCTTATCGATATGCCACAGGCAGTCGAGTCTAAGTTTTTTCTCTCTAGCTTTTTTTAAAAAAATCCAAAATCAACAACATAACTCCTTTCCATAACAGAAAGTGTGCCCCCATCTTATCCAACAACTAAGTAACATATGGACAAATCATTCACTGTATTCTCATTAACATTGATTAATCTTCCATCTTGATGTGATGTCAGTGATAGAATTAGTCTGGCATTAAAGGGAGATTTGCCTGTAAAAAGCTCATTAGAAATGTGGCACTGTGGTTTAGTTTTATTGCCTACCCCTCGTATGTCCTGCATCTGCAACTTACGGAAACAATTAGGAAAGAATGAATCAGGTTGTGATTCATAATCAAAACTGCCTGCATTCTTCTGACATTACAGAAAATGTCATGTGGCTCTCCTGTTTCTTTTATCCATTACAGAACTTTCCTGTTGAGTGGGATTTTGTGTTAGTTATCACTAAATGCTGTTTCTCTATTTTCTGTCATGATTAATAACGGTCTAATTACAGGTGCTAAGGAAAGTTGTTCATTGATGAAACACTGAATTCAGTGATCAGATGGAACTGGATTCAAAGGCACTAAGAGATGTACTTATTTACATGCATTTTCCTAAAATCAAAATTTTCCTCTACATCCACTTTTAAGTTGGGTTTGTGATTTGTTCCTATGACCTCACTTTTAGCAACATGTGACACTGAAAGGAAAAGAAAAAAAAAAGAAAAGAGAGGATTTGAAATACAGTACCAAATCAGATTATTTACTTCTATAAATTGCTGCTGTTTCAGATCATGAGGTCATATATTTTTCCAGTTTCCACAATTCTTTCATGGTAATGTACACAATGACATTAAAAATGTTTTCTGTCTAGGTTTGACAATGATCAGCTTGAAACTTTAAAGGAATCACGTCTTCTCCTGCAGCAGTTATCAGATCAGTTTCATGAACTGAGCTTATTCCGTGGTGCAGACTTCAATCATAGCTGGAGCTTGTTGCATCATTATTGGAATTTGCAAGGGCGCAAGAAAATGTATTTTGTGAAAGCTGATATTTCAGATGCATTTGGTTCAATTCTCCACAGCAAAATGTTCTCTGTGCTAAGAAAATTACGAGACATCTACATTCCTAAGGGTAAGTTAACAATTTATGACATCAAAAAAACTTTAGAAGGGCAATCTGAAATGATGGATTTGTTCACACTTCATTCTGTTCTAAGAAACATAATGATCAGTCATGTACTGTATTTCTGCAATGAAAACCTACTAGAAAGACTTACATGGTTTAAATATTATAATTCCCTTCTCAAAACAAACATGAGAACAAACGAGGTCCTATCAAAATTCTCTAAAGCACTCCTGATGACATCCTTGTCTCTGAACACCTGCTGTCCAGGAGTGATTAGTGGGTTCCATTACTTAAGAGCCACTCACATATGGAGGAACCTATTCCTCAAGCTTGGACCTTCATTAACAGTTTGCAGAGGGCACCGTGTCAAACATCTGTGTGGTGTTATGTGTCAATGCTTTTTTAAACATGAAATTTAAAACTTCAGCTTACCATTTGCTGTCTCCTATTTCTACACCAGACTGGTCGATAACTGATGGAATAGAAGCCTTTGATCTGTTTAGTGATTTTACATAGGACCAGAATATTCTTGGGCCTCAGCAAGATCTTTCGCGAATGTATGACTGTGGAAGTTGTTGTATGCTCCATGCATCAGTCTTTTAATAGCCATACAAATTTCTGCTAACTTTTCCTGATAACATTTCCATGTTCTTTTTTTATCTGAGAGGACAACAATTTCTGCTACCTCAACATTTTTCTAAATTTGTTCTTAAACATTGGTGGGTCTTCTTTACCATAATTTGCTTACTCGACAGATACTTATCCACAGAGTGAGCAACAATTAGTCTAAACTTTGCCCAGAATTCCTCTATGTTCATCACATTGAAACTAAATGACATCTATTCATTGTCTAAGTAGCACGATAACACCTGCTTATATGCTCTTTCCTCCATAAACAGTACTAACCTTCTTAATTAATTTAATAACTTTGGTTATCATTGTGGCTACAATAACATCATTATCACTAATCTCTGTCTCTTTCCTGACACTGTCAATAAAGTCAGGCCTATTTCTAGCTATAAGGTCTAAAAAATTTGTATTGCATGTGGGTTGTCAAACTAACTACACAATACAGTTTTTGGTTTCTGTTATTTGACTTTCTGGCATTGCATTTTCTAAATATGCAGCATATACGACCATTGGGGAAAAGTTTGTAGGTGATGTCTATATATTTTTACACAGCTGCTATTTTTCAGATAATAGTAAAAGTGCACAGTTTACATTGACAACGTATAACTACTGTAAACACTACACCAGAGTCCATGTAGCTCCACAAAGAAAAATGATTTATCAAGAAGTTTCTGAAGGCACTTCTCTCCTGATACTCAATCTTGCTTTGTAGCTCATCCAGCTTCCGTCCTGCATCTGTTAGATCAATTTACCTATAGTTCACTCATATTTTTCCTCTTCATATTTAGTATGCTTCAGTCTGTTTCCATGCTCAAGTTTGGCACTCTGTCACCACTAGGGGCATTTTTTTTGTATTATATGCTCGGACTGTATCACCATTTGAGCCATATTTCCATGACATTTACCTAAAAATTTTAAATTCTTTTCCTCAGTGCACAATATTTGTTGATCTTCCTTCATAAGAGATGACGGTAATGTTCTTGTTCACTGCAACAACAAAATTACACAGTGATGTTCATAGACTTTTTTTCAAAGTTATTAGCTCCTGCATGCAATCCTTCAGAATTTCTCAGGCTGGTTGCATCATCTTAGCCTCATCTGCAATGTGCCATACATCTGTAATGATCCATTTGTGTGTATATTATACGGTCGCTATGGATTATAAACTTTACTGTCTTGCATGTGGAAGCAGTTAGAGAAGTACCATGGTCCATGTTATCTTGACTTCAGGCTCCTTTCCCTCTGTTCTGATGCCAATGCCTGTACCACCCTGAAAAGTTACTTAAAAGACCAGTTGCTGCTGAATGATTTTAGACTCTTCTTCTTTGCAATATGTTGATTCAGTTCCCATTACAATAAGTACATTCCATTTTTACAGTTGCTTACAACCACAAGTTATATAACATTAGCCTTTTACAATGTCTCTCATATATCAGGGGTGTCAACTAACGACTGACTTCTCTTCCTAGAGACATCAACAGCAAAGTCTCCAAATCCTGTGGGTTCCATGGGGCAAAGTGTATGTCCTTTCCAGGATGTAAGTCGCAAGGAATAACTGCTCACTGCAGCAAGTGCCACAGTGCGCCATAATATTACCATCCACTGCCCCATTTCACAGATATACTGCATTCACCCCAGCAGACAGTATATGTACAATGGAAACAAAAATTCTGCACTTAGAAGGCGGGTCACAAACATCTACTCAGCTGAAAAGAAAATTCCTTTTAAAAATCAAGGCTGTCATTCATCAGATTGAAAGAGGTATAAAAAACACATCACTGTAAGCCAAAGTGATCTGTTACACCTTTCATTCTCTCATGGTCATACGTGAACAAAATTATATACACTCACTTACATATTCTGAGGCTCTGATCTACTGTTCTTCCCTGTAGCTGCTCACTACTTAGCTTCGCATAGTGCTGTTTCATGCCAACAGTTAGCAGAAGCTCCTTTACAGGATTAATATGCATAAATAAATACTTTGTTCTGTCAACTTCTGCTGGCATAGGTAATATTCTATAAGGTTGTACACATTGGCCCCTTCTCGTGGAATATTAAGCACATAACTTAAGAAGTTCACAACAATGAAAACAGCCAGTTCAATAATTCTGATCAATTGGTAACCACTGTCTGCCTTAAAGTCAGTTCTAGATATTTCACGGTCTAAACTGAACGGATCAGGTGCAGCTCCAGAATAGCTTTCTGAGCAATGACGATTTCCAATATTAGCATAATGTACTCCTGCTCTAACTCGTTCAAAATGCCCATCAGCTGTATTAACTGTTCGTTAACAGTGATCAACTGTCTGTCTGTGTTCTCATATTGCACTACGTACTGGCTCAGTTGTTTCATTCCCTGTGTGATAATCTCTTCATTTTTTGCTCTTCAGCTTACCATTTGATTTAAGACTAGCCAAGGTTACTTTAAATAAGGTCACCTGCTCCTTCAAAAGATTAAGTAGCTGTTTCTGTTCTCCTTCTAAGACATTTATCTCACTGACCCCATACAAAAAATTTAAGATCCCGCACTTCGTTATACGAGATTCATGTTGTGCATTTGTTCAGTTGGACCTTGTGCTTTTCAGTTTTTCCTGTGTGCCAATGTAACACAAGTACTGCTGCACTCATATTTAATAAGACCAACCTGTCTTTATAATGTCCAGTTGCTTGCCTCAAGAGAACCTCAGTGTGTTCAAATTTCTCTTTCAGTTACATCAAATTAAAAGAACTTACAGTTAAGGTTTAAGTTTTTGCTTATCTCATGTTATTGTATTGCAGTCCAGGTGATGACTGGAATTTTGTTACCTCAGTGTGTGGTGCTTGTCTTGTGAGCTCTACTCTAATGAGCAGAAGAATAATGCCGAAGATGCAGTATAATGCCAACATCTGGAATTAGAAAAATTCCTTCAATCTGTAGGCATGGACCATGAGATACTTATTACTTTACAGACAAATTACTGTGTTAGGTCCCTTTGTTCTTACTACTTTGTATGGACCTTGCTATTGTGTATCTGACTTACATGATCTGCCTAGTCATACACTCTCATCAAATCCCCCACATGGTATTCTTTATTCCTTATTTTACATTGGGCATTCTGTTCTCTTGTATATCAATGCATCTCTTGCATGTATTCTTTTAGATATGCCACATAATTGTCAAAATTACACCTGAGTCCAGTCAGATATTTCTATAGTGTCCGTGGAATTTTACATGCTCTTTTGAAGGACAATTCATGTGTCATATATACTGTCAGATAGTGCACTGGGATAGTATACACAAAAAACCGCGAATGGAACCCAACTGTTTCAGTCTGTTTGCACTCTGTTTACATAGTACTGTAACACCCCTGTTAATGTTCGATGCAACCCCTCTAACACTCCTCTTGACTGATGGTGGTAGCTGATAGTCTGAATTTCCTCAGTATGCAACAGTCTGCATACTCTTTTGATGGTTTTGCTAATGAAATGTCACTTAATAATACCGGCAGTATTCTGTACAGCAATACAATTTTCTCAATGAGCGACTGTCCTACTGTGTCTGCATCTTGCAGTTCAATAAGCTCAGCTACCATAAAATTGGTCAGTGCATCCTGAAATGTAAGGACCAGTCCGTTTTCCTCAGTGGTCCTGCTACATTTCAGACTACCTAACAGATCAAAACGAAAATTTCTGTTCCGACACCGACAATGTTGAGTGTTTATGGAAAAAGTTCAAGGCAATCGTAAAATGTGTTTTAGACAGGTACGTGCCGAGTAAAACTGTGAGGGATGGGAAAAACCCACCGTGGTACAACAACAAAGTTAGGAAATTACTGCGAAAGCAAAGAGAGCTTCACTCCAAGTTTAAACGCAGCCAAAACCTCTCAGACAAACATAAGCTAAACGATGTCAAAGTTAGCGTAAGGAGGGCTATGCGTGAAGCGTTCAGTAAATTCGAAAGTAAAATTCATTGTACCGACTTGACAGAAAATCCTAGGAAGTTCTGGTCTTACGTTAAATCAGTAAGTGGCTCGAAACAGCATATCCAGACTCTCCGGGATGACGATGGCATTGAAACAGAGGATTACACATGTAAAGCTGAAATACTAAACACCTTTTTCCAAAGCTGTTTCACAGAGGAAGACTGCACTGCAGTTCCTTCTCTAAATCCTTGCACAAACGAAAAAATGGCTGACATCGAAATAAGTGTCCAAGGAATAGAAAAGCAACTGGAATCACTCAACAGAGGAAAGTCCACTGGACCTGACGGGATACCAATTCGATTCTACACAGAGTACGCGAAAGAACTTGCCCCCCTTCTAACAGCCGTGTACCGCAAGTCTCTAGAGGAACGGAAGGTTCCAAATGATTGGAAAAGAGCACAGGTAGTCCCAGTCTTCAAGAAGGGTCATCGAGCAGATGCGCAAAACTATAAACCTATATCTCTGACGTCGAACTGTTGTAGAATTTTAGAACATGTTTTTTGCTCGAGTATCATGTCGTTTTTGGAAACCCAGAATCTACTATGTAGGAATCAACATGGATTCCGGAAACAGCGATCGTGTGAGACCCAACTCGCTTTATTTGTTCATGAGACCCAGAAAATATTAGATACAGGCTCCCAGGTAGATGCTATTTTTCTTGACTTCCGGAAGGCGTTCGATACAGTTCCGCACTGTCGCCTGATAAACAAAGTAAGAGCCTACGGAATATCAGACCAGCTGTGTGGCTGGATTGAAGAGTTTTTAGCAAACAGAACACAGCAAGTTGTTATCAATGGAGAGACGTCTACAGACGTTAAAGTAACCTCTGGCGTGCCACAGGGGAGTGTCATGGGACCATTGCTTTTCACAATATATATAAATGACATAGTAGATAGTGTCGGAAGTTCCATGCGGCTTTTCGCGGATGATGCTGTGGTATACAGAGAAGTTGCAGCATTAGAAAATTGTAGCGAAATGCAGGAAGATCTGCAGCGGATAGGCACTTGGTGCAGGGAGTGGCAACTGACCCTTAACATAGACAAATGTAATGTATTGCGAATACATAGAAAGAAGGATCCTTTATTGTATGATTATATGATAGCGGAACAAACACTGGTAGCAGTTACTTCTGTAAAATATCTGGGAGTATGCGTGCGGAACGATTTGAAGTGGAATGATCATATAAAATTAATTGTTGGTAAGGCGGGTAGCAGGTTGAGATTCATTGGGAGAGTCCTTAGAAAATGTAGTCCATCAACAAAGGAGGTGGCTTACAAAACACTCGTTCGACCTATACTTGAGTATTGCTCATCAGTGTGGGATTCGTACCACCAACACTATATTTCAGAATTCCTAATAATTTTTCTTGCACACTTACAGGCAATTTGACCAATGAAATAGAAAGTCCTTTTCTTCAGAGGATTATCAGAATATAAATTCCTTTACCAATAATTTTGAAAGAATTCTTTATAACTTTGACACCCACCATCAACAAAATTGATTGCCATGAAAATTTCACTGCATACAATATTTTGCACAGTGTTTGGTCAGTGTTAATGGCCTTGCACAGTGGTAACACCAGTTCCCATCAGTTAAGTGCTGTCGGGCTAGGCTAGCACTTGGATGGGTGACTGTCCGGTCTGCCGAGCACTGTTGGCAAGTGGGGTGCACTCCGCCCTCATGAGGCAATCTGAGGTGTTACTTGATGGAGAAGTAGCGGCTCTGGTCTTGTAAACTGACATACGGCCTGGAGAGCAGTGTGCTGACCACACGCCCCTCCATATCCGCAGCCGGTGATGCCTGTGGGCTGAGGATGACATGGCGGCCTGTCAGTACCATTGGGCCTCCAAGGCCAGTTTGGACAGAGTTTAGTTTAGTTTTGGTCAATATTGTTTAAGGAAAGCACTTAAAAATTCATCATATGTTGAACAAGAAGAACACATTTTCATTCTCCATAAAAATTCTCTGCCTTCCAATCTTTTAATGACACACCCAGTTTTATTTCTATCATTGCATGCTTTCTTGCACCAGGTGAATGGTCTACCCGACGGGCGGCCCTCGTCACACGACATTTCATTTCATTGCATGCTTTATGTACTGGATTCTCAAATTTGGTACAAATACAACAGAATGAACTAAACTCCTTATTGCAAACTGATGGGACTTGCATACCCCCAAAAGGCAGTCATCGAATGCATTACAGCTTCCTATTCCAATACAATTCCTTTGCTGCATTAGCAAGCCTGTAACCATTCTCTAATGCCATTTTCTTCTAGAGCACCATATTCATTTAATTTGTGCTTATTCATCATCATTCATTCATTCATTCATGTGATCAGGCCCAGTGGACCATGTGCCACCACAGTTAGAGCTGTCCATCTGTTTCTGTCTTCTACTATCTGTCTCCAGTTTTCCATGACTCCCAGGTGCAACAAGTCTTCTCTCACTCCATCGATCCATCTCTTTCTAGGTCTTCCCACTGGTCTGCTGCCTGACGGGATCCAGTCCATTGTGATTTTGGGCCACCTTGTTGCCTCCATTCTAACTACATGTCCAGCCCATTGCAGTCTTTTGCTTCTCATCACTCCCAAGATGTTAGGCTCCTTGTACAGCTCTTTTGATTCAGTGTTATGGTGTCTTCTCCATTCTCCAGTAGTCTGATCTCAGACTGGTCCAAATATTTTCCTGAGGACCTTCCTTTCAAATGTAAGCAGTCGTTTAAGGTCTTGTTTTCGAGTTCTCATGGTTTGAGAACCACAAAGACCTATTGGCATTATTAATGTCTTATACAACCGTAGCTTTAATTGTTGAGAGACACTTCTACATTTTAATATAGGGTCTAGAGAGTGATAGCATCTGTTTCCCGCCTGCTGTCATGCTTTTATTTCTACTTCAGTTGATGTTACTTCTGTAAAAATTGATCAAAGATATTTGAACTTTTTCACATGTTTATACCTGGTGTTGTTCACAATTAAATCTTGAGAGTTTTGGATCTTTCATCCTATGGCCATATACTCAGTCTTTTCAGAGCTAATTTGTAGACCAATTGTAGCTACCAATAACTCCAAGGTCTGGATACTTCTTTTCAGATTGTCTTGTGTGCATGCTAATCATGCATTGTCGTCTGCATAGGCCAGATATGTAATGTGTTCATTGACAATTTGAATTCCCTGGAAGTTTTCTTTGTTAAAATCCTGCATTACCTTCTCAAGTGCCAGGCTGAAGAGGACAGGTGATAGCCCATCTCCTTGGTGTAATCCATTTACTTCTTGGAAGTTTCTGTCATTTTACTGCCTACCTTAACCTTAAGTTTTGTGTCATTTAGGCACACCTCTACCAGTTTGACCAATTTCTTTGGTATACCAAACTCTGTTATAGTTCTAATCAGGCTAGGTCTATGTATACTGTCGTAAACCTTGAAGTCTACAAACAGAAATGTATTTCTTGTCTGTATTTGTACATTTTTCCACAGACCTGTTTTAGGACAAAAATCTGGTCCATGGTTGATCGTCCTGCATGAAAACCTCCTTGGTATTCTCCAATTATCTGTTGCTAGAGGTTTTATTCTTTCTAATAGGCAGTTGGAGAAGATCTTATAACAGGTGTTGAGTAGCGCTATGCCCCTATAGTTGTCACATACTGATTTGTCTTTCTTTTTATATATGGGGAATATCGCAGCTATCTTCCATTCCTCCGGTATTTCGTGTTTTACCCAAATTTGCTTGATTAGCTTGTGGATTTTGAAACAAAGGATTTCGTCTCCAGCCTTGAGAAGTTCAGCAGGAATTCCGTCCTCTCCTGGACTTTTACCATTCATATGTTTTTTTAATCTGGTTCCTTATCTCTTCAATGGTGGGTGGAGGATATTCTGGGTCTACTGTTACTGGGTCATCAAACTCGAGTAGTTTGGTTGGTTCATCAGAGTTTAGTAATTCTCTGAAGTATTCCACACATCTTCTCCCAATTTTTTGATCTTTTGTTAACATTCTTCCATTGGCATCTTTTATGAATTTACATTGATGGTATGTCCCTCCTTTAAAACTTTTCACTTTTCTATAAAGTTATTTATACCTATTTCCATGAAAGTCTTGTTGAGCTTCGTCCATGATGCTTTTTACATATTTTCTCTTTGCTGTCCTCAATGTGGCTTGTGTCTGCCATTGTATTTCTTCGAACTTTGATTTTTCTTCTTCCTGCATATTACTTTGTATCCACAGTATTTTGGTCTGTTGTCTCTCCCTGATAGCTTCCTCACACTCCTCATTGAACCACACCCTTTCTCCCTTAGTTTGCTTTGGGATTACTTCTTGGTATCTTTCTTTAATGGTCTCTGCACTTGCCTTCCACTTTTGATCTACCACATTATCTCCTTCCTCTTCATTCAAAGCCTCAAAACAGTTTGTCAGTGCTATTTTGAAAGTTCTTATATTATCTTTAATCAGACTTTCCCGGTCATATCGAATGACTCTGCATTCTTTTGTACTTTCTGGCTCTCCCTATTGTTTTCATCCTTCCCCTGACAAGGAAATGGTCTGATTCACATTCTGCACCTTTTACTGTTTTGACATTTTGTATCCACTTCTTTATTCTCATCTCTAGAATTAGATGGTCAATTTGGTTCACTGTCTTCCCATCCAGAGACAACCAGGTTCCTTTATATATTCTCTTCCTGTCGAAATATTATGAACAAGCCTTTTGCAGTCGCAAAGCTAACCAGCCTAGTGCTGTTATCACTGCTCACATCATATAAACTGTGCTTGGTCTCCATGAAGGCTGCTCCTTTCCCTATTTTTGCATTAAAATCTCCAAGGATGATTTCGTAATGTTCACCTGGTACAGTGTTTAAAACCATTTCTAATTCCTCATAGAAAATATCTTTTTTTGACGTCATCATTTTCTTCGGTTGGGGCATGACAATTTATATATGTGAGTTTGTGTTTTCCTGTCTATGGTTAGGAGTGAGATTCTGGGGTTGATTGATTTAAAATCTATGAGAGTGGTACAGAGTGATTTCTTCACTACAAAACCAGTTCCTAGTGAGTGGGATTTGCTCCTGAGGCTCCATGGAATATGACATAGTTTTCCATTTCTGTAGCTCCGGTTTCTGTCCACCTTGTCTCTTGCAGAGCCAGTAGACCTATTTGATACTTATCTGCTTCGCTTAAGATGCATTTTGCTGTCCCAAGTTGGTATAGGCTTTTGACATTCCAGGTCCCTAATAGTATTTCCTTCCATAGTCCTTGTTCTTGCATAGGTCGTTTTACAGAGATCAGTCCTATCTGAGGTTCTTCTGTGCTGCTCATACCGGTGATTATTTTTTTCAGGACGGGTTGGTGGCCTGTTGCCAACCCGCAACAAAGAGGACCAGGAATTTTCATTCAGGGTTTTCTCCCATAGAAAGATTGGCTTCTCCATGCCTGTAGAGGTTTTTCTACCCTTTTGTAAATATTCCAGGGAATGACAAGAAAAGGAAATGGTGAGGAGAGGTTTGGGATAGGAAAGGGGAGTGATAGCTCATTGTGGGACACACTTTGTCTGACTCCTCTTCTTTGGTCTGTCTGGCTTGGGTGACCCTGCTGGTTGCTACGCTACTGGCAGCATAGCCCTCCAGATCTGGAGCATGCTAACCTCCTTGCCCGCACAGACAGTGCTACTTTAAAGCGGTGGCCCCTGAGGAGGAATTTGTGCTTATTAAAATTTCTAGTTGCAGATTCTTCAGTTTCTATTATATTTTCAATTACTTCACCTGCTCTGTTATGACACTGGGATTTGACATTACATATTTCATGGGTAGTATTTACTTCTTAGGGTTCTGTGTCTCGATCAGTAGAAACAGAACCCTTATAGTTTCCAAGGTGATGGAGTCAAAAGAAATAGCCCAAGTCAAATATTTTGATATTCACAAATCACTCATCAAAACTTGTTGGCCTTGAATCAAAGAATCTGGCAACAAGTAAGGTTTTGCAGTGCAACCAAAGGAAAAAAAAAAATCTAAAAACTGTGAATTTGTATTTGTAATTATATCATCCGAATTTTCCCTCTGCCTCTGCCTCTGAGGCCTCTCTCTCTCTCTCTCTCTCTCTGTTCATCTGTCTGTGAAAGACCCCTTTTTCTCAGGCACTGGTAGACTTAACAAGTTGAAATTATGTCACATCAGATACTATGGTCTATAAGCACTTGGCAGTGTAATAAAAGTAAGCTTCTAAGTCAATGCAACTAAAAGCTACAGCCATTGGGCCACATATTTTGATTCTCGCAAACTCACTCATCTAAACTTATAGGGTATTACTCGTTAACCTACAGTGATGAAATTTGGGAAGAAGTAAGTAAGGTTTCTTAGTACAAGTTAAGGAAAAAATCCAAAAATTGTTAATTTTTAAGTATGGCACATGAAAAAAATGTTTCTTTTGTCATTTGTTGTCCAACATCAAACTGAAATCAGTAGTTCTGCATTAAGGCTGACTGAGTCTCTGTGGTAAAGTCAGACATCAGGCAAGGAATGTCATAATTGCTCATATGACACAATTTAGAATTTATCCATCCTCAGATGTCCAGAAGCAATGACTGCACCTAGATATGCTGTTTCGAGTTGTATTTGGAGGGAAAAAATTACAGACTGGTCCATTGATGTCAAACATCAACAGGTGAAAATGGAGGAGATTCTTGATTTCTGGAATGGATGAACTGTGTGTAAACATAATTAAATTTATACGGAAGCCTTAGTTTGCAATCCCTACTCACATCTGGCCATTTTTCTCTATTTATTTGCATTATTCTAGCATTGAAATGTGTTACATTGTTATGACAACACTGAGCTGTATTATGTGATTTTTTTCTTACTTGAACAACACTAAATGTTAGTTCACTAATTTGATCACCATGTTCCTTGATTTTATTTTGGTTGAAGCTAAACCTTTCTAACAATTCCCCTTCTGTTTTCCCCAATGAACTGTTCAGCTGATCAGTTCTGGTGTTTGTCTTTTGATCTTCTGTGTTAAAGACCTCCTTTGTGCCTTTCATTTCAGCCTGAAATTTAGACAGTTCAGCCCTAAATTCCTTCTTTTAATTCCTCACAAGATATGGTCAGCTGATCAAATCGCTCATCAATTTTGTTTGACATATCCTTTCCAGTTTGTCTTAATTCACTATTAGTTTCATCAATATTCCTACCCAAAATTTCATTAGACTCAGTAATTCTCGTAGTCAAACTCATATTATTCCTATGATTTGCTTTTGACACATGCCTTAGTGTATATGTTAAAGTCTGAAGACTACACTCATCTGGTGTTCCATTGCTAACCTCATCACCATTGCTTGATAATTCTGTTGCTTCAATCTGAATTACACTGCAATCAGTTTCTTGTTCCCCTATTACTCCAACAGTGTCATGATGTGCTTCATCATGATATTTATTCATTGGTAGTGAATTACAATCATTATTACTGAGAGAAGAAATTGAAAGAAAGAGATTAAGATGGTATGGGCATGTTAAGAGGATGCATGGGCAGAGACTCCCCAAAATTATGGAAGAACTAAAGATGGATGGGAAACGACCTAGAGGGCGCCCAAGAACACGGTGGAAAATGGGAGTGAGAATATCTGTTGAAAGGAGAGGTGTGACCTGGCAGCAAGTGGAGGAAGAAAAGTGGTGGGAGGACCGAGCCAAATGGAGAGGACTCGTCAGCACCCAGACCCGGCAGTAGCTGGAGCGGGATTCAGATATAGATAGATAGATTACTGATTAACTCATCAGTATTGTTTTCAACACTGTGAACATCTGCCTGGATAGTGATCTCATTACCCACATTAACATTAACTAATTCTTCTAGAGGTTGAAAATCTGCTTCAGTTGTAAATTTCTTTTATGATCACAACCAGTTTTGGGCTCTCATAAGCCCATCCTTAGGTGTTGCAACTATGCTGTGGGCCCCGAGTGTCGCGGTGGACGGAGCACCACGGTGGACATGTACTAAGTGCACTGTGCTACCTATGAGTGCAGAACTTCCTGTTCTGTGCTCATAGGTAGCACACCGCACTTAGTACATGGCAATCAGGGGCCACAGCACAGTTGTGACACCTGAGGATGGGCTTATGAGAGCCCAAAACCGGTCGTGATAATTAAAGAAATTTACAACTGAAGCTGATTTTCAACCTCTAATAACATGCTCAGTTGCAGAGGTTCTTACAATAGGATTGTTTGTATTAACTAATTCATTATTATTCTCTCCATTACTATTAACATTACCGAGCGAGGTGGCGCAGTGGCCTGCACACTGGACTCGCATTCGGGGGGACGACGGTTCAATCCCGCGTCTGGCCATCCTGAATTAGGTTTACCATGATTTCCCTAAATCACTCCAGGTAAATGCCGGGATGGTTCCTTTGAAAGGGCACGGCCGACTTCCTTCCCCTTCCTTCCCTAATCCTATGAGACCGATGACCTTGCTGTCTGGTCTCTTCGCCCAAACAACACAACACAACACACACACACACACACACACACACACACACTATTAATATTCATTATTCATATTTACATAAGCAAAAGATGTGTTGCTCTATTACTGTCTCACAAAGTGAAACAATTTTAAAATGGAAAACTCCTGTGTTAATATTCCTTAAAATTATAATAAAAGTGCCTTTCTCTAATAATAGTGTAAGCACAACTTAAAATAACAATTGCAAAATCAAGCACCGCCTCCATGACCTCACAGACTTGAGTCCATGTGCATTGATAACCACAACCCTGGTGAGATCCCTGCCAGACACTTGTAACCATTGCCACCGATGTTCAGACATGTTGTCTCTGCTGCCGCTCTGCATGGACATGCCCTGTTTACTAGGCAGTTGCATTACCCACTGCGCCACCTAGACACAGTGTTTATGTCTGAAAGAACAGACGCCTTGCTTTCATATAACTGTTTCGTCTCGATGGCCAATGAATCCACAACTTTGAGTGCAGTCATTTGACCTCCAGTGGGAATCTTCAGATCAGCAAGCATGGCGGACTTGGACAGAGACTGCAGATAGGTGGCTGTAGGTGGGAGTGTGAGGTGGTTGGGAAGCGTGCCATGATAGTCTGTGCCTTTGCAATAAACACTGTGTCCAGATGTCGCAGTGGTTAACGCAAGTGTCCAGTGAGCAGATCCCGGGTTCGAGCCTTGGTCTGGCACACATTTTCACTCATTCCTGCCAATACCACATGAAGTCCTGATGCAGCTGATATCAACAGTTCCTTCCTTTTCCTTTCCTTTCCCTGCCCTCCACCTTCAATTTACATAATATGTATCACCCCTGCAGCTTCTGTGTTCTGTATGTTCTTTGTCAATGAGCAGTGGGCCATTGCAGTCAAGGAAAATGTTCATTGTGACATTCCCAGAGCTGGTGTGCACAGCTTTGGATTTTTTCAGTGAAGGTGATCCTGATGCTTCCATTGTTGGCTCTGTCACTTGTTATCTGGCTCGATATGATGTCACACTTCATCTCCCACAACAGTATGGGACAAAAATTATATTCTGCATCATGATATCATTACAGGTGCTGTGGTGATGTCAATATTCTATTCAACTCCTGCTCCTCCACGAGGCTGGGGGAAACCACCCATTGCACACAGATTTTCCAGAACTTCAGATGCTCTGTCATGATGCTGTGTGCGGTACCATCACTGATTCCCAACCTGAACTGAATGTCTTCCACCATCTATCGGTGGTCATTTCTGATGGCAACATCAACCACAGCAGAGACTGAAGTGGTATTGACATGATGAGCTTGTCATGGCTGACTGCTGTCTTTCAGTGACACCCAACCTTATTTAAATCCTTGCTATTCCTATTCCTTGCTGTTCATCCTCCATAGTGAAACTGGATGCAGATACAAGTGGCTGACCTCACACAAAGCACATCTAATATAAAACGGTGTGGCAGTGAACATTCATACTCTTCCTTCCTGATTGCCTATAGAGGGCATTTCTACACACACTTCACCTGCTTTTGTTGTGAACATCCCTTCCATGCCCATTATATAGCCTGCATGTTTTCATTTTATTGCCCCTTACATAATAGCTTAATCATAAAACTCGGTATATCTAAAGTGCCTGTATATTTCTGCAGTTCTGTGCTGTGCCCTTGTTAAATGGTTAATTAACTCTTTACTCCAACAGATGGTGTTTTACGAAAAGTGACTGGAAGAGTATTGGGGCAGAAACCACAGGATTGGTTTGCTAATATTCCGTACAGAAGACAATGTAGGTGGTCTGCATATTGGATAAGTACAGTGGAGGTCAGTTTCCTGGATGGTATACGTTTCTCAAATATATTAATAAACATTGTTGCACCATGAGAATTCATTGTTTGTAATCTCAGCTGACTTTTTGATTTGACATGAAAACAAGCCCCATCATCGAGACACTATAGTCAGTACTTATGTGATTCATGAACATTTATTTCATTAATGTAGAAAGAAACTTAAGATTGTAGGCCATTATTTTGTTCTGTTATTGCCATATATTATACATGAAGCCAAAATTTGTGGCTGGAGTTAGTGTAAAATAGAAATTTTGAGAATCTGTAGCAATAATATATAAATAACAGAAAACATACACATGAAAAACTTGTATTTCCTGGAAATATGTGCCTTTATATATATCAGAAGGAACACAGTAGAAGAATAAAAAATTGAAGTGTTAAACTTTTTTCACAAAGCAGTAAGAAGGTGGGAGAATAAAAAGTAGATAATTCTGTAACAGATGGTGAAGGAAAGCACTGAGAGCCATGTGCATAAATGGGAGAAGTATAGATGAAGATTGCAGAAGAGGACAGTATACAGGGAGCCTCAAACATCTGACTCTTAAATTGTCCAGATGGTAGAGGATCATAAAGGTTCAGTCAAAGAGCAGGCTGCCTGTGTGAGTAGAACACACTGTTGCCCATCTGGGTCAACCATGGTTAAACAGTGCCCAGGAAGGGCTCGGCAATCCCATTGTTGAATGGCACTTGTTAAGAGTGGATCAGCTGACTGTTATACAGAAAACATAAATAACAGTTCTGATGTCTCTCTTTGAGAAAGCAGAGAAATAATCATTTTAACAGTAAATGAAAAGACTGATGAATTTCACCATCCTTGCAAGGAACTGTGGTTTTGTGTAGACCATTTCTTCAGTTATTTTCTTATACCTCATGAACAATTCATAACATTACACCAGCTCATTGAACTGAAAATTATGTCTAACTCTGGTTGTCCCTTGTTAATCATCTAGTCAAGAAAGAGAAAAGGAAAATAGATATCTGAGAATTTTATTAATTGATAATCCAGAATTATGAGGGCATGTGAAAACTTTTAAAAATTTTTAAATAAAAGAAACTTTATTAACATTCTGCATCTTTATTCTTCATGTCTACATATTTACTTTCAACATAGCCACCTTAGGGACAAACACATTTTTCCCAACGATAGACCAGTTTGTTGATGCAGTCACTGTAGAATGTTTGTCTTTGTTGACAAAGTCACCTCACCTCTGCTTGCACTGCCACATCACTATCAAAGTGAAGTCCTCGTAGGTGTTCAAGTCTTGGTAACAGATGAAAATCATTGGGGCCAGGTCAGGACCGTATGGAAGATGATCAGTGACAGTGAATTCAAGGCATTGGATTGTTGCAGATGCAGCACTTGGGTGTGGTCTGGCATTGTCATTCTGAAGGAGAGGGTGCTCCATGTGTGAACAAATGCTTCCTGCAGTTAGAAACTCAATTACAGCACGCTGTTTTTCACGCAGTGACATAGTTACGTTGCACACCATCATCTTACACACTTCAGTTCGGAACCCTGTAGCAGCAGAGGATTGCAACTTGCATCAGTGAAGTGACGAAGTCTGCCGATTGATATACATGACATGTAATACATCAGTTGATGCTAACAAGGGAACATCCCCATCGCACCCCCCTCAGATTTAGTTATAAGTTGGCACAATGGATAGGCCTTGAAAAACTGAACACAGATCAATCGAGAAAACTGGAAGAAGTTGTGTGGAACCATGAAAAAATAAGCAAAATATACAAACTGGCTCGTCCATGCGTAAGATAGGCAATATTAAGGGCAATGTGAGGTGAGGAACTCCGTGGTCCCGTGGTTAGCGTGAACAGCTGTGGAACGAGAGGTCCTTGGTTCAAATCTGCCCTCCACTGAAAATTTTGCTTTCTTTATTTTCGCAAAGTTATGATCTGTCCGTTCATTCATTGATGTCTCTGTCCACTGTAATAAGTTTAGTGTCTGTGTTTTGCGACCGCACCGCAAAACCGTGTGATTAGTTGACGAAAGGACGTGCCTCTCCAATGGAAATCGAAAACATTTGATCGCAAGGTCAAAGGTCAACCGATTCCTCCACAGGAAAACACGTCTGATATTTTGTATACGACACTGGTGACAGCATGTGCGTCACATGACAGGAATATGTTGTTGACCCACCTAACAAGTACACTTGGCGAATGGGTGAAAAGTTTCTTCTACCTTGCCCCATTTAGGTTTTCTTGTGGATGTAATAATCACTCCAAAAAAAGTGATGTAAACATAAGAGTTTTTCACATAAACTGAAAATAAAAAGTTAAAATTTTTGGTCAAGGGAAGATTTGAACCAAGGACCTCTCGTTCCGCAGCTGTTTACGCTAACCACGGGACCACGGAGCTCCTCGCCTCACATTGCCCTTAATATTGCCTATCTTACGCATGGACGACCCAGTTTGTATATTTTGCTTATTTTTTCATAGTTCCACACAACTTCTTCCAGTTTTCTCGATCGATCTGTGTTCAGTTTTTCAAGGCCTATCCACTGTGCCAACTTATAACTAAATCTGAGGGGGGTGCGATGGGGATGTTCCCTTGTAAGAGCAGAATAAAAAATTATGAGGTATTACTTTTCATCACACCCTCATGTATTATGTTATTACTATGTACTGTGCATAGGAATAATTGTGATATGTAATTGTCAGCTCTAATTCATGCAACCATTTATTGTAGAAACAGGACTACATTTTACAATAATATTGATGAGATGGTGTAGATAATAAAAATGCACATTTATTTATATATGTAATAAATTAATACATGTTTAATTCAGACCTTCACCTATTACTTTCCATGCCGCTGCTGCTGCATATTTTAAGTCATTTTTGTATTTGGTATGGAGTGTATCACACAAAAACACATTTGTATGCCCCAAATGAATTATTCTTTAGATTTATTCTGACATTTATCCCACTTATTCTCTGCAGTCCTGGTATAAAATTACAAGCTGCTTTCCGTAAGCAAGAGTGTTCTAGTGCAAGCAGTCGCCATTAGTTTCACTGGAATGATCGCATAGCATCTAGCAGAAAGACCGGAGTGAGCTCCGGCGGCTGCCATCATGGTCTCCCATCCCGTTTGACTGAGACATAAGCTGCTGCCTGCAGCCTATAGTGTACAGTAATAAAATTTTGTTGAGAAATGCAGTGACTGTAACATTCCCGATTCCCAAGTAAAGAACGAATATTTAGTGGAAAATATATCATAACAAACTTATGATAATAACAGCAAGTATCAACTTCACTGTGAGGATGATGTATGCATTGAACTTTGCTTGATGAAATAATGAGCAAGTAGAAAGTGTTCCTTTATTACACACATCGAAAAAAGGTTTTGCATCATCCCGGTTCCCAGAACTCCTGAAGATAGACGTTGATTGTGGATATTCTATAACAGACACAGTTCCTTTGACTGTTCAGAGATGTCACTAAACCCACTCAAAGATGTAAACAACCATGCACGAGCAGCGCCTATTAGACGAAGGAGGTGTGACAGCCGATCAGTCCGTCATTCCACCAGGAAGGAGGTACACAGCGTGTGTTGTCTGTAGTTCAACCATGCCTAGACGGTCAATAACACGGTTCAACTGCGGCCGCATTGTTACCTTGTACCAGGAAGGACTCTCAATAAGGGAAGTGTTCATGAGTCTCGGAGTGAACCAAAGTGATGTTGTTCTTATATGGAGGAGATACAGAGAGACAGGAACTGTCTATGATATGTCTCGCTCAGGCAGCCCAATGGCTACTATTGCAGTGGATGACCACTACCTATGGATTATGGCTCAGAGGAAGCCTGGCAGCATTGCCACCATGTTGAATAATGCTTTTCGTGCAGCCACAGGACATCATGTTATGACTCAAACTGTGCACAATAGGCTGCATGACGTGCAACTTCACTTCTGACATCCATGGCGAGGTCTGTCTTTGTAACCACGACACCATGCAGTACGGTACAGATGGGCCCAACAACAAGCCGAATGGACCTCTCAGGATGGCATCAAGTTCTCTTCGCAGATGAGTGTTGCATATGCCTTGAACCAGACAATCGTCGGAGACATGTTTGGAGGCAACCCGGTCAGGCTGAACGCTTTAGACACACTGTCCAACAAGTGCAGCAAGATGGAGGTTCCCTGCTGTTTTGGAGTGGCATTATGTGGGGCTGAAGTACGCCACTGGTGGTCATGGAAGGCACAGTAATGGTTGTATGATATGTGAATGCCATCTACTGACCGATAGTGCAACCATATCGGCAGCATATTGGTGAGGCATTTGTCATCATGGACGACAATTAATGCTCCCACCTTGCACATCTTGTGAATGACTTCCTTCAGAACAATGACATCGCATGACTTGAGTGGGCAGCATGTTCGCCAGACATAAGCCCTTTTGAAAATGCCTGGGATAGATTGAAACGGGCTGTTGATGGACAACAAGACCCACCAACCACTCTGAGGGATCTGCTGAATTACCATTGAGGAGTGGGACAATCTTGACCAACAGTGCCTTAATGAACTTGTCGATAGTAAGCCATGATGAATACAGGCATGCATCAATTCAAGAGGACATGCTACTGGGTATTAGAGGTACTGGTGTGTATAGCAAACTGGACCACCACATCTGGAGGTCTCGCTGTATCGTGGTACAACATGCAGTGTGTGGTTTTCATGAGCAATAAAAAGGGTGGAAATGATGTTAATGTTGATTTCTATTCCAATTTTCTGTTCAGGTTCCGGTACTCTTGGAACCAAGGTGATGCAAAACTTTTTTTGATGTGTGTATTATTATTATTTCTTTCCTTTCTCAGACATTATGTCTGGTTAAAAATGGAAAGTGACGTGGACCTTGATCAAGCGTGAGTTCCTTTTAACTGTACAGTATATGTTACATTGCATTTAGGAACTTTCGGGTAATTGAAAATGTATCAATAATTATAGATTTCTGTAGTTGTATATATACGTTTGGATGTAGCTGTATTGCGTTGATGTACTGGTGGATATTGTGTGGTATGACTCCTGTACTTGATAGTATAATTGGTATAATGTCAACTTTATCCTGATGCCACATGTCCTTGACTTCCTCAGCCAGTTGGATGTATTTTTCAATTTTTTCTCCTGTTTTCTTCTGTATATTTGTTGTATTGGGTATGGATATTTCGATTAGTTGTGTTAATTTCTTCTTTTTATTGGTGAGTATAATGTCAGGTTTGTTATGTGGTGTTTTATCTGTTATAATGGTTCTGTTCCAGTATAATTTGTATTCATCATTCTCCAGTACATTTTGTGGTGCATACTTGTACGTGGGAACATGTTGTTTTATTAGTTTATGTTGTATGGCAAGTTGTTGATGTATTATTTTTGCTACATTGTCATGTCTTCTGGGGTATTCTGTATTTGCTAGTATTGTACATCCGCTTGTGATGTGATCTACTGTTTCTATTTGTTGTTTGCAAAGTCTGCATTTATCTGTTGTGGTATTGGGATCTTTAATAATATGCTTGCTGTAATATCTGGTGTTTATTGTTTGATCCTGTATTGCAATCATCCTTCCGTCTCACTGTATATATTGCCTTTTCTTAGCCCTGTGTTGGATGCGTCTTGATCGATGTGTGGCTGTGTTAGATGATACCGGTGCTTGCCATGTAGTGTTTTCTTTTTCCAATTTACTTTCTTTGTATCTGTTGATGTTATGTGATCTAAAGGGTTGTAGAAGTGGTTGTGAAATTGCAATGGTGTAGCCGATGTATTTATATGAGTGATTGCTTTGTGTATTTTGCTAGTTTCTGCTCATTCTATAAAGAATTTTCTTAAATTGCCAACTGTCCATACTGCAGGTTTTTTATGTCGATAAATCCCCTTCCTCCTTCCTTTCCACTTAATGTGAACCTTTCTGTTGCTGAATGTATGTGATGCATTCTATATTTGTGGCATTGTGATTGTGTAAGTGTATTGCGTGCTTCTAGGTCTGTGTTACTCCATTTCACTACTCCAAATGAATAGGTCAATATTGGTATAGCATAAGTATTTATAGCTTTTGTCTTGTTTCTTGCTGTCAATTCTGTTTTCAATATTTTTGTTAGTCTTTGTCTATATTTTTCTTTTAGTTCTTCTTTGATATTTGTATTATCTATTCCTATTTTTTGTCTGTATCCTAGATATTTATAGGCATCTGTTTTTTCCATCGCTTCTATGCAGTCGCTGTGGTTATCCAATATGTAATCTTCTTGTTTAGTGTGTTTTCCCTTGACTATGCTATTTTTCTTACATTTGTCTGTTCCAAAAGCCATATTTATATCATTGCTGAATACTTGTGTTATCTTTAGTAATTGGTTGAGTTTTTGATTTGTTGCTGCCAGTAGTTTCAGATCATCCATGTATAGCAAATGTGTGATTTTGTGTGGGTATGTTCCAGTAATAGTATATCAATAATTTGTATTATTTAGCATGTTGGATAGTGGGTTCATTATTATTTTATTATTATTAAAAGGACTCTTCTAGCAGTGTGCACATCCTTCCTCTCAAGCTTGCTTACTGTAGTGAAGACCCCATGTGTTTGTGTCCAAATCATTAAACTAGGCCCAGGAATATTATATACTGACTGAAAAAGGACGTTGGTGACCATTTTCAATGTGCACAAATTACATATTTTTTGTATGGCCAGAAGTTCTGCTTAATTATGGATCATAACCCATTATCATTGTTCATTTCCAAAGTTAAGCTCCCAGAATGCACTACCCATCACTTGCATTGGTGGACCTTATTTTTATCAGTACTCTGTACACTACAGTACATGCTCCCAACATTCAAATACAAGTTCCTATTGGCCCTGGTATGCATTTTGACAGGGAGTAAAAAGATTTCCAGATATTCACCTAAACAGGACAAGCCTTGGAATACTTTCTGGTCAATTCTAGATATCTTGCTGCAGGTCCATAGCATGACTTACTTCTCCAGCAGGTCCTCAAGCACATCCTCACAGAATGGCCCACCAATTTGTTGGCCACAGGGCCATCTGGCCTCCACTACTCCCCCATTTGCCCGCTACCACCTTGCTGTCCTCAGATGCATCAGCCTGGCTGATACCCCTACATGCTGATATAATGGGGAGGGAATGTTGTAACCCAGCCAAACACATTGAAGGAAAATATGGAGTTATTGAAAGTGTCATTTTTCTGGCAAGAGATCTACCAGCAAAGAAGACATAACATTTCCAGATTACCAATCACATGACATCATTTGATTGCCAATGAGCTCACACTTATTCCCTGTGAGTCAGTGGATTTCATGATCTGGTGTAGATCAATGCTTCCCTAGATGACAATTATATTTACAGACTCTGTTGAATAAGAATTGAGCTGGTCTTACTGTTGCAGAAGTCAACAACGACTGTGTAGGATATTGCTAGACTGAAGTTAGTCTTTAGTGCATGCAGACTGGTATACCTCAGCTTGTCTGTATTCTAGAAGGGCTAGTCACAAAAGAAAAACCACCCCCCACCCACTCTCTCTCTCTCTCTCTCTCTCTCTCTCTCTCTCACACACACACACACAAACACACACACACACACACACACACACACACACACACACACACACACACACACATCTGTATGCTCAACAGCTAGCCATAACTGGATCAGCAAGCTTTCTTTTCTTAGGAGGAGTTGTATCTAATCCCCAATGTGCCAGGAACAGCTTTGTAATTCATTCTGTCACAGCACAAACTGCCTAAACACAGCACAGCATTCAACAATGGATACTGCATTGTTACTGCACACAGAATTGTATCCTGATAAAGCTGCCAGCAACCAGATGCAAAATGCAATTGGCCTGCTGTCTTCTGACTTTTATTGATTCAGTGATGCTGTTGAGCCAATGTTAGGGTGCTGAGTTAATTTGTATTAATTAAACTACATGGAACTGTGACCATGGCCAGTTATGCAATACTCCTGTACAATTCTTGAATTGTGTTGCATATCCAGTCAACTTAAATCACTAGACTTGAAGTCAGTCAGCATTGACCAAATTAATGTTTTCCCATACTGTGGTACATAGAAAATGATGTCTAATAAGATGACATTGTGAGACACTTTTTGAAAGACTTCCAATAAGGGAATGACTGATCATAAATTTAAGTTTGATGTTCTTACCTTCTCCATTGTTAACTCAGATTCATGGAATCTTCTGTCTGGTGTATTCTGTGAAGCTGTGGTTGGCTATGAGGTCTCTCTGCTGCACCTGCACTGATGTCATAGCATTGGCTGCTGCACCCCCAACACTGCTCTCAGCTCAGCAAATGCCTCAAATAGAAGATGTAAAAATACAAGCAGAGAAAAATATGTAGAATACAAAAATAAGATGTGGGTTTGCAGAATAATTTTATATATAACATTAATCAAATCAGAATAATGCCATAACCAACACGTTCACTCATTCAAGCAGCAATTTTAGCAGGATATCATTCACGCGTATTTCATGTTTTTAAGTCTAAAAATTCTGCACTCTCATTTTTTTAAAATTTTTTTTTCAATTAGTCAAAGCTTTTTTGTGGGCATTCTAACCTGATTTGATAAGAGAACAATAAATCGTGTTGAACATATGTTTCTTGCTGGCTAGAGTGCTCTACCATACACACTCTTTCCTTACTGTACATAAACTATACAATATTTACTCTGAGTTAATTTGTCTTTATAATTTTTAATCTGTTCCAAATCATCTAGCAAAAATCGTATTTTTAGAGTGCTGATTTATTCCATGACACATACTTTGTAAATGAACATCAGCTGTTCAGGACAAGATCTATGCTTTAGGTATTACTTTTTACTTGGAGCTTATAAGTGTAAATCATCATTTATTGGCTCTTTTTCCTAGGAAATCCTTTTTTGATACTTAATTAAAGTTATTTGTCATTATTACAGGAAAGTGATGCTGAATGGCTTCTTCACAGTGCAGTTGAATACATGCGTTCAGTTACTGTACAGACATCTAGGAAACATATTTTCCATGTTGTAAAGGGAATACCGCAAGGAGGTTCTCTCTCTTCTGTTCTGTGTGATTTGTACTATGCAGACTTTGATCACACACACATGAGAGAATTTCTGTCTCATGGTGAGTACAGAATGGTTTTCTTGTAACTTTATATACTTAGCACAGACTCCATAGAACTGCCTAATGTTTATATATTCATTGTCAGCTAAAGAACAGTTGAAGCACGTTCAGGTACACCAGCAACATTTTGGTTTTTAGATATTATCTCTTGCACAATTTTTCTGTGGTTCCTGACATCTATGAAAGCAAATCTATTGCCAATTTCTTAATTTATCAAACCAATTTTGCTTGCTTTTTCTTACTATTCTTGACCAAACCTTTGTTGAAATGCAGTAGTATAATTTTACAGTTAACTCTGAAATTTAATCTTGAACATTGGACTGAGAGATCATATTGTTTTGTGTTAATGTAATGTATCCCTCAAAATGAGTAGTTGTTGTGAAAGAAAATAATTCAATCCTCTGAAAGCTAATTTTTCGGAGTTTGGATACATAACAGTGACCACAGCAGCAGTACAATAAAGAAATATGTATCATCAGAATACCTGCGTCCATTAATATCAAGCCAAAACATTACTGTTACCTGCTGTTATAATTTTTTCTTGGAGTCAGGTGCAGAGTCATCATCGGAGAATGGAAAAGCTTGTTGAGGCAGTCCTTGATAGTACAACATATAATGTAACAGAATGTTTTGCATTACCCTAAAGCGGTAATTGGACTCCATGGCAAGAAATTTTGATTGCAAGGTTCGACATATAAAGAATGCAAATGTGCAAATAGTGGTATGTGGGTCACTTGTAATCGACACATCACCAAACTAGACACTTACCAACGTTACTGAAATACTGAAACGTAGACATGAACTTGACATATTATTATTAGAGAATATTGGTACCTTTTCTGAGAAATAAAACATATATCAGCTTAATTAATCTTATTGTTATACTAATATTACAGAACACCAGAAAAAAAGGCATGCTGACATCTACATCTACATCTATACTCTGCAAACCATCGTGAAGTGCAGAGCGTATGTCCCACGATACTAGTTATTAGAGTTTCTTTCCATTCCATTCACATATGGAGTTTGGGAAGAATGATTGTCTGAATGCCTCTGTGCGTTCAGTAATTATTCTAATCTTATCCTCACAATAACTACACGAGCAATATGTAGGGGATTGGAGTATATTCCTAGAATCATTATTTAAAACTGGATTTTGAAACTTTGTTAATCGACTTTCATGGGATAGTTTACATCAGTCATCAAGAGGCATCCAGCTTAGTTCCTGTAATATTTCTGTGACTCTTTCCCACAGATCAAACAAACATGGGACCATCTGTGCTGCCTTCTCTGTATACATTCAATATCCCTTGTTAGTTCTGTTTGGTTAGTTGGTTTGTGAGATTGAAGGGACCAGACTGCGATGGTCATCGGTCCCAGTTCTGTTTGGTATGAGGTCCTATTTGCTCTTGTACGTTTTGGCACTTCAAAAGTAGTTTATTTGTTAGAAAGTCTGGACGATAAGAATAAGAAAATTGTGTCTGCCTCTGGTGGTTTGTACGATATGTACTCATATATTTCTCAAAAGAAAAATCACACAATGCCTGTAAAATAATAGCTACATCACAGTGGGTAATAACCAACAGTAACGAACATAGTAGAACCAACATTTTATTGGCAGTCACCTACAGTGGTGGTTTACACATTTCTTCGCCGTCTTGCACACTTCTTGCAAGAGGCCTACTTTTTTCTGAGGTTATTTCTGAAATCAGGAAAGGTAATTTAAATCTGTCTTGCGACTTGAAGGAAATGCATATTTTTGTCATCAAATGTGTTTTGTTTTATTGAAATAAAATAACATCAGTGGTCTTAATGAAACATGTATACCGTTTGACTTGCTTTCTCCATCTACAAACAAATCATTACAAAAGATGTAAAGTACTTAAGACTTTTGCTCACATCAGAAAATGCCCTCTCCTTGCAAGTTAAATGTATTTTTATTCAAGTCTTTGATCACAATATAAATTCCTTTGACGACAACTGGTTTCAGTCAGTAATGACCATCTTCAGATCTACAATGTAAAATTTTTTAAACCTAGTGGGCAGTCTATCTTTCGAAACAATCTAGCATTTCATATCACAATATACTCTCCTACAAACTGGCAAATGTACAGATAAAACAAGGTAAAGCATACCTGTTCTACACCATGTCATAATGTGGTAAAGCCATAATGGCATTGTCAGAACATACTCAGCAAAACATTGTCACGTAGAGCTAAAATGTGGTGTAAAATAGGCCACATCATCCACACAGTCATTTCACAATTGGTGTTACTGTACAAAACTACTGAAGTGCAGTAGCTGCTAGAAATCTGTTTGCATACATGCTTCATAGATGTCACTACCGTGGGCTTAGATGTAGTCTTCATTTATATAAGAACCATAATCTGATAAAAACAAATTAGGTAAAATACACATAGCAGACTTTTTAATTTTGATAACTATTATAGAAACCAATTGTGATAATATAAAAGATGAATACAGTTAACCATATAAAATTATTAAAAGAAAATATACAAAGATAATATGCCTGACACTTTTATGGTGAATTTATGATCCAAAACAAAATATACGTAATACAATGCCTGTAGCAACCTATAAATTACCTATGAAAGATAAACTGTTTATATGACAATGTAACTGAAGAAAAGACAGATCAGTGATCAGTTCCCTCTGTTGGCTAGGCCACCAGAATGTTAAGTAGGTGCGCAGTGATCGTAAGAACTTAACCACTAGAGGGCTTTTCATACATTGTGATATCTCTTCCACAGAAAAGTTGCAAGTTGTTTTTTTCCCCCCTCATTTGCATTATTGTTTCTTGTACCTTAGTTGCAAAGCAGATTGTCAATTTGTGTATTAACTTACCCCTGAGATCTCAAAATTTGTCAGGGAAAAATGATAAAACTTGGGAGATATCAGGGAATTTCACTTGGGAAAACTTGTGGCAACCCAGATTACACCCAGGTATTTGTACTAGTTGGCCAATTCCAACAGTGAATCATTGATATTATAGTCATAGGATACTATGATTTTTGGTTTTGTGCAGCACACAATTTTACATTTCTGAACATTTTAAGCAGGTCGCCAATCCCTGTATGACTTTGAAACCTTATCAACATCTGACTAAATTTTTATGCAACTTCTTTCGGATAGTACTTTTTTATAGATTACTGCATCATCTGCAAAGACGCTGAGGTTACTTTCATATTGTCTCCAAATTCTTTAATATACAACATGAACAACAAAGGTCACAACGCACTTCCCTGCGGCTCCCTGAAGTTACTTCTACATATGACAATGACACTCTATCCAAGATAACATGCTGCATCCTCCCTACCAAAAAGTCCCCAATCAATCTACATCTACATGGATAATCTGCAAATCTCACTTAAGTGCCTGGCAGAGGGTTCATCGAACACTCGTCACAATAATTCTCTATTATTCCACTCTCAAACAGCGCATGGTAAAAACAAAGACATATCTTTCCCTTATTTTATTAAGATGATCATTTCTCCCTATGTAAGTCAGGGTCAACAAAATATTTTTGTATTTGGAACAGAAAGTTGGTGATTGATATTTCGTGAGAAGATTCCAATGCAATGAAAAACTCCTTTGTTTTAATGGTGTCTGTCCCAAATCTGTTTATTACACTCTCTTCCCTATTAACAATAATACAAAACATGCTGCTCTTCGCTGAACTTTCTCGATGTACTCCATTAACCATATCTGGTAAGGATCCCAGACCGTGCAGCAGTAATCCAGAAGAGGACGGACAAATGTAGTGTAGGCAATATCTTTAGTAGATCTGCTGCATTTTCTAAGTGTTCTGCCAATAAAATACAGTCATTGGTTTGCTTTACCCACAGTATTTTCTATGAATTCTTTCCTATTTAAGTTGTTTGTAATTGTAATTCCTATGTATTTAGTTGAATTTATGGCCTTTAGATTAGACTGATTTATCATGCAATCAAAGTTTAATGGATTCCTTTTAACACTCATGAATTTCAGGTTTAAATCAGTTTTCTGTACCTGAGTGCTTCAAACTTTAGCACTTTGTAGCAAGTGCTTCAGCAGTTTACATTAGGATTTTAATATTCTCACCTGTGGAAGGCATTTCTTACGATCATAACAGTGATATTTCCAGTTTTCCTACAGTTGTCATTATTTGGATTTGTTAGAGAGTCACCTAATCTAAAAAAAACCTTGTGTGTACCCTACACACAGTCAGCTATTTGATTCGCAGTCTCTGAGTAATGCACACCTGACCCATTAAGGGAAATACTACAGTTAACAACCCTATGTTGCAAGTCCAGGAAATTGCAGCCTCAGTTGTCACAGAACCTTTGAAGTCTCTGGTTCAGCCCTCCCATCAGCTCAGAAACAAAGAGCCATGATCAGTTCTGGGGACAATGCTGAAAATTGTGAGCTTCGTTGAAGCTATATGCGCAAGGCTGGTCTTCTCAAATTTCTCTGCCAGTTGCTGGAATGACCCAAGTATGACCTCGGAGCCCAGATGACAGGCATCTTGTGTTCCGAAGTGTGCCACAATCTACAGTTGGTTGCACCCTGTCCTCTCAAGAATAACTGGAGTAGCCCCTTCATGTTGAATGAGGCCCCAGGCATATGCATCCTGTCCTGTGCTACCATTTCTTTAAGGGATACCATCATTCACTGTACACTTGAACTGCTGATGATTAATAGACCCCCTACCCTATCATGTTTGCCTCTTCTTGAGGCAGGTTTCCCAAAAACAGGTGAAGTGAGTCCCAATGGCTCAGTCTCAGTTTCAGTGAAAGATAGCACCTAAAAATTGAACAACAGCCTGAGACCTCCAAAGCCCCCATCCATCCTGTACAGGATGTCTAATTCCACCATTGACACACCACTCGCAGTCAGGTGGACTTGTAATGACAGATCCTGTACTTTCTGCAGAGGAGACAGGATCCACAGGAGAAAATAGTACTTGAGGTACCTCTGGTACCAGTATCACAGGTACATGACTCTCGAGAGCTCTTCCAACACTCTGATTCACAGCAGCTGCCAATTGTTTCACACTCTTCAGGGCAATTTCCAGTTGCTTATGAACATCAACCAACTCATCCCACGTTTGAGAACAGGATTCACACTGGGGCTGTGTTTGATTGGTGCAACGTATTACAAGGTGCTGAACAAATATCTTTAAATTAAGCCTGCTGGTTACCTTATAATCTGTCGAGCTAAAAAGTTGATAATTCTGTATGTGAACTGAAGCAAGCACACAAAACGAGATTTCCATTAAGGCAACACAAAAACCTGTGGTAAAAATTACTAGTTTTCTAAGAAGTTTTGAAGTTAATTACAATTATTAGCAAACTCTAAAACAGTTGAATTACGATAAATGCAGAAAATATGTAGGGGCTACCCCTCTTTAAGGGAAAACTAGATGTAACACAATACGTTAGTTAGAAAATCTGCTACAGCAACTAAAGTACAAATATGCCAATTTACTACAAATTTCTTACAGATTATGCAAAGGATAGTGGTAGCTTCCAAAAATTTTCAGAAATGCATGGTTATTTGCATTGATGCACAATGAAATTCAGTGGTGATTATTCTTTGGCAGAACTGTGAACCACAAGCATTGATTTGCTATGAAATAAGTTACATATCCAAAACACTCATACCAGCAACTTATGAAAATATAGTTTCATAAGCATACAAAAATTCTCAAAAATAACCTGTTTCTCACATAATTGTACAGTGAAATTAGAGAAAGATTGTTTTGAATGGATGGGCCTCCTAATCTCAAGAATATTAGTAGAGCACAATTAAGTTTAAGCCTTTAATTGACAATAACAGTAAGAGTTTATCGCTGCACTCACAATTTTTTGAAATTTCACAATATATCACAATACAAACAGATATTGATACAATCAATCAAAGATTATGAGAAGTGACACAAACAGCAAAAGATGTGAATCAAGAACTTCAAATTGACACATGAATCTTGTACACGCAGTCTCACACAAAGGAAAATTAGTCAGCTTATGTACAAATAAATGTTTATATTGCATGGATTTTTCACTCAGCTGTTTCTTTCCACACTTCTACAGTGGTGTGCCGAAGAAGAACATGGTAGCATGAGTTTATCTCGGCCAAAATCGCTAAAATATGCAGCACCAACAAAGCACGTCTTCTGCCTGTCATAGATAATTAAATTACATGATGCAAGATGTACAAAAATGGTTGAAGAGTAAAAGATTTTTCATGCCTCAATTATGTTAAAAAAAGAAAAATGAAATTACTTAAATGATAATATACATACATAGTATAGGGTACAATTTGAACTCTCATTTTGAGAGAGAGGTTAATTTGTTACAATTTTCCATATTATTAGTGTTGCTTTTTTACTGTGACATCTCATATTGTGTTCAAGGAAACTGTACAAAGGGACTTCTTATTTATAAGGTGACTTCTTCTTCACCAGGGGAAGAGGGAGGGGCTGATAGACCCTTCCATCTGGGAAGTGAGTCTCCAAAAGAAAAATACATTGTCAATAGCATATTTTACTGCATTAACCAGCTGATCTAATCAAGATCTTACATGGTCCTCCCTACTCAAGTTGACATTGCCCGCTGGGTTCTGTGATGGCTTAGACTCATCCAAAAAGCCTGCTCAATTGAGGCACTGGCAGAAATGTTGCTGTGTCAAGCCAATCCAGTTGACCTCTTTAGCTGCCTAATTACCATTGATGAATGCTGAATGTATCACTTTGACCACAAGACAAAGAAGCAAGGTAATAAGGGGAAACACGTAGAACTTTAATGAGCTACAAAAACAGCAAAATATGCAAACATTTATGACATAAAACATATACAGAGTGTCCCACAAAGGGGTTCACACTGTTTGAACTTTAACAACTCGAACAACAATAACAAGAACTATGAATTTTCTAGTCGCATAGGTGATCACGAAATTAGTTATGCTGTTTTACTGTTGCAGATGTTCAAAATGCCCTACATTGTTTGCAATACAGCGTCTGCAACATTCCGGAACAGATTGGCTCACATGTGGTATGGTTGCTATTGAAATGGATTCACAGGTAGTCACATTTGCCTGCCTCAAGTGATCCAGCATACATGGCTTTGTGGCATGGATAGTGTCCTTCAGAATTCCTCACAGAAAGAAGTGTAACAGTGTTAGATTGTGAGAACTGGATGGAAACTTCACACTTCGCTGGTCTGTCCACCTCTTGACAAATGTTTCATCCAGGAATTGCTGCACATCATGATGGTAATGTGACGGTTCACCATCTTGTCAAAAAAATGATCTTTATCTTGATACAGTGGGTGAGCAGATGGTGCAATTCATTTCTGCAACATGCTTAAGTCACTGTTCCTTCAAAAAGGAATGGTTCTACAAGCTCTTGATGGCAGACATACGATACCACACTGATAACCCAGGAAGATTAACAGCTCATTCTTCCATAACATGTGGACTATTTCTTGCCCAGTACACACAGTTATGATGACTGATGGTTTCATTGAATTGAAACACCATCCCATCAGACCAAACAATGATATCAATCAGCTATTCATTATCACAAATCCATTCATGAAATTCAAGGCACTTATCTGGATTGTCCTCATTCATCGTGTGAAACAATCATGGAATTGAAGGTTCTCACTTTGCTTGCGTTAAAATGCAGTGAACATGGTTTGCTTACTACATGTGATTCATGTGCAGCTTGCCATATGAACCTTGGGGTATCTTCTGAAAGCTTGTACCACTGCATGCAGTACTCTTTTAACCTGCTACTGATTTCTCCCTGCCACACCATCCCTTCTTCAGATCACTCACACTTCCTTCACTCTCTAATCTGTTGCATAATTTCATTACTGTGACACATAAAGGTGGCACAGCATCAAATTCACCTCTGTCACTTCTTTCACGTTTTCAAATTTCCAATGACACTTTAAAATCCACACAAGAACAAGTTCCCAGCCAGCTTTTTATTCAAGGGTTGTTACTAGGTGACAAAAAATAAACTAAACAAAAACAAATGGATGGCATGAGAGCACCATATAATCACAATTGCATCAAGTTATCATTATACCTCCTCAGTTATTTAAGTAAAATTGTGTAAACCCCTTTGTCAGACACCCTGTATAAGTATGACCTTAAAATAAAATATGACTTCATGTAAGTTTATTTAAAAACATTCTTATTGGTAATTGACATACTGTGTAATACAGAATTCAGTTCTGGACAAATTGTGATTATATCACTTACTTTTTTGCAGTGTTTGAAACTAATTAGCACTTACTTTTGAAATATTTCCATGTGTCTGAAGAAGAAGAAGGAAAAAAAAAAAAGAAAACAAGAAATACAGTGAAAATAATAACAAATATCCAGACAACAAAATCATGTTTAGTGCTACTTCACACCACTTGTGTAAAGTATTCCAAATTAGTTAACACATCCCATCAGTCTTCATTTTCTGCAGTTTCACTGGATCTCAAGGTTCATGTTTAAGACTTCCATTTTCAAAGATCTGCTGAGGATAGTTTTGTTCATGTAAAAGCTTCCCACATCACAGGAGCATATTTGAAGCTGGCAGTGTCACTGCAGGGCATCTTTGGTTCATTGTCTTCAAATGTTGTCGCATTCCCAGAAAGATTGTCTTCAATTTTTCATATTGTAAAATGCTCAGGACGCCACTGTAGAACACTGCAATTTGCTGTTCACTTTGTCAGCCACAAGACCAGAAGCTCAGCACAATGTTGCACAATATCCAGTGCCTTACACAGTTGAGTACCAGCAGCTTCCAGTCCTGTGATGGTTTCAGATACCATTGAAAAGTTGGTGTTGACATATGTCATGTTTTTCCAGATGAGGTTTCTGTAATGACCTTTTCCACAGTTGAATCATCACTATCAAGCCAACAAAAGATTATTTTTATTTTGGTGTAATTGGTGCCATAATATTTGGCAGCATTAAACCAAGAACCTCATCATATAAGAACAGGCTGAGGGGGGAAGGGGAGTGAAAGTGCTTGTTCCTTGAGTTTCTGCACCAGTAGCAGAGCTTTCACATAAATATTTTTGCACAGGAAACTAATTTGTCCACATTAGGATAATTTGATCACACCTTTTCTGCAGCTTTGTGTAATGTGTAGTGTAAGGCAAGTAACCTTCACCATACAGAGATAGAGAATCTGAAACCCCGTGGCTGCTTTAGCCATGTACGAAGCACCATCTGGTACTAGCAGCAAAACATCATCTGTGTTCACACTGTCTGACCACAGTAACTTCTTATAGTTGTCAAACAACAGGCAAGTGTCGAGTTACAGGGTATTCTATTTACCAGATGACCGCCTGCCCAGGGAATTGGAGGCCAGCCGTGGAAGATGCACCTGCCGGTCGACTGGGTCCCCCGGGACCACACTACGGACTCCCTTTTTTTGTGGGTTTTAGCCTGAAGGCCGTATAGACATATGCGCCTTGTTGGTCAGTGTCATTCAAGCAGTGAAACAGGCATCATGAGTGTAACAGTGAGGTTTGTGAACGCGACAATGGCAAGAGTGAATTATTCAATTCCACATTGAGTGTTTATTTAGGATTTGTATGTGCATATGAGTCCACTTGTACTGTTAGGAGATTGTTTGAACAGAAGTTACCAGGTGTATGGGTTCTGAGTTGTGATGCAGTTCACAAATTAGTGAATAAATTTTGTGAAACGAGAAGTGTTCAAGACAAGAAATGTAAATGATGACGTACAGTGCTAATAGAAACTCATCTCAGTGACATTGCATACTTCCTGGAAAATTCCCCTAAAAAGTCTCGTAGACATCTTTTGCAGCAAACACAAATATCATGCTAAGCTGCCTGGGCTAAGACCCTATAAAGTGTCAGTAGTACAAGAACATTGACCTAGTGATCCTGCACATAGGGCTAAGTTTTGTAAATGGGTTTTAAAACATGTACATGAAGGTGAAATAGATTCTTACTTCATTCTGTTTTCAGACAAAGCTTCATTTCATTTACAATGATATTGTTAATTCCCAAAACTGTCGACATTGGAACACAGATAGACCTGTTGTGCTTCATGAGGAATCCCTTCACAGTCAGAAAATTGGGGTGTGGTGTGCAGATAGTGGTGACAGACTAATAGGCCCAATTCTTTTTAATGACGCAGTTGCAAGTGAAAGATACTTGTTGCAGAACATTTTGCGACCATTTTTTAATGAACTGAGTAGAAGAGAACAAAGCTTCACATTTTTTCAATATGATTCGATGAGGGCTCATTCGGCCAATGTTTTTTTGCACGCAATTCACAATGTGTTCGATGAGAGTGACTAGGCCCACTAGAAGTCCTGATTTAACTCCATGTAATTTTTATTTGTGGGATACACTGAAGGACAATGCGTACACAATAGAGGAACTCGAGGGTAATATCCGTGAATCGATTAATTCAATATCTCGGAGAGAACTACATCGTGTGATTAATAATTTGTTGAGTAGATGTCAGAAATGCATAGAAAATAGTGGCAGGCAGTTCCAGCTTCTCCTTGCATGACATGGGTCAGTACAAAATTTATTTGCTTATATTTTAAATGTAGTCATGTCTTACCACAGCAATAGACAGGTGACACAGCATCTGATTGCTGGACAACGGAACGCTTGCTGCCCTGCATCCACTGCATCGCACAGACAATCATCAGATAAATGGAACACCCCGTATTTACTCTCACAAGAGCTTCACACATTATGAGCAGCAGTTCTCTTGGCTTATCAACTTTTGGTACACCAACAACATTTGCAATATAGCACCCATCCAGATCAGTGGTTTCATCCATGTGCACTCAGACCTTTTGGGCAGCAACATTATTTCATATTATATTGAGCACCTCCTTGTGGCACATGGACAAATAGTTCTTTCTCAATGTAGATTCATTGGGTGTGTTCTGTACTTCAAGAACCACCCAAAGCATGGATACCTCAACTTCTCCAGTTAGGTGTTGCAAGCCACGATCATCTCAAAAAAGTTCTTGAAGAATGATTGCATGAGTGATGATGCACCTGTCCGTTCAGATAACAGTGTTTGTGTGCTGGGTCATTCCACGTCAAGGGGACCAGGAGTCCCCACTTGACCATTCCAAATCTAATGAAATTTGGTATGAAGGTTCTATGTGGTCTTTGACAGTTACATACCAAATTTCAGTCCAGTATTTTCAGTGGTTGAATTTTTAGGGGTTTTAAAGAGAGGCTAGTCATCTTCAGATCACATACAAAGATCAAATGTGCCAAGTTTGCTAGGCTTTTTTAGAATTTCTAGAAAACATTTGGTCATTTGCTTTAATATACACAGACAACTTTTTATGCTGAATCACACCATGGCAAAAATCAGGGATTTAGCCACACATAAAAATAGATAAAAGCCTCGAAAGTAGCTAAAAATTTGTTGCGCTATTCTAAGAACCAAGGTTTGATTGACCACTGCTACTTTTCATATGAACTTCAGAGGCTTTTTCTTATCTATGATGTCTATATATGGATCAAATTTAATTAACATTGGATGCCTATACAAAAAGATATGCATCGACAAAGATGGCCAAAATTTTATACATGCAAAATTTAGGGTATTTTTGGGGGGGCAATATCTCAACTGTGTCTTGTTCAAACATTTGTTTCTTGCCACAGCTGGAAAGAGCATGCTTTAAGCTTTCAAAGCTATATTGTTTAATTTCTGGTTCTTGCATTTTGATGAGTAAGAATACATTTCAAAAGTTATTATTTTAATGGTTCAAGAATATTGAAAAGTGAAGTATTGTGGTCATTAAGTCACATAATTATTTTTTTTATTCCACTATATAAACCAATTTCAAACTTTAACACATGCCATAAAAAACAAGTATAATACAGAACACAGTAAATTTGCCAAACAAAAACACTAAGGAGTTAGTTCCATTTTTGGTTAAACAATTCTACAATTTTGTCAAGAACAGATTTTGGATAACTGTATTGTCTTCCTGATGATGATGTTGATGGTGCTTCTCAAGTTGTGGAAATATGTTGCTCAGGAATCCAGCAGATGTCTTTAGCAGTTGGGCAGTGGAAGGAACAAGCAGAACTGTGTGGGTGCATAAAGCTGATGAGGACATCTTGTTGCTCATGTGAAACTTCACACACATTTCCAACCCACCAAAAATTGTCATACATACATGCAACATATAGTCCTGGTTGTCTTGAAATTGAGACTGATGGAATTTCTTCATCTGCTTCGATGGCGTTAACTGTGAATGTCATAGCATGATTGAAAACTCTGCTTACTCTGAGCTGATTACAATCAATTGCCTTAAATTGACAATTTTCTCTTGTACCAGATATTGTATGTCCAATGGAAAACCTTGTTTCTCGATCAGGCTGAATTTTTTCAATTTCTTCTTTTGGTACATAAGAAAAACTTTATGCCTTTAATACTACCATCACAGAATTTGAACAAATCATATGGAGTCATTATTTGTTTATCTAAGGACCTGTGCAGACTAGCACAGGCTGCTAGTCATTTTGTTGTTCCCTCAATGCCATCACAAGTCAATGTACCATGGCATGTTCCAAAAAAAATTCCATTTGGCAGTGATGCCAAAATCGTTTTTGTGTAGACATAAATTGAGGGAATTTTTGAAATTCTCATATTGAGCAGCTGAACCATCACTAAATTAATAAATTTTCTTAATGTTTTCAATCTTTCTCTTCAAATATACTATTAACTTTATTTGAAAGGCATTGCCAGCAATGGTATCATGATGGAGACAGTTGCTGATCATACAAATGCTAGTACTCCCCACATCCTTTGCCATCAAAATAGACAACAAATGGATGTAAAATGGTCTGACTATTCTCCCAATGAAATCCTTGCACAGCATCTCAAACAACAGATGAATAATTCTCAGCAAAATCCATTAATATAATTAATTCATTTTCTGCAAGATTTCTTTTTAGCTGCTTAAGGTGTAAACTGCAGTGTTTTGACACAAAGTGATGGCTTCTTAAACTGGTAATTTTCAAAATCTGTGCCTCCATGAAATATTCAACCGTTCTCTGTCATGTGTCTAATGTGTGTCTTGTCAGTGTGGACCCATTGCTTGTATTCCATTGTTTCGTCAGGGTCATAGCCTTTAAAAGCATTTTCAAGAAAAGCCTCTAGTTGCATTTTTCATAGACATCCCTCACAACATACGATCTTTTGACTCCAAGCTGCAAGCAATTTTTTCATTAAATCCTTGTACTCATTTTTTATTTTTTTATTTGTTTATTTACATGCCAAGTTCCGTAGGACCAGATTGAGGAGCAAATCTCAAAGATCATGGAACATGTCAGTACATGAAACTAAAACATAAAAATAATAACAGATAAAAATAAAATGTTTATGAACCCAAGAAAGTCAATCCATAAGTTTCAGTAATTGCAATCAACAGTACAACAAGAATAAGCTTAATTTTTCGAGGAACTCCTCGAAAGAATAGAAGGTGTGACCCATGAGGAAACTCTTCGTTTTCAATTTGAAAGTATGTGATTACTGCTAAGATTTTTAAATTTGAGCAGTAGCTTATTGAAAATGGATGCAGCAGTATACTGCACACCTTTGTGCACGAGAGTTAAGGAAGTCCGATCCAAATGCTGTTCGATTTCTGCCGAGTATTAACTGAGTGAAAGCTGCTTATTCTTGGGAATAAGCTAATATCATTAACAACAAATGACCATAAGGAATATATATATATATATATTGAGAGGTCAATGTCAAAATACACAGACTCGTGAACAGGGGTCGACAAGAGGTTCGTGAACTTACACCACTTATTGCCCGAACCACCTGTTTCTGAGCCAAAAATATCCTTTTAGAATGGGAAGAGTTACCCAAAATATAATACCATACAACATAAGCGAATGAAAATAAGCAAAGTAGACTCATTTCTGTGTCACACGATCACTCACTTCAGATACCGTTCGAATATAAAAATGGCAGCATTAAGTCTTCGAACAAGTTCCTGAACGTGGGCTTTCACGACAGTTTACTATCTATCTGAACACCTAGAAATTTGAACTGTTCAGTTTCATTAATCATATGACCATTCTGTGAAATTAAAACCTCAGGTTTTGTTGAATTGTGTGCTAGAAACTGTAAAAACTGAGTCTTACTGTGATTTAGTGTTAGTTTATTTTCTACAAGCCATGAACTTAGGTCATGAACTGCACTATTTGAAACTGGGCCAGTGTTGCACACTTTCCTACCAAGACAGTGTCATCAGCAAACAGAAATATTTTAGAGTTACCCGTAATACTAGAGGGCATATCATTTGTATAAATAAGGAACAGGAGTGACCCCAACACTGATCCTTGGAACCCCCCCCCCCCCCCCCCCATTTGACTGTACCCCACATCACAGCCATTCTCAACATTGTGAATAATGACCTTTTGCTGTCTGTTGCTAAAGTAAGAGGTGAACCAATTGTGAGCTACTCCCCGTATTCGGTAAGGGTCCAACTTCTGGAGCAATCCGATGCCTTAGTTAAATAAAAAAATATGCCTAGCATTCGAAACCTTTTGTTTAACCCATCAAGTACCTCACAGAGAAAAGATAATATAGCATTTTCAGCTATTAAACGACTTCTAAAGCCGAAATGTACATTTGGTAGCAAATCGTGTGATATAAAATGATCAATTATCCTTACATACACAGCATTTTCAATAACTTTAGCAAACTCTAATGGCATAGAAATTCTCCAAAATTGTCTGCATTATGCTTTTCTCCCTTTTTCTACTGAGTACTTTAATCATTCAGGAAACTGACAATTCTTAAAGGAAAAATTACAGATGTGGCAAAGTTCAGTGCTAACGTGTGCAGCACAGCACTTTAATATTGTGCTAGGTGCTCCATCATATCCATGAGAGTCCTTAGTCTTCAGCAATTTAATTATTGACTCAATCTCCCCCTTGTCTGTATCACAGAGGAGTATTTCAGACATCAATCTCAGAAAGGCATTTGCCAAGAAACTTATATGATTCCCTGAAGGGACCAAATTTTTATTTAATTCACCAGTAATGCTCAGAAAATGATTGTTAAATACTGTACATATATCTGATTTATCAGTAACAGAAATATTTTTATTACGAACTCACCTTATATTGTCAACCTTGTGCTGCTGACAAGGCACTTCCTTCACAACTGACAATATGGTTTTAGTTTTATCGTGTGAATTAGCTGTTCTATTTGCATACCACATACTCTTAGCCTTCCTAATAACATTTTTGAGCACCTTACAATACTGTTTGCAATGGGCTACCTATTACTGCTAGTGCCCTGTTTAGAACATTCTAAAGGAAAGTAACTATCAAAGAGCACGAGAAATGTGTTAAGGAAAGCATTATATTTATCATCCATCTTATCGGCACTAAAAACATTATGCCACTCTTGTTCCTTGACAAGGTTTAAAAATCTCTCTATTGCTATTGGATTAACTTTCCTACATTGTTTATAATTATATGTGACACTTGTTTGAGTACAAAAGCCTTTTAGTGTGCATCATGGGTCTGAAAGGCCATTCACACTGTCACTAACAGAATGCCCATCTAGTAATGAAGAATGAATAAAAATATTGTCTATGGCTGTGCTACTGTTCCCCTGCACACTAGTTGGAAAAAACGCAGTCTGCATCAGATCATATGAATTTAGGAGATCTACCAACATCCTATTTCTTGCACCATCATATACAAAATTTATATTGAAGTCATCACATATAACTAATTTATGGTACTTCTTACAAAGTGAATCAAGAGCCCTTTCTAGCTTGAGCAGAAATGCTCTGAAATCAGAGTTAAGGGACCTGTTGTTGTTGTTGTTGTTGTTGTTGTTGTTATGGTCTTCAGTCCAGAGACTGGTTTGATGCAGCTCTCCATGCTACTCTATCCTGTGCAAGGTTCTTCATCTCCCAGTACTTACTGCAACCTATATCCTTCTGAATCTGTTTAGTGTATTCATCTCTTGGTCTCCCTCTGCGATTTTTACCCTCCACGCTGCCCTCCAATCCTAAATTGGTGATCCCTTGATGCCTTAGAATATGCCCTACCAACCGATTCCTTCTTCTAGTCAAGTTGTGCCACAAATTTCTCTTCTCTCATATTCTATTCAATACCTCCTCATTAGTTATGTGATTTACCCATCTAATCTCCAGCATTCTTCTGTAGCACCACATTTCCAAACCTTCTATTCTCTTCTTGTCTAAACTATTTATCGTCCATGTTTCACTTCCATACATAGCTACACTCCATACAAATACTTTCAGAAATGACTTCCTGAAACTTAAATCTATACTCGATGTTAACAAATTTCTCTTCTTCAGAAACGCTTTCCTTGCCATTGCCAGTCTAAATTTTATATCCTCTCTACTTTGACCATCATCAGTTATTTTGCTCCCCAAATAGCAAAATTCCTTTTCTACTTTAAGTGTCTCATTTCCTAATCTAATTCCCTCAGCATCACACGACTTAATTCGACTACATTCCATTATCCTCATTTTGCTTTTGTTGATGTTCATCTTATACCCTCCTTTCAAGACACTGTCCATTCCATTCAACTGCTCTTCCAAGTCCTTTGCTGTCTCTAACAGAATTACAATGTCATCGGCATACCTCAAAGTTTTTATTTCTTCTCCATGGATTTTAATTCCTACCCCAATTTTTTCTTTTGTTTCCTTTACTGCTTGCTCAATATACAGATTGAATAACATTGGGGAGAGGCTACAACCCTGTCTCACCCCTTCCCGACCACTGCTTCCCTTTCATGCCCCTCGACTCTAACTGCCATCTGGTTTCTGTACAAATTGTAAACAGCCTTTTGCTCCCTGTATTTTACCCCTGCCACCTTCAGAATTTGAAAGAGAGTATTCCAGTCAACATTGTTAAAAGCTTTCTCTAAGTCTAGAAATGCTAGAAACGTAGGTTTGCCTTTCCTTAATCTTTCTTCTAAGATAAGTCGTAGGGTCAGTATTGCCTCACGTGTTCCAACATTTCTACGGAATCCAAACTGATCTTCCCCGAGGTCGGCTTCTATCAGTTTTTCCATTTGTCTGTAAAGAATTCGCGTTAGTATTTTGCAGCTGTGACTTATTAAACTGATAGTTCGGTAATTTTCACATCTGTCAACACCTGCTTTCTTTGGGATTGGAATTATTATATTCTTCTTGAAGTCTGAGGGTATTTCGCCTGTCTCGTACATCTTGCTCACCAAATGGTAGAGTTTCGTCAGGACTGGCTCTCCCAAGGCTGTCAGTTATTCTAATGGAATGTTGTCTACTCCCGGGGCCTTGTTTCGACTTAGATCTTTCAGTGCTCTGTCAAACTCTTCACACAGTATCATGTCTCCCATTTCATCTTCATCTACATTCTCTTCCATTTATATAATATTGTCCTCAAGAACATCGCCCTTGTATAGACCCTCTATATACTCCTTCCACCTTCCTGCTTTCCCTTCTTTGCTTAGAACTGTGTTTCCATCTGAGCTCTTGATATTCATGCAAGTGGTTCTCCTTTCTCCAAAGGTCTCTTTAATTTTCCTGTAGGCAGTATCTATCTTACCCCTAGTGAGATAAGTCTCTACATCCTTACATTTGTCCTCTAGCCATCCCTGCCTAGCCATTTTGTACTTCCTGTCGATCTCATTTTTGAGACGTTTGTATTGATTTTTGCCTGCTTCATTTACTGCATTTTTATATTTTCTCCTTTCATCAATTAAATTCAATATCTCTTCTGTTACCCAAGGATTTCTATTAGCCCTTGTCTTTTTACCTACTTTATCCTCTGCTGCCTTCACTATTTCATCTCTCAAAGCTATCCATTCTTCTTCTACTGTGTTTCTTTCCCCCATTCTTGTTAATCATTCCCTAATGATCTCCCTTAAGCTCTCTACAACCTCTGGTTTTTTCAGTTTATCCAGGTCCCATCTCCTTAAATTCCCACCTTTTTGCAGTTTCTTCAGTTTTAATCTACAGTTCATAACCAAAGATTGTCGTCAGAATCCACATCTGCCCCTCTTACAATTTAAAACCTGATTCCTAAATCTCTGTCTTACCATTATATAATCTATCTGAAACCTGTCAGTATCTCCAAGCTTCTTCCATGTACACAACCTTCTTTTATGATTCTTGAACCAAGTGTTAGCTATGATTAAGTTATGCTCTGTACAAAATTCTATCAGTCGGCTTCCTCTGTCACTTCTTCCCCCCAATCCATATTCACCTATTATGTTTCCTTCTCTCCGTTTTCCTACTATCGAATTCCAATCACCCATGACTATTAAATTTTCGTCTCCCTTCACTATCTCAGTAATTTCTTTTATCTCATCATAAATTTCATCAATCTCTTTGTCATCTGCGGAGCTTGTTGGCATATAAACTTGTACTACTGTGGTAGGTGTGGGCTTCGTATCTATCTTGGCCACAATAATGTGTTCACTATGCTGTTTGTAGTAGCTTACCCGCATTCCTATTTTCCTATTCATTAGTAAACCCTACTCCTGCATTACCCCTGTTTTATTTTGTATTCATAACCCTGTATTCACCCGACCAGAAGTCTTGTTCCTCCTGCCACCGAACTTCACTAAGTCCCACTATATCTAACTTTAACCTAACCATTACCCTTTTAAAATTTTCTATCCTACCTGCCCGATCAAGGGATCTGACATTCCACACTCCAATCCATAGAACGCGTTTTCTTTCTCCTGATACCAACGTCCTCCTGAGTAGTCCCCGCCCAGAGATTCAAATGGGAGACTATTTTACCTCCAGAATATTTTACGCAAGAGGACACCATCATCCTTTAATCATACAGTAAAGCTGCATGCCCTCGGGAAAAATTACGGCCGTAGTTTCCCCTTGCTTTCAGCCGTTCGCAGTACCAGCACAGCAAGACCATTTTGGCTTGTGTTACAAGGCCAGATCAGTCAATCATCCAGACTGTTGCCCCTGCAAGGGACATATAAACAACAAAAATTAGAAGTTTAGTTTCACTAAATTCAACTGCCCCTTCACAAAATTCAAATATCTGTTCAGTGCAGTGCCTGATATGCCTATGTACTCAAATGGAATACTGTTTTTTATGTACATAGCCACTCCTCCACCCCGCAAGGAACTCCTTGAAAAACAGCCAGCTAATCTATATCCTGGTAAAGGAAGCCTTTGAATTGTCAAATTATTTAAGTTGTGCTGCGATATACCGATAATTTCAGAGTCAACATCTATACACAGTTCACTAACACTATCTCTAATACCTCTTATAGTTCGATGAAATATGCTAATTGCTTCTCTACTTGGAAACATCATGTCCTCTGAAGGTAAGCCCTTAGTTAGAGAGACTTCCTTCAAGCAGGTGTACCTATCAGCTGACTTCAACGTAAAAAAAGGTGCAGTGCTAACACCAACTACTACAGGAATTTTTCCATGAGTGAACTTACCACCACCCACTACACTGTCACCTATAAGCTTTGCCAGCCTCCCCTTCCCATATCTATTGAGGTGCAGGCCATGCCTAGTGAAACCTGATCTACTGATTGATCCAACTGGCACCACTGAAATGTGACCCATGACCTCTGCCATCAGTGCCTTTTCCAGCCCCATGTTAATGAACCTAACAGCCGCATTAAGATGAGGCCGACCATGATGCTGAAACAGTTGCACAAAATGCACATTAGTGCCACCAGTTTGAGTAGCTATCTTTACCAGGTCAACACTTCATCATATTCCCCGTCCCTATAAAGACTGTTTTCTGCTCCACCCACTATCACTACCTGATCCTCCTTCGTAAAATTCCTAAATAACTCCCCTATGCTGTCAGTTACCTGAGCCAACCCTGCACTAGGCTTCACAATGCTGGTGACCTGGTACTCATTTCCCAGCACTTCTTGCAACTGCTTGCCCACACCTCTACTGTGCAAACTACCTAGCACCAGAACTTTCTTCTTTCTGTTAGACTTTGCAACTGACCTAGGCCTCCTAACTGCTGAGGACTGCTGCACGTTCCCTACATCTACAGCTACACAAGGCTCCTCTCCACTCAACTCTGACAGGTGGTCAAATCTATTGCATAAACCAAGAGGCTCCTCTCCACTCAACTCTGACAGGTTGGTCAAATCTATTGCATATATGCAAAGTATAACTGTCTGAATACCTCCTCCTCCCAGCTGCCTTCTTTCCAACTGCCAGTTCCCATTCTCCACCACCCTCCACCCTCCTCCACTTATCTAGTTCCCCCTTTGTGCATTGTAACTGCACCTGAAGGGCACAGATCTTATGCTCCTGCTCCTCTATCAACTTATTTCTACGACAGATTCTGCATTACCAGGAGAGGATCTTGCTAGAATGCCCACTGGCTTCCCCACTGCACTCCCCCCAATGAAAACACTTTGAACAAATCCCACACTGTAACCCACTACTCACAAACCTACGGCAGAGCCCACACTTCTCACTATGGTAAAATTTTACAGTTACTGAAAAAAACTATATGTCTATGTTACCTAATTTCAGTTATACCAGTAAAACTATTTACAGAACTAACAGTAGCAGTCTTGATATTCCCTGTCTACTAAGATATCAACTATTTGTATTAATACTACCACACCACAGCTAATACCAATACCAATAAAACTTCACAAAATTATTAGCTAAAACCAATAATTCAAGTGGCCACTGTAACACTCAATGAAGTTAAAACACTGAATGAAAATTTTACTAAAATATTTCACTGGAAACAACAAGAAATTTCGGCTGAAAACTAAAGCACGAAATTTACTAAGCAACTTCAATGCACAGAAAACTCTAAAAAACTTAGCGAGCGAATGTTTCCAAAAGTTTATTAAATTGTTATTTCCCTACAAACAGCTCGAAACACAGCTGAAAACTATTAAATCTAATAACTGTATAATAGTGCACAAATAACTTCATCAGTACTTAGCTTTATAACCACTAGAGCTGCAACTGCACACTGCAAAATTAAACACACTACTGAGGCGTGAGGCTTGGACGAACGATGTAAGCACACTCACGAATAACAGACCACTTGAGTCAATAACACAGGAAGAAAGACTGAGATTAATGAAAATCCACTAGTAAGTTACTTTTACAGCAAATATTAACACAAATAAACTTTAAAATAAGTAACTGAAGACTAAAACTTTATAAAATATTTTCGAGCAATTTCAACAGCAGTCCAGCAAATATGATGTCACACCAGCGGATGTTACTGAAGCCAACATTAATTTGAAATTTTGATGAATTGCACATACACATACTGAATGTGATCCAGAAGCACCAACTGTCGTACACTATTCTGGCCTAAGCTCACAAAATTTTGAGAAGCTCAGTTGATTTCCATTTTGCTTACAATAATCAATGAATATTTCTCTTAGGTTACAAAGGAGCAGGTGTTTCTGCCTGTGATGAATCTTTTCCCCATTTATTGTTACTGCAACACAATCTTTTTTGCTGAGACATAATCAAGAAAACATCATCATCTTCAAAAAAGGGAGGACATTTTGTTTTACATCATCATTGAGTTTTTTTCTTTTTTTGATTTGCAGGTGTTGCCAAAATCCCATCTTCCATCTTTAGTTTCCCAGCCTACTTCGCCATTCTTTAACTGTTTTTTCAATAGTCCAGCTATTTGGGGCCAGGGTCAAAATTTGAACTTTACTGCAACTGCTTGAAGTCTGAAGCTTAATCTTAAGTCCTTCAATTAAGCTGTCCATATCTTTACATTGCAGGTACTCTTTCATTTGTATCTGAGCAATATTTACTTGGCTCACACCAGCAGCTGTGGCAATTACCTTAGTAATGCTGCCTTGGCTTTCATAACTTTGTGCTTTATATATCACATTGAAACTCTTGCTGATATATTGAAGCTAATCCCTTTTGCTGATCCATTGAAGATTTAATGGCCCTTCCAAGTGATGATAATGAAGTATTAGCAGTAAAGCAAGCATCATCAACATCCATGTCTTCAGTGGATGGTGATTCTTGCTTATGGTGGGATGTTTCTTTTTGGGCCACTTCATGTCTACATTTGGTGGAAATTTTCTGACCAGGTATAAAAACTTCATCAGTCAGTAACTTTAACCTTTCAGACATTGCAGTGGTTATGTGTGTTAAAGGCTTCTTGATTATAAGTTTTTCTTTACCAAACAGATTGCAGCAAGTCTTCTGCAGGAACTGAAATTTTGTTATCAACAAGGCATTATGGTATGAACAAATTTGGTCATCTTCAGACCTAAGTTGTAGAAGCTCCTTGTCTGCTTGTGACATCATTGGTTGACATCTACCATAATAGAATGGTGATGACTTATGACAGTCAGCTCCATATGAGCCACCAAAATAGCAGGATGCAAGGGTCTTTTGGTTCATTTTATACAATAGTTCATGAATTATAACAAGCAATTCTGAAAGTTCATAAATATCGTGGTTTGAAGTATAGCAGATGAAGACTTGTTTTTAGTATATCAAAACATATTGTTTTAGTGCTTACCTTCAGCTACAACAATGATTACTGATTATTCAAAGATTCAGTACTGAACACTAAGATTGACACAGAACACTGACACTGTGAAAACTGCCAATAATGAAAGTGACAGTTGAGAGCGGTGATTCAGCAATGTATCACTGCTGTGAGGATAGAGCCTTAAAAAGCTATTGCTGCTCTATAATGCCAATGGAAACTGAGTGACAATGCACCAACATGCATTGTGAGGTTAAAAAGTTCTAAAGCAACATAACATTCCATTATGATCTTCTAGATTCTATAATCTTAAGAGCATTTTCTGAGGTTTTATTATATTTATGTTCTATACTGTAAAATAATGCAAAAACACTTCTTATTAGCATAGTTACAGTCCCTAAACCAAAGGTGGATCTTATACTATTATAAGACACTACAATTACACATTTTTTTTATTTGCAGCTTCAAATTCTATTAATTTTTTGTATTTCTCAATAATCCATTTTCCCTACTTTTGATAGGTATTCTTACTCATCAACATACAAGATCCAGAAATTAAACAATAGCAAGAAAGAAGGGATTGAACAACACACGGTTGAGATACTGCCCCCCCCCCCCCCACCCCACCCAAAATAAATAAATAAATAAATAAAAATAAAGACCTTAAACCTTGCATGAAGAAAATTTTGGCCAACTTTGTAGATGCATATCTTTTCATCTAGGCATCCAATGTCAATTAAATTTGATCCACATATAGGCATCATAGGTAGGAGTAACCCTCTGAAAAGTTTTGGTGTGATTGGTTCATATGAAAAGTAGCAGTGATTGGTCAAATCTTGGCTCTCAGAATAGTGCGCTGAGTTTTTTTGCCACTTTATACTTAGATGGGGCTAAATCTCTAATTTTTGCCATGGTGTGATTCAGCATAAAAAGTTGTCTATGTATATTAAAGCAAATGACCAAATGTTTTCTAGAAATTCTAAAAATGCCTAACAAACTTGACACATTTGCACCTTCTTATGTGAAGCAAAGATGAGTAGCCTCTCTTTAAAAGCCCCTAAAAATTCAGCCACTGAAGATACTGGACTGAAATTTGATATACAACCATAAAAGACGATTTAGAACCTTCACACCAAATTTCATTAGATTTGGAGGTGGTCAAGGGGGGACACTTTTTGATATTGGTCCCTTTGGCATGGAATGACCCTGCTATCATTTTCAGAACCTTCTTCACATAGCTGCTGTATTTGGTGGTATCACATTGTTGTTGCACATTAAAGTGTTTTTATGCACTAACTTTAATTTTACATAGTTTATAAAATATTATTTTCCCATCAGTGCTGAAGAACTTCTCTCAAAAATCAGGAACAAAACCTCATAACTTCATGCTGTACTTTCAGCATGTTGAAGCAGACAGAGTTTATATTCAAACTGATTAATTGGATGACATACGCAATATTTATTACCTCATAAGCTGCTTTGCTGGCTTCAAGAGTGTTTTGTTGACACCACGCAACAATGTCTTACATCAGCAAACTGACTATTGTTTATGCTGTTTGTCTATTATAGTCTTCATAAATAAAGCTTTATAATAATTGTTGTGTTTATTTCTAACAGCATCCACTGAAACTTCATCATGTGAGCAACATTTGCAACATCTACATTTACGTATGCTCTCCGCAAGCCAACAAGTGGTGCGTGGCAGAGGGTTCCTTTTACTACTACCAAGCATTTCCTTTACTGTTCTGCTTGAAAATAGAGCAAGGAAAAAATGACAGTCTGTATGTGCCCATAAGAGCCACAATCTCTCTGATCTTATCTTCGTGGTCCTTACTCAAAATGTGCATTGGCGACAGGAGGAACTTTCTGCAATCAGTCTCAAATGCCAGTGTTCAAATTTCCTCAATAGCACTCCTCGAAATAATACTGCCTTCCCTCCAGTGATTCCCATTTGAGTTCCCAAAGCATCTCCATAACACTTGCATGTTGTTCGAACATTCGAGTAACAAATCTACCAGCCCACCTGTGAATTGCTTCGATGTCTTCCTTTAATCTGAGCTGGTGTGGATTATAAACACTTGAACAGTACTCAGTGATGGGTCACACTAGCGTCTTATATGCAGTGTCCTTTACAGATGAAGCACACTTTCCTAAAACTCACAATAAACCGAAGTTGACCATTCATCTTCCCCACCACAGTCCTTACATGTTTATTCCATTTCATATTGTTTTGCAACGTTGCAGCCAGGTATTTAATCAGCATGACTCTCAAGCAGCACACTACTAATACTGTATTTGAACATTATGGGTTTGATTTTCCTACTCATATGCATTTAACTTACATTTTACTACCATTAGAGCATCACACCAGCTTGAAATTTTGTCTCAATCATCTTGTATCCTCCTTTAGTTACTCAACTCTGATACTTACTCATACACCACAGCAGCATCAGCAAAAAGCTGCAGATTGCTGCCCATCTGTCTGACAGATCATTCATGTACACAGAAAATAATAGTGGTCCTATCACATTTCCCTGGGGCACTCCTGACGATAATTTTGTCCCTGATGAATACTCGCCTTTGAGGACAACATACTGGGTTCTATTACTTATGTTTTTATTCTTGTGTCCTTAAAGATACAACAAATATATACATTTTTGGTAAAAGTTAACTGGAATATGACCTATTATGGCCAAAGTTGACTGAAATATGACCTGTTACTAAAAAATGTGTAAATATGACCTTTTATGCACAGTAGAAATATATGTTTCTTCGCTGCAATAACTGCATTTGTTCATAAATTGTTGTAAAATTCATCCTGAAGTTCAGGAAAAACATGACTTGTCGTTAAAATCTGGTCCCCATTTATCATCACCAAAAAAGGCAAAGATGCAACCGTCATCAGGCCAGATGATGCTGAGTGTTTTATTGGGACAGCCACAGTGTGGTGCTAATAGACTGTGCTCATAAGGGACACACCTTTACCGGGTTATATTACAAAACTCTTCTGTTAAGGTCCTGGGAAGCCATTGTGGAACCCTATCTGAGGTTGGTCCCCCCCCCCCCCCACCCCCCCCTCCCCACCCTCCTCTCCTTGGCAATGTCCCAGTTCATTCTGCACACAACACAGTCATGCATACTGCTTCTATGGACTACCTAATTTTGCTTCAGCTTCTGTATTCTCATGACATGGCACCAAATGTATCCTTCCTCTTCCCTTGGATGAAGAAACTGTTGCTTTCCATGCATTCCCAGAATGATTACAAGGTGATATACATTGTGGAACAGTCTAATGCTAACTTGTACAACCTAGGTCTCAGACAAGTCATGCATTGTTGGGAAAAATGTGTCACATTGAAGGATGAACATTATAATGTTTTAGATTTTAGAACACATATCATGTACTTCAGTACTGAATCATGTCATATATTGGATAGTGCAGCACCTGTTGATATGGACCAGATTCTTCACTAAAACTTGCATGCTAAAGTCTTAGCATATAAAACTCATAAAGTAAATAATAATTTTATATTGTTCAGTTTATTTTCTTGATTAATCCTGAGAACTTGAAGTTTATTAAAGAACTGTAATTACTACTATGTTTGCAACAAGCAAATATTTAAAAATAATACATTGAGAAGCAGTTTAAAAATAGATAGTTCTTGATTTACTTTGATAATGTCCACAACTTGTATGTTGTTGTTGTGGTCTTCAGTCCTGAGACTGGTTTGATGCAGCTCTCCATGCTACTCTATCCTGTGCAAGCTTCTTCATCTCCCAGTATCTACTGCAACCTACATCCTTCTGAATCTGCTTAGTGTATTCATCTCTTGGTCTCCCTCTACGATTTTTACCCTCCACACTGCCCTCCAATGCTAAATTTGTGATCCCTTGATGCCTCAAAACATGTCCTACCAACCGATCCCTTCTTCTGGTCAAGTTGTGCCACAAACTTCTCTTCTCCCCAATCCTATTCAATACCTCCTCATTAGTTACGTGATCTACCCACCTTATCTTCAGCATTCTTCTGTAGCACCACATTTCGAAAGCTTCTATTCTCTTCTTGTCCAAACTAGTTATCGTCCATGTTTCACTTCCATACATGGCTACACTCCATACAAATACTTTCAGAAATGACTTCCTGACACTTAAATCTATACTCGATGTTAACAAATTCCTCTTCTTGAGAAACGCTTTCCTTGCCATTGCCAGTCTACATTTTATATCCTCTCTATTTCGACCATCATCGGTTATTTTACTCCCTAAATAGCAAAACTCCTTTACTACTTTAAGTGTCTCATTTCCTAATCTAATTCCCTCAGCATCACCCGACTTAATTTGACTACATTCCATTATCCTCGTTTTGCTTTTGTTGATGTTCATCTTATATCCTCCTTTCAAGACACTGTCTATTCCGTTCAACTGCTCTTCTAAGTCCTTTGCTGTCTCTGACAGAATTACAATGTCATCGGCGAACCTCAAAGTTTCTGTTTCTTCTCCATGGATTTTATTACCTACTCCGAACTTTTCTTTTGTTTCCTTCATTGCTTGCTCAATATAGAGATTGAATAACATCGGGGATAGGCTACAACCCTGTCTCACTCCCTTCCCAACCACTGCTTCCCTTTCATGCCCCTCGACTCTTATAACTGCCATCTGGTTTCTGTACAAACTGTAAATAGCCTTTCGCTCCCTGTATTTTACCCCTGCCACCTTCAGAATTTGAAAGAGAGTATTCCAGTCAACATTGTCAAAAGCTTTCTCTAAGTCTACAAATGCTAGAAATGTAGGTTTGCCTTTTCTTAATCTTTCTTCTAAGATAAGTCGTAAGGTCAGTATTGCCTCACGTGTTCCAACATTTCTACGGAATCCAAACTGATCTTCCCCGAGGTCGGCTTCTACCAGTTTTTCCATTCGTCTGTAAAGAATTCGCGTTTGTATTTTGCAGCTGTGACTTATTAAACTGATAGTTCGGTAATTTTCACATTTGTCAACACCTGCTTTCTTTGGGATTGGAATTATTATATTCTTCTTGAAGTCTGAGGGTATTTCTCCTGTCTCATACATCGTGCTCACCAGATGGTAGAGTTTTGTCATGACTGGCTCTCCCAAGGCCATCAGTAGTTCAAATGGAATGTTGACTACTCCCGGGGCCTTGTTTCGACTCAGGTCTTTCAGTGCTCTGTCAAACTCTTCACGCAGTATCTTATCTCCCATTTCATCTTCATCTACATCCTCTTCCATTTCCATAATATTGTCCTCAAGTACATCGCCCTTGTATAAACCCTCTATATACTCCTTCCACCTTTCTGCCTTCCCTTCTTTGCTTAGAACTGGGTTTCCATCTGAGCTCTTGATATTCATACAAGTGGTTCTCTTCTCTCCAAAGGTCTCTTTAATTTTCCTGTAGGCAGTATCTATCTTACCCCTAGTGAGACAAGCCTCTACATCCTTACATTTGTCCTCTAGCCATCCCTGCTTAGCCATTTTGCACTTCCTGTCGATATCATTTTTGAGACGTTTGTATTGCTTTTTGCTTGCTTCATTTACTGCATTTTTATATTTTCTCCTTTCATCAATTAAATTCAATATTTCTTCTGTTACCCAAGGATTTCTATTAGCCCTCGTCTTTTTACCTACTTGATCCTCTGCTGCCTTCACTACTTCATCCCTCAGAGCTACCCATTCTTCTTCTACTGTATTTCTTTCCCCCATTCCTGTCAATTGTTCCCTTATGCTCTCCCTGAAACACTCTACAACCTCTGGTTCTTTCAGTTTATCCAGGTCCCATCTCCTTAAATTCCCACCTTTTTGCAGTTTCTTCAGTTTCAATCTGCAGTTCATAACCAATAGATTGTGGTCAGAATTCACATCTGCCCCAGGAAATGTCTTACAATTTAAAACCTGGTTCCTAAATCTCTCTCTTACCATTATATAATCTATCTGATACCTTTTAGTATCTCCAGGATTCTTCCAGGTATACAACCCTCTTTTATGATTCTTGAACCAAGTGTTGGCTATGATTAAGTTATGCTCTGTGCAAAATTCTACAAGGCGGCTTCCTCTTTCATTCCTTCCCCCCAATCCATATTCACCTACTATGTTTCCTTCTCTCCCTTTTCCTACTGCAGAATTCTGGTCACCCATGACTATTAAATTTTCGTCTCCCTTCACTATCTGAATAATTTTTTTATCTCATCATACATTTCATCTATTTCTTCATCATCTGCAGAGGTAGTTGGCATATAAACTTGTACTACTGTAGTAGGCATGGGCTTTGTGTCTATCTTGGCCACAATAATGCGTTCACTATGCTGTTTGTAGTAGCTAACCCGCACTCCTATTTTTTTATTCATTATTAAACCTACTCCTGCATTACCCCTATTTGATTTTGTATTTATAACCCTGTAATCACCTGACCAAAAGTCTTGTTCCTCCTGCCACCGAACTTCACTAATTCCCACTATATCTAACTTTAACCTATCCATTTCCCTTTTTAAATATTCTAACCTACCTGCCCGATTAAGGGATCTGACATTCCATGCTCCGATCCGTAGAACGCCAGTTTTCTTTCTCCTGATAACGACGTCCTCCTGAGTAGTCCCCGCCCGGACAACTTGTATAAGGAACCAAAAAGCCATCTAAGCTATTCTAGAATACAGAATAGTATGAGATCTAACAAAACACTTAGCTTCAGTATAAAATACTTCAATTGCATCTGAAATTGAAATTCCAAAACACACTCTTAACTAGCATCCTACCTGATAGAATTATGCACAGAGCATAACTTAATCATAGCTAATACTTGGTTTGAGAATCATGAAAGAAGGTTGTATACATGGAAGAACCCTGGAGATACTAAAAGGTATCAAATACATTATATAATGGTAAGACAGAGATTTAGGAACCAGGTTTTAAATTGTAAGACATTTCCAGGGGCAGATGTGGACTCTGACCACAATCTATTAGTTATGAACTGTAGATTAAAACTGAAGAAACTGCAAAAAGGTGGGATTTTAAGGAGATGGGACCTGGATAAACTGAAAGAACCAGAGATTGTACAGAGTTTCAGGGAGAGCATAAGGGAACAATTGACAGGAATGGGGGAAAGAAATACAGTAGAAGAAGAATGGGTAGCTTTGAGGGATGAAATAGTGAAGGCAGCAGAGGATCAAATAGGTAAAAAGACGAGGGCTAGTAGAAACCCTTGGGTAACAGAAGAAATATTGAATTTAATTGATGAAAGGAGAAAATATAAAAATGCAGTAAATGAAGCAAGCAAAAAGCAATACAAACGTCTCAAAAATGAGATCGACAGGAAGTACAAAATGGCTAGGCAGGGATGGCTAGAGGACAAATGTAAGGATGTAGAGGCTTATCTCACTAGGGGTAAGATAGATACTGCCTACAGGAAAATTAAAGAGACCTTTGGAGAAAGGAGAACCACTTGCATGAACATCAAGAGCTCAGATGGAAACACAGTTCCAAGCAAAGAAGGGAAAGCAGAAAGGTGGAAGGAGTATATAGAGGGTCTATACAAGGGCGATGTTCTTGAGGACAATATTATAGAAATGGAAGAGAATGTAGATGAAGATGAAATGGGAGACATGATACTGCGTGAAGAGTTTGACAGAGCACTGAAAGACCTAAGTTGAAACAAGGCCCTGGGAGTAGACAACATTCCATTAGAACTACTGACAGCCTTGGGAGAGCCAGTCCTGACGAAACTCTACCATCTGGTGAGCAAGATGTACGAACTATCAGTTTAATAAGTCACAGCTGCAAAATACTAACGCGAATTCTTTACAGACAAATGGAAAAACTGATAGAAGCCGACCTCGGGGAAGATCAGTTTGGATTCCGTAGAAATGTTGGAACACGTGAGGCAATACTGACCCTACGACTTATCTTAGAAGAAAGATTAAGGAAAGGCAAACCTAGGTTTCTAGCATTTGTAGACTTAGAGAAATCTTTTGACAATGTTGATTGGAATACTCTCTTTCAAATTCTGAAGGTGGCAGGGGTAAAATACAGAGATCAAAAGGCTATTTACAATTTGTACAGAAACCAGATGGCAGTTATAAGAGTCGAGGGGTATGAAAGGGAAGCAGTGGTTGGGAAGGGAGTGAGACAGGGTTGTAGCCTATCCACGATGTTATTCAATCTGTATATTAAGCAAGCAATAAAGGAAACAAAAGAAAAGTTCAGAGTAGGTATTAAAATCCATGGAGAAGAAATAAAAACTTTGAGGTTCACCGATGACATTGTAATTTTGTCAGAGACAGCAAAGAACTTGGAAGAGCAGTTGAATGGAATGGACAGTGTCTTCAAAGGAGGGTATAAGATGAACATCAACAAAAGCAAAATGAGGATAATGGAATGTAGTCGAATTAAGTCATGTGATGCTGAGGGAATTTAATTAGGAAATGAGACACTTAAAGTAGTAAAGGAGTTTTGCTATTTGGGGAGCAAAATAACTGATGATGGTCAAAGTAGAGAGGAAATAAAATGTAGACTGGCAATGGCAAGGAAAGCGTTTCTTAAGAAGAGAAATTTGTTAACATCGAGTATTGATTTAAGTGTCAGGAAGTCGTTTCTGAAAGTATTTGTATGGAGTGTAGCCATGTATGGAACTGAAATGTGGACGATAAATAGCTTAGACAAGAAGAGAATAGAAGCTTTCGAAATGTGGTGCTACAGAAGAATGCTGAAGATTAGATGGGTTGATCACATTACTAATGAGGAGGTATTGAATAGAATTGGGGAGAGGAGGAGCTTGTGGCACAACTTGACTAGAAGAAGGGATCGGTTGGTAGGACATGTTCTGAGACATCGAGGGATCACCAATTTAGTATTGGATGCATTGAGGGTAAAAATCATAGAGGGAGACCAAAAGATGAATACACTAAGCAGATTCAGAAGGATGTAGGTTGCAGTAGATACTGGGAGATGAAGAAGCTTGCACAGGATAGAGTAACATGGAGAGCTGCATCAAACCAGTCTCAGGACTGAAGACCACAGCAACAACAACATCCTACCTGGATTTTTATAACACTGAAACAATATATGAAGCACTCCAGAGAAAAGTAAACATTAAAATGCGATTTTTATCTTCAGAGCTTCAAAACAAGTGTTGAGTTCACATTGCTTATATTACATTACCTGATTGTGATATTAGTGCACTTGGCCTCGTGTGGCCCATATCCAAAACATGCAGTGATGTTACAGTAAACAAGTACAGTGGTGACTAAGGAAAATGCTTCGCCCTGTGAAAGATTTCAAGAGAGTTGCACATATACTGTTGAGTGTTTCATCATGGTCTCGTGAAATGTCGTGATAAAAACTGGTAAGTCGAACAAAGTGCCCTCTCTCCCAGGTCCAATAATATTGAGGTTGACTTAGACTGTTAAAAACAAAAATGATAAATTATATTTTTATAGCTATTGTTCATTACATACAAGGATCGTTCAATGAGTAATGCCACACATTTTTTTTTAAAAAAAGCCATTAATATACATAGACAAACGTTCTTGTTGGTGCTTGACATTTAATGTTTGCTCTGTGCACTGGTGAAGTTTTGAAACATTCCGGCAGATGGCAGAGCCTTAGTACAGCATCAAAATGGTACCTACATACGAGCAGTGTGATGTTACTCAATTCTTGTGTGCAGAAAAAGAAACTGTGGTGAACATCCATAAATGTTTGTGTGCAGTGTGTGGTGATGCTGCAGTTGATAGGAGTATAGTTGGGTGATGGGTAAAGAGAGTTACAGTCTCAGGAAATGCAGAAACAGACCTCCATGATCAGCCATGCTTGGGATGTCCTGTCACAGCCACAGCTCCACACAAGCTGAATCGTGCAGATGTCATTATTCATGCTGACTGGCGCATCACAACTGGACAATTGGATCCACAGTTGTCAGTCAGCATTGGAAGTGTGTCTGCAATGATCAAGACTCTTGGATATTCAAAGAGGTACTTACAATGGGTTCCATGAATGCTCACAACAGACCACAAGATTCAAAGAAAGGCCATTTCATCTCAATTGTTGGAGCGTTTTGAGACTGACTGAGAGGTCTTTCTGTCACAGATTGTTATGAGGACGAAAGCTGGGTGCATCACATTGTGCTGGAAACAAAAAGGCAGTCCATGGAGTGGCCTCATCCTCATTCACCACAAAAGAAGAAATTCAAGACAACCCTCTATGCCAGAAATTCATGGTGACAGTCTACTGGGATTGTGATGGCATCATTCTTGTGGATGTGATGCCAGGAGGGTCAATCATCTATTCGGAGACATACATGAAGATTCTGAATAAACTCAAGAACCATTTCTGATGTGTTCGATCAGACAAGAATCCAGAATAAATTTTGCTCCAACTTGATAATGCATACCCACACACGCCAAATTGGCTTGGACATCATTGTCTCATCCACCCTACAGTCCAGACCTGGCACCCTCAGACTTCCATCTCTTTGGTCTGCTTAAAGATTCTCTACAGGGAACACACTTTGAAGATGACAAAAGTCTCAGTCATGCAGTGAAAACATGGCTATGCCTACAGGAGAAGGGCTTTTACAAGCAGGGAATACATGCTCTTCCACAACGTTATCGTACAGCCATATAATGTGATGGAGACTACGTAGAAAAATAGGACATGGACAAGACATGTTGATGTATATTTTCACCAAATTTTGACTCTTAACAATAAATATGTTTTGAGAAAAAAATTTGATGCATTACTTATTGAATGAAACACGTAGTATTAGGAAAGGAACAGATTGCTCTTCACCATGTAGAGGAGATACTGAGTCACAGACATGCACAACAAGAAGACTGCTATACAGCTGAACTCTCTTCTAAAGTAGAGAACACACACACACACATCCACACAAGCACAACCCACACATACATAATCACTGTCTCTGGTCTCCTTAGAAGGAGGCCTTTTGGCCAAATGCTCAAATGTATAGTGGACTTTTTGTTGTGTCTGTCTGTGGCATGTCTCTTCTATATAATGAATTGCAATCTATCCTTTTCATAATACTGTCAGGATCGATGACCCCACAGTTCGGTCCCTTTAAAAATAAAACCAACCAACCATAATACTGTCATTGTGTTTATTACATAGAAGAGATTTGCTACGTGAAAATCACCATCATATGTTTTATATTTAACATAAATCAGTTCTTTAATTGGTTACCCGTGATAGGAAGTTAAAATGTAAACATTATACTGACAGTGGACTAAGTGCACCATGTTTGGCAATCAACCAAGGGATTCATGTGGATTAGATGCAAGCATATTTTTGTGAAGCTCCCTTATGTCGTAACGTTATGTAGTATTGGTGCTTACAGTGTAATGTTCATAAGGTTGAATTGTGTGTGCAATCTGATAATTGAATCATCAAGGAAAATGGTTCCATTTGACAGAAAATTTTTGTATTTCTGTCATCCAACTCTATTACAGAGACTACGACTTGGAGATTGGTAATCATCAAATCCTTCTGCAACTAAGATAAGTGTTTCTTGAACAAAGTCTGGATAGGCATAGCTGAACTCACCTCAACTGTGACAGCAGGCACTAATTCCAATCAGGAATCAGAGTTACCACCATAATGTTTAGAGAATGACACCACCACAAAGTTTCATGACTGTAGCTTAATTCTTTCAAGGTGACAATTAAAGCTTTATGACAGCCCCTTGCATTTTCAGTAACCTAATGAGATCAGTGGTGGTGATACATGAAGGTTTTCTTGAAATGTGGCATGTGTTTGATGTTGAGGGAATGGAAAGGGGATGCTAATAAACTTTTCAATTTGTGGAATAATATTTCATAATATCAAAAGAAACTTCACTTGAAAAACCTGAAATTAGGAGGAGAAGAATGGCCGCCCAACACATGTCTTCAGGAGGTAAAATTCCCTGTGCTTCTGAGAATACATTTAAAAGCAGGGTACACTATATATAGTTTTTGAAACTGTTATAGGGATAGGTTGGAAAGGAGAGGCAAGTCACAGACTCCGGGTTATAGGTACACAGTTGTTAGTTTCTGCTGGTCCTCCTTATTGCTAAAGAGGAGTATATATGTAACTGGAGTCATCAGTGAATAAATATGTCACCGAACAAGTTGGAAGCCAGAAGATGGGTAATATTTTTAATGTCAGTTGTGAAACATCAGTTACAGGATATGTGGAGTGAGGGGTTGCGAAACTGAACTAGTTCAACAGTATTGCAGTGAGTATATCTATGAATGCTGTTGTGTAACTATGTGGTGTGCATACTGTAAGACCTTCGGTACACACACCATCAGATTATTTGACTTGTCGCTCTAACGAAGTAGGCGAGTGTCAGCAATATGTCTCGTGGTCTTATCATGGCATGAGAAAACCAAGACAGAGGAATTGACGAAACTATGATGGTAATGTAACACTGTTCCAGGAAAAAAATATCATTGCAGTTATCAGCCTTCTTGAAGCCAGCAATTTGCATGGATCAGATATGTGTGTTTTTTTTCTGTAAGGTAAAAGGTGTTATTTTTTTTTTACAAAATTTGGAAACAAATATTTGAAAAGAACCATTTTCAGTTTTCTCACAGAATGGAAAACACTTTCCTGGAAACTGGTTTTTCAACCTATAAGAAAGTGGTAGAAAAACTGAATGTGCATGAAACATCAGGCCACGGAAGAGAAGTTGTACAGAAGTTCAGATCCTTAAAATTGATTACAAGTATCAATGTATTTAGCTGATTTCAAAAGAAAAATGACACAAATGAAAGAAAACCAAGCTTGTTTACTAAAATCATATCTTCACCACATTACTTAACAATGCAGGGGCTTGCAATAAAAGGGCATACTGATGCAACAAATAACTTTGACAGTTTATTAAGTGTTCAGCGTAGAAATAACCAACAACTTTTAATGTGGTTACAGCATGAAGCTTACAAAGAGGAATGATGTAAAGAAAGAAATTATGGGTATTTTAAGCCATACGCTTCTTAGAAAATTATTGGATGATATCAAAAGTGCAGTGTATTTTGCAATAATAGCAGATGAAACAACAGACATAGCCACCAAAAAGCAATCTAGTGTCCATATAACATTTCTTGGAGCTTTATTAGACATAGAAGAATGTTTTTAGGGCTATACTATACACAAAATGCCACAGTTAAGGCACTGTTTGATATTTTAAGGCAGTTTGATTTGCCTGCATCTAATTGTTGAGACCAGTGCTTTGATGGTTCAGCTTCAGCTATTGGTTCTTGTCTGCATAATTTCGTTTTTTCCTTACGTAAATGAATGACTTTTGAGTGACGTGTATTCTGGCAGCTTCTCCCATCATCTCAAAATTTGTTGCCACCCCTCCCCCCAACCAAAGCCCCACCCTCCATCCCTCGTTCTTGTTTTGCAGTTTACTGGGCCACAAGTGGCTCATGCCTCAATACCTCCAAGAGATAACAGGACTAATGGGTAATGACTTCTGGCATTAACATGTCTTTACAAATAATTGTTTAACACCGCAGTGTGCAGCTAGTCCTACCAAGTAATCGAATTGTGCTACCTGTTTTAACAAGGACTGAACCCATGTGATCATTTCATTTCATGTCCATACTAAGTGTTACACCGAGGTTTTTGTATGAGTCTGCAGATTCCAACTGTGACTTATTGATATTATGTTCATAGAATACTATATGATATGTTTAGTGAAGTGCACAGTATAACATTTTGGAACACTTAAAGCAAATTGCCAATCTTTGCACAACTTTTAAATCATATCCATGTGTGACTGAACATTTGTACAGTTTCATTCAGACTGTACTTAATTGTAGATAACTGCATCATCTGCAAAAGTCTGAGATTTCTGTTAATATTGTCTGCAAGATTGTTAGTATACAACATGAACAGCCAGGGACCCAACACTCATCCTTGGGGAACACCTGAAGTTACTTCTATATGTGTCACTGACTCTCCATCCAAATCTTTGAAGGCGCTACACTCAATGTTATTGTGGCGCTGTATTCCTTCCTTACAGGCATCTTTTCAGTGGTGCTTTTGGCCCTCACTTCATTTTTGTGGATGACAGTGTGCGAATACATCAAACAGTGAGATGGAGGAACTTTGTCCCACCTTTTGTAAGGTCCAGGGCACCATCATGAATCTTGACTACTTAAGTGTAATTATTACCTTTGAATAAGCATGTAATTTCTGTTCATTTCATTGCATATTCCTTTCAGTTATCTTCTCCACTACTCTATAGCATATATATCTATGTATGATCAAAGTTTCATCTTGCAATTTTACTTGATAGTGAACCATCATCTGAAAGATACTTTCACCCTTAAGTGTACATATCTTATATTGAACACCTTTGAGATTCATTTAATTAAATATCTGACCAACTTTATTGCAAAAATTGGGAAAATTGTGATACCTGCACAGATATCAACAATGATTTGTTTGCTCCATCCTTCAGGTGTACAGCCACATAAATTGTGCTTCTTCTTCTAATATTTTGGCTGTATATCATTCAGCGATCTTCATAACAAGCTGAAAGACTGATGCTCCAGCTCCTGCTCCATCCTTTTAAACTTGCAGGTGTGTCTCTTGCACATGTGGCCACATATACCAAGTGCCAGAAATGTTGATCTATGGCAGAGAAGTACAGTATGCACGAATTAGATCTGTGGTTGTTGGTCGATCCTTGCTGGGATGTCAGTGAATCACTGCAACTGCGCTGGGGTGATGTTTTTGTAAGTTTCTGATGTACCGCTTGTCCCAAAGTGCCAAATTCCATAATTTATCCAAGCTGAAGCTGATATCTCTATGAATGAAATCATTGCCAATTGAATTTAAATTGCCTTTTTCGCCATCAAGTCTAAAAAATTTCAATGTTTCTGTACAACTCTGTCGCAGCTGATTTATTTGGCTGTAAGGGCATGATGTACCTGCTATGTTTCATACATTTTTCATAGACTGTACGAGTTTTCTGGCCAGTGTATGAAAGGCCGCATTTGCAGGGCATCTTGTAAACCCCAGCCTTCCAGAGCATCAAATCATCTCTGATGGAACCCAAGAGTGCAGCTATCTTCAATGGATGATGGAAAATCACTTTTACATTGTGCTTGCTGATGATCTGTCTTATTTTTGGTAGTAGGCTTCCCACATACAGCAGGAAGGCCATAGGTTTAAATCTTTGTGTGTCGTCTTCTGCATTTCTTATGGCCACCTTTGGCTTCATTCATAGCGCCTTACATATTTGCTGTGGAGAATCCTCATTGTCTTCAAAAACTCTCTTTAGTTGTAGAAGTTCATCCTGCAGATTGCTCATTAACAATGATGTGAGCCCTGTGAACCAAAATATTCATTATCTTGGAAGGATAGTGGCAGCTATTTGCACGTAAATATAAATCTTATGTGTTGGTTTCTGATATACTGCATGTCTCAAAGTGCAATCATCTTCGCACAGGACAAAAAAGAAAAAGAAAAACAAGGGAAGGAAGGCATTCCTTCTTTTAAGTTCAATTGTAAACTAAATTTGCCCATGGGTGGAATTTAGATGGTTTAAAAATTCTTGTAATTTATTCTCCACAGCAGATAAGGAAGGTACTACCAATGAAACCAAAGGTGGCGACAAAGAATACAGAAGAAGACGCACTTCATCTTTTAGGGACTTGGCGGTGAAAGAGGCAATTGAAATTCATTCGACAATATATTTATGTAATAGAGATAGTGGCTTCAGCTTGGCTAAGTCATGGAATTTGGCACTTTGGTAATAAAGTTACAAAGACATCGTCACAGCGCAGCTCGCAGTGGTACATCAACATCCCAGCACGGATCAACCATGCAGCCATAGATCTAAATCATGCATATTGTACTTCTTTGCTGCTGATCAATATCTGTGATGCTTGCATATGTGTGGCCTCAAATGCAGTAGCGGAATTTGCGAGTTTAAAAGGATGGAGCAAATGCTGCTGCGTCTGTCTTTTGGCTCCCTCTGAAGATGGATAAATGATATACAGCCAAAATGTTAGAAGAAATGGAATTTATGTGACTGCATATCTAAAATTTAATGGTGCAGTCATTGCTCTGTAAAATCATGAAGAATAAGTAGGGGTTTTTTTTCTAGTAAATGGCTAGACAGTGTGTGTTTTGACATAATGGAAAGTTATTGATTGCCATATATTTTATTCTTAACATTTCTTGGTGGTATATTAGTTGTATTTATTTATATCACAAGCCCTGATGTCATATCTTTTTATGTGCCAAAGCAAGTGGTATAACATTGGTTCTCCATGTCACTTTAGAATTTGTAGAAGATAAAAGATCAGTTGTGAGGGCTGTATAAGCTAATGGTGTAATCCATAGGAAAGTCTTTTCCCATGGGCAAGAGGAGTTAAGACTAGTTTTGCCGTAAGCTTCATGAATATTATGTGTATATGATTTAGTAACAGAAGTGCAAAATCAACTATGACTAGTTCATGTACAACAAATGGTGCAGTTTATTTCTATTGTTGTTAAAGTTTATGGTGTAGAAAGTAAATGGGAATTTGAAAACAGGAAATAAGTTGAAGGAGGAATGCTGTTGTCTGCAGAATCAGTTCCTGAAACCACCACAGTAGAAGGTATAGGGAAGGAAAGGAGGTGAAAATTAATGGGGCATGTGCTAAGATGCAGAGAAATAAGTAACATGTCCATGGAAATAGCTGTAGAGGAAGGAAAAATTATGGTAGACGACCTAGCTTGTGTAATTTAGTATCAAGTATGTTAGAACAATAGAAATTTGGAGACAAGTAGCTGAATATTAGTTTGGAATAATTGGATGGCACCAGCAAACCAGTAGAAAGATTATAGACTAAAAAACTATTTTACTGGATAAATTGAACAGCTTTTGTTTTATGTTTCTGAGATTCTAGATGAATGAATATATAGAGAACTAGAAAGTTATTAGTATTATACATGCAAGATCAGCTGTACTGAACTGAATGTTGTTACTGAAACTTTGTGAGTGTAAATTCAAGCTGGAAAACAAGGTATTTGCAATGTGAAAAGATGTCACATTTTAGCATAGACATAAGATTGTGGTAAGTTGGTGTAATATTTACAGAGACTGACAAAACAATCAGGTTAATGGAGGTTGACTTAAAGGAAGAGAACTACCTGTTCACCTTCCATATGAAGGAAAACAGATCTTGCACTAGTATGAGGTTTTGCTAAAAAGTAACACCTCCAAACTTTTTTATGTGGAAACTCTTAAAACTTTTTTTTTTTAAAAAAAAAACATCATTAACATTCTACATATTTATTCTTCATGCCTACATATTTGCAGCCCTCTGCCACTAGAGGGTTCTGAATCATGGCAAGTAGCATGGCAGTGTGTAATATAACTATGTTGATCCATGAGAAAGTGTTCTGTACTTGACCTTCGAATTTGAAGGGTTCATCAGCACTTGGAGCACCCTTTTCATCAGCATGACAATGCTAGACCACACGTGAGTGCTGTGACACATCCAACAATCCGACACCTTGGGTTCACTGTCATTGGTCATTCTCCTTACAGTTCTGATATTGTTACCAACATTTAAAGAATGTCTTTGAGGTCTTCATTTTGATAGTGATGAAGCAGTGCAAGCTGAGGCGAGGTTGTGGCCCCATCAGCAAAATCAAACATTCTACAGTGATGGTATCAACAAACTGACCTCTCATTGGGAGAAATGTGTTCATTGCCAGGGTGGCTATGTTAAAAGATATGTAAGTAGACATGAAGAATAATTAAGTAGAATGTTAGTAAAATTTGTTCTATTTCTGAGGGTTATCACATTAAAAAATTGAGAAGCTTTATTTTTCAGTGTGTCCTTGTACCTCATACCTTAAATATCTTAGTGGCTCAATCAATTTAAAAGAATTAATGTACAGTTCTTAATAGTCTTTACTTCCTTTATGGTGTGGAAAACTGGGGCAGGATCTGCCTAATTTGTTAGAAAATCTGTATGTTCTGATAATATCTTCAGTGTGTGTTAGAGATTAATATGTAGGTGCATCATGGTACTTTAAGTATGTATACACTTATCTGTTTTGTTTTTTAATCTGCAAGTACTTGGGTTGTTTTCCAATAATAGTTATTTTGTTCCATTTGCAGGTTACCTTTTCAGATATGTGGATGATTACTTGTATGTTACAGAGGACAAAGAATGGGCTGAACAGTATGTATATATCTTATTTTCTGCTTATCAAACACAAATTTAGATTTATAAGATGCACCATATCATGGGGAAATGTCATGATAGAACCAATATGAGTCACCAAAAGTAAACATGGATATCAATGGCCAACAATAAAAATGTTTTGGGCTCAAAATGGTTAATTCTTATGTATTTCTATCTGCTGAATTAAAAAAAAGTCACCATAAAAATGAGAGATTAGCTCTTGCTCTGAAGATAAAGTGACATTTCATTGTTATAGTCAGCATTTTCATTTTGGGGGAAATTTTGTTTTCGGACTTGGCACACCTGTCCAATAACAAAACACAAATGCTCTTAATTTGTCTCTAAGTCATAAACATAGATACTGTTGCTGTGACTGTGAGCTTTATATAGTTTCTGCTGAAATTGAAGCAGAATTTCTGGTTTGAGAGTACTTTTGTAGTATAAAATTTGTAAAAATGTGTAAATAAGGTGAATAATTTTTGTTACATTATTGGTGATATAACATTTTCCTCACAGAAACACAATCTGATCCCTCTTACGAAGACTGCCTATTGGCATTATTTCAGTACAAAAGTAGGGGACCAGATAAGTCTAGGGCTCCACATATAAGCTGCAATCCATGTTCAGGTACACTGCAAGAATGGCTGAAAACTAAGACACGATCTATGGCTTTTGCAGTGCCTATGGTTTGGTGGGCATGTACAAGCCATACAGATGACTGCTGTTTCTGCTTGACTCCACCTATGAAGGCAGAGTTGTCTGTGAAGAAAAGAACAGTTCTGTACCTGAATCTTCAATCTGCTAATCAACCCATTGTACATTCAGATAGTTTATCATTTCCTACACCAGCCACAAATTGTGTGTTTGAAGCAGAAAATGAAGACAGTGTGGAACAAGAAGAAGAAGAACTAAACAAGCCTTCCACATTCCATGACCCTGATTTTGAGGAAAAAGATAATAAACTGCACAGACTGTGTCAAGCAGAATTGAGTGGTTCCATTAGAGACCTTGACCTGTCAAAAGAGAAGGCTGAAATTATTGGGTCTCAACTACAGCAGTAGAATCTTCTTGAAAGTGATGTCACTGTCCCACAGTACAGAAAACATCACATGGAACTGCTTCCCTTTTTGGAGAAGAAAACCAATCTTGTTGCTTGCTGTAACATTAATGGCTTGATGAAATCTTTGTATTTGAAACATGATCCAAGTGAATGGAGGCTATTCATAGACTTCTCCAAGCTTAGTGTAAAAGCTGTGTTACTTCACAATGGCAAGTGTCTTCCTTCTATTGCTGTTGGTCATGGAGTTCACTTGAAGGAGACAGATTCAAGTATGACAGCCCTCTTGGACTCAAGTCAAGTACCACGAATACAAATAGAAAATCTGTGGTGACCTAAAAGTCATTGCAATACTCTTAGGAATGCAACTGGGGTACACAAAACATTGCTGGTTCCTACATATGTGGAACAGTAGGGATGTAATTAGGAGACCATTTTGAAATGTGGGCCACTTCTACTAACTGGCATTGAGAAACGAAGTGCCTTGTAAGTTTGTAACCACTATAACTTTTTTATTTATGAATCAATTTTATTCAATTTGGTGTCATTGGAAAGTAAAAGAATACAGCTATAATATAAAAATTATTGAAGTGCTGTATCTAAGCAACAAATGCTTGAAAATATGTAATAAATGTAATTTATCACCAATTTCGTTTTGCAAATTTCAGGAACTTTTTTTTCAACCGAATCACAAGTTTCACCATCTAAATTTTTGTTTCAAATAATTTCTACTGCCATACTTTTCAACATAAAAAAAATCAGAAGGGTGTTTGTCTTTTGTTGTTAGATTTTATACTTTTTCAATAATGCTGTAATAATTAATTGCTTCAACTAGCTAATTAACAATACATGAAACAACAATGAAATTTCAGTCTAGCAGCAACACTCGCATGCAACACAGGCTCTGTGTGTTAGGTTTTTGTGTGTCTGTGGTGCACTTTATATATCTGAAGGGCTGTTTTGTCTTGATTTTGAGCTTCTTACATAAGCAGCCATTCGGTCTGGTAAGTTATTTGAAAGTACAGTCGAACCCCTCAATACAATAACGTTTGGGAAATAGAGCCCCTCAATATGAGATAATGAAAAGGAATGACTGAAATTAAAAAGAGAAAGAATTAATCCAATCCATGCATACTTGCGCAGTAACGTATAACCAGGGAGACTTAATTTAACTTCCATAAGCGCAATGGGTTGTATTTTTTCAACGTATTACAGTGCCCTCTGACGTTGTATAATTTTTATGAACCAACACTAGACCACCCAGTCATATTATAACGTACAAACGGTTGTTGCAGTATATGCTTTGTTTAATTGTGGCTTGTTATCAGATTTTTTAGTGTATTTTATTTATCAAATATTATAATGAGTGAAAAAAGATCACATATTTTGTTTAACTTTTTTTTTTCACATGTTCTTTTTATATCAATTATCATTAGAAATAATGATATATTCATATAAATATTATTATTATTTATTGATAATAAATAATTTTCACACAAAATTATATTATGATCAATGATAATTCATTTAAAAATACATTAAATTAAAGTTTAGTCATATTTATAACTCCATTTTGAAGGTTTTTTATAATTACAGGGTGTCTATGACCCGGGACAACCGGAAGATCCGGGAAAAGCCCGGGATTTTTTTCATCTGGGAGAAAACCGGGAAAAACCCGGAATATTTTTAGAATTCCGGGAATTTTTCATTGTTTTAGTTTTCAGTTAAATTTTTGTAACTTTGACTAGTAAGAACCGACACACTAACAAAGGATATTACTGTATCTCGCTACTGCAGAATAATACTTCAACAATGAAACATAAACGAGAGAAAAAAAAAAACGAAAATAACTCAAATTGCAAAGGAAATGCGCCATATACAACAACGACACAAGTGCTCATGCAAGCGTCTGCTGATTGAAAATGTGTCAAAGGCTTTAGGAAGACTATGCAGTGCTTCATAACAACAAATTGCCTCCAATGAGCGTGAAGTCGCAACTATTCACATTCTATTTGTTTTAGCAGTTAACGCGCGGGCTCATGCGCATGCGCAGTAGAGTCACGTTTGAGTAGTAGATTCTCCCGCTTCTGTCAACTGGAATGTGGCTGTTGGCTGTGCAAGCAGCTAGATACTTCCGGGAAAAGGGGGCGCCAAATTCATATTCTTGAGAGGAAAAAAACTTGTTTCACAAAGCACCTATCATCCAGCGCACATTTGCCTATCAATTAGTCATATGACTTTGAAACGCTTCTCTGTTGGTATTTGAACACATTTTAAGTTGATTTCTGAATGAATCATAAGCTGACTTTTGAATGCATGCATAGTGTACGTGATGTCTCTGTCAGGAGAATCCTCGTCGCATCTAGAAATAAACTTTCCACAGACAAAAGGGGACGGGGCTATACGAGCTGAGTGGAGTAAAGCCGAATGGATGAATGGCAATCGCTGTCTGATTATGTGGCTGATTGGGTGTGGGAATGATCAGCGTTGTTATAATTACTAGCAAAATCCATAGATTCATACTATCAGAATGGAAATAAACGACTGACAGGAATAACAAGGTGAGAAAGATTATGTATTATCTTCTCGGTGTGTCCAAGAAAATGAAGTTTTGACAGAAAATGTTTGGCCAGATCGCTACACTAGTAAGGACCAGTAGTACAGTCCCCAGCTACCAGCCGCTTAAGTTCTATTATGGAAGTAACGCGGAAAACGTGTTGTACGAACACGTAACAACGCCTAACCGGAGAATAATTGCGGGAGAACTAAACCAGTGATTCTGGCAGGGTTAGTGAAGTTAATCGGCGAACAAATTTTGACAGTGGCAGCAATAGCTACAGAATTGGTGATGACAGGATTGTTTGTTAGAACGAGGACGGAGAAGAAACGAGGACATCACACAAATTATGGAAGAATAAGACGATTCCAAATTTATATAAAAATTTCGTAATACTAGTTTTCGATGTTATGCTAGAGAAGCTGGTGCATATGAATGAAACATGAAACTATTTCCTAACATAAAGCTTTTTGCTTGTAGTAGGCCAAATAGGCATTTGATATTGATACTTATTGGATTATATTATGTCGTGTTATAAAAATGACCATTTGTGCCAAAATAGTCTCGTTTATTTGGTGTGTTATAAAATTGCTGCTGTATTAGAAAGGCCTATTTTGTTTTATCCAGCAGACAGTGACAAAATAGACATAATCAGATCGAGAAACCACACCAGTCTTGGGTATTATTTGTATTAACAGCTTTTTCAGTATTAGATAACTACATTTCGATTTTCCATGTAGCAAAACGTTTGACAAACTTTGATGAGGCAAGATTCTTTCACAGAAAGGTGGTGGTGGTTGTTGGGATGTTTAAGGGGGACTAAACAGCGAAGGTCATCAGTCCCCCATCACAGAAAGGAAAACACGCCATGTAAAGCTGTAGCAAGATTAAAGAGAAAAAAATGCTAGGAGCTAAGGTTTGAAGAAATGTGTAATTTCTTGCTTATCTCTTGTCAGTACTGGTTTTATATATCCTATATTTAATTTTATGACACACAAAACAGCAAGTTATTAACTAATGGGCAATGAAGAGTTCAGATTTTCCAAAGAGTTCTTGTTCTCTCGATTACAAATAATCCCATCCGCTATTAATTGCGAGATTTTTTTTTAAGAGAGGAAGGCTGCCAAACCGGCCGACTGGAAGCAGGAGAGGCACCACAGGACATTTCAATTTCCACTCTCCTGAATATAGTTTGGAAGTGCAGTAGAAAAATGCTTTATGAAGAGGCATGGAACTGCACTTGGGCATACTTAAGACCAAATAATATGTCTTACATTTCCTCGAATACACAAGTTTTATGTTTCAGACTTTTCAGAAAGATGTGCGCTACAAGATGAACATATTTTGAAAATTCGATGTTTTTTAGTATTGACCCGGTTCGCAAATGTCGTAGATCCGGGGCTGATGCGCAGAGTCGTGATGACTGGGTGTTGTGTGATGTCCCTAGGTTAGTTAGGTCTAAGTAGTTCTAAGGTATAGGGGACTGATGACCATAGATGTTAAGTCCCATAGTGCTCAGAGCCATTTGAACCATTTGATACGCAGAGCAATCTGAGCTGTAGTGGGTAGTCTCCACGTGGCCCGTGTTTACGTTCAGTGATTTTTGCTGTTTCCCCTTCGTTTACTCTCACGTCAAATGAAACAAAACGGATATCCGTGGCCGGGAGCTATCAAGTGAATTAAAACACATTCACATAATTACTAAAGGCTGAAATGTCATTAGTTTCAGATTTTATTTTATTTCCACCTTTCTGACAGTCAAGCATTAATCGCCTTGCGGAACAATGAAGTTATTTTTGTCTGTTTGCTAAAGAAATTTGACTTTTGCTACCTTTTCCGCAGAGGCAGTCAATGTACCTGAACCGAAATCTTTAATTCCACAGTACTGGGTAGTTTCAGCTGTTCGCTGCATTTCAAGTGCACGTTTTCATTTTCTAGCACGTATGGCATTATGCCATAATACAGAACCAAACATGATATAATACAGTACTGGTGCTCCAAGAAAATTTACATCCTGAAAACCACACTTAAAAGCTTAATATCAGGTCGGGGTCTACGGTACTTCATTGGGAATCTGGACATACGAGTGTGCCTTTAAGGATGCACTTTAAATGTGCACATTTTAATATGGTCCACGAAATTCTGATGCTCTTGCAGTATCAACTTTCATTGATGATCTTTTACACGTACGTACATACGGGCTTCCTATGTAATGATATCTACCCAAGCGCGGTGTTGCCTGTTACCTGAGCTCTGGAAACTGCTGAAACGAACCTATTTGTAACAGGTTGCGGGAAAATATTACGATTGGTGGTTTGAAAAGCGTTACTTTCAAAGTAAATATCCTTTTACGTAAGTTGAACTACGTACAAGAATGGACTGTGAATTTATTAAATCACAAAGCGTTTGACTCTCATTTAAAAATCAGGTGTCTGATGACGAGCCATTTAGAAGCATTTCGAACCCTTGAACCCTGAAGATCAGACATTTATGTCATTATTAAAAATTTTACAGGCACATTTGTATGATATCTCTTAAAGTGTAACATGCGCAAAAAAAATCAACAGTATATGCGAAAGCTTAGCTTCTCTTGCAGCTTGAGACCAATATTTTATGTGAAAGCTTTGCTTTTCTTGTAACAACACTATGTATATTATTTTAAACTGTTAACTTTCCCTGTTTGGCGCGCTACCTAACACTGATGTTGCTATTGGCTGACTACATCACGTGTCCTATGCTCTGAATATCCTCTGTCATTGGCTGGCGAGATCACGTGACATGAGTTACGAACGGCTTACAAAAGCGCATCGAAATCTCGGTTTCAGTGGTTCGGAAAGTAACATGTGGTGTTTGGTGGATTTGTAATGTATGTTTTCGTAATACGAAAATACGCAGCGTACATGTTGCACATCAAAGATATTCAAAGATATCTTTTTCTCTGAGTTCCGTTTTCTAAATTGCCGGGAAATTGTACGCCCGTGTACAAAACCATAACCATTCAAAGGAGTGATAGGGGAAAATATACTGTCATCCGGGAGAAAGTGTGTTTTTAACCGGGAAATCCGGGAATTTTTTTTCCTTGTCCACGTAGACACCCTGAATTAGTTATCACTCTTTAAATTCTTATTTATTCACTATATGATATCATCAATTTAACTATAAATTAGAAAATCGAGATTTGTTTATTAATTTATTTATTAAACGTAATTTATATACTTGAAATATATATATTACTTTCAAACCAATCATTAATCCGCTCAATTTTAACAATATATAATCAAGTAATAAATAAATTATTATTAATTATTTGTGTCATTGATTTTGTTATTGACTGTTGAAAGTTAATTTTTAGGTACCAGTATTTCATTTTAAAGGCCATTAAGACATTATCAATATTACTGTTATAACTTCAAGTTGAACATATATTTTTCAAGGAAGATGCAATACATGAAAGTCACAGATCAAGTAAACAGACCTGTGTACACTTTAACAGTTAAATCATAACTCAGTCCAAGTCTACCGGCCGCTGGCTGGCTGGCCGCTTAGGTGGCGCTGCTGCTGCATGGCTGGCAGACAGCGCCGCATGTAGAGGATGCGCGGAACTGCGCGGCGGCACTTTGAAAGATCGGCGAGTCACAACACTTTTCCCCCCTTTTGCACAGGTCTTGATGGAGGTGGCCTGTAGATTGCTAACATCCATAGGCGTTTGACTGGCCGTAAAGTCTCGAGGAGGAGGCTTTCCGTACAGACGGAAGTGCCCCCGATGATAACGGGTCGAGATGACAGGAGACGTGGGGGTCGAATCTGCTGGGGACCCATGCACCAATCTGCCCGTTGCAGCAAGTCCGGTTGTTATAACAGGAGACATGGGCGATGTGTCCGTGTCCGTAGGAGAAGGAGGCGAGTAGAGTTCCTCCGACAGATGATGGTCATCTGGTTCCTTCATGGGCACGCCTCCTGGTGGCATCATTTCTTGTGCTGGCACCGATATGATGGTGAGAGGACTACGTTGTGAGTAATGAGAGATTCCAGTATCCCGAGCATCAGGTAGAGCCGAAGGTGGTGTAGCGGCATCCAGAACAGGCATTGCCGGAAAACGAGGCCAAAGCTGGGCCGAATGACGCACTGCAACACCCATGTCCGCCTGGATTTCATACAGGCGTTGGCCATGGTGTCGTAAGATGCAGCCAGGACTCCATTTTGGCCACCTGCCATGTCCCCGTACCCATACAAGGTCTTCGGCGGTGAACCGACCAAGCGAAGGCACCCGCGGCTGTGAGGTGGAAGGCCGCAGAAGATGAAGTAGCGTGCGGGGCTGTCGGCCATGTAAGAGCTCAGCCGGGCTGTGGTCGCCCATGGGGGTAAAATGGTAAGAAGCCAGAAATTGGAGAAGCGCATCATCAGCAGCAGAAGAAGTCAGGAGTTTCCTCATCCAAGCCTTAAATGTGCGAACCAGTTGTTCAGCCTCACCGTTTGACTGTGGATGGATCGGAGGGGCTGTGACATGCATGATGCTGTGACGGGCACAAAAATCCGCAAAATCGGAAGAGGCAAATTGCGGACCATTATCAGTAACAAGAGTAGAGGGAAGGCCTTCCAAAGAGAAAATGCAAGCTAGAGCATTGGTGGTTGCCGTGGTGGTAGGCGACGTGCAACGGACAATGAAAGGAAAGTTAGAGTAGGCGTCAATATCGAGAAGCCAATAAGTACCTAAAAAAGATCCCACGAAGTCAGCATAAATACACTCCCAGGGCTTCTCAGGCGAAGGCCACGGTGACAAAGATGACTTCGGGGCGGCGACACAAGGGCCGCAGGCAGCGACCATGTGAGCGATTTCAGAGTCGATGCCGGGCCAGTACACATGACAGCGCGCCAGAGATTTTATGCAAGAGACACCCCAGTGCCCTTGGTGAAGGAGGCGCAAGACCGAAGCACGCAAAGACGCAGGTACCACAACATGCGGAGAAGCATTTTCGGTGGAAAGGAGGATAACACCATCCCTAGCCTTGAGGCGGTAACGCAAAGTGTAGTAGTTCCGCAATGGATCAGAAGTCTTAGCGGATGGACGATCTGGCCAACCCTTCTGAATACAGCGTAAAACCCGGGAGAGGGTAGGGTTAGAACCTGTAGCAGCCACCAGCCGGTCCCCGGTGATGGGGAACCCGTCCACAACCCGCTGCTCGGCAACATCCAGGTGGAAAAAACAAAAGTTCGTCCCTATCGAATGCCAGATCAGGACCCATGGGAAGGCAAGACAGTGCATCAGCATTTGCATGTTGAGCCGTCGGCCGGAAATGAATCTCATAATTGAAATGAGACAAGTAAAGAGCCCAACGCTGGAGGCGGTGTGCAGCCTTGTCGGGAAGTGATGTTGATGGATGAAACAAGGAAACAAGTGGTTTGTGATCCGTAACAAGATGAAATTTGGATCCATAGAGAAAAACACCAAACTTATGAAGAGCATAAATAATGGCCAAAGCTTCTTTTTCAATTTGAGAATACTTTTGTTGGGCATCCGTATGCATTTTGGAGGCATAAGTAATGGGTTGTTCAGAACCATCAGAAAAATGGTGCACAAGGACTGCACCGACCCCGTGGGAAGAACAAGATGTTGGCCAGGTCGATAAGAAGCCAGGCACGGGGCCTGTTTCAGCATAGTCTTCAATTTCTGGAAAGCCGCATTGCATGATGCGGACCAATGAAAAGTCAAGTTTTTATGCAACAGGCGAAGCAACGGCTGAGCCACCGAAGCAGAAGACGGTAAAAACTTGTGATAGTATACTATTTTCTCCGAGAAGGCCTGCAGTTCCTTAACAGATGTAGGGCGAGGAAGAGCATTGATCGCAGCGACAGTTTGCTGAAGCGGACAAATACCATCCCGAGAGAGTTGAAACCCCAAGTACGTGACAGATGCCTGAAAAAAATTTTGATTTCTGAAGATTACACGTAAGATTAGCAGTGTGTAAGACATGAAAAAGTGTGTGAGATTTTGAAGATGTTCATCAGTGGTGGAGCCAGTGACAACAATGTTGTCCTGGTAATTTATACACCCAGGGACAGTGAGCAATAATTGTTCCAAGAATTGTTGAAAGAGAGCAGGGGCGCTGGCAACCCTGAATGGCAATCATTGGTATTGATAGAAGCCGAAAGGCATGTTAAGGACCAGAAACTGCCGGGAAGCAGCGTCGAGAGGAAGTTGATGATAAGCTTCTGATAGGTCAAGTTTAGAAAAATACTGGCCTCCAGCAAGTTTAGTGAACAATTCTTCAGGTCGAGGCATAGGGTAAGTGTCGATAAGGCATTGAGCATTTACAGTGGCTTTGAAATCGCCACAGAGACAAATATCACCATTTGGCTTAGCAACGATGACAGGAGAGGACCACTCACTGGGAGTGACAGGAAGCAAGACCCCTGAAGCAGTGAGACAATCCAGCTCCCATTTGAGCTGATCACGAAGGGCCACAGGAATCGGCCGAGCCCAAAAAAACTTAGGCCGAGCACTGGGTTTGAGCATGATATGAGCTTCAAAGTCGTTTGCATGGCCTAACCCAGGAGAAAAAAGGGTCGAAAATGTCATCGACAAGGAATCCACTTGAGCATAAGGAATAGCATCAGAGATGATATTGACAGAGTCATCTATGGAGAATCCAAAAAGATTCTCCATGTTACTATGGTCGACCACAAATATGGGGACAGTGCAAACGACAGATTTGTAAGATACCTCAGCATCAAATTGTCCCAAGAGAGAAATCTTCTGTTTATTGTAAGTCTGTAATTGCCTAGTGACAGGGGACAGGATTGGAGAACCCACCTGAAGATACATCTGAGAATTGATGATAGTGGCAGCAGAAGCAGTATCCATCTGCATGCGAACATCTCGACCAAGTATTTGGACAGTGAGGAATAACTTCCTTGAAAGGGAAGAAGTACAATTGACAGACAACACAGAATCAGAATCAGCGTCACGTTCATGAACATAATGTATGCGGTTGGATTTGCAAATGGATGACACATGACCCTTTTTTTTTGCATTTGTGACACACGGCCCAACGTTGTGAACAATCTTCTTGTGAATGTTTCGTAAAACACCTCGGACATGAAGGAAGTTGCCGTGGGTTTTGCTGCAGTTTCTTAGAGGTTTGTTTACGGTTAGGCCGAGGCTGCGCTTGGAAGCATACTGTAGCCACGTCGGCCAGCGCGGACGCGCCACATGCTTCGTCAACATCGCACAGAGGTTGTATTTCTCCGACATCGCCCCATGCCTCTATTTGCGCTCCAGCGGCGCGAGAAATTTCAAAAGACTGAGCGATGAATAGGACTTCATCTAGAGTCCGATTTGCCAACTGAAGAGCACGTTGCCTAACTTCTTTGTCGGGCGCCGATCGGATAATAGCATCCCGTACCATGGAATCGGCGTAGGATTCTTTGTGAACTTCAGTAACAAATTGACACTTCCTACTGAGGCCGTGAAGTTCAGCAGCCCAAGCGCAATAGGACTGATTCGGTTGTTTTTGTCAACGATAAAAGGCAACACGAGAGGCTACCACATGCGTTTGCTTTTGAAAATAGACAGACAGAAGTGAGCACGTTTTAGCAAAGGACAAAGATGCAGGATCTTTCAAAGGAGCCAATTGCGACAACAACCAATACATTTGAGGTGAAATCCATGAAAGGACCAGAGACTTACATGTTTGTTTGTCCGCGACATGAAATGCCAAGAAGTGCTGTTGAAGACGTTTTTTGTAATCAGACCAGTCTTCTGCCGTCTCGTCGTAAGGAGTTAAAGGAGGTAGAGACAATGACGAGAGTCGCCCCGCATTTGATGCCATGACGAAATCACGAATCGCATTTGTGAGAAGCGTTTGCTGTTCTATGAGACCTTGCAATAGTTGCTCTAAAGTAGCCATGGAAACATGTGGGTCAACGATGGAAAAGAAAAATCACTACCTCGTTGCCAATTGTTATAACTTCAAGTTGAACAAATATATTTCAAGGAAGATGCAATACATAAAAGTCACAGATCAAGTAAACAGAGTAAGACATGTGTACACTTTAACAGTCATGTCATAACTGAGTCCAAGTCTAGCGGCCGCTGGCTGGCTGGCCGCTTAGGTGGCGCTGCTGCTGCATGGCTGGCAGACAGCGCCGCACGTAGAGGACGCGCGTAACTGCGGGGCGGCACTTTGAAAGATCGGCGAGTCACAACAGGTTGAAGTAGAGACGATACAAAATTTATTCTAGCAGTGGGAAGAAAAGCATTTCTGAAGAAGAGAAATTTGTTAATACTGAGTATAGGAAGTCTTTTCTGAAAGTATTTGAATTTAGTGTAGCTATATATGGAAATGAAACATGGACAATAAACATTTTAGACAAAAATGGAACAGAAGCTTTTGAACTGTGGTGCTACAGAAGAATGCTGAAGATTAGATGACTCTATCTCATAACTGTGTGGTGGTACTGTACAGAACTGATGAGAAAAGAAATTTGTGGCACAACCTGACTAGAAGAAAGGATCGGTTGGTAGGACACTTTCTGAAACATCAAGGGATCACCAATTTAGTACTGGAGGGAAGCGTGGAGCATAAAAATCGTAAATGGAAGAAGAGATGAATACACTAAGCAGATTCGTAAGAAAGTAGGTTGCAGTAGGTACTCGGAAATGAAGAGGCTTGCGCAGGATAGAGTAGCATGGATAGCTGCACCAAACCAGTTTAAGATGAAATACCACAACAACAACATGTATCCAATAATTATTCTTAGTTTTCTTGCCAGCCTTAGAGTCCAGTTATTGCATCAGTAGCTATAAAGTGTTTGCAGACTTGAGGCTCACTCTACTCAGCATAGTATACCTCTTGCTGTAATCAGCAGAGCATCAGCTTATTCAGCATTGACATTTTGTGTACACATTCCATCAGCACAGCCATTCCTCTTCTTCTCACTATAAAAAAATTAAACAATCGAAAACAGGTTGGAATGTAACAATGTAAAGAAAAGGCGAGTTGCTACTTACCTCATAGCAGAGATTCTGCGTCACGGAAAGGCACAACAAAAAGACTGTAGGAAAGTTAGCTTTTGGCAAAAATAGACAACATAAACACACTCAGACAAATGCAACTATACACACATGACCACAGTCTCTGGCAGTTGAAACCAAACTGCAAGCAGCAGGGCATTATGGGAGAGGCAACTGGGTGGGGGTGAGGAGGAGGCTATGGTGTGGAGGGGGAGGGATGCAGGGTGAGGTGAGGATGGTAAAGTGCTGCTGTGGGCATGCAAGGACAAGGGGGAAATTGGGGCAGCTAGGTGCAGTCGGGAGGTAAGTCAGAGGGTGGGGAAGAGAGGGGAAATTAACGGAAAATGAGAGAGGTAAAAAGGCTGGGTGATTTGGCAGAATAGAGTGCTGTGTAACGCTGGAAGGGGCAGGGTAGGGGCTAGTTGGGTAAGGACAATCACTAACAGAGATTGAGGCCAGATGGATTACAAAAAGCTGGCATTGGTGGGAAGGATTCATATGGCGCAGGCTGTGAAGCAGTCATTGAAATGAAGGACATGGTGTTGGGCAACGTGCTCAGCAGCAGGATGGTCCAGTTGTTTCTTGGTCGCAGTTGGTTGTCGTCCATTCATGTGAACAGACAGCTTGTTGGTTGTCATGCCCATGTTAATCATTATCCTTACCCATGTAGCCCCTTCCCTGTCCCCTTGCAGCACTACACTGCACTTTATTCCATCAACGCACCCAGCCTTTTTACTTCTCTCCTTTTCTGCTCACTATCCCTCTCTTCTCCACACTCCATCTAACCTCTCGACTAAATTTAGCTGCCCTCCTCTCCACCTCGTCCATGCACGCTCCCAGCAGCACTTTACTGTCCCCCACATCACCCTGCATTCTTCCCCGTCCCTTTCCCAGCCTCCTCCTTACCCCCACCTTGGTGCCTCTCCCATAATGCCATGCTGCTCACAGTGTGGCACCAGCTGCCAGGGACTGTGATCGGCCGGCCGCGGTGATCTAGCAGTTCTAGGCGCGCCGTCCGGAACCACGCGACTGCTGCGGTCACCGATTCGAATCCTGCCTCGGGCATGGATGTGTGTGATGTCCTTAGGTTAGTTAGGTTTAAGTAGTTCTAGGTTCTAGGGGACTGATGACCACAGTAGTTAAGTCCCATAGTGCTCAGACCCATTTGAACCATTTTTTTGACTGTGATCATGTGTGTGCATGTGTATGTTGCGTTTGCATGAGTGTGTGCCGTGTTGGCCAAAAGCTAACTTTTCTACAGTACTCCGATTGTGCCTTTCTACAACTCAGCATTCCCACTATATGGTGAGTAGCAACTATCATTTTCATTATATTATATAAAAAATAGTATTGTTAACATGTCACAGCAGCTACTCACCAACACATTTTCCACAATAGTTTTCCATGATTCCATTCGAGGTAACAACATGGACTACATTGAACTGGGATTTAGATGCACCTAGTCAAAAGGCCAAGTCAATTCCCATTACTGCTGCATCCATGATTCATTTTGTCAAATAGTTGTTATAAACTCTTTCTGAATGTCACTGAATCCTTGCGATAGGAATGCTGAATGAAAATGAAAACGGCTTAAAATATTATCTTCTCCAATACATTGTATAAAATCTGTATAAGCGAAGGAAATTAAATGTACAATACAATGCCTATACAGTAATTTGTGGTAGTGAATTTCATCAGTTCTTAAAAATCACAGATGTCTAACAGCAAGTAAAAACTCGTCAAAAAATTGAAATTGGTTTCTGAGTACAAGGTAATTGAGCTATTTTCCAACATGCTACAACCACAAATTATATGTCAAAATACGTGTTTTTGAGAGATCTTTCCTTCGTGCTCACCCAGGAAAAACAAAAATTTATGAACATGGGAATTAAACCAAAAACTGTGAAGTTCAGTGAAAGGTGTTTGAATCTAACATGTTGGTGTGTGTGTTTTCCTTCTGTAGCCAGTGGCAGAGCAACATACTCGAGTGGTGTGAGCACAGCAACTTCTAGTGCATTGCTTGTAAACTTTTCCTCGTTCATTGTGCTGTGTGGCTGAAGCGGAGTGTTCTGCAGTATTGCCAACACGTGCCATTCGCACTTCAAACTCATCGCTTGCTGTAGCGTAAACACAGCATGTTTCGTGAAAGCACGTATATACAGTCAAATTTCCATTCACATGTGGTACTTATTTAGACCAATGAATATGAAATAAAGTTTGGCCTGCTGCGATTTCAGTGTTTCTCTGTCCCAGCAATCCATTAGATTTATTATAATCTGTCTGCTGTCAAAGTACATTGAACACCATTGGAGACTGCAATAAAGATGAACAAGCCATCACACAACTGTTCACTGAACAAGTGCTGTACATTGTGGTGCCACATATAGCAAATGGATTAGCCTTTGCTGCCTGCAGTTGGTAGAGGCATGATACATTCTGGATTCTGTCAACAGGCTCTGAGCAGAACTACTGTAAGTAAAAATTGATGCACGGTAGTGAAGGGCAAATGAGGTATAACTACACAAATTAAACCTAAGTGGAAGCTACAGTCCACTCCATTTGCTATGCACTGACCAAAAGCCATACTTTGTAACAAGCCATGAAGTAAGCTTGGTGTTTATCACTCTGTATCCTGGAAGCCAACATATTAGCGTGATATCATCTGATATACAGCTTTTGGCTGCAGGTGGAAAACAAACATCCAAGATATTGATATCCGGTAGTTTTCACAGTTTTCAGTTTATTTCACCATGTGGGCTATAAATTTTTGCTATTTTTGAGGCCAACATAACATGAAAGAAACTTCAAAACTGCATGTTTTAAGGTATAATTTGTGGCAGTAGCTTGATGGGAAATAGCTCAAATGTCTCATACAGCATTAGCAAAGGTATAGTCTCTTCAGTTACATATCCTACAGTATTGCTAGTGGTAAAACCCACTTTTTCCCAATAGGTCTATTATATGTTGTAAAATTTTGAAATTTCTTTCATATTTGTTTAGGGATTTGCAATTTGATTATGTCTTTTGTCATTGTGAGGGTTGGTAAAATTGTTACCTAGGAAGAGAAGAGCAAAATTCTCACACCAACTTTTATTTGTAGCTTCTATGCCTGTTCATAATCCAGTACTTCAGGAATTTCGAATGTTTTATAGGCTGAGGTCTGTAAATTTATTACACTGTGATCTAAACAAATTGGGTTTGGCTGGTGCAGAGGGTCAATAGGGTTAAGCACTGAGGGGAGGTATGTACACTGTTCTTCCAAAGACTATAAATTACACAAAGTGTCAGCACTCAGAGACACTAATTTAAAAAGCAGTTAGGCCCCTTCATCATGCATTGGCTTGGCACAGAACACATCATGTTGACTGTCCTGTTTTTCCATTGCTGCCACAACCAAGCAGTAGTTGTATCATAGTTGTGTGGTGAAGCTAAATGTTATGAGTTGTATTGACAACGCTGATCATGGATTATGTTAGCATATCTCTCCTCTCTGCAACAGCCTAAAATATTCCCTTAACTCCAACACAACCCACGGCGCAAACCATCTGTCTCTTGCGCCACTTTTAACTCGTTCAGTCATATCAAATGTCAATAGAAAGAAAATGGGATGAAGTCAAGTAAGAACATCGAATCAAGGCAAATATTACTTGGAAGAAATGTAAAATTGGGCAATATTTGACATTGATCTGATGAGTTTTTCACAGGGGCTATGAAATTATGGCATAGAATCGTGAAAATGTAAAATCAGAGAACACAAAATCAAAGTTCCACTGTACATATTTGATAACCAAGACATAGCCTTAAAATTTCATAGTGCTTACAATTTTGCAAGCTTCTACTACAGAATTAGCAGTTGTGGGAGCTTTATTTTTTAATTCTATTTATTTTGACTGCCATATTGAGAGGTTATGTGTTCTGTGACCTCATAAGATTAACTGCACACAGTTGGACATTATCTGTGAAGCAAATTAAGTGTAATCAGAGTAATTAAAATAAACAATACAATTGCCAGTTTATCTGTGGCCAATAGACCTGTATCCAAAATGAAATAGCTGTGACTGATAATGAAATTCAGAATAAATAATAATAATAAATCATCCATGAAGCAGACACAGAGGCGAAATACACACAGAAGCGAAATACACAAATGAAGAAACAAAATCAGTGCGTATTTTTTTAAGGGATCGTACTGGCTTAGTGAAATAACAATTTTCTGTCTACAAGACTGCACAATGGACATTTAATTTCAAATGAGCTGCACTTCCAGTGTCACTTGCTGCAACCAATTCCATTAATATTCAGATTTCATGAAAGCATTTGGTTGTGGTGTTTCAATAAGAAACACACAGCAGGCACACGCTTTTTCATAACTATGAAAGAATGTTACACCACTACTAGCAAAACAACCTACGAGAGAGAGAGAGAGAGAGAAAGAGAGAGAGAGAGAGAGAAAGAGAGAGAGAGAGAGAGAGAGAGAGAGAGAGATACTGTAGCCTTGCCTCAGACATTGAAGTATGTATGTTTCTTTTTATTTTTGGAATGTTATACTTTTTCAACAGCTCTCAGATGCATTTGAAATTAAGAGTATAGTGATTTAATGCATATTAGGAACTACAGACATTGTCAAGGTGGAATAAGTTGCATGCCTCAGTTTTACAGATAGCTGAATCATTCATATAAACACAACTGAGGAGGGCAACAACCTTTTCACTGAATGTAGGCTCTCCTAGCATAAACTGTTGGCAAAAAGCTTACGGGACACCAGTAGGTGGCAGTGTTTAAAGACTGCGACATTTTGACGAGTGTTATACTCATCAACTTCTGGCAAATGGTCAAGATGTGTAAATGCTGTAATACACTAGCTGTGTGCCCACCTCTACCTGGCTACGGGCAGACATGTCCTGCCTGGCTGATGGACATGGAGGGTACTGAGGCTGCAATGTTGTGTTTAGCAGCTGTGCTGCATTTCTGGGTGGACATTTGTACTGTGTCGTGAGAGTTGGACAGTGCTGACCACACTCTTAAGCATATTGCCACTAACGCAGGATCCCATGTCACACTTAACTGAAATCCTTTGGCTCTATTGACCAGACTCTTGTGCACCCATATTTTAGTGCATTCCTTTATGATGCAGTCCCAGTAGACGATTGCTCGGCAAGGCACCTTGGTATACTGAAAGTCAAAGCTAAGGTCTTCCTTGATTTCTCTCTCTGACCCAGTCACAGACACTGCAAGGAGCACATAAGGCATGTACAATAAGGTCAGCAGTTATTCAGCTTGGCAGTGATTGGTAAAGTTGTTGGATGTCCTGCTGAGCGTTATCATGCCAAATTCTGTCCAATTGGTGCGTTAGTCTGCCAAAATCCTGAGATGGTTGGAGAGCCTTTCCCATAATGCCCCAAATATTCTCAATTGGGGAGAGATCTGGTGACCTTGTGGCCAAGATAGGTTTTGGCAAGCACAAAGACGAGCAGTAGACACTCTCGCCATGTACAGGCAGACCATATCTTGCTGAAATGTAAGCCCAAGAAGGGCAACAAAATGGGATATAGAATATTGTTGATGTACTGCTGTGTTGTATGGATGCCGTGGATAACAGTTAAATGGCCCTGTTATGAAAAGAAATGGGATCCCGTACCTTCACTCATGGTTGTCAGGCTGTATGGTGGACAACAGTCAGGTTGGTGTCCATCCTCTGTTCAGGGCATATCCAGACACATCTTCAACCTGGAAGCTCAATGACTGGGGTAGAATTATTGTCAGTGATGAGTTCCACTTCAAATTGAGCCCTGGTGACAAGCAAAGATATGTCTGGAGACACCCCAGACAACAGTGGGATACCAGCCTGAATGTCATCTGCCATATGGCCGAACAGCCAGGAGTATTCGTCTGGGGTGGCATTTCTTTTCATAGCACAATCTCTTCAGTTGTCATCTGCGGCGCTCTTACAGGAGAGTGGTTCATAAATGATATTCTACACCCCATTTTGTTGCCCTTCATGAGGAGCCATCCTGGGCTTGCCCACCCACACAAGGTGAGAGTTTCTACAGCTTGTCTTCGTGCTTGCCAAACCCTACTATGGCAAGCGAGTCTATGGGATCTCTCCACAACTGAGAACATTTAGAGTGTTATGGGCAAGGCCCCCCAATCAGCTCAGCATTTTGACAATTTAATGCACCAATTGGATAGAATTTGGCATGATATCTCTCAGGTGAACATCCAACAGCTCTATCAATCAATGCTCTATCCATCTGAGCCACCGAGGGCACAGAGGATGGCGCGATTGCAGGGCTATCTCGCGCACGCCTCCCGCCACAAGACCCAGTTTCTCACCTTGTATGTCCACACACTACATTTGTAGTGTCCCACTCCAACACACTCATTACTCGTGGAAGAAATCTTACCAAGATAAAGAACAGACACCATATCCATATAAGTATACAGTTCTGGCAATACCGGTCATGACCTTCTTCTTCTATGCAGATGCACACATATTCCCCGAACTCTTACAGGACTTGGTAAGATGTCTTCCATGTGTAATGAGTGTGTTGGGGTGGGACACTACGAATGTAGTGTGTGGACATACAAGATGAGAATGTGGGTCTCATGGGAGGCGTGCACGAGATAATCCCTGCAGTCAAGCTATCGTCTGTGCCCTCAGTGACTCAGATGGATAGAGCATCTGCCATGTAAGCAGTTCCCAGGTTCGAGTCCCAGTCAGGGCACACATCTTCACCTGTACATGTTGAGATATATCAACGCCCATCAGCAGCTGAAGGTTTTAATATAATTCTAATTGCATTCGTACTCATAGTTGTAAGGCTCATTATCATTACCGAGCATGCAGAAATACTATGCATTTAACACTTGGTGTGTGATCACCAAAGCAACCACTGCCATATTTTGTATATTTTAAGAAAAAACATGTTAAGATCAGAAATGTCCTGCTCTATGTGACTTCGTTATACTAGGGAAAACACTGAAACAAGTGTGGAAGAATGCGTAGTGCCCCACTTATCTTACTGTTGCATATAGTTTTGTTCTCTTATAGAAACAAGTTTTTTTTTTTTTTTTTCTTTTTCAGATTTCTAGAACAAACAAAGCATAATTACCAGGATTACAATTTCTCATTTAATCAGGACAAAACACAGACAAACATCAACAACTGTGTTAAAGAAATTCAGTATTTGGGAAATGTGATAAATTGCGATACATTAGAAGTAACACAAGAACAAAATGAAGATAAACTTCGTGATATACGCAACACTGTCATTTCAGGGAAAAAGTACTCCTGTGGCAGGTATATACATTGACTTTTATTATGGTTAATAAATAAACCATAAGCTTTGGACTGTCAACATTGACAGTTTGTCACTGTCTGTTATTTTTAAACACAAAAATAATTATATTTGGTTCTATGTAGAACATAATTATGTGTGAGAATTTATTTCATCTCTCTCTCTCTCTCTCTCTCTCTCTCTCTTCTCTCTCTCCTCTCTCTCTCCCCTCCTCTCTCTCCCTCCCTCCCTCCCCCCCATCTCCAACCCCCCCTCTCAATTCCCTCCTCCATAATACAATTCCAATAAACAAACTTTTTCTTTTGTACTGTTAGTTTGAATTTTACCTTCTTTTCTCATTGTAGTTGTATTTATATAATTGTTATGTGCTTAGCCTGAACTTTGGACTAGGTAGCATTTTGCACTAGAGTGCCTAAATATTTCATTTTGTTTCCTTACACATTTAATGCAAGGTTTATCTATTCTTGTGTTATTCCTTTGAAAACCTCTCATAATAGTTTTCATACAGCGCAGCTCAGGCATTTGTTTCTTAATTTCAAAGTTAGCTCTAAATTTTATAAATCCTAATACTGTGTAGTGCTGCAGTGCAGAAAATTTGCTGTATCAGTAATTTTGATGTTCTGTTATTTCATCAAGAGCACACTCAGCACCAGCATTGGTAGTTAAGTCATTGGGATTTACAAAATCTTGTAACAGGTTAGCTCTCTGCAGTACTACATCTGGGCACAATTGCAAGTCAGAACATATCTACGGAGTCAGTAATTTCATCAGGCATAGCAGACAACACAAACTGTACTGATCTCATTCAGTGTAAAATTCTTTCTCTGCTGATTTTCAGGAAGTGTTGAAGCACGTAATGTCATAATGTTTTGGAAGTTCCTTTAAAAATGAAGCTCATTTGCAATAGTATTCCAGTAGTGAATTTACTACAGGGCCATATTTTGTTGACCCTCTAAAAATGATTGAAATTATCTAATAATTAATCAAAATATCCATGGGTGTACTGCCGGTCAACAGTGTCCAACGGGCACAATATTTCGGCGATCATACATGTCGCCATCATCAGATGAACTGACGGACTGAGATTCTATGAATGTGCCGGCACGGAGATCCGTACGCTATGGCTGCTCAGAGGGAACTGGGTTTGGTCGCAGTGGTGGCCGATTTAAATACCCTCCGCCCGCGGTGCACTCTCTCCGCTGTCCGCGCCCCACGCCACAGTCGCGCGGTGGAACAGATTGCGACGGCGTCTGAGATGACGTCAGAGTGATGGCTCTGTCTGCCGTGGTCGTCACAACTATATGTTTGCTCGATTTACTCTTGATTAACCCAATTGCTGGTTCCTAAGCCTTGCTAAGATTATAGCCACAGTCACAGTTTATGAGGTCGTCATTGGTGCGAATTTCGATGGCTTCTCTAACAACGCTGTCCCAGTATATCGACGTCTGTACCAGAATCCTCGTGCATTCATACTCTATAGCATGATTTTCCGACAAACAATGTTCAGCGACCGCCAACTTGCTCGAATACATCAGTCGAGTGTGCCTCTGGTGTTCACGGCATCGATCCTCGAAGGTATGCATCGTCTGACCAATATACGACTTGCCACATTGACACGGAATCTGGTACACGCCGGCCTTTCTCAAACCGAGGTCATCTTTGGTGCTCCCCACCAGTGCACGAGTTTTATTCGGAGGACAAAACACAGTTACGACCCAGTGTTTCTTCAAAATGCGGGCGATTTTCCCCGAGAGTGCTCCTGTATATGGAATAAACGCAGTGCCTACCTCCTCCCTCGTGATTTCATCCATCTCCACAGGTTGTGCTGTAGTGGTTGGGTTGGGCGGAGAGCACGTTGAATCTGCCACTCTGAGTACCCATTTTTTCAAAATACAGTTATCAGATGTTCCAATTCCTGGGGTAGACTCTGCATCAGAGAGTCCGCGCCCTATGTACTAGAGTCACGGACAGTGGAGGGAGTGCGCCGCGGGCGGAGGGTATTTAAATCGGCCGCCGCGACCGAACCAAGTTCCCTCTGAGCAGCCATAGCGTACGGATCTCCGTGCCGGCACATTCAAAGGAGCTCAGTCCATCAGTTCACCTGATGATGGCGACATGTATGAGCGCCGAAATATTGTGCCTGTTGGACACTGTAGACTAGCAGTACACCCATAGATACTTTGATTATCAAATACGCCAGAAGAAACTCAAGAATCATATCTAATAATTATTCATTTTTATCATGGCCCTTAACATTATTTCAAGAAAACTGCAAAACTAAGACAGTTCCTGTTTCTTTGTTCCTAGTTATTATTTTGCACTGCCGAGTTGTAATATATTTCGTTGAAACATAATCATACAAATACTAGAGTCTGTGCAGCTAAGAAGGTCTCCCAGACATGAGCAAGAAAAAAGTCAAGCACTGTCAGTGCTATCAAGTGCCCACAGTATTCTTAGATAGAAAAACAGAAGGAAGATGCTCAGGACAAGGGACAGTATACCATGTGATGCTGCAGCCAGTAACTTCTGTCTGCTCCTCACATAAGTATGCTGTGAACATTCAGGGTTATTTTCACTTTAGTGCATGGCTCTTTTAAGTATGGGTGACAGAAAGAAAAATGCGAAGTGTTCACAAACAAACTAGAGTTATTTTTCTTGTGTGTATAATATTTTCAAAATGGAAGCAGAAGACACATTCCTGCGTCCCACCACTGCCAATTGTAAGACAAGGGCAGCTGAAGTGTGTAGTGTAGGACTGGCATGAGGACTGTGCAGTACACATGAAGCAAAGTGAATGCATCTGATAGCTAATGGATGATTGTCTTTTAAATCACCAGGGAAGAAATGCGGTTGTAAGAAAGAAATTGGTGACTTTGCTAAAAACAAAATAAATTGAGTACCTGATCACAGAAAACTTGGTTTTACATATGAACTCTGCTGTTAATTTTAGGAAGTCAGCAAACAGTATTAGAAATAATGAAAAACTTGCACTTCATGCATCTGAAAATGGCATGTCAAGGAAATTACTTAGGTAAAGGAGTAAACTGCAACTGTGAAGCATACAAGAGATTAAAGACAGTGGAAAATTCTTCATTTGATACATTGAATAAAAATCTGTAAAGCAGAAACAAAGCAGATGCATGTGTTAAATGCTGTGCTTCTGGGCATTCAACACCTGGGAACACACCATTAATCATTCACACTGGAAGACTTGAGATATAAGATGAATGTGATAAAAAACGAGTGGTGGGCTTGGCAGTCAGAAAATATTAATGGGTTAAGGTTAACTTACTTTCATTCACACAGAATCAGCAGACATGGCTTTTATTCCCCATAGTAAATATATGTTTATGCATCAAAGGCTGAGTGTCTAAAGTAATCAGCTCAAAATGCTGTACAGTGTTTTCAAACAATGATATAAAAACTTCCCACAAGTTTATCTGTTGTGATGAGTAATTTTCAGCATTCACTCAGAGAAAACTATCAAAGTTCCTACAATATATCAGAGGAAATTCAATATCCTCTCTTGTTTACTATGAGTTGCTCCATAACCCACAGTGGTTACTGCCATGCTTCATCAAAGTTGAGCTATAGCAATGGGTAGTGCCAGCATTCACTCAAAGAAAACCATAAAATCCCTTAATAGATATAGGAGGAAATCTAATATCATGTGTTTATAACATGTTGTGAGGGATCCCATTGCTCCGTAATACAGAGTGGAAGCACTGCTATTCATCAGTGCTTACAAGCCTGCTGACTGTTCTTGTGGAATAGACGAGGTCAAAACACAACATGGACGCAAAGTTTTAGACTGCCAGTGTATAATTCTCATTACAATCCTATCGAGCTGATAAGGACATAGGTAAAAAAAGTATGTTGTGGAAAAAAAAACACTATGTTTCAATTGCAGACATTAAGAGTCGTGTGCTGAAAGCAATCAAAAGCATCTCTGACTCTGCTAGGGAAGCTTGATAAGTCATGCAAGCTGAAGATTTTCAATGAGAAATTAGCAAGGTAAGTCCATAGTTGCATTGCAGATTATTAGTACCTCAGGATTCATCCTTGAAACAGTGGTATGTAATTTTATATATGCAGAGCCAAGTAATGATCTTCACTTGGTATCATGTGAGTGCACATTAAATTTCACAAATTAAATCATTTTTCATCTGTTCTTATTTTGTAAACTGAGCATTTAGAATTTTCACAAGCAACTGGTTGCTAGGATTCATTTGAATATAAGAAATATAGTTGTTTGATCAACAAATAGCAGTATTTCTAAACAAATTACTTTAAGGCTGCTGTCTTGACCAACACAAAATGTATCATTTTTGTTTTGATCTATACATATATCACAGTTATTACATACCAGTCAGTGTACTTAGCTCCACATTTGTTCTTTATGTGACTGTTCTTTTCAGAAGGACACAGCTAGTTTCCTTCCCCATACATCCCCAATCCAAAATGCACTTGGTCACTATTGAGATCATCATTGATTGGACATTAACCCTAACCTTCCCTTCCTTCCTTCTCAACATTTGTGATCTTGTTGTCACTGGTCATCATCTCTTCCCATACCCAGTGACTTCACTCACAACCTTCTTCCTAATACCCAGGGCTAAGTATATCTTTAACGCACAACAATTTCTTCTGTGAAGGCATCATCTACAAAGAAGTCCACATTATCAGCAAGAGCACAAGAATTGCACTGTCCTATGCCAACCTGTTTATGGTGAAGTGTGTAGAATCATTTCTAGTGATTCATAATCCTACGCCCCTCAGTTGTTTCAGGTTTTTTAATGTCATTTCTACAACCTAAACTGAGTGTGATGGTACTCTGTCCTTGTTTTCTCAGACAACCTGAACCAAGGGTGATGATACTCTGTCCTTGTTTTCTCAGAACCTCATTAATCACAGTTAGTGTTCCTTCAGGAATGGCTCCTGTGTTCATATTAAATTCACTGTACAGGTTGTCCAGTCATTCTCAGAGAATTTCCCTACTTTCATAAAATCTCGGAGAATTCTGCATTTTTAACCTGGCATTGAAATTGAATTTTATTGGGTACAAATCACAAATTTTAAAGTGCTTATATCTCAGTGTGTTAATTAGTACCATATAAAGTGTCGACATTTAAAAACCATGGTTAAACTACTGCTTATGGCCATTATATGCCTCAGCTAATAGGAAACAAAAGTCATGAATTGTGATACGCTGACACCCCATAACCATTTAAAATCCTTTTCAAGATCTGTGTTGATACTTGAAGATGTTGTTGTTGTGGTCTTCAGTCCTGAGACTGGTTTGATGCAGCTCTCCATGCTACTCTATCCTGTGCAAGCTTCTTCATCTCCCAGTACCTACTGCAACCTACATCCTTCTGAATCTGCTTAGTGTATTCATCTCTTGGTCTCCCCCTACGATTTTTACCCTCCACGCTGCCCTCCAATACTAAATTGGTGATCCCTTGATGCCTCAGAACATGTCCTACCAACCGATCCCTTCTTCTGGTCAAGTTGTGCCACAAACTTCTCTTCTCCCCAATCCTATTCAATACTTCCTCATTAGTTATGTGGTCTACCCATCTAATCTTCAGCATTCTTCTGTAGCACCACATTTCGAAAGCTTCTATTCTCTTCTTGTCCAAACTATTTACCGTCCGTGTTTCACTTCCATACATGGCTACACTCCATACAAATACTTTCAGAAATGACTTCCTGACACTTAAATCTATACTCGATGTTAACAAATTTCTCTTCTTCAGAAACGCTTTCCTTGCCATTGCTAGTCTACATTTTATATCCTCTCTACTTCGACCATCATCAGTTATTTTGCTCCCCAAATAGCAAAACTCCTTTACTACTTTAAGTGTCTCATTTCCTAATCTAATACCCTCAACATCACCCGACTTAATTCGACTACATTCCATTACCCTCGTTTTGCTTTTGTTGATACTTGCCTTTAAAGTTTTTCACCTGATGTGTAAATAAATCACACATTTTAGGATTCTTGATTCATTGATAATATAAAAGTATAACTGAACACAAATCACCTAGTTTAAGGCTTTGAACATATTATTTAACCTTACAATCATGTTCATAATTCTCTCATAAGTTTGATATACCACTCACTTGCACAAACTCTGCCACCATTGCATGAATTTGTTTTGTTCTGAGCTTATCTTTTAGTGGCTTTCATTGATAAAATGGATGCCATCTATCAAGATTCTTATTGTCACATTTCTTGCTGTCTTCACCACAAAATAAACACTGATTTTTAAACAAATTTTTAAACATCAGATCTTCTTTTTCTTGGTACAAGTTGAAAACTCTTCAGTTGACACTGTCACTATCTCTTTCCAAGAATGATTGCATATGTTCTTTTGACATGTGTGAGAAAACTCAAAGTTTATTACAAGTAATTAAGTTTTCTGAACTCTCAAGAATTCTTCTAGTTTGGTACAATAACTGCTTATTGGCTGATACCACTTATAACATTCGAGATGTATTAGCATTTGTAAGTGAGCGAGATTTCCCCTGTTGAAAGAAACATTCACCTATTTTTACTTCCTGTGTTACACCTAAAACAAAGAAATTAATTGGTACCCAAGTAATTGCCTGGACATAAGGACATCCTTCACACACGTTAAAAAATAAATAAATAAATAATGAGAGTAATTTGAAATTTTAAAGTTACCCACACCCACTCAACACTTAATGGAGGGAGGGAGTGAGAAAATTTTTTGCATCATACTCTTTCTCGCTGTGAGTGTAACACATTTTATGACTCACTTTCTGTTATCCAATGCACAGTTTTCAAGATATTTCAAAGCTTCAGTAAAATTGACCACCCCATATACACTATGTGATCAAAAGTATCCAGACACCTGGCTGAAAATGGCTTGAAAGTTCGTGGCACCCTCCGTCAGTAACGCTGGAATTCAGTGTGGTGTTGGCCCCCCTTAGCGATAATGACAGCTTCCACTCTCACAGGCACATGTTCAATGAGGTGCTGGCAGGTTTCTTGGGGAATGGCAGCCCATTCTTCATGGAGTGCTGCACTGAGGCAAGGTATCAATGTTAGTCAGTGAGGCCTGGCATGAAGTCAACGTTCCCAAACAACCCAAAAGTTTTCTACAGGATTCAGGTCAGGACACTCTGCAGGCCAGTCCATTACAGGGATGTTATTGTTGTGTAACCATTCTGCCATAGGCCGTGCATTATGAATAGGTGCTCGATCGTGCTGAAAGATACAATCGCCATCCCCAAATTGCTCTTCAACAGTGGGAAGCAAGAAGGTGCTTAAAACATCAATGTAGGCCTGTGCTGTGATAGTGCCACGCAAAACAACAAGGGGTGCAAGCCCCCTTCATGAAAAACATGACCACACCATAACACCATCGCCTCCAAATTTTACTGTTGGCACTACACATGCTGGCAGATGAAGTTCACTGGGCGTTTGCCATACCCACATTCTGCCATCGGATCGCCACATTGTGTACCGTGATTCGTCACTCCACACATCGTTTTTCCACTGTTCAGTCGTCCAATGCTTATGCTCCTTACACCAAGTGAGGTGTTGTTTGGCATTTACTGGCATGATGTGTGGCTTATGAGCAGCCGCTCGACCATGAAACCCAAGTTTTCTTACCTCCCACCTAACTGTCATAGTACTTGCAGTGTCCTGATGCAGTTTGAAATTCCTGTCTGATGGTCTGGATAGATGTCTGCCTGTTACACTTTATGACCCTCTTCAACTGCCGGCAGCCTCTGTCAGTCAATAGATGAGGTCGGCCTGTTCCCCTTTGTGCTGTACGTGTTCCTTCACATTTCTACTTCACTATCACATCAGAAACAGTGGACCTAGGGATGTTTAGGAGTGTGGAAATCCCGGATACAGACTTATGACACAAGTGACACCCAATCACCTGACCATGTTTGAAGTCCGTGAGTTCCGCAGAGTGCCCCATTCTGCTCTCTCATGATGTCTAATGGCTACTGTGGTCGCTGATACAGAATGATGTAGTGTATTGTGTAGTGATGTCATAAAAATATAAGGAATAGGATAGATCCCTACTTACCATAAAGATGACCTGTTGAGTTGCAGACAGGCACAATGAAAAGACTGTTACATATGCAGCTATCGGCCAAAACATTACTCAGCAAAGAAAACATGCGAGAATGAGGGAGGAAATATGATGGATAGGAATAATCAATTATCAGCAGGAGGAATTTGGGTCGTGAGTTGCAGCCAAGTGTGCATTAAATGTGCTTGCTTGTGTGTATGTTTTCCTTGCTGAGGAAGGCTTTGGCCAATAGCAGCACACGGAACATTCTTTTTGTTGTGCCTGTCTGCAACTCAGTGGGCCATCTTTACAGTGAGGAGTAATCTGTCCTATTCCTTATATTGTTGTTATTCCAACCTGATGTTTCCATTGTCTGATGTCATAAAAATTTATGTATGAATTCTTTCATACCTATCATCTGGAGGATAAAAAAGAAAAAAAAACTACACAGCAAATGTTACAATGTCACTAATTTTGACATTGAACGCTACTGGACTATATCCCCCCCTCTCTCTCCTCTGCTTTCTTGGAACACACTTCCTCCACAGGCAAAGTCTTGACACTGCAGTCTCCTTTAAATAATTAACTGGAAGCTTCTTTTGACCCAGCTTCACCTTTTTTCTTTCAACTTCCCTGGTCACTTTATATCTATCAATCTCCCACAAAGAATCAAGAATCTTAATTGCCCACTCATCATATGAGATGAAATAGGCCTTGTGTTTGATAACTTGAAAGAGCTATTATACAATCAATTTGTAAATACCATAAACGAATATAGCATTCAGTGCACACTACAGTACTACCTAGGTGAACACAATTATTCTACAAAGCCACGAAACATGAAATATATTGGAATAGTGAATACAGTTATTAAATACAACTAATAAATTAATATAAATGATGCACAATAAGCATCCTTAAGACAGTCAGCTCTGCTATTATCTTACATGCTCATAGCCTTTATGTGTTTGTTAACAGGTAGGCTGACACAAGCACAATAAACAGTGAATATAGTTGTTATAAACTGATCTCAGCACTACTCAGACCATATAGCAGAATGGGTTGTCTGATAACAAGTTATACAGTCTGTCTTTAAGAATATTTTGGCGTAGCTTGAGCAATTTGCAGTAGTTTATTGAAGATTTTTAAAGTGTGAGTTACCAATTTTTGTTAGCCTTTGCCTTGGTATGTCATAATCTGCCTTCATTCTAGTGTTGTACTTATGAATTTCTTCATGGACAATACCTTTCACGTCACTGTTTTTCACCAGTAATATGCAGATATATGTGCATGGGTTTACAAAGGTCAAGTATTATAAGTAATGTTCTTGTTCTAACCCCAGAATGCCATACTTTATTACTCGAACAGTAAACACACAGATGGAAGACAGGGTACGATACAATTGGCAATGCATAATTGGCCGGCATAACAATTGTGTGCTGGCCTATATATTCATTAGTGCCAACGTGGGGTGCATCTGGCAGCCTGTGCATGCAACTGCTGTTGTATTAACATGCCAGGTGGACTCTAGTGGCCAAAACAAGCACAAACTTTACGCGTGAACTGTGAAGTGGCACGCACACACAAAATTGGTAGTTAAAGCACTTCTCTTCCTTTGCAAAGAAGTGAGCACTGTGCTCACATCCATTTCTTCTGTGGTCGATGTAAGTTGTTGAGTCATGCGATGTGCCGCCATCGGTACACAGGGTCAGAACTGGCATGAGGACAGACAGGGCAGCGCCTCCCCCCTGTGAGAGGCCATGTGGTAGTACAGGTGATGGCGGTGCAGCAGTAATTGCCACATCTTTATCCAACCCTAGGGAAGGAGGTTGTGGCAAAGGCGGCAGAACAGGCGGTGCCAGCTACGATGAAGGCAGCAGCGGCAGAGGCATCGGGTGCGACAGTACGAGAGCTAGGATCCCTCCTTGGCCCCCAGCATCTGAAGGGAGTACCCACAGCAGAGGAAACATTTGTGAGAATGTCAGCAGCAGTGTCAGAGAAGGCAAGGGCACCGTCTGCAATGGGGGAGTTGGCAGGGCAGACAGAGGGTGCGGGGGCTGTGGAGGCACACCCAGTGTGCAGCCCTTAAGGAAAGTCATAGCTGGTTGACATGTTGAGATGACCTCTCCTCAGCTGTATGGACAACACAGGGGCATCAGCCATGGATACTCTCAATTACTGCTGGCGCCCATTTTAGCCGGCGGCGAAACCCATGAGCCCAAACAGCTGTGCCAGATGGGAAGCATTGCAGTGCCAGTGCCGGCAGATGGCCTAGCATCGGCCGAGGCAGATGTAGCAAGAGTCCAGGACTGATGACCATGCAACAACTATGCCGGACTCATCACTAACTGGTGTGAACCTGTAAGAACAGAGGAACCTGTTAGAGCTACTTCCGGTGACAGATCCAAAACGTATTTTTTCACCAGTGCCTTAAATGTTCCTAAAAGTCATTCTTCCTCCCAGTTTGATTGAGGATGGAAAGAAGGAGCCGTGACATGGTGAACACCACTTTTTTAACAAAAATTTTGAAATTACTGAGATATGAGCTGGGGACCAGTGTTGGTAACTAATTTATTCAGATGACCTTCCATTACAAAAATTTTTGCCAAAGTGGAAATTGTTTCCACTACAGAAGGAGTCAGGCAGTGCACCACATATGGAAACTTAGAATAAGCATCAATTATGACAAGCCAGTAGAAGTTCAGAAAAGGTCCTGCAAAAGCTACATGCTCTTGTTCTCAAGGCTGATGTGGATCCAGCCACGGTGACAAAGAAGCACGTCGAGCCGCCTGATGTGAGGTGCAATGTTGGCAGGCTGCAACAACTTGAGCTATTTCCCCATCAATGCCTGGCCATAAAACATGTCTGTCTGCTAACACTTTTGTAAGTGACACATTCCAGTGGTCCATCTGTAACAAATGTATAACATCACACCGAAGAGCAGACAGGACTACAATCTGAGGAGTGGTGTTCTCTGTAGCTAACAAGAGCTCCCAGCCCAAACAGAAAGACAATTTTGTAATGCAAAACAATTTCCTAAAGGATCCACTGGACTCGCATTCGGGAGGACGATGGTTCAATCCCATGTCTGGCCATCCTGATTTAGGTTTTCCATGATTTCCCTAAATCACTCCAGGCAAATGCCGAGATGGTTCCTCTGAAAGGGCACGGCTGACTTCCTTCCCAATCCTTCCCCAATCCAATGAGACCGATGACCACACTGTCTGGTCTCCTTCCCCAAACCAACCAACCAACCTAAAGGATCAGAAGCACGGCCCAGAGGTTTGTCTGACCAGCTGTGTTGCACAAAAGGAACGGTTTTACATAAAAAAGGATCCGTGGCTGCTACTGCAGTTGCAATTTTAGTGCTATTAATAGAAAAACCATCAACAACATTTTGAGCTTTCACATATAAATGAAAACAAAGTACTTCCTCATTATCAAACCCTGTATCCAGACCAATCACCAAACATGATAAGGTGTCAGCATTTGCATGTTGTGCTGTAGGTTGCAAATGTATCACATAATTGTATCGTGACAGGAAAAGAGCCCACCACTGTAAGTGAAGTGAACGACATGTGGCTTTGTCCGACAAAGATGCCAAAGGGTTAAAAAGTGACAAAAGTGTTTTTTTTTTTTTTTTTTTTTTTTTTTAAGAGTATACAGGATCACCAAAGCCTCTTTCCCTATCTGAGAATGACGCTGTTGTGCTGAATTATTTAAGGTTGGTTGGTTGGTTTGGGGAAGGAGACCAGACAGCGTGGTCATCGGTCTCATCGGATTAGGGAAGGATGGGGAAGGAAGTCGGCTGTGCCCTTTCAGAGGAACCATCCCGGCATTGGCCTGGAGTGATTTAGGGAAATCACGGAAAACCTAAATCAGGATGGCCGGACGCGGGATTGAACCGTCGTCCTCCCGAATGCGAGTCCAGTGTCTAACCACTGAGCCACCTCGCTCGGTGAATTATTTAAGGATTTAGAGGCATATGCAGTAGGGTGTTCAGAGCCATCCACATAAGAGCGAGAACATTGCCAAGACCAAATTGAGATGCATCTGTTGCTAACACAAGGTGCTGACCTGGCTGAAAAGTGACCAAACAAGGGGTCGATTGCAGCTTAGAGTTCAAAAACTTGAATGCCCAGTTACAAGCCAAGGACCAATGTAAAGGAACATCTTTATGTTATAATGCATGGAGTGATTGTGCCGCAGTAGCAGTGTCTGGTATGAATTTGTTGCAGCATGAAATTTTGCCTAAAAATGACTGTAATTCCTTGACGGATGTGGGGTGTGGTGACTCGGCAATAGCATCAGTGTGCTGGCACAGTGGTTTAATGCCAGCTCACAACTCTTCAAAACCCAAATAAATAATGGATGGTTGAAAGAACAATGTTGTTTCCAAATTCCACTTTAACCCTGCAGACTGTAAAACAGAAAAATAGAACATGAAGGTTCTGCAGATGTCCCTCTGCAGAGGCACCAGGCACTATTATGTCATCTAAATAATTGGCAGCCTACAACTGATGCAATAAATTTCTCTAAAAAGTGCTGGAAAATAGCTGGTGCACTTGGCACACCAAAAGGCAAATACTCATATTGATAAAGCCCAAATGGAGTATTGATAAATAGAATGTGTTTAGCAACTGTAAGAGTGCGTCTGCCAAGTCAATCTTTGAAAAATAGTGGCTCGTTGATAATTTTGCCAATAGCTTGTCAGGGTGTGCCAAAGGATAGGTATCAATAATTGGCTGTGCATTAATAGATTTTTTAAAGTCACCACAGAAGTGTAATTTACCAGTAATTTATTTGACTGTCACCAGTGGTGCTGACCATTCACGTCAAATAACATCAAGGGATTGAAGACGATCTAGTTCTGCTTTTACTTGACCACATAAAGTTACCAGTACCGCTCGGGCCCAGAAAAAACGAGGCCGAGCAGATTGTGTCACCATAATATGAGCCTGAAATTCTGTTGCACAACCCAGTTCTGGAGAAAACAGAGAGGAAAATTTGGAACAGAGATATAGAACTTTATCAAAAACCAAATGCACTGCATCATTGATGGGGAATCCAAACGGTTGCATCCAAACTAAACAGATTTTCAGTGTAAGCATCGACCACAACTAGGAATTTTAATGAATAAACCACAGCCCTGTAAGTCACAGGTGCAGAAAACTGTCCAAGAATGGGAATCTTTTGTTTATAATAACTCACCAGCCTCCATGACACTAGAGTAAGAGGGGAAAACCCAAGTCCACATCAGTCTGAATATTCACCAACATTGCTGCTGCACCCATATCCAACTGCATTCTCAATGACTTGTTAAACACACGCACTTCAAAGTATAACTTGCTCTGAGACACCATCACTGCTGAAACACTGTTCACATCCATGTTCATTTCATCTTCACTCAGGTTTGGAAAGGAGCAGTGTGTCCTTTCTTATGGCACCTATTACACATTGCCCAGTATTTGGGACACGTGGTCCGTTCATGTTGAATGAAGCAGTGTGTGCATGAAGGCAGTGAAGCACAATGCTGTCACTGCTGTGGTGTGGAGTGTTATGCTGGTTACCTATACGATGCTGAGATGTCTGGTGGACTGCTGCAATAGTATCTATGTTCCCTCGTGAACAGACTGAAGGGTGAGAGGGGTGAGGGAAACTGATTTCTAAAACTTTGGAGCAGGCTTGTATCTGACTACCTGCAGTGAAATTTCAAGTGAATGAGCTATGTTCAGTACTTCCATAAGAGTAGGCTTTTCACACTGTAGAGTTTGCTGTCGAAATTCCTTATCAGGATCAAAACATGTGATTGTGTCATGAACTTTCTGATCTGTATAGGATTCCTTATGAATATTTGTCACAAAATTAGGATGGCCAAGTCTATGTAGTTCTGCAGCCCATGCCCTGTATGACTGTTTTGGCTACTTTTGGCAGTAGTAAAACTCCACACGAGTAACAATAAAGTGAGTACATTTACAGTTGTAGGTAGAAAGTAACTCACATACCTGATCGAAATAAAGACATGTAGGTTCGTGTAAGAGGCGAGCTGTCACAACTGACACCTGCAAGGTGAAATAGACATCAAAAAAGAATCTTGCCCAGGTATACATCTGTTACTCCAAATGGCTGGAAATGTTGCTGCAGGCATTTTTCATAAGCATCCCAGTCATCAGTGGCGGATATGTTGTTGACAGGGCTTTGGGCTATGCCATTGTAGTTGTCAAACTAGAAATCGCAACTGTCAGTGCCTGTTGTTGCTGGAGAAGAGGTTTAACCAGTGCCTCCATCACAATTAAAGTCAAAGGACTAATGATTGAAGTGGAACATGTGGAATCGAATACCATACTAATCCCCAAAAAGTGTTCTAACCCCATAACACTGTTATTTATTGCTCGAACAGTACTCACACATGGAAGACAGGGTACACAACAACTGGCAACACACAAGAGCCTGGCAGAGCCTTGCACACTGGTTTATATATTCATTTGTTCCAACAGGGGACATAGCCAGCAGGTTGTGCATGCAACTGCAGTCATATTAGCAGGCCAGGTGGCCTTTATTGGCTGAATCAAACACAAACCAACCGACGGATTCCAGACCAACAACCTCCTTTCTAGTCACCATCACCAACTATATCCTCACTCACAATTACTTCTCCTTTGAAGGCATTACCTAAAAACAAATTTGGGGTATGGCTATGGGCACCTGTATGGCACCATCCTATGCCAACCTATTCATGGGCCATCGAGAGGAATCCTTCTTAAAAACCCAGAATCCTAAAGCCCTCACCAGGTTCGGATTCATTGATGACATCTTTGTGATCTGGATCGAGGGTGAGGACATCCTATCCACATTCCTCCAGAACCTCAACAACTTCTCCTCCATTTAATTCACCTGCTCAACCCAAGTTGCCACCTTCCTAGATGTTGACCTCCATGTGAAAGGTGGCTACATCAGTATCTCTGTCCATATCAAACCTAATAACCACTAGCAATACCTCCAGTTCTATAGCTGCCACTCGTTCCATACCAAGAAGTCCCTTCCACACAGCCTAGTAACCCGTGGTTGTCTCATCTGCAGTCTCGAAATATACTGAGGGTCTCACTGAAGCCTTCACAGACTGTGATTATCCTCCCAACCATGTACAAAAACAGATCTCCTGTGTTATCCTCCCAACCATGTACAAAAACAGATCTCCCGTTCCTTATCTTCCCAGTCTCCCACCACCTCCCAAAGTCCACCGTCCAGCTGCAGAGCAGCATTCTGCTGGTAACTCAGTACCACCCAGGACATTCTCCACTAGGGTTTCTACTACCTCTTGTTGTTCCATGAAATGAGAAATGTCGTGCCCACTGTCCTTCCCACCCTTACCACAGTGGTATTCCATCATCCATCAAACCAACACAATATACTCATTCATCCTTACACATCCCCTGCTCCCAACCCCATACCTCATGGCTCATACCCCTGTAATAGACATAGATGCAAGACCTCTCCCATACATGCTCCCACCACCATCTACTCCAGTCCGATCGCTAACATCGCCCCCAGGGGCTCAGCGTTCATTTGCTGAGTACGGGCTTGGCGACCCCAGGGTCCTGAGCTAGGGACTGGTCAGCGCCACCAGTCTCCTGTCACCGTAACCCCCGGACATGCTTCAGCGACCACTGTGTGGTGCAGCGGTGGAATGTTGTGTGCTGCGGGGAATGGTAATCTTGGCTTGACCGCCTGGATTGCGAGGAAGGTAAACCTCTATAAAAACCCCTCAATCTTACGGTGTGCTGCGCGCCTATAAGATGCATGGCTGTTGGGGTGGAACAGTCGCAAGCGGGCAACCTCTGGGGCACCTGCCGCACCCCAGTTGTATAAGGCTTACCTAGGCACGCGGGGCTCTGTCCAGGTGTCCCCCTGACTCCGGCACTTCTTTGACAAGTCGAGTCTTAAGTAACAGAATGCATTCTGGTAACCCGAATGTGTTTCTCATTGTGAAACGGAAGGAGGGTAGTTTCGAGAAGGTTTCGCCCTTCTATATACAAAAGGGTTTGGAGGGAATCTGTGGCTCCTTGAAATCGGTGAAGCACTTACGTAATGGGACCTTGCTAGTGGAAACTTCCACTTACCAGCAAGCAACTAACCTTCAGTCTGCTAAATGCCTTGGAGAGTATGCCATAGACACTGAACTGCACAGCACCTTGAACTACAGCAAAGGTGTTGTGACGTGCCGGGATCTAGTTGACATTCCCAAGGAAGAACTGCAACATGAGTGGGCTCCAGAAGGTATCGTTGATGTTCAACATATCATGAGGAGGGTTGATGGCAATCTTGTCAAATCCGACTCCTTTATTCTAACCTTCAGTAGCACGAAACTTCCTGAACATGTTAAAGCTGGCTTCCTTCGCCTTAGTGTGAGGCCTTATTTCCCGACCCCAATGCGCTGTTTCAAATGCCAACGTTTTGGGCATACCACCTTAGGATGCAAAGGCGAAGCCACTTGTGGCAACTGTGGTAAAGCTGCTCATGAAGGAGTTGGTTGCTCCTCTCCAGCTAAATGTATCAATTGTTCTGGGAGCCACCCTGTTTGGAGTAGGGACTGCCGAATATTTTTAGAGAAACGCAAAGTCCAGGAAATAAAAACAACCAAGCGTATCCCCTATGGTGAGGCCAAGAAGATCTATAAGTCGATGCAACCTCCCACATTTGCTACATCTTTCGTATCCCTGGTTCAGAAGCCTACTCCAAAAGTCGATGCCTCAACGCAGACAGAGGTGGTGAGTGTTGGCACTAACACATGCAGCTGTCAGTGCACTTGCGACGCAGCCAGTGTTTCAGAGCCAGTAGCCCCTATTCGAACGGCAGACAAAGGTACAGTGGCGAACTTGGGCCAGCCCCTGGCGCCTCCAACAGCTGAGGATGTTCCGAAGCCCAGTACAGCCATTACCACTCCCACATCAGCTCCCCCAAAGCCACCGAGCGAGGTGGCGCAGTGGTTAGACACTGGACTCGCATTCGGGAGGATGACGATCCAGTCTCGCGTCCGGCCATCCTGATTTAGGTTTTCCGTGATTTCCCTAAATCACTCCAGGCAAATGCCGGGATGGTTCCTCTGAAAGGGCACGGCCGCCTTCCTTCCCCATACTTCCCTAATCCGATGAGACCAATGACCACGCTGTCTGGTCTCCTTCCCCAAACAACCAACAAATCCCCCAAAGCCCACCAAACTGCAGAAAGCTCCCGTACAGCAGCAACAGCGGGTCAAATCCCGTGGTAAACCGTCTGACCATGCAGATGTTGTTTTCTGTGAGGCTTCATCTGACTCTTCCCCAGAGTTGATGGAATCTGATGTATGTGTGGGGAAATCATCTCGCCCCACGCCTGCCTCTCCACCTGCTGCAGTCTCCCTGCCCCGTGGGAGAGACAGGATGAAGGTGCTACCCCCATATAGGTGGCTCCCATACTTCAGTGGAACTTGCAAGGGTTCAGGACGCATGTGGAGGAACTTCGTCTACTATCTCAGGGTAGACCACTGTGTCTCTGTGTCCAGGAGACTTATTTCCATCCATCATACTCCCCTAAGATACAAGGCTATACACTCCCAAAAAGGACGACCTGCGTGGAGAGAGAGCTAGAGGAGGCGTAAGTATGTTTGTCAGGACAGACTACCCCTCCTCGCCTCTCTCACTTATGACAACTTTACAGGCCGTCGCTGTGTCCGTGCACGTGCATCATCCATTGACTGTATGCTCGCTTTACTTGCCCCCACATGATGCGCTTGATGCAGCGGCCCTCACCAACCTTCTTATACAGCTCCCCCAGCCATTCATTATTTGTGGTGATTTTAATGCCCACAATGTGCTTTGGGGCTCTGCAATTACCTGCCCCAGGGGTAGAGCAATTGAGAGGCTTCTCCTGTCATCCTGTGCCTACTTGCTCAATGGAGGACAGAGTACTCATTTCTGCACAGCGACTGGGTCGTTCTCTGCCATTGATCTCTCGCTTTGCTCTCCAGCTCTTGCCCCCAGTGCTCACTGGGAAGTGGTCGCTGACTTGCACGGCAGTGATCATTTCCCAATCTGGATTCACCTGCCAGATGGCCTGGGCCCCGAAAGGAGACCACCACGATGGGTGCTCAGTGGAGCTGACTGGACACTTTATAGCCAGTTGGCCCAATTCAAACACTGTGCGAATGTTGAGGTGTGGGTGGATGATATTACCAAAACGGTCCACCACGCTGCTGCAGCATCCATTCCACAGGCCACAGGAAGAGGCCACCTGTGCCTTGGTGGAGTGCCGAATACCGCTCTGCAATCAGGACCAGGCGTGCAGCTCTGCGTCGGTTCAAGTGTTGGCCGACTGCTGAGAATCTTGCAGCCTTTCGGGTGGCGAGGGCAAGATGTCGCTGCATTATTCGTGAGAGCCAGAAGAGGTCATCGCAACAGTTCCTGAACACCATTAATCATTCCACCAACAGTTCCATTGCGTGGGAGACCATCAGGAGAATTTCTGGCAGAGGAGGGAGGTGCCCCATGGCTGCTGTAATGAATAACGGCACTCTCCACACGGATCCGTGAGACATTGCCCAGACTATGGCAGCGTATTTTGCCACAGTTACTGCAACAACCAGTCAGGATCCAGGTTTCCAGCGCTATAGCGCCATAGAGCCGTTGCTGAGAGGTGTAGTCTGGACTTCCAGTCCACTTCTCATGAAATTTACAACTGCCCATTTTCTATGTGGGAGCTGGATTCTGCGTTGTCTGAAGCTCATGACACATCCCCTGGTCACGACAGGATCCATTACAGTATGCTATGGCACCTCACAATGCACAACAGAGAAATCCTCCTTGCACTTTTTAATGCCATTTGGGTGTCGGGTCACTTTCCTGACGCGTGGCGTGAGGCAGTTTTAATCCCTTTTTTAAAACCTGGGAAAGACCGCACGAGCCCAAGTAGCTACCATAGTGTTGCCCTCACTAGTTACATAGGGAAGACCTTGGAGCGGATGGTCAACCGCCGCCTTGTCTGGATGTTAGAATCCCGGCAACTCCTTAGTCGCTTTCAGTGTGGGTTCAGGAGGTTTTGTTCCACCTTCAATAACCTTGCCCTCCTGGAGGCGGCAATACAACAAGCTTTTCTACGCAGTCATCACCTTCTAGGTGTATTTTTCGACATTGAGAAGGCCTACGATACCACTTGGAGGCGTCCCATCCTGGAGCAGCTTCACAAATGGGGTTTTCGTGGTTGTCTTCCTCTTTTTATTCAGTCTTTCATCTCGCCATGATATTTTAGATACCGAATTGGTGATGTCTTGTCTGATCGCTTTGCGCAGGAGAACGGTGTCCCTCAAGGTAGCGTTTTAAGTGTGACTCTCTTTGCCATCGCTATTAATAGCATTACGTCCATAGTGAAAAGTCCTGTCCAGTGTTCTTTGTTTGTGGATGATTTCTCTTTGTTTTGCTCTTCTTCAAGCCTTGCAACGACAACTCGTCAGTTGCAACTTACAATTAGGCGTTTGGGTGACTGGGCGCAGAAGAGTGATTTTAAGTTTTCCACCGAGAAGTCTGTATGTGTTCTTTTTAACCGTTCTTGTTCGATTTTAACCTTTCCTGAGTTAAGGATGAGGGACACTATTCTTACTTTTAAAGACGCGGTGAGATTTCTGGGGCTCATTTTTGACTCGAAGCTCACGTGGTATCTTAAAGACCTGAAACAGCGGTCACTTAAGGCTTTAAGTATTTTAAAATGTCTTAGCCACAGTACATGGGGAGCTGACAGGACTTGTGTGCCCCAGTTTTACAGGGCGTTTGTCCGATCTCGGCTTGATTATGGGTGCACGGTGTATGGGTCTGCGAGGCCTTCTTACTTAAAGTTGTTGGATGTTGTGCACCATGAAGGGCTTCGGTTGACCACTGGGGCATTCCAAACTAGCCGCATACCAAGCCTCTGTGCAGAGGCTGGAGAACCGCCACTTCATATGCGGCGACGGGTACTTACAGTGCGCCAGGCATATAAAACTTTGTCCACACCATACACCATGCCGTTGCTCAGCCTGCTCTGGCATGATTGTTTCATAACCGGCAACGTGCGACGCAGCCCTATGGGATTCGCGCACAGGATTGCCTCGGTGCGATGTCTATGGCTGGTCTTCGTGTTTTACGTCACGGTTGGAGCAGATCTCCACCTTGGCTCCTCCGGAGACCCAAACTTATTTTAGATTTGACTAATTTTAAGAAAGATGGCACACCAGATTTTACATTCCAATCTCTGTTTTTTAACATTTTAGATGTGCATCACGGTTTCACTGTCGTTTACACTGATGGCTCCAAACAGGAGACTTTCCTTGGCTGTTCTGTGGTGTTCCCTGATCATGTTACCTGGATTCGCCTCCCTGCTGAATATACCGTTTTCGCAGCGGAGCTACACGCGATCCTGAAGGCACTGGAGCTCTTAGTGCCTTACAATCACTGCAGAACCTATACCCGACTGAGGAGATGGCTCACCATGACCAACTGTACTTGCTCCAACGGCGGGGTAAAGAGGTATCCTTCTGCTGGGTGCCTGGTCATGTCGGCATATGGGGCAATGAACAGGCTGATTGGGCTGCCAAGGAGGCCTGCAGAGAGCGGGATGTGGTCCAGTGTCCTATCCCCTTGCAGTCAGTCATCGCTGCACTCCACAGGAAGTGCATGGAGTTGTGGGAGGACGAATGGCTGGCGGTGACGGCCAATAAAATGCGGTCGGTAAAGTCAACCACTCGGCTGTGGCGTTCCTCTTGCCGGTTGCTCAGGCGGGAAGAAGTGGCCCTCACACGTCTTCGGATGGGGCACTGTCCTCTCACACATAGCTATTTATTACGGCGGGAGGATCCTCCGTTTTGTGATGCTTGTGGTGTGCACATCTCTGTCCGGCACATTTTAACAGACTCCATTTTATACCGTGATGCAAGGGCAGAAGCACAAGTTGATGGGGATCTGCCTTGTGTTTTAGCTAACGATGAGACGTGTGTGTCTAGGGTTGTTAAGTTTTGTGATGTGTCTGGACTCTGACCTAAACTTTTAGGCTGGAGGTTTTAGTGTATTGCAGAGTGGCTGACTCCTCCCTTTTTTCCTTGCAGTCAGCCAGCCACTTCCATCTGCTACATTGTTTTAGCTCCCTCTACCATTTTCTTCCTGTGTTGTCCATGTTTTACTGCTGACACCCTGCTTCATCCCACGCTTCGGTGTGGGTGAGCACATATTTTTCAGTGATTGTTCCCCGTGTTTTATGTTCCGTTTTATGTAAATGCTCTGAGTTTTTTTTCTTGACACCCATCTCACTATGTTACTGAACGGGCGCTGAAGACCTTGCTGTCGTGCGCCCAAAAAACCCCTCTACTACTACTACTACTACGCTAACATCATCTATCCTATCAAAGGCAGAGCTATCTGTGAAACCAGTCATGATCTACAAAGTAAGCTGCAACCACTGTGCCGCATTCTACGTGGGCATGACAACCAACAAGCTGTCTGTCCACATGAATGGCCACCAATAAACTGTGGCCAAGAAGCAAGTGGACCACCCTGTTGCTGAACACACTGCCAAACATGACATCCTTCATTTCAATGACCAATTCATAGCCTGTGCCATATGGATCCTTCCCACTAACACCAGCTTCGCATTTGGGAGGACGACGGTTCAATCCTGCATCTGGCCATCCTGATTTAGGTTTTCCATGATTCCCCTAAATCGCTCCAGGCAAATGCCAGGATGGTTCCTTTGAAAGGGCACAGCCAACTTCCTTCCCCATCCTTCCCTAATCCGATGAGACCGATGACCTTGCTGTCTGATCTCCTTCCTCGAGCAACACAACACAACAACACCAGCTTTTCTGAATTGCACAAATGGGAACTTCCACTGCAATACATCCTATTTTCCTCTAATCCTCCTGACCTCAACCTTCAGTAGTCACTGTCCACACCCATTTAGCCCCTTCCCTGTTCCCATTCCAGCACTACTCAGCTGTCATTCCACCATCATACCTCGTCTTTTTACTTCTCTCCTTTTCTACTACTTCCCCCCCTTCCCACCTCTCCCCTGCTCTCCGTCTAACCTGCAGCACTTCACTGTCTGCCACCCCCACCATACTATCCCTCTGCCTCTCAGGCCCAGCATTCTCCTTACCCTACCCAGTTGCCACTCCCGTCATGCACTGGTGCTGCTGCTGGCAGTGTGGTTTCAGTTGCCTCATACTGCAGTCATGTGTGAGAGTTGCATATTTGTGTGTGTGTGTTCGTCTACTGTTGACAAAGGCCTTAATGGGCAAAGGCTTTATTTGTAACAGTCTTTTTGTTGTGCCTATTTGCAACTCAGCATCTCTGTTATATGGTGAGTAGCAACTTTCCTTTTCATGAACTCCAGAAAAATTTGTTCAAAGAGTAGTTTAATGAATTCAGACAATTTTCTTTATATTCTGTCTCTGTTATGGAACACTGGGAACACATTGTAAAAAATGTAAAAACCTTCAACCAACAATATATATCAAATATTGCTTCGATTTATCCCTAGACAACATTCTTCTGCTTGCTTCCTGGCCTCTAATATATCTTTCTCATTTTTCATGCATATACACTTTCCCACAATTCTATATTACTTTTTTCAAACACTTCTCAATGGACTGTCCATGACATGGCCACTTGGAAATTGCATTGGCTCTTGAACAAACTTTATTATTTTTGATATTTTGAGTTTATAAGGAAGTGGGGGTTTATATATTTTTTCTGACCAGTCTATCAGTTCCAAAAGCAAAGTTGCATTTGGATTTATTGTAAGTGTTTTCCTAGGCCAAATATATACGGGCATAAATGTGTCTGAAGCACCAGTTCACTAAATGTGAATCTCGATGACCATTGGATTATTGTAAAATAATATTTGTTGGTGTCTTCTTCTGCGATTTTAGAAGCGTCAACTGATAAAGAATGTGGCTGGGTCCGTCCACCAAAAAGAATTTCAATTTGGTTGTAAACCAGTAGGAAAAGTAAACACCAACATTGTATTCCAGCAGTTGTAAGGTCTTCATGTTGTTCCTTTGAAGGCAATGTTTTGAAACCTACAAGTGACAGATCCTATTTTCAGTTGTTAACCACCAAGAGTGGCTTATTGGACCAATTTCCGGTAATGCCAGATCAGTTGGAAGTGCACCTGTCCGTATAGCCCGAGTTATCCTGTGACCATAAGAGAGATCTTCGACAAGAGTGTCACTCAGTGGAACCCAAAGCTCTGAAAAGAATATTCTGGCAAATGAGGGATTGAAAGTTTTCCCATCCAATTGTTTGATCAAGTGGGGCAGAAGTAGCTCTTCAGTATGAAGATTACAAACCAATCAGATGAGTTTACGATTCTGCTTTGTCTCAACCATTAAAATTCGTTGAGTCACCACCAATAGGCTGCAAACTTTTATCAGTGCTGTGTTTCTGTAATAACATCAACAGATTTCCTTTTCATTAAGTCTTTCTCTGGAGTAAAATGGCAACGATACCTTCCACGTGGCCCACTGCAAACAATGTAATCTACTTCTTTCACGAAACTTGGAAACTGATGAAATGAGTTAGCTGCCTATTATAGAACTGTAGTGGAATCTTGGCATCCATCAAAAAAGATACATTCAGTCTTGCCTATCCTGTATTGAGCATGAGTGATGTCATGACTTTTTCTTGGACCCGTTTCATTTTATTATGATCAACCACAAGTCTCCTGTCGCCTTCATTAATTAATCCAGCATCCAAACATACAGCTGCTGTAATGACAGCTGTAGCACATAGACTGACACTATTTCTAATACTTTGCAATACATGGTGGAAGTTTAATGTATTATACTGATTTGTACTTGAAGTAGACGGGGCATTGGAATCATTATGTGGTATCTGCAAAGGAAGTTTGGAACCTTCGTCTTTAACATCAGTTATATCTCCATCTACTTCAGAGAAAAGAATTTCATTTGGTTTTAATGTTAACTTTTTCTTCCTTTTCTGCATATTTTCAGCAATTCTTCTTAATTCATCTGCTTACCTCTTCTTTTTAATTTATTTTCAGTGCTCGGGTAGATCTGGTAACCCAATTTAATGCTGTCAACAGACCCAACCATCTTTCTTAGGCCTTGAATAAACACTAGTTCTTTGACAGGGATCATAATATCCTTAGAACAAGAGCAGGAGATGCGCAGTTCTTGTTTGCAGTCAGCACCACCTGGATATGGACCCTCAAATTCTGAACATAGCTTAATTTCACACTTGCAAATGACGATGCTAAAGAGCTTGTCTAACACTGTTATGAAAGTCTCATTCACTTCCAGTTTTCCTGTGCCAAGTGATACATTTTTGGCCTTTTCCTATATTTTTGCCCTTTCCCAATTTTCTTCTATCATCTTCAGGACTGTGACTCTTGAATTTAAAATTGGCACCACAAAACAACCAGAAGTATGGACAGAAATAATGAGAAGAATATACTTCTTGAAAGAAGACAGTTTGCTGTGAATTTTATGTTTAACATCAAAATACCACGAAATTGAAGTAGCTGTTTACCAAGCAAAACTATGTAATTGCCATTTGTTGGAAATATAATTGGGAATTGCTAACCAAAACACAACTTTATAAACCCCTCAATTTTTGAAAAACCTCAAAATATTTGACACACCCTACTCTAGAAAACTTTTTCACACCTGACTTATATTTTCTTCCCAGTTAAATTTTGGAATCAATATTCATTCCAAACAGTTTAACATATCTGTTTTGTATGACTTTGGGCACTCTAAAAAAAGCTTTCTAGTTTTCTCTGTATTCCTGTGTGATTTATCTGATGAGAACTAGTTGAGGCCAGATTTGAATGATTTGTGTGTTCTGTTATCCAAAGCTGGGATGTTCTGATATGAGGCAAGTAGCATAGCATATGTGTGATTCACATAACGAGGTAGGTCATTGATAGTGATGTTGAAGGAGGAGGATCCAAGAACTGAAATCCTGAGAAACACTGGTACTAAGTACTGCTGCAGAGGATTTTTTATTTTTAACTGTGACAAACTACCTTATATTGTGAAGATAAAGATCTATTACTGCTCATGCTAGCTTTCTTACACCATAAAATTCTAGTTTTGCTACCAGGATGACATAGGGAATTCAGTCAAATGCTTTTTTTGGATCACATAAGACAAGTGACACAATATTCTGGTTTTAAAAGGCTGTAAATGTTTGGTCAATAATTTACAAAACAGCAGCAGTGTATTCATGTCCTGCTGGAAACCAAACTGATTATTCCTCAGATGTGTCTCAAAATAGCTTCTTAATTTGGTGTTCATAAGTGACTCAGATATCTTAGAAAATATTGATAATGTTGAAATTGGACAATAACTTTGTGGGAGATGTTCATCACACTTTTCAAACACTGGAATAAGTTGGGAAATATTGAGGGTGTCAGGAGAGACTCCATACTGTAAACCTTAGTTAAAAAAGTACGTGTGATACTACACCAATGAAAAGCCTCATCTACTGGTGGATGGTGTTAAGCAAATCCCTTGCAGACATGTCTGTTGCTTCTATTTTACTTTCTTTAAATTGCCTAATAAAGTAGTCATTATTTAAGTAGTCATTCAATGTATATTGACTGTGCAGGGTCTTCTGTGTGGGGCTGTAATTTGCCATGCTACCTCACATTTGTTGGGCATACCTTCTATATATTTTTCCTAGGCAACCTTTTTCTCATGTAGAAGCTTAAAAGTGTAATTTTTTTTTTTTACTTTTTTGGCATGCTTCATAAAAGGTGTCCTTTAGTGTATAGCAAGCACATGTTTTGCCTTGTCTTGACCAGCCCCAAACATTAATCTTTACTCTGTAGTGAATTTTGTTTCCTGTTGTGCTGCTTCAATCCAAACAGGTTTCATCATCACTTATAATAACACCCATCTTGAATACATTTGCAGCTCTATTGCATGGTCATGATTTATACTTCTCATCCATTTTATTGCAGTTTTATTTTTACATCTTCAGACTTGAGATGCAGCAAAAATTAGTTTTACAAATTTGTGCTCTGGTTTGTGCTCCATGATTTGCTGGTCCCTCGGACCTTTGATTCTGGTCATGATACCTATTCTGAAACCAACTATTATATGGAAAATCATGGTGTGGACGTGGGTGTATTGTCACTTTATTAAACAATCAGTTTTGGTCAAAATTAGGACATTCTCAGGTATCTGTATATAATGAAATACACAAACAATTAGCCACCGTTTTTAATTACATAATAACAATAATGTACTAACCACCGTTCTTTACGTACTGTATTCTTCCAGGGTAACATTGTTAACCAGATACATAATAAATCATAACTATTAACAAGAACTATATCATAAACCAGCATGTCAAATTCAGATATAACACCACCTATATGGAAAGGATGGATTGCTGTTGCCCACATAAAGGAAGTGTTGAGTTGCAGGCAGGTGGAATGAAAGAGACTGTTAAAATGTTCAGCTTCTGGACAACATCCTTGTACCGGAATATAAAATACTCACACACAAATGGCCACTGTCTCCAGTCATTGGAGCCTGACTGCAACTTCAACTGAAGTGAGTGGAAATCTGCAGGAGTGGCTGGGGGCAGGGGGGGGGGGGTAGGAGGCATCTGGGGTCAAGGAGAGGGAAGGATAGGGTAGGATGTTGTGCTACCTGTGGAAGTGTGCAGGGACATTGTGGGGACAGGATATGGCTACTAGGTGCAGTGTCAGGAAGTCGTGCTGGGAAGCTTGGGGGGGAGCACGGCTGCGAACTGCTGTGGAGAAGGGGAAAAGACTAGTAAGAGTATTGGGGGGATAGAAGGCGTTTGTAGTGCTGGAGTGGGAGCAGGGAAGGGCCTAGATGGTTGGAGGACAGAGACTAATGAAGGTTGAGCCAAGGGGTTACAGGATCAAAGGATGAGTTTTTCTGAGAGTTACCACATGGACAATTCAGAAAAGCTGGGGCTGGTAGGAAGAATCCAGGTGGTGCAGGCTGTAAAATCATTAAAATGAAGCACATCGTGTTGTGCAGCATGTTCAGCAACAGAGTGGTCAGGGCTGTTTCTGGGACACAGTTTGGTAGTGGCAATTCACACAAACATACAGTTTGTTAGTTAGTTGTCATGCCCACATAGAAAGTGCAACAGTGTCTGGTAGGTTTGATGTGAGTGAAGTTACTGATGTAGCCATACATGAGGTGATGTCAATAACGAGGAAGATGGCTTGTTGGGTTGAGGAGGACCAGGAACATATGTATTAGCAAACTGAGTTTTTATCCTTAGTTTTCAGTTATGTATTGGGATGAGTCTCATGTTCAGTGGGAGGACCCATTAGTAAGTTTATGCTCACTTTTGAGCCTGAGGCTCACTTAGGTGATGCCACAAGTGTCTTCAGTTTCTATGAGGGTGTACTTTTCAGTACACCCTCATAGAAACTGATGCCTCTGAACTTTTTGTGTAAAAATTCTTGAAGCTTTTTAAATAAACAAAAGTTATTAACATTATACATCTTTATTCTTCATGTCTACATATTTGCAGCTAGATGGATCCAAATTGTAGCATGTAACATGGCGGTGTATGATGTAACTATCTCAGTGCATGAGAAACAGCACACTGTAATCAAGTTTTGAATTTGAAGAGTTGTCTGCACATGGAGCACTTTCTCCTTCAGCATGACAATTCTGGACCACACACAAGTTCTGTGACATCTGCAACAATCAGATGCATTGGGTTCACTGTCGTCGATCATCCTCCAGGTATTCCTAACTTGTCCCCATCTTATTTTCATTTGTTTCCGAAACTTAAATAACACCAAGCAGAGGTGAGGTTGTCACTCCATCAACAAAGTCAATCATTTTACAGAGATTGTGCCAACAAACTGTTCTTCTATTGGTAGAAATGTGTTCAGTGCCAGAATGACTATGTTGAGAAATAAATATGTAGATGCAAAGAATAAAGATACAGAACGTTAATAAAGTTTGCTTTATTTAAGAAGTTTTAAGAGTTTTACCGTGAAAAATTTGGAAGCAGTACTTTTCAGCACACCCTCATATTTCATTGAATATGAGTTTATTTCCAACAGTAACAAATGAATCTGTTCCACTTCCCTTCAGCCTATCCTTTCAACATACATTCAAATTTTTCTGAAAAATTCCACTGATATCAGTTTTGGGTTTTAGTCAGCTTCCTGAACCTAGAGCTCCCCTCTCTTTAAGGAACTTCAATTTCTGAGACTTTATTGTGAATGCTTCCAAGTTGATGACTATAGTAGAATCAGTGAAAGAAAGTCATGGAAAGTTGCAGTGGGCTTGGCACAGCCGCGTCACACACTTCATCAATCATGTAATCCCATTCCGTACATGTCTCTGTGGCAATGCCTCAGTGTTATCACAGCTCTACAGAAGACTATTGTTTTGCCTGCAGTCATTTGTGCTTTTCAGGTGAAAGCTGAGAATAGCACTGCCACCTATCAGGGGTCTTCTTTTACAGGTTATACTGTAGTATTTTATTAGTCTCGTCTGCACCTGATTGCATCCTGTTCTGTCAGTGGTAGCTTGTACACCTTCTTCAACATGTTAAATTAGACTCCCAGACTTTGGAACTGCTGATGTGGGTGTTTGTTGCACAGGCTCAGTCAGAATACTGCTGGATCTAGGACTTACCACTGACTTACCATTCTTAATTAATTCGAGCAGTAACAGATAGTGTGTTTTATGGAGAGGAGGCAGTATCCATGGGAGAGGGTAGATAGGACATGAGGTATATTTCATTATTTCTGGCATGTGACTCTTGGTAATTCACCCCACACACCCATTTGCCAGCAGCTTTCTGTAGCTTGACAGCAGTCTGAGAGATTTCCAGTCATTTGATAGCAGTAGTTACTTCTTTCTGTGGCTTACAACAGCATTCACAGTTGGGTTGTCTCTAAACCATCTTCCTGCTTCTTCTGTTGTCACAGAGATCATTTGTTGTAAGACATATATAGAGCTACATGATTACTGTGCAGTACAGAGTTAGGTGCCTGACAGATGGTTCATCGAACCACCTTCAAGCTATTTCTCTACCGTTCCACTCTTGGACAGTGCACTGGAAAAACGAACACTTAAATCTTTCTGTGTGAGCTGTGATTTCTGTTATTTTATTATCATGATCATTCCCCCCTATGTATGTGGATGCCAATGAAATATTTCCACACTGTGAGGAGAAAGTTGGTGATTGAAATTTCATGAGAAGATCCTGCCACAATAGCGGTACCCCAGAAGAGGGCATAAAAGTGTAATGTAGGCAATCTCTTTAGGATAGCTGTTGCATTTTCTCAGTGTTCTGCTTATAAATTGTAGTCTTTGCTTTACCCACAACGTTACCTCCGTGATTGTTCCACTTAAGTTATTTGAAATTTAATTCCTAAGTATTTAGTTCAATTTACAGTCTTTAGATTTGTGTGATTTGTCATGTAACTGAAATTTAGCACATTCCTTTTGGTATTCATGTGGACGACTTCACACTTTTCATTACTTTCAGCCAATTGCCACTTTTTGCACCATACAGATAGCCCCTATCTTGTCTAAATCATTTTGTATTTTTTTTTATCATTGACGATTTGATAAGACAGTAAATGACAGTATCATCTGTAAACAATCTTATGGTTCCTAAATCGTTTATGTAGATTAGGAACGGCACAAGGCCCATAACACTTCCTTGCATATGCCAGATATTACTTCTGTTTTACTCAATGACTACAAACTGTGCCCTTTCTGACAGGAAATAATGAATCCAGTCACACAGCTGAGATGACAGTCCATAGGTAAGCAGTTTGATTAGAAGTCCATTATGAGGTATGGTGTCAAAAGCCTTCTGGAAACCTAAAAATATGGAATAAATTTGACATCCACTGTCAGTAGCACTCATTACTCCATGAGAATAAAGAGCTAGTTCTGTTTCACAGGAACAATCTTTTCTGAATCCCTGTTAGCTGTTTGTCAATAAAACGTTTTCTTCGAGATAACTCATACTGTTCGAATACAGTGCAGTGGAGATTCAATTACCCAGACCTCAATTATACGGATTTGTGATTATTAAGATTGTCAAGCATGAGCAAGTACAGTGTGTCTCACGAAAGATGCTCGAGGGGTCCGCGGGTCGCACAGCATGGCCACCGGCTGCTGTCGCACCCAGCTCTCGGACACTAATCTGCTGGTAGTCGGCTACATGTACACTTCCCCTGAGTTAAGCATAAACAACATTGCTATCTGATTAACTTAATCTTACCTTTATTTACTGTAGGTGCTCAAAATAATGTCCATTCTGTGGTAAGAGCAGCCTGACATCTCCTGACACATTAGCAGAAAGTCGATGAATTTCGGCTGCTGAAATATGGAAAATGACTAGCCAAACCCTGTCTTCCAGCTCTTCGAGTGTGTGAGGATTGGTTGCATACATCTTATCTTTTAACATTCCCCAAAGATAAAAATCACACATATTTAGATCTGGAGAACGAGGAGGCCAGTCAACCCTAGCCTATCAACACTTTGTATTGCTGTCATAGAGGCTTTGGTAATGTGTCGTCTTGCATTATCCTGCATGAAATAACCATACATCTTTTCATTAGGAGATAGTTCTCAGAAAAAAAAGGATGCAGAATACTGTTCACAACGTTCAGAATGTACTGTTTTGTGGAAAGAGATTGATCCAATGATTCGTCTTGCACTAATTGCTCACCACACTCCTGTTTTCATACTGTGCAGAGGTTATTGCTATGATTCATGAGGATTTTTGGAGCTCCAGTGTCAATTGTTCTGAGAATTTACGTACCCTGACAAATGCAGCCATGCTTCATCATGATCTCAGGATCACCTTCATCATCATGCACAGTCAGTAACAGCCAGTTGCAATAACAACGTTGAGGAACAGTATCCGAGTTCCTCAGTTGATGCATACTGTTATTTTGTATGGCTTCAATTTCAGTTTGTGTACAACTCTGTGAGCAGATGCTCGTGACACACCAGTTTGAAGTGCCAAACTGTTAAGTGATTTTCTCAGACTTCTTTCCAAGGCCTCCTCTATCTCCTCTAATTTATTTTGGGTTAAAACACTCAGTTCTCTAGACCTTCATTTGAATAACCCATATTCCGCCGTATATGTTCCAAAATCCGACTGCAAATTGACATTAGTGATACGGGCCTGCAATTCAGCAGATTACTCCTGTTTCCTTTCTTGGGTATTGGTGTGACTTCTGTAACTCTCCAGTCTTTAGGTACAGATCTTTCAGTGTGAGATCAGTTGTATATCATTGCTAAATGTTGAGCTATTGTACACCATACTCTGAGAGCAACCTGACTGCTATACAGTCAGGACAGGAGGCCTTGCCTTTATTAATTGAGTGAAGCTGCTTTGTTACACCAAGGATACCTACTTGTAAGTTACTCAGATTAGCAGTTGTTCTTCTTTTGAAGTCTGGAATATTTACTTCATCTTCTTTGGTGAAGTAATTTCAGAAAACCATATTTAGTAACTCTGCTTTAGTGGCACTGACAGCAGTAACATCAATATTGATATCACGCAGTGAAGGTATTGATTGTGTCTTTCCATACTGTTGTACTTTACATATAAGTAGAATCTCCTTGGATTTTCTGCCAGACATCAAGACAGAGATCCGTTGTGTAAAGAATTAGAAGCAACTTGCATTGAAGTTCACGCTACATTTCAGACTTCTGTAAAATTTTGCCAATCTTGAGGGTTTTGCGTTCTTTTAAATTTGGCATGCTCTTTTTTTTTTTTTTTTTTTTGCAACAGTGTTCTGATCTGTTTAGTGTACCATGGAGTATCAGTATCATCTCTTATTAATTTATTTGGTATATGTCTCTCAATAGCCATTGACACTATTTCTTCGAATTTATACCACTTTTGGTCTGCACTTACATATTCAAGATAGAAGGATAGACTGTCTCTTATGAAGCCCTCAAGTGAATTTTTATCTTCTTTAATAGATGTATTTTTAGTTTATTTTTAGTGGGTTTGGATGCCACGGTATTCAGTCTCCATTCAACAACCATGTGATCACTAATGGCTGCATCTGTCATGATGTTTTTGCAACCATTCAAATTAATTTTCTGAAAACGCATTCACAACAATTTTGGACGAAGTTTTATTCCTACCTCCATCTTTAAACATGTATTGTTCAACAATATACCCAGTGGTGGCTGCTGTGTAAGAGCATGTGAACACCCTATCTTTTGACATCTTGTGAATTTGTTGGTTACTTTTCTTTGAATGCTGTTAAATCTAACACTGAGGCAGTAATCTGAAATACATGGCACTAAATCTACCATGCTAGTACTGCTACTCTTCAAGACTTTGTGAAACTTGGCATCAGGGTCACATGCACATCTTCAGCTGTACACGTTTTAAGGAGCTTTTGCACATGCGCAACTGATGTGACATCATTGCCTTATGGGTCAAATACATATGGATTTGATAAGGAACATGCACCTTTTACAGCGTGCACAGCTTGCCCATACCACTTCAACTACAAGTTTATGATACTGCCACTAGGTGGTAGCACACTGCAGCAGACTTGTATCCCCATTTGCTTGGTGTAACTCATGCTAGACAGTAGCACACTCCTCAGATATGCAAATTCACTCACTATATAGTAAAATTAGACCAGATGTCATTATATGCTATACTGAAAGAAAAACCTATTTTATGGGTTTGTGAATGAGCTATAGTACATTGAGTTTTGGATTTTATGATACTGTAATCCTTCCCAGGTGGCGACAACCATAAGAGCCTAAAGCACATCATTGTCGATAGTGAGATTGTAGCATTTATTCATGCTTCTGATGTCTGTGCCATAGGCTCGCACTGTATTTACGAATATTCACGAAAAGCCATCTCACTTGTTTCTCTTATATTGACTTAAATATGAATTAACAACAGTGTGCTTTAGGCACATATTGTTCTCAGTGTCTCATTTGTGTTCTAGTGAAGTGACCATGTTGGCAGGCATTACTACTTGAATTTAATCATTTCCAAAAACGGTAGTTTGTGCTCAGAGTTGGTTGTTTACTGTGCAGGAATCGGTTTTCATGTGCAGTCAACATGAACTCCATTGAATCTGTTTTTAAGTACCAAAATAAAAGAAAATTACCAGGAAAAGTTTCCCACAAAGGAACTGGGACCTCCCAGACCAAATCCATTGATTGAGAAAGTGACGAAATCAAATAAGTGTCAGTAGAAATGAACATTTAACAGAGAAGTGTACAGTAGCGTAAGTTGTTGTGTTGGTGCATGAAAATGTCTGAATTTCAGCCTGGAAGTTAATCTTACTCTGTTACTGATCTTGTACATTTGTCTGAAAAAATAAAAAGCACGAAAATTCCCACTTACACAAAAACTCGAAACGAAGAGTAGCAAAAGCTTACACTTTATTTCATTCCTGCCCTAAACTGTATTTATGTACCAAGCAACAAAATTCGATAAAAACAGTTCTTTCTTTTGTTAAACAAGTTACACATATTATTATTATTCTTTCTTTCTTTCTTCGTTTGGGGTCATCTGAGGACCACACACCAACTTCAATGCTTCCTTCTTTGTTGTTCTTTCTTTTTCCTCCAGTATTCTTTCATCTTTTCACCATGTATCCTTTTTCTCTCCTCGGACCATTTTGACCCTGTCTTCTTCTCCCTCTTGCCTTGGAATCCTTCCATTTTTAACACGTTCTTCTTGAAACTCTCTCTTTCTGTTGCACCTTTTTCACTTATGTTGTTTCTTTCCAAATCTTTCCTAACTTCTTGTATCCAGGCTATTGTTGACTTCTTGTCCCAAAGATATTTAAAAATCTGTTTGGTTAACCTGTTGCTGTTCATTCTGTATAAGTGTTCAGAAAATAGCAGTCACCTCTTTCATAATGTTTCATTTATGTTTTATATGTTGTGATAAACTTCTTCATTACTTCTTAATTTCCATACCTCTGTATTTTTTTGTGGTCCAAGTATTTTTTTGAATGATTTTTCTTTCTAGGACTTAAAGTTTGTATAATTTGTAGTTCAGTACTAAACATTCACTTGCATAAAGACAATTCTGGTTTTACTACTGTGTTGTAGTACTGTATCTTCAAATTTTTAGACAGACACCTTTTATTGTAGACGTTCCCAGTTATTCCATAACCTCTCTCCATTTTATGTACTTTCTTCTACAGCGAATTTTTCTGAGCCATTTTCTTGGATAATTTCTCCCAGATATTTAAATTTATTTACCCTCTTTATCTCGCCAATATCTGTTGCTAGGGATTATTATTATTATTATTATTATTATTGACTTTTTTTTCTCAGACTTAAGTCTGGTTAAAAATGGAACGTGACGCGGACCTCGGTCAAGCGTGACTTCCTTGTAACTGTATGGTATATGTTATATTGCATTTAGGAACTTTCGGGTAATTGAACATGTATCAATAATTACAGATTTTTGTAGTTGTATATATATGTTTGGATATAGCTGTATTGCATTGATGTACTGGTGAATATTGTGAGGTATGACTCCTGTAGTTGATAGTATAATTGGGATAATGTCGACTTTATCCTGATGCCACATGTCCTTGACTTCCTCAGCCAGTTGGATGTATTTTTCAATTTTTTCTCCTGTTTTCTTCTGTATATTTGTTGTGTTGGGTATGGATATTTCAATTAGTTGTGTTAATTTCTTCTTTTTATTGGTGAGTATGATGTCAGGTTTGTTATGTGTTGTTGTTTTTCTGTTATAATCGTTCTGTTCCAGTATAATTTGTATTCATCATTCTCCAGTACATTTTGTGGTGCATACTTGTATGTGGGAATGTGTTGTTTTATTAGTTTATGTTTTATGGCAAGTTGTTGATGTATTATTTTTGCTACATTGTCATGTCTTCTGGGGTATTCTGTATTTGCTAGTATTGTACATCCGCTTGTTATGTGATCTACTGTTTCTATTTGTTGTTTGCAAAGTCTGCATTTATCTGTTGTGGTATTGGGATCTTTAATAATATGCTTGCTGTAATATCTGGTGTTTATTGTTTGATCCTGTATTGCGATCATGAATCCTTCCGTCTCACTGTATATATTGCCGTTTCTTAGCCATGTGTTGGATGCGTCTTGATCTATGTGTGGCTGTGTTAGATGATATGGGTGCTTGCCGTGTAGTGTTTTCTTTTCCCAATTTACTTTCTTTGTATCTGTTGATGTTATGTGATCTAAAGGGTTGTAGAAGTGGTTATGAAATTGCAATGGTGTAGCTGATGTATTTATATGAGTGATTGCTTTGTGTATTTTGCTAGTTTCTGCTCGTTCTAGAAAGAATTTTCTTAAATTGTCTACCTGTCCATAATGTAGGTTTTTTATATCTATAAATCCCCTTCCACCTTCCTTTCTGCTTAATGTGAATCTTTCTGTTGCTGAATGTATGTGATGTATTCTATATTTGTGGCATTGTGATCGTGTAAGTGTATTGAGTGCTTCTAGGTCTGTGTCACTCCATTTCACTACTCCAAATGAGTAGGTCAATACTGGTATAGCATAAGTATTTATAGCTTTTGTCTTGTTTCTTGCTGTCAATTCTGTTTTCAGTATTTTTGTTAGTCTTTGTCTATATTTTTCTTTTAGTTTTTCTTTAATATTTGTATTACCTATTCCTATTTTTTGTCTGTATCCTAGGTATTTATAGGCATCTGTTTTTTCCATCGCTTCTATGCAGTCGCTGTGGTTATCCAATACGTAATCTTCTTGTTTAGTGTGTTTGCCCTTGACTATGCTATTTTTCTTACATTTGTCTGTTCCAAAAGCCATATTTATATCATTGCTGAATACTTCTGTTATCTTTAGTAATTGGTTGAGTTGTTGATTTGTTGCTGCCAGTAGTTTTAGATCATCCATGTATAGCAAATGTGTGATTTTGTGTGGGTATGTTCCAGTAATATTGTATCCATAATTTGTATTATTTAGTATGTTGGATAGTGGGTTCAGAGCAAGGCAGAACCAGAAAGGACTTAATGAGTCTCCTTGGTATATTCCACGCTTAATCTGTATTGGCTGTGATGTGATGTTATCTGAATTTGTTTGGATATTAAGTGTGGTTTTCCAGTTTTTCATTACTGTGTTTAGAAACTGTATCAATTTAGGATCTACTTTGTATATTTCCAAAATCTGTAGTAACCATGAGTGGGGTACACTATCAAAGGCTTTTTGGTAATCAATGTATGTGTAGTGTAGGGACCTTTGTTTAGTTTTAGCTTGATATGTCACCTCTGTATCTATTATCAGTTGCTCTTTACATCTTTACATTATTATTATTATTATTATTATTATTATTATTATTATCAGTGGCTGTAGTTGTATAAACTTGTTGATAAGCAAGACTGTTATACAGCAGATGCTATTAATTTCACACTCTCAAATTTATCTGAATTTTGTGAATACCAAGAATGCATACTCAAGAGGCATCACTGAACATATCATGCGTAGATTGAAGTCACCACTAACTATTACTGTATGAGTGGGGTACCTATTTCAAATGAGACTCAAGTTATATTTAACAGGTCAGCAGCTGTATCATCTGAGTCAGGGAATTGGCAGAAGGGACCCATTATTAATTTATTCACGTTGTCAAATATAACTTCTACCATACTAACTCAAAGGAGCTATTTACTTCAATTTCACTAGAAAGTAAACTACTTCTGACAGCAATAAACATTTCACCACCAAATGTCTTTAATCTGTCCCTTCTGAACACACTTAGATCCTCTGTAAAAATTTTGGATAACCTTGTTTCTAGCTTTAGCCAGGTTTCCATACCTACATGAGCTTCAGTGCTCTCTATTACTGTATGGAGCTCTGGTTCTTCTCCATCACAGCTACAACAATATACAACTACAATACTGATTGTTTCTAGGTCTACTCTCCTGTGTGTTTTCTGCACTGTTTTATTAAAAGGAACCTGGAAATCCACCAGCCTATGGTGCAAGTCGAGGAATCTGTAGTCTACATGGTCACAGAACCATCTGAGCCTCTGATTCAGACCCTCCTCACAGCTCTGTACCAAAGAACAACACTCAGTTCTGTCAATGATGCCACAGATGGCGAGCTCTGCCTTCATCTCGCAAGCAAATCTGGCAGTCTTTATTACTTCAGCTAGCCACCTGCAACCAGAGAGAATCTCTTCCAATTCAAAGTGACACACATCTTTAATTCTGCCATGAGCCACCACCTGCTGTTGGCTGCACCCTGTACTTTTCATGACGTCCGGTAGCACCTTTTCCACATCTGAAATGACAGTGCACACTGGATTCCTTCCCCTCCTTGAAAGCCATATCCCTAAGAGGGTACATTACATGCCGAACATGGGAACTCCCAACTATCAGTAACCCCACCCTCTGTGAGTGCCCAGACCTTGTGGGTTGAGACACTTCCTCTGGAACAGGTTAAGGGATTTCATCTAACCTGGGGCTTTGTCAGCCACAGACAGCAACAAGAACCTGTATGTCAGGTGAACTGGAGTGGCTGATCAGACCCTAGGAAAGTCATTCGCTGCCTACATCTGCTCGGAGTGCGGAGCCACCTTCCACTTGACCATGGATGGTGGGTCAACTTCAGTGTGGGCAATGTCCTGGGCAGCCACTGTAGTGGACCAGTCTGGGATATGTGGCATGTGTTGCACATCTCCCGGATCCCCATGTCCGGCCTCCCACAGTGACACCAATTAGCAAAAGCCTCAAGCTGTGTGACCAAAGCCAACACTGTAGCTGTGCACGAAGAGTCGCCAACTAGTATCCATACAGATAACTGAAAATAAGTGACTCTTGTTTGAAGCTCATAAATATAATTTACAAACAAATAGTATACTCATCTTACCTGTAACAGCAATGGAAGGTGCTCTGTCTTGCTGAGAGTTCAACTGCCACAGGCCTGATCCAAGTGAAACAAAGTAACAAAAGCCAATTTTATTGTGTTCTTTAATAAAAAGATAGTATCACTTTTTAACAACATTAGCTCTGCCGATGACAGCTGGTGTGGTAAGTTACTTATAAGATGCTTTCCTGTATCTTGCCAAGTAATTCCTATTTACTTGACATATTTCTATCATCTCTTACCTTCCAGGCAGATGAGGTTTAAAACTAGTGGCAGGTCTACTGATAACTGTAGAATTTACTAAGCAGATTGTAATGGTTGTTTAATGTCAGAGGACTAGAATCAGTACCCAATTTAATTCACCTTTTCCTGGAGCATTAAGGAATTACTTCTAAGTCAAAAGAGTGTTATTACAGCAGATTTGTTTTATCCTTTTGTGTTTCTATGAAACTCTACAAGAGACTGGGTGGAACATAGTTGAATTGTGAAGCTTGAAAATGGATGAAGACTGGGTTCACTCTCGAAACACCATCAGTTATTCACTTTTTTGGCTTCAAGATCCATTTTTATTTGTATGCAGAATGCTTAGATAACCTTTTCTATGCATGACTCCTGACAATTATTTTAGAAAAGCTAGATATTAGTTTTAAATGATTAATGGTAAATCTCATATAAAGATGTGAAACAAATACTAACAAAGAGATAGAGGGGCTGGCCAGTACTTACCTCAACTCAGTACAGTCGATAGATACAAATAAAACAAAACTGAAAATTTACGTTCCTAGCTTTCGGAACAAATGTTCCTTCATCGGGGAGGAGAGAGGGGAAAGAAAGGGAACGGAGATTCAGTTACTCACAACCCAGGTTATGAAGCAACAGGGAAAGGAAAATAGGGAGGGTAGCAAGAATGGAGGCATGGTTGTCAGAGGGAAGCCAAAGATATTCTACTGTAAGTACTGTGCCAGCTTCAAACCAAAGAGGATGCATACAGGAGTAAAGCGGTATATAGTATAAAGATAAACACCACTATGTAGGATGAAAAGATGCGTGAATGGCTAAAGAGGAAAGGGAAAGAGGAGAAGACTGAGGAGTAAATGGGAGTGAGGTTGTTTAACGTAGGTTCAGTCCAGGGGGATGGCGGGATGAAAGGATGTGTTGGAGTGCAAGTTCCCATCTCCGCAGTTCAGGGGGACTGGTGTTGGGTGGGAGAAGCCAAATGGCACATACAGTGTAGCAGGTTCCTAGGTCCCTAGAATTATGCTGGAGGGCATGCTCCGCTACTGGGTATTGGGCATCTCCTAGGCGGACAGTTCGTCTGTGTCCGTTCATGTGCTCAGCCAGTTTAGTTGTTGTCATGCCAATGTAAAAGGCTGTGCAGTGCAGGCATGTCAGTTGATAAATGACATGTGTAGTTCCACACGTGGCCCTGCCTTGAATTGTGTATGTTTTACCAGTAGCGGGGCTGGAGTAGGTGGTTGTGGGGGGATGCATGGGGCAGGTTTTGCACCGGGTTCGGTTACAGGGGTAGGAACCGCTGGGTAGAGAAGGTAGTCTGGGAATATTGTAGGGTTTAACAAGGATGTTTCGAAGGTTAGGGGGGTGAGGGAAGGCAACTCTGGGTGGTGTGGGGAGAATTTTGTCAAGGGATGATCTCATTTCAGGGGTTGACTTGAGAAAGTCATATCCCTGGCGGAGTAATTTGTTGATGTTTTCGAGGCCAGGATAATATTGGGTGACAAGGGGGATGCTTCTGTGTGGTCTGGGGGTAGTAACATTGTTGTTGGATGGGGAGGAATGTATTGCTCAGGAAATCTGTTTGTGGACAAGGTCTGCAGGATAGTTTGTGGGAGAGGAAAGCACTGGTCAGGTTATTGGTGTAATTGTTGAGGGATTCGTCACAGGAGCAGATACGTTTGCCACGAATACCTAGGCTGTAGGGAAGGGAGCGTTTGATGTGGAAAGTATGGCAGCTATCAAAGTGAAGGTACTGTTGTTTGTTTGTGGGTTCGATATGGACAGAGGTGTAGATGTGAGCCTCAACAAAATGAAGGTCAACATCCAGGAAGGTGGCTTGGGTTTTGGACAAGGACCAGATGAAATTCAGATTCGAAAAGGAGTTGAGGTTATGGAGGAAATTAAGGAGTGTTTCTTCACCATGAGTCCAGACCACAAAGATGTCATCTATAAACCTATACCAGGCCAGGGGAAGCAGCTGTTGGGTCTTCAGGAAGCCTCCTCCATGCGGCCCATGAAGAGGTTGGCATAGGACGGAGCCATCCTGGTTCCCATGGCCGTTCCCATGATTTGTTTGTAGGTCTGTCCTTCAAAAGTGAAGTAATTATGGGTGAGGATGAAGTTGGTAAGTGTGATAAGGAACGAGGTTTTTGGAAGATCTTCGGGTGGGCGTTGGGAGAGGTAGTGCTCAAGGGCAGAGAGACCATGGGAATGTGGGATGTTTGTGTAAAGGGATGTAGCATCTATGGTGACAAGAAAGGTTTCAGGTGGGAGAGGAATGGGAATGGATTTGATGCGTTCTAGGAAGTGGTTTGTGTCTTCGATGTATGATGGGAGTCTGCAGTTGATAGATTGGAGGTGCTGGTCTACCAGAGCTGAGATACGTTCGGTTGGGGCTTTGAAGCCTGCTACAATGGGACGGCCAGGATGGTTCTCTTTGTGGATTTTGGATAATAGGTAGAAGGTAGGGGTACGTGGCTCAGGTTGAGTGAGTAAGTCTATGGAAGCCGTTGTGAGGGACCTTGGTTTTTTAGGATTTTTTGCAGCTCAGTCTGGATGGAGGGAATGGGATCCTGGGTAACAGCTTTGTAGGTTGAAGTGTCGGACAGTTGACGCAGTTCTTCTGCCACATACTCCGCTACGACAGTTGTGGAGCCTTTATCCGCCAGAAGGATGACAATAGAGTGGTCTATTTTCAGCTCCTTAATGGCACGGGATTCAGCTGGTGTGATGTTGGGGGTTGTCGGGATGTTCTTCAAGAAGGACTGGTAGGCAACACTGCATGTGAGGAATTCCTGTAATGTCTGCAAGGGATGGTTTTGGGGGAGGGGAGGAGGATCCCTTTGAGAAGGCAGTCGGAACTGTTCTTGACAGGGTTCAACACTGGGTCTAGTATTTGGGGGCTGTGTTTGGGTAGTGAACTGATATTTCCAGTTGAGGTTCCGGGTGAATGAGAGGAGATCTTTAACCAGGGCAGTGTGGTTGAATTTAGGCGTGGGGCTAAAGGTTAAGCCTTTTGATAGAACAGATGTCTCTGGAGGAGAGAGGGATCTGGATGAGAGGTTTAGGACTGAACTGGGACTGGTGATATGTGGCATTTGACTGTGGTTATAGTTGAGATTTGGTCTGTGTGGGGTATGTGCTGGGATGAGGAGATTGAGTAGGGTGGCTAGGCTAGGTTTGTTGGCTATGAGGGGGATTTCTTGAAGGTTCTGTTGTGGTTGGTGTTTGTGAGGGATAGGGAGAGGGACCCCACTTCTTAGATGTTGCACTAGCACCGTGGATAGTTTTTTCAGGTGGTGTGTGGCATGGAACTCAAGTTTGCAGCTGGCTTCTAGGATGATGTTCCTGAGTGTGTTCTCCAAGCAAGGGTTTGAGAGGTGGAGGACTTTGAAGAGAGATAGGAGCTGTTGGGAGTGGTGGTTACATGAAGTAGTGTAGAAATTCAGGACAAGTTGGGTAAGGGCTAAGGATTGAAGGTTCTGGAAGTCCAGGAGAGACTGGTGGAAGGAGGAGTTGCACCCGGAGATGGGATCTTTTAAGGTAAGCCCTTTGGGGGTAATTCCATAGGTTAAGCAGGACTGGAGGAAAAGTATGTCGGATTGCAGTTTGGCTACGGTGAATGCATGTTTACGGAATGAATGTAAATAATGTGGTGTAGGATTAGGGTGCATAGTGGGTACCTGGTGGGTAGGGAAATTAAATAACTAAAGTTGAAATAGTAATCATAAGAAGGAATAAAACGCGGAGGGAAGGACGAGAAAGAAAGAAATTGTGTTGGTAATGTTCAATACCAAAGGAAGACCACTAAATAAGAAAAATACGGAAAAAGTTGACCAGACCAAGCAAGTATATCCAGATCAAAGGAAAAGAACACACGTTGCTCAAAAACAGAGATAGCGAGTGGCGAAAAAAGAGATCGCGTGTGCCGCAAAAGAGATTGCGTGTGCCACAAAAAAGATCACACGTGCCACAAAAAAGTTCACGGGTGGTGCAGAAATGTCCCAAAAAATATTTTCTTGTGGCAGAGAAAGATAGCCAATGGCACAAAAATATCGCCAGCAACAAGAAATCGACGGAAATGGATGATACTGGTAGGTGTGGAAGAGACTGTTGGCTGGAAAACAGCGAATAACGAACGTTAAAACTATGGAATGTTGAATAAATAAATCAATAAATAAAAAAGAGAAGAGGACTATAAACGGAACAAGATAATAGGAGGAAGATGAAACTAGCACAGTTGGTGACGAAAATATTTATTTATGTATATATAAAACACTGAAGAAGAGAAAGTGTTAAGATGACAGACGTAAGTGATAGCTAACAAAAGGCACAAAACAATGAAGGATGTGGACCATATAGGTGATCTAAATGATTAATGGAAAATCTCATATAAAGATGTGAAACAAATACTAACAAAGAGATAGAGGGGCTGGCCAGTACTTACCTCAGCTCAGTACAGTCGATAGATACAAATAAAACAAAACTGAAAATTTACGTTCCTAGCTTTCGGAACAAATGTTCCTTCATCGGGGAGGAGAGAGGGGAAAGAAAGGGAACGGAGATTCAGTTACTCACAACCCAGGTTATGAAGCAACAGGGAAAGGAAAATAGGGAGGGTAGCAAGAATGGAGGCATGGTTGTCAGGGGGAAGCCAAAGATATTCTACTGTAAGTACTGTGCCAGCTTCAAACCAAAGAGGATGCATACAGGAGTAAAGCGGTATATAGTATAAAGATAAACACCACTATGTAAGATGAAAAGATGCGTGAATGGCTAAAGAGGAAAGGGAAAGAGGAGAAGACTGAGGAGTAAATGGGAGTGAGGTTGTTTAACGTAGGTTCAGTCCAGGGGGATGGCGGGATGAAAGGATGTGTTGGAGTGCAAGTTCCCATCTCCGCAGTTCAGGGGGACTGGTGTTGGGTGGGAGAAGCCAAATGGCACATACAGTGTAGCAGGTTCCTAGGTCCCCTAGAATTATGCTGGAGGGCGTGCTCCGCTACTGGGTATTGGGCATCTCCTAGGCGGACAGTTCGTCTGTGTCCGTTCATGCGTTCAGCCAGTTTAGTTGTTGTCATGCCAATGTAAAAGGCTGTGCAGTGCAGGCATGTCAGTTGATAAATGACATGTGTAGTTTCACACGTGGCCCTGCCTTGAATTGTGTATGTTTTACCAGTAGCGGGTCTGGAGTAGGTGGTTGTGGGGGGATGCATGGGGCAGGTTTTGCACCGGGGTCGGTTACAGGGGTAGGAACCGCTGGGTAGAGAAGGTAGTCTGGGAATATTGTAGGGTTTAACAAGGATGTTACGGAATTTAGGGGGCTGACGAAAGGCAACTCTGGGTGGTGTGGGGAGAATTTTGTCAAGGGATGATCTCATTTCAGGGGTTGACTTGAGAAAGTCATATCTCTGGCGGAGTAATTTGTTGATGTTTTCGAGGCCAGGATAATATTGGGTGACAAGGGGGATGCTTCTGTGTGGTCTGGGGGTAGTAACACTGTTGTTGGATGGGGAGGAATGTATTGCCCGGGAAATCTGTTTGTGGACAAGGTCTGCAGGATAGTTGTGGGAGAGGAAAGCACTGGTCAGGTTATTGGTGTAATTGTTGAGGGATTCGTCACAGGAGCAGATACATTTGCCACGAATACCTAGGCTGTAGGGAAGGGAGCGTTTGATGTGGAAAGTATGGCAGCTATCAAAGTGAAGGTACTGTTGTTTGTTTGTGGGTTTGGTATGGATAGAGGTGTGGATGTGAGGCTCAACAAGATGAAGATCAACATCCAGGAAGGTGGCATGGGTTTTGGAGAAGGACCAGGTGAAATTCAGATTCGAAAAGGAGTTGAGGTTATGGAGGAAATTAAGGAGTGTTTCTTCACCATGAGTCCAGACCACAAAGATGTCCTCTATAAACCTATACCAGGCCAGGGGAAGCAGCTGTTGGGTCTTCAGGAAGCCTCCTCCATGCGGCCCATGAAGAGGTTGGCATAGGACGGAGCCATCATGGTTCCCATGGCCGTTCCCCTGATTTGTTTGTAGGTCTGTCCTTCAAAAGTGAAGTAATTATGGGTGAGGAATAAGTTGGTAAGTGGGATAAGGAACGAGGTTTTTGGAAGATCTTCGGGTGAGCGTTGGGAGAGGTAGTGTTCAAGGGCAGAGATACCATTTGAATGTGGGATGTTTGTGTAAAGGGATGTAGCATCTATGGTGACAAGAAGGGTTTCAGGTGGGAGAGGAGTGGGAATGGATTTGAGGCGTTCTAGGAAGTGGTTTGTGTCTTCGATGTAGGATGGGACTCTGCAGTTGATAGGTTGGAGGTGCTGGTCTACCAGAGCTGAGATACGTTCGGTTGGGGCTTTGAAGCCTGCTACAATGGGATGGCCAGGATGGTTCTCTTTGTGGATTTTGGGTAATAGGTAGAAGGTAGGGTACATGGCTCAGGTGGAGTGAGTAAGGCTATGGAAGCCGTTGTGAGGGACCTTGGATTTTTAGGAATTTTTGCAGCTCAGTCTGGATGGAGGGAATGGGATCCTGGGTAACAGCTTTGTAGGTTGAGGTGTCGGAGAGTTGACGCAGTCCTTCTACCACATACTCCGCACAGTCAAGTACGACAGTTGTGGAGCCCTTATCCGCCGGGAGGATGGCAATAGAGCGGTCTATTTTCAGCTCCTTAATGGCACGGGATTCAGCTGGGGTGATGTTGGGGATTGTCGGGATGTTCTTCAAGATGGTCCCAAGGTCCCTCACAAGGCCTCACAAACGGCTTCCATAGACTTACTCACTCCACCTGAGCCACGTACCCCTACCTTCTACCTATTACCCAAAATCCACAAAGAGAACCATCCTGGCCGTCCCATTGTAGCAGGCTTCAAAGCACCAACTGAACATATCTCAGCTCTGGTAGACCAGCACCTCCAACCTATCACCCGCAGATTCCCATCCTACATCAAAGACACAAACCACTTCCTAGAACGCCTCAATTCCATTCCCACTCCTCTCCCACCTGAAACCTTTCTCGTCACCATAGATGCTACATCCCTTTACACAAACATCCCACATACCCATGGTCTCTCTGCCCTTGAGCACTACCTCTCCCAACGCCCACCCGAAGATCTTCCAAAAACCTCGTTCCTTATCCCACTTACCAACTTCATCCTCACCCATAATTACTTCACTTTTGAAGGACAGACCTACAAACAAATCAGGGGAACGGCCATGGGAACCAGGATGGCTCCGTCCTATGCCAACCTCTTCATGGCTTCCTGAAGACCCAATAGCTGCTTCCCCTGGCCTGGTATAGGTTTATAGAGGACATCTTTGTGGTCTGGACTCATGGTGAAGAAACACTCCTTAATTTCCTCCATAACCTCAACTCCTTTTCGAATCTGAATTTCACCTGGTCCTTCTCCAAAACCCATGCCACCTTCCTGGATGTTGATCTTCATCTTGTTGAGCCTCACATCCACACCTCTGTCCATACCAAACCCACAAACAAACAACAGTACCTTCACTTTGATAGCTGCCATCCTTTCCACATCAAACACTCCCTTCCCTACAGCCTAGGTATTCGTGGCAAACGTATCTACTCCAGTGACGAATCCCTCAACAATTACACCAATAACCTGACCAGTGCTTTCCTCTCCCACAACTATCCTGCAGACCTTGTCTACAAACAGATTTCCCGAGCAATACATCCTCCCCATCCAACAACAATGTTACTACCCCCAGACCACACAGAAGCATCCCCCTTGTCACCCAATATTATCCTGGCCTCGAAAACATCAACAAATTACTCCGCCAAGGATATGACTTTCTCAAGTCAACCCCTGAAATGAGATCATTCCTTGACAAAATTCTCCCCACACCACCCAGAGTTGCCTTTCGTTGCCCCCCTAACCTCCGTAACATCCTTGTTAAACCCTACAATATTCTCAGACTACCCTCTCTACCCAGCGGTTCCTACCCCTGTAACCGACCCCGGTGCAAAACATGCCCCATCCATCCCCCCACTACCACCTACTCCAGCGCCGCTACTGGTAAAACATACACAATTCAAGGCAGGGCCACGTGTGGAACTACACATGTCATTTATCAACTGACATGCCTGCACTGCACAGCCTTTTACATCGGCATGGCAACAACTAAACTGGCTGAGCGCATGAACGGACACAGACGAACTGTCCGCCTAGGAGATGCCCAAAACCCAGTAGCGGAGCACGCCCTCCAGCATAATTCTAGGGACCTAGGAACCTGCTACACTGTATGTGCCATTTGGCTTCTCCCACCCAACACCAGTCCCCCTGAACTGCGGAAATGGGAACTTGCACTCCAACACATCCTTTCATCCCGCCATCCCCCTGGACTGAACCTACGTTAAACAATCTCACTCCCATTTACTCCTCGGTCTTCTCCTCTTTCCCTTTCCTCTTTAGCCATTCACGCATCTTTTCATCCTACATAGTGGTGTTTATCTTTATACTATATACCGCTTTACTCCTGTATGCATCCTCTTTGGTTTGAAGCTGGCACAGTACTTACAGTAGAATATCTTTGGCTTCCCTCTGACAACCATGCCTCCATCCTTGCTACCCTCCCTATTTTCCTTTCCCTGTTGCTTCATAACCTGGGTTGTGAGTAACTGAATCTCTGTTCCCTTGTCCGCCGCTCGTGGTCTCGCGGTAGCGTTCTCGCTTCCCGAGCACGGGGTCCCGGGTTCGATTCCCGGCGGGGTCAGGGATTTTCACCTGCCTCGAGATGACTGGGTGTTTGTGTTGTCCTCATCATTTCATCATCATCCAGGAAAGTGGTGAAATTGGACTGAGCAAAGATTGTGTAATTGTACGGGCGCTGATAACCACGCAGTTGAGCGCCCCACAAACCAATCGTCATCATCATCAATCTCTGTTCCCTTTCTTTCCCCTCTCTCCTCCCCAATGAAGGAACATTTGTTCCGAAAGCTAGGAACGTAAATTTTCGGTTCTGTTTTATGTGTATCTATTGGCTGTACTGAGCTGAGGTAAGTACTGGCCAGCCCTTCTATCTCTTTGTTAGTATTTGTTAGATATTAGTTTTGTATTTCTTGTCTACCATCCTGTTCTGTGAAGTGAAGTGGCTTTTCTATTGATCATTTTCGGTTATGAACATTCCTGTAGTAAATAATGCACTTTCGATATCAGTTAGCTCAGAGTTTTCTATTGTTTGAACTTAGTTTAATGATCTTATTGGGATACAGTTAGGATCAGAGGATGGTGATTATTTCCAGATCTGTATGCAGACTCAAGATACTTACATTTTGGGAGGCTTTAACTCAGTATCTGATTACATTTTATTTTAAATTAAATTTTGTACTGTGTTTGTGTAATGTTCATCAAATATGTTAGCATGTTGTATGGTATCTTCAACAGATTTTGCTTCACTTTTTATGATGAATTTTTTGTGTCTTATTTTGTGTATGGTTGTCTTCATTCCTGACCCATAGAGTTGGGATTAAAAACATTTTGTGCATGCATGTGCTTAGACACTTTTGAGAAATTTAGAGGTGAAAACTGAATCAACAATTTTCTGACTATTTAAGGTACCTTGAAACAGTAATGAAGACCCAGTTTCTCTCCATGAAACCCATTATGTTGAATTTGAGAGTTAATTCAAGGAAAACTGTCCTAATAAATGTCTTTGGAGTAGCACTTCTTGCAGCATATAAATTCAGTGAAGTAATACGAAAGACATTCACTTTCATTAATGTACAGTTTATCTTCAGCACAATTGTAAAATCTGTAAGGACTGAGACACGCAGATGTGTGAAGATCAGCAAAAGGAACTGCGGAAGTAAGTGATACATATTTTCAGTAATGTTTGTATTTTTCAGTGTTGTCCTCAGCTTTATTGCTTCTGTTTGGGGTACACAGAGGGATGAAATCATTCATAAAAATACTTTATCTTTTATTAAAGTCCATCTTTTGTCATTATTTGTTTTAATTGTGTAACACCTTGCTCATTAATAAGATAATTAATGAATTATTCAATTTATTGTTGGAAACTAACAGCAGCAGGCTAAGTTAAGCATATGTTTCTTACTCCAGCAATAAGTATAAGTCCAGTGCCTATCAGAGCATTCCAAATCTCAGAACCGTGACATAAATGTACCTCGTATGAAACCAACTGTAACATTGTGTTTGCACATATAACTGTTAAGTCATGTTCCATGTAGTTTCCACCTTCAACAGCAGTGTCTATATTTGTTGTAAAATTCTGTAATTGATGACTTTGTCAAGTAAGTCCATTAGAGAGTATAACCTTGGCAAAACAAAAGTTCCAGGCACAAAATTCTAAGGAGCTTAACAAATCAGTAAATTTTATCCCAGGCATCTTTTTCTTATAAAAGAAAGCACTTCCTTTGGCACTGTAGCTTCAGTTCTGCAACAGATTTGTAATTCTTGTAATATAAGTGGTACTGAAATTAAAAATGAATCAGCGAGATTAATTTCACTTAGGTCATGGTTGTTTATTGTGCAGAAACACATTGCATCAGTGAAAATTCAGTCTCATTGTAAATGCTGTTCTTGGGCAGGGGATGAGTTAATTGCTATTTATAAACAGCTGGAAATTGCTTTGATTGCTGTCAATCAGTTGAAAACTGCTTTGAATGGGTGTGTTGGACAAAATGGTGGGAGACAGTACTAGAGGTACCTCTAGTACTATCCTCACCCATGAAGTATTTTTCTTTTCCAAAAATTACATTTCCCATCAACACCCAATAAATAGCCTAAGAGTCAGTGGTAGGTTTAGGGGTACTATACAAAGGATCCAAGGTGCAGGGAGAAATCAATCTACACTTATTATCCTTACCAACAGTTTGGAAATACTGTCTCCAAGTGAAATTGCAACTGAACTAGTCTGATACAATTTATTGAAGTGGAAATAGAGCTCAAATCCACTGAGATAGAAACTGAAGCTGCACACAAGAGTGTTTGAGTAAGACTCAGCATCAAGAGTGGGAATAAACTTATTAATGGGTCATTCCAACAGACCATCAGACTACGGTTCGATGTAACCAAAACCTGTGGAAAAAATCTTTGCGTGCCCATTATGTTTGTGCCTCAAACACACTGTCAATTATTGGAGATCTTAATCAATAGGAAAATCTGGGTACTGAGTGGAGTTTGGGGGGCTGCCTTGTGGCAACAAATAAACACTGTGTAATGCCAAATGCTTTATTACAGCTCCTCACCATAGCTCAGTGCAGGAAGCAGTAGCTTGGCCGCTGCTTTCTGCAGTCTACTGCGTGTCTTCGCACTGCAATGTTCACAGAGCATAGCACTGGCTGGACAGTGGCCTGTGATGCAGCTGTCTCCATCAGCAGTGATCCCAACTCTGGGCAGTCTTGGTTAGCTGTGTCAATGCGGTGTGCTGTAGCTTGTGCCCCGACACTATCCAGAAGGCAGCAGCCTGGTGACATAATGGCAATGACCCACTGCCCTCGAGACAGTGGCTGGTGAACTGCTTCCCAAGGCCAGAGCTGGCCCATGAAGAGAGCGACTCCAGATCCCATCATCTCAGGGCAGACTGCCTTGAAGCAGAGTTGAACTGTGGCTCACAAACAACGTTCCAGACTGCGGCCAAGTGACACAGCCTTTGGTGGTAGAGCTGCAATACTAACAGAAGTGACTCTAGTATAAAATGGCTTGGCGTTTATACATTTTCAAGCTGCACTTGTTTTGGCTTTGCTGTGACTTGCGGCACGGGCTGTTAGGTTGTCTACTGTTTTGGCCTGCTATGTCAACTGTTTCCTGAACCTCCTAGGCCAACTTCTCGATATTGCAAAGCCCATTTTATATTGTGTAAAGCAGGCTTTTCCAGCTCATAATCTCCATGCTGAGCTGCAGAGCACTCCCTGCTCTGTGGGGTGCTGTCACTTACTGCGAGCAATCAAATGGGCCAGCGACACGTGACATGGCAGGTGCCATGACAGGACTTTTAATCTGCATGCTACACTTTACATGATCGCCAACATCACACTCTTAGCAGTTAACACATAACAACATGCTGCCTGGCAAATAAGAAGTTAAGGAAATAAATTAGAAACAACTGTTTTAAAAGAAACTGCATATGTCTATAGGGTTTCTGAAATTAGACACTTTTTTTTCTTAACAAGAGCAGAAATATTGGGCGTCAGGGTGATTGAAACATTAATGTGGAGAATGGCCTTCTGTGTCGCATTCTGATCAAAAGATTGTTCCTTGGTTTTTATTCTTTTCATTGCTGCGAAAAGCTGCTCACAAGAATTTAATGATTAAAACATGCACATGATATATGCAGCATTTTTGTGGAGCTTGGGAAATGTTTTTTGCTGTGACGAACAATACCACATGACAAATTTAGCATGTTGTAGTATCTATGTTTCAGTAAAGTTGAATTTTGTAGATCAGTAACTTTCAACTGAAGTGACAGTGGCAGATCACTGGATAAAACTGTGAAAGGAGTGCAAAACAATTTCATTTCCATTTCAAAAATTGTGAGCTCTCGGAATTTTGTTTCAAAAGATGTGACAAGCTGCCTTACCTTGACTTTACTAAAACTGGTACCTTCAGGTAGTTTTAAATAATCCAGACAACCAGAAAAGGTTTAAATTCCATCAGCCATCTGCCTCTCAAACAAACGTAGCTTTTCTACGAATGCCCTGATCTGGTCAAGCACGTCAACTATTAGCTGCTCTTTGCCCTGCATAGACAGATTTAAATTATTCAGATGTATAGTTATGTTGTCTAAGAATGCTAGGCCTCATGTCCATTTAAAATCTTTCAGGCAACTCATTTTTTTCTCTTTCAGTTCCAGAAAGAAAGATTTTTACTCATGAATGGTAAAGAAAATGTCAAGAACTTTTCCTCAACTCAGTCAACGAACTGTGCTGTGGTAAGGTCTGTCCCCATACTCTGCTTCATATCATTCAGGAATCCTTTGAATTTGTGTCGATTTGCACTGTGATGCCACACAAAATTCACGCACTTGACCCCAACTTTCATTACATCGCCTGGTTCCACTGTTTTAGCTCACAGTGCCTGTTGGTGAATGAAACAATGAACAGTTAAAATGTCTTTTCTCGAATTCATTCTTGAGTTTATTTTTCAAACGAAAAGCCAAACACTGATGATGTAAGATCATTTGTGGTGCACTGTCTGAGGCTACAGACTGGAGCTTATCCCTCGGCAAATTCATATTGTCTACTGATTCACAAACAGATTCAGAAATATCAAGTTCTGCTGCTGTGCAGTTCAGCAGTACCACATCCGAGAGTTCCTGAGCTACCTGCAGTTCCATATCGACACCACACACAAATATTGAAAGTTGAGCACAGTCAAATATATCTGTGCTTTTGTCAAGTGCTAGTAAAAATGCAAAGGAGCTCTCAGCTTTTTTCCTGAGCTGCATCTCTAAATTTGCTGTGACATCCAGGATTTGATGAGACTCTGCTTTGAAAGGCAAATCCCTTCAGTTGCCTGCAGATCCCATGGAAACAAACATTCTGCAATAGCTACCATGCACAGTTTTATGAGAAGTCCTACAGAAAACGATTTGCCACTCATCGCTGTAATGTGAGCACTTTGTAGCTTGTTCAGACTGCTGCTTCAGTTCTGTTTTCTTCCATGTCAATTACCTGAAAAGTATAAATGCATTTCAGTACATGAACTATGTTGCATATTTCTATGACTTCTGTGCTAAGAATTCTTTTTTTAAACTTATGTCTCCTGGCATGTTGTTCTTAAGCCTGGCTACTAGCTCTTTGCATACTTCACCTTCTATCTACTTGTAATATGCTGCATGAAGGCATGTATAATGACACTGTATGTTGTACTTCTTAGAAGACTTGAATACTTTATGACATGAAAGGCACTATGGACATCCTGTCCTCTCAATAAATAGAAATTTATTCTCCAATTGAGGCACAGGACTTCTGCAAATATCTGTGGCTGCCATTGAACATAGATTGTTGCATCAGTTGCGGCTTACACCCAAACCTCCAGATGTCAGACAATCAGATCTGTGCCAGACGTTGTATGTCAATAATGTATCAACCAAAATGCCAATTTAGTTCATACTATATGCTACCATCCAGCAGAACAGGCATAATCGTTAATTGAAAGTTGCACCACAGCTCCCAGAGCTTCCTAAAGGCATATCTATGAGCATACAATACAAACGGTATGTATGGGTGAATTGGTAGAATGTTAGATTTTCGTACTAAGGATAACGATTTGTTTTTAACTGTTTACGTGTGAAACTGTTATGAGAGAACATTTTCCTGACATGAAAAAAGACTTTTCAGTATTTGTAGATATGTTCTTTTGGCAATGTGCTTTTGCTATGTTTCTTTGAAAGTAGTAAATCTATAGAGCACATTGCTTGAGAACCCTTCTGGCGACAATATCGAAGATGTTGACTCTAGTCCATTCACTTGGCCACAAACGGAAGACTCCGCTCCACGTGGTATGCGCTCGTCGATATCTAAAGTTTCCTCTTCTGTGACGTTCAACGCATTCCACTGATCAATTATATCCATAGGAATGCTGCACATTTTCTCTCATGTTCAGTTATTTCCGTTGTTGGATGTACACAACAGTCGCTATGCAACAGTTCGACAAGAATGTCAATAATGGTCCATGGATTCATTCCGCACAACAGCAGTATGTGTATACAAGCACAAAACTCTAGCTACAAGAAGCACATCTAATGCACATGGCACTGCCATCTACAATCTATTATTATTATTATTATTATTATTATTATTATTATTATTATTATTATTATTTCTTTACTTTCTCAGACGTTAAGTCTGGTTAAAAATGGAAAGTGACGCGGACCTTGATCAAGCGTCACTTCCTTTTCACTGTACGGTATATGTTATATTGCATTTAGGAACTTTCGGGTAATTGAACATGTATCAATAATTACGGATTTCTGTAATTGTATATATAAGTTTGGATGTAGCTGTATTGCATTGATGTACTGGTGGATATTGTGTGGTATGACTCCTGTGGTTGACAGTATAATTGGTATAATGTCAACTTTATCCTGATGCCACATGTCCTTGACTTCCTCAGCCAGTTGGATGTATTTTTCAATTTTTTCTCCTGTTTTCTTTTGTATATTTGTTGTATTGGGTATGGATATTTCGATTAGTTGTGTTAATTTCTTCTTTTTATTGGTGAGTATGATGTCAGGTTTGTTATGTGGTGTTGTTTTATCTGTTATAATGGTTCTGTTCCAGTATAATTTGTATTCATCATTCTCCAGTACATTTTGTGGTGTATACTTGTATGTGGGAACGTGTTGTTTTATAAGTTTATGTTGTAAGGCAAGCTGTTGATGTATTATTTTTGCTACATTGTGATGTCTTCTGGGGTATTCTGTATTTGCTAGTATTGTACATCCACTTGTGATGTGATCTACCGTTTCTATTTGTTGTTTGCAAAGTCTGCATTTATCTGTTGTGGTATTGGGATCTTTAATAATATGCTTGCTGTAATATCTGGTGTTTATTGTTTGATCCTGTATTGCAATCATCCTTCCGTCTCACTGTATATATTGCCTTTTCTTAGCCATGTGTTGGATGCTTCTTGATCGATGTGTGGCTGTGTTAGATGATACGGGTGCTTGCCATGTAGTGTTTTCTTTTTCCAATTTACTTTTTTCGTATCTGTTGATGTTATGTGATCTAAAGGGTTGTAGAAGTGGTTATGAAATTGCAATGGTGTAGCCGATGTATTTATATGAGTGATTGCTTTGTGTATTTCGCTAGTTTCTGCTCGTTCTAGAAAGAATTTTCTTAAATTGTCTACCTGTCCATAATGTAGGTTTTTTATGTCGATGAATCCCCTTCCTCCTTCCTTTCTGCTTAATGTGAATCTTTCTGTTGCTGAATGTATGTGATGTATTCTATATTTGTGGCATTGTGAACGTGTAAGTGTATTGAGTGCTTCTAGGTCTGTGTTACTCCATTTCACTACTCCAAATGAGTAGGTCAATATTGGTATAGCATAAGTATTTATAGCTTTTGTCTTGTTTCTTGCTGTCAATTCTGTTTTCAGTATTTTTGTTAGTCTTTGTCTATATTTTTCTTTTAGTTCTTCTTTAATATTTGTATTATCTATTCCTATTTTTTGTCTGTATCCTAGATATTTATAGGCATCTGTTTTTTCCATCGCTTCTATGGAGTCACTGTGGTTATTCAATATGTAATCTTCTTGTTTCGTGTGTTTTCCCTTGACTATGCTATTTTTCTTACATTTGTCTGTTCCAAAAGCCATATTTATATCATTTCTGAATTTTTCTGTTACCTTTAGTAATTGGTTGAGTTGTTGATTGGTTGCTGCCAGTAGTTTTAGATCATCCATGTACAGCAAATGTGTGATTTTGTGTGGGTATGTTCCAGTAATATTATATCCATAATTTATATTATTTAGCATGTTGGATAGTGGGTTCAGAGCAAGACAGAACCAGAAAGGACTTAATGAGTCTCCTTGGTATATTCCACGCCTAATCTGTATTGGCTGTGATGTGATATTATTAGAGTTTGTTTGGATATTAAGTGTGGTTTTCCAGTTTTTCATAACTATGTTTAGGAACTGTATCAATTTAGGATGTACTTTGTATATTTCCAATATCTGTAGTAACCATGAGTGGGGTACACTATCAAAAGCTTTTTGGTAATCAATGTATGCGTAGTGTAGTGACCTTTGTTTAGTTTTAGCTTGATATGTCACCTCTGTATCTATTATCAGTTGCTCTTTACATCCTCGTGCTCCTTTGCAGCAGCCTTTTTGTTCTTCATTTATAATTTTGTCCTGTGTTGTATGTGTCATTAATTTCTGTGTAAAGACTGAAGTTAATATTTTGTAGATTGTTGGTAGGCATGTTATGGGGCGATATTTAGCTGGGTTTGCTGTGTCTGCTTGATCTTTAGGTTTCAGATAGGTTATTCCATATGTAAGTGTATCAGGGAATGTGTATGGGTCTGCAGTGTAACTGTTAAATAATTTAGTTAGATGTGAATGTGTTGAGGTGAACTTATTTAGCCAGAAATTTGCTATTTTATCATTTCCAGGGGCTTTCCAATTGCGCGTAGAATTAATTGCTCGGGTGACTTCATGTTGCAAAATTATCACTTCAGGCATTTGTGGTATCATCTTGTATGAGTCTGTTTCTGCTTGTATCCACCGTGCATGCCTGTTATGTTGTACTGGGTTTGACCATATGTTGCTCCAGAAGTGTTCCATGTCTGTTATGTTTGGTGGATTGTCTATTTTAATGTGTGTGTTATCTATTGTCTGGTAAAATTTCTTTTGGTTTGTGTTGAATGTTTGGTTTTGTTTCCTTCTATTTGACGTATGCGACGAGGTGGGGAGCCTAACAACAGGTGAGGCTGTGCCACCCGCACCCTGCCATTCGGACTGCGGGGAGCTAGGAAATGCCTGAAAATCTGCTCCAGGGTGCATGCCAACATGCGGTCTATGTGCCCGCAGAGAGACAGGAGGGGCCGAAGGGTCGACCTCCATCGGGCCGGGGCACCCGACGGGTGGAGACGACATATGGTCCGGAGCGGGCAAGAGTTCCATGTCAGAGGACAACTGGTCACGGGAAGCGATCGGCGGCGCGTGACCCAGGGAGGCACCCAGCGGTTGCAGCGACGCGTCCACTGCGGGCGTCGCCGGCGGGAGAACAGGCGGCGGGGGTGGCGGCAGCGCGTTGCCATGGGGCAAAATGGAAGGCAGTGTCGGTAACACCTGGGGCTGAGGTGAGCCAGTAGTTGGGTCCCCAGGGCGCTGATCGGACGGCACTGTCGCTGAAAGCAGACGGCGAGCCGCAGATCCCGAGCGACGACAGAGGCGCAGCTGATTGAGATGCCGTCGCACTTCACCAGAGGTCCCCAAAACCAGATACATAGCGCGGCCGAGGCAGTGAAGAATGCGCCCTTCGAGCCAACGTCGTGAATCTTGATAGTGGCGGTAGTAGACAACGTCGCCTGGGGCAAAAGCAGGTCTCTGCCGCTGCACAGGAACCTGATGCGGCGAAGGTGCGATGAGGGCGACCGTGAAGCAACTCAGCTGGCGAGCGACCATCTCGGGGCTGAGAGCGATACGAGGACAAAAAGAGCAATAACTCTTCCTCCCGAGAATGCGACTCTTTCAACTTCAACATCTGTGACTTGAAAGTCCTGACCAGTCGTTCAGCGGCACCGTTTGACTGTGGCGAAAACGGTGCGGACATCAGATGTTGAATACCATTGGCCTTGCAGAATGACTGAAATTCTGCGGACATGAATTGTGGGCCATTGTCGGAAACAATAGTTTGTGGAAGACTTTCGATGCAAAAGATAGCGGACAACACTTGGATGGTGGCAGATGACATCATGGAAGACATCCAGACATCAAAAGGAAAATTACTGAATGAATCTACCTCAACCAACCATCGAGCATTCCAGAATGGACCAGCAAAATCGATGTGTAAGCGTTGCCAAGGGGAAGTGGCTTTTGGCCATGCAAAGAATTTCTGCGGTGGTGCTGATTGGTGTTCGGCACACACCATGCAAGAAGAGCACATATTCGTAATCGCGGCATCGATTCTGAACCAAGTACAGTGCTGACGAGCAAGTTGTTTCATTCTCACTATACCCCAGTGTCCTTGGTGGAGAAGCTGTAAGACAGAGGACTGTAACGAACGTGGGACCACGACCCTGGACTGATCATTATCAGAACGCAACAGCAAAACACCAAGTCATACAAAAAGTCTCTCCTGGTGAGCAAAAAATCGGCGAACCAACGGATGCCCGATCCGTGACTTTGACAAGGGCCATTGCGTAGCAACAAAATGCAGAACAGTAGCAAGGACAGGGTCGGCAGCTGTGGCTGTAGCTACACGACGAAAATCAATCGGAAAAGATTCGACCACGTCATCGGTTTCCGAATCAATGAACATGCAAGCAAGTTCAGAGGAATCGAATGCTCTATCCTCAGCAACAGGCAAACGGGACAACACATTAGCGTTTCCGTGCTTAGCAGTGGACCGATACAAGATATCGTAGCGGTACTGTGAGAGGAAAATAAACCAGCGAATGAATTTCTGCACTGTACGTGGAGGTACAGGCTTGGTCGGATGAAACAGCGATGTCAAAGGTTTGTGGTCTGTGATGATGGTAAAGTGACGACCGTACAAGAAATCATGAAACTTTGTAACACAAAATACGAGAGCCAATGCTTCTTTCTCAATCTGTGAATAATTTCTTTGTGCAGATGAGAGCAATTTGGACGCAAAGGCAATAGGGCGATCGTGCGAACCATCTTTGTGCGCAAGTACAGCACCGGTCCCGAAATCCGGTGTATCCACCATCAACAAAAGGGGCTTCCGGGGATCGAAAAGCGTAAGGCAAGTATTGGAAAGCAACGCCGATTTCAACTGGCGAAAGGCGCGTTCGCAGTCCGTCGTCCAGATGAATGGAACACCTTTACGGCGTACACGATGAAGCGGAGCTGAAATGGAAGAGGCATGTTGAACATAGCGATGATAATAGTTAATTTTTCCCAGCACACTCTGTAGCTGCTTCAAATTCTGCGGGAAGGCAAGTCTTGTATGGCATGGAGGTGCTCGGGACTGGGATGTATGCTTTGGGCATTGAGTACATGTCCCAGATAGGGTAAGTCACGAGCAAAAAACACACATTTGTCCTTCCATAAGTGAAGACCATTTTGTTGCAAGACCTGAAATAATGTTCTGAGATTGGCTAAATGTTCTTCTTCTGTCTTTCTGGAGATCACAATATCGTCCAGATAGTTTGCTGCAGTAGGGACCGACGCACAAACAGTTTGTAGATATTGCTGAAACAATGCAGGGGCGGATGCACACCTGAATGGCAGTTGTTTGAATCAATACAAACCAAGATGCGTGTTAACCACCAAAACGCGCTGGGATTCTTCATCCACCGGTATTTGCAAGTACGCATTTGCTAGGTCCAACTTCGAAAAATATTTACCCGGGCACAGTTTGTCAAAAAGATCTTCCGGGCGGGGTAAAGGAAAAGTTGCAGTCACTAGTTGTGGATTCACTGTTGCCTTGAAGTCCACACAGTCTCAATTTTCCGGAAGGTTTTGGCAAAATTACTAAGGGTGATGCCCAGAGAGAAGCCTGCACACGTCCAATTACACCTTGTGATTCCAAATCGTGTAATGTTTTTGCGACCTCATCACACAATGTGTGGGGAACAATGCGCGCTCTGAAAAATTTTGGTTGCGCATTGACTTTCAGTTCCAAATGTGCTTTATAGTTCTTAGCACAACCAAGGCCCGGTGCAAAAATGTCTGCAAATTCGTCACATAGATGAGAAACACTGTCCGAAGGCACAGTCTGGTTCACTGATAGGACCTGATTTACTATAGACAAGTTAAACAACTGAAATAAATCGAAACCAAACAAGTTCACTGCAGAAGAAGAACGAAGGACGTAAAATGACACAAGTTTTGTTTGTCCCTTGTTTGTTGCAAGAAGGCTGCACTGTCCTAACACAGGGTTCTCTGGACCTGCGTAGCTAGTTAACTTAACAGTTGCGGCACGCAACGGAGATGTACCCAGCAGTTTGTAAGTGTCTTGATTGATCAGTGAAACTGCAGCCCCGGTATCGAGCTGGAATAGTATCACTTTGCCGTTAATGTCCAAGTCCACAAAAAGCTTATTGCCCTGCTGACGACAAGAGCGACTGTCTCGTGCAACGTGAACTGACAATGGTACAAAATCACTTGCGACTTGAAGGGAGATCCGGCGATGTCGACGCACACTATACACTATTTGTGGGACGAACACAGTCACTGTTAGAGAGAGTGGCACTGGGCAGAGTGGAATGAACTGTATGAATTTCCATGGGCGAAGTGTCGCTAGCCTGAGTATCCTTGGTTCGATTCAGATTCCTGCGCGAATCAAAGGGCCTGGAATGATTTTGAGTTTCCAATCTGAGCTTTTTCTGGCAAACACTTTGAACATGTCCTTTTTTATTACAGTAAAAGCAAATAGCTTGGCGTGATGAGCAATTCTCATGCGAATGTCTAGTAGCACACCGCGGGCATGATTTTAGCACTGCATTTGCTTGGCAGCGCGATACACGTGGCTGAAAGCCTGGCGGCAGCGGCGCGGCGGGCGCGAGGACTGTTTACTGTTCCGTGCAGCTCGCCCGGCGGGCCGGTTAACCTGACACATGGGTGGCGAAGTTTCAAATGATTCCTGAGCAAAGTCAAGTGTGTCCTGCCGATCCAATATGTCCATCACTTGTTGAAGGGAGGGATTGACCAGTTTCAAAATCCATTCCCTTATACAAACATCAGAAACGTTCTGTGCAATTGCATCACCTACCATAGTATCTGAATAAGGGAGTCCACATTGACACTCAAAAGCCCAATCCCTAGTAAGGCCTTGCAAGGTTGCAACCCACTCCTGATTAGTCTGACCTGCCGTATGTTTTGTACGAAAGAAGGTATACCGTTTGGCAACTACATTGACTGATTCTTTGAAATATGCATCTAATGCAGACAAAATTTCATCGTAGGACAGAGTTGCTACGTCGCGTCGGAGAAATCATTTGACTATCAAATGGTACGTGTGCACCCCAACGGAGGACAACAAAAAAGGCTGCCGCTCATTACCTTGAATTCTGTAGGCGGCGAGATAGAATCCAAATTGGCGTGACCACTCCGTCCAGCTTTCCAGTGCAGCATCAAAAGGACGAAAAGTTGGTGCAACTGCGTGTTGTGGCTGCGTTAGCGGTGGAGAGGCGGCTGCCACATCGTTTTACATCGCACATTGACCCTGGACGAGCTGTCCAAGAGCATCCAGTAAGGCCTGCGTCTGCTGATTCTGTAAGCGATAAAATTCGGACAGTACATCTGGAGATGGTGGCGAAGCCATTACACAAGTAAATCAGGGCAGTATAGTTACGAACGTGGTATTGTCTCGTCGCCAATGTTGTGCGCTGGCAGAAGAGTCAACACCGGGTTACTAGAGGAAGCCGAAAGGCACGCGTTTTAGCTCACGCAGGCTGGCGTGAGGTCTGGAACAGGACAAGGAAATTAGAATTTAGAATAACAGACGTAGCTGGTGGAATACTTAACTTTAATCCATAACTGGTGAACGTCGCTCTTGACTGTACATTATTCACAATATCAATAGTAACTGAACATGGCACCTTGCTAGGTCGTAGCAAATGACATAGGTGAAGGCTATGCTAACTATCATCTCGGCAAATGAGAGTGTATTTTGTCAGTGAACCATTGCTAGCAAAGTTGGTTGTACAACTGGGTGAGTGCTAGGAGATCTCTTTAGACCTGCCGTGTGGCGGCACTCGGTCTGCAATCACTGATACTGGCGACACGCGGGTCCGACGTATACTAACGGACCGCGGCCGAATTAAAGGCTGCCACCTAGCAAGTGTGGTGTCTGGCGGTGATACCACAGTGTTTATTAGCAATCCACTTTCATCCAGTTCCATCCTTTTTGTGAGTGTGATCTTCCCTTGTTCATAGCAACTGGCTACTACTATTCCTCTTCAGCGTAAGAGTACAGCTAATGTGCCTCAACCTGCTGGAATTACAACTCAGACCTAATCGTTTCTTTTATGCAATCCTTCTCCATTTCTGTCTCAGCAGTAACTCCTCTGTGTAGGAGTTCTGACCCTCTCTCACTACTGTGTGGACAAACCATAATTTCATACCTGTAACACATATATAACCCTGTTTCCTTCATTTCCTCATGCCCGCTCTTGTTCTCTGCAATTAGCAGCAACCACTGCACCATTACCCAGATAAACTTCCTCAGCGTCACCCACTTAACAGGATACATGTGGACAAAGTGACATAGGTATCATGCTTGCTTTTGCACTACTGGAAAGAAGACTGAAATTATGCCTTTGCTCCATCAGTCCACAGTGGAAGCGTGTTTCCCTGTAAGCTCCTTAAAACAGATTATGGATATATATTAGATTTAATGGCAGCAAATAGATTTAAGGATATCCACAATATACAGGCATCGTTGAGCACAAGACAATTGTAGCAATAATAAGTACCAAACAACAATTAACAATTAAAACAATTATGAAGATTCACATGTTCAGTAAAGTAGATAAACAGGCAGTAATAGTGTATCTCAAGGAAGAACTGTAAATCCTCAGCTCTGGGCATGAACTGTACATGTCAGGATGGTTGAAGGTGGGCATCCAGGGTGTTCTTCCTACACGTAAAATGATAAATGCCAAAATGATAAATGCCAGGATTTAGGGTAAAAATTAGTTTTATTCCCAAAAACTACTGCTAAGAGATAACAGTGTTCATGGAAACTGGCTACGGTTATGGAGTGAACTGCACATGGTACAGAAAGAGCATTTCACCCTCACTAGGAAGGACTAATAAACACATCCAGAGGGTAATGGAGATGGCAGGCTAGAGAATGACCCGCTGTTACGGCCACTACCACATTGACCCTCTCGTGTACCTCACTTGATGGCACCCAGTCCTCCCTTTGGTGGGTTTGTGGCAGAAAGTTGGTGTCTCTCACTCAGCAATACCATGGTGGCATCCCTAACTCAGCAAAACAGCGTTGGAGCCAGCCACAAGTACTGTGGAGTAGTTTAAGTAACTGCTCACAGCTCTGGCCAAAGCTAAGTTAAAATAATGGAAGTAAAATACAATAAAATTTTTTACCATTTTTACCCGTTACCATCTACAACTCCTTCCACCTTCCATGAGAGCCAGTTATGAGTCTGTTATTGTTACAATGGTTGATACTGATAACTCGTAATGACCACTTCAAAAATATAAAGTTTTCCTTTTGACATACATGGAAGGTGACCGGCATTTAGCGTTTTTTATTTAAAAAGGGGTTTTAAAACTAATGGAGGGTTGAATTCTCATTTTAAAAATTTGACCATGAAATACGCAATACGGGCAGGGGGTACAAAGTTTGTGTTTTTACTTAACAATATCATTACCCATTGGTGTCACCTGAGTCCTTCATAAATGGAAGTATCCAGTAATATAATGTCTTTTCCTACTCACTTTGCTAAGCTGTCGCAGTCAGTGCAGCAACCGATAGTTGACTACATGTGTGGTGGGCACAGTGGCGGCAACCAGCTGGGATGGAGCTGAGCCGAAGTGCATTGTCACCCGGGCGCCATAATACAGACCTGGAGATGGTTAGAAGGCCGGCTGGTCGAATGAGAGCATGTCGAGTTCCAACGACTGCAACACTCGCAGGCAGGAATTGCATCAATAGAAGCTCAAGTGACTCACAACAAACAGGAGGTAAACTAACACTATGTGATAGGTACGAATAGAGAATGAGCCTGTAAGAGGTGTAATTGGCAACTGATCAAACCAGGTATCAAAGCTTTTCATTACAGATAGTTAGTTTGTTTTTCCTCCTGGCATCTGAAAACTAATTTTTCCATTAATTGATTGTAACAGGTTTGCGTAAAACTTGAGTACACAGTTATATAAAACTCCATAGCTTAATCTATTGGGAGGGCCATGCCTGTGAAGCAGTGTGACTTATCAGATGTTACTCATGATATTCACCATCTGGCTTGGGATCTGGTACAACCTGTGGTGGTGGTGGCTTGCAGGATTTACAGTAGCCATATGTATACCAAATCCATGCAGTAATGGTAATAACCAGTAAAGCTACAGGTACAGACATAACACTTGAAATGAACACTCAATTAGAATAATTCTGTGTGTGCCGTTCAGCAACGTGCACCATAGCAAGTCAATTGATGAAGGAACACAGTTACGTGACAACTGACAAGTAGCAAAGTTGTATTTCTGTCACATAAGGTTAGGCATGCATTACCAAAGTGTGAAGCGCTCACTATCTTTGTAAAGCTTTACTTCCTGACACATATTTGGTTAATTAATTAGGACATTGTTGACGCCATACATTAAGACCTGAGAGACAGACCTGAGACAGATCACTGCAACAAGAGAGGAATGATACCTCGGTATAATGTGGCTGGGAACGAATGTGATAGTTTTAGTACTGTCGGAAGCCTTAGTCCTAATTAATCTGGTGAGCCCCTCATCAACAAAAGAAAGAAATACAAAATAGAGCTGACAACATGGCACTAGGGTAAGCGATAAAAGTGGGAAGCTCAAAAAATTAACTGCAGCAGCGTGCAGTCATGGGTGCCCCACGGCAATCCCATGCACCATGCCCCGTCAGTAGCATAAATAACCATGTTTCCTTTGGTGTAGTGGCATGGCCACTAAACAATTTCTTCACATGCCTTATTTTGGCATACACAATAGAACCTGTGGCATCACCATCAGTGGCAATGATTGTGAATGTATGTTAGTGCAGGTAACTGCTACCAGTCCTCATGGGCTGATCTTTTCGTATCTCCCATTTTACTGGGGATTGCTACTGCAGCTAAATTATTGAAGTAACATGCGTCATGGCATGCATACTATGCTCAAATTCAGCATGAAAAGTATTTTTTATATAAAGTGCACTGTGTGCACATCCCTCAGTGAGAGTGAATAATTATTTACAGTATTTAGATAATGAGGTATGTCCTCATATTTTGTATGTTTCCCTCAGCTGCTATTTTCGAATGAGCAAAGTTACAATAATATGAAGTATCTAAATCTGCTATTTCTCAATAGCTCAGTTTGAGCATCCTCTTAACTGCATTGAACATTTTTATATATGACATAATGAAATGAAAATAAAAGTAAACTTTAAAGTTGGGATGCAAGCTCAGAGAAACGGGGTAGACTGTCAGATAAAATACATAAATACATAATGAATATAATAGAGGGAAACATTCCATGTGGGAAAAATATATCTAAAAAGAAAGATGATGAGACTTACCAAACAAAAGCGCTGGCAGGTTGATAGACACACAAACAAACACAAACATACACACAAAATTCAAGCTTTCGCAACAAACGGTTGCTTCGTCAGGAAAGAGGGAAGGAGAGGGAAAGACGAAAGGATGTGGGTTTTAAGGGAGAGGGTAAGGAGTCATTCCAATCCCGGGAGCGGAAAGACTTACCTTAGGGGGGAAAACACACACACACACACACACACACACACACACACACACACACACACACACACACATATATATATACACAGACACCACACACCGGGATTGGAATGACTCCTTACCCTCTCCCTTAAAACCCACATCCTTTCGTCTTTCCCTCTCCTTCCCTCTTTCCTGACGAAGCAACCGTTTGTTGCGAAAGCTTGAATTTTGTGTGTATGTTTGTGTTTGTTTGTCTATCGACCTGCCAGCGCTTTTGTTTAGTAAGTCTCATCATCTTTCTTTTTAGATATAAATACATTTTGAAATACAATGACATAGAAGCAGAGCTCCAAAATCTTTCGGTAAACAAAATAAACATTTTCACATATATTTGTTAGTAGTAGCATGAGCAGGGGCTGTTGCAATGACTTTTCTCTCGTTATCTCTGCTGTCATTTACTTCTGATTATTGGTTGGTATATTTCCCATGAAAGTATTGAGCAATGTGTGCCTAATAGTTCTTCCTGTACCTTAAGGTGTGTCATGAACTAAATATTTCCTCTGCTTGTTGCTAAGACACGATCTTCTTAACAATTTTTGGCTCTCTCAGATGCTTTAATATTTATTGATGATCTTGTATAATTACATGATTTGTTTCTTTGTGCCTGTTCTCTTAATTACCATCTGTACTCTTCATTACCGTAAGTCCTCATTGATGGCCTTTGAAGTGATTTATTCAACCTACATGCAACATACTATGAGTTGTTATTCTGCATCAAAGATTCTCGCATATGGCAACAGGTGATTGTCCAGTGACAACCTTATCTTGAAGTCCGAAAACAGCAAGTCAGCATTGTAAATCACAAAAAGTAGCTTGAAGTGCATTTCTTTGTTTTTTATGTATTTTGTGAGGATATGTATGACAGTGTTTGGTGAAATCAATTTGATATTTTGATGTGCAAAGGGAACAGTGTGGCTGTATTCCAAACTTTTCTAACTGTATTATGTGAAGTCGCTGGATGCTGTAGTTAGCGAGGCTCGGCGCAGTCACTGTGGCGTGATATAGTGGCATGTGCTACAGTCAGTGGGATACAGTGTACCTCTGAAGCGCGAGCTGCTTGTCCGGTATCTTTATGTCAAAACAATATTCACGCGGCAGAGAAATGTTGGAAAATGTATCTGGCTTGTTGACGCAGTGGTAGAATCAATATTGATTTGTAATACTCAATATTTGTGTGTTATCGTTACACATGCAAAGCATGTAATTCACTTTGACAACATTTGATGTAAGAATACATCCGAAAATACTGCAGATCGATAAGCTGGTTACACAATCATTTTCAGAGGCTCATACCATGATTGTGGCTTAAAAAGGGGGGGGGGGGGGGGGGCAGTTTTCGCACTGACTCAAGTGGAGCAGTACTGAACATGACCAATAATTCATATTACATTGTATCCTGAGTGATTAGAACTTGTATTTGTATCTTCATATGTGGTTTCTGCTTAGTTTGAAATCTCTATTAGGAGTACGTTTACTCGGGCAGCATTTGGTTATACTGGTGTATTATATTGTCTCTCTCTCACATAGCAGGGATTTTCATGAAAATGCTTATTATATTGGGCACCATTGTTAAAATATGCATCTCCGTTAATCACTTCTGCTACAGTGACAGGTAAGGTGAAATATGGAGTTTCAGTCTTCGATCGCTATTCTTTATTTTCAATTACCGGTTTCGGGCTAGCTGCCCATCTTCAGATCTGTTAGACAATGTTAAAAATGTAATTAATAAGAGAGATACAGTTAGTGAAAAACTATCTTAGTTTACAAAATGAAATTTTGGAACATATAAAATGCCAACATACCATATGTTGTAGTTACAGAGTAACTTGTCCGTACAGAACACACTGTTCACTGTCATAAGTAAAGTAAATTTCAATCTGTTAAAACATTATATCGCAGTATTTAAGAGTAATCTGATTGGTAACAGTAAAAAGTGCCCTCTACCTATAACATTTGTGCATCTGTTATTATTTCGCCGTATATATTATTGGCGAATATTCTTTTTAATAAAACAATTTTTAAGGTAATAACAAATGAATAATCTTTTTGAGTGGACCATGAAACGAAAAATTTTTACATTAATTTAAAATTTCTTTATAATGAAACATAAAATATAATTAAAATGTAGATATCCTTCCGAAAATGTGCGTCTACTCTTCTTTGTTTTGATTGGTGGTTGAGTGGATTTCCCTATGCCTGAGCGTATACAACGCCACGCCGAGTTGTCTTGCGCCGCGCCCAATTCACCTCACCGCCAGTACGCTGAGGGCCGTTCCGCTGTTTCTTACTGGGGCGTGCTGCTGCGTTCAAGAGTAAGCCTAAAACAGGTCTTTAAAAATCTCATAATAATTCCTGTGCATAAAATCACTTTGCTCATTTAATAGGCCTGGGGTTTTCTTTGATGTGCATATATTTCAAGCTCTTCTAGCACGTTGAGATAGAGACTTTTTGGAGCTTTATGTAGCACCTCCATTTGTTGATTTATATTACTAACTTCATGTCTACTCTCTTTTATATGTGTTCCAAATGCTGTTCGATTGCTATGGCTACAATGTTCCCTGTATCGAATTTCAAAGTTCCGCCCTGTTTGTCCTATATAATAACTGTCACATTCAGCACATTTAATCTTATATACTCCGGAATTATTGTATTTCATTGGTTTCGTCGTTGCTGGTTTATGTCTTAATCTATGTGCCATTTGCCCTTCGTTCTGAAATGCCACTGCGATGTTTTTTGGAAAGCATTTAGCAATTCTTTCCGACACACGCCCTTTGTATGTCAGGGTGACAAACTTCTTCTTAACTTTAATTTTCCTAGAATCGCTAATGATGCCCGCGGATTTGTTTTTGATTTTGTTAAACATACGTGTAACATCTTGTGTCCTGTATCCGTTAGCTGCTGCTACTTGCTTAATAATACCCAGTTCTTTCTGCAACTCATCTTCCTGTAGTGGCAATCTGAGGGCTCTGTTGCACATTGCATGAAAGTACGCTCTTTTATGCTGTGCCAGGTGGTGCGACGTCGCTACTATGATGTTGTCGGAGCACGTGTCTTTTCTATAGACGCCGAAAACGTGCCTGCCTCCCTCCTTTCTGACAGTCAAATCTAAATAGTTAATCGTCCTGTTGTTTTCCATTTCTAGTGTGAATTGAATTTTTGGATGCTGCTCGTTTAAAACTTTAGTCATTTCCTCTATGTCTTCTTTTTCCCCTTTGAATAATAAAATAGTGTCGTCAACATACCGTCTGTAATAAATTAACTTCTCCTTAATTTCTGGAAAAGAGTTAAAAACTTTGTTCTCAAAGTCATTCATAAAAATTTCAGCTAAAATGCCTGATAGACTGTTACCCATAGCTAAACCTTCATCTTGAATAAAAACTTTATCGTTAAAGATAAAACTATTAAAACTCAGTGTGAACTCTAGCATATCTACGAGTTCGACGATTTCACCCATGCTCATTCACTTATTTTTTATCAGGTTTTTCCTTATAATTTGCAAAGTTTCTGGTATTGGTATATTAGTGTAGAGGTTCACGACGTCCAATGAGGCTAGGACTGCATCCTCTGGGATTGCAATGCAGTCCTAGCCTCATTGGGGCAGCAATTCAGACCCATATAGGTTCAAAATGGTTGATTATTATTTGGTAGTATGGAAAATTTATTACAAAACAAGAAACTAATAAAGATAAGCTCACTCTTGTCAGCTTAGAGGCAACAGTGCCTTAAGCTTGTCACTAAAGATTTCTACACCATAGGATCATTTACCAACTGCCTGGTAAATGTCCTTCCACCCTCCTAATAGGAAATATTAACAAACTTACAATTGGAAAAACTTAGCCAGTACAATGAGCGATGCCACATTATCACCCACGCGCAGAGGTTTGAATGAATGCCGGCCCCCCACCACTTCTAGCGCCAAGTGGCGGCTGTTGCTCTGACGTGGTACGGCACTCAGCTGTTCGGCCATGAGCACACTTATTGTTTGACCTACACATGCATTTCTGTACTAACCGGAATACACCACATTAGTCCCCTACATAAAACATTCACTGTATCCCTAATTGGCAAATAATTATTGAAATATAAAGTTAAAAACATTAAATCCATTATCAAATAAATGGTTACGCACTTGCCTTATGGTTAAATTAAGTCCAATGTTAGACTGCTCAGAGCTCACCTGAAACCATTCTGCACAATCTACCAGAGATGCAGCCATGGTGTTGTTTTAAAAGTAAGGTTCTAACTTAACTTGTGTAAGTGTTAATTGTTGCATAGAGGGTAACTGTGTAAGTGAACCATTTCATTTTCATGCAAGTAGCATTGGTTGACTTCAAAAGTAATGGCATTGGGTAATGTGTTACATTTGTATTACACTCTTTGTAATATACAAAGCAATTTGCTTGTGGCAGTATAAATAACTGACTGTCAAAACATCTCATAATACTTGTTGAGAAATAGAACTGCACTATGTGTGAAACATTGTAGGAAGAAAGGAAATTGTGTACTGATAACAGCTGTTACTTGCAAGTGCAAGATTTTGTGTCTCAAACTATCCAATAGTACTGGTAACATTGAATGAGATGGCAATTAACTTTCTCTGCATTTTTTTGGTGTCTGAATTATGGTACAAGAAGTAGTTTCTGACTGACTCTCAAGTGGAGCATAACTTATGTTCTTCACGTGTATGTAACACTTGCATTCACTTGCGACCATATGTTTTTTTAAAGAATGGATTACTATTAAGCATTTGTGAGGCCTTTTTCTAACTAATTAGCTAACTTACCAATTAAGTTTTCATGACTTGAATATTATCATTTTCCTCTGCTCTAGCTGCTGATGCTTAACACTGTGACTTATATTGTAATGCAACACAAGAAGCGTAAAAGAGCACAAGCAAACCTCACAGTTTTTTTTCTTTTGTTTTAGTAGAACAGCATGCATCTCTGTTCCATTCAGTTCTGTCCTGCTAATACATTTTATAGATACAATGGTTTTAAAATTACTGTGTTTAACTTGGTTCCATATGGCTTTCAAATGGTGGGCTAGCCATTTCACTTCACATATGTTGTTGTCAGGCGGCAATGTGTCAATCTGAAATTGTAAGTTCATGGGTCTCCCATAGATTGCATCATGTGGGTAGTAAGTATCCTGTTGCCTCATGTACACGACTATTGTACACTGAGATGACAAATCCTACATACATGTTCACATGTAACTGTCTCTTCCCTATATAATATGATAGCATTCACACAATAGTTTTGTGCACTCATTCTAGGTGCCTGTTGGCTTTAGGGTGAAAAGGCGTAATTTGTAATTTTTTGATTCGTAACATTTTGCAAACTTGTGCAAACAGTGCCAACATAAAATTAAAGCCTTGATCAATGGGTATTGCATTGAGAGATCCAAAATACAGAACCAAGTGATTGACAAAGGTGGAAGCAACAGTTTCAGTGGTCATGTCTGCAAATTGTATCAAAATTAACCATCTTCAAAAGTGATCAATAATAGACGATATATATTTATTATTCTTGGTGCCTTGTGGAAATGGGCCACAGATATCCGGAGCCACAATTTGAAACGGTTTTGCTGCTTCTGGTAATGCTTGTAAAGGAACTTTAGTCCTTGGTGGAGGTGCTCTTTGCACACAAGGCAGACAATTTTGTATATACTTCTGAACGTTGGTTTGTCAACCCCTCCACCAGTAATTTGAGGCTGTTCTTGCATTCGTGGCTCATCGCCCATTATGGCAGGCCTGTAAACTGTCATGACATTGTGCTATTATTCGTTGCTGCAATTATTTAGGTATTGCTACTGTGTTACCCATAGGGGTCTTGCAATATAGTATACCATCTTCTGTAACAAAATCAGATAGTGATGCATACCGGTGGCATTCTACATCTCTCTCTTGTGATTATTTCAGTTCTTCTATGGAAACATCATCTGTTTGTGCAGCTCTGATCTTTGCTGTGCAGGCAGCCAGGCTTATGCCGAATTGTGTAGTCATATTCTGACAATTTTAATGCCCATCTAGTAGCGCGACTACTGGGATCTTTTAAACTTACTAAAGCAGCATGGTCCGTGATCATAATGAACTGACATCCATACAAGTAACACTTAAAGTAATTTACTCCAAACAAAAGAGCTAGCAACTCATTCTTGGTAGTACTGTATTATTTTTGCTGAGTTCATTTGTCTGGAGGTGTAACCAATTGGTCTTTCCTCACCATTGTATTCCTGTATTCCTGACTTAAAACAGCTCTGACAGCATAATTTCATGCATCTGTTGTAAGAATAAATGGTTTTTCATTGTCTGGACGTACTAGTAAAGATGGACTAGTCAAAATTTCTTTAATTTTCCTCATTGCTGCTTCGCACTCATCTGTCCATTCAGATACTGCATCTACCTTTAGTAATTTCATTAAAGGCTTTGCTATTGTAGCATAATCCTACACAAAATGCCTATAATAGATGGCTAAGACTAGGTAAGACTGTAATTCTTTAACATTTCTTGGGGTTGGAAAATTATCCACTGCTTCAATTAGCCTGTGATCTGGCTTAAGTCCATATGAACTAATGATATGCCCCAGGTACTGAACATGTGACTGTGTAAAAGAACATTTCTCTAGTTTTAAACTCAAATGTGCACTTTTCAATCTAGACAATACATCTCTTAATCTTTCAGCATGGCCTTCCATTGTTTTTGCAAACATTATGATGTCATCGAGATACACAAGACACATAGTAGGCTTTAAACTTCTCAGTAACAAGTCAGAAAATATTTGAAAAGTGGAATGTGCATTCCTTAGACCAAAAAGCATCCGTAAGAATTCATACAATCCAGATAGGACCACAAAAGCAGTTTTAAGTCTTTCTTATGGTGCAGTCGGAATCTGCTGATATCCAGAATGCATGTCCAGGGTGATAAAGTATTTTCAATTTCCTAACCTGTCTAAGGCCTCATCAATAAGTGACAGAGGGTAAGTGTCGAGTGTGGTAACATTGTTTACCGCTCTCATATCGACATATAGACAATAGGTTTTCCCGCCCCCCTGATTCATTTTTTTTGGCACGATTGCAATTGGACTGGCCTGAGGGCATGCAGAGGGTTTAATTATCCCCAAAGCCAATTGCTGTTGAATCGTATCTTCAACAACAGACTGTAATTGATGGGGTAAATGATACTGCCTCTGCACTATTGGTCTGGCATCTCCTATGGGAATTTCATGTTGTATGAGGTCAGTTGTTGGCAAGTATTGCCACTCCTTGAATAACCACACATTCCTCTAAAACTGGATATAAAATTTTGCTCTAAGTCTGGCAAATGTGCCAACTTCTCTCTCAATTGAATTTTTAACCAAGGTGATAATGCACAAACCTTCCTCACAAGTAACTGCTTATATTTTTTCTCTTGACACTGTTTCTGTTTTCACACTTCTATTTGCATAACTTCTTCAGCACTGGCTAGTATTGTGCTGCATGGGATTTCTACATTCTGTTGACCAAAATTGTCAGCCCACGCAGATATTTGAAACTGGTTCCCTTTTATTTTGGGTCTGCTTAAACCTCTCTTAACAAGGATTTTCAGCCTGTTGAGAAAATCGTTCTGGGTGAGTGAGTTGACCGGAAAGTCCGACCTCGGTGGTACCCAGTCTTTAACTTCAATCCAGAGAACTTTTCCTGTTCCACCACTAATTGTTGCAGGTGTAATAGTTTTCAGCACCCACCTACACAGCTCATTTGGAGCCTGTGAGGTAGGCCTCTGTTCAGTTTCCTCATGAATGAGGTGCACACTCACTGTCTGGACAGCCTCCTATAATCAATCAAAGCCTGATAGCATGTTAGGAAATCTTTCCCCAGGATGATATCAAAATCCTGTCTGCATTTCCTCACCACTTCCATATCAAAGATGTACATTTTGCCTTCAGTGTTCTGTTGTACAAGTGCCTGCAGGAATAATCATTTCATCTCCAAGTCCACCTATATTATAGTGTAGTGGTGTTAGTTTTAGAAACAAAAAGGACACTAATCTGAGCTCCGGTATCTACAGGAATTTTGAGTCTTCCCTCTGAGCTTCCCTTTAAAACTAAATTTGCCACCTCAGTGGGTTCTCCCCTTTGTATAGGGTTAATGTATTCCATTGGGGGCAAGGATTGGTGGCAGAACATGCCCTATCCTCATTTCCCCATAGAGTCGTACTCCTGTTTGTTTGATTAATTTTTTTGTTGAATGTTGGCATGTTCTTCTTGGGGAAATTTGGTCACTTATTTTGTCAACAATGATCCTGTTTAAGTCCAACAGTATGGCATTTCTTACAATAGGAAGCCCAGCAGTGCTAGGCCGAATAGTTGGGCTTCCCACATCTATGGCAATCAGTGTCATTAACAAACATGTGTTGCACTTCACTTGTGCTCACAGGGGCGGATACAAATCATCCCGCTTCCTCACGTAATGGAGCAAGTTTGACTGCTTCATGCAAGGATGTGGGGGAGGTTACCTTTACCTCATTCCTCACATGTGGATTGATTCCGCATTTGAATACATCAATTGCTCTTGCTTCAGCTCCTTCAATTAACACTTCATTGTGTGTATATTACACCTTGCAAAGGTGTATGTGCGACAAGATACTGCCCTAATTCTGTCCACAATTGCTTCGAAGTCCTCCTCGCTTTTTTGTCTAAGGGTGGATAACCAATCACGGTAATAACTAACCCCAGCTTGTCAGAGTAGCGCTCTGCTAACCTGCTTGCTGAGAATTCAAAAGTGGGTGCTTTCCATAACACGTCTACTGATTCAACATTAGTTCGCACATTGCCCGAAAGCTTCAGCTGTAACAAAAAATGGTCTGGCCATGCGCATATACGCCCCATGTTCCTGACGTTTTGCAAAAATTGTGATACATTTTCTCCTTTTCATGAAAACTGACTACGGCCACGGAGTGAACTGCACGAGCATTTTGCCCTCAATAGGAACGACTGGTGGACACATCCAGATGGTGAGGAAGCTGTCAGGCAAGAGAGCAACCTGCTGTTATGGCTGCTGCCTCGCTGACCCTCTTGCCTACCTCACGTACCAACACGCAACCTCCCATTGGCAGGTTTGTGGCAGAAAGTTGACATCTCTGTCAGCAATACCGTGGTGGTGCCCCTAGCCCAGTGTAATAGCAGGGGAGCCAGCCATAAGTACTGCGGAGAAATTTACGTAAATGCTCTGCCACGGTAGCTGTTGAAGGCTTTTGTTTTACTAGGTACACATGTATGCAGTGCTTGGTCAATCATTTTTTTTCAAAACTTGAGCCACAGTTCCTTCACATCAGGCTGTTGCAATGCTGTCTGCGATGCACAAACACCAAGGATTACCAGCCTGCCTCTCAGACACAGGTAATATAGGCTATCCACAAGGTGATGTTTGGTTGCGTGCATGAGTCATTTGCCTACTCCTGCCCTTGAGCTCTCAGCTAAGGCAAACATCGTGTAGGCTACAGCTCAGCTACATGACAGCCCACATGTGAGCTGTTAGGCCCTCCCTGTCTACTTCAGACCACCAGCTCCAGGCTGCCAAACTCCAGGCACTCAAGCGGAAACAGCCTGCTCTACATGTTCTGTACATGGTAACGGGTAAAAATGGTGAAAATTTTTATTGCAGTCTACTCCCACAGACAAATGAAATCCATTCACTATCCCACCCCAATTCCCTGTATCCCTGATTCTTTTCCTCCCCTTCTGAATCTCTCTCTCTCTCTCTCTCTCTCTCTCTCTCTCTCTCTCTCTCTCTCTTAGCCCTCTACCATTACCCTTCCTGTTCTCCTGACCTACACTCTTCCTCTTCTCCTGACCCACTAACTCCATCATCAATTGACAGTTTCCCTCACCTTCTTCTCTGACTATCCCTCTGACTCTCAAGTCCTAATCAGTCTTCTTGCTCACTTCCCTAACTTGTGCATTGAGACAGTGCATCGTACAACACTGTACTTTCATTCAGGAGATGCAAGTCTTCACCCAGACATCCAGATTTAGGTTTTCTGTCAATTTTTTGAATCAATTATGGTTCCTTTGACATATTCTATTTTATTTTCTTGAAACAACAGCTGCAAAAGCATTTCAAAGTGCAGTTACAAGTTTGGGCTAGCCAGCCAGTTAGATACTTATATGTTCCATACTCATTTGAATGTGTTCCATGGATCATTTGAACAATTCTTTAATTGAAATGATGTGGAATGAGGTGGTTTACAGCTCTTTGTGCGACATGATTATTGTTAACATTAATGAAGACATTAGGTAAGATTTAAAACTTGCTTTGACACATGTCAGACATTTTTGATACTGGAAAAATGATCAAACATTTTTACTGGTGCATGTTGAAGTCCTTTCTGAGCCACTGACAGCTTTAATAATGAGGGAAAAAGGGCATTTTTTCCTCTAGTGTTATAGGTTTGTACTTTAGTGTTCTCCTTAAATTGTTTATCATGAATTTCATTAGTGATTATATGTATTGTAATGGTGCAGTTAATATACTCAAATCCTTGAAGAGGTAGCTACAAGACGACAACAGGTGACTATCACATATTATTCTTACTGCTCACTCTTGTGCAATCAGTACTTTCTCTCTAAGTGATGAGTTACCCAACAAAATTGTTCCATGAGAAATTACTGAGTGGAAATATGCCAAATATGACAGGAGTTGGTTTGTTTGTTTCCAAGACTAGCAGTTATACAATAGCAAAAATACTTGGACTTAATTATTAGAAAAGCTCAGTAATATGCTTCTTCCAGTTCTAGTTTTCAGCAGTATGTACACCCAAAAATTTGTAACATTCTGCCCTGTTCACATTTATTGTTTGTATGATTCTATTTGTGCAACAGAGTTGAATGTAGTGCATTTTCTCAAAATTTAGGTATCATCCATTTTCAGAGAAACACTTAATAATTCTTTGTAAACTGTCATTAACAATCTCTTCTGTTACCTCTTCTATAGGATTTCTTGTAACACTAGACTTTTCATCATGGCTTCATCTGCATATGTGTTCAATACATATATTGAACACACCTCCTCCCTCTCTCTGTGTCCACCTTATCTTCACATCTCTAATTCCTCCTCCCCTCCTTTTTGTCCATTTCTTCGTCCTTCTTGCTCTGTCCTTCCCCTCCTTTACCCATCTCCACCTGTCCTCAACCAAGTTTATTGGCACATGTAGCCCTTGCAATACATTTCAGTGAAGCAGGCTGATACTACTCCCACAAGATACCTATCATGCAGGTGAGCTTATTTCTCAGGGCCTAGAAAACAATTTCTTGCCCCTGACTTGTAGGCTGCCCAGAAAGCAATTCAGTTTGGCAGGCCAATAGTGTTCCCACACAACATGACTGTCATGCAGGGCAGCCTGTACACCAGAGGCTGGAAAAAAACACATTTTTGGCCATGCCTCCACACCCACTGCAGCTAGGAGGTTGTAAACCCCACAGTACTGATAGTCTTGAGGCCTGCTGTTTTTGTGCCAAGTTTGTTTAAATTGATCCTGAGGTTTGGGAGGAGATGCCAGACATACACATATACACTCCGCTTTATATATATGAAAGACTGCAAAAGGTGCCAGTTCTGCTTGTTGGATGATAAGTGGAACTCACTCACATATATAAGGAACAAGAGTGGAGCCAAAATTGAACCTGCAGAATTCCCTTTGTGATTTCTCTACTTTTCCAACACTGTCTGAATTATTCCATGCAACTTTTTGCATTCTGTTTGTTAAGTAGGATCGAAACCAGTTGTGCATAAAGCCATCAATTCCCTAAAATGTAAGTTTTCCCTAGAGTGTAACATAATCTGCACAATCAACTGTCTTGGAAAGATCACAAAATACACCAACTGGCAATATTTTGTTATTTAAGGCTTTTAATATTTGGGGAACAGAATGTGCAAATAGTGTTCTCAATTTGGTAATTCCTCTGGAATCCACACTGTGATATGCTAAGTAAACTATTTCTACTTATAATGTGAGGCTTCTGTTGGGTATATTACTTTTTGGAATATTTTGGGAAAATGTGTCAATAGAGAAATTGGACAATTATATAAGTCTTTCTTTTCATGTTTCTCATAAAGATGCATAACAATCACATATTTTAACCAGTATAGAAAAATTCCCTTGGCCTGTGATGCGTTACATATGTTACGAAAGACATTACTTATTAAGTTAGGAGAACTTTCAGAATCCTGTTTGAAATTCTGTCAACACCATATGAGTCTTTTCATAATACTATTAATTTCTGTGAAGAACATTTGTTCCACTTCTAATTGCTTAATGTTTTGTGGAATGACATTTTTAGTATCTCCTCTTGCTACTTCAACTGAACCATTAAATCATACTTTTACAGCAACATTGAGAAAGTTATTGTAAAAAGTATTTGCAACTTGTGAATTATCAGCCACAACATTCTCATTTAATTTAATTATTATAGTATCTTGTACACTGACTTGCCGTCCTGTCAGCCATTTGACAATATCCCATGTAGCTTTAATCTTATTATCTGCAATATTAATTTGTCTGGATGTACATATTCTTGGTCCGCAGCTCGTGGTCTTGCGGTAGCGTTCTCGTTTCCTCTGCACGGGTCCAGGGTTTGATTCCCTGTGGGGTCAGGGATTTTTCCTGCCTCGAAATGACTGGGTGTCATTGTGTCATCATCATCATTCATCCCCATTACAGTTGGAGGAAGGCAATGGCAAACCACCTCCACTAGGACCTTGCATAGTACGGCAGTGCGGGTCTCCCGCATCGTCCCCTACGCTCCTCGGAGTATGGGACCTCATCATCATAATCACATATTCTTGATGTTTTAATGACTTCCCTTACAATATAACAGAATTTTTGTGTCATGCAAGGAATGTCAGATCTTGACTTATTCTGGCCTTTATGTAAATTTCCCTCATTCTCTTACACAAGATTTTGATTCCCTTTGTCATCAATCACTTACTTGCTTTTTTACAGTGGATTTCCTGGGTAGGTTTTTAGGAAAGCTACTTTCAGATATTGACACAAATTTACTATGTTACTAGTGGTCATCATCAGACTGTCTAAAGACAAAAAACAGGGGACAGCAGGAACCATTATATAACCTGTAAGATCTGCCAAACATCTATATATATATGGGTAAAACACGAATAAAATTTTATCGAAATACACATTCTGCAAATGGTGTGATAAGATTCCTGTTGTATTTTCAACATAAGTACAGGCAATGGTAGGTAGTGGCCAAGCTTTTATAGGCAGAGTGTAATTGACTCTCTGTCTGTTCATATATGTCTCTCTCAACAGAGAGAACAGCCACTTCGGCAGGTTCTATAGTTACGCTCCCACATCTGAAGATGAGGGGAGAGTAGTTCCTAGGTGTATAATGCTGTAGATATGCTAAACAAGAACGTTATTGGATTAAAGCAATCATTAGTTGCATATTGTATTCATATGTAGAAAACATGTGAGATGTACAATGATGTCTCCACGGTATTAACTATTTCTAATAACAGTGAATAATTATCTTTAAAAAGAAAAGTGGAGTCTTTATGTTCTGTAATAGACAGGTCTAACCATCAACTCATAGCTTTGCATAAAGTTTTTCTAGGCCAATAATCTTCACTAATATCACCCATCACAAGGCAAGTTTTGGTAGCAAGCCCTTGTTTTTTTGCTATAGCCTCTATTATTAATTAAAAAGCAATTGTAAGATAGAACATAGTGTTAGGTAAGCTCTATTATTTCACCAACACACTATATGATGTAATAAATTTTCTTTAATGAGTCCTTTAATTCCTTCAGTCTAAAGATTTTCAATGTGGATCGTTCGAAGAATAGCCTTTTCGTGAGACTGATACATCTTTCAGTTCATGAATGTTAGGCAAGTCCATTTTTAATGGTTTAAGTGGTGTTTGATTGCAAAGTGGGTTTTCTCAACCCCCCCCCCCCCCAAGCTCTCTCTCTCTCTCTCTCTCTCTCTCTCTCTCTCTCTCTCTCTCTCTCTCTCTCTCTCTCTCTCTCTCTCTCTCTCTCCCCCCCTTGTCTACGTAGGAAGAAGAATCACTTATTGCATTGTTGACTGAAGGAAAATGTCATATGCTGTATTGGACTTCAGAAGGAATCAATCTGAACCTTGATTTGAGTTTAATGCCCTGTCATTAACGAACAGCAAAAGTTCAATTTGAAAAAGAGCAGAGAAGAAATTGGCCATTGCTCTTTTCAAGGAAATGATCCCCGCATTCACCTAAAGACATTTGCATAAACTAAATATGGTTGGATAGTTGAGGATGTGAATCCTGTTCCTTCCAAATGAGAGTACATTGCAGTAACCATTACACTATTTAGCTGGATTTCTTGTTTCAGGAAAAATTGGATAATACTTTTTGTTTCATTGTGTCATGAATTATAGGAAAGCCGAAAAATGATGTAGCAAAAGGAGTCCCCTCAGGATGTTAATTAAAGAATTTGCATGTTTAGAATAAACAACGATGTATGTTAAGAGACTTTTGGCTGCATCTTGATTGTAGGTCATGTGTAATTACACTTTTGTTATTAAAGTTTGAAAGTAAAACAGATGTAGGAAGAAATAGAATATATTGGAATGTGACTTAGAAAGAACAAGAAAAAAGCTTTAGAATGATTTTTTTATTGTGCACTTTATAAGCCTCTTATTTTCAAATACTGGGTGATATGGTTATTCCTTTTGTGGGTTTTTATGGCTATAGTGATGGTCCACGCACCAAAAATACCAACTTATAACGATAAGGCACTTTTATTATGGTTCGTACATTTACAGAAACACAAGAAAAACAATGCACAATTTTATGACACGTGTAACACTAGTCAAGACACAGATGGGTCTGCCAAAGAAGCTCGAGTCCCCAAAGACCTTTTACTCTGCGCTTCGCCGGTGAAGTTACTGGCAGTCGACTGTCGCCACAGAGCCCCCCCCCCCCAGGAGTGCGGAGCACTGGGGGACGGACATGGGTGTCTTCCTGTGTAATGGCATTGTAGGATGCTCGCTGGTTGATAGCAGCGTGTGCTAAGTGTCCATACTGTCTGTGCAGGGTGGACTAGCGCTCGTATAGTCCACCATCCAGTGGGGGGGTCGGACTGGTCGACCTGCGCGCGTGAACTGGACGGGCACAGGAGATGTTGTTGCAGTACCGGCGGAGAGGGGGATGCGAATCTTGAGCATCCCGTCGGTGCTGAACGTTGCGGTTATGGCAGCCGTATCTACCCCATTTGGGATAGGGACTGTGCGCAGGATGGTGATGTGTGACGTGGGTGTGGACCCACGTGAAGTGTCCCCTATGCGGAGGACGAAGATGGATCCCTCATGGAGCTGCAAGGAAAGCTCGTTGCGTTGGCACTCAGAGGCGTTGATTGCGATGCAAATTTCGTCGACAGTGGATGTAGGGTGCACTAGGGGGGGTGGGGGCGAAAAGTAACGTAGTTCAGGAGAAACATTGGAACACTCTGTGGAGGTATTGGGTACCAACACTTGGGACAGTGTAATGTCACACGCAACATGAGGTTGAGCCTGAGGTTGTGGATTGTCACACACAGTGCCTGTTTGGAACGAGGGTAGAATATCATTGTATGCAACTGCTGAGTTGCCCTCAGGTGTAGGCTCGGTGCACATATGATCATGGTGGGACGCAGGAGGGTGGGTGGTCTGTGTGGGATCGGGGTCATCACCATCTGATGGAAGAATACTTGACTCGGGGGGGGGGGGGGGGGGGGGGTTACAGATTCTCAGATTCTTCGATCGTCCAGGCTGGTTTCACGCGTTGGAGGGAAACTGTCTGCCGGCGACCACTGTCCATAGTATTGTCCCTGCGAGCCACTACTCGATGTGAGCCAGAGTAGGGTGGCTGTAATGCCGGTTTGATTATGTCATCCCGTAACGTAACGAACTCACAAGAGTCCAGTGCCGCATGCCTGAACACGCGAGGGTGGGTATGTGGCCGTGGAGGAGGCGTGCGAATCGCGGCTATGTGTGTCCAGACCTGTTCAACTAGCGTGGGGAGGTCGGACAGGTCAGCGATTGCTTCGTCGTTGACGAACTCTGCGGGGAGGACTAGGGTCTTGCCATACAGTAGATATGCGAGTGAAGCCTGGAGGTCTGTCTTGTAAGCCGTGCATATTCCTAGAAAAACCCAGGAAAGGGCACTGCACCACTCACCACCGTGGCACATGAGTGCCGCTTTCAGCATTCTGTGCCACTGCTCGACCAGTCCATTGCTCTGGGGTTGGTAAGCCGTAGTGCGGAATCTATCCACCCCACAGAGGACGCAGAGTTTGTTAAACAGCAGGGATTCAAACTGTCTTCCCTGGTCGGTGGTGATGGATGTAGGACAGCCAAATCGAGCTATCCAGGAGGATACAAATGCCCGTGCTACGGAATCTGCTGTGATGTCCTGCAGGGGGATTGCCTCCACCCAACGTGTAACGCGATCAATGCCGCACAGGATATACCTGAAACCATCCGACATGGGTAATGGTCCTACGAGATCCACATGTACATGATGGAAGCGGCCTTTCGGGATGTCGAATTTACCTAGATTGGGTTGTGTGTGCCTGCCAACTTTGCTGCGCTGGCACTGTAAACAAGCACGAGCCCAAGTACGACAATCCCTCTTCACACCTGGCCACACAAAGTGTTCTGTAACCAGGTGCATAGTAGCCTTAGCACCAGGGTGTGCCAGGTTATGGAAAGTACTGAACACTTGGCGACGCAGCGCAGGGGGAACAATAGGCCGAGTGGTGCCCGTGGAAGTATCACACCACAGTGGCTTGGCCGAGCCCGGTAGGTTGCACGAAACGATCGGAAGGGAAGTATCTGGGTCCTGTCGGAGGTTGTGCAATTCGGTGTCACTGTCCTGTAAGTGGGCCAATTCATCGAAATTAATGGGGGATGAAATTGCAGTGATACGTGATAGGTAGTCAGCCACCACATTTTCTGACCCTCGAATGTAACGGATGTACGTTGTGTATTGGCAAATTAAGTCCATTTGCCGGAACCTACGTGGAGAAAGGTCAGTAGCGGGGTTATGGATAGCCTCCGCGAGGGGGCGGTGGTCCGTGAAGATTGTTATATTCCTTCCTTCAATGTCCGTGCAGAAATATTTTACAGCTTCATAAACTGCAAGCAATTCTCTGTTGAATGCTGACGATTTACGTTGAGCTGTAGATAATTTTTTGGAAAAAAAAAAAAACGGAGCGGTTGAGTCGTGTCATTGACATGCTGTTGTAGGACTGCACCGATTGCGAAATCACTTGCATCCGCTGTAATCGAGATGCAGGCATCTGGCAAAGAATGGGCGAGAGTGACACCACGTGCTAACACTGATTTAAGGTCTTCAAAAGCTCTCACCATGTTGTCAGACCACGGTACTCGGCGACTGCCTGAGGTTTGTTTGCCAGCCAATGCATCAGTCAAAGGGGCTTGAATTGCTGCCGCCATCAGCAGGTTACGACGGTAGAGATTCACAGTTCCTAAAAACAGGCGTAATTCGCGAAATGACACTGGGAGGGGTAGCTTACGAATGCAGTCAACCCGCTCCTGCGGGGGGCATATACCATCCGAGGAGACTGTGTACCCCAGAAAAGTGACAGCGGTGCAGCGGAGTTGTGACTTGTCATTATTGATCTCGACTCCGTTAGGGCCTACATGTCAATAAGTCCTGTATTGTGGCCAGGTGGAGTTCATGTTCCCTGTCAGAGGGGGAGAAAATTAGTATGTCATCGAGGTATGTGTAGCAATATGTGCAGTTAAAAAGAAGTGAGTCTATAAGACGCTGCCAAGTTTGGGCCACGTTTTTGAGACCATAAGGCATGTAACAAAATTCGTACAGGCCAAAAGGTGTGATTACTGCTGTCTTTGGGATGTCACTCTGTTCCATTGGTATCTGTAAATATGCCTTGCGGCAGTCCAAGACACTGAAGATGCGTGCTCCGCTAAGTACTTGCGCAAAGTCTTGTATGTGAGGTATCGGGTAATTGTCTAATACCGTCCGCGCGTTGAGGCGACGATAGTTGCCGCACAGGCGCACAGTGCCGTCCTTTTTGGGAACTAAATGTATGGGGGAGGACCAGTTACTGTCCAATGGGCGAACAATGCCTGTCCTTAGAAGTTCCTCCACTGCGGCTTTAGCAAGGCATAGTTTATGTGGTGGCAGTCGGCGCGCTTTATGGCGCACTGGAGGCCCATCTGTCGTGACAGTTTTGTGTGTCGTGCCATTCGTAATAGCGTTCAGCTTGGCTGGCGATCTCATTTGGGGCCCGTCGTGAACAGGGATCGGTAACATACGAGAGTCACTAACCTGATGTGCCAGTGAAGCAGTCTGCTTCGGTGTCAACGAGGTCCCACGAGGTGCATCTCCGGTGTCAGGTGGTGGCGGTGTTGGCAGGCGTTGTATGAGGCGTCGTGCCTCGGTGAGGGCTTGCGTAGCCGATGATCTGGCAGGGTTCCGTTCGACGTTGTGAGGACGGAGATCGTCGACTGCAGGGCGTTCAGGCTGGAGATGGGCGGTGGAAATCGTGAGGCTGTCTGCCGATGTAGAGCAGTTGATGGGAGCTGTGCCCAGGTTGCCGGGCAGCCGAGGAGGAAGGGGGGCCGAAGAGGCGACTGAACATGCAATTTGCGTGGACGAGGCGTGGTGCAATAATGCGGCTGACTCAAGATCTGGAGACAGTCCGAAGTGGAAAAGGAAGTCGATGCCTAATATTGGATCTTCGACATCAGCCACGTAGAAGGACCAAGTGAACTGTTTACCAGGTATGAGTTCAATAGGTAACTTGGCCAGACCCTCGACACGAAGTGTCGACTTATTTGCTGCTTGAAGGGACAGTTTGGTTGATGTCATGTCCTTTACAGAAAATGTGGGAGGTATGACACTAACGTCTGCTCCGGTATCGACGAGAAAATACCGGTGCGAACCTACATCCAAGGCGTACAGACGTCCTCGTGGGGTGGGGGATCTGAAAGAATGCAATGTCTGTGGGCGCCCCTGCCTGTATCCGCGGGCCGTGGCGCCTACAGCGGCCCGCGTGCAGCGTTTGGGAACGTGCAGGGCGGATGGCAGTTGCTAGCGGCGTTCCTGAAAGTGGTGTGAAACCAGCATATGCGTGAATCGGCTATACTCGTCCCGCCACCCGAAGTGTCAGGTGGGGGGAAGGCGGGGCGGGCAGGCGCTAGCCCGGTTGGGGTGGGGAGCGGCTGTTGCCGACCCGCTGGCGGTTCTCGGTCTTGGCCGCTAGGTGGCTGCTGTTCCGTGTGCTGTCTGCGATACGCACGCGCCCAGCCTCTACCGCCCGATGGTGTAAGTATACACACAGGGATACCAACCTCGGCGGTGTTAGACACTGTGCTGTGTCGAATTATGGCGTATGCCTGATCCGCCAGCCGTAGTTTATCCTCGAGTGACGCTGCGGTATATGGAAGCAAATGTAACTGTAGTTCTTGTGGCAGCTTCACCAACCACAATGCCCAGAGCGCTAAGTTCGGCAGGATACCGACCTGTGCACGCAAGCGTCACCACAGCTGTGAGGGTGTTCTGTCGCCTAAAGTCTCGTCGTAAATTATGTTGTGAATAGTATCGGCCGGCGGACGAGAGAGGCGTTCGATAAGTAATGCGCGAGCAGAGGCATATTTGTTGCTCTTAGGAGGGTTCAGCAATAAGTCACTGATGAGATCAGGGTGGTCGTGCAGGTGGTTCACTAAACACACGAAACGGGTGCTGTCGTCCGCAATACCGTGTATGTCCAACATGTTGTCCACCAAGGTAAACCACGTCACTGGGTTGTCCGGTTGTAACGGCGGCAGCTTCGGAAAACAGCCGGGGGTCAGTGTTTGCGGGACTGTAGGAGGGGCACGAAACGCACGGGGATTCTGCATGGTGTTCACTAGTGCCTCAGTGGCAGGCGATGTGTTGCGTTGAACGGCCGTTAGCTGTGTAGGCGAGACGTGGTATCCAGTCCATGTAGGCACGGAATCTATGCAGCCACACGACAAGTACGGCGTGGCAGGCGCAGGCGGTTCAACTGCTGGTGCAGCCGGAATCTCGAGCAGAGGCGCAAGATCACGATTGAGCGCCGAGTGACGGGGCGGAACCACAGCAGGTGCGTCGCCCGAGGTGTGCGCGGGGTGGCGGGATGGGTAGGTGTATAAATGGTCCAGCGCGGTTGGTGCGAGTGTCCCTTCGACCGGCGCGAAGGGGGGCACGTTAAACGGCAGCCGTGCATGTGGACCCAGAAACTGGCCAGCCGCGTGGTCCATGCTGTGCGGTAGAAACTCGAGGTTTCCGGGGTCCTGTGCTGGAGGGGCATTCTGTTGAGCGTAGAAGGCCATAGAAGGTGTCTGCGTCGATGTGTACAGCGCCCGGTGTGGTATGCCGGCAGAGGTTAGAGTCGTCCGGCCAGGTGAGGCAAACACGGGAGATACGAACATTCCCGGTGTATTAGTGGCACACGGGGTGAAGCGTTGCGCTTCACAGTCGAATGTCCATTCTGTGGTCGCGGCGTTGTGCACTGCCGTAAAAACTGGAGGCTGCGACATTGTCTATTGGCGCGAAACCGGTGATACACAGAGAGCGACTGCAACGTATTTTCGCGACTCGGGGTCACCAATGTGGGTTTTTATGGCTATAGTGACGGTCCACGCACCAAAAATACCAACTTATTACGTTAAGGCACTTTTATTACGGTTCGTATATTTACAGAAACACAAGAAAAACAATGCACAATTTCACGACACGTGTAACACTAGTCAAGACGCAGATGGGACTGCCAAAGAAGCTCGAGTCCCCAAAGACCTTTTACTCTGCGCTTCGCCGGTGAAGTTACTGGCAGTCGTCTGTCGCCACACTTTCATAGGCTACTTTTACAAGCTTTCTAAACATTGACATTTTTCCATATTTCCTCCTTATTTTGTTACTGTCCATTTTGAATGCTGAAGTTTCAATATGTATTTGATACAAATGCTCTAAGACACCAAGTTTATCCCATTTTCAAACATGTTTTCCTTGCACATCAGCATTAATATCTGACAATGACTCTGTGTTTTTATACTTAGACTGCTGGTCTGTCTGAATGTTTTTAGGGTTCTGATGATGTGCTTCATATTGTCACTTGTAAATTTAGAAGTGTTCATGTTATTGTTGAAAGTCTTGATTATTTACCACAGAATGTTTATCTCTAAAATGTCATAATTGCCAATAATGTAGCTGATAAGATATCTTATGACATGATATTTTATGTGTTGTGAGTGATCCACAATGTGGCCTGTTTCAGTATCATTGAATATACAAATAATTTCATTGGTCATGTATGTGGCATTTTACATGCTACTACCCAGTAAAGCGGACCTTCAGATACTCCTGGGAAAGATAAAGAGATTGATAACAAGACTGTCACACCAGATATCAGAAGATGTGAGAGAGGACCTAGCTGTTGTTGTGAGTGAAAACATACCAAGGCCCTTTCAAGCAAGCCTGGAAATTAAGCGCAAAGTTAAAATGTAAGTATAGCATAAAACAGTGAAAACATTTTGTATTTTGTGGAAAATATATTTTGATTCAAGTAAATGAGTTGGTATCAGGAACAGTTTTTAACTAATTATGGTGTTTTTGTGCAGTATAAATATCAACATTTTTGTTTCAGGTATCTTAAAATATTAAAAATGCCTGTTTCTCTTACTGCTCAGTAAGCAATATGACCAAGGAGAAAATGGTCTTCATGTGAAACTGTGAAAATATTCTAAATATTGTATATACAGTTTTTGTACAATAGGTTTTGGTCCAAGCATATTGAAATGGTACTGGCATTAAGTGGAATACAAATGGATATATCTAGGAACCTTTAGTTGAGGAAGCTGCATTATCTTCAATCAAGCTGACACATGATTTTTCTGAGTCCTTTACATAGACCGTAAGCCGTGATGGTGTCATGGCTTACCTTCTTCCAGTGTTATATTACTGCTTTCTGTGTTATTTAATATAAGAAACATACAAAACAAACTATAAACTCTGCAGTTATTCTCTACTGTGCACAATCTATTATGTGAAATAAAACATATCAAGATGGTGGATAATGTAAATTGAATCCTTGTTAGTACCACAAATATAAGCATTAATAGTGAGAAAAATGTTTTAATATGTTAAGAAATGCAGTATTTATTGTTATCTTAGTGCATTCAGTGTTGTGTTTTGTTATTGCTCAATGAGCAGGAAGACTGAAGGTGGAACCAGTTTCTTCCACTTACAGACAATTACTTCAGTACTGTTCACTATATACAAGTGTCCGTTTGAAGTTTTTTTAAACAAATTACCTTGACAAGCTTTTACGCTCAATACTGTCACACACGACTGCAGAAGACTTATTGTCTAAATAAAGAGAGTAACATATAGTGTGAAACAGACACAGTTTTCTTTTTATTGTTTAACATCCACTGTTTTGATGATGTTGTTTCCGAATCATGATTTCGAAACATCAATGAAAACAGTGAAAAGTGATGAAGCAAACTGCAGTTGCTAGTGACGAGGCAAACTGCCATTGCTGCATAAAGCTTATCACTTATAGCAATAATAAATGTATTACTGTTATATTATATCAAAGTGACAGGAAAATGCAGGTTGAAAACAGAAAGACTCTTTAGTGACCTCAGGAGCTCGGCCAGTACTCTATCAACACTCATGAGAAACATAAGAAAACTTTTCCTCTTGTAAAAAATGCACAATGAAGGGTGTTATATACTTTAAATGCAAGGTATCATACCACAGTTGAAGTACCACTTAAGTAACAAGAATATAGTAAAGTGAAACATCATGCTACATGCAAAAAACAAAGTTGACAAAATAAGAAAGTGGACAGTGCATCGTTTCAAAATACGGCTCTGGAAACTGGTGTTTATAGAAAATGTTGCAGAACTGTGAACTCAAGAATAAGATGTGATTAGTGCAACAGAATAGTTCAATTTTAAAATGGACACACCACCATTTGACTGTATTGTTGTTTATTTACTGTATTTACTCGAATCTAAGCCGCACTTTTTTTCCGGTTTTTGTAGTCCAAAAAACCGCCTGCGGCTTAGAATCGAGTGCAAAGTAAGCGGAAATTCTGAAAAATGTTGGTAGGTGCCGCCACAACTAACTTCTGCCGTCGAATATATGTAGCGATTCACATGCATGCTTTTCAGGTACAAAGATAAATACTGGCGCCAAAACCTCTGCGTCAGTAAATTAATAAATAAAAAAAACAAACGGTGGAAGACGAAATTTTTTCTCCACCCCGAGTTTCGACCACTGCATTTTCATACATTATCCAACGAAGTAAATACAAATTCCGTATTGTTCGTCTTCGAATGTAGCAACATATCAATGTACTGTACTACGAAAATCCGACTGGCAAGACTGTTTGGGATGTTTGTCAATATGGCCAACTCTACGTTCTGAATTTTTTTCTACCTATGAGAAGAGATGGTTGGTAATAGGAACTTTTATGAATTGTGAATCACATGCAGTATTCTCTTCACCATAAGAATAATACGTATATAAACATTTTGCCATGTATTCTTTCGTGTTTGCTGCTATCTCATTTAAATCCTGTCTGCTTAATAAACTACGAAACTAGAGTGAGACAACAGCAAACGCTGAAGAATATACATATCATTTCATGTTTATATTCGTATTATTCTTATGCCTAATAGTGATACAGTCAGAAATGAAGCATGTCAATTGACTAGATTTTTAAATCTAAGATGACTAATTTCTGTGCAGAATGTTATGTACTAAAGAAACGTCTGCAAAGTTTTTCAAACAGAGAAAAATTTTCGCTAAACTCTCGTTCAGAACATCTTCTATCATACGCAGTCTATTATTTGGTTCTTGTTGATCGTCAAAGAAAGCAGCAGTGTTAGTAACAACAAATAGCAGTCTCTTGCTTTCGCTAATGAGACGATTCCTCTCTTTTTCTTTTTTTAATTGTAAGCGGCGGTAGTGCGCACAAAAGCAAGCCACGCCGCGAGCAGCGACAGGCCGTAAACACTGATTATCAGAATGTGACAAACAGTGCATGACACAGTACAGTAATGCATTTTCAGCTTAGAGTGACGTAAACACCTATAACAAAGAGAACGGCACTTAGATCAAAGAAAAATAAGCAATCGATTCAAACCAGACGAAGCACGTGAAAAAGGAAGGGTACCCGTATAAATACGGACCCGCCTGACACATAGCAATGGCTATCTGGTAAAGCCTAACTGCTAAGCTTACTACGCGAACCAAACTACTGTAGCTGTATCGTCATTCATTCGACCTAAATTGTGTCTCATATTACAATGGACCGACTTTGTTTCGATTTGGAGGTGCGGCCTAAAACTTTACTCTCCCCTTGAATTTCGAGTCTCATATTTCAGGTGCGGCTTAGATTCGGGAAGATTTTTTTTCCTTGATTTCGAGTCTCATTTTTCAGGTGCGGCTTAGATTCGAGTGCGGCTTAGATTCGAGTAAATACGGTAATTCCAACCTAGGTTTTGGCCTTTTATGCCATTTTCAATGATTGAGTTTATGTCATTAACATATACTGCAGGACATCAAACTCAAAATTGTCCATAAATTAAGAAAAATCATTATCTTGTAAAATAATGATGATTTTTACATCTTGCATTTTGTGGGAGTGAATATTTTTCTTAGTTTATGGACAGTTTTGAGCTTGAAATCCTGCAAAATATATTAATGACATAAACTTAGTCACTTGAAAATGGCTTAAAAGGCCAAAACCTGAGCCATAATTAAATAAACAACAATATACTCAAATGGTGGTATGCTCATTTAAAAATTATTGTATGACTCTTGCTCAGAAACATCAAAAACAGAATATTTCATTTTCATTGTGGGCAAGTGGATCCCTCAATGAAAAATTAAAAGTACTTTCCTATCAAATGAAAATGTGGTGATAGTAAGTATAAAAAGTGGAGGAAAGTGACACTTAAAAACTGTATGAAAGATGTACAAACACATAAAAACAGTGAGGTGAATGAAGTACACTTTTTGCAAGAAAACCCCTTTGAAATGGTTGCAAGGAAAGAACAATGAGCAATCATGGTCACTTGCAGAAACTTTACATTCTATCAGATAACAATGGATGGGGAATCACATCGCTTGTTAACAAAGCATGAGTTGTGAAATCCACAGGTTTGGCTAAGTGTGGTACTTGCCTTTCAAAAGTAATTAAGAATGTTCACACTGCAGAAATTGTCAAGTTGACTTCAAATGATGTTGTAGCACTGTTTGGCAGCTCTAACAATGTATACAAGACTTAAACATCAATAACTTGCTGGGAACTAGAGATGCACCTTGCTCATATCTTTCACACAAACGTTGTCTTCGTAAGCATACTGCATCACCATGATTTACCATGTTGGTCTTGCATAAACAAAGTGATATACATAAACTAGTCAAAAACATTTGTGTTGATATTTGTGAAGTGGACTGAAGATTTCACCCTTCACATGGACTCAGCCTGAAAAACCTAGGGAAGCACCTTGCGAAACAATAGTTTCTGGAAGAAATCTAGAGGCAGCAATAAATTTCTGAACCACTGAAAGCATTACCAATACCATCACCAAAATCTGGAACAGCAGGAACAACACCAGAAGCAGCAACAACACCAGCGACTCCATCACCACCACCAACAACAACAACCAACAGAAGCAACAGCAATGAAAATAACATCAACAAAATCAGAAGAAACAATACAAAAATTAGGACCATCATCAGTAGGAGCAGCAGAATCATCAGCAGATGGATTTTTTTATGGTTTCAGAGCAAGAAAAGAAAAAGAATGTGACAAATCAACCTGCAAACATGCAGTTAAGTCACAGCAACTTCTTAGTTTTAAATATTCATGGCCTTGAAAGTGAAGATGAAATATTGGAGGAATTATTGACACTAAAATAAGTATCCTTTTTTCTGTTTATCCAAACACTGGCTTAAACAACAACAAGTAACATAATATAAACTGGAAAGTCATAAATGCAGAAACAGTTTCTGCAGATCTCAGTACCAAAAGGGTGGTACTGTAATCTACATTTCCAGTGAAATAGATTTTAGAGTTCTTGATCTTGATCTCAGATGGGCATATGTTGTGAAACACTTTGAAATTACGGGTATCATATGTGATGTAATTAAGGTGATCACAATTAATAAAATGTTTTGGGCTATTATGCTGTGGTCGAATGTATTAGGTCTACAACTTTGCTTCCGCCATTTTCCAATAGACGGCAGTAGCGGCAAGTGGGGTTGAGGTGGTTGGTCATAGGTGTAATACATTAAGCTTAGGCATCGATAAATATAATGCCATAAAAATATTAGTTGATTTCTGATTGCATCATAAGGTTATTCTTGACTAAGTATTCCAACTTACATACCCATTTCTCACCATTTGTGGGAAGTTTTAATTTTCTGCTTTAACGTCAAGAAGTCTGGGGCTGTGGCTCTTAAAATGCTGGGTAAGACCAATGGTGAGGGAACTATTAGTGGAAGAACAGTGATTTTGATGTCGAAAACCGGCATGGCAGTGGAAGACAGAACGTTTTTGTAGCTACTGAAGCAGAAGAAGACAGTCACAGGACATCATTATTGAAAGCAATTGATGTGTTCGAGCCCAGCACTGAAACACATACGGCCACAATTAAGGTAATATTGCAGCAGGTCAGTGCTCGACCCCATGTCGCATAACCCGTCAAAATATACGTGGAAATGTCGAAATGAGAAGGCCTATCACTTCCGCCGTATTCTCCGTACGTTGCTCTCTCTGACTACCACCTTTTTCAATGAGTGGCATACAGTCTGGCTGACCAGCACTTCTGATCATATGAAAAAGTGCAAAACTGAATCGATTCATGGATCCCTACAAAAGACACCCAGTTCTTCCTCCACAGGATTCGTATGCTATCCAAAAGATGGGAGAATGTAGTGGCCAGCAGTGGTAAATACTATGAATCCTAAATTTTTTGTAAGTTTTTCATGGTAAAGCCCTGAACTTTGAGGAAAAACATCGGAAGCAAAATTGTAGACCTAGTATTTCACATTTAAGCCCAACGTTTCATCCCCGTCTGCAGAGGACATTTTCAAGAAGGTCATAGCTTCTTTGAGTGTCCATCTATCACCCTGGCTCACTACTGACTGCAGCAAAATTCTGTTTACGCATACTTTGTGCAGTGGCATGATGTCACAATTTTTGATTACCTTAGTGCAGTTGGCTGCTGCTGATTGCTGTCATCTGCTGTTGCTATCACCATAAGATGGAAGACTGGTACACATCTTCTTCAGTACCAGAATCCAGTTGACATAAATTTCATGTCCTCTTCCTTCCTACTGAAATTCCTGGGGTGTTTTACAGCCCCTATGGCCTCTGTATAGCCTTTCATGGTATCTGCTTGTGGCTGCCAGTACTTGAGTCATATCAAAATAAATGTAGTGGTCTCCTGGCTACAAAGCATCTTCAGCAACAGTCTGTCAGTGCCCCCCCCCCCCCACTCCCCGCCCCCCTTCTGCAATTGCCCTTGTGCTCTTCTAGTTGTTTCTTGACCTTTTTGTACTACCCACATACACCTCCCAGCAAAATTTTGTAGATTCCTGCTTTTTTCCAGTAGTTTACAAGCACCCTTGGCCAATTTTAGGTTATCTTGTATCTTCTGGGTGGGGTTGTAGATTGCCACACTGTTCCGCTTCTTAAATACTTATTCCCAAGTGCTCACTAACTTCCTTTAATGAAAATCAGGAAAACTTTCAATTTTGCATGCACCTGTGCATTCCTATGATTTCTGTGTGGTGGTCTTAACACTATTTTTACCTCAGTGGATGAATAACCATTCTTGAACAATTTACTTTACTTTACATGATTAGGCCCAGAGGACCACGCGCTGCTACAAGGTTCCTCCGCCACTGTGTTCTGTTTTGTGCCTCCTGGCACCAATCATTCTCTATTCCAATCTGCAGCAAGTCTTCATGGATTCCATCCCTGCATCTCTTCACTGGTCTTCCTATTCGACATCTTCCATAATGAGTATAATCCATAGCTTTCAAAGGCCATCGGCATTTGCCCATCCAACTGACATGTCCTGCCCATACAAGGTGCTTGGTTCTCATCAATCCTACAATGTTTCTTCTCTTGTACATTTTGTCTAGTTCACAATTATGTCTGTTCCTGCATTCTCCAGTGATCTCATCTTGTACCGGACCAAAGATCTTCCTTAAGACTTTCCACTCAAAAACAAGAAGATTGTTCAGGTCTTTTTTCCAGACACTCCAAGTTTCACAACTATACAGTACTATGGGTTGAATTATTGTTTTATATAGCTGGAGTTTGAAATTCCTCGAGAGACCAAGCGATGCAAGAAGTTGACTGAGGCCAAAGTATGATCGGTTGGTGGCTTGGATCCTCGCTTTGATTTCTGCTTCATATGCTGCATCTTCTGTAAAGATTATCCCAAGATATTTAAATTCATTAACTATCAAAGGCTGGAGTAGGTCTCTTGAATAAGCAGGGATCCTGCTCATCACCACATATTCCGTCTTTGATTCATTCACAGGGAGTCCAATTTTGCTTGCTTCCGCCTGCACGTTTTCGCTCATCCGCATTAGTTCCTCCTTAGATCTGGACAACAGGGCCACATCATCATCAAACATGAGATGTGTGGTTTTCTCACCCTCTACCTCTATACCCTCGAAGCTTTTACAACAGACTTCTCTCATTATCTTTTCAAGTGTCAGGTTGAACAATACCGGTGACACACCATCTCCTTGTCTCAACCCTGTCTTTATGTTACAGCTCTCCGTGAGTTGGTTCCCGAGCTTCACTTTGCCTTTTGAATCAGTGAGACAAATTCCAACTAGGCTGACAAGTTTCTTAGGTATTCCAAACTCTGTTAGGCAGTTTCTCAGCCTCTCCCGGTGGATGCAGTCATAAGCCTTCTTAAAATCTATGACGAGCACATGAAGTTCTTCATCATACACCCACAACTTTTCGGTGAGTTGTCACAGCACAAAGATGTTGTCGACAGTTGAACGGCCCTTCCTTAATCCCCCCTGATATTCACCAGTCACTTCTTCTGCAAATGGCTGTATTCTATCCAGTATACAGTTCGACAAGATCTTGTAGCATACATTCAGTAGGTTGATTTCTCTGTAGTTAGTGCATTTCATTTTGTCATCTTTCTTGTGTATAGGGCATATGACAGCTGTATTCCAATCTTCTGGGATATCCTCCAAAATCCAGATCCCCTTGATTAATTGGTGAATTTTCTTGTGGAGTCCCTCCCCTCCAGCTTGAATGATTTCTGCCTGGATTCCATCTTCTCCTGGGATCTTTTGTTCTTTAGCAATATTATCTGATTCTTTATTTCCTCCAGTGTGGGTGGAGGATAGTCTAAATCTGCAATGTCAGGAAATTGAAATTCAAACAGGTCTTTAGGTTCATCACAGTTGAGGAGTTGCCTGAAGTATTGTCTCCACCTTTCAGCAATGTCAAGCTCACAGGTGAGTATGCTCCCATTATTGTCTCTGATGAATTTTTGATGGCTTTGGTACCCATTCTTGAAGAATTTTACTTTCTGGTACATCTTTCATGCCTCTTTCCCCAATAAATATTGTTGAGCCTTATCTGTCAGTCCTTTAACGTACAGTCTCTTTGCGCTTCTCAGGGTTGCTTGAGTAGTTCTCCGAACTTCTTTGAACTATGCTGTCTTGTGCAAAATCAATCCCTTGTAACCAGCTCTCCTTGGCTTCTCTGCTCTTGGCTAATGCCTTAATACATTCATCCCCAAACCAAATCTTTTTTCCTCTGATCCGCTTGTTGATGTCTACATTCGCCACCTCATTTATGGCATCCTTAACTTCTTTCCACATTTCATCTGGGTTCTATTGTGAAACATCTTCCTGCAGATTTTCAAAGCGGTCGCTGATCTGGAGCTGAAATTCTTCTTTCTTGTGTTGTCTTTCAGTGCATCGATATGGTAGTGAACAACTTTTGTAAGGTTGTTTCTAAATTTGGCTCTTTGGGTTGTACTTTTAGCCAGCTGTTCACGAGAAAATGATCACTCCCACACTCTACACCCCTTGCTGTCTTTACATCCCTCACCCAGTTCTTTGCTTTGATATCTATTGCAATGTGGTCTATCTGATTAACTGTTTTACCATCTGGCAGTACCCAAGTTCCTTTATGTGTATCCTTCCATTGGAAATTTGTGCTGCTTATGAATATCCCTTTGGATGTGAAACTTCCTGGCAGATTAAAACTGTGTGTCGGACCGAGACTCGAACTCAGGACCTTTGCCTTTCGCGGGCAAGTGCTCTACCATCTGAGATACCCAAGCATGGCTCACGCCCCGTCCTCACAGCTTTACTTCTGCCAGTACCTCGTCTCCTACCTTCCAAACTTCACAGAAGCTCTCCTGCAAACCTTGCAAAACTAGCACTCCTGAAAGAAAGGATATTGCGGAGACATGGCTTAGCCACAGCCTAGGGAATGTTTCCAGAATAAGATTTTCATTCTTCTGTGGAGTGCTCTACCTCACCCACCAAAGGCAAAGGTCCCGAGTTCGAGTCTCGGTCCAGCACACAGTTTTAATCTGCCAGGAAGTTTCACATCAGCACTCACTCCTATGCAGAGTGAACATCTCATTCTGGATCCCTTTGGATCTTAATGCCATTTTAATTGCAGAGTTCATGAAGACTGTCTTCCAGTTGTTGACTGGAATACATTCTCTCTTCCAACTTCAGCATTCGTGTTTCCCACTGAGACTTTACAATTATTACTTTGGATGGTATCTATGACTACCTCCAGTTCAACATAGAATTCATCCTTCACTTGGGATGCACTTTCTTCTGTGGGTGCATGGCAATCCACAAATGATATTTTACATCTTTCTATGCCTATTTTAGTGCTCACGGCCTTAAACCCAGATACATTAGCAGCCAGAGCCTTCTTCATACAAAATGCCATACCCAGTTTGTGTCCTGTCTTAAAGCCTCCATAAAAGATTGTGTACTTCTCAATATCTAGTGTACCAGTATCCTCCTAATGGACTTCCTGCGAAGCGACAAGCTCCATCTTACATTTTTAGATTTCCTTGACTAGACTGATTGCGGCGCCTGTTTTATATAAACTACGAATATTCCATGTTCCAAATTGTAAACGTTGTTCTTGCACTTTTTATCTATTTTGTATTACAAAATTCCAAGGCTTCCTTGAAGTCTGTTTACCATTAAAAAAATTTCCGTGATGGGGTGGTAACCCTCGCCAACCCCCAACCCGGAGGACCAGGGTATTTGATTTTGGGAAGGACAGGGAGTGAAAAGATAGGTCGTCGTGAGACACACTTCATCAGGTTCATCGACTAAGACCTGTCCGTCTTGCAAGGCCCTGCCAGTAGCTATGCTACTGCCGGCATAGCTCTTAGTGTCATCTGAACACGCAAACCTGTCTGCCCACACAGGCAGTGCTTCTTTAAGGCGGTGTCTCCTGGAGAGAATTATTGAACAATGCATTGGTGAAATGGTTTAATTCTGCAGCAAGCAACTCTGGTTCACAAATGTTCCTTGCTCTAGGTGCCAACAGTTTTATGATGTCTTGCTTTTGTTGTGGGTGATGGCTTGATTCCCAGTGTAGGTAACAGTATGTGCACCTGGGTTTTCTGTAAGCTGTGTGGCCTAACCTACCATTCTCTTTCTTGAAAACTAGCACATCAAGAAAATTTAATTTTCCACCTGCCTCCTCTTCCGTGGTAAACTGTACATTTAATTTATCCCGTTGAGACTCCACCAAACAAATGTATCATCCACATACCAGAAACTAATTTTCAGTTTCTTGTTGACAGTTTCCAGTGCATGCTCCTCGAATTTTTCCATAAAGAAATTTGCTGTAACTGGGCTTAAGAGCTTACTATAACCACACTGTCCATCTGTTCATATGACTTATTGTTCCACTTGAAATATGTGGTTGTAGGGCAATATTTAAACAGTTCTGCAGTATCAGGAGGAAAAATCAAATTCAGGTGTTGTAACATGTCACTAAGCAGAACCATAGCAAACAGTGATCCCACATCAAAACAAACTATTTAATTTACTGACAAACTGTGTCAAATTCTTGATACACAAATCCAATCACTCCACACATGATCGTAATAATGTTGTCAGGAACTTGGCAGTTGAATAGGTGGGTGAACCAGTAGCAGTCACTATAGGTCTTAGAGGAACATGTTCCCTTGTGAACCTTTGCAACCCATAAAGTCTTCGTGATAGTGCAGCTGAATTGAACAGACTTTCCTGGACATTCTGTTCTGTAGAGGACTTTTTTATCAACCACATAACAGTTCTAAGAGTTTATTCAGTGGTGTTTTTACTCAGTTACCTATATATCTGTTCTGCAGAGGCATGGCAGAGAAGAACTAGGTCTTTTCCACAAACTTCTTAATGGGATTAATCCAAAGATTCAGTTTGCCGGTGGAGGAGCCCATCAGAATATTAAATTTTCTTGAAGTGCTAGTTTTCAAGAAAGGATGCTAGCTTAGGCCACACAGTGTACTGAAAACACATGCAGACAGATTGTTACCTACACCAGTATTTGAACTATCACTCACAACAAAAGCGAGGCATCATAAAAACGTTGACAGAAAGAGCAAGGAATATTTGCAAACCAGAGGTGCTCGATACAGAAGTAAACCATCTCACAATCTATTGCTCAAAAATTGTTATTCATCTGCTGAGGTAAAAAGATAAGACCATCATGCAGAAATCGTATTGATGCACAAGTGCCTGTGAGATTGAAAGTTTTCCTGCCTTTCATTAAGGATTTTACTGACCACATAGGAAAAATCTTGAAAAAAAACCAGAACATCATGGTAATCTACAAAGCCACCTGGAAGATAAAAGATCAACTAAAATTGGCCAAGGATGCTTGACAACCGCTGGAAAAAACAGGAACTTATAGGATTTCGTGTAGTTGTATCCTTTGCACCCAGGAGACCACAACATTCATTTTGATAGGACATGAATACTGGCAGGCTACTGTTTCAAGCATTACGAAGCTGCGGCAACCGTTCTCAACAACTGAATCGCTGACAGCCAGTTCGACAAGCATGTAGTGCCTTCGCCTGCTAATAGTGGGCGATGGTAGTGTTAAACGGATATGCGTACGCTCAAATCGCATGCTTCATTTGAGGTGATGTAAACTGAAGTGTTCGATACCACTTTCTCTTGTATGTTTGTGTTTTTCTCTGTATCACCTGCTTCATTTGAGCTGTAAAGTCAACTGAAGAGTCTGATTCCCTGATTCCCTTTTTTTTCCCCTCCCTAGTTAGACATGTTGATGACATCATGGCTAAAAGCAGACGGGTGGTATCCCAAGCTTCAGTTATAACTAATTTTTGCTGCATTATATCCCATGTCGGAGTGTCCTCCAACTGTTTTTTAGAAAAAAAGCACTGCATATATGGATTACCTTAAGAACATAAACCTAAATCTGGATCAGGCCAGACCTTGTTTAACAATGTTAGGGAGGTAAAACAAGAGGAAGTTTTTGAAACTGTCAAAGACTAGAAAAATTCATATAGTACAGATGTTTTTAATCTGTCATATAACCTCCTAAAAGAAATAATATATTATATTATAGCAGTAGTAGCATTGTTCATAAACGCGCACCTTATAGGGGTGTTTTTTCTTGATCCCCTCAAATTACCCAAGGTTACTCCGGTCCTTAAGAAGGGAAACAAATCTAAACCTGCAAACTACACACCAATTTCACAAATCCCAGTACTAGCCAAAGTCTTTGAAAGCAACATGTAGAAACAAATGTCTGAGTTTCCAAGGCCTTAAACTGTGTTGACCATTACATTTTTCTCTCCAAACTAGAATACTATAGAATTTGTGACAAAGTCTAAAACTAATGAAATTGTACCTAAATAAAAGAAAGCAGGTGGTGAGTTCAGGAGGTCAGTTATCAAACACACTTAAGGTTCAACATGGGATGCTACAGGGATCAAAATTAGATGCAAAATATGTGGCTCAGTTTGTCAAAGACTGCAAAAATAGAAAAACAAAATGTAATATTTTTAGGCACTACACTTGACAACAAACTGACATGGAACACTTTTGTACAACATATAACATTTAGGTTATCAAGAGTAATACATTTGCTTAAGGGATTGATGTCATGTCATCTTTGAATATGTAAGGACATCATATTCTGCCCTTCCCCCCCCCCCTCCCGCCCCCCAAAAAAAAAAATGCTTTGACAAGAAAGCAATTAGAGAAATGGCAAGAGCAGACAGCAAAACTCATTGCATGACTTTAATCACTAGTGTAAGATGTTAACTATGTTAACTGTAATAAATTTATACGTTATAGGAAGTGTTAGTTACATACTCACTGAACCACCAAATTTAAGTGTAACAAATGAAAGACATGATTATAATACTAGAGCCAGTGCTACTCTGCTCTTACCACAAAACAGACTAACAGAAACAAACAATAGTCATATGTACATGGTGATCAAAATATGTAACAAACTTTGTAAACATGTCACAAGCATGCCAATCAAACCATTTAAGGAAAAACTGCACCGTTTGTCGCTAGCTAACACGTTTTTCTCTAGAAAAAAGTGTTTAGAAATGCCAAATACAATAATGTAAATACACTGACAGAAGAAAATGCAACACAAAAAAATAATTAATGTAGATAATGAAATTTCAGCAATACATTTGTCTAGCTAACATATCTAAGTTACTAACATTTCAAGATCACAGGTTAATGTAAGCATGAGAAAAGCTCTCACAAACGTGAAATGCTGGTTCATGCATAACTGGTGTAATTGCCAGAATGTTGAAAGCAAACATGCAAATGTGAATGCATAAGCATGCAAATGTGCATGCATTGTGTCATACAGGAGCTGGATATCAGTTTGTGGGATGGAGTCCCATTCCTGTTGCTCTTTGTCAGTTAGTATGGAGTCAGTTAATGCTGTTTGTGGATAATGTTGGAGTGTTCATCCAATGATGTCCTGTGTGTATTCAATTGGAGACAGATTTGTTGATCGAGCAAGCGAAGGTAACATGTCGACACTTTGTAGAGCATGTTGGGTTACAACAGCGGTATGTGGACGAGAGCTATCCTGTTGGAAAACACCCCCTGGAATGCTGTTCATAAATGGCAGCACACTAGTTGGCATATAAATTTGCAGTCAGGATGCATGGGACAACAATGAGAGTGCTCTTGCTGTCACACAGGATCGCACACCAGACCATAACTCCAGGTGTAGGTCTAGTCTGTGCAGCAGGCAGACAGACTGGGTGCAGGTCCTCAACTGGCCTCCTTGTGACCTACACACAACCATCACTGCTATTGAGGCAGACAAGCTTTCGTCAGAAAAGACAACAGACCTCCACCCTTTCCTCCAATGAGCTCTCAGTTAGCATTATTGAAGTCGCAAATTGTGGTGGTTTGGGGTCAGTGCAGTGCATGCTATAGGGTGTCTAGGTCAGAGCTGTCCTTCAAGTAACTGATTTGTAACAGTTTGTTGTGTCACTGTGGTGTCAACTGCTGCTCAAACTGCTGCTGCAGATGCAGTCCAATCCACAAGAGCCATGTGCCAAACATGATGGTCTTACTTCTCGGTAGTGCCATATGTTCATTCAGAGCCTGATCTTTTTATGATTGTACTTTCTCGCGACCACACTGCCATCAGTCATGTACAGTGGCTACATTCCTGCCACTACTTTCTGCAACATTGCAGAAGGAAAATCGAGCTACTTGTAGCGCTATACAGTCCATCCCACAGAAAAAGTGACTGATTTCATATTCACGGAACCACTACTACCAACTGTGATTGATGCAAGAATTAAGTAGTGTGGTGTTCTACTACCTGCCATTTTAAAAGGAAGAGCGCTGACATCACAGACTGCTCATAGTAAACAAAACTACAACAATATTATGAGAAGGAAAGTCCCTACTCACCGTATAGCGGAGATGCTGAGTCACAGATAGGCACAACAAAAAGACTCTCCCAATTAAAGATTTCAGCCATAAAGGCCTTCACCAACAATAGATATGCATATACACACACTCACACAAATGCAACTCACTTACACGACTGCAGTCTCAGGCAACTGAAACCACAGTATGTTTTGACCCTCAGTCGTGAAAAGAGCAGTGGAGCAATGTGTGAACATTAAGTTTTGTTTCAAATTGGGTAAGAGTGCCACAGAAATTTTGAAATGATACAATGTGTTTATGACTGTGAAGCAATGAGTCATAAAAATGTTTTTAAAAGGTATGCAAGAATTTGTGATGGCAGAGAGAGCACTGAAGATGATACGACATCCAGGAGCATCAGCAACAGTTTGAGTCAAAGAAAATGTTCGAAAAGTGGCTGAAATTCTTTGAAATGATTGTTGTGCATCTACCAGATTAATTGAGTAGCTCACTGGAATTCCTTAAACAAGTGTACATCACATTATTACTGAAAATTTGGGTAAAAAGAAGATCTGTTGTCACTTTGTGCCCTACTCACTCATGGATGATCAAAAACATTGCAGAGTGGAACACTGTAGAGACATGAGGCAGTCGGTCGCTAGGCATCCAGACTTCTTGCCTTGCATTGTAACAGGTGATGAAACATTGTGTTTTTAGTATGAGCTACTTACAGAGCACCAGATCTCGGAATGGAAAGGTTCAGAAACTCTGAAACCAAAAAACATGTAAATGTAGATAAGTCATGTCAAGAAACTGCTCACAGTTTTCTTTGATTCCAAAGGAGTTATTCGTAAAGAATTTGCTCGAGGAGGTCAAATGGTGAATGTACATTCTTATACGAGTGTTCTAACTCGATAAGGGGCAAGTGTTGTTGGGATGAGACCCAAATACCGCAAGCAAGAAACATGGTGTTTGTTGCACAACAATCCTCCAGCACACAAAAGCGAGGTCATCTGCCATTTCTTGATTCAAAAAGGTATCGTTGCACTTGAACACCCTCCTTATTCACTGTATTTGGCTCTGTGTCACCTCTGGCTATTTCCCAAACTGAAAATGGCAATGAAAGGATGGCGTTTCAACGTGATTTCCAATATCCAGAAGACTACGACAATGGGCCTGAAGGCAATTGGAGTTGTTGACTATCAGAATTGTTTTGAACAATTTTTCTAACGCTTCTGGTTGTGTATTGACTCACAAGGAGACTATTTTGAATAAAAAGGCATGTACACTACAAATAAACAACGTCTTGTATCTTATTTCACATCAGTCACCATTTCTGTGGGACAGACTGTGTATTACATGGCCTCATTCAAACTCTGAGATATATGGATAATGGCATCTTTGTTGCCTTAAAGGCGTGCTTGCCTAAAATCAACTCACAATCTCCAATCTCAAATGTAACTAATGCTCACAACCATTATAGCATGTATTTAAAGCAAACCTGATTTGCATTCTCATAGTGACATTCCAAGTGCCACTCTTATGCAGTGGTGTGAAATTTGAGTGGACATCATGCCTACTTATGAAACCTATTGCATGTGCAAATGCTAAATGACTAATAAGGAATCTGAATATATTGCCCTCCTAAAGTATGTTTATCTTGTAAAATAATGGAAATGTCGTGTGGCCAGGGCCTCCCGTCGGGTAGACCGTTCGCCTGGTGCAGGTCTTTCAATTTGACGCCACTTCGGCGACCTGCGCTTCTCAATGTTTTTTAAGCGTGGCGGACCGCTTCGGACACTATCCGAACTTTTGCACGAATTCACCTTTTGTACCATACGTACTTGGATATTTTGTCTGCCCCGCACTACTGGAAGAATGAGCCTCTGTATCAACGGACGTCGCTGTTTTATTGCTCATTAAATTGTGCAGTTTGAGATGTCTAATCATGCCCGTTGTATTTTTTGATACATTACGGAGATTTTTACGACAAATGTTGCAAGTAACGTTATCTCCATCCTCCGTAAAGTATTGCCAGCACCATGATGTTCGTTTTCGAGTGTCAATATTGATTTGAATAACAACTTTACTCGAATGAAACCTGAGACATACTAGTTACGAGCACAGCGAACAGCGAGCGTGTTTGTCCAGCGGCTGCAAAAAAAAAAAAAAAAAAAAAGGTTCAAATGGCTCTGAGCACCATGGGACTTAAGTTCTGAGTTCATCAGTCCCCTTCAACTTAGAACTACTTAAACCTAACTAACCTAAGGACATCACACACATCAATGCCCGAGGCAGGATTCGAACCTGTGACCGTAGCGGTCGCGCGGTTCCAGACTGTAGTGCCCAGCGGCGGCATTCAATTCATAAAACAACAGCGGCGCGACGTATGTTGTCGCAGCTAACTGGCGCGCAGTGCCGCCGAGCCGTTTCTCGTGAGCTTCTCGAGAATTGCTTGAGAACTAGAGGCTCGAGGAATTCTCGGTGCGCTCGAGTCGCCGGGCCTCGCCATCCCACCACTGCTTCGGAGATCGCGCGACTGTGTACAAGTCGCAGCGATCGGTCGCCGCTCGCTGGTCGCATGGAAATACCAGGATCACATGCGATTCGTGCACGCAATACGGCTGCCTGGCTGGTTAGCAGCGTTGTGTGACAATACGGCTGCGACTCGTTTCTCTGTAAGTGTGGTTGTGCAGGTTTGTTTGGTATCACTTTGCTCACGCTGAGTAAGATATTTACGTTAGAATTTATAGTTATCCAGAATTAAGAAGTAAGGTAGAAGCCACAGTTATCATTTATATTAAGAAGTAATACAAAATACACCTTCCGATTTTGCAGTGATTAGCATTTTGAGGCTTTGCTGTAGAGGTAGAATTGATGGGAAGTCCATAGTCGTGATACAGTGCACTCCCTCTTAAACGAATTTGAGATATTTATGAAATAATTATAGGCATTATTAAAGCTTTTCTCTTCTAAACAGAATGGCGTACGTACCTACTGTAATGTGAAGAGAATATCTTTTTTTGTTCAGGGCAAAACTATTATACAGTTATACTTAAATCCCTTTCATTTCATTTAAACTAACTCTCCTTCATACAGTATGTAACAAAATTAACGGTAATTAGCAGTGCTTCTATTGACATATCGAATCAACTGGGTCCGTACTTGCAGTTAAACTACAAGAATAATCAGTACATAAGGAATTTAAGGCTGATAAACGTAAAACGAATTTTTTTGGCCCACTGGAAAGATGTACAAAACCCATCTGGCGTCAGTGACAATGTAGAATATTGTTTTTAATTAATTATAGTTCTCATTTATTTTAAATTAATGTTTTACACGTATGTGTGGGAATACGGAAATCAACTGCAACGGCTGATAAACGTTCATCTCCCATAGTAGATCTTCTCTCCACAATGACGTTCATAATACTGACTGAAATTGCTTGGCAGATCACTCGTGTGTGCGGTGTTGAGGCGAGTCTAAATTCCTCAAAAATCTAGGCGAAATTCCCAAAATTTGGGGAGAAAATTTCCCGATTCCCCGCAAATTCTCCATATAATATGACATTTGAGTGTTTTCTGGTACTTGCCTTGAGTAAATTACTGATTATATTATTTAAAGCTCATAATATACTTTTATTCTTCATAAATTTAACTATTTGCAAGAAAAAACAGGAATTCAAGTAATTCGAAAGGTCATAAAAACGTTCTTTATGTCTCGCAAGGATCCGAAAGATACAGTTGTGACTTAAAGTCTCTTCTTCTGTAAGGATCATTTCCATATAAGCAAACACAGCATATCATATATACTATTCTACTAGTTTTTAATAACGAAATGTACTTGTCTGCTACAGCCATTTAGCATTTGATTATGTACAAGTGTTAGTGTTTATGTTTATATTGACAAAGTAATTGTTCTCGATTTGGTACACCCACAATCTAGAACAAAGAAAAAACACATTATCGAGGGCATTTGGTGAATACACTAGACTTTCGCTAATCCAGCCATTGCTGGCACATATGGATGCCGGATTAGCGGAAGTGCCGGATTATTGAGTGTCTGAAATTTATTTTATACATTTATTTTGAAAACATAGAGGCTATAGTGTACTGTACTTTATTAAACCGAAAGGCACAATTTTAAAACATAGAGGATATACTTTATTAAATACAAAAATACATTAATTTTCAAAGAAAACTTAGTCCTTAGTGTAGAATATACTGTACATAATTATACAGTCGTATCACTCACTATGAAATATGTCCCTAATTTTTAACTGTCGCAATGATGATACGCGACGGTGGCATGCTTTATCACGCAACCGCTTTACAAGCATTACATCGGTACTGCATGTATCTGGTTGTTGCATAATGTATTCCAGGAAGACCTCGGCAGCTTCAGCACCAGAAGTGTGAGAAATCTTCATGCTCTCTCCTCCTGTGTCCTCTTCATCACTTTCATCGTTACTGCCGGCCGGAGTGGCCGGGCGGTTCTAGGCGTTACAGTCTGGAACCGCGTGACCGCTACGGTCGCAGGTTCGAATCCTGCCTCGGGCAAGGATGTGTGTGATGTCCTTGGGTTGGTTAAGTTTAAGTGGTTCTAAGTTCTAGGGGACTGAAGACCTCAGAAGTCGAGTCCCATAGTGCTCAGAGCCATTTGAACCATTTTTCATCGTTACTTTCTTGCACGTTTTGATTATTTCTTCATCTGTTAAAGTCTGGTCCGTATCACAGCTTTCCTCATGCAGCCATTTAGTAACATCTTCATCATCAGTTTTTTCTCCTCCTGGAAGGTTGTGGAACATGTCAGTGTACAAAGTAACTGACAATTCAGAATTGACAGGCTCATCGTGTCACTCACTACTGGATCCAACTCGGCATCAATGGATGGCCACAATTTTCTCCAGTTCTTCATTACGGTAGCGCTCTCCACTTTATCCCATGATTTGGGTGCTTGGAAAACATCATCACGTATGTTAACAGATTTCCAGCCTTCAGAATAATCTTGATAGTCGTTTTCACTTTCGTTTAGGAAGGAGACGAGAAGTGAATGTCGATAATGACGTTTAATTGATTCCAATATTCCCTGCTTCATGGGCTGAATTAGGGCTGAGAGACAGGGTAGGAGAAAGAGTGCTTATATACCATCGGACTTTAGAGAAACATCTGAAGGATGACTGGGAGCATTGTCAGTTTTAAGGATAGCTTTCAGTGGAAGCTTTTTCTTCTTTAGCTCTTTTCTCACTGCTGGTACAAAGGATTCATGGAACCACCGAGAGAATATTTGTCTTTTCATCCACGCTTTCTTCTGACCGCAATACTGCACTGGAAGAGTATTTATGTCAGTGTGTTGAAAACAACGTGGATGTTGGAATTTTCCAATCACCATAAGCAGTCGTTTATGACTCCCATTCGTATTACAACAAGCCATTAATGTTACGTGCTGTTTCTGTTGCTTGTAACCACGAGCTTTGTTCTCGTTGTTGGCAGCTAACGTTTTTGAAGGAAGCATCTTATAAAAGAGTCCTGTTTCATCAGCATTATACAAGGCATCAGCAGTTAAATCTTCTTCCTCTATTATATCTTGCTTACAAACTCATCAGCATCCTTATCGTTAGCTGGCTGTCAGCTTCCAAATTCCATGTCGTTTTGTCCAGTTTGATAGCCAACCCTCGCTCGCTGCAAAAAAAGTTACTACCGCCAAGTTGTTTGTTGAATACAGCGACTTTTTCCTTTATAATCGGGCCACGGGCTGGAATTCCTTTTTTGCGTTGTTGTGTGAACCATCTATAAACAGCTACTCCCAGTTCTTCATTCTCACTCTTTCGCATAACTTTCCGTTTTCCCAACTCGCTATCAATCTGTGTTGAGTACTGTCGAATAATATCTTTCATTTTGATGTCATAAATAGCTGATCGTCCAACATTGAACTCAGCAGCAATGGCTTCCTGCGAAGATCCTCGATTTAACTTATCCAAAATTTCGAGTTTGTGCTTGAGATCTAGCGTAACGTGTTTCCTTTTAGAAGACATGATTCCGAACTGTAAAGAAAGCTACAACTTCAAATACAATATATAAAACATTGTTTAACTAAGCATTGTTGCGCACAATAATAGATGTGCGATGGATTACTGAGAGGCCGGACTACTGAGGGCCGGGTTAACGAGAGTATAGCGTACTAGAGATGGGCAAACTGAAACACGTAAATGTTTCGAAACAAATGAAACAGTACAATGTAATGTTTCGATACGGTGTTTCGAAACAGTGAAACAGTTTGTGTTTTGTAATCTAATAAACCTACACATTTTATCATCTTGAATGTCTACTGTATAAGTATGTCCATATAAACACAAATGAGGTGCGAGAGCGCTAATCATAACGCAGGAAGTATGAAACTATCACTTAGGCGTCTTGGCAGTTTCGTATTTCCTGCAGCAAATGCGCTGCTTTTGTGTCATGTGACTTTCATACTTTTCAATTGGCTGAGGAAAGCCTTAGCTGAAGACAGAAGAACCACCACGAAGGAACTGGAGGTGGGAGCAAACTGCAGAAACAACAGATATGCTACTGGGATTCCCACATTCCATTAGTATGGCTAATATACCCATCCTGCTAATTTCCATGCACACAAAGGGAATCATTGTGGATAATAGACACAGTGACTATAGACTCACAAATAACGCCAAATAATTCGAATAAATAACAAAATATAACAGAAAAAAATTTTGTGTTTCAAGGTGTTTCGAACCGTTACTATAAATTTACGATGCTTCCCGTTCACCATTACACTATCAGTGATATGTCAAACAGATTGCTTGCAATTATACCTACATCAAATTTATGTACATGTCTAATAACTGTCACTCTACGCCTTTTTTTATTTAAAATGTTGTAGTCTTACTTGCGTTTCTTAATATGATTACTGTACATGAACATAGAAGCGTATGTTATAAAAAAAGTGTAATTTAACTGAATGATTTTCACATATTTATTATTTTGAATGTGAATAGTATGCGTTGTTTTATTGTTTGGTTAGTGTTTATAAAGCAGATGTTACGCCATTTCGGAATAGGACAGTCAGCTAGAAACGAAGCTTTATTTTCGGATATCTTAAGCTTCATGCTATTGCTTATCAAAAGATTTCGACACTCTTGAAAGTGTTTCATGAAGTGGTATGTTGTGTTTCAGTACCTGTGCCGAGCCCGAATCTCGTCCGACACAGAGCGGAATGAAACATCACTGTTTCGATACAATTAGTCCGTTGCAGGCGCAGGTGGACTGAAACAGTCTTATTTTGAAACAACGATACAGTTTCTGTGTCTAGCTCGAGATCCGAGACAGGGGCGGAATGAAACACCACTGTTTCGAAACAGTGAACCATAGCCGTTCCGAAACACTGAAACAGTTCCAGGTATCTATACACTGTATCGAAACATGAGAAACAGTGGCCAAGTCTATAGCGTACACACTGAAGTGCCACAGAAACTGGTATAGGCATGTGTATTCAAATACAGAGATGCGGAAGCAGACAATACGGCGCTGCGGTCGGCAACGCCTATATAAGACAAGTGTCTGGCGCTGTTGTTAGATCGGTTACTGCTGCTACAATGGCAGGTTATCAAGAGTTTGTCGGCGCACGAGCAATGGGACACAGCATCTCCGAGGTAGCGATGAAGTGGGGATTTCCCCACACGACCATTTTACGAGTGTACCGTGAATGTTAGGAATCCGGTAAAACATTAAATCTCCGACATCGCCGCGGCAAGGCAAGGCCAGGACCAACGACGACTGAAGAAAATAGTTCAACGTAACGGAAGTGCAACCCTTCCGCAAACTACTGCAGATTTCAATGTTGGGCGATCGGGCAGTTTCAGCGAGCGAACCATTCAGTTAAACATAATCGATATGGCCTTTCTGAGCCGAAGTCCAACTCGTGTACCCTCGACTAACCCCCTGTTATTTAATCCCTTCTCTGGCGGCCTTTAAGAGTACTGCTGTATCAGTGCTCAGGCGATTTCAGTTGTCTGTTTTTGTGTTTTTAAGATCGCTGAATTTTCTTGCGACAGTTGCTTTTGAAAATGGCAGCACAAGCAATAAGCAGATGGCGATTTTTAAATTTGGAAACATACATTGTCCCGCGCCGTTTTTGCAACTAAACACATTTCCCCAAAAACTTTCGACATCATCACCTGCAAGGCCATGTTGAGCAAAATCTGGCATAGCGTGAGCCCTCCACTCGTCATCGTTTTTGTATTTCCTCAAGCTTTTCGAGCACGGGAAATCGATTCACTATAGGCATCATTGTCCAATTTTTGAATTGTTGAGCTTCTGTGGGATCTACAACAGGTATGATAAATAGAGGATCTCAAAAGTCTTAACAATGCCCGACGTTGTATCAATACAAAAATATTGGCACGTTTTATAGAAATCTGTAATTGCTGAAAGGGGTCCATTTTCATCTTTTTTCAAACTTTCCATAGTCTCTGCAGCCTTCACACCAACTATATTCTCTATACCCACGAAATTTGCTGTATTTTTGAACTCAGCGTATAAAATGCTAATTTGCAGATAGCTTGCAATGTTTTCAAAAGCGTTTTTTTTTTTTTTGCTTAAATCTGCGAAGAAGTCAGGTTTCTGATTGAAACATGATATTGAAATCTGTTAGCAATGAAAGTACATAGGACATAAGTTACAAATATACCATAATAAAACGGTTGTTCTTTGTAGCCTGCATTTGGCAAATGGTTCAAATGGCTCTGAGCACTATGGGACTTAACATCTGTGGTCATCAGTCCCCTAGAACTTAGAACTACTTAAACCTAACTAACCTAAGGACATCACACACATCCATGCCCGAGGCAGGATTCGAACCTGCGACCGTAGCAGTCCCGCGGTTCCGGACTGAGCGCCTAGAACCGCTAGACCACCGAGCCTGCATTTCTTCGGCAGTTTTGAAGAATCGGCAAAGACAGATTCTGTCAGGTGGTCTTTTAATGGAATGCTCTAATACACGATACACACAAGCCTTCAACGTGAGTCATCGTGTGTGATCTGTTGCGAGAGTTTACTGTATATTCACTAGAAAAACAACTTCCAAAACTTCTTGAATTTCAGTTGTCGATGTGAACTTCTACTGAAGTGAGCTCCAATGGATCGCAAAAAATCTTCGACATTTCGTGGCAATTTGAGACAAGCTTTAAATCAAGATAGGTGCATCATATGACGTGCATTTTCGTTTGTAGTGGCTGAAGTAAATCCAACTATATTTTCAAAAGGTATGTGTTTTTTAAGGAGCATTTGTTTTAAACAATCATACAATCCAGATGCAGTTACTGATGACGCGCAACCGCCCATCCACTTTTAGGTTTTCCGTAATTTCCCTAAATCGCTTCAGGCAACTGATGGGATGCTTCCTTTGAAAGAATACGGCCGACTTCCTGTCCCATTCTTTCCTAATCCTATGGAACCGATGACCTCACTGTTCGCTTTTTTTTGCGCATGACGTCACTAAGGTACACTCGGCGCCGAAGCAGAGATTACGAGTGTCAACATTATCATTGCAAATACTTTAAATACAGTGTTCTGTTGCGTAATTTTAAGTAAGCGTTTGAAAATTCCTTATGCAGTGTCAAGGTATGCTATTAGAAGCTGTGGTTTCCACAATCGCTACCTAAGAATATTAAATAATGCTTCATGTCTTCACTTGCGATGCAAAAACTTGTGAAAGTTCAGTTCAATGTAGTCGCAACAAAAGTGCTTACGGCAAGGCAGACGCACATGCACTGCATACTTTCTCCTCGCAGTAATTCTTGTACCTTCAGAAATACCTGTTTCGACGGGACGTGAAACCATAACGTTCCTTTTCTCCCCAGAAATATGGTTTGAAACAGCGAGCAAATTCGAATTCATGTTGAAAAGATACATAAATGCAACAGTTAATTAGGAATATTTTTAAGAACTCGCGTACCTTACATATAGATCAGTTCCCCACAAATCACTGAGAAATAATAAAAAAAGGCGTCAAAATGCTAACATTCATCAATTTGTGTAACCTGTTGGAAAAAGAAAATGCGAAAAGCCGAGTAGCTCACTGTCAGTGAGCGAGGAAGTGATATTTTTCTTCGCAGTACTGAAGGGCTGAATAAAATTTGTAATATACGAAATGTGTGCGCGGTAATTTTGATTCATGATGCAATTGAATTGAAAGCTGTGTGTAATAGCGTTGTCAAAAGTATAATCTTCTACATTTCTCGGTATTATCTCATCTATACGAGTGGTTATGGCCAAGTTTTCCATAATTAACGCAGTGGATGTATGTTTACGAACAAGGAAAAATGGTATACGAACCAGCTTCGTTTCCTGGGAAGTAGCTTTCCACACAATGTTAAAGTCTTCTGCCGACCTTATTTCAATGTTAATAGTTGCCGTTTAAATGTAATTAGCTGTTTTGATTTTATGACTTTCATATTCTTCATACGTTCCGTGCTGTTTATTAGAGTAGTAACATGCGTTAAAAAACTTTTCAACACATGTGAAAAGCTGATGGTTTTCGTCGTGAACAACTATCGCAAACCATTGTCGCTGCAACATCGGAAATAAGCAGTACGATATCCTCAGTACACAGTGTACTGCTAATTAACTATACCATCTTAGGACAGTTGCCAAGTACTTTGAAAATGACACAATGAAAACGTGAACGTCTAAAAAGAAACTCGCGGCATTAAATGAAACCTAAATACCTGTGATTCCCAACAGTCCCACTTTTCAAATATGCCGACAAAGACCGAACATTGCCGTTTTAAAGGATGCCAGGATAGATTGTCTTCTGGTACATTACTGATGAGTGGGGCATAAACCTAAAATCTAATATGGCGTCCAGCAAAACAATAACAACAATAAACCTTTCACTGCCTTAATGAATAATGTAAAAATGGTTCAAATGGCTCTGAGCACTATGCGACTTAACTTCTGAGGTCATCAGTCGCCTAGAACTTAGAACTAATTAAACCTAACTAACCTAAGGACATCACACACATCCATGCCCAAGGCAGGATTCGAACCTGCGACGTAGCGGTCGCTCGGTTCCAGACTGTAGCGCCTAGAACCGCACAATGAATAATGTACCGTCACTTAATTGATACATGGTAAAAAGGCTGGCAGGAGTTGAAAAGTAGCAGACCAGAATACAGGCACAGGCGTTGTTAAAAAGTGAAGAAGCTGTATATGAGCTGCTAGAAGAACTCAGAAAAACTTAGTAATCTACCTAAGGCCGAGCGGTTCTAGGCGCTACAGTCCGGAACCGGACGACCGCTACGGTCGCAGGTTCGAATCCTGCCTCGGGCATGGATATGTGTGATGCCCTTGGGTTAAGTAGGTTTAAGTAGTTCTAAGTTCTAGGGGACTGATGACCTCAGAAGTTAAGTGCCATAGTGCTCTGAGCCATTTGAACCATTTTCTACCTAAGGATTAGTTTCTGCCTATGAAATCTACACCGTTTAAAATCATTTATCAATTTTTGCTCAAAATCATTATTATTTCCCAAGGAAAGAAAACAAAACATAAGCAGCTGAATTTATTAGAATACACATTATATGAGCTTAAATGTGGCGAGAGAGTACTGCCTATACTGTGTTCATCATAAGAGTAAACCTGCTGTAAACATTATGCCATGTATTCTTCCGCGTTTGCTTGAATTTTCATTGGATTTCGTTTCACGTGGAACGGAAGCCAAGCTGTGACCAGTACAGTTAAGTACGATCATAAGGATCTTTGTATGCTGTGATACATGGACATAGACTGCGCGATAATGCGGGACAACAGATTACCCGCGCATTAAACTTGGACAGTACTGGCCACCCCGCGGTCCAACTAACCTGAAATGATGTGAGCAGTTGCAGTTCAGAAGTAAAAACAGACGAGCAAAGAAACAATATAGCTTCTAACCTCATTTAATTTTTAAAGAGAGTGAAATAATATTCGGTAAAACTTCACCACTATGGCACGCTTCTTAGGTGACCAGAAAGCATAAAATGCTCTCGTTTCCACCTGAAATAGTATTCTAATTACGAACAAGAGTGGTGAGAAAATTCTTAACTTAAACATACAATAATTTTTCTCTGCAAGCTATGTGTCATGTAAAAGCATACACCAAGGATTTCACCGTCCTGTTAAATACTGAAGCCACTAAAGGTATTAATTACAGTCACTCGTCGTGTAATATGTTAGCTCCTTCCTTATCCGAATCCGAGAACTAAATTTGTTCTGGAACTGCCATCTGCTACGATGATAACGAGTTGATCAATAACAAAATCCACGAAGACAATCAGGCGCCGCATTTTCTCTTTTTATGAGGTGCCGTTCTATATCCCTCCAGCGTTACGCAGTGACATGTGAAAAAGCTGCGTGCGTTAGTTCCAGTACGTCTGGCAACTTAAGTCTGGTTGTTTCTCGGGCCAAATGCCCTAAATTGGCTCCAGATCAGTTCTGTTGGGTTCATCCTGTAATGGTACAGTGGAAAATGTAAAAATGCAGCATTTGTATAGTGTGCTCGATGCTGTGAAAATGATTGTTTTTCATGTTTCTACGCCATTAAATACATCTGTGTTACAAATTAATGGACATAGTCCACATAAAGAGTATTTGGTTTTTAATTTTTGCCTTAAAAATTAAGTTGTTGTGTTTTCTTAACTTAAACAACCCTTTTCATTAAATGTCTTTCATACATTATCGATAATTAAGACAGTGAAAACAGGAATTAAGCGTGTAATATGTAATTAGAAACAAGAAGACTTACATTATTCATAAAAATGATGATGAATTTTACAATTACGAGATGTAGGTATTTGAAATTGAACGAGGAAAAAAAATGACTCTCGGGAGACTTGAACCAGCGACCCAGCAGTTGGTTATCAATCTGACGCGATGCCGATTTTGTTATGCAGTTATAGCATGTATCTAAACTGCATGCAACACACTCTCTCGGAAAATTTCAAAGCCGATTATCTCTGTAAATTTAAGAAAAACATTAAGAACTCCTTATTTCTCGGCACTTTTTAACAGTGTTCCAGACGCATGTTTAACTAAGGAACATGAAGCAGCCTCAGCCATTTTCATACCGCGTATTAACAGCGCGACAATCAGAGCACAACAGTGCGGAGGCTGTGAATGTACACGATTTTTGAAATAAAAACTATTTATCTAAAGCGTGATTAAGAAACAGATTTGAATATCTTAAAGTTTCATATCACGTAACTTAGCAATAACGTATCAAATACCTAGGGTACTTCCAAGAGCGTAACAACACCAGTGTACGTGTGCCTATCGGTCGCGTTTGTGTTTGTTTATGTTGTTTGTTGTTGTGGTCTTCAGTCCTGAGACTGGTTTGATGCAGCTCTCCATGCTACTCTATCCTGTGCAAGCTTCTTCATCTCCCAGTATCTACTGCAACCTACATCCTTCTGAATCTGCTTAGTGTATTCATCTCTTGGTCTCCCTCTACGATTTTTACCCTCCACACTGCCCTCCAATGCTAAATTTGTGATCCCTTGATGCCTCAAAACATGTCCTACCAACCGATCCCTTCTTCTAGTCAAGTTGTGCCACAAACTTCTCTTCTCCCCAATCCTATTCAATACCTCCTCATTAGTTACGTGATCTACCCACCTATTTATATCAGGTTTATTCTTATGATGAACGGTGTGTAATAAACAGGGTGCAGAACGGGAACAATGCTTTGCTATACGCATGCGCTTGACAGGTTTTTTCACATGCGATCAACCATTGTTATGTTGTCATTTAAGTAACAGGTATCTGTATATAAAAGAGTATTTATCTACCCTCTTCATATGATATTGCTTGAAATCTTCTATTTGAAGCTCATTCTGATTTTAAGATCTTGAAAATCATTAGAATCAACACCTGCAACAAACTCACCAACCATCAAATTATCGCTGTTAATAAATAGCAAAGAGTTAAAATTCTTGCATATTCCTCACATAATGCCAATCCGCACAAAATCCCCAGTCGAATTGAAATCCCCCACAGATTGGTGAATTCCCCACAAATTGGCAACGCTGTGCTTGTGTGGGGCTCCTTGAGTTGCCAGCGGCAGTTAGTGGAGGGGGATGCGCAGAACGGGTGGAAAATGAGCAGCCATGCGACGCCACACCAACTGCAGTTACCAGCCGCAGTTATTGTGTTGATGTGATATGGGGTAGGTGGCCGTTTAAGCGTGAGAACGAACAGTGTGGCCGCTCCCGGTGATGCGCTCGCGATTGGCATTAAAAATGAATGTTTTGTGGTTTGTAATATAACCGAAGCAGCTTAAATGAATTGTTGTATATCTTTGCGTAAGTCTTTAATAACTAAAAGTGCCGCTGTGTTTCAATGATATCAAAATAACGGGGGTTAACAGCAACAAGTAGAGGAGGCATTGCCAACCTATCACTTATGAACCTACTACAGTGAGGTTGTGCGGACACCAGTTTGAAGTTGCAAAGACTGTACTGCATTTGGAGGCCGTCAGAAGATATTGTTCAGAAACTTCCACATTGTATCTGAGCAGTATGAAATGGTTAGGCCTGTTGCGTAAACGAAGTGTCACATCCTGTAAATTTTAGGCAAATGTAAAGGCAGTGTACGACATTTCCGTGGTAGTTGACTCACATTCCAATCAAAGTTTTCCTATCTTGTGTTTGTTCATCAACGAATCACATATGGAGTGGAAATTACTGTTGTGGTGGTAGGTTTCCAGATTGGTAGTGGATATCTTCCGCTTCGAAGGCCGTGTGTGGATATGTTAAAAGGAAATTTTAATGCCGCGTGATCAGGCTTGCGAGTTCTGGCCCCGCAATGAAACCTCGTCACTCTTGCTTGCACATGTGAGACCGCTACTTTTGTTCGCACATTTGCAGTTCCTCCATTGCGTGCAGTGTAATGTGTGTGAGAATCTACGTTTCATCTATTCACCACAGACCACTTTATGATGTTAAATTCTTCCGTAATAGCATTTGTACAGTTCTTCGTGAAAGCCTTTTTCTAACTACGTCCTCTCGTTCGCACGAGATAAAAACATTGATTCTCGCACATTTTTGTTCCATCTCTGGTAATTGGATAATACAGCATTCAATGGTTTTACGGGCGACTCAATGCCCCAAAGCTTTAGTTTGTAATTAATTGCAACATACTAAACGTTTCGTGTGAAAATCGGTTCATTGTTACGCAGTAACATACTTCCTGACATAAACACTTTTAGAGTAATTTAATGACGATTGTTAGTACACTGTGCATTTACAGAAACAAGATCACTAATTTCGTTTGTGTATAGTTCTAACATGTGACACCAGCTGTTTTCGCTCTCTGTCTTTAGCTGTAGAACACAAATGACCTTTTCCTTTCTTCTGCAGTATTATGGGTATCTGTTCTTGATTTTGAGGAACATTTGTTCCCTTGATTCCCAGAGGTGATGTTACGTTAACCGACAGATCCCATGGCAAATTTTTCTGTGGGCGTCGTTGCATGTGCGTTGAAGCAAGTATAAATCCAAGAATCTGTAGAAAATCTTCTCATCGATTGTTGTGATTTTTTACTCTGGGAAAAAAAGCGTCTGTCGCTCCTTGTACCCTTTGAAACGAAAGTATGCGTGTACCGTTCTGTCAACTTTTAAGTCTATGATCTCTGGTTTCTTTGTTGTCTGATCTACATAAATAGCACTATGCGTAATATTCGAAAGCACTACAGACTTTCCCTTATTAGGAGTGAAGGGCGCAAGTGTTTTTTCCTGGTGAAAAGTAAATTCCTGCAGTAGTATTTCCCTTCTTCTAGCGGGTAAGAAACTTTGTGGGATTTCTGCTGCCGTATTTTTACTCGTCATACCAACAGTAACTATTGCCAAGTAAAAATCTAGGAAAGGGCCAATGGCTACTTTCGTCTTTCATGCAGGAATGTCAGCGGATGCAGTGATTTATGATGGAAACTAGAGATCGCCAGAGTAGTTCCCTTTTAGAAAATTCTTCTTACTGAACTACTTCGAAGTAGTAGTTCAAGTGAATTACGTAGTTCATTTTTAACCCTCAAATACTAATAAATATGAACACATAGATAGTACCTGAACGTGTTGAATTAGAAGGCAAAATTTGATGACTTTTTTTTTTAAATGCAATATTTGGTAATTTCAAAGAGTGGTTGCCTATCGAAGCCACGGGACCCAACCATTTGGTATCCAACGAGCTATTCCAAGTAGGGATTGGCTACGATCGCGCTCGAGAAACACGCGACGCCAAGGTATTTTTCTCGAGAATGTCTCGGGTACGCTCGAGAAGTTGACAGAGCTGCGCTCTCTGAGAAATTGGCTAAACCTTCAGTACACGAAGCACTGAGCCGCAGCGGTCGTACTCGTACGTACGTGCACGGAAAACTTTGAAATTCTATGATTGATATCAACTGTACTACCGTTATTAATGTGTACTGAAGTATTAGTATATGTCTCATAAGACAAAAATCGTAGCATTGTTGTTTAAAACAAAAGCACAAAATTCGGATGAAACAGAAGCTTTATTCTTACAAAATAAATTACCTTGTACATTCTGCATGTATGCATGCATGCTTAAACGTAAAAGAGAAGTGCTATAGCCTTTTATATACAGAAACTGCGTACATGCGTTCACTTACTGAAGAAAGAAAGGAAACAAAAGCTGTTCAGCAAAAGGCATTTTTACATCCCATTGCTGCACTGCCGTCGATTTTTGTTTAGAAATATGATTTTATTAACCAATTGGCCTTTTAGTCTGCTTCTTTGTTTGTAAGTAGTCCTGTTTGCGAAAATATGCTTTCACTGGGAACAGAAGTTGCAGGTATTGCAAGATATTTTTTGGCGCGACAGCTAGACCTGGGTAACTGTTTTTTTCCGGTAGTGTAAAGGATTATCCGTTGTAGGTACGGTTCTTCCAAATGTCGTATCTCCAGGTCTATGTTATCACAACCGCTTTTCATTAGATTTTTATTGAAAACCCCTTCATCGAAAGAAGCCCATAAGGTAATACTGGCGTTTTGTACGAAATGCTACTCGTGGCTAGTGTCGTTAGCAGCCGAATGAGTAGATCGTACGGTCTCTACCACGTTTGTGCACTCTGCAATTAGGCTTGCAACGGCATTTTTTAAATGAATGGGATTCGTAAATGGTAACGTTTTGACTCTTGGGTCGAGAACTGTGGCAACGGCATGTATTTTGTTTCTATTAATCCTAGCCGGGCTATTAGTGAGTTGTGTAGATGTTGCTGTAGCTCTTGCGCTGTCGTGGTAGCCCACTTCCCACTGCATACGGTTAGGATTAGCTGTCTGATTATTGGAATAGCTTTCGAAAGAGAGGTATAGTTTTTAGTTGAGATTTCACTTGTTACCACCTCAGATGGCTCCAGTATACATAAATATTCGCTCAAAATTCGCCACTCGTCAGCTGTGAGGTTCTCTACCCCTTAATACAAAGATGATAAACAGGCTGCAATGCATTTTGCTGCACTAGACGTTGTAGCATATAAAACGTACTGTTCCATCGGGTTTCGGTTTCGTGAATCAATTTATGAACAGGTTTTTTCACTAGATCCTGGATCTCATGGAGTTTTTCATTAGCATTGCAACTTGTTTCAAAATAGCTAACAACTTTTCTGGCCTTTTCCCACATTATGCAGAGCTCACTGTTGCTGTTCAAAGAACTTTTCACAACTAAATTGATGGTGTGTGCTAAACAAGGCACACGTTGCATATCTATGTTGCCACTGTGAATAAGTTGTACGGCTGCTGTCATGTTAGTGGCGTTGTCAGTTGTGATGCTTACAACTTTATTTTTAATGTTCCGTTTTGAAATCACGTTATCTAACGCCTCACTAATATTTAGCGCCGTGTGCTTTTCCGGGAAACGGAATGTCTCGAGAGCTAAAGCTTTCAGACACCAATTAGTGTTAATGAAATGACCAGTTACAGCAATATATACCTCACTATTGAGTGAGATCCAAATATCGGCCGTTTAAGAAACACAAGTAGAGCCTTCCATGGCAAAGTTTACAGCCTCTTTCTGTTTATGGTAATCGTCCTCAATCATGAGGCGCAACTTTTCTCGATTTGGTATCTATTATTGTGGGTCCAACAGTGAAACAAAACTTCGAAAATCAGAGTCCTCGACGATTGAAAGCGGTTGAAAATCGTCTGTTGTCATGGCCACTAGTGCTTCATCTAGCTGCTGTTGCCGTTTACTTCCCTCTATGAAGAGGAACGTAAGATTTAGATCAGTGCTCCTGCAAGGGAATACGTTATGCTCGACAACGAGTCCAATAAAATGATATATCGTATCGTGCAAAAGCTAGGATAGTATAGGTTTGATTTTGGGGTATGTTTGTATATTATCGGAGTACGATTTAAAAAAATCAAATGTTTATTAAGCGTGGCGGACCGCTTCCGACACTATGAGAACTTTTGCACGGAATTCACCTTTTGTACGATATATACCTGGATATTTTGTCTGCCTCGTATTATTGGAAGAATGAGCCTCTGTATCCACGGACGTCACTGATTTATTGCTCCATAAATTGTGCCGTTTAAGATGTCTAATCATGCCCGTTGTATTTTTTGATACATTACGGAGATTTTTACGACAAATGTTGCAAGTAACGTTATCTCCATCCTCCGTAAAGTATTGCCAGCACCATGATGTTCATTTTCGAGTGTCCATATTGATTTGAATAACAACTTTACTCGAATGAAACCTGAGACATACTAGTTACGAGCACAGCGAGCGTGTTTGTCTAGTGGCGGCATTCAATTCATAAAACAGCGGCGCGACGTATGTTGCCGCAGCCAACTGGCGCGCAGCGGCACACGCGGCCGAATCTTTTCTCGTGAACTTCTCGAGAATTACTTGAGAAGTAGAGGCTCGAGGAATTCTCGGTGCGCTCGACTCTCCGCGCCTCGCCATTCTATCTCTGATTCCAAGTCGACCATGTGACTGCAGTGGTGGGAGTTATGAGCAGTGTTTACGGCATTCACTAAAGCAACAGAAAAAGAATGTTGCCTAAAATACTTGTAATTAGAAAGGAAATGAGTGACCTCACTCGTCATCGACGTTGTCGTCATTAGAAAGTCAGTCTGATGTTTTTGCCACAGAAACATTCTGGTTTGGCCTAACCTGGGTAGAATGCCCATGTCATGTAAAAATATAGGTAGAGGTCAGTTGCGTCAACCTTCCCTTGCAACCGCAAGTTTTGGAAATACAAATACTGAAACAAGTAGAGATGGTCTCTTTCTACTGGACGCCCTTCTGAATTAATGGAAGAGTTCACTGATATCCACAGGCGCTCGATGTTCTGCGTATGCACACTGGATTATCGGAAGACAAGAACTCTACCCAGTGGTTCATGAACTCATGATTGAATCCTTCTGTTTATAATGGCCTGTAGTATTGAGAGCCGTCTTTAATCACTTTGCTACCGGGCAGTATAAAGTGCTTTATGAAACCGACTAGTTAAACCGTCTCTCCGGAGAACACACTTGCCATAAAGCATTTCCGGGACTCTCGTTCTGTGCCACCGAATACCTAAGTGTGTTCAATTTCATTCTGTAAATGTCGTCCTCCTGGTTTTCCTTCCTGCTATGTGCAAATCGCCCACTTCAATAATTTTATTTGGTCAACCGATCTGTACACTGTCGTTCGTGAGTACTACATAAAGCTGGTATTACATGACGATCCGCCGCGAAAGGTACCGGTCTAGCGGTAGAACGGGCGAAACTATGAAAATTACCAGACCGTTATCCGTGCGCCAGAATAGAGTTGTTGTTGTGGTCTCCAGTCCAGAGACTGGTTTGATGCATCTCTCCATGCTACTCTATCCTGTGCAAGGTTCATCTCCCAGTACCTACTGCAACCAACATCCTTCTGAATCTGTTTTGTGTATTGGTCTCCCTCTACGATTCCTACCCTCTACGCTGCCCTCCAGTACTAAATTGGTGATCCCTCGATGTCTCAGAACATGTCCTACCAACCGATCCCTTCTTCTAGTCGAGTTGTGCCACAAATTTCTCTTCTCTCCAATTCCATTCAGTACCTCATCATTAGTTATGTGATCTACCCGTCTAATCTTGAGCATTCTTCTGTAGCGCCACATTTCGAAAGCTTCTATTCTCTTGTCTAAACTATTAATCGTCCATTTCACTTCCATACATGGCTACACTCCATACAAATACTTTCAGAAACGACTTCCTGACACTTAAATCTATACTCGATGTTAACAAATTTCTCTTCTTAAGAAACGCTTTCCTTGCCATTGCCAGTCTAAATTTTATATCCTCTCTACTCCGACCATCATCAGTTATTTTTCTCCCCAAATAGCAAAACCCCTTAACTACTTTAAGCGTCTCATTTCCTAATCTAATTCCCGCAACATCACCCGATTTTATTCGACTACATTCCATTATCCTCGTTTTGCTTTTGTTGATGTTCATCTTATATCCTCCTCTCAAGACACTGTGCATTCCGTTCAACTGCTCTTCCAGGTCCTTTGCTGTCTCTGACAGAATTACAATGTCATCGGCGAACCTCAACGTTTTTATTTCTTCTCCATGGATTTTAATTCCTACTCCGAATTTTTCTTTTGTTTCCTTTACTGCTTGCCCAATATACAGATTGAATAACATCGGGGAAAGGCTACAACTCTGTCTCGCTCCCCTCCCAACCACTACTTTCCTTTCATACCCTTCGACTCTTATAACTGCCATCTAGTTTCTGTACAAATTGGAAATAGCCTTTTGCTCCCTGTATTTTACCCCTGCCACCTTCAGAATTTGAAGGAGAGTGTTCCACTCAACATTGTGAAAAGCTTTCTCTAAGTCTACAAATGCTAGAAACGTAGGTTTGCCTTTCATTAATCGAAGATAAGTCGTAGGGTCAGTATTGCCTCACGTGTTCCAACATTAATACGGATTCCAAACTTATCTTCCCCGAGGACGGCTTCTACCAGTTTTTCCATTCGTCTGTAAAGAATTCGTGTTAGTATTTTGCAGCCTTGGCTTATTAAACAGATAGTTCAGTAATTTTCACATCTGTCAACACCTGCTTTATTTGGGATTGGAATTATTGTATTCTTCTTTAAGTCTGAGGGTATTTCGCCTGTCTCATACATCTTGCTCACCAGATGGTAGAGTTTCGGCAGGCTTGGCTCTCCCAAGGCTGTCAGTAGTCGTAATGGAATGTTGTCTACTCCCGGGGCCTTGTTTCGACTCAGGTCTTTCAGTGCTCTGTCAAACTCTTCACGCAGTATCATATCTCCTATTTCATCATCTACATTCTCTTCCACTTCTATAATATTGTCCTCAAGAACATATCCCTTGTATAGACCCTCTTCCACCTTTCTGCTTTCCCTTCTTTGCTTAGAACTGGGTTTCCATCTGAACACTTGATATTCATGCAAGTGGTCCTGTTTTCTCCAAAGGTCTCTTTAATTTTCCTGTAGAAGGTAATGCCTTAGCTTATGAATGTTCATGTTTGTTTTGATTGCATCTCTTGTTTAATTCAGCATCACAGAAAAGAAAAACTGGTAGTGATTGGCGAAAAAGTCCGTGTAGTTTCTCCCTGTGCGATAGACGAGGGCTGAAAAACTCTGAGTAGCACTTATATACCGTATATTCAAAACTTGGACAAATAACACAAGTACATCTTTAATTATTCGTCCTTTAAAGTGCTAGAAATTGCAGTGCATGCACCCACAACTTTTGAAATGGTGGGCAGTGCTACTCTGTGGCTAAAAGCCACTCTTACGATCCCCCATTCGCCAGGAAACGTAATATTGCAACCAATCTGCAACATAACAGGGCGTTTATCGGTATTTTATCTGTGATCTAGGCTGGCATGACAACAAAACGTGTAAACTTATAATTCTGACCTTTGAGAAGGTGAGACAATCTCCCGTATGACTGTGTCACTTTCTGATTCCATGTTGTATAATAGACTGCAGCTTCTCGGAACAGACCATGTCCATTCTAACGAAGTTCCGATATTCTTGTGGGTCTTGGGGCCTCAGTTCTTTCCTTAACTGTGAATATCCCTGCCTTCGTTCTTTCTTTTTAGCCTGGTTGGAACCCAACAACGTCTGGTTCAAATGGCTCTGAGCACTATGTGACTTAACATCTGAGGTCATCAGCCCCCTAGACTTAGAACTACTTAAACCTAACTAACCTAAGGACATTACACACAGCCATGCCCGAGGCACGATTCGAACCTGCGACCGTAGCAGTCATGCGGTTCCAGACTGAAGCGCCTAGAACCGCTCGGCCACCGCGGACGGCAACAACGTCTGGCTTCTCGTTTTCGTTGCCGTTCTGCCCTAATCCGAAGTTTTACTGTCACTGTCGGGGCAATAGATCCAAAAACAAGTCGATCCTCTTTGTACAACATGCTGTATAAATGTAAGTTTCGATATACATATACCTGTGTAAATAAGCGTCTCAATATAAAAGTGTTGAGTCTGTAATGCAGAACAGTACTAACCTACACAAGAGAAAAACAATTACTCAATAAATAATGGTAAAAAAATTCTTATGAAATAGGAACCTTGAATTCACAGAAATAATTTGAACGTTTGATGTTCCAGTGTCTCATACAGTCACCCTTGAGTTGTGCGAGGTAGAACGAACAACTTTACTAGACTTTCGTGTATTGTCAGCTGCTGCGCATGCGTGCTAGGTATATCCCGCGTGGATTGTGTAATAGGTCGGAGTGAACCAGTTTGTAGTTACAGGTATGCACGTTAGTGGCACTGGTGCATATGTGTACGGTTTAGGTGCATCGTGTAACACGAGCTTAAGACTTCCTTGCCAAACCCGAAGTAGTCGCACACGGTATAGGTAGATAAGTCAGTTTCTGATGCTGTCGCTTGCAGGGTGTACACTCTTAATGCAGCAGGGTACAAGAATTATGCTGGTCTGGATCGATAAGTTCGAATATTTTTCCTGATAGGCGTTCTTTTACCAGTGTTTCCACAAGGAAATTGGAAAGGTATTTCACTATCAGAACGCACTTTCATAGACTTCGCCCACCACAATCTACACAATCCCTCCTGTCGTCATCCGGTGTTAGCCCATACTTCGACAAAAATTCAAACAATTCCCTACATTAGATAAGGATAGAATTATTCTTCCACGTCAGGCAATCGACCGAATAAACGTCTTAAGACACCAAACATCTCAGTACCGAAAAATTTGTATAGATTTCCGTAGCAACACACAAATAATTTATCATAACTCCCGCCACCTCAGTCTCGTGGTCAATTTACAATCACAAGTTCGTTATCTATCGTCTGGGGTCCGAGCTGCGGTAGGCAGACACTCATGGAAATTACCCAATATGTTATTGAAAGGGGCAGCAGGAATCACTAAGAGCGTTTATCTGCTTCCTGCCTCTTTTTCATATCTGATGCAACCTGGAGGAAGGAATAATGGTTCAAATGGCTCTGAGCACTATGGGACTTAACATCTTAGGTCATCAGTCCCCTAGAACTTAGAACCACTTAAACCTAACTAACCTAAGGACTTCACACATATCCATGCTCGAGGCAGGATTCGAACCTGCGACCGTAGCAGTCCCACAGTTCCGGACTGCAGGGCCTAGAGCCGCACTTCCACAGCGGCCGGCAGGAAGGAATAACACGTTCGTATTTAATAGGTCACAAAAATTTATTCTTAAGATGGGAAAGAAATATTTATATATAAAGAGTAGCCTACACAACTGTGTTGGAAGGACAACAAATATTTATTCAGAATAATGTTTCAATTATAGTACTTTCTTTTAGTGAAATATCTAAACTCAAAGTATTAACCATTATATTGTAGAAAAATTATATAATTAGATATCTCGTTTGTGAGCAACCTATTCCTATTCTCCGTCATTATTTGATCAGCTTTTGAAAAAAAAACTATGGCAAGGAACTGAGGCAGCTGGTAAGCACAACCTTTTCATTGCAATTTGGTGCAAGTAAAGGTATATTAATTTTCTTTGTTCCCACCAAAACAACAGGTCACGCAATCTGTAACAGTAGTTCAGCTAAGTATCTGTTTATGCGATATTAGCGTCTTTTGGGTTTTGTTGTGGAGGAAGCCATTGTTCCTCTATAGAATTTCTCTCAGATCTTTGACGAGCTTAGTGCACGCAGGGATGACGAAATTTGAGGTTGGGTGGGGTATGGAATATCATTCTGTTTTTGTTACATATTATTTCTTGAACTTTGGCCCCTAAACGGGTGTAGACTGCTTCTTACTCTCTACTATGTTTGAAAGCATACTTTTTAAAATTTGGGTCAACGAACGTTGATTTAGGAATTAATTCATGTTCATTTGATGTCTGCTTATCAGTGATTTCCTTTAGCAACTTATCGCACACTTGTTTTAACACTTGAGGGAAATTTGGGGCTTTTGATACGTTGACAAAAGTCGCACAAATTTCTGGACAAAACCGTTGTTTTAGACGGCGTGACACTTCTTGCAGCGCCCATTTTCGTGGTTACGTAGTAAAAAATTTCTTATTTATTTATGGTGTGTTCTGTAATAATCGTCTGTTGTCAGTACATCGTGCTTTAAAAACTGTCGTATAACCTGAGAACTCTTTTGAGCTCCTTCACCCCGTTGGTGTTCCGGGCGCTAACATGCCATTTAACATCATTCAAACCTTAAATACTCACTGTAGCTCAGAAAGATAGCGAAGCTACCCCTCTGAAGGTTTTATTTCGCGGCAAATTTTTCTATGTTCAGATGCCTTATCTTAATGGTTCTTGGCCTGACGTGAAGATAAACCAGTTTGCGATGCATTTGGGGAAACTTGGACTTGGTTGTAGAAATCATAGCCGGCCGGTGTGGCCGTGCGGTTAAAGGCGCTTCAGTCTGGAACCGCGTGACCGCTCCGGTCGCAGGTTCGAATCCTACCTCGGGCATGGGTGTGTGTGATGTCCTTAGGTTAGTTAGGTTTAAGTAGTTCTAAGTTCTAGGGGACTGATGACCACAGATGTTAAGTCCCATAGTGCTCAGAGCCATTTGAACCATTAGAAATCATATTTTGCGTCACTCGGTCACACTTTGCAACATGTCGCCCATAAAAACTACAAAATGTCATTTCAATCACGTTTATTTTATTGAACCAGGCAACTGAAGGAAAATGAACCCACTTCTGGAGATTGCGGAGATACACTTATTACCCGTGATATAATCTGAATCCGGTTACGGAGATACAGTTATTACCTGAGATGTAATCTGAATCCAGAAGTTTGTCTGAGCCTGAACCCAAGGAAACTGTCAATGTAAGACAGGGGCGGGCAGGAATCCTGCATGTGTGCGGTGCACTTGCACGCGTGCAGTTAACAGGTGTTCTGCGTGCACAAAGGGGCAAGCTGGCCACCTGCTTACCTCCCCTCCCAACCATACCTTCTGTCCACTCCTTCCTCTGTAATGCGTTTTGTTTTTCTAGCTTGCGTTATTGAATGATGGAATAAGGTTAGCAGGAGTGCTTGAAATAAATCATTGTTTGAAAGAGTACCTATTAACTACGATGCGTTTTATTTAATTATCACAGGTGGAATTTACAATACGTTTAATATCTGGAACAAAATTTCTACATACAGACAAACGCAAACAGTTACGTAAATTTTCATCACTTATGTTTGCTCTTAACCGAGGCTTATTAATTCAGCAAATGATTTTCCAGCTCTCACTATATTAAGCGCAATTTTATAGCTTGCACGTACCGCTGGGCTATTATTGTTGTCGTCCTGAAAAATTGAAAACAGTGCTTCATAAAATGTTAAATCAGTTAGATGAGACATGACGAAAGAAAGTCGCATATCTCTCGTGACAACGGCAACTAGGACAGATGCATCTAATATCGTCAGGTCGCTCTTCTTAAGCTTAGTCAGTTTCCCCATCCGCTCAGAATCCGACAATAAATTGTACTCGTCCTTGTGAAATTTATTATAATGGCCTTCAATACTAAACTTCCGCTGACCAGCGAGAATACTGCCACATATTAAACATTTCGAATTTTCACGTTTTTGCACAAAGAAAAAATGATTCTCCCAGTACTTTTTAAAAGATAGCAAATCACGTCTCCGTTTCCTTGACTCACTCTGCATTTTCCGGTTCTTGAAATACAACGTTCACTACGTAGTGGTCGCTTCGCATCAACGTCCGCGGCATGGCCTTGTACTACACTGCCGCAACCTGCCGGCTGTCGCCACTGCCCCATTCGACGATTGCACGCGAGCAGCACACGTGGAGCGTTGTGCGCTCACGAGCCGCGTGCAACGTCTGCCCGCCCCTGATGTAAGAGAATATGGCGTAGTGTGAAACAGTCCAATTTGTTGTTTTATTGCAGTAGAAAACTGGCAATTGATTCTAAGTAATGAAAACGTGAAGTCAACCACATGAGCACTAAAAGGAATCTGTTAAATTTCGGTTTCACAATAAATCACACAAATCTGAAGGCTGCGGTTCCAATTAAATGCTTAGAAAAGGCAACAGCTCTACTAAAAACACAGCTTACACTACGTTTGTCTGCTCTGCTCTGCTCTGCTCTGGAGTACTGCTATGTTGTGTGCGATCCGCATCAGACAGGATTGACAGAGGACATCCAAAACTTCAAAGAACGGCAGCTCGTTTTCTATTATCGCGAAACAGAGGGGGGAGTGCCAAGAATATGATACGCGATTTAGGGTGGCAATGATTGAAAGAAAGGCGTTTTTCGTTGCGGTAGGATCTTCTCATGAAATGCAAATCACTATTTTTCTCTTTCGAACACGAAAATATTGTTTAGGGCGCACCTGCATAGGAAGAAATGATCATCCTAATGAAATAAGAGAAATGAGAACTGCAACGGAAAGATTTAAATGTTTGTCATTCCCGCACGCTGTTTCAAAGTCGGTCTCGTAAACTGACTTCCGGCCGGGAGAACTATGTGCTGAACACATGTCCCTCCAATCTTGGGCCTTCGTGGCCTATTCGGCCGGAGTTTAGTTTTTTTTGTTTGTTTGTTGGATAGTGGAATGGTAGAGAAATAGTTTGTAGGTGGTTCGACGAACCATTTACAGGGTACTTACATGCGAATGCAGAGTAGTCGTTGGACATAGAAGCAGCACATCTGTTTACTTCCACAACATATTTCGAGTACTTGGCTTGCAGGACCTGTGACTTTTCTTCAAAGCATAGTTTTGTCTCCTCAGCAGTTATATCTCGACTTTTAATCTGTACGTTTCCTGTCTAGTAGTAACATCTGGGTCAAGAACTACCTTTGTGCTCGTCGACTGATCTAATTCAATTTTCTTCGGAGATAAAAGCTTCTGAAGCAGACAGCGTACTCTTACCTTTTTTCATCGGCGATCTCTATAAAAACAATATGGGAATAATTCCAAATTCTTAGGAGGATGGATGTCTTGCAATTATATGTACTTTGTCGTTGCTGGTTCTCGTAATAACTGGATGTATCTCCATGTCAGTTTGGAACTTTGAGATGGCAGCAGTCTCCCTTTAAGTATCTTCTCAAAGTAAACCCCAAAAGTTCCTTGTTTAAGTCCCGCCCATAATCTTCTAAAAGGAAATTATCTCAACAAATCCTTGCATTGTCTACATTAACAGAATCAGTTCTTTCACAGCGTGACATCAATGTTCACTGTAGCTGTCCTGTCTTTTGGAAATCGATGGAAAACTACATCTGCAGTTTTATATCAAGAATTTTTGCATTCAGAAATAGCACAGTGATTTCTAATTTTGCTCATAGTATTACAGCTCGACCAGCAAGACGAATAGCTAATAGGCAGATGCATTTTATTTATTTCAACGCCGGGATTTGGGAATTTGCTTGAATTTGTGGGGGCATAATAAGTTAAATTGGCAATACTTAACTTTGCCTTCTTATAAAAAGGTTTCGAAAGCAATTGTCGACATGCAAATAATCAACGTCCTTCGAAATATAAAATTTCCATGCAAGCAGTCAGTCAAGTTCATAAGTCACTGCTATAGAGTTTGTATCACAGCTCCTCGTCTAGTGCGGCTGTGTGCGACCGAGGCTAGCTGGAGCGGCGCTTACACTGTCTTCGTATAGGTGCCGCTCCTGTCGTGCTGCGGTCCTGTAGTCAGTGTTCTATTGGCTGACGTCTCACAGCCTTCTCCGCGGTTACGTTCTGAGCCGACGTGCTGGCGCTTGATGTTACGCCCGAACAAAATTAACAGTGCACTTGTAGTGTTCTCGATTCTCGCTTCCTGTATTCTTAACGACGCCACGTCGTGTCATTAGCAATCACGTCGGGAAGCAAATATGGCATGCAGCGCGCACACCACCCTTTCCATGGGTGCGCTTTTGCCAACTCAACACAGGGGTACTTTCCTATAGCTCCTCCAGCACGTTTGTTAAAGTACGATCTATCGGTTCTATATGTTGACAAGTACCAACACAATAATTTCACAATTACATTATCCCCCTGCGGGTTCGGGGGTAAGAATAGGCCCGCGGTATTCCTGCCTGTCGTAAGAGGCGACAAAAAGGAGTCTCAAACGTTTCGGCGTTATGTGATGGTCCCCTGTTGGGTTTGACCTCCATATCTCAAAATTCTGCCGAAGAACGAGCCGAATGGGGAAGGGCGCCTTACTTGGTGCATTGTGTCCATCTTGTGATCAGACCTTTCACCAGCTTATTTGTCATTGCATTGCAGTTCTGCCCGCTCTCCATCTTTTGGGCGTGGGTACGTTCCTGCGTGCACTTTCCACCGTGCGCTGTGCAGTGCCACTTTTTGCACAGACGACGACCGTGGACCACATTTCACCTAACATCCAGCATGGTAGCCAGTCCGTTGTGGTGGGGCCACCATTTACCCTGTTGGTTGTAGCCCCCTGACAACACAGGGATCGCTCTACGGATGCCTGCGCCGTTAACTCCCCACGTATGTCAAGGAGTAGATGCCCATCTCCCTGGGGCATTGGGACTCCTGGCAATGGCCGTCCTGCTAGGTGGCCCTTGCTGAGCCTGGGTGGCGCCCATGGGTAGGGCCCTTGGTCGGAGTGGGTGGCATCAGGGAGGATGACCCACAATGAAGCATGGTATATCATCTCTCGCTGGCGGCCAGCCGCCAAGAATCTCTAAGCGTTCCAAAGCTCACTTTAAGGCTAATGTGTATGACCCCAAATAGTTTCCCTCCCTGGCCACACCATGGGAGGAACGAAAGGCTATGAATGACAGCGAAAGGTATTCGCCCCGGTATCTCGTCGGTACCAGAGCTGACGGGGAATCGTTTGTGTCTGTGAAGCCTCAGTTCTTCGTAGAACATTTAGAGGACAAGGTCGGGGAGGTGGAGGGCTTGTCCAAAATGCGGTCAGGGTCAGTCTTAATAAAAACAGCATCCTCTGTCAAGTCACCAGCCTTGCTCGCTTGTACGCAGCTGGGGGATGTTTCTGTTACTATCACCCTGCATAAAAGCTTAAATATGGTCCAGGGCATTATTTTACACAGAGATCTTCTTTTACAGTCCGATGACGAGCTGCGCGCCAACTTAGAGCGACGAGGTGTCCATTTCGTCAGGCGCGTCCGCCGGGGTCGGAGGGATCATCAAGTTGCCACCGGTGCCTTCATCTTGGCCTTACCTGAGAAGGTCAAGGTGATGGTCTACCATTGTGATGTGAAACCCTATATCCCTCCCCCGATGGGGTGCTTCAAGTGTTGGAAGTTTGGCCATATGTCTTCTCACTGTGCTTCCACCTTCATCTGTCGCGATTGTGGTCGACCATCCCATCCTGATACTCCATGTGCCCCGCCTTCCATCTGTGTCAACTGTGGAGACCACCATACCTCTTGCTCGCCGGACTGTAAGATTCTCCAGAAGGAGCGGAAAATAATGGAATACAAGACCCTGGATAGGCTGACTTACACTGAGGCTAAGTGTAAGTGAGAACGACTGCATGCAGTATGCATGGCGTCCACTTATGCCGCCACTGTCGCTCCTGGTACAGTTCCCATAGCTGCACCATACACCGTTAGCCCTCAGAGCCAGAGAACCACACCTGCCCCCTTGATGGTGGGGGGCACTTCCTGTTGCTCCTACTCCATCTACTTCAGGAGCAATGCCCCCCCCCCCCCTCCATCGGGGACATCAGTTCCCCCTTCCCAGCCAGAGAAGCGTAAGACTTCTTTGGCTCCTCTCGCCAGGAAGGGGTCCGTTGGGGACCTACCTTCGCAATTTCTGACCGGTACAACAGCGGACACCTGCAAGTGGCTCAAACGACAACCGGTCCCTGGTCGTAGCGCCTCACGGTCGTCGTCCGTCCCTGAGACTGAACCAATGAAGCCCTCCCAGCCTGAACCACCGAAGGCTCAGCGATAAAAGCTGAAAAAGAAAAAGGTACCCAAGAATCCCGACATTGCGGTGGCACCCATCCCACCGCTTCCTACAAGCTCAGTGTCTGAGGACGAGGTCGAGATTCTGGCGTCTGCTGAAGACATGGATCTCGCCGGTCCCTCAAACGCCATGGGTATCACTCACGCGGGTACTGAATCAGTGGCAGCGAGGGAACAAGCAGCGTAAATTGCCTTCCCAGACCCTTCACGCCTTTCTCAGCCATGGACACTATCATCCTCCAGAGGAACTGCAGCGGTTTCTTCCACCATCTAGCTGAGCTCTGACAATTTATCAGCCTTCACCCTTTCTTCTGCATTGCTCTTCAGCAAACTTGGTTTCCAGCAATGCGAACCCCCGCCCTCCGTGGCTATCGGGGCAGCTTATGAAAGGGTGTCTGGTGGCGTCTGCATCTATGTCCTTCAGTCTCTGCACAGCGAGTCTGTCCCTCTACGAACACCTTTAGAGGCTGTCGCTGTACGGGTGTGGACGCCACAGGCTGTTACCGTCTGCAATCTTTACCTTCCACCAGATGATGTCTCGCAGCATGTCCTGGCTGCGCTGATAGCCCAATTGCCGCAACCTTTCTTGTTACTGGGCGACTTCAACGCCCATAATCCTCTGTGGGTGGGTCAGTGGCAACAGGTCGAGGCGCCACCATTGAGCATTTATTGGACAAGCTTGATATTTCCATTTTAAATGATGGTGCCATCACACACTTCAGTGTGGCGCATGGCACGTACTCCGCCATCGACCTATCGATCTGCAGCCCTAGCCTCTTACCTTCTGTCCAATGGTGAGTGCATGTCGACCTTTGTGGTAGTGACCACTTTCCGATCTTTCTGTCACTGCCACAGCGTCACTCTTCTGGGCGCCCTAGCAGATGGGCTATGAATAAGGCTGACTGGGACTTGTTCTCCTCCATTGCCGCTATTGAGCCTCTCTCTCTCATGACGCCATTGATGGGGTGGTTCACTCGGTCACCACCAGCATCGTTACTGCCGCAGAATCTGCCATTCCCCGTTCTTCTGGGTCCTCTCGGCGGAGGACTGTGCCTTGGTGGTCGCCTGAGATCGCTGAGGCGATTTAAGATCGCCAGGCGCTACTGCGTCACAAGCGACATCCCTCCATTGAACACCTCATCACCTTCAAATGGCTGCGTGTGCCCGCCCGCCGCCTATTCCGCCAACGCAAGCAGGAGTTCTGGGAGCGGTATGTGTCCACCATTGGTCTCCATGTCTCTCCATCGCAGGTCTGGGCCAAGATCAGACGCCTCTATGGCTATCGGACCCCTGTCAGCGTCCCTGCACTCTCCTTGAATGGAGCAGTTTGTACAGACTCCGACGAAATTGCCAACAGCTTGGCAGAGCATTTTGCTCTTAGTTCCGCTTCTTCCAATTACCCACTGGCCTTCCGCTCCATTAAAGAGCGGATGGAACGTTGGCGCCTTTCTTTTCGCATCCACCAACCTGACTCCTAGAATGTTCCATTCAGTGAGTGGGAATTTCACAGTGCCCTCGCCGCTTGTCCTGATACCGCTCCTGGGCCAGATCGCGTCCACTGTCAAATGCTGAAACGCCTTTCAGTGGACTGCCAGTGACGTCTCCTCGACCTTTACAGCCGTATTTGGGTCGAGGGGGAGTTTCCGTCGCATTGGCGGGAAAGCGTTGTCATCCCCGTTTTGAAACCGGGCAAGAGCTCTTTGGAGGTGGACAGCAACCGTCCCATTAGCCTCACCAAAGTTTTTGCTGGTTGCTTGAACGGATGGTGAGCCGGCGCTTGAATTGGGTACTGGAGTCTCGGGGCCTTCTGGCTCTGTCTCAGGGTGGGTTCCGTAAAGGCCGCTCCGCTGCTGACAATCTGGTGAGCCTGGAATCAGCTGTCCGTACTGCCTTTGCCCGCCGTCAGCACCTGGTCGCTGTCATTTTCGACATGCGGAAGGCATACGATACGACATGGCATCATCACATCCTTTCTATACTTAATGAATTGGGTCTTTGGGGTCCACTGCCGATTTTCATCCGAAATGTTCTGTCGCATCGAACCTTCCGCATGCAAGTCGCGGCCTCATGTAGTTCCTCCCGTGTCCAGGAGAACAGGGTACCACAGGGATCTGTCCTAAGTGTCTGCCTGTTTTTAATTGCAATCAATGGGCTCGCTGCAGCAGTGGGAAATTCTGCCTCCGCTTCCCTGTATGCTGACGACTTCTGCCTCTACTATAGCTCCATTGGCATTGCAGCTGCTTAATGTCAGCTGCAGGGCGCTATCCACAAGGCGCATTCTTGGGCTGTAGCACATTGTTTCCAGTTTTCAGCTGCCAAGACCTGCATTATGCATTTGTGCCGGCGCCGAACAGTCCACCCTGACCCGCGGCTTTATCTTCCCAGCGAACTTCTTGCTGTGGTGGAGACACACAGATTTTTGGGAGTTGTTTTTGTTGCCCGTTTGACTTGGCTGCCTCATATTCGACAGCTTAAACAGACGTGTTGGCGGCATCTAAGTGCTCTGCGATGCTTGAGCCACACTAGCTGGGGCGCTGATCGATCTACCCTCTTACGGCTTAACCAGGCGTTAATCCAGTCCCGCCTGGATTATGGGAGTCTGGCTTATGGTTCAGCATCCCCATCTGCGTTGTGGGTGCTGGACCCAATACTACACAGCAGGATACGACTTGCCACTGTTGCCTTCCGGACCAGCCCCGTTGACAGCATACTTGTGGAGGCAGGTGTCCCTCCACTGTGGTTGTGGCGCCAACATTTACTGGCCGGTTATGTTGCCCATGTTTTTAGATTGCCCCGGCATCCAAATTATCTTCTAACCTAACCTAACCTAACCTAACCTAACCAAAGTTCCCGCAATCGGTCGTCCATCTGCCAGAACGTCGGCCCCGGTCAGGTTGTATGTGTCTAAGAGCTACTCTCTGGGCTTGGGATTTTCCCTGTTCCACCTCCTTTCCGGGCCACTTTGCGTACACCACCATGGTGTGTTCCTCGCCCTTGCCTTCGGCTGGACTTGGCACAGTGCCCGAAGGACTCAGTCCCTCCGGAGGACTTCCGCCGCTGCTTTTATTACATACTACCCACGTATCAGGGCTCTGGTGTTGTATACACTGATGGTTCGATGGTTGATGGTCGAGTCGGTTATGCTCTAACTCTAGGGGACCACTACGAACAACGATCCTTGCCGGCTGGCTGCAGCGTTTTTACTGCTGAGCTGGTCGCCATCTTTCGTGCCCTAGAGTATATCCGATCCTGCTTAGGTGAGGCCTTCGTTATCTGTGGCGATTCCTTGAGTGGTTTACAAGCTATCGACCAGTGTTTCCCTCGTTCACGTCTGGTGATGGCTATCCAGGCGTCCCTGCATACTCTTGCCCATTGCAGCCGCTCTGTGGTCTTTGTGTGGACCCTCGGTCATGTCGGTATCCCAGGCAATGAACATGTTGACCGCCTGGTGAAAGAGGCCACCAGTAAACCATCTCTGGACGTTGGCCTCCCGGAGACTGATTTGAGGGCAGTCTTATGCCACAAAGTTTTTGCGCTATGGGACGATGAATGGCGCGAACTGACCACACGTAATAAACTCCGTGCTGTCAAGGAGACGACAGCTGTGTGGCGGGCATCCCTGCGAGTCACTCACACGGACTCAGTAGTCCTTTGCCGGCTCCGCATTGGCCACTCTCGGCTGACACAGTTATTTACTGCGCTGGGAGGACCCTCCTCTATGTCGCTGCGGGGCAGCTTTGACAGTGGCCCACATTTTGTTGGCCTGCCCCCTTTTAGCTGTGGTCAGGCAGACACTTGCGCTGCCTGTTACGCTCCCTGCCCTTTTAACTGATGACCCTGCTATGGCTGACTTAGTTTTACGTTTTATTCGGGCGCGGGGTTTTTATCGTTTAATCCTAGTGTGTGTTATGTTATTTTGTTGATTCTGGCCTTTGGTCTAAGATTTTAGACTGAGTTTTTGATGTCTCTCGGTGGTTGGCTTTTCCCTTTTTTTTTCTCTATGGTCAGCCAACCATCGCCATACTCCGTGTGATTTTAATTTTTGTCTGTTCTTTGTCTGAATTTTTCTTGTCCTGTGTCTTGTGTTGTCTCTATTATTCGTTTTTTACTCTGTGTGGGTGTTTTTAAGTTTTGGAACAAAGGACCGATGACCGTAGCAGTCTGGTCCCTTTAATCCTACAAACCAACCAATCAACCAACAATTACATTACATGTACAGAAATGCCTCACATTTAACAGAGAATGAGAAATAAAGATAACCAGTAACGTAAATACATGAATGTAGGTAAAACATCTAGCACTTTAATCACTATTACAGAGCCGAGTACCGTCAGCGACCTGCATAACTAACGGCTTCTAGGGACAATAAAAATTTGATTTTCAATACTCGACCAAATTTAAAATGTCGGCATAATACATTAGTTAAGAGTATATTCTTATGTTAACAGTTCAACACAATCAGACAAGTGTGACAGGTAGACTGTGTGTTTGTCTTGAGGCTGCAAATGAGAGCAAGTCTTCCAGCAGACTTTAACACACACACCGAGTTGACACTCGGTGTATAGGCTAACGGGAGCCAAGGCAGCTACAGTCAGATATGCCATTCTGAGGGGTCACGCTGCTATTGTCTTACACATATGAGGTCATTGGCAATGCTTCTGACCTGAGACAGACGTTCCCACCGATAAAGTGAGCATGGTGTGGATATGATGGCGTCATGTCATATTGTACGTCTTCCACATGTCAAGAAAGATGGTAACCAGATGCTGACGGCAGGCAAAGGCTATACAGATTGCAGACTCCAGGCACACCAGATTACCAGTGGCAGACCTGCCCTTAGGACACCCACCTTGGGACGGAGCTAGAAGGCCCCAAGACTCAAGTATCCAACTCAGCCTCTGGCTCACCATGCATTCGAGCAACTAGCAAAGAACGTTGGTGAGGCTAATGGGATGGTAGCTCTCCACCTCCAGTGGGTTCTTGCCAGGTTTCAACATGGGGATTATGATGCTTTCCTGTTATTGAGACGGAAACTCACCCTCAACCCAGATACAGTTGAAAAGGTCTACGAGGCCTCGCTGGCAGGACCTGACGGTGGATGCAGGGTTATTATAAGAACCGGGCAACTTATGAAAGGGTGTCTGGTGGCGTCTGCATTTATGTTCTTCACTCTCTTCACAGCGAGTCTGTCCCTCTACAAACACCTTTAGAGGCTGTCCCTGTTCGGGTGTGGACGCCACAGGCTGTTACTGTCTGCAGTCTCTATCTTCCACCGGATGATTATGTCCCTCAGTGTGTCCTGGCGGCGCTGATAGCCCAATTGCCGCCACCTTTCTTGTTACTGGGCGACTTCAACGTCCATAACCCTCTGTGGGGTGGGTCAGTGGCAACAGGTCGAGGCGCCACTGTTGAGAACATATTGGCACAGTTCGACCTCTCCCTTTTAAACGACGCTGCCTTCATGCATTTCAGTGTGGCTCATGGCACGTACTCCACCATCGACCTTTCGATCTGTAGCCCTCGCCTCTTACCGTCTGTTCAATGGAGTGTGCATGACGACCTGTGTGGTAGTGACCACTTTCCGATCTTCCTGTCACTGCCACAGCGTCACTCTCCTGGGCGCCCTTGCAGGTGGGCTATGAATAAGGCTGACTGGGGTTTGTTCTCCTCTACTGCCGCTATTGAACCTGTTTCTCATAAAGCCATAGATGCCGTGGTTCAGTCTGTCACCGACGGCATCGTTACTGCCGCAGAATCTGCCATTCCACGTTCTTCTGGGTCCCCTCGGCGGAGGACTGTGCCGTGGTGGTCGCCTGAGATCGCTGAAGCTATTAAAGATCGCCGGCGGGCGCTCCAGAACACAAGCGACATCCGTCTTTCGAAAACCTCGTCCCCCCCCCCCCCTGCAGGTCCGGGGGTTAGAATAGGCCCGAGGTATTCCTGCCTGTCGTAAGAGGCGACTAAAAGGAGTCCCTCCCCTTCAAGGGGGTAGTTTGCGCCTGCATCCAGAGACGGATGGTTCCACGACTTCTATTTGTGGTCATTTTGGTTTTTCACTTATTCGTGTTTCTTCCTTCCTTTGTTTGGTTCCTTTCTTTGTCCTTCTCCCTCTCATTGTCTTCCTTTTTTTTTCCCTCGCCTTCGTCTCCTCGCCTTCGTCTCCTCGCCTTCGTCTCCTCGCCTTCGTCTCCTCGCCTTCGTCTCCTCGCCTTCGTCTCCTCGCCTTCGTCTCCTCGCCTTCGTCTCCTCGCCTTCGTCTCCTCGCCTTCGTCTCCTCGCCTTCGTCTCCTCGCCTTCGTCTCCTCGCCTTCGTCTCCTCGCCTTCGTCTCCTCGCCTTCGTCTCCTCGCCTTCGTCTCCTCGCCTTCGTCTCCTCGCCTTCGTCTCCTCGCCTTCGTCTCCTCGCCTTCGTCTCCTCGCCTTCGTCTCCTCGCCTTCGTCTCCTCGCCTTCGTCTCCTCGCCTTCGTCTCCTCGCCTTCGTCTCCTCGCCTTCGTCTCCTCGCCTTCGTCTCCTCGCCTTCGTCTCCTCGCCTTCGTCTCCTCGCCTTCGTCTCCTCGCCTTCGTCTCCTCGCCTTCGTCTCCTCGCCTTCGTCTCCTCGCCTTCGTCTCCTCGCCTTCGTCTCCTCGCCTTCGTCTCCTCGCCTTCGTCTCCTCGCCTTCGTCTCCTCGCCTTCGTCTCCTCGCCTTCGTCTCCTCGCCTTCGTCTCCTCGCCTTCGTCTCCTCGCCTTCGTCTCCTCGCCTTCGTCTCCTCGCCTTCGTCTCCTCGCCTTCGTCTCCTCGCCTTCGTCTCCTCGCCTTCGTCTCCTCGCCTTCGTCTCCTCGCCTTCGTCTCCTCGCCTTCGTCTCCTCGCCTTCGTCTCCTCGCCTTCGTCTCCTCGCCTTCGTCTCCTCGCCTTCGTCTCCTCGCCTTCGTCTCCTCGCCTTCGTCTCCTCGCCTTCGTCTCCTCGCCTTCGTCTCCTCGCCTTCGTCTCCTCGCCTTCGTCTCCTCGCCTTCGTCTCCTCGCCTTCGTCTCCTCGCCTTCGTCTCCTCGCCTTCGTCTCCTCGCCTTCGTCTCCTCGCCTTCGTCTCCTCGCCTTCGTCTCCTCGCCTTCGTCTCCTCGCCTTCGTCTCCTCGCCTTCGTCTCCTCGCCTTCGTCTCCTCGCCTTCGTCTCCTCGCCTTCGTCTCCTCGCCTTCGTCTCCTCGCCTTCGTCTCCTCGCCTTCGTCTCCTCGCCTTCGTCTCCTCGCCTTCGTCTCCTCGCCTTCGTCTCCTCGCCTTCGTCTCCTCGCCTTCGTCTCCTCGCCTTCGTCTCCTCGCCTTCGTCTCCTCGCCTTCGTCTCCTCGCCTTCGTCTCCTCGCCTTCGTCTCCTCGCCTTCGTCTCCTCGCCTTCGTCTCCTCGCCTTCGTCTCCTCGCCTTCGTCTCCTCGCCTTCGTCTCCTCGCCTTCGTCTCCTCGCCTTCGTCTCCTCGCCTTCGTCTCCTCGCCTTCGTCTCCTCGCCTTCGTCTCCTCGCCTTCGTCTCCTCGCCTTCGTCTCCTCGCCTTCGTCTCCTCGCCTTCGTCTCCTCGCCTTCGTCTCCTCGCCTTCGTCTCCTCGCCTTCGTCTCCTCGCCTTCGTCTCCTCGCCTTCGTCTCCTCGCCTTCGTCTCCTCGCCTTCGTCTCCTCGCCTTCGTCTCCTCGCCTTCGTCTCCTCGCCTTCGTCTCCTCGCCTTCGTCTCCTCGCCTTCGTCTCCTCGCCTTCGTCTCCTCGCCTTCGTCTCCTCGCCTTCGTCTCCTCGCCTTCGTCTCCTCGCCTTCGTCTCCTCGCCTTCGTCTCCTCGCCTTCGTCTCCTCGCCTTCGTCTCCTCGCCTTCGTCTCCTCGCCTTCGTCTCCTCGCCTTCGTCTCCTCGCCTTCGTCTCCTCGCCTTCGTCTCCTCGCCTTCGTCTCCTCGCCTTCGTCTCCTCGCCTTCGTCTCCTCGCCTTCGTCTCCTCGCCTTCGTCTCCTCGCCTTCGTCTCCTCGCCTTCGTCTCCTCGCCTTCGTCTCCTCGCCTTCGTCTCCTCGCCTTCGTCTCCTCGCCTTCGTCTCCTCGCCTTCGTCTCCTCGCCTTCGTCTCCTCGCCTTCGTCTCCTCGCCTTCGTCTCCTCGCCTTCGTCTCCTCGCCTTCGTCTCCTCGCCTTCGTCTCCTCGCCTTCGTCTCCTCGCCTTCGTCTCCTCGCCTTCGTCTCCTCGCCTTCGTCTCCTCGCCTTCGTCTCCTCGCCTTCGTCTCCTCGCCTTCGTCTCCTCGCCTTCGTCTCCTCGCCTTCGTCTCCTCGCCTTCGTCTCCTCGCCTTCGTCTCCTCGCCTTCGTCTCCTCGCCTTCGTCTCCTCGCCTTCGTCTCCTCGCCTTCGTCTCCTCGCCTTCGCGTTTGAGACAGTCTGTCCTTTCTCTCCCTATCTGCCTCCTTTTTCCTCTTCTTCTTTCCTCCGTGTGCGTGCCTGAAGGCCGACCCACGCGTTCGCACGCGTAGTTGGTGACGGGGTAACGCGTAATTCCCCGCCCTGGGTAGACAAGTAAGGCACACACGTACCCCCTGGTAAAGGCCAGGCCCAGGGAGGGGTGATTGCCTGAGCTGACGTCTTCCGACCATGCGGATTGGTCCCTCCGTCCGTTCCTCGGGAGGTGTGACCTGAGGTGTAAACATTCACCTAAGGCAGGAGTGCCCTCTGAGAGGGTCCCCACAAGGAAGGAGCGCGCCATCGGTGACGCTGGCAATCATGGGGGATTCCTCCGCAATGGATTTCTCTTCTTCTCTCTCAACTTCTGCCCAAAAACAGAAACTTGACCAGCCACCAGTGACAAAAGTACTGCCACCTGCCCCAAAGTTCCTCGTAGTTTCTCGATCTGAGGACGGAAAGGATTTTTCATCTGTCAACCCTTTAGTTATCCAGAAGGGCGTAGATGCCATAGCCAGATCTGTCAAGGCTTGTATCAGGATGCGTAACGGTACCTTGTTACTAGAAACTGGGAGTGCCTTTCAGGCAGAAAAACTGCTTCGGGCCACACTCCTGTACACGTTCCCTGTCCGGGTGGAGGCTCACCACACTTTGAATTCGTTGCGTGGTGTGGTATATACTAGAACACTCGACGGATTGACTGACGAGGAGATTCAGTCCTTCCTCGCTGAGCAGGGCATGACGGCTGTCCGTAGGGTCATGAAAAAGGTCAACAATGACCTTGTACCGACCCGGACACTTTTCTTAACCTTTGATAGTGTTCACTGCCGTCGCGGCATCAAAGCGGGCTACGCGGTTGTTTTTGTTCGCCCCTATGTCCCGTCACCTACGCGCTTCTACCAGTGTCAGCGTTTTAATCACACTCGCCAGTCTTGTTCTAATGCGGTTAAAGGTGTCACTTGTGGCAGAGATGCCCATGAGGGTGACTGTCCACCTCCGTCTCCTCATTGTGTGAGCTGTCAGGGTGACCATGCAGCGTCCTCCCACGACTGCCCCATCTACACGGAAGGCGCTGTATACAGGAAATTCGCGTCAAAGAGAAAGTGTCCACCTCGGCTGCTCGCAAGCTATTTGCTAGTAGGAAGCCCACGCTGCTCCCAGCGGGGAAATACAGTACTGTCCTCGACTCGACTCGCCTCGCCTCTCCTCGGACTACCAGGGAGGTGGCGACGCAGACATGCGATCTGACCTTCAGCACCACGGTCGTCCGTTCGGCCAGTGCTAAGATCGCGCGGTCGACGTCTCCTCTTCCTCCCATCACCCCACAGACACAAGCCCCTTCATCAGCTTCTGCTAAGACGAAGACCCAGAAGTCAGATGCACGGGCCTTGAAGAATGAACCGTCCCGTGCAAACTTCCTACGTACCTCGACCTCCCAGCCATCGACCAGTACTTCCACCAAACGACCTTCCAAGAAGGCTCATAGGAAGCACAGTTCTCCTTCTCCGCCACGGCGCATTTCTTCTCCTGCGCCACCCAGCGGTTGCCGCCCCAGGCCGTCATCCGTTTCGCCTGGCCGCACCGCTGGTAGCCGCACATCTGGCCGTTCACCGGCGGAGAAAGCGCCCCCTCCCGGCCATCTTAACGATATGGCCGATGAACCTATTGAACCAATGGACGATGACTCTCCGCCTATTGATAGCGGCGGCAGTGCTCGCTCGAAGCCAAGCCCTCGGCGGCCTTCGAGGTGACCGCTTCTTGCTTCTCCTTTTTCTTTTTCTTCTCCTGATGGCACTTCTTCTTAAGTTACTGCTTAAAGTTACTGCTACGCTTGTACTGTCCGCTCGTCGTAGCCCTCCAGGAAACGAAGCTACGCCCATGCGATCAAATTGACTAGGGACACTGTGCCCCTGTATGTTTTGACCTACCCCTGTGGCAGGTATTCCGGCTCATGGAGGGGTTATGTTGCTGGTCCGGGATGATATTTACTACGATCCCGTCACATTGCACACCGGCCTGCAGGCAGTTGCCGTCCGAAATACTTTCCCCACTTTTACATTTTCCATTTGTACCGTTTTCACTCCATCGTCATCAGCCGTTACCAGGGCAGACATGATGCAAATTATTGCTCAGCTACCTGCACCATTTTTGTTAACTGGAGAATTTAATGCCCACCACCCCCTTTGGGGCTCTTTAGCATACTGCCTGAGGGGCTCCCTGTTAGCAGACCTTTTCAACCAGCTCAATCTTGTCTGCCTCAATACTGGCGCCCCTACTTTTCTTTTGGACACATCTCACACCTATTCCCATTTAGACCTCTCTATATGTTCTACCCAACTTGCACGCCGGTTTGAGTGGTATGAACTTTCTGATACGTATTCAAGCAACCACTTCCCTGCGTCATACCCACTCTCCGTGCTCAACTAGTTGCAACATCTCCAAAGCACACTGGGGGCTCTTCTCTTCCAGGGCGACCTTTCAGGATCAAACCTTCGCAAGCTGCGATAGTCAGGTCGCACACCTCACGGAAGTCATTCTCACTGTTGCTGAATATTCCATCCCTTACACTACTTCTTCTCCACGTCGCGTACCGGTCCCCTGGTGGACCGCAGCATGTAGAGACGCTTTACGTGCTCGTCGACGTACTTTACGCACCTTTAAACGCCACCCTAAGGAGGCGAATTGTGTCAATTATAAATGATTACGTGCGCAGTGTCGTCGTGTTATTAAAGAAAGCAAGAAAGCCAGCTGGGCTGCTTTCACAAGCACCTTCAACAGTTTTACTCCTGTTGTCTGGGGTAGCCTGCGCCGGCTATCTGGCACTAAGGTCCACTCACCAGTTTCTGGCTTGACGGTCGCGAATGACGTCCTTGTGGCCTCTGAGGATGTCTCCAATGCCTTCGGCCGCTTTTTCGCAGAGGTTTCGAGCTCCGCTCATTACCACCCTGCCTTCGTCCCCCGAAAACAGGCAGAGGAGGCTAGGCCACCTAACTTCCGCTCCTCGAATCATGAAAGTTATAATGCACCATTCACCATGCGGGAACTCGAAAACGCACTTGCCTGGTCACGGTCCTCCGCTCCAGGGCCTGATTCTATTCATATTCAGATGCTGAAGAACCTTCCTCCTGCGGGTAAAGGTTTCCTTCTTCGTACTTACAATCGCATCTGGATTGAGGGACATGTTCCCACATGCTGGCGCGAGTCTATTGTCCCGATTCCTAAGCCGGGGAAGGACAAGCACTTGCCTTCCAGTTATCGACCCATCTCGCTTATCAGCTGTGTCTGTAAAGTGATGGAGCGAATGGTTCACTCTCGTTTGGTTTGGCTGCTCGAGTCTCGACACCTCCTTACCAATGTACAATGTGGATTTCGTAGGGGCCGCTCTGCTGTTGACCATGTGGTTACCTTGTCGACCTTCATTATGAATAACTTCTTGCGGAAGCGCCCGACCGCGGCTGTGTTCTTTGACTTGGAGAAGGCTTACGACACCTGTTGGAGGGCGGGCATTCTCCGCACCACCACCATGCTTAAGATCCTACTCGCCGGTCATCTTCAGTCTTCAGGAAACAAAGCTGCGTCCCCATGACCGCTTTGTTCTCCCTCATTTTCAGTCCGTCCGATATGATCTCCCCTCTGTTGAAGGCTCTCCAGCCCATGGAGGACTCATGATTCTTCTCCATGATACCCTCCATTATCACCCAATCCCCTTAAACACTTCCTTCCAAGCTGTCGCCGTCCGTCTTTCCCTTTCCGGATACACGTTCTCTCTTTGTACTGTATACATTCCATCGTCCACACCAATGGCACGAGCTGATCTCCTTCATCTTCTTGGTCAGCTTCCACCCCCCTATTTGCTGGTTGGGGACTTCAATGCCCACCACCCACTTTGGGGATCTCCACATCCTTGTCCACGTGGCTCCATATTGCTAGACGTCTTCCACCAAGCGGATCTAGTTTGCCTCAACACTGGGGTCCCCACATTTTTGTCTGCCTCCACGACAAATTTATCTCATTTGGACCTTGCGGTCGGTACTGTTCCGCTAGCTCGGCGCTTCGAATGGTTCGCCCTTGATGATACACACTCGAGTGACCACTTTCCATGTGTCCTTAGACTGCAGCCTCAACTGCCATATATGCGCCCGCGACGCTGGAAGTTTGCCCAAGCCGATTGGACACTTTTTTCGTCTCTCGCGACATTCGATGACCGTCGCTTTCCCAACGTCGACGATGAGGTCACACATATTACCGACGTTATCCTTACAGCTGCGGAACGTTCAATACCACGCACCTCCGAATTGCCCCGGCGCCCCCCAGTTCCTTGGTGGAACTAGGCATGCCGTGATGCAATACGTGAGCGGCGGCGTGCTCTTCGCATTTTCCGTCACCATCCTACTTTGGCCAACTGTATCCGCTATAAGCAGCTCCGTGCGCGATGCCGTCGCGTCATCCACGATAGCAAGAAGGGAAGCTGGAAATTCTTTATTAGCTCATTTAACACCTTCACTCCCTCCTCGGAAGTTTGGAGTCGGCTTCGACGGTTCTCAGGCGCGCCTAGTTTCTCCCCGGTCTCTGGGCTCACTGTCGCGCATGATACCTTAGTGGACCCCGTCGCAATTTCTAACTCGTTTGGTCAGCACTTTGCTGAGATTTCGAGCTCTTCAAATTACCCGCCAGCGTTTCTCCCGAAGAAACGTGCAGCGGAAGTGCGACCTCTTGCTTTCTCCTCTCAAAATCACGAAAGCTACAATACTGTTTTCTCCATGCGGGAACTCCAACATGCCCTCTCATCTTCTCGCTCCTCCGCCCCAGGACCGGATGGTATCCATGTCCAAATGTTGCTGCATTTATCAACCCCTAGTCTGCGTTACCTCCTTCGCCTATATAATCGAATTTGGACCGACAGTACCTTTCCCAAACGGTGGCGGAAAGCTATCGTCGTTCCTGTTCCAAAACCTGGAAAGGACAAACATCTCCCCTCTAGCTATCGCCCCATTTCTCTCACGAGTAGTGTCTGTAAGGTTTTGGAGCGTATGGTGAATTGCCGGTTAGCTTGGTGGCTGGAATCCCGCAGTCTTTCAACACCAGCCCAATGCGGATTTCGGAAGCATCGTTCTGCAGTTGACCATCTTGTTGCTCTCTCCACTTATATCATGAACAATTTTCTCCGGAAACGCCAAACGGTAGCAATATTTTTCGATCTGGAGAGAGCATACGATACCTGTTGGAGGACAGGCATCCTCCGCACACTGTTCTCTTGGGGCTTTCGAGGCCGGCTGCCCCTTTTTCTTCGCGAATTTATGGCAGAGCGCACTTTCAGGGTGCGGGTGAACACTACTCTCTCCCGTACTTTCTCCCAAGAAAACGGGGTACCCCAGGGATCCGTGCTGAGTGTTGTACTGTTTGCCATCGCCATAAATCCAATTATGGATTGTCTCCTTCCTGATGTCTCGGGCTCCCTCTTTGTGGACGATTTTGCGATCTACTACAGCTCTCAACGGACCAGCCTTCTTGAACGACGTCTTCAAGGATGTCTCGATCGCCTCCACTCGTGGAGCATCGAAACCGGCTTCCGTTTCTCACCCAGTAAGACCGTTTGTGTCAATTTTTGGCGACGTAAGGAGTTTCTTCCGCCCTCCTTACATCTAGGTCCTGTCAACCTTCCGTTTTCAGACGTCGCTAAATTCTTGGGTCTTATGTTTGACAGAAAACTGTGCTGGTCCTCCCACGTTTCCTATCTTTCGGCTCGCTGTCTGCGATCGCTTAACACCCTCCGTGTCCTGAATGGTACCTCCTGGGGAGCGGACCGAGTGGTCCTTCTCCGCCTCTATCGCGCCTTAGTGCGCTCAAAATTGGATTACGGAAGCATAGTCTACTCCTCTGCTCGGCCGTCTATTCTTCGGCGTCTCGACTCTATCCACCACCGTGGATTACGTTTAGTGTCTGGAGCTTTTTACACTAGCCCTGTGGAAAGCCTTTATGCTGAGGCTGCTGAACCTCCGCTGTCCAATCGGCGAGCAGTCCTCCTGAGTCGTTATGCTAGCCATCTGTCTTCCATGCCTGCTAATCCAGCCCATGACCTTTTTTTCGACGCCTCCTTTGATGTAGGGTATGCAGGCCGCTCCTCCTCCCTACTACCCCCGGGAGTCCGCTTCCGTCAATTGCTCCATTCTCTTTCCTGCCGCTTTCCGAAAACCTTCTTGACAACTTGGGGTACAGCACCGCCTTGGCTCCGTCCCCGGATCTGCCTGCTCCGTGACCTTTGTCAATTTCCCAAGGATGGTACCCCTACACTTGTTTATCGTCGGGCATTTGCTGCTCTATGTGCACAAATGACGGACGCCACGTTTATTTACACCGACGGCTCGAAAACATCATTAGGTGTAGGGAGTGCCTATATTGTTGGCGACACCCCAAATCGCTTTAGACTTCCCGACCAGTGTTCGGTTTATACTGCGGAGCTTTACGCTGTTCTCCAGGCTGTCCACTACATCCGCCGCCATCAGCGGATACAGTACGTTATCTGCTCAGATTCTCTCAGCTCTCTCCTCAGTCTCCAAGCTCTTTACCCTGTGCACCCTCTGGTCCACCGGATTCAGGACTGTCTGCGCTTGCTCCACCTGGGGGGCGTCTCGGTGGCGTTCCTCTGGCTCCCGGGACACGCTGGTATCTGTGGGAATGAGGCGGCCGATATGGCGGCCAAGGCTGCAGTCTCTCTTCCTCGGCCAGCTATTCAGTCGCTTCCCTTCACCGATCTACGGAGCGGTTTATGTCGCCAAGTTGCTCATTTATGGCATGCGCATTGGTCAACACTTCCCCGTAATAAATTGCGGGAAGTGAAAGCCCTTCCTTGCGCTTGGACCTCTTCCTCCCGAACGCGTCGTCGGGAGGAGGTAATTTTAGCTAGACTCCGGATAGGGCACTGTCTTTTTAGCCATAGACATCTTTTAAGCGGTGATCCTCCTCCACTCTGTCCCCACTGCTCTCAGCCGTGAACGGTCAGACACCTTTTAATTGAATGCCCCTATTTTAATCCGTTACGCTCCCGTCTACAGCTATCGCCTGATCTATCGTCGAGTTTAGCAGATGACACGCGCTCAGCCGACCGCGTTCTCCAGTTTATTAGTGACAGTGAAATGACGTCAGTCATTTGAAGTTTTTTTTTGGGGACAACCACCCCCTGTCTGTAGTGGATTTTTAAGCATTCTTTCTACTTTTAGTTTCTCCAATTTTATGAGTTTGTTCCCATTGCTGCTGGTTTTCAATTTCGGTTTTTTACTGTCTTAAGTCACGGGCTGGGCGCTAATGACCATAGAAGTTTTGCGCCCTAAAACCACAAAAAAAAAGAAAAGAAATCTCCGCACCATGCATACATGAGGCTTACGCGGTCGCCTCGCTCTTTTTATTCGTGCCTTTTTAATGGACCGACAGTTCAGAGTACGTGTGGGTTCTGTCCTGTCCGACGCCTTTCGCCAGGAAAATGGGGTGCCACAAGGCTCAGTTTTGAGCGTCGCTCTCTTCACCATAGCGATCAATCCAATAATGGATTGCCTTCCAGCTGATGTATCAGGCTCCCTTTTCGTGGACGATTTTACCATCTATGCAGCGCGCAGCGTACATGTTTCCTGGAGCGCTGTCTTCAGCGTTGTCTTGACAGTCTTTACTCCTGGAGTGTCGCCAATGGCTTCCGTTTTTCTGCCGAGAAGACAGTCTGTATTAACTTCTGGCGCTACAAAGAGTTTCTCCCACCGTCCTTACGACTCGGTCCCGTTGCTCTCCCATTCGTGGAGACAACAAAATTTTTAGGTCTTACATTTGACAGGAAACTTAGCTGGTCTCCACATGTCATATTTGGCTGCCCGTTGTACCCGTTCTCTAAATGTCCTCCGTGTTCTCAGTTGTATGTCGTGGGGAGCGGATCGAACCGTCCTACTTCGTCTATATCGGTCGATCGTCCGCTCCAAGCTGGATTATGGGAGCTTCGTATACTCCTCTGCACGGCCATCCATCTTACGCCGCCTCAACTCCATACAAAATCGGGGTTTACGTCTAGCGTTCGGAGCGTTTTATACTAGTCCCGTCGAGAGTCTTCATGCCGAAGCCGGTGAATTGTCACTAACCTACCGGCGCGATACACTGCTTTGTCGGTATGCCTGTCGGCTGTTGTCAATGCCCGACCACCCGTCCTATCGTTCCTTTTTTGACGACTCTCCCGACCGTCAATAAGGGTTGTATGTCTCTGCCCTGCTACCCCCTGGAGTCCGCTTTCGTCGCCTCCTTCAGCACCTTGATTTTTCACTGCCTCCAACCCTTCGAGTGGGCGACAGCCAAACGCCACCTTGGTTCCAGGCTCAGGTTCGCGTTCACCTTGACCTCAGCTCGCTCCCAAAGGAGGTTACCCCCAGTTCGGTATACCGCTCCCGTTTTGTCGAACTTCGTTCGAAGTTGATTAATATGACCTTCATTTATACAGACAGCTCTAAGACCAATGACGGTGTCGGGTGTTCTTTTATTGTTGGGGCACACAGTTTCAAATACCGGCCCCATGGCCATTGTTCGGTCTTCACAGCTGAGCTATTTGCCCTCTACCAGGCTGTTCTTTACATCTGCCGCCACCGACATTCTGCTTATGTCATCTGCTCCGATTCCCTGATCGCCATCCAGTGCCTCAGTGATCCGTATCCGGTTCACCCTTTCGTGCACTGGATCCAACGCTCTCTTCCCCCCCTGCGGGTTCGGGTGATAGAATAGGCCCGCGGTATTCCTGCCTGTCGTAAGAGGCGACTACAAGGAGTCCATCCCCCTCACGGGGGTAGTTAGCGCCTGCGTCCGGAGACGGACGGTTCCTTGACCTATAATTGTGGTCTTTTTGGTTTTTCACTTCTCGTCTCTTCCTTCCTTTGGTTGGTTGCTTTCTTTGTTCTTCTCCATCTCACTGTCTTCCTTACTCTTTCCCTTGCCTTCTTCTCCTTGCCTTCTTCTCCTTGCCTTCTCTGGTCTCCGCCTCGGCGTTTGAGACAGTCTGTCCTCTCTCTCTTCCTTTTCCTCTTCTTCCTTCCTCCCTGTGCGCGCCTGAAGGCCGACCCACGCGTTCGCACGCGTAGCCGGTGAGGGGGTAACGCGTAATTCCACGCCCTGGGTAGAAAAGTAAGGCACGCACGTACCCCCTGGTAAAGGCCAGGCCCAGGGAGGGGTGATTGCCTGAGCTGATACCTTCTAACCATGCCAATTGGTCCCTCCGTCTGTTTCTCGGGAGGTGTGACCTGAGGTGTAAACATTCACCTAAGGCGGGAGTGCCCTCTGAGAGGGTCCCCATAAGGAAGGAGTGCGCCATCGGAGACGCTGGCAATCATGGAGGATTCCTCCGCAATGGAATTCTCTTCTTCTCTCTCGACTTCTGCCCACAAACGGAAACATGACCAGCCACCAGTGACAAAGGTACTACCGCCTGCCCCACAGTTCCTCGTAGTTTCTCGATCTGAGGATGGAAAGGATTTTTCCTCTGTCAACCCTTTCGTTATCCAGAAGGGCGTAGATGCCATAGCTGGTACTGTTAAGTCTTGTACAAGGTTGCGTAATGGTACCTTGCTACTAGAAACTGAGAGCGCCTTTCAGGCACAGAAACTGCTTCGAGCCACACTCCTGTACACGTTCCCTGTCCGGGTGGAGGCTCACCGAACTTTGAATTCGTCTCGTGGTGTGGTCTATACTAGATCTCTCGACGGATTGACTGACGAGGAGATTCAGTCGTTCCTCGCTGAGCAGGGCGTGACGGCTGTCCGTAGGGTCATGAAAAAGGTCAACAATGACCTTGTACCGACCCGGACGCTTTTCTTGACCTTTGATAGTGTTCAGCTGCCATCGCGCATCAAAGCGGACTACGAGGTTATTTCTGTTCGCCCCTATGTCCCGACACCTACGCGCTGCTACCAGTGTCAGTGTTTTCCCCCCAGGGGGTCCACAACTCTTTTGTGGATACGTGCGTAGCGAGCACGGGACCCCGAGCTAATGTGGCCTTCCTTCCTTTCCGGGCTGCATACCTTCCCATTCCGCATCCTTCCCCATCCCTATCTTCGCCCCTCCTCCCCTCACCTCTGGCTCTTTCCTTCCCTTTCTCCCCATCTGGGAGTATGGTTTGTGCCTACGTCCGGAGACGGACGCTCGTAAATGTACTGCATTCTTCGTCTTTCTTGCTTTTATGTCTTCTTCCTTCCTTTGTCCTTCCCTTTGTCCTTCCCTTTTTCCTTACCTCTTCTCTTTCCCTTTTCTCCGCTGCGGCGTTTGAGACCTCTCTTCTTTCCTTTCCCTTTCTCTTTCTTCCTCCCTGTGCGTGTCTGAAGGCCGACCCACGCCCTTCGTGCGTAGCCGGTGACGGGGTAACGCGTAATTCCCCGCCCCGGGTAGACAGGTAGGACACGTACGTACCCCCTGGTAACGGCCAGGCCCAGGGAGGGGTGATTACCCGAGCTGATACCTTCCGAAAATGCCGATTGGTCCCTCCGTCCGTTTGTCGGGAGGTTTGACCTGAGGTGTGAACAATCACCTAAGGCGGGAGTGCCCTCAGAGAGGGCCCCCACAAGGGAGGAGCGCGCCATCGGAGACGCCGGTAATCATGGGGATTCTTCCGCAATGGTTTCCTCACCTTCCACTATGTCTGCTCACAAACGTAAGTATACTGAGTCTCAGCCACAGACGATTCTTCCATCGTTGCCACAGTTCCTTGTTGTTTCTCGGACTGATGAAGGTCACGACTTCTCCACGGTCAACCCTTTCATTATTCAGAAAGGTGTCGACGCAATTGCAGGTCCTGTAAAGTCTTGTCCCAGATTACGGAATGGCACCCTGTTGTTAGAAACACACAGTGCCCTCCAGGCACAAAAATTGCTGCGTACTTCTCTGCTCCACACCTTTCCTATCCGGGTGGAACCGCACCGAACCTTAAATTCCTCGCGTGGAGTCGTTTATACACGCTCCCTTGATGGATTGTCTGACGAAGAAATTCAGCACTATCTGTCTGACCAGGGCGTAACGGCAGTTCATAGAGTAATGAAACGGGTTGACACGAACATCATTCCAACCCGCACTGTCTTCTTGACATTTGACACAGTTCAACTCGCATCGAAAATCAAAGCTGGCTATGAGATAATTTCCGTTCGCCCTTACGTCCCAAACACTACGCGTTGCTATCGATGTCGGCGGTTCAATCACACCAGCCAGTCCTGTTCCAATCCAGCCAAATGTTACGTGTGGCAAGGATGCCCATGAGGGTGCTTGTCCACCTCCATCCCCTCGCTGCATCAACTGTATGGGTGACCACGCTGCTTCCTCTCGAGATTGCCCCGTTTTTAAGGACGAAAAGCTCATCCAGGAAATAAGAGTGAAGGAAAAGGTGTCGACCTTTGCTGCTCGAAAATTATTCGCCAGTCGCAAGCCCACCGTGCCTCAGACAGGAAAATATAGCACTGTCCTTGCTTCTCCTCGGCCAACAAAGGAGGCGGCCACGCAGACTTGCGACCTCACCTTTAGTGCCACGGTCGTCAGATCGGCCGCCCCCTGCGGGTTCGGGGGTTAGAATAGGCCCGCGGTATTCCTGCCTGTCGTAAGAGGCGACTAAAAGGAGTCTCACATGTTTCGGCCTTATGTGATGGTCCCCTTTCGGGTTTGACCTCCATCTTTCTAAATTATTCCGAAGAGCGAGCCAATTGGGGAAGGGCGCCTTACGTGGTGCACTGTATCCGTCGTGCATTGAGACCTTTAGCCGGCTTTTTCGTCGTTGCAATGGTGTCCCGCTCGTTTTCCATCTCTTGGGCGAGGATACGTCCCTGTGTGCGATTCCCACGCTGCACTCTGCAGTGTTTCTTTTAACTGCGACGACGACCTTGAACAGTTTTGCACCTAAGATCCAGCACGGTAGCCAGTCCGTTGTGGTGGGGCCGCCATGTACCCTCTTGGTTGTAGCCCCCTGACAACACAGGGATCGCTCTACTGATGCCTGCGCCGTTAACTCCCCACGTATGCCAAGGAGTAGATGCCCGTCTCCCTGGGGCATCAGGACTCCCGGCAATGGCCATCCTGCCAGGTGGCTATTGCTGCGGCTGGGTGGCGCCCGTGGGGAGGGCCCTTGGTCGGAGTAGGTGGCATCAGGGCGGATGACCCGCAATGAAGCGTGGTACATCATCTCTCGCTGGCGGCCAGCCGCCAGCAGTCTCTAAGCGTTCTCGGGCTCACTTTAATGCTGAAAAGTACAATCCGAAAACGTTCCCCTCTCTGGCCACGCCGTGGGAGGAGCGTAAATCTCAGGATGGAGGTAATAGTTATTCGCCCCGATTTTTAGTTTGTACGAGAGCCGATGGGGAGTCTTTCCTCTCCACAAAGCCTCAGTTCTTCGTCGAGCATTTAGAGGACAAGTTTGGGGAGGTGGAGGGCTTGTCAAAAATGCGCTCTGGATCGGTCCTGATCCAAACGGCATCCTCTGCCCAGTCACGACGGTTGCTTGCTTGTGACAAGCTGGGGGATGTTGCTGTTACGATCACGCCGCATAAGAGTTTAAATATGGTTCAGGGAGTTATTTACCATAAGGACCTTCTTTTGCAGTCTGATGACGAGCTGCGCGCCAACTTAGAGCGCAGGGGTGTACATTTCGTCCGGCGCGTTTATCGGGGTCCGAAGGAAAATCAGATAGCTACCGGTGCCTTCATCTTGGCCTTCGAGGGTGATACGTTACCGGAAAAGGTCAAGGTGATGGTCTACCGATGTGACGTCAGGCCCTATATTCCTCCCCCGATGCGGTGCTTCAAGTGCTGGAAGTTCGGCCATATGTCTTCCCGCTGCACTTCCAGCCTCACATGTCGAGATTGCGGACGCCCGTCTCATCCCGATACTCCATGTGCTCCGCCTCCCATCTGTGTCAACTGCGGGGAGCACCATTCACCTTGCTCGCCTGACTGCCAAGTCTTTCAGAAAGAGCGCAAAATTATGGAATATAAGACCCTGGACCGGCTGACCTATACTGAGGCCAAAAGGAAATATGACAGACTCCATCCTGTGAGAATGACATATTCTTATGCAGCTGCTACGACAACTGTGCCCCCTCCATTAGTTCCGAGACTTCCAGCCAGCTCGATAAGCAGTAAGACTCCTCCTGCCCCCTTGCCTGTGGGGGGCTCTACCCAACCGGTTGCTCCTGCACCACCTACCTCAGGAGCAACCTCCTCCCACCCGTCGGGGACGTCCGTCCCCGCTTCTCAGCCGGAGAAGCGTCTAACTTCTTCGGCTACTCTCGCCCGTAAGTGTTCCCTTGGGACCCTCCCTTCCCAGGGTTCCACCAGCGGGAAGGATGACGGCCGCCAGTGGCATAAGTCCGCACCAGCGGCCGGGCGTAGGGCTTCGCGATCCTCCTCTGTCCCAGAGACTGAATCGGTGAAGCCTTCCCAGCCAGTGCAACCCAAGGTTCAGCGAGAGAAGTCCAAGAGAAAGACCTCTAAGGCCAAAGAACTTGCGGTGGCGCCAACCCCACCGCCCCTTTCGCGCTCTGCGTCTGAGGATGCAGTCGAGATTCTAGCGTCCGCTGAGGACCTTGATCTCGCTGGTCCCTCAGACGCCATGGATGCCTCTCGTACGGGTACTGAATCGGTGGCAGTGAGTGAACAAGCGGCGTAAATTGCCTTCCCAGTCCTTTCACGCCTTTCTCAGCCATGGACAATATCATCCTCCAGTGGAACTGCGGCGGTTTTTTCCACCATCTAGCTGAGCTCCAACAACTTATCAGCCTTCACCCTTTCTTCTGCATTGCTCTTCAGGAAACTTGGTTTCCAGCAATGCGTACCCCCGCCCTCCGTGGCTATCGGGGTTATTATAAGAACCGGGCTGCATATGAAAGGGTGTCGGGTGGCGTCTGCCTCTATGTCCTTCACACCCTGCACAGCGAGTCTGTCCCTCTCCACACACCTTTAGAGGCTGTCGCTGTTCGGGTGTGGACGCCACAGGCTGTTACCGTCTGCAGTCTTTACCTTCCACCGGATGGTGATGTCTCGCAGCATGTCCTGGCTGCGCTGATAGCCCAATTGCCGCCACCTTTCTTGCTATTGGGCGACTTCAACGCCCATAACCCTCTGTGGGGTGGGTCAGTGGCAACAGGTCGAGGCGCCATCGTTGAGCATTTATTGTCGCACCTCGATCTCTCGATTTTAAATGATGGTGCCTTCACACACTTCAGTGTGGCGCATGGCACATACTCCGCCATTGACCTTTCAATATGTAGCCCTAGCCTCTTACCGTCTGTCCAATGGAGTGTGCATGACGACCTGTGTGGTAGTGACCACTTTCCGATCTTTCTGTCACTACCACAGCGTCACTCTTCTGGGCGCCCTAGCAGATGGGCTATGAATAAGGCTGACTGGGACTTGTTCTCCTCCACTGCCGCTCTTGAGTCTCTCTCTAATGCCGACATTGATGCGGTGGTTCAATCGGTCACCACCGGCATCGTTACTGCCGCCGAATCTGCCATTCCCCGTTCTTCTGGGTCCCCTCGGCGGAAGGCTGTCCCTTGGTGGTCGCCTGAGATCGCTGAAGCGATTAAAGATCGCCGGCGGGCGCTCCAGCGTCACAAGCGACATCCCTCCTTAGACCACCTTATCGCCTTCAAACGGCTGCGTGCGCGGGCCCGCCTCCTTATCCGCCAAGGTAAGAAGGAGTGCTGGGAGCGGTATGTGTCCACCATTGGCCTCCATGTCACTCCTTCGCAGGTCTGGGCCAAGATTCGACGCGTCTACGGCTATCGGACACCTGCCAGCGTCCCTGCGCTCTCACTGAATGGAGCAATTTGTACTGACTCCGACGTCATTGCCAATCGCTTAGCAGAGCATTTTGCTATGAGTTCCGCTTCTGCGAATTACCCCCAGGCCTTCCGCTCCGTTAAAGAGCGGATGGAACGTCGGAGCCTTTCGTTTCGCACCAACCACCCAGAATCTTACAATGCTCCATTCAGTGAGTGGGAATTTCGCAGTGCCCTAGCTGCTTGCCCTGATACCGCTCCTGGGCCAGATGGCATCCACTGTCAGATGCTGAAACACCTTTCAGTGGACTGCCAGCGGCGCCTTCTCGATCTTTACAACCGTCTTTGGGTCGAGGGGGAGTTTCCGTCGCAATGGCGGGAAGGTGTTGTCATCCCCGTTTTGAAACCTGGCAAGACCCCTTTGGAGGTGGACAGCTACCGCCCCATTAGCCTCACCAACGTTCTTTGTAAGCTTCTCGAACGGATGGTGAGCCGGCGCTTGAATTGGGTACTGGAGTCTCGGGGCCTTCTGGCTCCGTCTCAGGGTGGGTTCCGGAAAGGCCGCTCCGCCGCCGACAATCTGGTGAGCCTGGAGTCGGCCATCCGTACTGCCTTTGCCCGCCGTCAGCACCTGGTCGCTGTCTTTTTCGACATGCGGAAGGCGTACGATACGACATGGCGTCATCACATCCTTTCTACGCTTCATGGATGGGGTCTTCGGGGCCCTCTGCCGATCTTTATCCGCAATTTCCTGTCGTATCGTACCTTCCGCGTGCAAGTCGCAGCCTCCTATAGTTCCACCCACGTCCAGGAGAACGGTGTGCCACAGGGTTCTGTTTTAAGTGTCTGCCTGTTTTTAATAGCCATTAACGGGCTCGTTGCGGCCGTGGGAACTTCTGTCTCTGCTTCCCTGTATGCTGACGACTTCTGCCTTTATTACAGCTCTACTGGCATTGCAGCTGTTGAACGTCAGCTACAGGGAGCTATCCATAAGGCGCAGTCTTGGGCTGTAGCGCATGGGTTTCAGTTTTCGGCAGCCAAGACCCGCGTTATGCATTTCTGCCGGCGCCGAACAGTCCATCCTGAGCCGCGGCTTTATCTTGGCGACGAACTCCTTGCTGTGGTGGAGACCCACAGGTTTTTGGGGGTGGTTTTCGATGCCCGGTTGACTTGGCTGCCTCATATCCGGCAGCTTAAACAGACATGTTGGCGGCATCTAAACGCTCTGAGATGCTTGAGCCACACCCGCTGGGGCGCCGACCGCTCTACCCTGTTGCGGCTCTACCGGGCGTTAATCCAGTCCCGTCTGGATTATGGGAGCCTGGCTTATGGCTCAGCATCCCCATCTGTGTTACGGGTGCTGGACCCAATTCTCCACAGCGGGATACGCCTTGCCACTGGTGCTTTCCGCACCAGCCCTGTGGACAGCGTACTAGTGGAGGCAGGTGTACCTCCACTGCGGTTCCGGCGCCAACGTTTGCTGGCCGCTTATGCTGCCCATGTTCTAAGTCTGCCCGGGCATCCAAATTATCGTGTCCTGTTCCCGCAGTCAGTCGTCCATCTGCCAGACCGTCGGCCCCGGTCGGGTTGTCCGATCGCCGTACGCGTCAAGGAGCTTCTCTGCGGGCTTGGGTTTTTCCCTGTTCCACCTCCTTTCCGGGCGCCTCTGCGTACACCCCCGTGGTGTGTTCCTCGCCCTTGCCTTCGGCTCGACTTGGCACAGGGCTCGAAGGACTCGGTCCCTCCAGAGGCCTTCCGCCGCCGCTTTTATTCCATCCTGGCCACGTATCAGGGCTCTGGAATTGTTTACACCGACGGTTCGATGGTTGCTGGTCGTGTCGGGTATGCGCTAACTCTAGGGGACCATTCCGAACAACGGTCCTTGGCGGCTGGCTGCAGCGTTTACACTGCTGAGCTCGTCGCCATCTTTCGAGCCCTAGAGTATATCCGCTCCTGCCCAGGTGAGTCCTTCGTTATCTGTAGCGATTCCCTGAGCGGTTTACGAGCTCTCGACCAGTGTTTTCCTCGTTCTCGTCTGGTGATGGCTATCCATGAGTCCCTGCATACTCTGGCGCGTTGCGGCCGCTCTGTGGTCTTTGTGTGGACCCCCGGTCATGTCGGTATCCCGAGCAATGAACATGTTGACCGCCTGGCGAAAGAGGCCACGAGACAACCGTCTCTGGATGTTGGCCTCCCAGAGGCTGATTTGCGGGCAGTCCTCCGCCGAAAAGTTTTTGCGTTTTGGGACGCTGAATGGCGCGATCGGATTACACCCAATAAACTCCGTGCCATTAAGGAGACGACGACTGTGTGGCGGTCCTCCATGCGAGCCAACCGCAGGGACTCAGTCGTCCTTTGTCGGCTCCGCATTGGCCACTCCCGGCTAACACACAGTTATTTACTGCGCCGGGAGGACCCTCCTGTATGTCGCTGCGGGGCGGCTTTGACAGTGGCCCACATTCTGTTGGCCTGCCCCCTTTTAGCTGTGGTCAGGCAGACATTTGCGCTGCCTGATACGCTCCCTGCCGTTTTATCTGATGACCCTGTTATGGCTGCCTTAGTTTTACGTTTTATTAGGGCAGGGAGTTTTTATTCTTTCATCTGAGTGTTTGTTTTATTTTATTTTTTGTGCTGATTCTGGCCTTTGGCCTATGATTTTAAACTGATCTTTTAAGGTGTTTCTATGTGGTTGGCTTTTCCTTTTTTATTTCTATGGTCGGCCAACCACTGGCACACACTGTGTGGTTTTAGTTCGTTTTGTCTTGTCCCTGGCTCCGTTTCTTCTGTTCTGTATCGTCTGTGATCTATTCTGTTCCTTTTTTATTCTCTGTGTGTGCTCTTTGTCTTTGGAAAAAGGGACCGATGACCGTAGCAGTCTGGTCCCTTTCATCCCCCAAACCAACCAACCAACCGTCAGATCGGCCAGCGCAAAGATCGCTCGTTCAACCTCACCACTTTCGCCTGCCCACTCTATGGCTCACCCTTCGTCGGTTCTGCTAAATCTCGAGCCCAAAAGTCGGACGCCAAGTCTTCGAAAAAAGAGCATACTCGTGAAGAGTTTTTACGTACCGCAACTTCCCAACCATCGGTTCCTCCATCTAAACATCATTCTTCCAAGAAGGCTACAAAGAAACCCAGTTCCTCTCCTTCTCCGCCAAGGCGTGTCCCATCTACAGCACCACCTGGCGGAAATCGCCCTCGGCCGTCTTCTGTGTCGCCGAGGCGCACTGCTGGTGGCCGGTCAACCGGCCGATCGCTGGTGGCAGGAGCTGCTCCTGACCAACCTATGGATCAGGATCTTCTGCCTTCGGCTGACTGCCATTCCATGCTGTCGGTCGCTAGCTCTGAGCAGTCTTTGACTTGACAGCAACTTTGGTCACAGTCCTCCATTTTCTGTTCACCCCATGTCCATTATCCACTGGAATATCCGCGGCATTCGAGCCAATAGGGATGAATTGTCGATCCTCTTAAGATCCTACTCGCCGGTCATCTTCTGTCTTCAGGAAACGAAGCTGCGTCCCCATGACCGCTTTGTTCTCCCTCATTTTCAGTCCATCCGATATGATCTCCCCTCTGTTGAATGCTCTCCAGCCCATGGAGGACTCATGATTCTTCTCCATGATACTCTCCATTATCACCTAATCCCCTTAAACACTTCCTTCCAAGCTGTCGCCGTCCGTCTTTCCCTTTCCGGATACACGCTCTCTCTTTGTACTGTATACATTCCATCGTCCACACCAATGGCACGAGCTGATCTCCTTCATCTTCTTGGTCAGCTTCCACCCCCCTATTTGCTGGTTGGGGACTTCAATGCCCACCACCCGCTTTGGGGATCTCCACATCCTTGTCCACGTGGCTCCATATTGCTAGACGTCTTCCACCAAGCGGATCTAGTTTGCCTCAACACTGGGGTCCCCACATTTTTGTCTGCCTCCACTACAACCTTATCTCATTTGGACCTTGTGGTCGGTACTGTTCCGCTAGCTCGGCGCTTCGAATGGTTCGCCCTTGATGATACACACTCGAGTGACCACTTTCCATGTGTCCTTAGACTGCAGCCTCAACTGCCATATATGCGCCCGCGACGCTGGAAGTTTGCCCAAGCCGATTGGACACTTTTTTCGTCTCTCGCGACATTCGATGACCGTCGCTTTCCCAGCGTCGACGATGAGGACCACACATATTACCGACGTTATCCTTACAGCTGCGGAACGTTCAATACCACGCACCTCCGAATTGCCCCGGCGCCCCCCAGTTCCTTGGTGGAACGAGGCATGCCGTGATGCAATACGTGAGCGGCGACGTGCTCTTCGCATTTTCCGTCACCATCCTACTTTGGCCAACTGTATCCACTATAAGCAGCTCCGTGCGCGATGCCGTCGCGTCATCCGCGATAGCAAGAAGGCAAGCTGGAAATTCTTTATTAGCTCATTTAACACCTTCACTCCCTCCTCGGAAGTTTGGAGTCGGCTTCGACGGTTCTCAGGCGCGCCTAGTTTCTCCCCGGTCTCTGGGCTCACTGTCGCGCATGATACCTTAGTGGACCCCATCGCAATTTCTAACTCGTTGGGTCAGCACTTTGCTGAGATTTCGAGGTCTTCAAATTACCCGCCAGCGTTTCTCCCGAAGAAACGTGCAGCGGAAGTGCGACCTCTTGCTTTCTCCTCTCAAAATCACGAAAGCTACAATACTGTTTTCTCCATGCGGGAACTCCAACATGCCCTCTCATCTTCTCGCTCCTCCGCCCCAGGACCGGATGGTATCCATGTCCAAATGTTGCTGCATTTATCAACCCCTAGTCTGCGTTACCTCCTTCGCCTATATAATCGAATTTGGACCGACAGTACCTTTCCCAAACGGTGGCGGAAAGCTATCGTCGTTCCTGTTCCAAAACCTGGAAAGGACAAACATCTCCCCTCTAGCTATCGCCCCATTTCTCTCACGAGTAGTGTCTGTAAGGTTTTGGAGCGTATGGTGAATTGCCGTTTAGCTTGGTGGCTGGAATCCCGCAGTCTTTCAACACCAGCCCAATGCGGATTTCGGAAGCATCGTTCTGCAGTTGACCATCTTGTTGCTCTCTCCACTTATATCATGAACAATTTTCTCCGGAAACGCCAAACGGTAGCAATATTTTTCGATCTGGAGAGAGCATACGATACCTGTTGGAGGACAGGCATCCTCCGCACACTGTTCTCTTGGGGCTTTCGAGGCCGGCTGCCCCTTTTTCTTCGCGAATTTATGGCAGAGCGCACTTTTAGGGTGCGGGTGAACACTACTCTCTCCCGTACTTTCTTCCAAGAAAACGGGGTACCCCAGGGATCCGTGCTGAGTGTTTTACTGTTTGCCATCGCCATAAATCCAATTATGGATTGTCTCCTTCCTGATGTCTCGGGCTCCCTCTTTGTGGACGATTTTGCGATCTACTACAGCTCTCAACGGACCAGCCTTCTTGAACGACGTCTTCAAGGATGTCTCGATCGCCTCCACTCGTGGAGCATCGAAACCGGCTTCCGTTTCTCACCCAGTAAGACCGTTTGTGTCAATTTTTGGCGACGTAAGGAGTTTCTTCCGCCCTCCTTACATCTAGGTCCTGTCAACCTTCCGTTTTCAGACGTCGCTAAATTCTTGGGTCTTATGTTTGACAGAAAACTGTGCTGGTCCTCCCACGTTTCCTATCTTTCGGCTCGCTGTCTGCGATCGCTTAACACCCTCCGTGTCCTGAATGGTACCTCCTGGGGAGCGGACCGAGTGGTCCTTCTCCGCCTCTATCGCGCCTTAGTGCGCTCAAAATTGGATTACGGAAGCATAGTCTACTCCTCTGCTCGGCCGTCTATTCTTCGGCGTCTCGACTCTATCCACCACCGTGGATTACATTTAGTGTCTGGAGCTTTTTACACTAGCCCTGTGGAAAGCCTTTATGCTGAGACTGCTGAACCTCCGCTGTCCAATCGGCGAGCAGTCCTCCTGAGTCGTTATGCTAGCCATCTGTCTTCCATGCCTGCTAATCCAGCCCATGACCTTTTTTTCGACGCCTCCTTTGATGTAGGGTATGCAGGCCGCTCCTCCTCCCTACTACCCCCGGGAGTCCGCTTCCGTCAATTGCTCCATTCTCTTTCCTGCCGCTTTCCGAAAACCTTTTTGACAACTTGGGGTACAGCACCGCCTTGGCTCCGTCCCCGGACACGCTGGTATCTGTGGGAATGAGGCGGCCGATATGGCGGCCAAGGCTGCAGTCTCTCTTCCTCGGCCAGCTATTCAGTCGCTTCCCTTCACCGATCTACGGAGCGGTTTATGTCGCCATGTTGCTCATTTATGGCATGCGCATTGGTCAACACTTCCCCGTAATAAATTGCGGGAAGTGAAAGCCCTTCCTTGCGCTTGGACTTCTTCCTCCCGAACGCGTCGTCGGGAGGAGGTAATTTTAGCTAGACTCCGGATAGGGCACTGTCTTTTTAGCCATAGACATCTTTTAAGCGGTGATCCTCCTCCACTCTGTCCCCACTGCTCTCAGCCGTGGACGGTCAGACACCTTTTAATTGAATGCCCCTATTTTAATCCGTTACGCTCCCGTCTACAGCTATCGCCTGATCTATCGTCGAGTTTAGCAGATGACACGCGCTCAGCCGACCGCGTTCTCCAGTTTATTAGTGACAGTGAAATGACGTCAGTCATTTGAAGTTTTTTTTGGGGACAACCACCCCCTGTCTGTAGTGGATTTTTAAGCATTCTTTCTACTTTTAGTTTCTCCAATTTTATGAGTTTGTTTCCATTGCTGCTGGTTTTCAATTTCGGTTTTTTACTGTCTTAAGTCACGGGCTGGGCGCTAATGACCATAGCAGTTTTGCGCCCTAAAAAACCACAACAAAAAAAAAAAGTGTCAGCGTTTTAATCACACTCACCAGTCTTGTTCCAATGCGCCTAATGTGTCACTTGTGGCAGGGACGCCCATGAGGGTGACTGTCCACCTCCGTCTCCTCGTTGTGTGAACAGTCAGGGTGACCATGCAGCGTCCTCCCGCGACTGTCCCATCTATAAGGAAGAGCGATGTATCCAAGAAATTCGGGTCAAAGAGAAAGTGTCCACCTTGGCTGCTCGCAAGCTATTTGCTAGTAGGAAGCTCACGCTGCTCCCAGCGGGCAAATTTAGTACTGTCCTCGCCTCTCCGCGGACTACCAGGGAGGTGGCAACCCAGACGTGCGATCTGACCTTCAGCACCACGGTCGTCCGTTCGGCCAGTGCTAAGATCGCGCGGTCGACGTCTCCTCTTCCTCCCATCACCCCACAGACACAAGCCCCTTCATCAGCTTCTGCTAAGACGAAGACCCAGAAGTCAGATGCACGGGCCTTGAAGAATGAACCGTCCCGTGCAAACTTCCTACGTACCTCGACCTCCCAGCCATCGACCAGTACTTCCACCAAACGACCTTCCAAGAAGGCTCATAGGAAGCACAGTTCTCCTTCTCCGCCACGGCGCATTTCTTCTCCTGCGCCACCCAGCGGTTGCCGCCCCAGGCCGTCATCCGTTTCGCCTGGCCGCACCGCTGGTAGCCGCACATCTGGCCGTTCACCGGCGGAGAAAGCGCCCCCTCCCGGCCATCTTAACGATATGGCCGATGAACCTATTGAACCAATGGACGATGACTCTCCGCCTATTGATAGCGGCGGCAGTGCTCGCTCGAAGCCAAGCCCTCGGCGGCCTTCGAGGTGACCGCTTCTTGCTTCTCCTTTTTCTTTTTCTTCTCCTGATGGCACTTCTTCTTAAGTTACTGCTTAAAGTTACTGCTACGCTTGTACTGTCCGCTCGTCGTAGCCCTCCAGGAAACGAAGCTACGCCCATGCGATCAAATTGACTAGGGACACTGTGCCCCTGTATGTTTTGACCTACCCCTGTGGCAGGTATTCCGGCTCATGGAGGGGTTATGTTGCTGGTCCGGGATGATATTTACTACGATCCCGTCACATTGCACACCGGCCTGCAGGCAGTTGCCGTCCGAATTACTTTCCCCACTCTTACATTTTCCATTTGTACCGTTTTCACTCCATCGTCATCAGCCGTTACCAGGGCAGACATGATGCAAATTATTGCTCAGCTACCTGCACCATTTTTGTTAACTGGAGACTTCAATGCCCACCATCCCCTTTGGGGCTCTCCAGCATCCTGCCCGTGGGGCTCCCTGTTGGCAGACCTTTTCAACCACCTCAATCTTGTCTGCCTCAATACTGGCGCCCCTACTTTTCTTTCGGACACATCTCACACCTATTCCCATTTAGACCTCTCTATATGTACTACCGAACATGCACGCCGGTTTGAGTGGTATGCACTTTCTGATACATATTCGAGCGACCACTTCCCGTGTGTTATCCATCTCCTGCAGCATACCCTATCTCCGTGCTCATCTAGTTGGAACATCTCCAAAGCAGACTGGGGGCTCTTCTCTTCCAGGGCGACCTTTCAGGATCAAACCTTCACAAGCTGCGATCGTCAGGTCGCACACCTCACGGAAGTCATTCTCACTGCTGCTGAATATTCCATCCCTCACCCTACTCCTTCTCCACGTCGCGTACCGGTCCCCTGGTGGACCGCAGCATGTAGAGACGCTTTACGTGCTCGTCGACGTGCTTTACGCACCTTTAAACGCCACCCTAAGGAGGCGAATTGTATCAATTATAAACGATTACGTGCACAGTGTCGTCGTATTACTAAAGAAAGCAAGAAAGCCAGCTGGGCTGCTTTCACAAGCACCTTCAACAGTTTTACTCCTTCTGTTGTCTGGGGTAGCCTGCGCCGGCTATCTGGCACTAAGGTCCACTCACCAGTTTCTGGCTTGACGGTCGCGAATGACGTCCTTGTGGCCTCTGAGGATGTCTCCAATGCCTTCGGCCGCTTTTTCGCAGAGGTTTCGAGCTCCGCTCATTACCACCCTGCCTTCGTCCCCAGAAAACAGGCAGAGGAGGCTAGGCCACCTAACTTCCGCTCCTCGAATCATGAAAGTTATAATGCACCATTCACCATGCGGGAACTCGAAAACGCACTTGCCTGGTCACGGTCCTCCGCTCCAGGGCCTGATTCTATTCATATTCAGATGCTGAAGAACCTTCCTCCTGCGGGTAAAGGTTTCCTTCTTCGTACTTACAATCGCATCTGGATTGAGGGAAATGTTCCCGCATGCTGGCGCGAGTCTATTGTCCCGATTCCTAAGCCGGGGAAGGACAAGCACTTGCCTTCCAGTTATCGACCCATCTCGCTTATCAGCTGTGTCTGTAAAGTGATGGAGCGAATGGTTCACTCTCGTTTGGTTTGGCTGCTCGAGTCTCGACACCTCCTTACCAATGTACAATGTGGATTTCGTAGGCGCCGCTCTGCTGTAGAACATCTGGTTACCTTGTCGACCTTCATCATGAATAACTTCTTGCGGAAGCGCCCGACCGCGGCTGTGTTCTTTGACTTGGAGAAGGCTTAAGACACCTGTTGGAGGGCGGGCATTCTCCGCACCATGCATACATGGGGCCTTCGCGGTCGCCTTCCTCTTTTTATTCGTTCCTTTTTAATGGATCGGCAGTTCAGGGTACGTGTGGGTTCTGTCCTGTCAGACACCTTTCGCCAGGAGAATGGGGTGCCACAGGGCTCAGTTTTGTGCGTCGCTCTCTTCGCCATAGCGATCAATCCAATAATGGATTGCCTCCCAGCTGATGTATCGGGCTCCCTTTTCGTGGACGATTTTACCATCTATTGCAGCGCTCAGCGTACATGTATCCTGGAGCGCTGTCTTCAGCGTTCTCTTGACCGTCTTTACTCTTGGAGTGTCGCCAATGGCTTCCGTTTTTCTGCCGAGAAGACGGTCTGTAGTAACTTCTGGCGTTACAAAGAGTTTCTCCCACCGTCCTTACGACTCGGTCCCGTTGCTCTCCCAATCGTGGAGACAACAAAATTTTTAGGTCTTACATTTGACAGGAAACTTAGCTGGTCTCCACATGTCATATTTGGCTGCCCGTTGTACCCGTTCTCTAAATGTCCTCCGTGTTCTCAGTTGTATGTTGTGGGGAGCGGATCGAACCGTCCTACTTCGTCTATATCGGTCGATCGTCCGCTCCAAGCTGGATTATGGGAGCTTCGTATACTCCTCTGCACGGCCATCCATCTTACGCCGCCTCAACTCCATACAACATCGGGGTTTACGTTTTGCGATCGGAGCGTTTTATACTAGTCCCGTCGAGAGTCTTCATGCTGACGCTGGTGAATTGCCACTCACCTACCGGCGCGATATACTGCTTTGTCGGTATGCCTGTCGGCTGTTGTCAATGCCCGACCACCCGTCTTATCGTTCCTTTTTTGACGACTCGCTCGACCGTCAATACGGGTTGTATGTCTCTGCCCTGCTACCCCCTGGAGTTCGCTTTCGTCGCCTCCTTCAACACCTTAATTTTTCACTCCCTGCAACCTTTCGAGTGAGCCCCTCCAGGGGCTCAGCATTCATTTGCTGAGTACGGGCTTGGCGACCCTCGGGTCCTGAGCTGGGGACTGGTCAGCGCCGCCAGTTTCCTGTCACCGTAACCCCCGGACATGCTTCAGCGACCACCGTATGGCGCGGCGGTGGAATGTTGTGTGCTGCAGGGAATGCTAATCTTGGCTTGACCGCCTGGATTGCGATGAAGGACAACCTCTATAAAAACCCTTCAATCTTCCGGTGTGCTCCGCGCCTATGAGATGCATGGCTGTTGGGGTGGAACAGTCGCAAGCGGGCAACCTCTGGGGCACCTGCCGCACCCCAGTTGTGTAAGGCTTACTCAGGCACGCGGGGCTCTGTCTGAGCGGACCTTTAGTTCCCTAGCTGCTCGTGGGACGCACATGGCAACCACGTATTTCCCTTCACCAACTTCGCAATCAGTCAAGCGCATGAGGGAGGCTAGTCCTCCAGATATGCAGATGGAAAAGAGTAACAGGGCTCATGGAGTCGTAAATGACAATCTTTCATCGTGATTAAGAGGAAGGAGGGCTCATTTGAAAAAGTGTCTCCTTTCTACATACCTAAAGGTTTAGAAGGACTCGCAGGTACACTGAAATCTGTCAAACGCCTGCGGAATGGTACCCTGTTAGTTGAGACTACTAGGGCAAAGCAAGTGGAGCTGCTTCGAAAGTCAACCAAGTTAGGCGAGTATGATATTACTGTCGAGTTGCACAATTCCCTCAACTCCAGTAAAGGCGTTGTCACCTGCCGTGATTTAATGGATATCGATGTCGACGAGCTGAAGCAAGAATGGGCAACACAGGGGATTGTAGACGTGGAACAAAGGACACGTAGGAATAATGGAGTTACTGAGAAATCTGCCACCTTCATTGTGACTTTCAATTCGCCTGTCATACCTGAATACGTTCTGGCTGGTTTCCTCCGACTTAGGGTTCTGCCTTATATACCTAACCCTATGCGGTGTTTCAAATGTCAGCGATTTGGCAATACGACACTGAGTTGTGGGGGTGAACCAACCTGCGGTATATGTGGCAAGGCAGCTCATGAAGCTGGGACCAACTGCACATCTCCAGCGCTGTGTATCAACTGCTCTGGGAGCCATCCCGTCTGGAGCAGAGACTGCCCCGTCTTTGCGGAAGAACGAAAAATTTAGGAGATCAAGGTGACAAAGAGGCTACCTTATGTGGAAGCCAAAAAAGAGTGTAGGGCTACAAAACCCCCTGTCTTTGCTACATCCTATGCCTCCTTGGTGCACAACCGTGCGTCGCAAGTAGACGCTTCGACGCAGACCATGTCCAGTATCCTCCACCAATACCTGTACCTGCGTTTGTACCTGCCAGAGCCCTCCCAATAACGATATAGCTATTCAGGCTGCTCCGCCTGCACCAACCGCTATTGCAGAGAAAGCTACAGTGAAGCCTTCGAAGGCCTTCCAGAAACAGTGCCTCTCCACTTCCCCCATCCCCGACTTCCACAAAGAAAACGGGACCAGGGAAAGGGGCACGGCGTTTGACGTCAAACCTGCCAAAGGCACCATCGGATGTCGTCTTGACATCCCTGACTGATGAGGAGGAAATCGTCATGGATTTTGATACCTCTTCCCCAGAACCTGGCAGCCCCTCTGCTGCCACTCGCTCTACAAGTGCCTCACCAGCGCGGCGCAAAGACAGGGGGAAATCTAAACCGAAACGCTGATATAGCTCCCATACTTCAGTGGAATCTGAATGGAGTCAGACCTCGCTTTGCAGAATTGCGGCTGTTAGTACAGGAAAACCCCTTTTGCATCTCTTTGCAAGAGACACATTTTAAAGAGACTGACACGCCTGTACTTACAGGATATCACATGTACAGGAAAGACGACCTGACTGGTAATAGGGCTCAGGGTGGGGTGGCAGTGTTCATTAAGGACACATTCCACTCCTCACCTGTGACCTTAACCACAACGCTACAAGCGGCTGCAGCTCGGATCCTGGCCCAGGTTAATGTCACAGTGTGCTCCTTGTATTTACCACCCGCTGAGCTCATTGACAGTGAAGCCCTCGCACGGCTCATTGATCAGCTACCCCGTCCCTTTCTCATTTTAGGAGACTTTAATGCTCATAATGCATTATGGGGTTCCAACAAAACCTGCGCCAGAGGCCAGATGATTGAGCAGTTGATCAGGACTTCCGACATCATACTGCTGAACACATGTCGGGCCACGCATTTGAGCACCGCTTCAGGTTCGTCTTCTGCCATAGACATCTCTATTTGTTCGCCTGTGCTTGCGGACATTGCTCAGTGGGACCTTTATGGCAGCGACCATTATCCTATCTGGCTCCATCTGCCAGTTGAAATGGGTCGTGTCGCACGGCCGCCGAAATGGTTGTTCCGGAAGGGCAACTGGACGCTCTACCGGCAGTTGGCTATTTTTGAACGGTGTGAAGGCGTCTAGGATTGGGTGGATCACATTACGGCGGTGATGCACCATGCCGCTGATGTATCCATACCAAAGTCAAAGGGAACACCTGTGAGGCAGCCTTTCCCTTGGTGGAATGACGACTGTCGTGCCGCCATCAGAGACAGACGGGCGGCTTTGAGAAGATTCCGTCGGTGCCCCACTGCTGCGCATCTGACAACTTTCCGAATAGCACGGGCGCGGGCGAGAAGAATCGTTAGGGAGAGTAAACGGAGGTCTTGGCGTGAGTTCCTGAACTCCATCAATAGATCCACATCTTCAAGCAAAGTATGGGAAGCCGTTAGGAGGATCTCAAGGCGATACTCTCGACCGCCAATAGCAGCTATACGTGAGCGGGGGTGTCTCCTAACTTCTCCCAGAGACATCGCCCGGGCGTTGGCAGAATCTTTTCAAACTATTACGGCCGATTCTAGCCAGGCCCCAGAATTTATGCGCTATCGGGGTACACAGGAGAGGACTGGTTTTGATTTCCGTTCAAAGAACGCTGAGGAATACAACCAGCCTTCCTCTTTGTGGGAGTTGGACTCTGCACCGTCCGTATCTCGGGATACCGCACCTGGTCCAGACCTGATATCGTATAGCATGCTGCAGCAGTTGGACCTGCGGTCAAAGGAAGTCCTCCTTCAACTTATTAATGAAATTTGGAAGACAGGTGACTTTCCTAGTTCGTGGAAAGAATCGATTTTAATTCCCCTTTTAAAACCAGGGAAGGATCGGACCGAACCCAGTAGCTACCGTAGCATTAGTCTCACGAGCTGCGTCGGAAAGACATTTGAGCGTATGGTCAATAGGCGGCTGGTGTGGGTTCTCGAATCCAGATCCTTACTTACCCGCTGCCAGTGTGGGTTCAGGAGGTATCATTCCACCCTAGATAACCTGATCCTACTCGAAACAGCGATACAAGATGCTTTCCTACGTAAGCAACACCTTATCGGGGTTTTCTTCGACCTGGAGAAGGCGTACGATACTACCTGGAGGCATACCATTTTGCGGCAGCTTTATGAGTGGGGTTTCCGTGGGCGTTTACTCACACTCATCAGATCCTTTCTGTCGGACAGGTATTTTAAGTATAAGGTTGGGAATGTCCTGTCTGACCGTTTTAAGCAGGAGAACGGTGTCCCTCAAGGAAGTGTCCTTAGTGTGACAGCTTTCGCAATTGCCATCAATAGTATTGCGTCCACAGTACGACGGCCCGTGCAGTGCTCCTTGTTTGTGGACGATTTCTCCATTTTCTGTGCGTCTTCCTCCCTCACAGCTGCTACACGCCAATTACAGCTGACACTCGTGCGATTGGAGGAATGGTCTAAGACCACGGGCTTTAAATTCTGTTTGTAGAAGACCGTTTGTGTAGATTTTAACCGTTCCCGTTCTCTTTTTAATCTCCCTGTTTTAAAACTAGGAGACACTGTTCTCCCCTTTATGGAAAAAGTGAAATATCTCGGGCTTATTTTTGATGAGAGGCTCACATGGTTGCCACACTTAAAGGATCTAAAAGTCCGCTGTTTCAAGGCTTTAAACGTCCTTAAATGCGTCGGTCATAGATCCTGGGGCGCTGACAGGGCACGTCTGCTCCAACTTTATAAGGCCTTTGTGCGACCTCGACTGGAATACGGATGTCAAGCTTATGGATCTGCAAGATCTTCCTACCTCAAAATGTTGGATGTGATTCACCATGAGGGTATTAGGCTTTCAACGGGGGCTTATCGCACGAGTGCAGTTGCTAGTCTGTGTGTCGAGGCGGGAGAGCCTCCGCTGTCCATTCGGCGTCTTCTCCTCGTGGTACGTCACGCGTACAGGGCCAAGTCCACTCCTCTTTCATTGGCGTCCAACACTTTTTCCCAGCCTGCACTGGCAAGTCTCTTCCGCCACCGTCCGGCGGCAACAAAGCCGTTTGGCATCCGTGCAAAGGAGAGTCTTGAGTCAGTACACCTGGAGGGCATTAAGGTACTCCACCAGGGATGGAGTAGGGGATCTCCCTGGCGACTACAAAGGCCAAGATTACTTCTTGATCTGGCTGCTTACACTAAGTATTGTACCCCGGACCACCTTTTTAAAATTAAACTTACTGAGATTTTAGAACGCCATTCCGATTTTATTACTGTTTACACGGATGGGTCTAAACAGGGGGATTTGATGGGCTGCTCTGCTGTGTTTCCCGATATTGTTCATCGGATAGGGCTCCCAGAGCAGTTCTCAGTTTACTATGCAGAACTGTTTGCCATTCTGCAAGCATTAGAGCATATGCGCCGACATCATGGCACGAAATTCATCATCTGCTCTGATTCCCAAAGTGCTCTACACGCTCTTGAACAGATGTACCCAGCAGATCGGATGGTGCAAGAGGTGCAGGACGCACTCCTGCTCTTGCAACAGCAGGGTAAGGATGTAATTTTCTGCTGGGTTTCAGGGCACATAGGGATTCCTGGAAATGAACTTGCAGATGCGGCTGCCAAGGAGGCTTGCTCCATCCCACCTCCTGCTCGCTGTTCCGTCCCCCTGCAGGCCATTACGTCTTTCGTGACTCGGAAGGTCATGCGTTGGTGGGAGGCTCAGTGGCTGGACGTGAGGGATAATAAGTTGCGAGCGGTGAAGGATTCTGTCCGACCGTGGCTCACCTGCTTGCGACAACGACGCGCTGAGGAAGTAGCCCTTACACGGCTTAGAATAGGACATTGTCCTTTGACACATGGTTTTCTGTTACGTCGTGAGGAGCCACCAACGTGTCAGACATGTGGGACACAGCTGTCGATACGACATATTTTAACTGAGTGTGTTTTATATGTAGGTTTGAGGGAAGATTTAAATTTACCACCAGACCTGCCCTCTATTTTAACTAATAATGAGGCGAGTGTCGCTAGAGTTTTACGTTTTTGTGTGATGTCTGGCCTTCTTCCCAAAATATTGGGATTGAAGCCTTAATGTGCTGTCCAGTGGTTTGGTCACCCATTATTTGTAAGTGGTCACTCAGCCACCGTTAATTATTTTTACCTGTTTGTACTGCTATTTTATTTTTAGTTTTATCTCCCTGTTTTGATGTGCTGTGTCCAATCTTGCCATTGAACGATACCAATTCCCTCGCCATTTGGCTCTGAATTGAACTTTTGGGAACGGGCGCTGATAACCTCGCTGTTGTGCGCCCTAAAACACCAATCATCATCATCATCATCATCATCATCATCATCTTTCGAGTGGGCGAGAGCCACACGCCACCTTGGCTCCAGGCTCAGGTTCGCGTTCACCTTGACCTCAGCTCGCTCCCAAAGGAGGTTACCCCCAGTTCGGTATACCGCTCCCGTTTTGTCGAACTTCGTTCGAAGTTCATTAATATGACCTTCATTTATACAGACAGCTCTAAGACCAATGACGGTGTCGGGTGTTCTTTTATTGTTGGGGCACACAGTTTCAAATACCGGCCCCATGGCCATTGTTCGGTCTTCACAGCTGAGCTATTTGCCCTCTACCAGGCTGTTCTTTACATCTGCCGCCACCGACATTCTGCTTATGTCATCTGCTCCGATTCCCTGAGCGCCATCCAGAGCCTCAGTGATCCGTATCCGGTCCACCCTTTCGTGCACCGGATCCAACGCTCTCTTCAGCAGCTGGTGGACGTCGGTTCTCCGGTTAGCTTTATGTGGGTTCCTGGCCATGTCGGTATCTCTGGGAACGAAGCTGCAGATGCAGCGGCCAAGGCTGCGGTCCTCCAGCCTCGGACAGCTTCTTGTTGTGTCCCTTCGTCAGATTGTAGCAGGGTCATTTGTCGGCGCATTTTATCGCTGTGGCATGCCGATTGGGCTGCACTTACGGACAACAAGCTTCGGGCCTTAAACCTCTTCCCGCGGCTTGGACGACCTCTTCACGCCCTTCTCGGCGGGAGGAGGTCGTTTTGCCCGGTCACGAATTGGACACTGCCGGTTCAGCCATCACCATCTACTGACGGCTGCGCCGGCGCCGTTCTGCTAATGTGGGCAATTGCTGCCTGTACGCCACAGTTTAACGTCCTGTCCCTCTTTTAATAAACTGCGCGTTGATCTTGATCTGTCATGTACTCTGGATGCCATTTTAGTGGATGACCCAGGAGCAGCTGCTCGCATTCTTCGTTTTATAAACTTGACAAACCTGTCTAAGGACATTTGATTATGTGGTTCTTTTTTAATCCTTTGCCTGTTAATATGTCTTTTATAGTGTTGTCCCTTTTCGTTGCTGTTTTAACATTGTGCCTCGCTGTGCATTCCTAATTTAGTCTGGGCGCTAATGACCATTGTAGTTGTGCACCCTAAAAACCACAAAACAAAACAAGAAAACCTCATCGCCTTTAAACGGCTCCGTGCGCGGGCCCGCCGCATCGTTCGTCAACCCAAGCAGGAGTGCTGGGAGCGGTATGTTTCCACCATCGGCCTCCATGTCTCTCCATAGCAGGTCTGGGCAAAGATTAGACGCCTCTATGGCTATCGGCCCCTGTCGGCGTCCCTGCACTCTCACTGAATGGAGCAATTTGTACTGACTCCGACATCATTGCCAACCGCTTAGCAGACCATTTTGCTCTCAGTTCCGCATCTGTGAATTACCCACTGGCTTTCCGCTCCATTAAAGAGCGGTTGGAACATTGGAGCCTTTCATTTCATACGCGCCTTCCTGAATCCTACAATGTCCCATTCAATGAGTGGGAATTCCTCAGTGCCCTCACCGCTTGTCCTGATACAGCTTCCGGGCCAGATCGCATCCACTGTCAAATGCTGAAACACCTCTCAGTGGACTGCCAGCGGCGCCTCCTCGACCTTTACAACCGTATTTGGGTTGAGGGGGTGTTTCCGTCAAATGACGGGAAAGTATTGTTATCTCCGTTTTGAAACCTGGCAAGAACCCATTGGAGGTGGACAGCTACCGCCCCATTAGCCTCACCAACGTTCTTTGCAAGTTGCTCGAACGCATGGTGAGCCAGCGGTTGAGATGGGTACTCGAGTCTCGGGGCCTTCTAGCTCCGTATCAGGGTGGGTTCCGTAAAGGCCGCTTTGCCGCCGACAATCTAGTGAGCCTGGAGTCAGCTATCCGTACGGTCTTTGCCCGCCGTCAGCACCTCGTCGCTGTCTTTTTTGACATGCGGAAGGCATACGATACGACTTGGCGCCATCACATCCTCGCTACGCTTCATGTTTGGGGTCTTCGGGGTCGACTGCCGATTTTCATCCGAAATGTTCTGTCGCATCGAACCTACCGCGTGCGAGGGTACGTGGTGCCACAGGGACCTGTTTTAAGTGTCTACCTGTTTTTAATTGCAATTAACGGGCTCGTTGCGGCGGTGGGAACGTCTGTCTCAGCGTCCTTGTATGCTGACGACTTCTGCCTCTACTATAGCTCCATTGGCATTGCAGCTGCTGAACGCCAGCTGCAGGGCACTATCCGTAAGGCGCAGTCTTGGGCTGTCGCGCATGGCTTCCAATTTTCGTCTGCCAAGACCTGCGTTATGCATTTCTGCCGGCGACGAACAGTTCACCTTGAGCCGCAGCTTTATCTTGCCGACGAACTTCTTGCTGTGGTGGAGAGACATCGGTTTTTGGGTGTGGTTTTTGATGCCCGGTTGACTTGGCTCCCACATATTCTGCAGCTTAAGCAGATGTGTTGGCAGCATCTTAATGCTTTGCGATGCTTGAGCCACACTAGCTGGGGCGCAGACCGCTCTACCCTCTTACGGCTCTACCAGGCGTTAATCCAGTCCCGTCTGGATTATGGGAGCCTGGCTTATGGTCACCATCCCCATCTGCGTTGCGGATGCCGGATCCAATTTTTCACAGCGGGATCCGACTTGCCATCGTTGCTTTCCGGACCAGCCCTGTGAACAGCATACTTGTGGAGGCAGGTGTCCCACTGCGGTTACGGTGCCAACGTTTACTCTCCGCTTATGCTACGCATGTTTGTAGATTGCCTGGGCATCCTAACTATCGTCTTCTGTTCCCACATTCAGTCGTCTATCTCCCAGAACGTCGGCCCCGGTTGGGTTGTACGATCGCGGTCCGCGTCGGAGCGCTTCTCTCCGGGGTTGGGTTTTCCCTCTTCCACCTCCATTCCGGACCCCTCTGCGTACACCTCCGTGGTGTGTGCCCCGCCCTTGCCTTTGGCTGGAATTGGCACAGGGCCCGAAGGACTCAGTCCCTCCGGCGGCCTTCCGCCGCCGCTTTTATTCCATCCTAGCCACGTATCAGGGCTCTGGCGTGTTTTACACTGACAGTTCGATGGTAGCTGGTCGTGTCGATTATGCTCTAACTGTAGGGGACCATTCCGAACAACGCTCCTTCCCGGCTGGCTGTAGCGTTTTCACTACTGAGCTGGTCGCCATCTTTCGTGCCCTAGAGTATATCCGCTCTTGCTCAGGTTAGTTCTTCGTTATCTGTCTCGACTCCCTGAGCAAAGTACGAGTTATCAACCAGTGTTTCCCTCGCTCTCGTCTGGTGATGGCTGTCCAGGAGTCCCTTCTTGCTCCTGCCCGTTGCGGCCGCTTTGTGGTCTTTGTGTGGACCCCAGGCCATGTTGGGATACCCGGCAATGAAAATGTTGACCGCCTGGCCAAACAGGCCACCAATGTACTGGCTCTGGACATTGGCCTCCCGGAGACTGATTTGCGAGCAGTCATCTGCCGCAAAGTTTTTGCGCTTTGGGACGGTGAATGGCGCGATCTGACCACGCCCAATAAACTCCGGGCTAGCAAGGAGACGACGACTGTGTGGCGGTGATCCATGCGGGTCTCTCGCAAGGAGTCTGTTGTCCTCTTCTGGCTGCGCATTGGGCACATATGGATGACGCACGGCCACTTATTGCGCCGTGAGGACCCCTCTCTATGTTGCTGCGGCTCCGTTTTGCCTGTGGTCCACATTTTGTTGGAGTGTCGCCTTCTAGCTGTGCTCAGGCAGACGTTCGCGCCTCAGGCAGACGTTCGCGCTGCCTGGCACGCTCCCTGCCCTTTTAACTCTGCTATGGCAGGCTTAGTTTTGAGTTTTATTCGGGCAGGGGGCTTTTATCACTTAATGTGTTTATGTCCTTTTTGTTTTGAGTCTGGCGTTTGGCCTACGATTTTAGACCTAGTTTTAGTGTGTTTCTCGGTGGTTGGCGTTTCCTTTTTTATGTCTATGGTCGACCAACCACTGTCACACTCTGTGTGATTTTAATTCGTTTTGTCTGATCTGTGTCTGCGTCTTTCTTGTCCTGTGTCGTCTGTTGTCTCCGTTCTTCGTTTTTATTGTGTGTGGGTGTTTGCAGTTCTGGAAAAGGGGCCAATGACCGTAGCAGTCTGGTCCCTTTACAAAAAAAAATATTATTTACTATGAACACTTTAAGCCAAAGTTTTGAAAATAATTACTTTTGAGACTAACAGCAAATTGATTTAATGCCTGTCTTTATTATCTCAGTCATTTACTTTGAAACCAATGAGTAAATTTATGCTTTTGAAAGCCCACAGAACTTCAAAAAGAGCTTTTTCAATTACTGAGATACTTTCACAAAGCTGCATTTAATATCGCCCACAAGTTTTTCAAATTGTTATTGAATTTAGGTACTTTATGGTTACTGTATTTAAGTGGTATTATTCAATTAATGACTTTACTTTGATATTTTCACTTTCGCAACTAGGACACTCGGTAAGCATGGTTAATAAGGAAAGGACCCTGAGTGGTTATGTGATTTGGGATGATTCAAGGAGAGTTTTCAGAAATTGTTAAAAAATTTCCATTGCAGTGATTACACAATGTGGTGGCGAGTACATCTTGGCAGGTGGATTTGCAATCGGTAATGTTGAGCTTTATCATTTCTTGGTGGCGATGAACCTCAGATTATTAAATACATTTTCCAGAACAGAGCCAGCTAATTGATCCACCCATCCCAATGCTTTGGCACAGTGGAAAGTAGCACAAAAAGCCTCTCTCGGCACCAGCACAATACACTGTTTTAACAGAAGCTGTTGGCGGGTCGTTTAGCTCATCTACGACTAACTCTTGGTTCAACCTTTCTATCCCTGCCAATCACATTTTGTGCCCGCTGCAACTTTTAGTTCCAGAGGGGAACCACCTTGTCCTCTTACAATAAACTGAACGCCATCGGTGAAGGTCAGTAATTACATAGCAGCAACCAAACATTTTAAATATAACTGAACATTTGCACATACTGACATTTCTACAAAAATTTAACTAGTAAAGACAATACATTGCATAGGATTAAACCAGGACATCATAGTTTTTACAAAGAAAAACACTCTTACGATATCAATTCAATCAAACAATATTTACAATAGCTTAATGGCAGAATGTTCAATAAACAAAAGGCAAAATACACTCCTGGAAATTGAAATAAGAACACCGTGAATTCATTGTCCCAGGAAGGGGAAACTTTATTGACACATTTCTGGGGTCAGATACATCACATGATCACACTGACAGAACCACAGTGCAGGCTGCTATTCTCCCATGGAGACGATCGTAGAGATGCTGGATGTAGTCCTGTGGAACGGCTTGCCATGCCATTTCCACCTGGCGCCTCAGTTGGACCAGCGTTCGTGCTGGACGTGCAGACCGCGTGAGACGACGCTTCATCCAGTCCCAAACATGCTCAATGGGGACAGATCTGGAGATCTTGCTGGCCAGGGTAGTTGACTTACACCTTCTAGAGCACGTTGGGTGGCACGGGATACATGCGGACGTGCATTGTCCTGTTGGAACAGCAAGTTCCCTTGCCGGTCTAGGAATGGTAGAACGATGGGTTCGATGACGGTTTGGATGTACCGTGCACTATTCAGTGTCCCCTCGACGATCACCAGTGGTGTACGGCCAGTGTAGGAGATCGCTCCCCACACCATGATGCCGGGTGTTGGCCCTGTGTGCCTCGGTCGTATGAAGTCCTGATTGTGGCGCTCACCTGCACGGCGCCAAACACGCATACGACCATCATTGGCACCAAGCCAGAAGCGACTCTCATCGCTGAAGACGACACGTCTCCATTCGTCCCTCCATTCACGCCTGTCGCGACACCACTGGAGGCGGGCTGCACGATGTTGGGGCGTGAGCGGAAGACGGCCTAACGGTGTGCGGGACCGTAGCCCAGCTTCATGGAGACGGTTGCGAATGGTCCTCGCCGATACCCCAGGAGCAACAGTGTCCCTAATTTGCTGGGAAGTGGCGGTGCGGTCCCCTACGGCACTGCGTAGGATCCTACGGTCTTGGCGTGCATCCGTGCGTCGCTGCGGTCCGGTCCCAGGTCGACGGGCACGTGCACCTTCCGCCGACCACTGGCGACAACATCGATGTACTGTGGAGACCTCACGCCCCACGTGTTGAGCAATTCGGCGGTACGTCCACCCGGCCTCCCGCATGCCCACTATACGCCCTCGCTCAAAGTCCGTCAACTGCACATACGGTTCACGTCCACGCTGTCGCGGCATGCTACCAGTGTTAAAGACTGCGATGGAGCTCCGTATGCCACGGCAAACTGGCTGACACTGACGGCGGCGGTGCACAAATGCTGCGCAGCTTGCGCCATTCGACGGCCAACACCGCGGTTCCTGGTGTGTCCGCTGTGCCGTGCGTGTGATCATTGCTTGTACAGCCCTCTCGCAGTGTCCGGAGCAAGTATAGTGGGTCTGACACACCGGTGTCAATGTGTTCTTTTTTCCATTTCCAGGAGTGTAAATCGTTAGAGCCTTAGAGCTCTGGTGTTACACATGCCCTATGTTTCGTTGATGTTTACCATAAGGGATACTTCAAGGAATCATCTATAACACCTAAGTGATTTTGGCAAAAAAAAAAAAAAAATAATCAGCCAACGTCAGTTAGGAGGAAAAAAAATACACATTACAGACATACAATATATACATTACAAAAGAGAAACAATCTGTATATTTCTTTTACATTGTTTTTACAAAAGGTAACCATTTCTGTATTAACTCTCATACAAATAATATTCAGTATCCTTAAATTTTTTACACATGTTTTAAACAATTTTAAATCTACAAAGAAAAGCTTGCATCCAGTATTAGAACAACGATACTTACAAATTAATTCAAACTGGAAATTCAGGAACAAGAAAAATTTCATCATATTACTCATAAACATTCATTTCTCCTTATTTTTCTCCTTTCTGATTCTACTTGGATTTTATCTAAAAGGGAGTCAGTTCTGAATGAAAAAGAGGGAGGCTGACAACATGAAAAGAAATAGCAGTGTTGGCAACAACTGGGGTACCTGGTGCTCATCAAACACCTGACAATGCAAAGAGTTCATGTCCCCCGAGGGTTCAACATTTCATTAATTATTGGTTCCTGTGGACATACAAATTCAGGTTAACAGTATTTCTAACTCCCAAAGGTTTTCTTGATCTAGGGTATACAAGAAAATAAACATTTGCATATGGAGTTCCTTGCGCTTCATAAGGCCCATTGTAAATATATTTGCATTTAGAATTTTTTTTGTTAATCTCACTAGATTTTTCATGGGTTTTCACTAACACATAGGCACCAATTTTAAATTTATTTGTTTTGAGGTTCTTATCATGCCTTTCAGATCCAGCAGTCGCTTTGTCTTTCATCCTCTTCCTAACGAACTTTTTTTTTCTCACACAAATTCTTTCCTACAACAGGTGGGAATTACAAGATTTCTTTTACAATGCTTTTGCTTTTATGGTTGAACAGAATTTATTCAGGGGTAAAACCCGTGGTTTCATGGTATAGGGTGGTCATAGTTTTTACAAAGTCAGTCACAAATCTGCCCCAAGCCTTATGATTATCGTGACAGTAGGTTCTGCCCAACCTTCCTAATTCATGCATGTACCTTTCGACAGGGTTACTTGCCAGGTGGTAGGTTGAAATATATTTAACTTGTATATTATGTTTCCTGATGCCTTCCTTCGAAATTTTAGAAATAAATTGTGGTCCATTATTAGATAAACCAGGAAATCATAGTTTTTACAAAGAAAAAAAAACACTTATGATATCAATACAATCAAACAATATTTACAACAGCTTAACGACAGAATGTTGAAAACAAAAGGCAAAATAAATCGGTAGAGCCTTAGAGCTCTAATGTTACAAGCTCCCCATACGACTGCAAGAGGAGGTCACAATGGAAAATAAGACCCTAGACCATGTTAATGCTTTTATGGGAAGTAAATGAGACGAGGTTATCACGCAGCTTGTCACAGGCGAGCAGCTCTAGTGACTGGGCTGGGGAGGCCGCCTGGATCAAAAGCGCCCCGCTACGAAACTTAAACTTCGTCAAACCTATTAGTTGCCTGAAAGGTCTCTCCATCAGTCCTGCTGCAAACCAGGTACCGAGGCAAATACAGGTCTTGAGACCTGGTCGCCCTACGGTCCTCCCAAGGTGTAGCCAGGGAGGGGAACGATCGAGAATCATATGTCATGACATCAATATCATTTCTAAAACGCTTGGAGACTGCTGGAACCGAGCGACCTCCAGCCTGATTCGATTTAACCCGCTGCATTGAGGGTCATCCGCCGTGATGCCACCCACTCCGACCAGGGGCTCTCCCCTTCGGCGCCACTCAGCCTCGGCAAGGGCCACCTGGCGGGATGGCCATTGCCTGGAGTCCTGGTGCCCCAGAAGGATGGGCACCTACTCCTTAGTATACATGGGGAGATCTCAGCTCGGGCATCAGCAGTGCGATCCCTATGTTGTCATGGGGCTACAACCAAGAGGGTACATGACGACCCTACCATGATGGACTGGCTACTGCGCTGGACTTTTGGTGTCAAAATGGTCCAGAATTGTCGTGGGCGCTAAGGATGGGGCTTCGTAGGAGACGTTGGGTGCAAAGCCTGCCACACGACAATAAGTAGCATGCAAGATCTTGGTGCATGATCGACAAATTAATTTCTCTATGAAATTGGCTCTGAGCACTATGGGACTTAATCTCTATGAAATTCTTTAAGTGATTTGTCTAATGGATTTACAGTCACCTGCCTATCTTGGCAAAGTTTCAGAAAAGCAGAATAATTAAATTTTGCTTACTTTCCTGTTGTTCCCTAACATAACTTTACAAATAAATACAAGGTGTATCATTTAAAACCTTTTCATAAGCGTTCAATATGCCCCCCTCGAGATGCACGGCATATGTCAATGTGGTACTGAAATTGTTGCTATTATAGCAGCGAGCGAGTGAGCGGTGCACGGCAGAGAATGGAGAAGCGAAGCCGCCAGGCGGGATAGCTGCTGGAGGTATCGCTAACAACAAGCAGACAGGACAAACAAACGAGTAGGGGATGGCAGACACTATGACCGACCAGGACACAACGCGAGGCAAACAAGCAAGAGCTGAGGTGATGAACAAGTCGAGACAATAATGCAGCAACACTCCAAACGACGACAGTATCTCGACACACGTAACTGGAACGCAGTACGGCCGAGATGAACACGCGAACTACGGCGAGTACTAAACTGCCGTGGTAGCGCCGCACAGCCGCCTAAATCCGAGTGTCACTCCAAAAGAAATGAACACGATTTTTGTAAAAATACAGTTTTCATTCTGCATGTGTGAAAGTTTTACAGTGTATAGATACATCCTTCCCACTAGTTTTCAAACTTAGTTCAACCTGTTCCCGCGAGTGGCGCCGTCACAGCATGTCTTCAAGATGGCTGCTACACTTGACGATCGTCAGAAACAACGTGCTGTCATTGAATTCCTGTGCTGTGAAAACGAGACAGTGGGAGACATCCGCAAGAGGTTGAAAAAGGTGTATGAAGATGCTGCTGTCGATCGCAGTACAGTTACTCGGTGGGGAAGCAGGTTACGTGATGAAAGCGGGCACGGCAATATTGAGAATTGTCCTCGCAGCGGCAGGCCTCGTACTGCACTACACACACCCCAGACAATGTGCAGAGAGTTAACGAATTGGTGACTGCTGACAGACGCATCACAGTGAACGAATTGTCACGCTACGTTGGGATAGGGGAAGGAAGTGTTAGCAAAATACTGAAAGTATTGGCGTTAAAGTTTTGTGCCAGGTGGGTTCCCAGGATGTTGACAGTGGCTCACAAAGAAACAAGAAAAACGGTATGCAGCGAACTTTTGGAACAGTACGAGAATGGTGGAGATGAATTTCTTGGAAGAATTGTGACAGGTGGTGAAACGTGGTTCCATCATTTTTCACCAGAGACGAAGAGGCAATCAATGGAGTGGCATCATGCAAATTCACCCAAGAAAAAAAAAATTCAAAATCACACCTTCTGCTGGAAAAGTTATGGCTACGGTGTTTTTCAATTTCCGAACATGTGGACATGTGGACATCATGCCAAGTGGAACCGCCATAAATTCTGATGCATATGTGAGGACACTGAAGAAACTTCAAGCTCGAATGAGTCCTGTTCAATCACATCGGCAAAGGCAGGATGTTTTGCTGTTGCACGACAATGCACGGCTACATGTCAGTCAAAAAACCATGGAAGCGATCACAAAACTCGGATGGACAACACTGAAACACCTGCTTTATAGTCCTGACCTGGCTCCATGTGACTACCATCTCTTTGGGAAACTGAAAGACTCTCTCCGTGGAACGAGGTTTGAAGATGATGACTCCCTTGTGCACGCTGCCAAACAGTGGCTCCAACAGTTTGGTCCAGAATTTTACCGTGCGGGTATACAGGCGCTGGTTCCAAGATGGCGTAAGGAAGTTGAGAGGGATGGAAATTATGTGGAGAAATGAAAATATTGTTCCTAAAGGATGTATCTACACACTGCAAGACTTTCAAACATGTAGGATAAAAGGTGGATTTTTAAAAAAAATAGTGTGCATGTCTTTTGGAGTGACCCTCGTACATGACCGCGGGAAGCGCGATTGGCCACGGACTCCCCGTGGTACGATGAATGGCGCACTCCCATGGCGAGGCTCGTGGCGCAAGTGCGCGCCGGAGCACAGAAACCCCTAGTTGGTATCCAGGTCCATCACCTCAGGCGCGCATTCGACTTTTGCGCCTTCCGACACCAGAGTTCCCACACTGTAGCTGGCATGTCTTGAGTTACAGGTTCCACAGCTACTGATATGCGGTGTCTTAGTTCATTCATTGTTGTTGATAACGGAGACACACAAACAGAATCCCTTATAAACCCCCACAAGAATTAATCACATGCAGTCAGGTCCGATGACCTTGGAGGTCAGTAATGTCAAGCTGAATCATTTGGTCCAGTGCGGCTGATCCATCGTTCAGTAACATTTGATTTAAAAATTCCCGTACTGGCAGATGCCAGTGTGGCGGTGCCCCATCCTGATGGTAAATGAAGTCGTTCGAATCAATCTCCATCTGTGGCAGAAGAAAGTGCTCAAGCACATAGAGATATGTGTTTATTGTAAAAATGTTCTCGGCAAAGAAAAGTGGACCGTACACCTTTCCCCACGAAACCGCACGAAACAACTTAAATTTTGCAGAGTCCGTCTCATGTTGTACAACTTCATGTGGCTGTTCTGTACCTCGTATTCTCACATTAGGACAGTTCATTTTTCCATTTAAATGGAATGTTGCCTTGTCGCTAAACACTATGCATGGAAGAAAACTGACATCTCCATCCTACTAGAACTGAAGTGGGCGCACACTGCTGCTACCTAGCGGAACCATGTAAAACTCGAGAGTAGGCTGTTCACGCACGTAATTCAAATAACATCATTATATGATTTTGTAAACTCAGAAGATTCATTTTGCTACACCCTGTTCATAACTTTTCAGGATATGGCTTTGAGAAAGACAGGAATCTTTTAGCTAATGCACCCACATACATAGGAACTTTTGATCTAGAAAAGCCACGAATTTTTAGTCATCACTATGTGCTAAAAGAATTTGGCCAGGGGGGGGGTGCCGACTTCTATGTATCCAATTTTTTTTAGACACTAGCAAATTAAATATTTCAGTATTCTAATGGCGTCCGCAGCTCGTGGTTTTGTGATAACATTCTCGCTTCCCGTACACGGGGCCCCGGGTTCGATTCTCGGCGGGTCAGGGATTTTCCCTGCCTCGAGATGACTGGGTGTTCTGTCGTCTTCATCATCATCATTTATCCCCAGTACGGTTGGAGGAAGGCATGGCAAACCACCTGAAACTGAAGAATCAATTTATGTCCAAGTTGTAACAGGGAAATTGAGTACGTCGTACACACATTCGTTTGTCTAGAGGAAGGTCCAGAATAGGTTTTTCCGTCGGTTTGGTGGACATAGTTCATCACATATGCATTGAAAGTCCTCTACTGACTGTGGTATGGGGAGGTTTGTTGTTACAAGTGGCAGGTAGAAAGCGCTCTAAGTCACACAGAACACGCTACTGTATGAGAGTCGAACGCATGTTGCACCAAATAACGTAAACAGCCAGAGATTGCAACAAAAAATGGCTAAATGTGCGATAAATGACCCGCCACAGCTCCCTCTCTACAGAACGCTTCATCAGTGTACCACTAAATACTACCTCCTACAACCCTTCTCCATTCATTTTCGATCATCCTTCAACCCAGATCCATGCCAGTTCAGAGGCAAATTGTTCTCTTTTCTAGGAAAATATCCAAGACAGCAGTCAACTTTCATGTATTCCTATAACTTCATTTGACATATTCCAGAGCAGCAACTGTTCTGTAAGGTATTTGTTAGGTGGCACCGCATGGCTGTGGTTGGTGGCGAGTATAGAGAAGCACGTTGTAAATACTGTTTATTAGAGTTTGGAACATGTAAAGTCTTGCACAGGGTCAAACACGCGATCCATTCGATAATTGGACGCTACAGTCCCCAAGCTGGTAATACAGTGCTGTTTAGCTGAGGACGTAAGGTTTACCATAGACGCATGTCGGGGCACTTTATAAAAATCTATAACGTGGTTGTCGACAACTCAGGTCGCACCTGGGCCTGTGATCCGATATATACACTCCTGGAAATTGAAATAAGAACACCGTGAATTCATTGTCCCAGGAAGGGGAAACTTTATTGACACATTCCTGGGGTCAGATACATCACATGATCACACTGACAGAACCACAGGCACATAGACACAGGCAACAGAGCATGCACAATGTCGGCACTAGTACCGTGTATATCCACCTTTCGCAGCAATGCAGGCTGCTATTCTCCCATGGAGACGATCGTAGAGATGCTGGATGTAGTCCTGTGGCACGGCTTGCCATGCCATTTCCACCTGGCGCCTCAGTTGGACCAGCGTTCGTGCTGGACGTGCAGACCGCGTGAGACGACGCTTCATCCAGTCCCAAACATGCTCAATGGGGGACAGATCCGGTGATCTTGCTGGCCAGGGTAGTTGACTTACACCTTCTAGAGCACGTTGGGTGGCACGGGATACATGCGGACGTGCATTGTCCTGTTGGAACAGCAAGTTCCCTTGGCGGACTACGAATGATAGAACGATGGGTTCGATGACGGTTTGGATGTACCGTGCACTATTCAGTGTCCCCTCGACGATCACCAGTGGTGTACGGCCAGTGTAAGAGATCGCTCCCCACACCATGATGCCGGGTGTTGGCCCTGTGTGCCTCGGTCGTATGCAGTCCTGATTGCGGCGCTCACCTGCACGGCGCCAAACACGCATACGACCATCATCGGCACCAAGGCAGAAGCGACTCTCATCGCTGAAGACGACACGTCTCCATTCGTCCCTCCATTCACGCCTGTCGCGACACCACTGGAGGCGGGCTGCACGATGTTGGGGCGTGAGCGGAAGACGGCCTAACGGTGTGCGGGACCGTAGCCCAGCTTCATGGAGACGTTTGCGAATGGTCCTCGCCGATACCCCAGGAGCAACAGTGTCCCTAATTTGCTGGGAAGTGGCGGTGCGGTCCCCTACGGCACTGCGTAGGATCCTACGGTCTTGGCGTGCATCCGTGCGTCGCTGCGGTCCGGTCCCAGGTCGACGGGCACGTGCACCTTCCGCCGACCACTGGCGACAACATCGATGTACTGTGGAGACCTCACGCCCCACGTGTTGAGCAATTCGGCGGTACGTCCACCCGGCCTCCCGCATGCCCACTATACGCCCTCGCTCAAAGTCCGTCAACTGCACATACGGTTCACGTCCACGCTGTCGCGGCATGCTACCAGTGTTAAAGACTGCGATGGAGCTCCGTATGCCACGGCAAACTGGCTGACACTGACGGCGGCGGTGCACAAATGCTGCGCAGCTAGCGCCATTCGACGGCCAACACCGCGGTTCCTGGTGTGTCCGCTGTGCCGTGCGTGTGATCATTGCTTGTACAGCCCTCTCGCAGTGTCCGGAGCAAGTATGGTGGGTCTGACACACCGGTGTCAATGTGTTCTTTTTTCCATTTCCAGGAGTATATATATATATATATCGTACTCTGTTTTGAAAACAGTTTGTCCTACAGTAAGAAATCTACGTTTTGTAAAAGTTTTTGTACATCGTCTGGTAAATTTTTCGCACGCAGACTTCACTTCAGATACGTCTGTCTGAATAGTTACCACGTGAGCTAAGCTTTCATCTGCGTTTCGTAAACTATCGTGCGCCGTTGCAAGTTCCTGTCTTGATGTGCACTTTTACTTCGAACTTCACTCATACTTGAGTTTTATATCTAGCTGATTCTACATGTTATAAATTCTCACCTCTCAACAGTGTGTTCAATTTAGTAAGCGAATTTTCGGCGTCGTTCGAAAGTGTCGTAACTTTTTGGTCTAAGGTAATGAGAATTTGATCTAAATTGCTGAGATCAGTGGGCTCGTTTGTGATTTTTGTGCTCAATTTTTTTTTTTCCATTTTTGTACTAGCACTGTGAAGATCTTTCACGATCGGAACCGGTAGTGAATAAATGTGTTGTAAGACAGCACAGTGTGTGTCATGCATTTCTACAAGTTTTCTTGTTGGGTTGGATAAGAGTGCTCGCCAGCGGTCCACCAGATCCACTGGGAACGGGTTTAAAGATTTAATGGGGTCCATAGGAGTCTCACGAACAGCTGGGGTAACGGGTGTACCCAGACAGGGGCACGTTTGCGTGGTTAAGCCTTGTACATTTAAGGTGCGACACTTTGTCCAAAGGTCGCCCGTCAACGTCTGTTCCACCTCAACAGCCATGCACCCCGTCGGCGCGCAGCACACCTTAAAATTGATGAGTTTATTATAGAGGTACCGTCCTCGCGACCCAGATGGTTAAGCCGAGATCCCTCTTCCCTACGACACACAACGTTCCACCGCCGCGCTGTACAGTAGTCGCTGAAGTATGCCCAGAAGCTATGGTGACAGAGGACTGGCGGCGCTCACCAGTCCCCAGCTCAGGAAACACGGGTACACCAGTCTCGTACTCAACAAACGAATGCTGAGCTCCCTGAAGTGCTCGCCACGTGCTAGGACGTTGCGGGGCACACATGTGGCATGTCGAGTACCGGTACCACGGATGCAGCAATCTTAGTACGGCTAGCTGTCAGCTGTCACAGTTCCGCTGCTTCTCTGCTTAATTTCCTTCAACTCTCTAGATACCTTAAAATATCAGAGTATTAATATTTTGTTTCTGAACTTACTTCTCTCCGTCAGACAATAACAACGGCAGTAGCAGTTAATTAACATTGTATAATCTGATTGTAATAAGAAATGCAACACAAGTATTTATTCGTAATTCAGTTTCTGTTAACATAAAATTTTTCGTAGCTGGATTCTAAAATTGTAAAAAGTTCCTCTGAACTTCTTCTACAGAACAAGGAAACTTTAGTCCCATTTATTCCAGAAGCTCGTGTTTCTTTGTCTTGTCTCTCTATTCGCTTCCACAAGAATTTATTTTCCTCATAAAGTCGTATTAGTTCCATAATTTGTTCGCGTGTACATTGTTTCGACATCGTACACCGTACAACTATCAGACAGCGGTTCTCGGAATTCGAACGCTTCTCGTATTTGGCGAGCTGCTCTCAGACAGAGTAGGCGCGCCCTGTCCATCTGAGCTACTCGCGGTTCGGCCGTGTCTCTGGCAGCTGGACGTAAAATTGGGTGAGGTACTATAAAAAAAACCCTCACTGTCCCACTTGTGAATTTTTCCCGAGGAGGACTTTCGGGAGCATCTCGCCGAATTTTACTATCAAGTGGACACGCACCTTCCTGGGCCCATTGTCAGGAAATGAAACGGTAGTGACAGTGAATCGACTACCAATTGTGGCGCCGTGGAGAGCACCATTAGTTCCCCTGTAACATATGTACCAGGTTCTACAAAGAAAATAAGTAATTCTGTGTGTCAAAGGACTAGGAATTCATGTCCCCCTCTTTGCAACCAGTGATTGTGTTCAGAATGGTAACCTGCGATGAAATCATACATTACACCTTAAAAAGCACTGAGAGAGCAAATTTCCCAGAACTGTGTTGAGCAAGGTGAGAGCGCATGTGACGTAGAAAAATCAGATGAAGCACCGCTGCATTCCTTTTTGAAGGAGGTCAACAATGTTTTGTGCCAGATACAGGAGAGACTACAGAAAGTCTTATTGGCCGGCCGCTGTGACCGAGCGGTTATAGGCGCTTCAGTCCGAAACCACCCAGCAGGTTTGAATCCTGCCTCGGGCATGGATGTGTGTGATGTCCTTAGGTTAGTCAGGTTTAAGTAGTTCGAAGTCTAGGGGACTGATGACCTCAGATGTTAAGTCCCATAGTGCTTAGAGCCAAAGTCTTAGTGTAGGAAAAGGTTTCTGAAATGTGATGCGGCGTCTTGTGGAAATCAAGATACGGGCGATCATATGAACAAAAGAGACCAGAATTTAAAAAGCCAAGAAAGTATGTGCAAGACAGAATGCCAGAATGAAGCAGCAAAGTTGCCTGACCCAGATGTGGCGCAGGACAGTATGACAACCCGGGCGCTGATGACCACGATGTTGAGCGCCCCACAATCCAACATCATCATCAATATGACAACCAGTCAATGGAAGGAAGGATCTGATCATTAGAGGGAACTGAGTACGGGGGAACTCTAAGGGTGGGTTCTTTCACAACTGTGTGAGCTCCTCTGTTTACAATGTCGGCCTCTGATGAAATGAATTCGAGAAGGTAGAGAGCGAGTTGTTGACAGTGGAAGTAGCCAAACCAAGGAAAACTTACCGCAAAAGAACAAATTATTTTATTTTCGGCTCATTGTTGCGCAAAAACAATAAAATTTACACAATTTTACTGCCATCGTGAATAAGCACCAATACTTAAGAGTTAATTAAATGCTGCACCATTATTTATACAAATCTTATAAGAACGTGATTTATGTAGCCAATATACAATAAGGATCTGGCCGCTACCGCCAAGGTAGGACGTGTACACCGTCTGCCAAATGATGGAACAAATAAAATGTACACAATGAGAACATATGTAAACAGACAATAAAAACGCTTTGAAAAATCTAAATAAATTTTGTAGATCCATAAAGCTGGTAATAAGAAACAAAGAAATCATTACCTTTATATAGAAACATACGAGGGTAATCCCAAAAGTAAGGTCTATTTTTTTATAAGTACATAGATATGTTTATTTCTACAACTGTTTACATCAGTTTACATCTTGAAGATTTAGCTATTTTTCGACATTTTCACCATTTCTGTCGATGCATTTTTGCAAACGTTGTGGCAGATTTTGTATGCCCATGCCATACCAGCTCGCCGGAGCTGAATCGCTGGGACCACAATTAACGCTAACAGGTACTGTGAGACTCTGAAAAAACTCAAACGGGCAATTCAGACCTGGAGAAGAGGAATGTTGAGCAAGAGCGTACACATTCTTCGTGACAACGCTCGCCCACACATCGCTTGGCAAACCGTTGCTCTCCTGCAACAGTTTCAGTGGAACATAATCACCCACCCACCCACCCTATAGTCCTGACTTGGCGCCCAGTGAATATCACCTGTTCCCTAGGTTAAAAGAACATCTGGCCGGAAAGCGATTCAGCTCCGACGACGAGGTGAAAGAAGAGATTCATAACTTTCTGAACAGCATGGTGGTGAGCTGGTATGATGACATACAAAAACTGCCACAGCGTCTACAAAAATGGATCGACAGAAATGGTGATTATGTCGAAAAATAGCCAAATCTTCAAGCTGTAAACTGATGTAAACCATTGTAGAAATAAACAGGTCTATATACTTACAAAAAATAGGACACCTTAATTTTGGGATTACCCTCGTAGTTCTTACACCAAATGGTAGTGATTTACTGTATTTTCTCACTCTGGCAGGGAAGCTCTAATTCTTACTGAAAAACACAACCAGAGCCAGACTGCACTACCACGTCACTGAAGGGGCAAGTGAAGCTCGATACTCGTCTAGCAGCGAACGTACATGCAAATACACAATTTACCCTGCTGTGGTACACAGGAAAGCTGTAAGCGAGTTTTTTTAAAAGGAGCCGGCCGGTGTGGCCGAGCGGTTCCAGGCGCTACAGTCTGGAACCGCGCGACCGCTACGGTCGCAGGTTCGAATCCTGCCTCGGTCATGGGTGTGTGTGTGATGTCCTTAGGTTGGTTAGGTTTAAGTAGTTCTAAGTTCTAGGGGACTGATGACCTCAGATGTTAAGTCCCATAGTGCTCAGAGCTATTTGAACCACTTGATTTTTTAAAAGAATCCCCACCGAATTAATTTTCTTCGCTGCTCTGCTGGCGGTGCAGTAAACGGGCAACAGTTAGGTCTTACGTTAGGCGCAGCTGGCCTCGGTCTTACATTAGCTAGAACATGCAGATTATGATATATGCAGGCCGCAATCTTCTAAGACTCAACTGGCTGACTTCGTCTTCTCCAAAGGAGATAGCCTGGACAGTCCGGCGCACCGCAGCGGAACAGCATACTATTGAGAAAAATATTACTTACATGAACTGTATTGGAGTAAATATTGCATACAACAAATTGAGTGCATTATTGCAGCTTGCAGTAAATAAATTGCAAGTTGTGTAAACATTATAAAAAACTAAACGTAAAACTAAAATGTATGTTATTGTTTATAGGTGCTACTGTACAGTGACTTTTGTACGATTTAGGACAAAGGAGAAACGATGATGGCCAAAGTAGAGAGGATATAAAATGTAGTCTGGAGATGACAAGAGTATCGTTTCTGACGAAGCGAAATTTGTTAACATTAGAATATACACTGTAAAAGATACAAATTGAGATAATACGGAAAACATACATTGACATTAGATAAAGTAGATATTCTACTTCCAGAATGGTGATTTGCGTTTAGAGTTGGTTGACATCATAAAGATTGCCTTTATCGGCATATTCTTTCGTATTAGTAAGGTGTACGACACTTACTTGGATATACAGTATTGTCACACAACTGCATCAATGTTCATGGCCTTCCAACGTTTAAGTGTAACCCTCTTTGCCATAGTCATTAACAGTATCATATCAATTGTAATATGTCCTGTACAGTGCTCCTTATTTGTGGACTTTTTTTAAATAGTTCTTCTTGTATTTTTAATTTACTTGATTTGCCTGTGAGGGACACCATTCTACACTTTACACACTCAGTGAGGTTTATGGGCCTCATTTTTCACTCCAAATTGTCGTGGTTGCCATACCTGAGAGACCTGAAAGCTAGAACCCTCACGCACTGAACATCATTAAGTGCCTTAGCCAGAGGTCTTGGGGAGCGGACAGGTCGCGTCTGCTCCAGTTTTATAGGTCTTTCGTGCGGTTTGGTGAACGGTGTATGACTCAACGAGGCCTTTTAACCTGAAGATCATTGACGCTGTCCACCGTGAGGGTATTAGGCTGGCCACTGGTGCTTATAGGGCCAGCTCCATACCCAGCTGAGACTGGTGAACCGCCACTTACGATTCGACAGCAACTCCTCATGGTGACTGGCATATAAGTTGGTCACAGCACTGAATTAACCCACATACCATGCTGTTGCTCGTCCCCCTCTGGAACACCTCTTCTCCCATTGTCCTTGAGCAACAAGGCCATTTGGGATCCGTGTGCAGCTTTTGCTGTAATCATTTGTAGTGGAGCAGGTCCAACCTCTCCACGGTTTTAACCCTCTGCCACCCTGGTTGGCGCAGAGGCCCAGGGTTATTTTAGATTTAGTGCAGTACAGGAGACATTGCACTCCTGCTTCTGTGTCTGATGCGCTATTTTCTGGTATACTGTCTAAACATCACAACTATGTAGCTCTCTGCTGTCTTTACAGATGGGTCGAAAGTGGCGGACTCGGTTGGTCCCCCCCCCCCCCCCCCTCGTGGGTGTGGGGGTTAGAATAGGCCTGAGGTATTCCTGCCTGCCATAAGAGCCGACTAAAAGGAGTTTCATACATTTCAGCTCCTACGTGACGGTCCCCTGTAGGGTTTGACCTCCATTCTTCAAAATTTTCCCGAAAGATCGAGCCAATTGGGGAAGGGCGCCTTACATGGTGCATCATGTCCATCGTGCATTGAGATCTTTAGCACACTTTCTCGTCGTCGCATTGCAGTCTCGCCCATTCTCCATCTCTTGGGCGAGGATGCGTTTTCCACCATGCACTATGCAGTGTCGTATCTGCGTCGACGATGACCCAGCACGGTAGCCAGTCCATTGTGGGGCCACCATGTACCCTGTTGGTTGTAGCCCCCTGACCACACAGGGATCGCTCTGCTGATGCCTGCGCTGTCCACTCCCCACGTATGCCAAGAGGTAGATACCTATGGGGCATTGGGTCTCCTGGCAATCGTCATCCTGCCAGGTGGCCTTTGCTGTGGCTGGGTGGCACCCATGCGGAGGGCCCCTGGTCGGAGTGGGTGGCTTCAGGCTGGATGACACGTGATGAAGAGTATTCCATCATCTCTTGCTGGTGGTGAAACACCAGCAGTCTCTAAGCGATCACGATCTCAATTCAATGCACAGAAGTACGACCCCAAATCGTTACCCTCGCTGGCCACACTATGGGAGGAACGTCAGGCTAAGGATGGCAGCGGAGCATACTCGCCCCGGTACCTTGTATGTTCGAGAGCTGATGGGGAATCTTTCATGACGATGAAACCTCACTTAGAGAAAGTGTAAGGCTTGTCCAAAATGAGATCTGGGTCAGTCTTGATCAAAACAGCATCCTCTGCCCCGTCACAGGGCTTTAAGTTCGACCATATGGCTTCATGCTATACTTCAAGCGTCACATGCCGAGATTGTGGACGCCCATCACATCCATGTGCCCCGCCTCCCATCTGTATCAACTGTGGAGAGCACAATTCTCCTTGCTCGCCAGACTGCAGGATTCTCCAGAAAGCAAGCAAAATCATGGAGTACAAGATCCTGGACCAACTGACCTACACTGAGGCTACGAGAAAATTTGAACGCCTGCATCATGATATCTCTTACGCCGCCGCTACAACAGTTGTGGCACCATCAGCTCTGCCAGCCCAAGTCATCTCTCAGAACCGGAAGACTACATCTGCTACCTTGATTGGGGGCGGGCGGCATTTCCCTCCCTGTTGCTCCTCACCACCTACTTTGGGAGCAACACCCCCACAACCATTGGGGACGTCTGTCCCCACTTCTAAGCCAGATAAGCGTAAGTCTTCCTCGGATTCTCTCGCTAGGAAGGGATCCTTTGGGTCACTCCCTTCCCAGGTTTCTGTTAGTGGGAAAGGCGACACACGCCAGTGGCTGAAGAGCCCAAAAGCAACTGGTTGTAGGACTTCACGCTTATCTTCAGTCCCGGAGACAGCCAGTGAACCCCTCCCAGCTAGGGAAACCCAAGAAGCAGCTAGAGAAATCCAAAAATAAAACCCATAAGACCAAGGAAATTGCAGTGGCACGCACACCACCGCTACCTAAAAGCTCTGTGTCTGAGTGGATGAGGTGAAAATTTTGGCGTTCGCTGAGGACCTAGATCTCGCCAGACCCTCAGACACAATGGATGTAGACTGTTCAGGCAATAAGTCAGTGGCAGCAGGTGACTCTGAAGCGTAAACTACCTCAGGCGTAAATTGCGTCATTCAATGTTCTATGCCTTCCCAGTCTCAAGATGTCAGCCTCCAGTGGACTTCCGGCGGTTTTTTCCACCGACTGGCTGAGCTTCGGCAACTGCTAAGCTTTACACCTGCTATCTGCATTGCCCTCCAGGAAACCTGGTTCCAGCAACGCGGACCCCTGCCCTCCGTGGCTGAAAGCAATATTGCAGGAACCGTAGCGACTATAATCGAGTGTCAGGCGGAGTTTGCGTTAATGTCCTAAACTCAGTGTGTAGTGAACATGTGCCCCTTCAAACCCCTCTTGAAGCTGTGGCTGTCAGAATAAGGATGAGGCAGGAAATAACTGTCTGCAATGTATATCTTCCTCCAGATGGTGCAGTACCCCTACATGTATTAGCTGCACTGATTGATCAACTCCCTAAACCTTTCCTACTTTTGGGAGATTTTAATGCCTATAGCCCCTTGTGGGGTGGTACCATACTTAATGGCTGGGGCAGAGATGTCGAAACTTTACTATCACAGTTCGACCTCTTCCTCCTAAACACTGGGGCTGCCACGCATTTCAGTGTGGCTCATGGTAGTTTCTCGGCCATTGATGTATCAGTTTGCATCCCAGGATTTCTCCCATCTATCCACTGGAGAGCACATGACCTGTGTGGTAGTGACCACTTCCTCATCTTCCTGTCACTGCCCCAGCGTCAGGCCCACGGACGCCTGTCGAGATAGGCTTTAAACAAGGCGAACTGGGAAACTTGCACCTCTGCTGTCACCATTGAATCTCCCCCGACACGTAACATCGATGTGATGGTTGACAGGTGACTACAACAATTGTTTCTGCAGCAGAAAACGCGATCCCTCGCTCTTTAGGGTGCCTGAGGCATAAGGCAGTCCATTTGTGGTCGCCGGAAGTCGCTGAAGCAATTAAGGACCGCCGATGAACTCTACAGCGATATAAGCGGCACCCTTCCCTGGAGCACCTCATAGCATTTAAACAGCTCCGTGCCTGTGTTCGCCACCTTATCAAACGACGGAAACAGGAGTGGTGGGAGAGATATGTCTCGACTGTAGGGTGCCATACGTCACCTTCCCAAGTCTGGACGAAGATCAGACGTCTTTTTGGGTACCAGACCCCAACAGGTGTCGCTGGTGTTACCATCAATGGTGTGCTATATACTGACGCAAACGTGATTGCCAAGCAGTTTGCTGTACACTTTTCTCGAGCCTCTGCGTCGCAGAATTACCCCCCCCCCCCCCCCCAGCCTTTCACACACTCAAACGGCGGCTGGAATGGAAAATATTCTCATTCACTACATACCGCAGTGAATCCTAAAACGCCCCATTTACAGAGTGGGAGCTCCTCAGTGCCCTTGCACATATTGCCCCGACTCGACCTTACTAGCCCTCGTGGTCTAGTATTGGAGAGCCTGCTGACGTGTCAAGAGCTGTGCATTCTTAACACTGGTACTCTGACTCATTTCTGTGCTGCTACTGGGTTATTCCCGGCAATCGACCTATCTCTCTGCTCTCTAGCCCTCGCTAACTCTGTTCACTGGGAGGTCATTAAGACCTTCATTCTGGCAACTACTTCCCAATCCGCATTCACCTACTGGATGGTAAGTTGTTGGAACAGAAGCCACCAACATGGATGACTGGCCAGGCTAACTGGACGCTGTTCAACCAGTTGGCTGTGTTTGAGCAGCGTGACAGCGTCTAGGAATGAGTGGACTACATTATGCATGTGATCCATCATGCCGCTGACCTATCCATACCAAAGTCTTTCGGCCCTCTTAGGAGGCGATCTGTACCTTGGTGGACAGAAGAGTACCATTCAGCCAGATGGGACAACCACACAGCCTTTCGAATCGCGAGAGCCAAGGCTCGCCAGTTCATTAAGGAGAGCAAAAAACGGTCATGGCAAGAGTTCTGGACTCCATTAATCGTTCCACTTGTTCTACAAAAGTATGGGAAGCCATCCAAAGGATGTCCGGTAAATACAATCGCTTACCAATAGCAGCAGTGCTGAAACATGGGCATCTCTAAACGACGCCCAGAGCCATCGCTCAGATGCTGACCAAATATTTTGCAAATACTACAGTGGATGCATGCCAGGACCCGGCATTTAGTGCCTACCGTGCAACTGTCGAGAAGGACAAGTTCGACTTCAGATCCAACTGTTCTGAGGCCTACAACTCTCCTTTCTCCATGTGTTAGTTCAAATTGCCACTGTCTGAGACTCGTGATACTGCACCCACTCACGAGCGAATCCGGTACTGCATTCTTCGCCATTTGCCAGTGGCGTCAAAGGTAATCCTCCTCAACTGTTTTAATCTTATATGGCAGACATGCAACTTCTCAAACTCGTAGGGGGGGGGCGGTTCTGATATCTCTCCTAAACTCATTAAACGACCGTATGTGTCGCAGTAGTTACAGGAGTATTGCCTCAACGAGCTGCATAGGAAAGACCATAGAGCGAATGGTTAACCGTCGTCTGGTCTGGTTTTTAAGAGACCAGACAACTCCTTAGCCTTTCAGTGTGGCTTCCGAAGATTTCGGTGCACTGTCGACAACCTGAGCCTGCTAGAGGGGGCTATTCATTAGTCCTTCCTACGCAACCATCACTGTATCGGTAAATTCTTTAATATATGTAAGGCATATGATACTACTAGGAGATATTGCATTCTCACACAACTACATAATCTGGGCTTTCGTGCCCACCTCCCATCTTCGCACTTGTCTTTCCCGTCTCGCCAGTTTTTTAGGATCTGTGTTGGTGCCTCGCTGTCAGATTAATTTGAATAGGAGAATGGTGTCTCTCAGGGCAGTGTTACCCTCTTTGCCATAGCCGTCAACAGCATTTCGTCTACGTTAAGAAGTGCTGTACAGTGCCCCTTATTGGTGGAAGATGTTGCTGTTTTCAGTTCCTCCTCCAGTGTTACAGCAGCAAACCGCTAGTTGAAATTTACAGTGCGGCAGTTACAGGAATGGGCTGCAAAGAGGGTTTTCAGTTTTCTGCGGATATGTATGCCTGTGTTCATTTTAATCGTTCTCTTCGTATTTTTAATTTATCTGCCTTGTATATGGGGACTCAATGAGGTTTCTGTACCTCTTTTTTGACTCGAGGTTGTCGTGTTTGCCACACCCGAGAGACGTGAAAGACAGAACCCTGAAGGCACTGACCATCATAAAGTGCTTTGGCTAGCCACAAGTCTTGGGGAGTAGACAGAGTGCGTCTCCTCCAGTTTCATAGAGGTTTCGTGCATTCGCGGCTGGACTATGGGTGTATGGTGTATGGGCAAGCGAGGTCTTCTTAGTCCTGAGGTGGTGGAACTGCAACTTACCATCCGGCGCCAGCTCCTCGTGGTGCATCAGGCGTATAAGCTCCTCACAAATCAAATTTCAGCTGCACACCATACTGTTGTTCGTCCACCTCTGTAGCGCCTTTTTTCCAACCGTCCATGGGTCACACCCCTGCAGGTTTGGGGGTTAGAATTGGCGTGCAGTAAACCTGCCTATCGTAAGAGGCGACTAAAAGGAGTCTCCAACTTTTCTGCTTTTCTGTGATGGTCACCTCTCGGGTTTCACCTCCACGTTTTCCAAATTTCTGTTGATAGTGCATGCCAATTGGGGAAGGACGCCTTATGTGGTATTATTGTTTGTCCATCGTGCACTAATATCTTGTATGCTACTTATTGTTGTGTAGTGGGCTTTGCATCCACCATCTTCTGGGTTGCCCACTTCTTGTCTCCTGCTCCGTCCCATCCTTTGCGCCCACAGCAGTTCCGGACCATTTCAGCACCCAACATCCAGTGCGGTAGCCAGTCCGTCATGGTGGGGTTGTAATGTACCCTTTTGGTGTTAGCCCCATAACCACACAGGGATCGAACTGCTGATGCCAGAGCTGAGACCTCCCCACGCATGCCAAGGACTAGGTGCCCATCTTTTCTGGGGCACCAGGACTCCCGGCAGCAGTGGCCATCCCACCAGATGGCCCTTGCTGAGGCTGGGTGGTGCCCGTGGGGAGAGCCCCTGGTCGGAGTGGGTGGCACCAGGGTGGATAACCCGCAATGAAACGAGTTAAATTCAATCAAACTAGTGGTCGCTCGGACCCAGCAGTCTCCAAACATATAGAATGAGTTTGCTACTATGACCTATGATTCCTAATCGTTTCCCTCCCTGGCCACACCTTGGGAGGACTGTCGGGCGGCCAGGTCTCATGAGCCACATTCGCCTCAGTACCCCTCAGAGGATTCAGCATTCATTTGCTGGGTACGGGCTTGGCGACCCCGGGGTCCCCGAGCTGTCGACTGGTGTGCGCCACCAGTCCTCTGACACCGTAAGCTCTGGGCGTGTCGCAGGGACCTGGGATCTTGGCTTGATTGCCTGGAGCCGGCCGGTGTGGCCGTGCGGTTAAAAGCGCTTCAGTCTGGAACCGCGTGACCGCTACGGTCGCAGTGTGTGATGTCCTTAGGTTAGTTAGATTTAATTAGTTCTAAGTTCTAGGCGACTGATGACCTCAGAAGTTAAGTCGCATAGTGCTCAGAGCCATTTGAACCATTTGATTGCCTGGATCGCGAGGGTGGTACATACCTCTATAGAAAACCGTTCAATCTTAAGGTGTGCTGCGCGCCGTTAAGATGCATGGCCGTTGAGGTGGAACAGTCGCTAGCGGGCGACCTCTGAGGAACCTGCCGCACCTCAGTTGTATAAGGCTTACCCAGGCATGCGGAGCTCTGTCTGAGCGGACGTTTAGTTCCCTAGCTTCTCGTTGGACACACTTGGCAACCACGTATTTCCCTTCAGCAACTTCACAATCAGTGAAGCGCATGAGGGAGGCTAGTCCTCCAGATCAGCGGATAGAACTGAGTAACAGGGCTCATGGAGTCATAAATGACAATCTTTACATCGTGATTAAGAGGAAGGAGGACTCATTTGAAAAAGTGTCTCCTTTCTATATAGATAAAGGTTTAGAAGGACTCGCAGGTACACTGAAATCTATCAAACGCCTGAGGAATGGTACCCTGTTAGTTGAGACTACTAGGGCAAAGCAAGTGGAGCTGCTTCGAAAGTCAACCAAGTTAGGCGAGTATGATATTACTGCCGAGTTGCACAATTCCCTCAACTCCAGTAAAGGCGTTGTCATCTGCCATGATTTAATGGATATTGAGGTAGAAGAGCTGAAGCAAGAATGGGCAACACAGGGGATTGTAGACGTGGAACAATGAACACGTAGGAATAATGGAGTTGTTGAGAAATCTGCCACCTTCATTGTGACTTTCAATTCGCCTGTCTTGCCTGAATACGTTCTGGCTGGTTTCCTCCGACTTAGGGTTAGGCCTTATATACCTAACCCTATGCGATGTTTCAAATGTCAACGATTTGGCCATACAACGATGAGTTGTGGGGGTGAACCGACCTGCGGTATATGTGGCAAGGCAGCTCATGAAGCTGGGACCAACTGCACATCTCCAGCGCTGTGTATCAACTGCTCTGGGAGCCATCCTGTCTGGAGCAGAGACTGCCCCATCTTTGCGGAGGAAAGAAAAATTCAGGAGATCAAGGTGACAAAGAGGATACCTTATGTGGAAGCCAAAAAAGAGAATAAGGCGACAAAACCCGCCGTCTTTGCCACATCCTATGCATCCTTGGTGCAAAAAAGTGCGTCAAAAGTAGACGCTTCGACGCAGACCATGTCCAGCGTAGCAGTATCCTCTACCAATACCTGTACCTGCGTTTGTACCTGCCAGGGCACAACCAATAAAGATATAGCTATTCAGGCTGCTCTGACTGAACCAAACGCTATTGCGGAGAAAGCTACAGTGAAGAGTTCGAAGGCCCTCCAGAAACCGAGTGCCTCTCCACTTTCCCCATCCCCGACTTCCACCAAGAAAAAGGGACCAGCGGAAGGGGCACGAGTTCAGTGGAATCTGAATGGAGACAGAACTCACTTCGAATAATTGTGGCTGTTAGTACAAGAAAACCCCTTCTGCATCTCTTTGCAAGAGACACATTTTAAAGAGACTGACACGCCTGTACTTACAGGATATCACTTGTACAGGAAAGACGACCTGACTGGTAATAAAGCGCAGGGTGGGGTGGAAGTGTTCATTAAGGACACATTCCACTCCTCACCTGTGCCCTTAACCACAACGCTACAAGCGGTTGCAGCTCGGATCCTGGCCCATGTCAATGCCACAGTGTGTTCCTTGTATTTACCACCCGCTAAGCTCATTGACAGTGAAGCCCTCGCACAGCCCATTGATCAGCTACCCCGTCCCTTTCTCATTTTAGGGGATTTTAATGCTCATATTGCATTATGGGGTTCAAACAAAACCTGCCCCAGAGGCCAGATGATTGAGCAGTCGATCAGGACTTCCGACATCTTACTGCTTAACACAGGTCAGGCCACGCATTTTAGCACCGCTTCAGGTTCGTCCTCTGCCATAGACCTCTCTATTTGTTCTCCAGTGCTTGCAGACGACCTTCATGGCAGCGACCATTATGCTATCTGGCTCCATCTGCCAGTTGAAATGGGTCGTGTCGAAAAGCCGCCGAAATGGTTGTTCCGGAAGGGAAACTGGACGCTTTACAGGCAGTTGGCTGTTTTTGAACAGTGTGAAGGCGTCCAGAATTGGGTGGATCACATTACGGCAGTGATGCACCATGCCGCTGATGTATCCATACCAAAGTCAGAGGGAACACCTGTGAGGCAGCCTGTCCCTTGGTGGAATGACGACTGTCGTACCGCAATCAGAGACAGAAGGGCGGCTTTGAGAAGATTCCATGGGTGTCCTACTGATGCGAATCTGGCAACTTTCCGAATAGCACGGGCGCGGGCGAGAAGAATTATTAAAGTAAACGGAGGTCTTGGCGAGAGTTCCTGAACTCCATCAATAGGTCCACATCTTCAAGCAAAGTATGGGAAGCCATTAGGAGGATCTCGAGGCGATACTCTCGACCGCCAATAGCAGCTATATGTGAGCGGGGGTGTTTCCTAACATCTCCAAGAGACATCGCCCCGGCAATGGCAGAATCATGTCAAACTATTACGGCCGATTCTAGCCAGGACCCAGAATTGCATCGCTATCGGGGTACACAGGAGAGGGCTGGTTTTGATTTCCGTTCAAACAACACTGAGGAATACAACCAGCCTTTCTCTTTGTGGGAGTTGGGCTCTGCACTGTCAGTATCTCGGGATACTGCTCCTGGTACAGACCTGATATCGTATAGCATGCTGCAGCAGTTGGATCTGCGGTCAAAGGAAGTCCTCCTTCAACTTTTTAATGAAATTTGGAAGACAGGTGACTTTCCTAGTTCGTGGAAAGAATCGATTTTAATTCCACTTTTAAAACCAGGGAAGGATCAGACCGATCCCAGTAGTTATCGTAGCGTTAGTCTCACGAGCTGCGTAGGAAAGACATTTGAACGTATGGTCAATAGGCGCATGGTGTGGGTTCTCGAATCCAGATCCTTATTTACCGCTGCCAGTGTGGGTAGAAGAGGTATCATTCCACCATAGATAACCTGATCCTACTCGAAACAGCGATACAAGATGCTTTCCTACGTAAGCAACACCTTATCGGGGTTTTCTTCGACCTGGAGAAGGCGTACGATACTACCTGGAGGCATAACATTTTGCGGCATCTTTATGAGTGGAGTTTCCGTGGGCGTTTACCCACAGTCATCAGATCCTTTCTGTTGGACAGGTATTTTAGGTATAAGGTTGGGAATGTCCTGTCTGACCGTTTTAAGCAGGAGAACGGTGTCCCTCAAGGAAGTGTACTCAGTTTGACAGCTTTCGCAATTGCCATCAATAGTATTGTGCCCCCCCCCCCCCCCCCTGCGGGTCCGGGGGTTAGAATAAGCCCGCAGTATTCCTGCCTGTCGTAAGAGGCGACTAAAAGGAGTCTCACATGTTTCGGCCTTATGTGATGGTTCCCTCTCGGGTTTGACCTCCATCTTTCTAAATTATTCCGAAGAGCGAGCCAATTGGGGAAGGGCGCCTTACATGGTGCACTGCATCCGTCGTGCATTGAGACCTTTAGCCGGCTTTTTCGTCGTTGCAATGGTGTCCCGTTCGTTTTCCATCTCTTGGGCGAGGATACGTCCCTGGGTGCGATTACCACACTGCACTCTGCAGTGTTGATTTTAACTGCGACTACGACCTTGGACATTTTTGCACCTAAGATCCAGCACGGTAGCCAGTCCGTTGCGGTGGGGCCGCCATGTACCCTGTTGGTTGTGGTGGTGGTTGTAGCCCCCTGACAACACAGTGATCGCTCTACTGATGCCTGCGCCGTTAACTCCCCCGTATGCCAAGGAGTAGATGCCCATCTCCCTGGGGCATCGGGACTCCCGGCAATGGCCATCCTGCCAGGTGGCTATTGCTGCGGCTGGGTGGCGCCCGTGGGGAGGTCCCTTGGTCGGAGTAGGTGGCATCAGGGCGGATGACCCGCAATGAAGCGTGGTACATCTTCTCTCGCTGGTGGGCCTCCACCAGCAGTCTGTAAGCGATCGAGGTCTAACCTCAACGGCAGGAAATACGAACCACGATCATTTCCCTCCCTGGCCACTCCATGGGAGGAACGTATGGCAAAAGAAGGCAATGGAGAATATTCACCCCGGTTCCTTGTGTGTACGCGAGTTGATGGGGAATCGTTTATGTCAACCAAGCCCCAGTTTTTTGTGGAGCATTTAGAGGACAAGTTCGGGGAGGTGGAGGGCTTGTCCAAAATGCGCTCTGGTTCCGTACTCATCCAAACAGCATCCTCTGCCCAGTCACGGAGGTTGCTCAATTGTGACAAGTCCGACGATGAATTACGCGCCAACCTCGAACGACGAGGTGTTCACTTCGTCCGGCGCGTCCATTGGGGTCCGAGGGATAATCAGGTAGCCACCGGTGCCTTCATCTTGGCCTTCGAGGGTGATGTCTTACCCGAAAAGGTTAAGGTGATGGTTTACCGTTGTGATGTGAAGCCATATATCCCTCCTTCGATATGGTGTTTTAAATGCTGGAAGTTCGGACACATGTCATCCCACTGTACTTCCAGCATGACCTGTCGGGATTGTGGCCGTCCTACCCATCCCGATAGTCCATGTGCCCCACCTCCTATATGTGTTAACTGCGGAGAACACCATTCCCCCTGCTCACCGGACTGTAGGATCTTCCAGAAGGAAAGGAAGATAATGGAATATGACTCTGGACCACCTGACCTACACTGAGGCAAGGCGGAAATATGAGCGGCTACATCCTGTGCCCATGATATCAACCTATGCCGCTGCTGCAACAGCGGTCCGATTGTCTCCCATGTCGTCACGTACTGTTGCCTCTCAGCTATGTCAGGATGAACCAGCCCCCTTGGTTGTGGGGGGCACTTCCCCCTCTGTTGCTCCATCTACTCCAGGAGCACCACCACCCCAACCATCGGGGACATTCGTCCCCCCTTCCCAGCCGGAGAAGTGTGTGAGGCTTCTTCGACTACTCTAGCTAGGAAGGGGTCCCTTGGGGCCCTCCCTTCCCAGGCTTTGCCCAGTGCCAAAGCGGACACCCACACATTCATGAAACAACAACCGGTTGCTGGTCATAGGGCTTCCCGCTCGTCGTCAGTCCCTGAGACTGACCCAGTGGGGCCCTCCCAGCCAGACCCTCCAAAGGCACAGCGTGCAAAGCAGTTGAAGAAAAAGGCTCCCAAGCATCCTAACATTGCGGTGGCACCGGTCCCACCGCAACCTTCAAACACTGCGTCTGAGGATGAGGTGGAGATCCTGGCGTCCGCTGAGGACCACGATCTCGCCGGTCCCTCCGACGCCATGGGAAGCACTAGCACAGGTGCTCAATCGGAGGCAGCAGGTGACCCAGAGGCGTAATCTGCCTTCCCCATCCCGTCACGCCTTTCCCAGCCATGGACAACACCATCCTCCAGTGGAACTGCAGCGGTTTCTTCCACAATCTCGCTGAGCTCCGACAGCTTATCAGCCTTCACCCTTTCTTCTGCATAGCTCTTCAGGAAACTTGGTTTCCAGCAATGCGCACTCCCGCCCTCGGTGGCTATCGGGGTTATTATAAAAACCGGGTAGCTTATGAAAGGGTGTCTGTTGGCGTCTGCATCTATGTCCTTAACTCTCTCCACAGCGAGTCTGTGGCTGGCCGAAGTGGCCGCGCGGTTCTGGCGCTGCAGTCTGGAACCACGAGACCGCTACGGTCGCAGATTCGAATCCTGCCTCGGGCATGGATGTGTGTGATGTCCTTAGGTTAGTTACGTTTAACTAATTCTAAGTTCTAGGGGACTAATGACCTCAGCAGTTGAGTCCCGTAGTGCTCAGAGCTATTTGAACCATTTAAAAAATAAAAAAATAAAAAAAAAGCGAGTCTGTCCCTCTACATACAACTTTAGAGGCTGTCGCTGTTCGAGTGTGGACGCCACAGGCTGTTACTGTCTGCAGTCTTTACCTTCCACCGGAGGGTGATGTCCCGCAGCATGTCCTGGCTGCGCTGATAGCCCAATTGCCGCCACCTTTCTTGTTACTGGGCGACTTCAACGCCCATAACCCTCTGTGGGGTGGGTCAGTGGCAACAGGTCGAGGCGCCGCTATTGAGCATTTATTGGCGCAGCTCGATCTCTCGATCTTAAATGACGGTGCCTCCACACACTTCAGTGTGGCGCATGGCACATACTCCGCCATTGACCTATCGCTCTGTAGCCCTAGCCTCTTGCCGTCTGTCCAGTGGGGTGTGCATGACGACCTGTGTGGTAGTGACCATTTTCCAATCTTTCTGTCACTGCCACGGCGCCACTCTCCTGGGCGCCCCAGCAGATGGGCTATGAATAAGGCTGACTGGGACTTGTTTTCCTCCACTGCCGCTATTGAGCCTCTCTCTCGTGATGACATTGATGCGGTGGTTCAATCGGTCACCACCGGCATCGTTACTGCCGCCGAATCTGTCATTCCCCGTTCTTATGGGTCCCCTCGGCGGAGGGCTGTGCCTTGGTGGTCGCCTGAGATCGCTGAGGCGATTAAAGATCGCCGGCGGGCGCTGCAGCGTCACAAGGGACATCCCTCCATCGACCACCTTATCGCTTTCAAACGGCTGCGTGCGCGGGCCCGCCTCCTTATCCGCCAAGGCAAGAAGGAGTGCTGGGAGCGGTATGTGTCCACCATTGGCCTCCATGTCACTCCATCGCAGGTCTGGGCGAAGATTCGACGCGTCTACGGCTATCGGACCCCTGCCAGCGTCCCTGCGCTCTCACTGAATGGAGCAGTTTATACAGACTCCGACGTCTTTGCAAGCCGCTTGGCAGAGCATTTTGCTACGAGTTCCGCTTCTGCGAATTACCCCCTGGCCTTCCGCTCCATTAAAGAGCGGATGGAACGTCGGAGACTTTCGTTTCGTACCCACCATCCAGAATCGTACAATGTTCCATTCAGTGAGTGGGAATTCCGCAGTGCCCTTGCCGCTTGTCCTGATACCGCTCCTGGACCGGATAGCATCCACTGCCAGATGCTGAAACACCTCTCAGTGGACTGCCAGCGACGGCTCCTCGATCTTTACAACCGTATTTGGGTCGAGGGTGAGTTTCCGTCGCAATGGCGGGCAAGTATCGTTATCCCCATTCTGAAACCAGGCAAGAACCCTTTGGAGGTGGACAGCTACCGCCCCATTAGCCTCACCAACGTTCTTTGCAAGCTTCTCGAACGGATGGTGAGCCGGCGCTTGAATTGGGTACTGGAGTCTCGGGGCCTTCTGGCTCCGTCTCGGGGTGCTTTCCGGAGGGGCTGCTCCGCCGCCGACAATCTGGTGAGCCTGGAGTCGGCCATCCGTACTGCCTTTGCCCGCCGTCAGCACCTGGTCGCTGTCTTTTTCGACATGCGGAAGGCGTACGATACGACATGGCGTCATCACATCCTTTCTACGCTTCATGAATGGGGTCTTCGGGGCCCTCTGCCGATCTTTATGAGAAATTTTCTGTCGTATCGTACCTTCCGCGTGCAAGCCGCAGCTTCATATAGTTCCACCCACGTCCAGGAGAACGGTGTGCCACAGGGTTCTGTTTTAAGTGTCTGGCTGTTTTTAATAGCCATTAACTGGCTCGCTGCGGCCGTGGGAAATTCTGTCTCTGCTTCCCTGTATGCTGACGACTTCTGCCTTTATTACAGCTCTACTGGCATTGCAGCCGTTGAACGTCAGCTACAGGGTGCTATCCGCAAGGCGCAGTCTTGGGCTGTAGCTCATGGGTTCCAGTTTTCGGCAGCCAAGACCTGCGTTATGCATTTCTGCCGGCGACGCACTGTCCACCCGGAGCCGCGGCTTTATCTAGCCGGCGACCTTCTTTCAGTGGTGGAATCACACAGGTTTTTGGGGGTGGTTTTCAATGCCCGGTTGACTTGGCTGCCTCATATCCGGCAGCTCAAACAGGCGTGTTGGCGGCATCTCAATGCTCTGCGATGTTTGAGCCACACCCGCTGGGGCGCCGACCGATCTACCCTGTTGCGGCTCTACCAGGCGTTAATCCAGTCTCGCCTGGATTGTGGGAGCCTAGCCTATGGCTCAGCATCCCCATCTGCATTGCGGGTGCTGGACCCAATCCTCCATAGCGGGATACGCCTTGCCACTGGTGCTTTTCGGACCAGCCCTGTGGACAGCATACTGGTGGAGGCAGGTGTCCCTCCACTGCGTTTACGACGCAAACAATTACTGGCCGCTTATGCTGTCCATGTTTTTAGCTTGCCCGGGCATCCAAATTACCGTGTCTTGTTCCCGCAGTCTGTCGTCCATCTGCCAGACCGTCGGCCCCGGTCGGGTTGTCCGATCGCCATGCGCGTCAAAGAGCTTCTCTCCGGGATTAGGGTTTTCACTGTTCCACCTCCTTTCCGGGCCCCTTTGCGTACACCCCCATGGTGTGTTCCTCGCCCTTGTCTTCGGCTCGACTTGGCACATGGCCCGAAGGACTCAGTCCCTCCAGAGGCCTTCCGCCGCCGCTTTTCTTCTATCCTGGCCATGTATCAGGGCTCTGGCATTGTTTACACTGACGGTTCGATGGTTGCTGGTCGTGTCGGGTATGCATTAACTCTAGGGGACCATTTCGAACAACGTTCGTTGCCGGATGGCTGCAGCGTTTACACTGCTGAGCTGGTCGCCATCTTTCGTGCCCTAGAGTATATCCGCTCCTGCTCAGGTGAGTCCTTCGTTAACTGTAGCGATTCCCTGAGCGTTTTACGAGCTCTCGACCAGTGTGTTCCTCATTCTCGTCTGTTGATGGCTATCCATGAGTCCCTGCATACTCTTGCGCGTTGCGGCCGCTCTGTGGTCTTTGTGTGGACCCCCGGTCATGTCGGTATCCCGAGCAATGAACATGTTGACCGCCTGGCGAAAGAGGCCACGAGACAACCGTCTCTGGATGTTGGCCTCCCAGAGGCTGATTTGCGGGCAGTCCTCCGCCGAAAAGTTTTTGCGTTTTGGGACGCTGAATGGCGCGATCGGATTACACCCAATAAACTCTGTGCCATTAAGGAGACGACGACTGTGTGGCGGTCATCCATGCGAGCCAACCGCAGGAACTCAGTCGTCCTTTGTCGGCTCCGCATTGGCCACTCCCGGCTGACACAGTTATTTACTGCGCCGGGAGGACCCTCCTGTATGTCGCTGCAGGGTGGCTTTGACAGTGGCCCACATTTTGTTGGCCTGCCCCCTTTTGGCTGGTGTCAGGCAGACATTTGCGCTGCCTGATACGCTCCCTGCCCTTTTATCTGATGACCCTGTTGTGGCTGACTTAGTTTTACGTTTTATTTGGGCAGGGGGTTTTTATTCTTTAATCTGAGTGTTTCTGTTTTATTGTTTGGTGTTGATTCTGGCCTTTGGCCTACGGTTTTAAACTAAGTTTTTAATGTGTTTTCGGTGGTTGGCTTTTCCTTTTTTTGTTCCTCTGGTCGGCCAACTACTGTCACACTCCGTGTGATTTTATTTCGTTTTGTCTGGTCCTTGTCTCATACTTTTGTTCTGTGTCCTCTGTCTCCTATTCTGTTGAACTTTTTTTATTCTCTGTGGGTATTTTTTTAGTATTTTGGAAAAAGGGACCGATGACCTCTGCAGTTTGGTCCCTTTAATCCTTTAAGCAACCAACCAACCATCGAATGGGAACCGAAAGCATTTGATTGCAAGGTCATAGGTCAACCGATTCCTCCACAGGAAATCAAGTCTGATATATTCTATGCGACACTGGTGACGGCATGTGCGTCACATGACAGGAATATGTTGTCGACCCACCTAACTTGTACACGTGGCGAATGGGTAAAAAGATTCTTCTACCTTGCCCGATTTAGGTTTTCTTGTGGATGTGATAATCACTCCCAAAAAAGTGATGAAAACATGAGTTTGTCACATAAACTGCAACAAATGAATGCAACAGTTTCACAGTAGCACAGTTTTCTCTGTGCTCTGTCAAAACATATGTTTTTAACGTTTTCAAATTTTTCCGTGTGTAGACCGTCAAATCCTGCATATGTCCAAGCAAATCTGAACATGTCCTGGAATTTTGGAGAGCGAAGTTTATTATTTGTGAGTGCCTGAACTCTGATAATTATCTGAAAATAAAAATTTCATTCGAGGGAAGACTTGAACCAAGGACCTCTCGTTCTGCAGCTGCTAACTCTTAACCACGGGACCACGGCGCTCCTGATCTCACATCGTCCTTGATGTTGCCTATGTTGCCCGTAGACTACTCGACTACTCAGTTTGTATATTTTGCTTATTTTTTCATAGTTCCACACAACTTCTTCCTGTTTTCTCGATTGATCTGTGTTCAGTTTTTCAAGGCCTATCCACTGTGCCAAATTATAACTAAATCTGAGGGGGGTGCGATGGGGAGGTTCACTTGTGAGGATGAGGTGGAGATTCTGGCATCTGCTGAGGACCTAGATCTCGCCGGACCCTCAGACACAATGGATATCGATTCCTCAAGAAATCAGGTGGTGGCAGCAGGTGACCCTGAGACATAAACAACCTCATTGAATGGCCAGTGCCTTCCCAGCCTCACGATCATATTATCCTTCAGTGGAATTGCGGCGGCTTTTGTCACCACTTTGCAGAGCTCCGACAATTTACCAGCCTTCACCCTTTCTTCTGCATTGATCTCCAGGAAACTTGGTCTCCGGCGATGTGAACCCCCACCCTCTGTGGATATCGGGGTTATTGTAAGAATGAGGCAGCTAATGCGAAGGTATCAGGTGAAGTCTGCATCTACATCCTTAACTCTCTTTACACCGAGTGTGTACCTCTTCAAACACCATTAGAGGCAGTCGCTTTTAGGGTGTGGACACCTCAGGCTGTTACTGTGTGCAGTATCTATCTTCCACCGGATGGTGATGTCTCGCAGCATTTAGTGGCAGCGCTGATAGCTCAACTGCCGCCACCTTTTCTGTTACTGGGCGACTTTAACGACCATAACCCTTTGTGTGGTAGATTGATGGCAGCAGGCTGAGGCACTGTCATTGAGCTAGGGTTGGCACAGCTCTACCTTTCTCTTAAATAATGGTGCCTCCACACATTTCAGTGTGGCGCATGGTGCGTACTCACCTATCGACCTTTCAATTTGCAGCCCTGGCCTTCTACCATCTGTCCAATGGACAACTTGTGCGGTAGTGACCACTTTCCAATCTTTCTGTCACTGTCATAGCGTCAATCTTTTGGGCGCCTCCCCAGATAGGCGTTGAATAAGGCCTCCTTTGCCACTATTGAGCCTCTTTCTCATGAGGCCATTGATGTGGTGGTTCACACGATAACTACCAGCATAGTTTCTGGAGCGGAGTCTGCAATTCCCTGTTCTTCCGGGTCCCCTCGGCGGAAGACTGTGTTCTCTTGGTAGCCACGAGAGATAGCTGTGGCGGTTAGAGGTCACAAGTGGGCCCTCCAGCATCATAAGTGGCACCCATCCCTAGAATACCTCATTGCCTTTAAACGGCTCCATGCCCAAGCTCGACACCTTATTCGCTTACTGAAGCAGGAGCGCAGAAAAAGGTATATCTCCACCATTGGCATCTGTACCTCTCCATCGCAGGTTTGGGCAAAGATTAGGCGATTCTATGTATATCTGACCCCCGTCAGCGTACTTGGGCTTTCCTTTAACGGAGCACTCTGTACTGAATCAGATACAATTGTAGAACTTTAAGTAGCGCATTATGCTCAGAGTTCCGCTTGTGCAAATTACCTGCTGGCCTTCCACTCCCTGAAAGGGCGGTTGGAACGTCGAAACCTTTCATTCCATATGCTCCACCTCGAATCGTACAATATTCCATTCAGTGAGTTGGGATTCCAAAATGCCCTAGCTGCTTGCCTTAAACAGCTCCCTGGCCAGATCACATCCACTATCAGATGCTCAAATACCTGTTGGTGGCCAGCGACACCTCTTTGACCTTTTCAACTATATCTGGAATGAGGGTGAGTTCCCATCATAATGGCGGGAAAGCATTGTCATACCAGTGTTGAAACCTGGCAAGAACCCACTAGAGGTGGACACATACTGCCCCATTAGCCTCACTGACATTCTGTGCAAGTATATGCAACGCATGGTGAGCTGGAGGTTCAGTTGGCTACTTGAGTCTCGGGGCCTTCTGGGTCCGCCTCAAGGTGGGTTGCGTAAGGGTCGCTTTGCCACCGATAATCTGGTCTGCCATCCGTACAGCATTTGCCCGCCATCAGCATCTGGTTGCCATGTTTTTTGACTTGCAGCAGGCATACAATACAACATAGCGATATCACATCCTCACCACGCTTCATGGGAGGGGCATTATGAGCCCGCTCCCGATTTTTATTCAAAATTTTCTGTCTGTTCGTTCTTTCCGCATGCAAGTTGGTACCTCCCAAATTTCCTCCAGAGTCCAGGAGAATGGGATCCCGCAAGTATCTGTCTTGACTGTCTGCCTCTTTTTAGTTGCTATAAGTGAGCTAGCTGCATCTGTGGGAACGTACTTATCAGTTTCTTTGTATGCTGATGACTTTTGCCTGCACGTGGCTTCCAGTTTTCGGCTGCCAAGACTTGCTTTATGCATTTCTGTTGCGTCGCACAGTTCACCCTGAGCCACAGCTTTATCTTGACGGGAACCCCTTGCTGTGGTGGAGACACATCGGTTTTTGGAATTGCTTGTTGATACCCAGTTGACTTGGCTCCCTCATATATTCGGTGGCTTAAACGTGCTGGAGGCATCTTAATGCCCTTCGTTGCTTGGGTCACACCAGCTGGGATGCTGATCGGTCTACCCTCATAAGACAGTATCAGATGTTGATTCAGTCCTGTCTGGATTCTGGGAGCCTGGCTTATGGTTCAGCATCGCCTTCAACGTTGCATTTGCTTGCCCCATACTTCACTGTGGGATCCGACTCGCAAATGGAGCGTTCCGCACAAGCCCCGTAAACAGCCTATTTGTGGAGGCTAGTGTCCCTCCTTTGCGAATCTGGCGCCAACGACTACAGGCCACTTACGCTGCACATGTTTGTAGCTTGCCGGGGCATCCAGGTTACCATCTCCTGTTCCCCAACTTGGTCGTCCATCTTCCAGAATGGCAGCCTCGGTCAGGGTGTCTGATTGCGATTCGCGTCGAGTCTCTTCTCTCTGGGCTTGAGTTTTTTCCCTCTGCCACCTCTTTTCCAGGCACATTTACGAATACCCCCGTTGCGTGTGCCCTGCCCATGCCTTCAGCTGGATTTGGCACAAGGCCTGAAATACTCATTCTCTCCTGAGGCCCTCTGCTGATGCTTTCTTTCCATTCTTGCCGTGTTTTTACGGCTCTGGTCAATACCGACGGTTCGATGGTTGCTGGTCGACTTGGTTATGATTTTACTCTTGGGAATCGATGTGAGCAACGCTCAATGCTGGTTGGCTGCAGTGTTTTCACTGCAGAGCTGGTAGCCATCTCTCAGGCCCTAGAGTATATCCGCTCCTGTTCAGGTGAGTCCTTCATTAACTGTAGTGACTCCCTGAGCAGTTTACGAGCTATCAAACAGTGTTTTCCTCGCTCTCGCCTGGTAATGGCTATCCAGGTGGTCATCCATACTCTGCCTGTTGCGGCCGCTCTGTGGTTCTTACGTGGATCCCAGATCATGTCGACATCCCGGGTAATGAACGTGTTGACAGGCTGGCCAAACAGGCTATCAGTGAAGCTGCCCTTGAAATTAGCCTTTCGGAATGTGATCTCCAGTCTGTATTGCGGACGAAAGTCCGTGGTACCTGGGGTGATGAATGGCGCACACTGCCTTCACCTAACACACTTCAGGTCATCAAGGAGACTACACAGGTGTGTGGCGCTCCTCCATACGAGCATCTCGTAAGGACTCTGTTGTTCTCTGCCGGCTACACATTGGCCATAGCTGACGCACGGTCATCTATTCAGTCGCGAGAACCCACATTTATGTGCCTGTGATAGACTGTCAGGTGAAGTTTGTATCTTTGTCCTTACATCTCTCTGTAGTGAACCCATGCCTCTTCAAAGACATTTACAAGCTGTGGGTGTTATGGTGAAGACAATGCAGGAGATTACCATCTGTAACATCTCTCTCCTTCCAGATGGTGACACACCACCCTATATATTGACTGCACTCATTTCGCAATGTATTGGCTGCACTCATTTCGCAACTCCCCACACCTTTTCTATGTCTGGCTGATTTTAACGCCCATAACCCTCTGTGGGGTGGAACCTAGGTTACTGGCCGTGGCAGAGATGTTGAGGACCTTGGAACTCAACTCGACTTTGCCTCCTAAATACAGGTGCCCCCACACATATCAGTGTTGCACATGCCGCATACTCGGCCATTGATCTGTCGGTTTGCAGTCCTGGCCTCCTCCCATCTATCCACTGGAGAGCACTTGACAACGTGTGTGGTAGTGACCACTTTCCACTCGTCCTGTCCCTACCTCAGCATCCCTCATCTCGATGCTTGCCCAGGTGGGCTCTTCCCAAGGCTGACCCTTGTTCCTCCCAGCGGAAGTCAGTGCCTTGGAGATCCTCGGAAATTGCTGTGGACATTGGAAACTGTAGGTGGGCCTCCAACGTCATAAGCGCAACCTCTCTATGAAAAATCTTATTTCCTTCAAATGGCTGTGTGCCTAGGCTCGCCTCCTCATCAAACAGAGAAGCAGGGGTGTTGGGAATGCTATTCCTAAACCATTGGAACACGAACAGGAACCTCCCCCTCCCAGGTTTGGACCAAGCTCCGCTCGCTTTATGGCTGTCAGACCCCTGCAGGTGTCCCTGGAATTTTCACAAATGGAGCTGTATCTGCTGATCCAGATGTAATTGCAGAGCATTGTGCTTAGCATTATACTCGCATCTCTGCATCTGAGAATTATCACCCCACCTTTCGTCTCCTTAAAAAGATGGTGGAATGACAACACCTCTATTTTGCTCCATGCTACCATGGGCCACATAATGCTCCCTTCAGTGGGTGGGAATTTCTCAGTGCTCTTGCCAACTGTCCTGACACATCCCCTGGCCCAGACGGCTTCCATTAACAATTCCTGAAACATCTGTCAGTTGATTCCCAGCGCCATATCCTTGCCGTAGTCAACTGCATCTGGAGCGATGGCGAATTCCCGTCGCAATGGCGGGAAAGTATCATCGTCCCAGTGTAAAGCCTGCTAAGATCCCAGTAGATGCTGACAGCTATCGTCCTATCAGCCTCACCAATGATCTGTGCAAGCTACTCGGATGTATAGTCAGCCTGCATTTGTGTTGGCTCCTTGAGTCTTGGGGTCTGATGGCTGTATCCCATTGCAGTTTTCGCCACGGACGCTCCATCATCGGTAACTTGATGCATCTGGAGCCCTATTGTTTCTTTCCGCCATTTTGCTCATCCTCTCGGTACATGAGCGCACCGAACGGTCTTGGTTTCGAAGGAGAGCCCCTGAATTATTCAGTATGCATTTCGGAAGTGATACTGTATGGTCCTAGGGAACCGACGCACTTTTGATTGGCTTGCACTATGCTACCAGAATCGAGCAGCTGTTCCCCCCTGCGAGTTCGGGGGTAAGAATAGGCCCGTGGTATACCTGCCTGTCGCAAGAGGCTACTAAAAGTAGTCTCAACTGTTTCGATCTTTAATGAGATGGTCCCCTAAGGGGTTTGACCACTCCATTTGGGGAAGGACGCCTTACGTAGTGCATTATACACTCCTGGAAATTGAAATAAGAACACCGTGAATTCATTGTCCCAGGAAGGGGAAACTTTATTGACACATTCCTGGGGTCAGATACATCACATGATCACACTGACAGAACCACAGGCACATAGACACAGGCAACAGAGCATGCACAATGTCGGCACTAGTACAGTGTATATCCACCTTTCGCAGCAATGCAGGCTGCTATTCTCTCATGGAGACGATCGTAGAGATGCTGGATGTATGTAGTCCTGTGGAACGGCTTGCCATGCCATTTCCAACTGGCACCTCAGTTGGACCAGCGTTCGTGCTGGACGTGCAGACCGCGTGAGACGACGCTTCATCCAGTCCCAAACATGCTCAATGGGGGACAGATCCGGAGATCTTGCTGGCCAGGGTAGTTGACTTACACCTTCTACAGCACGTTGGGTGGCACGGGATACATGCGGACGTGCATTGTCCTGTTGGAACAGCAAGTTCCCTTGCCGGTCTAGGAATGGTAGAACGATGGGTTCGATGACGGTTTGGATGTACCGTGCACTATTCAGTGTCCCCTCGACGATCACCAGTGGTGTACGGCCAGTGTAGGAGATCGCTCCCCACACCATGATGCCGGGTGTTGGCCCTGTGTGCCTCGGTCGTATGCAGTCCTGATTGTGGCGCTCACCTGCACGGCGCCAAACACGCATACGACCATCATTGGCACCAAGGCAGAAGCGACTCTCATCGCTGAAGACGACACGTCTCCATTCGTCCCTCCATTCACGCCTGTCGCGACACCACTGGAGGCGGGCTGCACGATGTTGGGGCGTGAGCGGAAGACGGCCTAACGGTGTGCGGGACCGTAGCCCAGCTTCATGGAGACGGTTGCGAATGGTCCTCGCCGATACCCCAGGAGCAACAGTGTCCCTAATTTGCTGGGAAGTGGCGGTGCGGTCCCCTACAGCACTGCGTAGGATCCTACGGTCTTGGCGTGCATCCGTGCGTCGCTGCGGTCCGGTCCCAGGTCGACGGGCACGTGCACCTTCCGCCGACCACTGGCGACAACATCGATGTACTGTGGAGACCTCACGCCCCACGTGTTGAGCAATTCGGCGGTACGTCCACCCGGCCTCCCGCATGCCCACTATACGCCCTCGCTCAAAGTCCGTCAACTGCACATACGGTTCACGTCCACGCTGTCGCGGCATGCTACCAGTGTTAAAGACTGCGATGGAGCTCCGTATGCCACGGCAAACTGGCTGACACTGACGGCGGCGGTGCACAAATGCTGCGCAGCTAGCGCCATTCGACGGCCAACACCGCGGTTCCTGGTGTGTCCGCTGTGCCGTGCGTGTGATCATTGCTTGTACAGCCCTCTCGCAGTGTCTGGAGCAAGTATGGTGGGTCTGACACACCGGTGTCAATGTGTTCTTTTTTCCATTTCCAGGAGTGTATATGCATCTTGCCCTCAGATCTGGCACACCCAATATAGGCATGGAGTTGGACTTCCATCGAGCTTCCGGCCACATCAGCTGCAGTGTATTCCAGGTAGCATACATTGCCACCATTGTGCACTTCCATCATTGCCCTCATGATATCCATGGATATTCAACACCTGACATCCAGCACGGTAGCCAGTCTGTTGTGGTGGGGTCGTCATGTACCCTCTTGGTGGTAGCCCCCTGACCACACAGGGATTGCACAGCTGATGCCTGAGCTGCTACCTCCCCACGTATGCCGAGGAGTAGATGCCTATCCTTCTGGGGCATCAGGCCTCCCGGTAAAAGCCATCCTGCCAGGTGGTCTTTACTGTGGCTGGGTGGCGCCCGTGGAGAGAGGACCTGGTCGGAGTGGGTGGCATCAGGGCGGATGACCTGCAATGAAGCATGGTACATCATCTCTCGCTGGTGGGCGTCCACCAGCAGTCTCTAAGCGATCTCGGTCTAACCTCAACAGGAAGAAATTTGATCCGAGATCATTTCCCTCCCGGGCCACTCCATGGGATGTACGTATGGCTAAAGAAGGCACTGCAGATTATTCACCCTGGTACCTAGTCTGTACGTGAGTTGATGGTGAATCATTTATGTCAAACAAGCCCCAGTTTTTTGTGGAGCATATAGAGGACAAGTTCGGGGAGGTGGAAAGCTTGTCCAAAATGCGCTCTGGGTAAGTTCTAATGAAGACAGCATCCTCTGCCCAGTCACGGAGGTTGCTCACTTGCGATAAGTTAGGGGATGTTTCAGTCAGCATCACACCCGATAAGAGTTAAAACATGGTCCAGGGTATTATATTCCACAGGGATCTTCTTCTGCAGTCAGATGATGAACTACGCGCCAACCTGGAATGACGAGGTGTTCACTTAGTCCGGCGCGTCCATCAGGGTCCGAGGGATAATCAGGTAACCACCGGTGCCTTCATCTTGGCCTTAGAGGGTGATATCTTACTCGAAAAGGTCGAGGTGATGGTTTACCGCTGTGATGTGAAATCATATATCCCTCCTCCAATGCGGTGTTTTAAATGCTGTAAGTTTGGGCATATGTCTTCCCGATGTACTTCCGGCATCACGTGTCGAGATTGTGGACGTCCTTCGCATCCCAATACTCCATGTGCTCCCCATCCCATCTGTGTTACTTCGGAGAAAACCATTCCTCCTGCTCGCTGGACTGTATGATATTCCAGAAAGAAAAGAAGATAATGGAATGTATGACCCTGGACCACCTGACCTACTCCGAGGCTAGGCAGATATATGAGGGGCTCCATCCTATGCCAATGACGTCGACCTACGCCGCTGCTGCAATGACAGTTCTCCCTTCTCCCGTGTCGTCACGTACGATTAGCTCTATGATCGGACAGAATCCACCAGCCCCCTTGATTGTGGGGGGCACTTCACTCCCTGTTGCTCCTGCTCCATCTACTTAAGGAGCAACAACCCCCCCCCCCCCCAACCATCGGGGACATCAGTTCCCGCTTCCTAACTGGAGACGAGTAAGACTTGTTTGGCTACTCTCGCCAGTAAGGGGTCCCTTGGGGACTTCCCTTCGCAAGTTCCGACCAGCGGGAAAGCGGACACCTGCAAGTGGCTGAAACAGCTACCAGTCGCTGGTTGTAGGACCTCACAGTCGTCGTCCATATCTGAAACTGTCCCAGTGAAGCCCTCCCAGCCTGACCCACCGAAGACACAGCGAGTGAGGCAGAAAAAGAAGAAAGTCCCCAAGAATCGCGACATTACGGTGGCACCTGTCCCACCCCTTCCTACAAGCTCTGCGTCTCAGGACGAGGTGGAGATTCTGGCGTCCGCTGAGGACCTCGCTCTCGCCGGTCCCTCAGACACCATGGATAGCAGTAGCATAGGTGCTCAATCGGAGGCAGCAGGTGACCCAGCGGCATAATCTGCCTTCCCAGTCCCTTCACGCCTTTCTCAGCCATGGGCAGTATCATCCTCCAGTGGACTTCCATCATCTAGCTAAGCTCCGACAACTTACCAGCCTTCACCCCCGCCATCCGTGGCTATCGGGGTTACTATAAGAACCGGGCAGCTTATGAAAGGGTGTCTGGTGGCGTCTGCATCTATGTCCTCCACTCTCTTCACAGCGAGTCTGTCCCTCTATAGACAGCTTTAGAGGCTGTCACTGTTCGGGTGTGGACGCCACAGGCTGTTACCGTCTGCAGTCTTTACCTTCCATCGGATGGTGATGTCCCACAGCATGTCCTGGCTGCGCTGATAGCTCAATTGCCGCCACCTTTCTTGTCACTGGACGACTTTTAACGCCCATAACCCCCTGTGGGGTGGGTCAGTGGCAACAGGTCGAGGCGCCACCATAGATCATTTATTGGCACAACTCGATCTTAAGCTTTTAAATGATGGTGCCTTGCCGGCCGAAGTGGCCATGCGGTTAAAGGTGCTGCAGTCTGGAACCGCAAGACCGCTACGGTCGCAGGTTAGAATCCTGCCTTGGGCATGGATGTTTGTGATGTCCTTAGGTTAGTTCGGTTTACCTAGTTCTAAGTTCTAGGGGACTAATGACCTCAGCAGTTGAGTCCCATAGTGCTCAGAGCCATTTTTTTGATGGTGCCTTCACACACTTCAGTGTGGCACATGGCACGTGTTCCATTCAGTGACTGGGAATTTCGCAGTGCCCTCGCCGCTTGTCCCGATACCGCTCCTGGGCCAGATCTCATCCACTGTCAGATGGTTTCAGTGGACTGCATGCGACGCCTCCTCGACCTTTACAACTGTATTTGGGTTTAGGGTGAGATTCCGTCGCAATGGCGGGAAAGTATTGTTATCCCCGTTATGAAACCTAGCAAGAACCCTTTGGAGGTGGACAGCTACTGTCCCATTAGCCTCACCAACGTTCTTTGCAGTTTGCTTGAACGGATGGTGAGCTGGCGTTTGAATTGGGTACTGGAGTCTCGGGGCCTTCTGGCTCCGTCTCAGGTGGATCCGTAAAGGCCGCTCCGCCGCCGACAATCTGGTGAGCCTGGAGTCAGCCATCCGTACTGCCTTTGCCCGCCGTCAGCACCTGGTCGCTGCCTTTTTCGACATGCGGAAGGTGTACGATACGACATGGCGTCATCACATCCTTTCTACACTTCATGATTGGGGTCTTCGGGGTGCGCTGCCGATTTTTATACGCAATTTTCTGGTGCATCGTAGCTTCCGCAAGTCGCGGCCTCTCATAGTTCCTCCCGAGTTCAGGAGAATGGGGAGTCACAGGGATCTGTCCTAAGTGTCTGTTTTTAATAGCAATTAACGGGCTCGCTGCGGCGGTGGGAACGTCTGTCTCAGCGACCTTGTATGCTGACGACTTCTGCCTTTACTATAGCTCTCATGGCATTGCAGCAGCTGAACGTCAGCTGCAGGGTGCTATCCACAAGGCGCAGTCTTGGGCTGTAGCGCATGGCTTTCAGTTTTCGGCTGCCAAGACCTGCGTTATGCATTTCTGCCGGCGACGCACTGGTCATCCCGAGCCGCGGCTTTACCTTGATGGCGAACTTCTTGCTGTGGTGGAGACACATAGGTTTTTGGGTGTGGTTTTTGATGACCGGTTGACTTGGCTACCTCATTATTCGGCAGCTTGAACAGATGTGTTGGCGGCATCTAAATGTTCTGTGCTGCTTGAGCCAAACCAGGTGGGGCGCCGACCGATCTACCCTGTTACGGCTCTACCAGGCGTTAATCCAGTCCCGTCTGGATTATGGGAGCCTGGTTTATGGCTCAGCATCCCCATCTGTGTTGCGGGTGCTGGACCCAATCCTACACAGCGGGATACGCCTTGCCACTGGTGCTTTCCGGATCAGCCCTGTGGACAGCATACTTGTGGAGGCAAGTGTCCCTCTACTGCAGTTACAGCGCGAACGTTTACTGGCCGCTTATGCTGCCCACGTTTTTAGCTTGCCCGGGCATCCAAATTATCGTCTTTTGTTCCTGCAATCAGTCGTCCATCTGCCAGAACGTCAGCCCCGGTCAGGTTATACGATCGTGATCTGCGTCAAAGAGCTTCTGTCCGGGCTTGGGGTTTTCCCTGTTCCACCTCCTTTCTGGGCCCCTTTGCGTACACCCTCGAGGTGTGTGCCTCACCCTTGCCTTCGGCTCAAATTGGCACAGGGCCTGAAGGACTCAGTCCCTGTGGAGGCCTTCCACCGCCGCTTTTATTTCATCCTAGCCACGTATCAGAGCTCTGGCGTTGTATACACTGACGGTTCGATTGTTGCTGGTTGGCTTGGTTATGCTCTAACTCTAGGGGACCATTACGAACAACGATCCTTGCCGGCTGGCTGCAGCGTTTTCACTGCTGAGCTGGTCGCCATCTGTCGTGTCCTAGAGTATATCCGCTCCTGCTCAGGTGAGTCCTTCGTTATCTGTAGCGACTCCCTGGGCAGTTTACGAGCTCTTGACGAGTGTTTCCCTCGCTCTCGTCTGGTGATGGCTATCCAGGAGTCCCTACATATTCTTGCCCGTTGCAGCCACTCTGTGGTCTTTGTGTGGACCCTCAGTCATGTCGGTATCCCTGGCAATGAACATGTTGACTGCCTGGCCAAATAGGCCACCAGTGAACTAACCCTGGACATTGGCCTCCCGGAGACTGATTTGCGAGCAGTCTTACGCCGCAAAGTTTTTGCGCTATGGGACACTGAATGGCGCGGTCTGACCACCCCTAACAAACTCCGTGCCGTCAAGGAGACGACGACTGTGTGGCAGTCTTCCCTGCGAGCCATTCGCAGAGACCCTGTAGTCCTTTGCCGGCTCCGCATTGGCCACACCTGCTTGACACACAGGTTTATACTGCGGCATGAGGAACCGCCTCTATGTCGATGCGGGTCGGCTTTGACGGTGGTCCACGTTTTGTTGGACTGTCCACTTTTAAGTGTGCTGAGGCAGACGTCTGCGCTGCCTGACACGCTCTCTGCCCTTTTAACAGATGAATTTTCCATGGTGGACTTAGTTTTGCGTTTTATTCGGGCAGGGGGTTTTTATCATTTAATCTGAGTGTTTATTTTTTTTGTGTTGATTCTGGCCATTGGCCTACGATTTTAAACTGAGTTTTTAATGTGCTCTCGGTGGTTGGCTTTTCCTTTTTTATCTCTATGGTCGACCAACCACCGTCACACTCAGTGTCATTTTAATTTGTTTTGTCTGATCTCCGTCTGAGTCTCTCTTGTCCTGTGTCGTCTGCCGTCTTTTCTGTTGTTCGTTTTTAATTCTCTGTGGGTGATTTTAGTATTTGGAAAAAGGGACCGCTGACCGTCGCAGACTGGTCCCTTTAACCCCGACAAACCAACCAATCAAAGAAATAGACGAATATGGCTGAAACATGGTGGAGTCCTTTTCAAATACGCTACTAGGTAAACATGAACTCGATATGCGCCGGTGGTGCCATGTCTCAGACTTTGCATGGACTTCTCAAATCTCCCCCATATCCAGTACCTTCGCATAATGCGAAACCAATCTTCTCGTCTTTCGGGAATGGGGACGCCAACCCTCAAATCTGCAGGCACATTAAGAGCTTTCACGACTCCCTCAATGCACTTTGAAAAGCTTGGCTGACTCATGGGAGCTTAATTGTCAGCTGTGATGTCCTTCTGATCAGATCCATGTCCTAAGAAGTGAAGAGTTGTCAAAACCCAGAAAAAAATAATGATTGTATTTGATGACTGAAAGGACATGCTTAACTGATAATGATCATTTAAGGACTTGGTAAACAAATGTACCTTCAGGAGCAGAGGAATGGCTGTAGTTCTCTGTTACGCCCTCATGTACAGCCGCAATTCTTCAACCAAATTACGGGCCGCCTCCTTGTTTTTGATTTTATGTTTCGGAAAATGAGTTAGGAATAGTGTGTAGTACCACATTGTACTAAAACATCTATAAAAACTGCCGAAAAATTGTTTCTGAGAGTTTGAACAGACTCTGGTTGCAACTCGATCCTAGAGATCCAAATTATTTAAGTAACCTGCTTCTCTATATGATACATGAACGATTTATGTCTTAAAAACAAAATTAAAAACGCGTTTTCGAGAGCTCCTGCAGTTCGTCGAAGCTTATAACATGTGTCTCATGAATGAAAATGTTTCATACATGGTGGTAGTCTAAAAATATTATGGCGGAGATCTTTCGTTTCTGTCTACTATTGTTAAGGATTCGATCGCAAGTAAATACTTGTGACAAGCAAGATTATGAAGATGACTGCTGCTAGTTTCATTCACAGTAATGTGCTCTTAGAATCCTGTCTAACCGCATACTCGGAAATCGCTACATATTCGGAAAAAAATGTTGAATTGTTTCTGACAAGAAAAAAATGTAAATTTTAGTGTCGGTTGTTTCACTCACAGAAATTTCATCTTCAGGAATTTCATATTTCGTTTTTTAAACATACAGAAATCATGAAATTGTTACTGAGGAAGTGCGCTTTTACATATAATTAACAACGAATATTGCAGAAAAATACTTAACGTACACGAGTAACAGAGTCTCAGAATGTGTTGCTGACATCAAGAGGAAAAAAAAAAAAAATGCACCCATCCATGTGCGAACCTTCGTCCTTTCGCATCGCATTCCCGCCCGCTAACTACTTCTTTTTCACTCATTTTGTTCTTTATTGTTCGTTCGGGGTGGACGTCCCGTGACACTTGTTTAAGTTAATCATTGATCCATTAACTCAGTTTTTTATTACAGAGAGCAGCTAACCCCCTGACCGAACACGCAGAGCTACCGTAACGGCAATTTAATGATCTTTTAACTCTTAATTGCGTAAAAATAACCGTTATTTTGAGAGAATATTGACCGAAAAAGTTTTTTTATGTTGTAATCATTCACAGTAACAGCAATAAAAACTGTGCTTTTAAGAAAGGAGGTACGTCTATTATGAACTTACTTTCTAACTGGACGCGTCCTGTGGTGATTCTTTAGTAACACAGTCACTAAATCCGTTCTTTAGTAACACAGTCACTAAATCCGAAGCTAAAACCGCTCAATGTGTTTAAAATAACAAATTATAGGTGTAAATAAACCACAGCTCAGAAGCTTACTGAATAGGAACTCCGAATAAAGAACCGAAAATGACGTCACTACCGAGGCTAACCTACTGCGCCGGTCGGTGTGAACGGTACAGAATAGGGCCCCTGGAATCTGCAATTCGATCAGCCGTTTCCTGGTGACAACACGTTGTTGCTGTCTTTTTCGACCTGAAGAAGGCCTGCAGTACCACGCGGCGACACTACATCCTCGCTACTTTGCATGAATGGGTTCTCTGGGGCCCACTCCCGATTTTTATACAGAAGACTTTGTTGCTCCGCACTTAGAGTTCGCTCAGTGCTTCCTAAAGTGCACCCCATATGAAAGAGAATGAGGTCCCGCAGGGCCCAGTCTTCCTAATTACCATCAGTGGTCTCGCATTAGCAGTAGAGTCATCAGTATCTCCCATCCTATGTGATGACGATTTTTGTATTTCTTTCTGCTCCTCTTCTATTGTTGTGGCTGAGCGCCAGCTGCAGGGAGCTATAAGGAAGGCGCAGTCGTTGACCCACTCTCACGGCTTTCAGTTTTCGGCCGCCAAGACTTGCGTCGTGCACTTCTGTCGTCGCCGTACTGTCCATTCCCCTCCAGAACGTTACTTTGACGACAAACTACTAGATGTAATAGAGACTTACCGCTTTTTGTGACTCATATTCGACCCCCATTTTAACTTGGCTTCTCCATCTTCGTCAGCTTATGGACAAGTGCTGGCGGCACCTTAATATTATTCGATGCCTGAGCCACACTGACTGGGGTGCTGATCGTCCTACACGACTGGAGCTGTACAAAACCCTTGTACAGTCTTGTATTGAATATTGAAGCTTGGTGTATAGTTCAGCATCGCCCTGTGCACTTGTTTGCGTTAGGAAAAAGGGACTCATGACACTGTAGTTTGATTCCTTTATATCCCAAACCAACGAATCAACCAATTTCTTCACTGGATCTATCCACCACTGAGGAGTTTGGCTCACTACGGGAGCTTTCCAAACGATCCCAGTGAACAGCCTCCTCGTGGAAGCTGGCATTCCTCCATTGCGACTCCGGCGACGACTGTTGCTTGCAAATTATAACACCCACGTTCATAGTTCGCCTCGCCATCCAAACTACCGTCTCCTTTTCCCTAACATGGCGATCCATTTCCTGCAACAGCGGCCCATAACTGGGAATACCCTTGCCATCCATGTCTGGTCGCTTCTTACTGAACTCGACGCTTCCTCTCTTCCACCTGTCCTGTGGGTCCACTAACATAAACCTCCATGGTCCATACCTCGGCCACAGCTTTGGCTGGACCTATCACAAGGCTCAAAAGACTCAGTTCCACCTGAGGCCCTCTGTCGAAAATTTTTCTTTCTCGGGATTTCGAGGGCTCAGAAACAGTGTACACCGATAAGTCAATTGTCGATGGTCTTGTTGGCTTCACTTACGTTCACGTTGTGAACAGCACTCCTTGCAGGATGGCTGCAATGTTTTCACTGCAGAGTTGGTAGCCATCTATCGCACTCTTCAGCGCGGGCAGCCTACAAGCTCTCGACCAGTGCTTCCCTCGACATCCTCGGTTAATGACTATCCAGGAGTCTCTTTATGCCCTTGGTAACAGTGGACCGTCAGCGACCTTCATTTAGACACCAGGACCTGTTGCGATACCGGGCAATGAACTAGCTGACAGCCTGGCCAAACAGGCAACTGGTAAACCAACTCTGGAGATCGGCCTGTCTCAGAGACTGATCTCCAATCGGTCTTCCGCCGCAAAGTTTTCGCGATCTGAGGTACTGAATGGCGCACCCTTTGTACCCCAAACAAACTGCACGTTATCAAGGAAATTACGAATGTGTGACGGTCATCCATACGAGCCACTCTTCGGGGCTCTGTTGTCCTTTGCCGGCTCCACATCGGTCATACTTGGCTAACACACGGTCACCGCCTCTGTCGCGAGGACCCGCCTCGGTTTCACTGTTGCTCCTGTATGACTGTCGTCCACCTGTTGTCGGACTGCCCAATTTTAGCCGCTCTGCGACGGACTTTTTAATCTTCCCAGCACCCTACCTACGTTGTTGGGCGACAGTGCAACATCGGCTGGTTTAGTTTTACATTTTATTCGTGAGGGGGGGTTTTCACCACATATTCTAACGGTGGTCGTCTGATTTTTGTCTCCCAGGCGTCACCCTCCCTCCATTTGATCTTTTCGTCACTCTTTCTCCGCGTTTCGTTTTGCTTCGTGTTCGTCTTTTCTCTGTGTGTGTTCATCTGGCCTTGTCGTTTACGCTCATCCGTATTTATTCTTGTGATCAACTAGCCCAGGCCATCTGCTCCATGATTTTAATACCTTCCTCTGCTTTGCCTTTTACTGTAAGTTTCCCCATTTGGTTCTGTTCCTTCGTTTCCCCTTTCGATGAGGTTCCCTGTTAGTTTTATCCCCTTTACTTTCCGAAATTCCTTTTGAGAATTATTTTACCTTACAACTTGTTTGCATGAGGAGAAAGGAACTGATGACCCTGTAGTTTAGTCCAATTATATCGCACACCAACCAACCTCCATGGTCGACGCCTTGGCCTGGAACTGGCGCAGGATGTCTTTTGCGAATGTAGTCACTGTGATGCCGCTCCCCCAGTCTGCAGCGAACCAAAATGCGGCCATCATTTTCAAAGAACCAGAATCTGGATTCGTCCAGAAGCACTATCCTAAGCCATTCCAGTCCCAAGTAACGTCGTTCCATTCACAATTGTCACCTACCATGTTTCTGTACATTCGTCGACGGTAGGCGGAGAAGTGGACTAACGGCGACGGACCGTCACCAATGATAGTGTACCATGTGTTAAACTGTTCCAATGTTTCGCCAGAGCCAAGGAGAATGCAGATCTGTCCTGCAATGCCATTGGGATGAGGCCTCAGTCTCCTCAAGGTGTAATTTGAATGGTGCGACCTGACGGGTCTCGTAGTCGTCGTGCTCTAGTCTTCCGTGAACCATTCTGCACACACCCGCTGCACTGCCGAAACACTTCGTTCCGCACGAGCCGCAGTTTCCCGGATGGATGCATCACATTCTCTCACGCTAATAACGCGCCCTCTTTCAAACTCACTGATTTGACGGTAGGGTTCGTCCATTCTACACCTTCGGTTTATAGCGACAGTGAGAGCTGCAGGCACATTTTCACGATAGGTAGTGTTGCACTGCGATATCAACGTTGTTCTTGAACCCGCGGGCCGATATTTTTCAAATGTTAATCATTTTTGCGGAACATATTAATGTACATGTCCTGTCAATATGAACGTCCTATGCCTAGTCGTTCTAGGTGTTTTGTTTTTTCTGAACATGAATATGTATTGTGACGGAGGAAGAGAATAAAGTGCTGTATTGTTTGACGCTCAATTATTTGAAGAAGATAACATCGAAGGCGGCTGCACAAGTTCATTATTTCTACCTCCACTAATGACAGAGCTTGAAAAGGCTGACATCTGGTCCTATGCTGGTAACTATGAGGCATATTTTTAGTCAGCTGATAAATATTAACTAAAAAATTGTGAAACAAGTGTTAACTAAAAGTAAATCAGTACTTAACCATCATTCAAATTCAAATCCTTTGCCATATCAATCCAGACCCAATTCTTGAGTTTTACTGTCATGTAGTCTGCATGTTTAGCATCATAAAGCTCTGCGTTCCCTCACTGCCTCTATTGACTTTTCTTCTGCAAGTGTTGAAAGTAAACTATTCATTCACTGCACAATACGATGGTCTGTATACTGTCAGTAGTTGAGATCCATGCGGGTTACAGGAATGCCGAAGCTGGCCGGGTGACCTTTGACCCTATGCTTGTAACTATGAGGCATGTTTTTAGTCACCTGGTACATAGATATGAAAAAATTGTAAAGAGGGTCATCTGTGATAAAGTTTGACTCCAATGCTTTTCCTTCTTCTGCCCTTTGTCGTGCTCTTTTCTCAGGCTGTTGCACAGATTGTTTTAGTAAAACTACGGGAGCTGTAGTAGCGGCGTGATGTGTTATGCATTCTGTTCCTGTGCTCCTACTAGATGCATTGTTATCGTCGTCGTTATTAATAACCTGACAGTGCTTGCTCTCCCCGTTGTCGAGTGAGCTGTTATCTTCTACTTCCACGGTTTCCATTATACCACTTCTCACCAACGTTGTAGCTAGTGAGCTGTAATCGCTTTCATCACTTAGATTACCATCACATGGACAAGCTGACCTAAAAGATTCAAGAAATGACAACTCGGTTTGAAATCTTCATTGCTTGATACTCTCATCAGGAGCTCCGCTTTTCAGATACTTCAGCTGTCGTCGTCGTGTATCTGTACGGCTGCCTTTAACTTAAACCACAAAGTTTTTCTCTCTTCCCCTGCAATAATTAACTACGTATAGCTGATAAGGAATTAAAATTGTTCCATATAGACAGACATACTAAAAATAATCTATGTTAGAGTGTTTGGATTGGGACACACATTTGCAATTTCATGTTATCGTTCCACAGTCACAATTTAATTTCGTTTTGTTTCAGAAATTTAGCCTCTGGAGAAGCTACAAAACTATTACTTATAGCTACCTCTTGGGAGATCGAATCGTCTGTAGTACTGTAAAAGAAGTAGCTATTGCTGTATGGAAAAAAAAATGCAGCCTACGTATTTAAGCCATAGACACAACACACACAAGCCCCCAGGGGCTCAGCATTCATTTGCTGAGTACGGGCTTGGCGACCCCGGGGTCCAGAGCTGGGGACTGGTCAGCGCCGCCAGTCTCCTGTCACCGTAACCCCCGGACTTGCTTCAGCGACCACCGTATGGTGCGGCGGTGGAATGTTGTGTGCTGCGGGAAACGGTAATCTTGGCATGACCGCCTGGATTGCGAGGAAGGCCAATCTCTATAGAAACCCCTCAATCTTTCGTTGTGCTCCGCGCCTATAAGATGCATGGCTGTTGGGGTGGAACAGTCGCAAGCGGGTAACCTCTGGGGCTAAATGGACTACCACGGATAAAATTTAAAACGTTGTCAGCCATGGGGGCATCGTCGCATAAAACCAAAGGCAAAGTGTCCGGGAGATTAAAAGACTGCCGGAGGGTGCGCAGTCGGGGACACTCCAACAAAATGTGGGCGACCGTCAGCCGGGAATCACACCGAGATAGGGGGGGATCCTTCTAATGCAAAAGATGGTCGTGCGTCAGGTAGGTATGGCCGATGCGGAGCCGACTCAGGACGACAGTCCCTGCGAGAAGCCCGCAGGGAGGACCGCCACGCATCGGTCATCTCCTTAACAGTCCGCAGTTTATTCGGGGATGTCAGGCCATGCCGCTCATCATTCCACATCCCAAGCACAGACTCCTGAATAAAGGATACCAGACGAGAAGAGGTATAGCAGTGGTCTATAGCCTGGAGGCTGCTCAGGGAGTCACTGCAGATGACGAAGGACGTACCTGAGCAGGAACGCATATGCTCAAGAGCGCGCCATATGGCCACCAGCTCTGCAGTAAAAATACTGCAGCCAGCCAGCAAGGAGCGCTGTTCAACATGGGCAGCGTGAGCAAAAGCGTAGGCAGTGCGACCATCAACCAGGGAACCGTCAGTGTAGACAGGCTCACAGCCCGGAAATGATTCGAGGAGCGCAAGAAAACGGCGACGGAGGGCCACAGGCGGAACCGAGTCCTTAGATCCCTGTGCCAAATCCAGACGGACGGACGGCCGGGACAAACACCAGGGAGGCGTAGGTGTACAGACCCGGAAGGGAGGCAGAAGAGGGAACGACCCCAGTTCTGACAGCAGGGACTGGACACGGACAGCTACGGAAAGCCCAGACCTAGGTCGCCGTTCGGGCAGATGGAGGACCATGGCAGGGAAAAGCAGGCGACAATTGGGATGGCCCGGCGAGCAATACACGTGGACAGCATAGTCGGCGAGCAGACGATGGCGGCGAATCCGCAGCGGGGGAACCCCGGCCTCGACCAGGAGACTATCCACGGGGCTGGTGCGAAAAGCGCCAGTTGCAAGCCGAACCCCACAGTGGTGTATGGGGTCTAACAACTGCAACACTGAGGGTGACGCAGACCCATAGGCCAGGCTCCCATAATCAAGCCGGGACTGCACAAGGGCTCTGTACAATTGCAGCAACGTGCAGCGATCTGCACCCCAATATGTGTGGCTAAGGCAGCGGAGGGCGTTGAGGTGCCGCCAGCATTTTTGCTTCAGCTGAGTAACATGAGGAACCCATGTGAGCCGGGCATCAAACACGAGTCTCAAGAAGCGGCAAGTGTCCACCACGTCAAGCAGGTGGCCATCGAGGTAAAGTTTAGGATGAGGGTGGACCGTCCGACGCCTGCAGAAGTGCATAACTCGAGTCTTGGCAGCAGAGAACTGAAAACCATGAGTCAGGGCCCATGATGCTGCCTTGCGAACGGCAACTTGCAGCCTGCATTCGGCGACTCCCGTAGTCGTTGAGCTAAATGAGATGCAGAAGTCGTCGGCATACAAAGGAGACACCGACCACCCCACGGCTGCAGCCAGAACATTCATGGCCACTAGAAATAAGGAGACACTCAACACCGAGCCCTGTGGGACCCCATTTTCCTGTATATAAGATGAACTAGAGGTGGCACCGACTTGCACCTGGAAAGAGTGGCGCAATAAAAAGGTTTGAAGAAAAGCCGGGAGCTGACCACAAAGACCTCACTCATGCAACGTAGCAAGGATGTGATGCCTCCATGTGGTGTCATACGCCTTCCGCAGATCAAAAAATACAGCAACGAGATGCTGACGTCGGGCAAAGGCCGTACGGATAGCAGATTCCAGCCGCACCAAATTATCTGCAGCAGACCGGCCCCGACGGAAGCCACCCTGGGATGGAGCGAGGAGACCGCACTGCTCAAGGACCCAACACAAACGCCGTCCCACCATACGTTCGAGCAATTTGCGCGAAACGTTGGTGGGGGTAATGGGACGATAGCTGTTCACCGCCAGTGGGTCCGCACCGGGTTTCAAGATGGGGACAATAAAGACCCTCTCGCCATTGCGACGGGAAAATGCCCTCGCTCCAAATGCGGTTAAAGATGGTGAGGATGTGTCTCTGGCAGTCCCTGGAGAGATGCTTCAGCATCTGTGCGTGGATGCAGTTTGGTCCTGGTGCTGTATCAGGGAAATCGGCGAGGAATTCCCTCACACTGAAAGGTCAGAACGATGCGTGTGGAATGAGAACGGCGTCTGCTCAGCTCGCTCCTTTAGAGAGCGAAAGGCGAGGGGGGGGGTAAGTTGACCTCATAGCAAAGTGCGTGGCAAGGTGGTCAGCAATGGCGGCAGCGTCCGTGGAGACAGCGCCGTCCAGGGAGATCCCAGGGACACCCATAGGGTTCTGGTATCCATAAATCCGCCGGATCCGGGACCACACGAGCGAGGGGGAAACATGGGAGCCCAAGAATGAGACATACCTCTCCCAGCATTCCTGCTTACTCCGTGCAATAAGACGACGGGCCAAGGCACGGAGCCTCTTACAGGCGATGAGGGTCTCCAGAGACGAGTGCCGCCTATGACGCTGGAGAGCCCGCCTACGGTCGCGAATAGCCTCAGCAATCTCCGGCGAACACCAGGGGACAGCCTTCCTCCGAGGGAGTCCAGAAGAGCGGGGGATGGCAGCCTCGGCCGCAGAAATGATTCACGTGGTTAAGACACGGACAACCTTGTCAATGTCACCGTAAGGGGGAGACTCAGTGGTGGTAGCGGAAGTAAAAGCCGGCCAGTCAGCCCTGTTGAAAGCCCAGCAGGGCAGGCGCCCATAAGAATGACACTGGCGCAGTGACAAATAGATGGGAACATGGTCACTACCACACAGGTCAGGATGCACTCTCCAGTGGAGGGATGGGACAAGTCCGGGGCTGCAAAGAGAGAGATTGATGGCTGAGAACGAGCCATGGGCCACACTGAAATGCGTGAGAGCACCGGTGTTCAAGAGGCTAAAGTCGAGCCGAGCCAACACATGCTCCACGGCCCGACTGCGGTCATCGGAGACAGTCCCACCCATAGAGGGTTGTGGGCATTGAAATCGCCCAGAAGCAGCAATGGTGGTGGGAGTTGAGCCAGCAGCACAGCCAAGACATGTCGGGGGAGCTCCCCATCCAGAGGAATGTAAACAGAGCAAACAGTAACAGCCGGCGAGAGCTCAACCCTGACAGCGACTGCCTCTAAAGGCGTCAGAAGGGGTACTGGCGAGCTACAGACAGAGTGGTGAACAAAGAGGAAAACTCCACCCGACGCTCGTTGACAGGCAGCGCGGTTCTTATAGTATCCCCGATAACCGTGATGGGCGGGGGTCCGCAGTGCTGGAAACAGTTTCGTGAAGAGCAATGCAGAGAACAGGGGAAACACTCGGAAGCATCCGGAGCTCAGGCAGGTGGCAGAAATAACCGCCGCAATTCCACTGGAGAATGGAAGCAGGAAGGGACTGGGAGGGCGTGAAGGCGACTAAGAGGCAGACGGCACCTCAGAACCAACTGCTGCCACCGGGGGAGAGTCACCTGTGTCCATAGGAAAGGCCCCTGAGGGTTCCGTGAGGGCGAGATCCGCGGCAGAGGCGAGGTTCTCCACCTCATCCCCGGAGCCAGAACTATTTACAGCAGGCGGTACTGAAACCGCCGGAACGTCCTTCTTCTTGGACACATTCCGTTCCTTCTTCTCGCGTCTGTCCTTAGGGTTAGAGGGCTGGGAGAGCTTCTCTGAAGGAGTGTCGGATGCTGACGACGACGCAGAAGCCCTACGACCAGCAGGTGGCGGAACCTTCAGCCACTGGCTGACGTCCGGCTGGGTAGGAGAAGAAACGGAGGAAGGGAGAGCCCCGAGGGACCCCTTCCGCGAGAGAGGCAGACGCAACGCCGGCGGAGAAGGAGGGGGAGGGATCGAGCCCCCCGGTTTTTGAGCAGGTCACTCCCGAAGTAAGCGTGGGGGGAGCGACAGAAGAGGGTTTGCCCCCAACCGCTAAGGGGGCAACAGAGGAAGGCTTGGCCCCAGACACTAGGGGGGCAGACAGAGATGCACGGCCTCGAGGGCCCACTGAAGGCGGCACAGATGAGGCGACAACTGCCGCTAGCTAGGGCGACGAAAACGTGGCTGCAGGATAAGATGTTCGAAGGGAAACAGGATACAACCTTTCAAATTTCAGTTTTGCCTCTCGATAGGTAAGCCGGTCCAGGGTCTTAAATTCCATTATCTTCCACTCCTTATGAAGAACGGGGCAATCCGGCGAGCATGGAGAGTGGTGCTCCCCACAGTTGACACATACAGGCGGAGGCGCACATGGAGAATGGGGATGAGAGGGGCGTCCGCAATCTCGACATGTGGCGCTGGATGGGCAACGGGAGGACGTATGCCCAAACTTCCAGCACTGGAAGCACCGCATCGGGGGAGGGACGTATGGCTTGACGTCACAACGGTAAACCATTACCTTGACCACCTCGGGCAATACAGCACCCTCGAAGGCCAAGATAAAGGCACCGGTGGCCACCCTGTTAGTCTGGGGTCCTCTATGTACATGACGGACAAAATGTACACCACGTCGTTCCAAGTAGGCTCTCAGCTCGTCGTCGGATTGTAACAATAGGTCACGATGGTAAATAATCCCCTGGACCATATTTAAGCTACGAGTGACGGTAGCAGGGATGTCACCCAGCTTATCACACAAGAGCAATGCTCGTGACTGGGCTGGGGAGGACGTCTTGAGGAGGATGGACCCATTCCTCATTTTAGACAACCCCGCCACTTCCCCAAACTTATCCTCCAGGTGTTCCACAAAAAACAGAGGCTTCGTTGTAAGAAAGTAGTCACCATCAGTCCTGCTGCAGACAAGGTATTGTGGTACGTAAGGCTTTCGCTGGGCACTAGATCTGCATCCCTCCCATGGCGCAGCCAACGAGGGGAATGACTGAGGGTCATATTGCGCAGCATCAAAGTCAACTCTGCCTCGCTTAGAAACGCTGGTGGCCGTGCGACCACCACCTTGTTGTGATTTAATGCGCACATCCGCCCAGATGCCACCTACTCCGAACGAGGGCTCTCCCCAAGGGCGCCACCCAGCCAAAGCAACGGGTTCCTGGCAGACCCATTGCAAACCCATTGCCCGGAGTCCCCGTGCCACAGACAAGATGGGCACATACTCCTTGGCATGCATGGGGAGGAAACAGCTCTGGCATCTGTAGTGCAATCCCTGTGTGGTCAGGGGGCTACCACCAAAAGGGTACATGACGACCCCACCACAAAGGACTGGCTACCGTGCTGGATTTTAGGTGTTGAAAGGGTCCACAGTTGTCGTGGACGCTAAGAAGGGGATTGTGCACAAGACGAGGAGGAGGCAACTCAGAAGACGTTAGGTGTAAATTCCGCCACATGACAATAGGTAACATGCAAGATGGTGGTGCGTGATGGACCAATAGAAAAACACCACATAAGGCGTCCTTCCCCAAATGGCACGCACTAACAACGGAAATTTGGAAAAATGGAGGTCAGACCCAAGAGGGTACCATCACATAAGGCCAAAAAGTTTGAGACGCCTTTTAGTCGCCTCTGACGACAGGCAGGAATACCGTGGGCCTATTCTTACCCCCGAACCCGCAGGCGGTACATTCAGTTGCCCGAGACTCCCAGAGCATGTTAAAGCGGGAATCTTACGTTTACCAGTACGGCCATATTTCACTAACCCAATGCGCTGTTTTAAATGTCAGCGCTTTGGGCATACTACGTTGGGGTGCAATTGGATAGCCACTTGTGATAAACGTGGTCAGCCTGCCCATGAAGGAGCCGATTGTTCATCGCCTGTGAAGTGCGTGAATTGCTCTGGGAGTCACCCTGTCTGGAGCCGGGTCTGCCCCACCTATCTCGAAGAACAGAAGATACAGGAGATTAAAACATCTAAGGGCATCCCCTATGGTGAGGCCAAGAAACTCTTTAAGGCCATGCAACCTCCTGTGTTTACAACATCTTTCGCTACCGCTCTGAAAAAAACGGTACAAATGGCCACTGTTGCTACGCAAACGGAGGTTGTTAGTGTTAGCACTAATACCTGCGTTTGCCAGTGCACTTGCGCTGCTGCGGTTGTTTTGAAACCTGCAGCTCTCCCGTATCGTCGGACAAGGCTGTGGTTGCTGACATTGGGGTACTTCCTGCCTCTCCCCATATGGCGCCTTCTGCCCAGGCGAGTAAAGCTTCAACTGTTGACAAGGCTCTGCATTCTAAGCCCCCCAAGACAAAGACGCCGAAGGTGAAGGTTTTGCCGCATGAGGAGACTAGTCAGGGTTGGTCCAATGACGAGGCCATCGTACTGTCTTGAGATCTCCCGTGGCTCGTCATCTGAGCTGATGGACATTGATGTCGACAGAGGGCGATCTTCTCGTCCCAGGAATAAATCTTGGGCCAGTACGGGCTCTCCTCCAAAGCACAGAGGCAGGGTGAAAGTTGAGCCACCCTGATCACTGGCGCCCATATTACAGTGGAACCTGAATGGGTTCAGGACGCATGGGGCCGAATTGCAACTCCTTGTACGAGAGTGCCGTTTGTGCTTATGTCTCCAAGAGACGCATTTTCGGGCCGCTGATGCTCCTTCTTTACGGGGCTATACCGTATATCGAAGAGATTATCTGACGGGGGAAAGAGCAAAGGGTAGTGTTCCGGTTTTTGTCCATGACATGCACCATTCATCTGAGCTCCCTCTCGTTACAGACTTGCAAGCAGTTGCAGTTGACCTTCTTGTGGGTCGGAGGCTCACAGTCTGTTAAGTTTATTTACCGCCTCAGGATGAAATAGACTCTGAGGCTCTCACAGACCTTATTGGCTAACTCCCTCGCCCATTTCCTTTTGCTCTCCAGCACTCGCGGATTCTGCTCTGTGGGAGGTTGCTGCTGCCCTCCATTCTAGTGACTACTTCCCCCTTTGGATTCACCTCCTGGATGAGGCTGTGGCATTACCAGTGCCGCCCCGGTGGCACCTCTGCAGAGCTGACTGGACACTTTTCAGCCAACTGGCTGTTTTGGAACTCCGTGCCAGCGTCCACGAATGGGTAGACCATGTTACAGCCGTGATCTCCCATGCTGCTGAATTGTCAATCCCACAGTCATCCGGTCATCCCAAGAGGCGTCCTGTCCCTTGGTGGACCACTGAGTGCCGCTCAGCCATCCAAGCCCGCCGTGCAGCTCTACGCCGCTTCAAATGCTGTCCCTCAGCTGACAATCTTGCTGGCTTTTGGGTGACAAGGGCCAAAGCGCGGCGAGTGATTGAAGAGAGCAAACGACGGTCATGGCAATTGTTCTTGAACTCCATCTCCCGCTCCACAAGTTCTACGAAAGTATGGGAAGCCATGAGGAGGATTTCCGGGAAACTCAGCCGACTACCTGTCACGGCATTACTGCATCAGGGATGTCTCCTCATGGCGCCGAGAGACATTGCCCAGACACTGGCCATGCATTTTGCGGAATCTACCGCCACTATTAACTGTGATCCAGATTTCTGCCGCTACCGCACTGCCATCGAGAGGGGTCACTTGGACTTCCGGTCTCCAAATTCTGAACCCTACAACTGACCCTTCACAATGTGGGAACTGGATTCGGCGCTGTCTGTGGCTCATGATACTGCGCCTGGTCATGATCAAATCCGGTACAGCAGGCTGCAGCACTTGTTGCTGCCATCCAAGGAAGTTCTCCTGGATTGTTTTAATATGATATGGTTATCCGGTACATACCCTGACTCGTGGAGGGAGTCGATTTTGATTCCCCTCCTCAAACCGGGGAAGGACGGAACGCATCCCAGTAGTTATCGAAGTATTGCTTTGACGAGCTGTGTCGGAAAGACGTTGGAACGCATGGCCAACCGTCGCCTGGTTTGGCTGCTCGAGATCAGGCAGCTCCTTAGCCCCTCTCACTGTGGCTTTCGGAGATGTCGTTCAACTATAGACAACTTGACCCTGCTTGAGGCGGCCATCCAGCAGGCCTTCCTACGTAACCAGACTTGTCTAGGTGTATTCTTTGATATTAATAAGGCGTATGACACTACTTGGCGCCGCCTTATCGTCAATCACCTCCATCAGTACGGCTTTTGTGGCCGTCTCCCCATCTTCATTCGGTCCTTTCTTTCCCACCTCCTTGGTAATGTGCTATCTGATTTGTACGTGCAGGAGAATGGTGTTCCTCAGGGAAGCGTTTTTAGTGTCACCCTCTTTGCGTCGCCATTAACAGTATCACGTCCACTATCTGGAGTCCTGCCCAATGCTCCTTGTTTGTGGACGATTTTGCTGTTTTCTGTTCTGCCTCCAGTCTTGTCACTGCTAGTCGGCAGTTGCAGCTTACGATAAAGCGATTAGAGGCATGGACTGCGAAGACGGGTTTTACCTTTTCTGCAGACAAATGTGTGTGTGTTCATTTTAATCGTTCTCGACGTGATTTTACCTCCCCTGAATTGCGTCTGAGGGACACCATTCTTCCTTTTAGAGACTCTGTGAGGTTCCTGGGCCTCACTTTTGATTACAAGTTGTCGTGGTTGCCTCACCTTAAAGACCTCAAGGTGCGGGCCCTGAGGCACTGAATATTTTGAAGTGTCTGAGCCATCGGTCCTGGGGAGCAGATCGGGCGCGTCTGCTGCAGTTTTATAGGGCTTTCGTCCGGTCGCGTCTTGACTATGGATGCACCGTGTATGGGTCAGCGAGGCCTTCGTATCTGAAGATTCTTGACGCAGTACACCATGAGGGTATCAGGCTGGCCACTGGTGCCTTCCGTACCAGTCCCATCCCCAGCCTGTATGCTGAGGCAGGGGAACCGCCGCTCGCTATCCGGTGTGACGGATGTGTCAATTCCTTGGCTGTGGTACCTCCCCTGCGTACCCTACCGTTGCCCGACCACCTATGGAACGTCTCTTTTCCAGTCGTCCTAGGGCAACGATACCATTTGGGATTCGTGCCAAGCATTTGCTTGAGTCCCTTGGTGTGGAGCGTGTGGCCCCCCAACTCCAAGATTTTACCCACCTGCCTCCCTGGTTGCTCCAGAGGCCCAGCGTCCTTTTAGACTTGTCGGAGTACCGGAGGAGTTGCACTCCTGCATTTGTTTTTATCTCCTTATTTTATGATATTTTAAACCAGCATCCCGACCATGTACCAGTATTTACGGATGGCTCTAAACAGGGGGACTCTGTTGGTTGTGCTGTTGTTTTCCCTGATATAGTCGTCAAGTTACGGCTTCCTGCGGCGTTTACCATCTTTGATGCCGAATTGTTTGCGATCTTGCGGGCATTGGAGCAGATGAGGTGTGTTCCCAGTCTTAAGTTCCTCATCTGTTCTGACTCCCTGAGTGCCCTTCAGACCATGCAACACTTGTACCCAGCGGATACGGTCGTCCAGAACATCCATGATGCCCTACTCCACCTGCAACGGCAGGGGAAGGAGGTTTCTTTCTGCTGGGTGACGGGGCACGTGGGTATTAGGGGAAACGAACTGGCGGATGTGGCTGCCAAAGATGCTTGTTCCCTCCCTCACGTTGTTGAATGTGCCGTCCCCCTCCATGCTGTTTCCTCCCTCCTGCGTTTTCGTGTTATGCGTCAATGGGAAGAGGAGTGGCTGGCAGTTAGTGAAAATAAGCTGCGTTTGGTCAAGGCCACCACGTGGCCATGGCGTACGTCCTACCAGTCATGCGGGCGGGATGAGGTTCTCCTCACTCGCCTCCGCATCGGACACAGTCCCTTAACGCATGGTTTTTTACTCCGGCGGGAGGACCCCCCAATCTGCAGTGCGTGTGGCATCCAGATTACTGTCCGCCACATTTTACTTGACTGTCTTTTATTCTCTGACCAGAGGACAGTGGCTTCCTTGCCACCGGATTTGCCCTCTATTTTGCAAGACGACGCAACGACTGTGGTTAAGGTCTTACGGTTTTGTGTCCTGTCCAATTTGTAGCCCCAGATTTTAGGGAGAGGTTTTTAATGTGCTGCTGGGTGACTGGCTCACCCAGGGTTTAAGTAAGAGGTCCGCCAGTCACGATTACCTCCTTAGTTCCCTTAGGATTCTGTTCTCTTTTCCTTGTAGTTCCTTTCCTTTTTTAGTGCGTTTCTTCTCTCTTGTTTTGCCTCTGTATGTGAGGATTTGGAACTGCGTCAGGTCTGCGTGTTTTAGCCATTCTCCTTGTTCGCTGTCCGTCTTAGTCCCTTCACTGCATCTGTTACTGTTTTTATGCGTTTGGGCGCTAATGTTCACGCTGTTTAGCGCCCATAAACCTCAAACACACACACACACACACACACACACACACACACACACACACACACACACAAGGAAATCAGTCACTTGACGGTTTGAACATAGAAGGCAATTCACACACTGCATTGCTGTAGTAGACGGAAAACATGTTGTTATAAAACCAGGCAAAAGCGGATAATTGCACTTCAATTATAAACATAAATGCCCCATTGTTTTGATGACAACAGTTGACGCAATTTACAAATTTATCACCGTTGATGTTGGCACAGTGGGACCGTTCAGCGATGGACATGTGTTAGCTAGCAATGTTCAAGGTTCAAATATCTCTAAGCACAATGGGACTTAACATCTGAGGTCATCAGTCCCCTAGACTTCGAACTACTTAAACCTAACTAACCTAAGGACATTGCACAAATCCATGCTTGAGGCAGGATTCGGACTTGCGACCGTAACAGCAGCGCGGCTCCGGACTGAAAAGCCTAGAACCGCTAGGCCACTGCGGCTGGCAGCTAGCAAAGTGTTGGCCAAGAAAATGAGGAAAAACTCATTATTACTTTCCACTCGTGAACTAATGTCTTCAGCTGCTGATCCGATGCCGTACTTGTTTGTGGGAAATGAAACTTCCCCATTATCGGAAAATATTAAGAGTCCACATCCACGGAGGCAGGTTACCGTCGAAACTACGAACACCAAGTCTTCAATACCAGATTTTCGAGCACGGCAAACGGTGGAATGTGTTTTGGTATAATTTCTTGACTATTTCGTGTGTTCAGGAAACTGTTTGAAACTAAACCCGACGTAGTGAAAGATGTAAAAGCAGCTTGCTTTGTGCACGGTTATTTACGCTCTTCAGTAGTGGCTACAGAGGGTTTAAATGACATTGAACAGTTGGCACTATCTCGATTACCTCGTGTGCAATTGAACAGGAGGAGAACTTCATCAGCTGCCTTCAAAGTTTGAAAAAATTTCACTGAATATTTCAACGCCTGCAGAGCAGTTCGATGGCGACATCAGTCAGTTTTGCTTGATAATTACTGACCATTCAGTTGTTGTACGAGTATTGTGCTCCACAGGTTATGTACTCATGAGAAATACTCTTTGGTGATATGTATTAACTAAAAAATCGTGAAATAAATATTAACTAAAAGTAAAGCAGTACTTACCATCTTTCAAAATCAAATCCTTTGCTACATCGTTCACCCCCCTGCGGGTCCGGGGGTTAGAATAAGCCTGCGGAATTTCTGCCTGTCGTAAGAGGCGACTAAAAGGAGTCTCCAACGTTTCGATCTTTATGTGTTGGTCCCCTCTCGGGGTTGACCTCCATTTTTTCCAAATTTCTGTTGCTAGTGCGTGCCACTTGGGGGAGGACGCCTTAACTTGGTGTTTTTTGTTTGTCCATCATGCACCAAGACCTTGCATGCTACTTATTGTCTTGTGGCGGGCTTTTCACCCAACGTCTTCTGGGTTGCCTACCGTTCATCTTCTGTGCCGTACCATACTTTGCGCCCACGACAATTCTGGACCATTTCAACACCTGAAATCCATCGCAGTATCCACTCCGTCACGGAGGGTTGTTATTTACCCTCTTGGAGGTAGCCACCTGACAACAAACCTCCACATGTTCTCCAAAGATTATGTGCCCAATCCTTCTGGGGCACCAGGACTCCTGGCAATGGCCATCCCACCAGGTGGTCCTTGCTGAGGCTGGGTGGCGCCTGTGGGGAGAGCCCCTGGTCGGAATGGGTGGCATCAGGGTGGATGACGCAATGAAACGGGTTAAATCGAATCAAGTTGATGGTCGCTCGGCCCCAGCAGTCTCACAGTGTGTCAGGAATGATTTCGGTGCTGCAACCTATGATTCCCAATCGTTCCCCTCCCTGCCTACACCTTGGTAGGACTGTCGGGCGACCAGGTCTCGAGAGCTGTATTCGCCTCAGTACCTCATTTGCAGCAGGACTGATGAAGAGAACTTTCAGGCAACGAAGCCCCAGTTTTTCGTCGAGCATTTTGAGGATATGTTTGGGGAAGTGGCGGCGTTGTCCAAAATGTGTAGTGATTTTGATCCAGGTGGTCTCCCCAGCCCAGTTGCACTTCTTGACTGTGACAAACTGAGTGACATCCCTGTCTCGATTACGCCACATAGAAGCCTTAACATTGTCCAGGGTGCTATTTTCCATCGTGACCTCCTTTTGCAGTCAGATGAGGTGCTACACGCCAACTTAGAGCGATGGGGTGTCCACGGCACATACATAGGGGACCAAACAAAACAGGATTGCTACTGGTGCCTTCATCTTGGTTTTTGAAAGTGACTCATTACCTGGAAAGGTCAACGTGATGGTTTACCATTGTGATGTGAAACCTTACATCCCACCTCCTATGTGGTGCTTAAAGTGCTGGAGGTTTGGCCACATGTCATCCCACTGTAACTCCAGCGCCACCTGCAGGGATTGCAGTCGTCCTCTGCACCCGGGCACTCCACGTGTGCCTCCTCCCACTTGTATGTCAACTATGGGAAGCGCCACTCCCCCTGCTTGCCTGACCACTCCCCCTGCTTGCCTGACTAGTCCCCCTGCTTGCCTGACTGCCCTGTTCTCCATAAGGAGCGACGAATAATGGAAATCAAAACCCTGGTCAGGCTCGCCTATCAAGATGCAAAGAGGAAATATCAACGCCTTCATCCTGTTCCAACGACTGCATCTTATGCTGCGACTGCGACTTCATTGCCTCCATTGGCGTCAGCTGTCCCTGCTGTTGTTAAACCTCCAGTGGGCCCTCGGGGCCGCCCGGACTCTTCCCCCATGTCCGTGATGGGGGACACTGTTTCTTCTGGTGCTCCCAAGGTACCTCGCTTGGGAGCTGTGATGTTACAAAATAAAAGTGATGTTGTTATTCAATGGAAAGTTGGAAATTGAGATTTAGCTTACTGTTTTATCAATCACAATTGGCGTAAGAATCATGGATTGACCATTGTCATAAAATATTGCATTATGAGATTTGATTAGTTTTTACTTGCAGTTTCGCGTGGCTTGAGGCAGTCACAACTAGCGTGCTATTGATTAAGAAATCGCATTATCATCTTTCTAATTACTTCATGAACGTAGATACGATCATACCCGGTTGTGAAGTTATTGTTACGACAAAACAATTTCCTAAGGGACCAGAAAGTTCTTAAGGGCGCAAAAACAGCTGTAACATCACACAAAAGGGAAATTCAATATTAAAGCTGATGCAAGAAGACGATAAAACAGTTTTCTTTTTATCAATGTAACACGCACATTGGACTGCTGATCTTGGTGTCTGTAATATTAGCAAAATGCATAATTAAAATGAAAATAATACTGAGGATATAATAGGAATGAGCACTGCTAAATGATTCAGTATTCCCAGAACAAATATTTATTATAACTAAAACCTATATCGTACCTTAAGCTTAGTACTACAATGACGGTAGATTTCTATGTCCGTATCATGTCCATTGAGCGCTCTTTTATATAGCCTTTGTCTTCTTTGATTCGCTCGTGCGTCGTCACGGTAACTTATAACAGTTCTTTACACTTCACTCAAACTTAGACATAACACGTTTATATACATTTAGTAAAAATTAGATCAGACTACCACAAATCTGCGTCCGTCTTACTCGAGAAAAACAGTACAAGTCTTTTTAGCGCTCAAGGCTTCATTTGTTCTCCAGCGAACAAAATAGTGAAGGATCGCATATCTATCCGTATTTTTCTGTTTATATTGCCGCCCAAAGACGACGAATTACATTATTTAGAAAATTCCACCGTCGCCATGCGACGCCTCATTATACATTAATCATTATTTATAAACAAGTATTTGCCTTCTGACTGAAAATATTAACTACTCGTATTTGCTGTTTTAATGAAGTCAAAAATAGCGAATGTCACAGAGCCCATCCCGCCAAATTTACGGGGATATCGGACTCTGCCAATACGTAAGCCTCCTCCGGCTTTTCTCATGCGGAAAGGGTCCCTTGGAAGTCTACCTTCTAAGGCATCCTCCAGCGTGACAGCTGACATCAGTCAGTGGTTTAAGGAGCCACGAGCGGCAGATCGAAGAGTTCCTCGCTCTTCATCTGTCCCTTACCCTCCTTCTGTGATTCCCTCCCAGGTTGCTCCTAAGGAGCAGCAGGTGGAGGGGCAGACGAAGAAGAAGAAGGAAAAAGAAGAAGAAGAAGAAGAAGAAGAAGAAGAAGAAGAAGAAGAAGAAGAAAACTCTGGGTAGGAAGGAAGAGGTTCAGGTTGCATCTGTGCCACCTGTTAGTACCAGCTCTGCATCTGAGGACAGTTTGCATATTTTGGCGTCTACCTCAGACTCAATGCATCTCGATTGTGGCTCTCCTAGATGACCCAGCGGCGTATCTGCGTCCTCAGTCCCTTCATGCCTTTTTCGGCCAAGGATGATGTCATCCTCCAGTGGAATTTCAGCGGTTTTTTTTACCACCACCTTGCTGAGCTGCGGCAACTTCTCAGCCTCTATTCTTTCTTCTGCATTGCTCTCCAGGAAACTTGGTTTCCAGTGATGCGAACCCTCATCCTCTGTGGCTATCGGGGTTATTATACGAATCAGGCAGCTTATGAAGGGATGTGTGTTATAGTCTGCATCTACGTCCGTAACTCTCTTTACAGCGAGTGTGTCCCTCATCAAACAGCTTTAGAGGCTGTCGCTGTTAGGGTGTGAACGCCTCAGGCTATTACTGTCTGCAGTCTCTTGTCTTGCACCAGATGGTGATGTCCTGCATCATGTAGTGGTTGCGCTGATAACGCAACTGCCGCCGCCTTTTCTGTTATTGGGCGACTTTAACGCCCATCACCCTTTTTGGGGTGGATTGATGGCAACAGGCCAAGGCACTGTCCGTTGAGTAAGTGTTGGCACACCATACCTTTCTTAAATAACGATGCCTCCACACATTTCAGTGTGGCGCATGGCACATACTCAGCCATTGACCTTTCGGTCTGCAGCCCTGGCCTTCTACCATCCGTCCACTGACATGTGCATGACGACTTGTGCAGTAGTGACCACTTACTGATTTTTCTGTCACTGCCACAGCGTCACCCTTCTAGGTGTCTCCCCATATGGGCTTTGAATAAGGCTGATTGGGACTCGTTCGCCTACATTGCCACTATTGACCCCTCTTTCTCATGACGCCATTGGTGTGGTGGTTCACACGGTCTCCACTGGCATCGTTTCTGCAGCAGAATCTGCAATTCCCTGTTCATCTGGGTCCCTTCGGCGGAGGACTGTGCCTTGGTGGTCACCAGAGATCGCTTAGGCGATTTGCGATCGCAGGCGGGCCCTCGAACGTCATAAGCGGCAGCCGTCACTGGACCACCTCATTGCCTGTAAGCGGCTCCGTTCCCGAGCCCGGCGCCTTATTCGGCGACGGAAGCAGAAGTGCTGGGAAACGTATGTCTCCACCATTGGCATCCATACCTCTCCATCGCAGGTTTTGGCCAAGATTAGTCGCCTCTATGGCTATCGGACCCCCTTCGACGCACCTGGGCTTTCCCTACACGGAGCAGTCTGTACTGGCTCCGACACGATTGCAGAACTCTTAGTGGAGTATTATGCTCGGAGTTCTGCTTGTACGAATTACCCGCTGGCCTTCCGCTCCCTGAAAGAGCGGTTGGAACGTCGGAGCCTTTCATTCCATAACCACCACGCCGAATCGTACAATGCTCCATTCAGTGAGTGGGAATTCCAAAGTGCCCTAGCCGCTTGCCCTGATACGGCTCCCGGGCCTGATAGCATCCACTATCAGATGCCCAAAAACCTCTCGGTGAACTGCCAGCGACGCCTCCTAGACCTTTTCAACCGTATCTGGGTTGAGGCCTGGCCAGACAGAATGCGGCCTGGCCGTGCGGCCTGTGGCCTTGAACCGCAGCCAGCAGGCCGCACTGTTAAATCGCTCGTTACTGTATGGCGGCTGTCACACAGAGTGCGGCTGTGACGCACCGGCATGCGGCCTGCCGCACCGGCCGCCGCCGGGTTGTCACAGATTACAGATTCGCCGCAAGGCGGAGCGGCTGCCTGCCTCTGTTGGCGCATTCAACTGCTCTGTTGTCACACTGGAAGCAGCGGCGTGACTCGGTTTTTGTATTGCAACTCGTAGTGCACGCTTCATGGACACAGAAATACTTCTAGAGGAGGTGAGAGAATACAACTTTTTGTATGATACACGCGATCCTGAATACAAGAACGTTCTGAAGAAGGCTGAAGCTTGGAGGGATATAGGTGCTAAACTGGATCAAAATGATAAATATTTTTGCAAAATTTTAAGTTCCACAGAATCAAAAGTGTAGTAAAGTATATTGTTAAGTACTGGAATTTATCTAGTGTATATTACAACGTGAAGCATCTGGAAGTATGTAAGCAACAATGCCATCAAAATGGAAAACTGCACATAGAAAGTGGAAAGAGAGAAGAACCGTCACCTTTGCTAAAATCGATCTTGATGTACGGTAATTGTGTTCCATTTAAATGAAAATTTATTGTCTCTCCCCACGTCGCGTATATTTTGAGTTCGTGTCTTATTCTCATGCTTGTTTTTAACGCTAACAGCAGAAGATGATATTCCACGCAACGCTTTCATAATACAAATTAAAGTAATATTTCCCATATCATGAAAAATATATTTCACATAATTTTGCCAATGATCCAAAACATTGTTGTGTGCTTAACATTTACAGTCACTAAAGAATTTATCGACTGAGTTTTGTACGGATAACACAGAAACTGAATATTGTATATAGCTCCACAGAGGTGTCGCTTGGTTATCTTTCCTTTAAAGGCATTCTGTTACTCAGATGTGATATTATAGTAACAACGAAACTGCCTTTTAGTGAAAAATGCAACATGTCTTGCTCTGCAGTTAATTGCGTCATGAGGTACTGCAGTGTATGTCTCCATGGCTATGACAGGCTCAGCTTGTTATGGCTTCACATGGATCATACAATTGCTTATATAGGTCGATATTTTAATACCCATTTGTTTGACTGCCATGAAACGGTAGAATGTTCTACTTCGGGTGTAAATTCTACCGTTCTGGTTTTGTCAACTTGCCAAGTATGTGGAAAAAAATCTTTGATGACAAGGAAAATAATTACTGGCTAGAATAATTGAAAACTGTAACGGGACGAATACTCAATACTACGGGACCATACACGGAAAGAGAATTTCATATCTGAATGGGAATAGCACCATACCATAAGAGGCATTTTCATATGTTATAAACATTAGAGATCTCTTTGAATGTGATTGTTTCCAATTCAGACATCTGCCACAATAATTATTTTCTTTATATATTCTACAAGAATACATTACCGGTACATTTCTTCGTTTGCCGGCCGCGGTGGCCGTGCGGTTCTGGCGCTGCAGTCCGGAACCGCGAGGCTGCTACGGTCGCAGGTTCGAATCCTGCCTCGGGCATGGGTGTGTGTGATGTCCTTAGGTTAGTTAGGTTTAAGTAGTTCTAAGTTCTAGGGGACTTATGACCTAAGATGTTGAGTCCCATAGTGCTCAGAGCCATTTGAACCATTTCTTCGTTTGCAGCCGAGACCTTGAAAACGAAGTGGAGGAACTTGAGAGATGCCTACGTCAAACGCAAGAAGATGGTAAAAGTTACCACTGGCCAGAGCTTGAAACGGTACAGATCATGGCCGTGGAGTGAACACATGACGTTGATGGACTGTGCTCTGGAAGCACGACCCACAACATCAGACATTCCTTGCTCAAGAGAGGCAGTCACAAGTGACAGCGGAAGACACTCAGTCAGATGAACGCTCATCAGACTCCACAATTTTTTCTCAGCCAGAGTTGCTAACGCATGAGTATGAAGGAGAATCTCAGGAACAGTGCACAGAGGTTCTGGAACCATCTTCAGCACGAATGAAGCCAACCGCTAAAAAAAATGAGAAAGCAGAGATCAAGTGCTGATGTTGAGTGTATAATTAGTTACTTGCAAAAGAAACATCAGTACAAGGATAAGCATGACGAAGTTGATCATTTATTTTTAAGCTATGCAAAAACATACAAACGTATTACAGTTAGATCACAAGCGGAGGCTGAGCTCGCGGAGTTAGATGAGCAACAGCCAACACATGTCACTCAAAGTCTTTCAGTAGACTCGGGCCACGTTGATTTCCGTGACCCGCTGCATTTGTTGGTGCAAATACTGTCACACGAACTGACGATGTGCGTCTGGACATGAATCCTGATAAAATCACCCTCACACAACTTTGAGCACTTTCAGATGTTTCACACGTAAAAGCTCTGTACTTGTGTAATTTATACTTGTATGGAAATAATAATAATAATATTTTGTAAACCAATTGCTGTAGTAAGTGGAATACACAAAACATTGACCTTTTCTAAAGAATCTTCTGGTCTTTCTGTTCTCACATACTGGTCCTGTCGCAGTTTATCGTAACTTCATCGCTTTTGACACAAATACGTTGTGTTGACAAACTGGTCAAAACACTTGGTAGGTATTCAAAAGTAATCGTAAAATAATACGTTTATAACATAATTTGTAATTAAAATTTGAGGTAATTAAATTTATGTCCATGTCGTGTAGCTTATCTTCTGTTGGAATAATCAGAAAAATGTTCACGAACTTGAATTGCAGCAATAGGTGACCCTCGATTAGTTGATCCAATATCTACGAATGCCCGTATTGGCTTGCACTCTTCTTCACTTTCAGAAAGTGGGTATTCTTTGTTATTACTTGATATAACGTAATTGGGCAAGCCGCTTTAACAATATGTTCTGCAGTTTCAACATCGGTTTCTAGGGCTCTTAAAAATACGCGCCATTTCATTGCCAACATTCCAAAGGCATTTTCCACTTCACGACGTGATCGGCTGAGCCAGGCATTACATTGCTTATTCTTTGCATTGATGATTACTGCAGGTTTTGGGTATGGTCTCAGTAAATAAGTCTGAAGTGGAAAACCTTCATCACCAACGAAAACACGATTAACAGGGATGTCTGTACCCGGTAGTGGCTTTGGAGGTAGAATACTTTTGCCCTCGATATACTCTTGATAGAAAGAAGAATTCTCAAAGAATAGTGTTATCACTGTGACGTCCATAACTTCCAATATCAACTGCTGTAAACTCCGTAGTATGGATCAACGATTGCCAGGAGAACTGGCGACAACAATTATTTATAACAGAAGAACTGGAATCCACTATCCTTCGGGCATTTTAACCTGATATGCTTTCCATCTATGCTTCCAAGGCAGTTCGGAAACCCCCAAGGTTATAGAAATCCTTCTTCAAATTTCTTCCACATCTCTGCTGTAGAAGTAGATAAATACTTCGGCTGTAGAACAGTCCATATTGCCTGGCACACTTCTTTCACAACCCCCTGCGGGCTCGGGGGTAAGAATAGGTCCGCGGTATTCCCGCCTGTCGTAAGAGGCGACTAAAAGGAGTCTCAAACGTTTCGGCCTTATTTGATGGTCCCCTGCTGGGTTTGACCTCCATATCTCAAAATTCTTCCAAAGAGCGATCCGATTGGGGAAGGGCGCCTTACTTGGTGCATTGTGTTCATCTTGCGATCAGACCTTTCACCAGCTTATTTGTCGTTGAATTGCAGTCCTGCCCGCTCTCCATCTCTTGGGCATGGATACGTTCCTGTGTGCAGTTTCCACCTTGCGCTCTGCGGTGCCTCTTTCTGCACTGGCGGCGACCATGGACCACATGTTACCTAACATCCAGCATGGTAGCCAGTCCGTTGTGGTGGGGCCGCCATGTACCCTGTTGGTTGTAGCCCCCTGACAACACAGGGGTCGCTCTACTGGTGCCTGCACCGTTAACTCCCCACGTATGCCAAGGAGTGGATGCCTATCCTCCTGGGGTATCGGGACTCCCGGCAATGGCCATCCTGCCAGGTGGTCCTTGCTGAGGCTGGGTGGCGCCTGTGGGGAGGGCCCTTGGTAGGAGTAGGTGGCGTCAGAGCGGATGACCCGCAATGAAGCGTGGTACATCGTCTCTCGCTGGTGGCCAGCCGCCAGCAGTCTCTAAGCGTTCTCGGGCTCAATTTAATGCTCAGAAGTACGATCCGAAAACGTTCCCCTCCGTGGCCATGCCGTGGGAGGAACGTAAGTCTCAGGATGGCAGTAGCAGTTATTCGCCCTGATTCTTAGTTTGTACAAGAGTTGATGGGGAGTCTTTCCTCTCCACAAAGCCTCAGTTCTTCGTGGAGCATTTAGAGGACAAGTCTGGGGAGGTGGAGGGCTTGTCCAAAATGCGCTCTGGGTCAGTACTGATACAAACGCAGTCCTCTGCCCAGTCACGACGGTTACTTCCTTGTGACGAGTTGGGGGTTGTCATTACGATCACACCCTATAAGAGTTTAAATATAGTCCAGGGAGTTATTTACCATAAGGACCTTCTTTTGCAGTCTGATGACGAGCTTTGCGCCAATTTAGAGCGCCGAGGTGTACATTTCGTCCGGCGCGTTCATCGGGGTCCGAAGGAAAATCAGATTGCTACCGGTGCCTTCATCTTGGCCTTCGAGGGTGATACATTACCGGAAAAGGTCCAGGTGATGGTCTACCGATGTGACGTCAGGCCCTATATCCCTTCCCCGATGCAGTGCTTTAAGTGCTGGAAGTTCGGCCATATGTCTCTTTATTCTCTGTAGGTGTTTTTAGTATTTGGAAAAAGGGACCGATGACCATAGCAGTCTTCTGGTCCCTTTAATCTCTCAAACCAACCAACCAGCTTCTTTCACAATTTCTGAGACTGTTGAACGTCCGAACTGAAAAGAAAAAGCTATGGTCTGGTGCCTGTGGCCTGTAGCCAAGTATCTGAAAAAAATTAAAATAAATTATGCCGATAGAACGAAAAGATAAGTTAACGACCAAAGATATGTTTGTTTAAATTCAATGACAATGTTATGAATACAATGCAATAAAGCAATCTATTTAGTAGAAAGTTCTGTCTAGCGGGACATACAGAACTAGATGTTACTATCGTTTGCTGTATTCGTAAACACTGCCGATAAATTTATCACTCCACTCGTATTTACATTGTAGGATAGCACTTTCTTCCGCTGAACCTTTCATATGATACAGCAAAACTGAAATGGAATAATTTTATGACTTCTGTACGAAGCAGAAAGTGGCCACAAATGGTAAAACTTACCTCAAATAAATGGCTAGTCTTTGCCTTGTATCAATTGGCTTTCTCCAGTTCGTTGTGCACTTCGCGGTGTTCCCTTTTATCAGGAAATACAGTTCCTCGAAACATTCTCGCGACATAAGAAAATATTTGAAGAACCTGTCTTCGTCAGACTGTAGTTCAATACACAGGCGATGGCATTTTCTTAAGCTTTCTCTCTAGCTATTAATATAGTTGTGGTGTGCGTACTGTAAGACCTGCGGTACACACACCATCAGATTATTTGACTTGTCGCTCTAACGAAGTAGGCGAGTGTCAGCAATATGTCTCGTGGTCTTATCGTGGCATGTTTATCTTCTGCCGTTGGGTCAGACGATAGAAAAGCCACATGCAGCTTAGAGTAACAGATTGACGGTGACCAACTTTAAACAGAACTTGATTAATTTTCACACACATTTATTAAAATAATAAAGCATAGACATTACGTAACTTGATTCTGGATGCTGTTTACGATTGACAATCTGAAGTTCCTTTGGTCTTGGTACGTTAATCTGATTGTCACATATCTCTGATACTTGATAAAGTGTACAGGAATATGATAATCTTATTAGGCGCAGACTGAAACTTGACTATAGACTTTTACAGACTAATGTAGACTGGTACAGACTAATGCAGACTGACTAATCGGAGGTTCTACTTTAGCAGCTATCTCATTGGCTGCGTTACATATTAATACGCGGATCGGTGGAAGCAGAATTTGGTCCGTCTCTAAGGCAGCGCCATCTCGTAGTGCGGAGACAGACGAGCGCTGCGTCTGCACTGTTGTGCTTAGCGCGGCGCGCTCTAGTGGGTAAGTTGTGTATGCGCTGACTATGCAGAACTATGTACACAACAATCGTGCACCCAACATGTCCTCTTCTTGGTGGCATTTCGTATCGCTAATGCAGGGAGGAGTTCTTCCTTGTCCGAGCTACTCATTTCTGCACTTAAAAAACAAAAAAAAAAATGAACTCGTACAAAGATATCGTGTCCCGCATGAAGCTTCCAAATCATCTAACACGAAGACAATCGCGCTACGCATGCAAGCTTAATTATGGGCTTCGGCCCTTTCCACAGTGCAACAGCTGGTGCAGTAACAGTCGCTATGGCCGGCCGACCGTTGCCTGTGTGGCTTTCCTGGCTGCTGACGGGCCCGGCCACCCGCTGCGCCGTCCCTCGCAGCGGCAGACCAGATTCTGTCTGGCCAGGCCTTGGAGGGTGAGTTCCCATCACAATGGCGGAAAGCATCGTCATTCCCGTGTTGAAACCTGGCAAGAACCGCCCCATTAGCCTAACCAACGTTCCGTGCAAATTGCTCGAACGCATGGTGAGCCAGAGATAGAGTTGGCTACTAGAGTCTCATGGCCTTCTGGCTCTGTCCCAAGGTGGATTCCCTAAGGGCCGCTGTGCTACCGATAATCTGGTCTGCCTGGAGTCTGCCATCTGCACGGCATTTGCCCGCCATCAGCATCTGGTTGCTGTCTGTTTTGACATGCAGAAGGCATACAATACGACATGGGGGCATCACATCTGAGCCGTGGTGCGCCTTTTCTGGCACACCAGCTCCTTGGCGTGACACTATCGATTGCCCGTGTTGTGATCTCGCGAGGTTTTGGTGCTTGGGGCAGATGGTGTTGGTCTCGCTATACGGCGCAAGGACGTGCTTGCGTGGACGAAAGAGGAAAACACGCGGACTCGACCAGCAGCGGCGGGTCTACCTCGTAAGGCGGTCGCGAGTTTGTGGTGGACCTGCCTGATGTCAACTCCGGGCACTGTTCGTCGCTTTGCTTTGGTACCTACTTTCTCGGAGACACCCGTCCCTGGAGACCATCTCGAACAACGCTCTCCATCAAAGGTGTAAGCCGAGTGAGGAGAATCTCGTCCTGTCGACGGGGCTGAGAGGAAGTACACCAAACACGCGTTGTGGGCTTGACTAAACGGAGCTTATTGTCAGTCACTTCCAGGCACTCATCCTCCCACTGACGCATGACTCGTAAGCTCAAAAGTGAGGCGAGTGCGTGCAGTGGGAAAGCGCACTGAAACACTTGTGGATCAAGACATGCCTCCTTGGCTGCGAGATCTGCCCCTTCATTACCAGCAATGCCGACGTGCCCCGGAAACCAGAAGAAAGCCACCACCTTCCCCAGTCGCTGTAGTTGGAGGAGGGCATCCTGGATGGTCTGGACTATTTTATCTGCTGTATACAAACGTTGCAATAAGTGAAGGGTACTTAGTGAATTGGAACAGACAAGAACTTTAGGAGAGGAAGAATGTCTCATCTGCACCAGTGCCCGCAAGATCGCAGACAGTTCTGCATCAAAGACAGTAAAAGTCTGAGGCAGTCGAACCTTAGTCACGATCCGGAAAAACAACAGAGCAACCAACGGAATCCCCTTATTTCGACCCATCTTTAAAACCGGCTACATAGTAGTGGTGCTCAGATAAAATGGCAGAAAATGCTGCATTAAAAACGGTGGCAGGAGTGCAAACTCTCTTGTACTGCACCAAATCTAAAATCACTCTGGGCCTTTCCAGTAACCAGGGTGGCAGGCGGTTGAAACCCAGGATTTGGGGTTGTACAGGCTCCACGCTGAGGGACTCTAGCACACGTTGCATATGGATCCCAAACGGCTACGTAGTCCGGGGACGGTGGAGAAAAAAGGCGGTCCAGAGGTGGATGAGCAACAATATGGTGAGCAGGCGAGGTGGGAACTGCAAAAAACTTACAAGTCTGGTGCACAAGCAGGAGCTGCCGCCGGATGGGAAGTGGCGGTTCCCCAGCCTCAGCACAGATGTTGGGTATGGGACTGGTCCGATAAGCACCCGTGGCCAGCCGAATCCCTGCATGGTGAACAGCGTCAAGGATCCGCAAATAAGACGGCCTCGCTGACCCATACACTGTGCACCCGTAGTCCAGCTGTGAATGCACAAAAGCCCGATAAAACTGAAGGAGACGCGCCCCGTCGGCTCCCCAAGACCTGTGGCTGAGGCACTTGAGGATGTTCAGCGCCTTCAGGGTTCTGGCTTTAAAGTCTCGTAGGTGTGGCAGCCATGACAACCTGGAGTCAAAAATTAGGCCCAGAAACCGCACTATGTCTCTAAAATGTAAGGCAGTATCCCCCATATACAAGGCAGGCAAAGTAAAAAGATGACGAGAACGATTAAAATGAACACAAAACACACTTATCGTCAGAAAACCGAAAACCCGTCTTCGCAGCCCACTCCTCTTACCACCGCACTGTTAGCTGCAACTGACGGCTCACGGTCGCAACACTTAGAGGACGAACAGAAAACAGCAAAGTCGTCCACGGCCACAGCCCTAAGACGCATGGCTTCCTGCTCCGGCGAGAGGACTCTCCAATGTGTGGTGCTTGTGGCGTCCAGGTCACTGTGCGCCACGTTTTATTGGATTGCGTTTTATTTTCTGACCAGCGGGCCGCGGCTGACTTGCCAGCGGACCTGCCATCTCTTTTAGGCAACACTCGGACGAATGTGGTTAAAGTTTTAGAGTTCTGTGCCATGTCAAATGTTTTTGCAAAGATTTTAGGGAGAGGGTCTTAATTTGCTCACTGTGTGACAAGATCGCCCATGTTTTATGTAAGTGGCCAGCCATTGACAATTTCCTGTGGCTTTCTTGCTGCTACGTTTCCCTTTCCTTACGTTTTACTTTCTTATGTAGCATTTTCCTTCTTTTCCTGCTTTCTTTGCGTATGTGATTCAGTTTTATTAGGTCTGTCCACATTCGTTCATTTTAATATGTGTCAGGGCGCTGATGACCTCGACGTTGAGCGCCCATAAGCCCCATCACACACACACACACACACACACACACACACATCGAAGGTGTAAGTGATTTTGGTACCTTCGTTTCGTTGAACGATTTGCGTTGCAGCCAGTGTACTTGTTGCTTGGTTTCCCTAACGTGCGTGTTGTTGAAGTAAGTGCAGCCGGCAGAGTGTGTAACCGCATGGAGAACAGCAGTTACTATTTGTTTTTAAAAATCCGCTGGTCGGATTAATATTACGAAGCTGATTAGCTGGAAGGAGTGTGTGTTATATTTTGGTTTTTCCGAGACAGTATCCAGAAGTTTATGTATTGTCTGTATGAGATTTTCAGTGTGTTTTGATTGGCATCAAATCGACGTCCCTTGTGTATTGCTGTAAAATTTGTGTCACTCCTATTGAAAGCACTTACTCAGTTAATTAGTAACGACTCGTATTCTGTAAAGCTAGTCATTTGTACGTAGAATTTTATACGTGTGCATTTATTTGAATGCACTCAGTCAGTATTAGTACTGTTTATTAGTTATTATTATTATTATTATTATTATTATTATTATTATTATTTTCGATTATTCCTATTTAAAGAGAGCGTTTGAACTTTAATTCCTTTATGATGATTGTTTGTTTTTTTTCTGAGCCCAAATTTTCTTCCTGTGTTCACTGTGTTGTTTCTTTCGCTTCGCTGTCCATTTGCATCCTGGTCTCTTCTGTGTTGTGGTGTCAAATTTATGTTTTTTGATGATATTTACTGTTATGTGTGCTTGTCTGAGGTCCTCTTCAACTTCTTTTATCCATTTTGTTTTTCCCCTGCCTGAGTTGATGACTTTAAAAATTGGCTTTGAAATTCTGTTTTCATTCATCCTGTGGATATTTCCGTAGAACTGCATTCTTCTTTTGCTTATTGTATCCGTAATGTAGTCTGTATATTTATATAATTGTGATGTTGGTCTCTTCTTCCAGATTCCTTGCTCTTGTATCGGGCCAAAAATTTTCCTGAGAATTTTCCTATCTTGTTTCTTTATTTATTTGATTTTAGTTTGCACACCTATTTGTGTTGTTTCAGATGCATACAGTGCCTCCAGAAGTGCGACAATGTTGTAGTGCCTCAGTTTTGCGTTAATGGATATGGACTTTTTGTTATTATAGTTCCACGTGAGTTTATATGCTTTCTGTAGTTTTTTTTATTCTTTCCTCATTGGCCTTTAGGTTGATCCCTGATTGCTGGATGATTTCTCATAGGTACGTAAAATGTGGTACTTGTACGATTTTCCCATGGGTTGTCACAATAGGCAATTTGTCTTGTGGCACTCTTTCTATGTTCTGGGTTTTCTCATACGAGATTTGCAGGCCAGTTCTTTGTGCAATTTCGTGTAACTTCTCTATGAACGGCTCCATCCTGTGCACATGGCTTCCTCATATGCCGCCGCTACAAAAACAGTGATAGCCCCATCTTTCACACCAATTACAGTCAGCTCTCGGAGCCCTAAGACCACACCTGCCCCCTTGATGGTGGGTGCACTTCCCTCCCTGATGCTCCCACACCACCTATCTTGGGAGCAGCACCCCTCGAACCATCGGGGGCCATCCATCCCCACTTCTAAGACGGAGAAGCGTAAGTCTTCTTCGGCTTCTCTCGCTAGGAAGGGGTCCGAGGTTCCTACCAGTGGCAAAGCAGAACCCTGCCAGTGGCTGAAGCCCCAGGTAGCTGGTCATAGAGCTTCGCAGTCCTCTTCAGTCCCAGAGACTGAATCAAAGAAACCCTCCCAGCTAGAGCAACGCAAGGAACAGTGCGAGAAATCGAGAAAGACCCCTAAAAGACGAAGGAAATTGTGGTGACATTCCCACCACCATCGTTACCTACCAGCTCTGTGTCTGAGGATGAGGTATAGATCACGGCGTCTGCTGAGGACCTAGATCTCGCCGGTCCCTCAGACACGATGGATGTCGCTCCCACAGGTACTCAGTCGGTGGCAGCAGGTGACCCAGCAGCGTGATCTGCTTCCTCGGCCCCTTCACTCCATTTTCGGCCATGGACAGTGTCATTCTCCAGTGGAATTTCAGCGGTTTTTTCCACCACTTTGCTGAGCTTCAACAACTTCTCAGCCTTCACCCTTTCCTCTGCATTGCTCTTCAGGAAACTTCGTTTCCGGCGATGAGAACCCCCGCCCTCCGTGGCTATCAGGGTTATTATAAGAACTGGGCAGCTTATGAGAGGGTATCTGCTGGCGTCTGCATCTACGTCCTTTTTACAGCGAGTGTGTCCCTCTACAAACGCTTTTAGTGGCTGTCGCTGTTTGGGTGTGGACGCCTCAGGCTGTTACTGTCTGCAATCTCTATCATCCACAAGATGGTGATGTTCCTCATTCGTGGCTGCGCTGATAGCCCAATTGCCGCCACTTTTTCTGTTAATGGGCGACTACAATACCCATAACCCTCTGTGGGGTCGATCAGTAGCAACAGGTTGAGGCAGCGTTGTGGAGCAATTGTTGGCACAGCTCGACCTTTCTCTTTTAAGTAATTGCGCCTTCACACATTTCAGTGTGGCGTAAGGCACTTTCTCAGCCATCGACCTTTCGATCTGCAGCACTAGCCTATTACCATCGGTCCAATGGAGTGTGCATAACGACTTGTGCGGTAGTGGCTACTTTCCGATCTTTCTGTAACTGCCACAGCGTTATTCTTCTGGGCGCCCCTGCAGATGGGCTATGAATAAGGCTGACTGGGACTTGTTCACCTCCATTGCCACTATTGAGCCTCCTTCCAATGACGCCATTGATGTGGTGGTTCACTCGCTCACAACCGGCATCGTTACTGCAGCAGAATCTGCAATTCCCTGTTCTTCCGGGTACCCTCTGTGGAGAACTGTGCCTTGGGGGTCACCGAAGATCACTGAGGCGATTAGAGATCGCAGGCGTGCCCTCCAGCGTCATAAGCGTAATCCATCATTGTAACACCTCATCGCCTTTAAACGGCTCCTTGCGCAACCGTGCTGCCTCATTCGCCAACGCAAGCAGGAGTGCTGGGAAAGGTATGACTTCTATGTACCTCTCCATCGCAGGTTTGGGCCAAGATCAGGTTACTTTACGGCTATCAGACCCCTGTTAGCATGCCTGAGCTTTCCATGAATGGAGCAGCAGTCTGTACGGACGCCGACACGATAGCAAACCGTTTAGCAGAGTATTTTGCTCAGAGTTCGTTTCTGCGAATTACCCGCTGGCCTTCTGCTCCCTGAAAGAGTGGTTGGAATGTCGAAGCCTTTTTATTCCACACACGCCATCCTGAATTGTACAATGCTGTGTTCAGTGAGTGGGAATTCCAAAGTGCCCTAGCCACTTGCCCTGATACGGCTCCCAGGCCAGCTCGCATCCGCTGTCAGATGCTCTAACACCTCTCGGTGCACTGCTGGCGACGCCTCCTAGACCTTTTCATCCGTATCTGGGTTGAGGGTGAGTTCCCGTCACAGTGGTGGAAAAGCATCGTAATTTCCATATTGAAACCTGGAAAGAACCCACTGGAGGTGGACAGTTACCGCCCCATTAGCCTCACTAACGTTCTTTTCAAGTCGGTCGAACGCATGGTGAACTGGAGGTTGAGTTGGCTAATCTGGTGAGCCTGGGGTCTGCCATCCGTATGGCCTTTGCCCGCAATCAGCGTCTGGTTGCCGTATTTTTTGACATGCAGAAGGTGTACGATACGACATGGCGACGTCACATCCTCACCACGCTTCGTCGGTGGGGTCTTCGGGGCCTGCTCTCGATTTTCATACCAGATTTTCTTTCACTTCGTTCCTTCTGCGTACAAATTACAGCTTCACATAGTTCCTCCTGAGTTCAGGAGAATGGGGTCCCACAAGGATCTGTCTTGAGTGTCTGCTTCTTTTTAGTTGCAATTAATGGGCTTGCTGCAGCGGTGGGAACGTCTGTCTCAGCTTCCTTGTATGATGACGACTTCTGCCTATACCATAGCTCCACTGGCATTGCACTTGCTGAACGGCAGCTGCAGGGCACTATTCGCAAGGTGCAGCCTTCGGCTGTAGCGCATGGCTTCCGGTTTTTGGCTGCCAAGAGCTGCGTTATGCATTTCTGCCCTTGTCGCACTGTTCACCCTGAGCTGCGGCTATATTTTGACGGTGAACCTCTTGCTGTGGTGGAGACGCATTGGTTTTTGATACCCAGTGGGCTTGGCTCCCTCGCATTCAGCAGCTTAAACAAACGTGCTGGCAGCATCTTAATGCTCTTCATTGCATGACTCACACCAGCTGGGGTGCCGATTGGTCTAACCTTCTACGACTGTATCAGGCGTTGATTGAGTCCTGTCTAGATTGTGGAAGCCTAGCTTACCTTCTGCGTTGCGGTTGCTTGATCACATCCTTCACAGCGGGATCCGACTCGCCACTGGAGCTTTCCGCAAAAGCCCTGTCAACAGCATACTTGTGGAGGCTGGTGCCCCTCAATTGCGGATCCGGCGCCAACGATTTCTGGCCTCTTATGCTGCATACATTTGTAGCTTGCCCAGGCATCCCAATTACCATCTGCTGTTCCCAAACTTGGTCGTCCATCTGCCACAATGGCGGTCCAGTCGGGGTGTACGACCTTGGTTAGTGTCCGTTCTCTTCTCTCTAGGCTTGAGTTTTTCCCTCTCTCACCTGTTTTCTGGGCCCATATATGTTTACCCCCCTTGGTGTATGCTGCGCCCATATCTTCAGCTCGATTTGGCTAAGGGCCCGAAGGACTCAAACACTGGCGAGGCCCTGTGCGGCCACTTTGTTTCACTCCTTGCCGCGTTTGAAGGCTCTGACGTGGTCTATACCGACGTTTCGATGGTTGGTGATCCTGTTGGGAATGCTCTTACTATAGGGGATCATTCTGAACAATGCAGATTGCCGGCTGGCTGCAGTGTTTTCACTGCCATGCCGCTAGCCGTCTCTTGCGCTCTAGAGTGTATCCACTCCTGCTCAGGTGAGTCCTTTGTTATCTGTAGTGACTCCCTGCGCGATTTACGAGCTATCGACCAGTGTTTTCCTCACTCTCGTCTGGTGATGGGTATCCAGGAATCCCTCCATACTCTTGCCCATTGCGGCCGCTCCGTGGTCTTTGTGTGGATTCTGGGTCATGTCGTCATCCCGGTAAATAGGTCATGTCGGCATCGCAGTAAATATTTGTCAGTGCAGCGGCGTTGGAGACTGGCCTTTCGGAGTGTGATCTTGGGTCAGTTTTGTGACAGAAGGACTGCCTGAGCAGTTTACGAGGTATCAACCAGTGTTTTCCTCGCTCTTGTCTGGTGATGGATATCCAGGAGTCCATCCATATTCTTGCCTGTTCCGGTTGCTCCATGGTTTTTGTGTGGGTGCTGGGGCATGTTCGTGTTAACAGGCTGGCTAAACAGTCAATCAGCCCTGGAGTTTGACCTTTCGGAATGTGACCTTCAGTCCTTACTGTGGCAGAAAGTCCTTTGTACCTGGACTGATTGATGGCGCACCCTGCCTTCACCCAACAAACTTCGGGTCATCAACGAGACTACAGGTGTGTGGCACTCCTCCATGCGAGCCTCTCGTGAGGACTCAGTTGTTCTCTGCTGGCTATGCATTGGCCACACCTGGCTAACGCAAGATCATTTATTGTGCTGCAAGTACCCAGCTCTATGTCGCTGCAGGTCAGCGTTGACAGTGATCCACATCTTGTTGGACTGTCCGCTATTAACTGTGCTCAGGCAGACGTTTGCACTGCCTGATACGCTCCCCGCACTTTTAACGGATGACGCTGCAGTGGGAAGTTTAGTTTTGGATTTTATTCATGCAGGGGGCTTTATCGCTCAATCTGAGGGTTTGTCTCTTTTGTGTGTTGAGTCTGGCCTTTGGCCTACGGTTTTAGATTGGGGTTTTTGGTTGGGGTTTTTGGTGTGTCTCTTGGTGGTTGGCTTTTCCTTTTTGTTTCCATGGTTGGCCAATCACTGTAGCGCTCTGTGAGCTTTTATTTCCTCTTTTCTGGTATTTGTCTATGTCTTTCTTGTTCAGTGTCGTCCCTTGTCGTCTCTGTTGCTTGTTTTTCTTCCGTGTGGGTGTTTCATCGTCGTGGAATATGGGACCAGTCGTCTTTGTAGTCTGGTCCCTTGAGCCCCCCCACCCCCCACAAACCAACCATCGAACCAACCATCTCTGGGACGTCCACCTTCCCTCCATTTTAACTCTGTCACATTTTTCTTGCATTTGTTTGTCTTGGTGTTCGTGTTTGTCCCTTCATGTGTTCATCTCGCCTTGTCTGCTCTATGGTTTTTTAATACCTTCTTCTACTTTTGCTTATGGTGTACATTTTCCCTGTTTTTTGTTCGTTCCATTGGTTTTCTTTTTAGGTTTGGTTCCCCATTCATTTTTCCCCTTTTACTTTCCCAAAAAGACTTTGGGTGTTGTTTTACCCTGAGCCTTGTATCAGAAAAAAGGGACTAATGAGCCTTTAGTTTGGTCCCTTTATACCCCAAACCAACCAATCAACACTACAGATTTGCCCTGACACTGCTGAGATGACGACCACGACCCTAGAGGACGGCCAAATCGGGCGTGAACGTCGGTCAGAACACCAGCGATCAGAGGGAACCGTAGGAGCCGCGCCTGGCGGTCGCGGACCGCAAACGGAACACTCGACGCGACGCCGACCAGTTCCGAAGCGCTCAGGAAGAAACAGAAGTGGAGACCAAGGAAACAGGCAGTATACAGAGCACCAGACACTATAGATGACGACCGCGATCCCAGAGAGCGGCTGAGCCGGGTGCGGATGGCAGTGGGAACACCAGCGACCAGAGAGGACCATGCGAGCCGCTTGTGGTGTGCCCCCATCCGCCATCCTTAAGTCTTAAGGATAGGATAATGATACAGGACTTTACCTGACGGCATTGCCTGCTTCGTCAGAGCACAGAGGTGGCTATAAACTTCTTTATTTGTTGTGTGTCATCTGGTTATGTGGGATGGTAGGGTCGTATCTTCAAGTACAGAACTGCAAGCAGTGTCCGTTGGGTGCACCCTCCGTTACTCAGAAGATCGAGGAGTGCAATGGGCCGCTGCTAGTGGTCACGATCGTCTTGGGAAGCGCCAACTTCCTGGATGAGGGTATTTGCAGATGCATGCGATTGTCTGTAGAAATGGCTGGCATTCTTCTGGATGCGAAGCATCACTTCCGGTTCGTCGGCTTCTTGGTGGAGGTAGCGATGCGGGAATTGTGGGTGAACATGAAATACCCGGCAGAGGATCTTGTTCTGCTGCGCCTGGAGACATTGGATATGCGTGTGGTGGAGACACTGGATATGCGTGTGGGCTGCATTGCCCCAGGCCTCACACACCTAGACAACAATAGGTTGGATATATAAGTGGGAGATGAGGAGACCATTCCGGACAGAGAGGTGATGGCCTTTGTTGAGGAATGGGTATAGCACTCCCATCCTCTGGTGCACTTTAGCACCGACAGCATCGATGTGCTGCTTCCAGAGGAGTCGATCGTCCATGATGATGTGCAGGTACCAGACGGTCTTCTGCCATGGGAGGATGGTCGCATAAAGTTGGAGTCCCAGGGCCAGCATAGTCGTCTTCCGCATAAGGACAATGGCCTGCATCTTTATGGGGTTGAAACGGATGCACCAGCATGCCGCCCAGTGTTCCAGGTCGTCGCACACACGCTGCAGGCGGGAATGCATGGCTGCGTGCCACCAGCTCCTGGTGTAGAGCACAGTGTCATATGTGTAGACTGCTTTCTCCACCTGGGGCGACGTCGGAAGATCCGAGGTGAAAATGATATTAAGGACCGGGCCCAGGATGGAGCCTTGCAGCACCCCGGCGTTGATAAGTCTGGTTGTGGAGAGGGCTGCTTCAACGGGACGGCGAAGGTTCTATGCTGCAGATACGACACAAAGAGGCGCATGTACGCCCGGGGAAAGCCAAGGTGGTCCATCTTCCACAGTAGACCAGTGTGCCAGACACTGTCAAACAACTTTGTGACCGAGAAGGACCACGCCACAGTACTCACAGTTGTTAAAGGTTGGTTGGTTGGTTGGTTGGTTTGGGGGATTCAAGGGACCAGACTGCGATGGTCATCGGTCCCTTTTTCTAAATACTAAAAACACCCACAGAGAACAAAAAAAAAAATCTTTAACACAATAGGAGACAGACGACACAGAACAAAAGAAACGTAGACAAGGACCAGACAAAACGAAGTAGAATCACACAGTGTGTGACAGTGGTTGGCCGACCATAGAAACAAAAAAAGGAAAAGCCAACCACCGAGAACACATTAAAAACTCAGTTCAAAACCGGAGGCCAAAGGCCAGAATCAACACAAAACAATAAAAGAAAACACGATCACTCAGATTAAATGATAAAAACCCCCACCTGAAAAAACGCAAAACTAATCCAGCAATAGCAGGGTCATCTGTTAAAAGGGCAGGGAGTGTGTCAGGCAGTGCGAACGTCTGTCTGAGCACAGCTAAAAGCGGACGCTCCAATAAAATGTGGACCACAGATAAAACAGAGCCGCAGCGAGTTGGGTCCGCACGGCGCAATAAGTGGCTGTGTGTCAGCCGAGTGTGCCCAATGCGCAGCCGGCATAGGACAACAGACTCCTGGCGGGAGACCCGAAGGGACGACCGCCACACAGTCGTCGTCGCCTTGATAGGGCGAAGTTTGTTGGGCATGGGCAGGTTGCGCCATTCAGTGTCCCATAAATCGAAAAGTTTTCGGCGTAAGATTGCCCGCAAATCAGTTACCAGGAGGCCGATCTCCAGAGGTGGTTTACTGGTGGCCTCTTTCACCAGGCGGTCAACATTCTCATTGCCGGGTATCCCAACATGGCCTGGGATCCACACAAAGACCACAGAGCGGCCGCAACGTATAAGAGTATGCAGGGACTCATGGATAGCCATCACCAGACGAGAACGAGGGAAACACCGGTCGAGAGCTCGTAAACCGCTCAGGGAATCGCTACAGATAACGAAGGATACACCTAAGCAGGAGCGGATATACTCTAGGACACGAAAGATGGCGACCAGCACAGCAGCGTAGACGCTGCAGCCAGCCGGCAAGGAACGTTGTTCGGAATGGTCCCCTACAGTTAGCGCATAACCAACACGACCAGCAACCATCTAACCGTCAGTGTATACAACGCCAGAGCCCTGATACGTGGCCAAGATGGAATAAAAGCGGCGGCGGAAGGCCTCTGGAGGGACTGAGTCCTTCGGGCCCTGTGCCAAGTCGAGCCGAAGGCAAGGGTGAGGAACACACCATGGGGGTGTATGCAAAGTGGCCCAGAAAGGAGGTGGAACAGTGAAAACCCTAAGCCCAGAGAGTAGCTCTTTGACGCGGACCGCGAAGGAACAACCTGACTGGGGCCGACGTTCTGGTAGATGGACGACCGATTGCGGGAACAGGAGACCATAGACTGGATGCCCGGGCAAGCTGAAAACATGGGCAGCATAAGAAGCCAGCAAACTTTGGCGGCGTAATCGCAATTGAGGGACACCCGCCTCCACAAGTACGCTGTCCACCGGGCAAGTCCGGAAAGCACCAGTGGCAAGGCGTATCCCGCTATGGAGGATTGGGTACAGCACCTGCAACGCAGACGGGGATGCTGAGCCATAAGCCAGGCTCCCATAATCCAGATGGGACTGGATTAACGCCTGGTAGAGCCGTAACAGGGTAGATCGGTCGGCGCCCCAGCGGGTGTGGCTCAAGTATCTCAGAGCGTTGAGATGCCGCCAACACGCCCTTTTAAGCTGCCGAATATGAGGCAGCCAAGTCAACCGGGCATCAAAAACTACACCCAAAAACCTGTGGGTCTCCACCACAGCAAGGAGTTCGTCGGCAAGATAAAGCCGCAGCTCAGGATGGACTGTTCGGCGCTGGCAGAAATGCATAAAGTGGGTCTTGGCAGCCGAAAACTGAAAACCATGCGTTGCAGCCCAAGACTGCGCCTTGCGGATTGCGCCCTGTAGCTGACGTTCAACAGCTGCAATGCCAATAGAGCTGTAGTAAAGGCAGAAGTCGTCAGCGTACAGGGAAGCGGAGACAGAAGTTCCCACCGCTGCAGCGAGACCGTTTATTGCAATTAAAAACAGGCAGACACTGAGGACAGATCCGTGTGGTACCCTGTTCTCCTGGACTCTGGAGGAACTATGGTAGGCTGTGACTTGCACGTGGAAGGTACGATACGATAGAAAATTGCGGATAAAGAGCGCCAGAGGGCCCCGAAGACCCCATCCATGAAGCGTAGAATGGATGTGATGACGCCATGTCGTATTTTACGCCTTCCACATGTCGAAAAAGACAGCGACCAGGTGCTGACGACGGGCAAAGACAGTACGGATGGCCGACTCCAGGCTCACCAGATTGTCGGTGGCGGATCGGCTTTTACGAAACCCACCCTGAGACGGAGCCAGAAGGCCCCGTGACTCCAGTAACCAGTTCAACCACCGGCTCACCATCCATTCAAGCAACTTGCAAAGAACGTTGGTGAGAGTAATGGGACGGTAGCTGTCCACCTCCAAAGGGCTCTTGCCCGGTTTCAAAACGGCCATTGCGACGGAAACTCACCCTTGACCCAGAGACGGTTGTAACCGTCGTGGAGGCGTCGCTTGCAGTCCACTGAAAGGTGTTTCAGCATCTGACAGTGAATGCGATCTGGCCCAGGAGCAGTATCAGGGCAAGCGGCAAGGGCGCTGTGAAATTCCCACTCACTGAACGGAGCATTGTAGGATTCAGAATGGTGGGTGCGATAAGAAAGGCTCTGACGTTCCATCCGCTCTTTAATGGGACGGAAGGCCAGTGGGTAATTGGAAGAAACGGAACTAGAGCAAAATGCTCTGCCAAGCTGTAGGCAATTTCGTTGGAGTCTGTACAAACTGCTCCATTCAGTGAGAGCGCAGGACGCTGACAGGTGTCCGATAGCCATAGAGGCGTCGGATCTTGGTCCAGACCTGCGATGGAGAGACATGGAGGCCAATGGTGGACACATACCGCTCCCCGCTTTCCTGCTTACTTTGGCGGATAAGGCGGAGGGCCCGGGCACGCAGCCGTTTGAAGGTGATGAGGCGTTCAATGCAGGGATGTCGCTTGTGACGCTGTAGCGCCCGCCTGCGATCTTTAATCGCCTCAGCGATCTCAGGCGACCACCAAGGCACAGTCCGCCGCCGAGGGGACCCAGAAGAACTGGGAATGGCAGATTCTGAGGCAATAACGATGCTGGTGGTGACTGAGTGAACCACCGCATCAATGTCGTCTGTAGAGAGAGGCTCAATAGCGGAAATGGAGGAGAACAAGTCCCAGTCAGCCTTATTCATAGCCCATCTGCTGGGGCGCCCAGAAGAGTGACGCTGTGGCAGTGACAGAAAGATTGGAAAATGGTCACTACCACACAGGTCGTCATGCACACTCCATTGGACAGACGGTAAGAGGCTAGGGCTACAGATCGATAGGTCAATGGCGGAGTATGTGCCATACGCCACACTGAAGTGTGTGGAGGTACCATCATTTAAGATCGAGAAATCGAGCTGCGCCAATAAATGCTCAACGGTAGCGCCTCGACCAGTTGCCACTGACCCACCCCACATAGGGTTATGGGCGTTAAAGTCGCCCAGTAACAAGAAAAGTGGCGGCAATTGGGCTATCAGCGCAGCCAGGACATTCTGCGCGATATCACCATCCGGTGGAAGGTAAAGACTGCAGACAGTAACAGCCTGTGGCGTCCACACCCAAACAGCGACAGCTTCTAAAGCTGTCTGTAGAGGGACAGACTCGCTGTGAAGAGAGTTTAAGGACATATATGCAGACGCCACCAGACACCCTTTCATAAGCTACCTGGTTTTTATAATAACCCCGATAGCCACAAAGGGCGGGGGTTCGCATTGCTGGAAACCATGTTTCCTGAAGTGCAATGCAGAAGAAAGGGTGAAGGCTGATAAGTTGGCGGAGCTCAGCTAGATGGTGGAAGAGACCGCTGCAGTTGCAGTGGAGGATGGTATTGTCCATGTCTGAGAAAGGCTTGACGGGACGGGGAAGGCAGATTACGCCGCTGGGTCACCTGCTGCCTCCGATTGAGCACCTGTGCTAGTGCTTTCCATGGCGTCTGAAGGATTGGCGAGATCGAGGTCCTCAGCGGACGCCAGAATCTTCACCTCGTCCTCAGACGCAGAGCTTGTAGGAAGCGGTTGAACAGGTGCCACCTCCATGTTGTTATTCTTGGGGACTTTCTTCTGGTTCTGTTTCTGTTTCTCTCGTTGTGCCTTCGGTGGTTCGGGCTTGGAGGGCTTCACAGGGTCAGTCTCAGGGACGGACGACGACCGTGAGGCCCTACGACCAGGGACTGGTGGTTGTTTGAGCCACTTGCGGGTGTCTGCTGTGCCGCTGGTCGGAACTTGCGAAGGGAGGTCTCCAAGGGACCCCTTCCTTGCGAGAGTAGCCGAAGAAGTCTTACTCTTCTCTGGCTGGGAAAGGGAAACTGATGTCCTCGATTGTTTGGGGGGGGGGGGGGGGTGTTGCTCCTGAAGTAGATGAAGCAGGAGCAACAGGTTGTGAAGTGTCCCCCACAAGCAAGGGGGCTGGTGGATTCCAACCGATCTTAGAGCCGATTCGTGATGATGGGAGAACCGTCGTTGCAGCAGCAGCGGCGTAGTTTGATGTCGTTGCTACAGGATGGAACCGCTCATATTTCCGTCTACCCTCGGGGTAGGTCAGGCGGTCCAGGGTCTTTATTCCATTATCTTCCTTTCTTTCTGGAATATCCGACAGTCCGGCGAGCAGGGGGAATGGTGTTCTCCACAGTTAACACAGGAGTATTGGGATGCGAAGGACGTCCACAATCAGGACACGTCATGCTGGAAGTACAGCGAGATGACATGTGCCCGAACTTCCAGCATTTAAAACACCGCATCGGAGGAGGGATATATGGCATCACATCACAATGGTAAACCATTACCTTAACCTTTTCGGGTAAGACATCACCCTCAAAGGCCAAGATGAAGACACCGGTGGCTACCTGATTATCCCTCAGACCCCGATGGACGCGCCGGACGAAGTGAACACCTCGTCGTTCTCGGTTGGCGCGTAGTTCATCGTCGGACTGCAGAAGAAGATCCCTGTGGAATATAATACCCTGGACCATGTTGAGACTCTTATGGGGCGTGATGCTAACTGACAGATCCCACAACTTGTCACAAGCGAGCAACCTCCGTGACTGGGGAGAGGATGCTGTTTTGATGAGAACTGACCCTGAGCGCATTTTGGACAAGCCCTCCACCTCCCCGAACTTGTCCTCTAAATGCTCCACAAAAAACTGGGGCTTGGTTGACATAAACGATTCCCCATCAACTCGTGTACACACAAGGAACTGGGGTGAATATTCTCCACTGCCTTCTTTTGCCATACGTTCCTCCCATGGAGTGGCTTGGTGGCTTGGTGGGCATAAAAGATTCGCCATCAACCCGCGTACAGACAGGGTACTGGGGTGAATAATCTCCACTGCTGGAAATGATCTTGGATCGTATTGCTTGCCGTTGACGTTAGACCTCGATTGCTTAGAGACTGCGGGGGGGGGGGGGGGGTCCCCACCAGCGAGAGATGATGTACCACACTTCATTGCGGGTCATCCTCCCCGATGCCACCCACTACGACCAGGGGCTCTCCGCACAGGCGCCACCCAGCCGCAGCAAAGACCACCTGGCAGGATGGCCTTTGCCGGTAGTCCCGATGCCCTAGAGGGATAGGCGTCTACTCCTCGGCATACGTGGGGAGGTAGCAGCTCAGGCATCAGCAGTGCGATCCCTGTGTAGTTAGGGGGCTACCACCAAGAGGGTACATGACAACCCCACCACAACGGACTGGCTACCGTGCTGGATGTCAGGTGTCAAATATCCATATGTGTCATGAGTGCAACGATGGAAGTGCGTAATGGAGGGCATGTATGCCACCCGGAACACACTGCAGCTGATGTGGCTGGATGCTTGATGGAAGGCCAACTCCATGAGAATATCGGTTGTGCCAGATCTTAGGGCAAGATGGATGTAGAATGCACCATGTAAGGCGTCCTTCCCCAAATGGTACGCACTAACAGAAAATTTTGAAAGGTAGTGGTCAAACTCCTTAGGGGACCATCACATTAAGGCCGAAACGTTTGGGACTCCTTTTAGTCGCCTCTTACGACAGGCAGGAATACCACAGGCGTATTCTAACCCCTGAAACCGCAGTGGTGGTTTTTAAAGGCTCGAGTGATCTACTCAACAACGCGGACGATCTGCCATTTCATGGAATGGCCGCTGCGGAATCCAAATTGTTCTGGTGGGAGGATTTCCCAAATGGCTAGGATGGTCTGAAGTCAGAGAAGCAGAAGCCATTCGAACAGCTTGATAATATGCGGGAGCAAACTGATGGGTCGGTAGCTTTTTGGGTCCTTCCAGTCCTTTCCTCGTTTTGGTATGGCAACGAGGAGGAGTGCTTCCATGCAGACGGGTAGATATGAGTCCGCAGAACCCAACTGAAGATGGCTGTAATGTGGACAATCACCAGGATCAGCAGTTGCTTAAGGACCCGTCCAGTGATGTCGTCGACTCCCGAGCCTAGGATGCTGGGAGAACCTTGATGCCCATGCGTAATTCAGCAACGGAGATAGGTGGGATGTCGCCTCAGTCCTCCCCCTCGTCCCTGCGGAGGATGGCGTGCACTTCTCGTTCAGTCTGGTCGACGTGCAGTCGGTCCACACCATCCTGAAGAGGAGGAAAATTCTCCTGTAAGACGTCTGCTAGGAGATTCGCCTTGTCGTCATGGATATAGGCTGTCCCAGTCGGGGTCGTAAGTGGGGGTATCCACGTCTTCCATTTCGTAAAGAAGCAGACCGCATTCCAATGCATGGGGTGTTGGGTAAATGCCTGCAGTTTCTCAGCCCTACGTTGGTTCTTGTGCTGGACAATCGCTGCCTTGATGTTACGGCGCAGGCTGTTGATTCGCCACTTCAGCTGTGGGTCCTGGGTTACTTGCCAGTCCTTGCAGAGGCGGTTGCGAGTGCTAATGTCTTGCAGGATTTTCGCCAGGAGAGCGGAAGTCGGTACCATGCTGGGGCGCGGGCTGGGCGTCGCCCTCTCCAGGGCTGCAGTGATAGTATCAGCCAGTCGTTCCATGGAGGCCTCGTGACAGCAGGCGCCAGCCACCTGTTGCTACAGGGCTGTGGTAACTCGTTGCTGGAAGCAGTGCCAATCCGTTTGGTTGAGTTTGAGGCGGCCTGGTTTCTGTGCTGGGTTGACGTCCAGTTGGTAGAGAACACGCAAATGATCAGAGTTCGTGGTGTGGATTACGTCAGCCATCATGAACTTGTTAATCCCTTGGGCGATGGCGACATTGAGGATGTCGGACCTCCCTCTGCTTTGATAGCATGTCGGCTCCACGGTACCACAGACATATGCATTGACTTCTTCAGCTGCCTGGAGAAGAAGCCTGCCATTGGGGTTGGTGACCAGGAAATTCCATGAAGCATGCTTGCACTTGAGGCCACCAGCAATGTAATATTTTCCAGGAGTCCAGAGGATGAGGAGCTGCCATCTAGGGCTCCGGTAAACGGCCATGAACGTGACCAGTCCTGTGGCTGTGTCCACTTGTATGGCAGTGACTTCGAAAGTCCCAATGGCGGGCGGTTGGGCTTCACAGTGGTTGATGGAGGAGTGGAGGAAGATCGCTGTACAGCCTCTCTGCATCGGCCTGTCATTCCGGAAGCACCAGTAGTTGGCGATAATGGATCTGATGCCCAGTTCGAGGAAGGTCTCATTGACCAGGCATATGTCCACATCGTGTCGAACAAAAACTGCCGGACCTCCTCAAGATCGCATGTGAGGTTAACAGCGTTGTACACCACAATTCGGAGATCATCCAGGCGACAGCGTTGGTGGGCGACCGCAGTAACTTCAGTATGTGCCTGGAGGATTCGTATGATCTTGCGCCCCACAAACCAGTCATCTGATTCGTATGATCTTCCCACAACCGTGGCGGCGATGGTGGCAGGCAGGTCGGCGATGGAGGTTGGTTGGTTGGTTTGAAGTTTAAAGGGACCAAACTGCAAAGGTCATCGGTCCCTTGTTTCATAAAAACAAAGAGCACAGTGAAACCATCCACCAGTCAGGCGAAACACTAAAATAAAAATTCCGGGGGAAGAAAAGCCCCATGGTCAATGGTAAGACAACACGAAAAACGGAGCACAGCAACAAAAACAACATTGAGAACAAAGGCAGAAGGAATTAAAACTGCACAGCAGAGGACTGTGGCTGGCTGATCATGAAAATAATAGGATGAGCCAGCCACTGTGCAACGCGTTAAAACCTCCAGCCTAAAAGATTAGGGTGGAGTCGAATTACAACACAAAACAAAGTAAAAGATACAGCACAAAAGAGGGTGACGCAATAAAATTAGAGGGACCTATAAAAGCCACTTGCTCGAAGAAAACCTAAAACACGATCTTCCATAGAGACATCGTCACCTAAAAGAGATGATAAATCACCCAGGAGATTAAAAGTTCGCCTGAGGGCGGTTAAAAGAGGACATTCCAACAATATATGGGCCACCGTCATGGTTTCACCACAGCGACAATGAGGCGGGTCCTCTCGATGCAGCAGATGACCATGCGTCAGCCAAGAGTGACCAATGCGGAGCCTGCACAGAACAACAGATCCCTGCGAGAGGCCCGCATGGAGGAACCCCACACGGTCATGGTCTCCTTTACACGCCGCAGCTTGTTGGATACAGACAGAGTGCGCCATTCGTCTGCCCACATCCCAAAGACCCCACGGCGTAACACCGATCGGAGATCAGTTGCCGGGAGGCCGATCTCCAACGGCAGTTTGCGGGTGACTTCTTTAGCTAACTTGTCGGCTTGTTCGTTTCCCGCTATCCCAACGTGTCCCGGGGTCCATATGAACACCACTGAACGTCCACGCTGTTCAAGAGCATGAACGGACTCCTGGATGGCAACAACAATGGGATGGCGTGGGTAGCAGTGGTCAAGAGCCTGTAGACTACTGAGAGAGTCACTGTAAATGACAAAAGACTCGCCAGTGCTGGTACGAATACGCTCAAGGGCACGAAAAATGGCTGTTAGCTCTGCGGTGTAAACACTGCAGCTGTCCGGCAAGGAGCACTGGTCTACATACTCCGCATGAGCATAAGCGTACCCCACACGGCCATCAACCATCGAGCCATCTGTATAGATAGCCTCCGAGTCACGGGATGAGTCGAGGAGAGCAAGAAATTGGCGGCGCAAGAATGCAGGAGGAACTGAATCCTTTTGCCATTGTGAGAGGTCCAGCCGAAGCTGCGGCCGACGAATACACCAAGGTGGTGTATGTGGGTGGACCTGAAAAGTAGATGGAAGAGCCGAAGACTCGAGGTCACTATGGAGTGACCGAACACGGACCCCAATGGTATGGCCTGATCGAGGCCGCCGGTGTGGGGTATGGACTGCCGCATTAGCGAAAAGGAGACGGTAGTTAAAGTGACGAGGCGAACAACGAACGTGGGCAGCATAGTTGGCTAAGAGTTGTAGACGCCGAATGTGGAGCGGAGGAACCCCAGCCTCAGCAAGTAGGCTATTAACAGGACTGGTGTGGAATGCTCCTGTCGCCTGTCTAACCCCACAGTGGTGAATGGGGTCCAGCAGTTGCAACGCTGAGGGCGACGCTGAGCCACACGCCACACTCCCATAATCCAGTCAGGACAGCACAAGGGCTTTGTAGAGCTGCAGCAGCGTGTTACGATCTGCGCCCCAAGTTGTGTTGCTGAGGCAGCGGAGGGCATTCAGATGCTGCCAGCACTGACGTTTGAGCTGACGAATATGTGGAAGCCAAGTAATCCCAGAAAACGGTGTCAACAACCCTGAGCATGGCATCCTGAAGATAAAGCTAAGGGTGGGGATGGACAGTACGACGCCGACAAAAGTGCATAACACAAGTCTTCGCAGGAGAAAATTGAAACCCATGGGCAAGGGCCCACGTCTGCGCCTTGTGTATGGCTCCCTGCAACCTACGTTCTGCAACACTAATGGTGGAGGAGCTGAACAAGATGCAGAAATCGTCAGCATATAACGTGGGTGAGACAGACCATTAATGGCCATTAATGGCCACAAGGAAAAGGGGCACGCTCAGTACAGAGCCCTGTGGAACGCCGTTCTCCTGGATATGAAGTGAACTATGGGAGGTGCCAATTAAAACGCGGAATGTCCGAACAGATAAAAAATTCTGAATAAAAATGGGCAGAGAGCCCCGGAGACCCCACCCGTGCAACATGGCGAGAATATGGTGCCGCCACGTCGTGTCATATGCTCTGGAGAGGTCGAAAAAGACAGAGACGAGGTTTTGGCGCCTGGAAAAAGCAGTGCGGATTGCAGACACAAGGAAGACCAAAGTATCGGCGGTGGAACGGCCCTGACGGAAGCCGCTCTGGCACTGAGCCAGAAAACCCCGAGACTCGAGCAGCCAACACAGCCGTCGACTCACCATACGTTCCAGTAGCTTGCACAGAGTATTTGTCAAGGTGATGGGCCGATAGCTATCCACATTAACCGGGTCCTTACCAGGCTTCAGCACCGGAATGATGGTACTTTCACGCCACTGCGACGGAAAGACACCATCGCCCCATATGCGGTTGAAGATGGCAAGAACACATCGCTGACAGTCCGGGCAAAGGTGTTTGAGCATCTGATTGTGGACGCCATCTGGCCCAGAGGCTGTATCGGGGCACTGTGCCAGGGCGCTCTGGAGTTCCCACAAACTAAATGGGACGTTATACGCCTCAGGGTGGCGAGAAGCAAAAGAAATCCGTTTGCCTTCCTCCCGGCATTTGAGCGCACGAAACGCAGGTGGGTAATTCCCCGACGCAGAGGCCCGAACATAGTGCTGTGCGAAATGCTCGGCGATTGCATCGGCATCGGTGGATACCGCCCCGTTGATGGTAAGTCCTGGGACACCTGTAGAGTACTGCAATCCAAAGATGCGCCGAATCTTCATCCACACCTGGGAGGGGGAAGTACGGGAACCAATGTTGGAAACGTACCTCTCCCAGCACTCCTGTTTCCGGCGTTTGATAACCCTCCGGACCTGAGCACGGAGACGTTTGAATAAAATGAGGTTCTCCAGAGACGGGTGCCGCTTATGTCGCTGAAGAGCCCGCCGACATTATTTAATGGCGTCAGCGACCTCTGGAGACCACCAAGGCACTGACTTTCGCCGGGGGCACCCTAACGAACGAGGAATGGTACATTCCACAGCGGAAACAGTCGCTGCAGTCAGTGTCTCAACCGCCACATCGATGGTACCGTGGGGGACAGAGTCAACAGTGGCAGCAGAGGAGAACGTGTCCCAGTTTGCCTTGCTAAATGCCCATCTAGGCGAGCGTTCAAGGGAGCGACGCTGTGGTAGTGAAAGGAAGATGGGAAAATGGTCACTACCAGACAAGTCGTCATGGACTCTCCAGTGGACCGATGGTACAAGCCCTGGGCTGCACAACGACAGATCTATGGCCGAGAACGTGCCATGCGCCACACTGAAATGTGTGGCAGCGCCAGTGTTTAAGAGGCAGAGGTCGAGTTGGGAGATGAGATTCTCGACCTTTCTGCCTCGGCCAGTAACCTTCGTTCTACCCCACAGGGGATTGTGGACGTTAAAATGCCCCAGGAGAAGAAAAGGCGTGGGGAGTTGGGCGACAAGTGCAGCCAATTCGGTCAGGGAGACTGTACCACTGGGAGGGAGATAGACACTGCAGACGGTTATGTCCTGGGTAGTCCTTACGCGGACAGCCACAGCTTCCAATGATGTTTGAAGGGGCACAGGAGCACTATAGACAGAGGTAAGGACATACACGCAGGCTCCACCTGACACAATATTGTAAGTGCTACGGTTGCAGTAATAACCCCTGTATCCACGAAGGACAGGGGTTCGCATTGCTGGGAACCAGGTTCCCTGGAGGGCTATGCAGAAAGCCACGCCGTGGGAAGAATGTAAGTCTCAGGATGGCAGTAGCAGTTATTCGCCCTGATTCTTAGTTTGTACAAGAGCTAATGGGGAGTCTTTCCTCTCCACAAAGCCTCAGTTCTTCGTGGAGCATTTAGAGGACAAGTCTGGGGAGGTGGAGGGCTTGTGCAAAATGCGCTCTGGATCGGTCCTGATACAAACGGCATCCTCTGCCCAGTCATGACGGTTGCTTGCTTGTGACAAGTTGGGGGATGTTGCTGTTACGATCACGCCGCATCAGAGTTTAAATATGGTTCAGGGAGTTATTTACCATAAAGACGTTCTTTTGCAGTCTGATGACGAGCTGCGCGCCGACTTAGAGCGCAGGGGTGTACATTTCGTCCGGCGCGTTCATGGGGGTACGAAGGAAAATCAGATAGCTACCGGTGCCTTCATCTTGGGCTTCGAGGGTGATACATTACCGGAAAAGGTCAAGGTGATGGTCTACCGATGTGATGTCAGGCCCTATATTCCTCCCCCGACGCGGTGCTTCAAGTGCTGGAAGTTCGGCCATATGTCTTCCCGCTGCACTTCCAGCCTCACATGTCGAGATTGCGGACGCCCGTCTCATCCCGATACTCCATGTGCCCCGCCTCCCATCTGTGTCAACTGCGGGGAGCACCATTCACCTTGCTCGCCTGACTGCAAAGTCTTTCAGAAAGAGCGCAAAATTGTGGAATATAAGACCCTGGACCGGCTGACCTATACTGAGGCCAAAAGGAAATATGACAGACTCCATCCTGTGAGAATGACATCTTCTTATGCAGCTGCTACGACAACTGTGCTAGCCCCATCAGTTTCGAGACTTCCAGCCAGCTCGATAAGCAGTAAGACTCCTCCTGCCCCCTTGCCCGTGGGGGGCTCTACCCAACCGCTTGCTCCTGCACCACCTCCCTCAGGAGCAACCTCCTCCCACCCGTCGGGGACGTCCGTCCCCGCTTCTCAGCCGGACAAGCGTCTAACTTCTTCGGCTACTCTCGCCCGTAAGAGTTCCCTTGGGACCCTCCCTTCCCAGGGTTCCACCAGCGGGAAGGATGACGGCCGCCAGTGGCATAAGTCCTCACCAGCGGCCGGGCGTAGGGCTTCACGATCCTCCTCTATCCTGGAGACTGAATCGGTGAAGCCTTCCCAGCTGGTGCAACCCAAGGTTCAGCGAGAGAAGTCCAAGAGAAAGACCTCTAAGGCCAAAGAACTTGGTGGCACCAACCCCACCGCACCTTTCGCGCTCTGCGTCTGAGGATGAAGTCGAGATTCTAGCGTCCGCTGAGGACCTTGATCTCGCTGGTCCCTCAGACGCCATGGATGCCTCTCGTACGGGTACTGAATCGGTGGCAGTGAGTGAACAAGCGGCGTAAATTGCCTTCCCAGTCCTTTCACGCCTTTCTCAGCCATGGACAATATCATCCTCCAGTGGAACTGCGGCGGTTTTTTCCACCATCTAGCTGAGCTCCAACAACTTATCAGCCTTCACCCTTTCTTCTGCATTGCTCTTCAGGAAACTTGGTTTCCAGCAATGCGAACCCCCGCCCTCCGTGGCTATCGGTGTTATTATAAGAACTGGGCAGCGTATGAAAGGGTGTCGTGTGGCGTCTGCCTCTATGTCCTTCACACTCTGCACAGCGAGTCTGTCCCTCTCCAAACACCTTTAGAGGCTGTCGCTGTTCGGGTGTGGACGCCACAGGCTGTTACCGTCTGCAGTCTTTACCTTCCACCGGATGGTGATGTCTCGCAGCATGTCCTGGCTGCGCTGATAGCCCAATTGCCGCCACCTTTCTTGCTATTGGGCGACTTCAACGCCCATAACCCTCTGTGGGGTGGGTCATGGCAACAGGTCGAGGCGCCATCGTTGAGCATTTATTGTCGCAGCTCGATCTCTCGATTTTAAATGATGGTGCCTTCACACACTTCAGTGTGGCGCATGGCACATACTCCGCCATTGACCTTTCAATCTGTAGCCCTAGCCTCTTACCATCTGTCCAATGGAGTGTGCATGACGACCTGTGTGGTAGTGACCACTTTCCGATCTTTCTGTCACTACCACAGCGTCACTCTTCTGGGCGCCCTAGCAGATGGGCTATGAATAAGGCTGACTGGGACTTGTTCTCCTCCACTGCCGCTTTTGAGCCTCTCTCTACTGACGACATTGATGCGGTGGTTCAATCGGTCACCACCGGCATCGTTACTGCCGCCGAATCTGCCATTCCCCGATCTTCTGGGTCCCCTCGGCGGAAGGCTGTGCCTTGGTGGTCGCCTGAGATCGCTGAAGCGATTAAAGATCGCCGGCGGGCGCTCCAGCGTCACAAGCGACATCCCTCCTTAGACCACCTTGTCGCCTTCAAACGGCTGCGTGCGCGGGCCCGCCTCCTTATCCGCCAAGGCGAGAAGGAGTGCTGGGAGCGGTATGTGTCCACCATTGGCCTCCATGTCACTCCTTCGCAGGTCTGGGCCAAGATTCGACGCGTCTACGGCTATCGGACCCCTGCCAGCGTCCCTGCGCTCTCACTGAATGGAGCAGTTTGTACTGACTCCGACGTCATTGCCAATAGCTTAGCAGAGCATTTTGCTATGAGTTCCGCATCTGCGAATTACCCCCAGGCCTTCCGCTCCATTAAAGAGTGGATGGAACGTCGGAGCCTTTCGTTTCGCACCAACCACCCAGAATCTTAAAATGCTCCATTCAGTGAGTGGTAATTTCGCAGTGCCCTAGCTGCATGCCCTGATACCGCTCCTGGGCCAGATGGCATCCACTGTCAGATGCTGAAACACCTTTCAGTGGACTGCCAGCGGCGCCTTCTCGATCTTTACAACCGTCTTTGGGTCGAGGGTGTGTTTCCGTCGCAATGGCGGGAAGGCGTTGTCATCCCCGTTTTGAAACCTGGAAAGACCCCTCTGGAGGTGGACAGCTACCGCCCCATTAGCCCCACCAACGTTCTTTGTAAGCTTCTCGAACGGATGGTGAGCCGGCGCTTGAATTGGGTACTGGAGTCTCGGGGCCTTCTGGCTCTGTCTCAGGGTGCGTTCCGGAAAGGCCGCTCCGCCGCCGACAATCTGGTGAGCCTGGAGTCGGCCATCCGTACTGCCTTTGCCCGCCGTCGGCACCTGGTCGCTGTCTTTTTCGACATGCGGAAGGCGTACGATACCACATGGCGTCATCACATCCTTTCTACGCTTCATGGATGGGGTCTTCGGGGCCCTCTGCCGATCTTTATCCGCAATTTTCTGTCGTATCGTACCTTCCGCGTGCAAGTCGCAGCCTCCTATAGTTCCACCCACGTCCAGGAGAACGGTGTGCCACAGGGTTCTGTTTTAAGTGTCTGCCTGTTTTTAATAGCCATTAACGGGCTCGCTGCGGCCGTGGGAAATTCTGTCTCTGCTTCCCTGTATGCTGACGACTTCTGCCTTTATTACAGCTCTACTGGCATTGCAGCTGTTGAACGTCAGCTACAGGGCGCTATCCGTAAGGCGCAGTCTTGGGCTGTAGCGCATGGGTTTCAGTTTTCGGCAGCTAAGACCCGCGTTATGCATTTCTGCCGGCGCCGAACAGTCCATCCTGAGCCGCGGCTTTATCTTGCCGACGAACTCCTTGCTGTGGTGGAGACCCACAGGTTTTTGGTGGTGGTTTTCGATGCCCGGTTGACTTGGCTGCCTCATATCCGGCAGCTTAAACAGACGTGTTGGCGGCATCTAAACGCTCTGAGATGCTTGAGCCACACCCGCTGGGGCGCCGACCGCTCTACCCTGTTGCGGCTCTACCAGGCGTTAATCCAGTCCCGTCTGGATTATGGGAGCCTGGCTTATGGCTCAGCATCCCCATCTGCGTTACGGGTGCTGGACCCAATTCTCCACAGCGGGATACGCCTTGCCACTGGTGCTTTCCGCACCAGCCCTGTGGACAGCGTACTAGTGGAGGCAGGTGTACCTCCGGCGCCAACGTTTGCTGGCCGCTTATGCTGCCCATGTTCTAAGCTTGCCCGGGCATCCAAATTATCTTGTCCTGTTCCTGCAGTCAGTCGTCCATCTGCCAGACCGTCGGCCCCGGTCGGGTTGTCCGATCGCCGTACGCGTCAAGGAGCTTCTCTGCGGGCTTGAGTTTTTCCCTGTTCCACCTCCTTTCCAGGCGCCTCTGCGTACCGCCCCCCCCCCCCCCCCCCCCCGTGGTGTGTTCCTCGCCCTTGCCTTCGGCTCGACTTGGCACAGGGCTCGAAGGACTCGGTCCCTCCAGAGGCCTTCCGCCGCCGCTTTTATTCCATCCTGGCCACGTATCAGGGCACTGGAATTGTTTACACCGACGGTTCGATGGTTGCTTGTCGTGTCGGGTATGCGCTAACTCTAGGGGACCATTCCGAACAACGGTCCTTGGCGGCTGGCTGCAGCGTTTACACTGCTGAGCTAGTCGCCATCTTTCGAGCCCTACAGTATATCCGCTCCTGCTCAGGTGAGTCCTTCGTTATCTGTAGCGATTCCCTGAGCGGTTTACGAGTTCTCGACCAGTGTTTTCCTCGTTCTCGTCTGGTGATGGCTATCCATGTGTCCCTGCATTCTCTTGCGCGTTGCGGCCGCTCTGTGGTCTTTGTGTGGACCCCCGGTCATGTCGGTATCCCGGGCAATGAACATGTTGACCGCATGGCGAAAGAGGCCACGAGTAAACCATCTCTGGATGTTGGCCTCCCAGAGGCTGATTTGCGGGCAGTCCTACGCCGAAAGTTTTTGCGCTTTAGGACGCTGAATGGTGCGATCGGATCACGCCCAATAAACTCCGTGCCATTAAGGAGACGACGACTGTGTGGCGGTCCTCCATGCGAGCCAACCGCAGGGACTCAGTCGTCCTTTGTCGGTTCCGCATTGGCCACTCCCGGCTAACACACAGTTATTTACTGCACCGGGAGGACCCTCCTGTATGTCGCTGCGGGGCGGCTTTGACGGTGGCCCACATTCTGTTGGCCTGCCCCCTTTTAGCTGTGGTCAGGCAGACATTTGCGCTGCCTGATACGCGCCCTGCCGTTTTATCTGATGACCCTGTTATGGCTGCCTTAGTTTTACGTTTTATTAGGGCAGGGAGTTTTTATTCTTTCATCTGAGTGTTTCTGTTTTATTTTATTTTTTGTGTTGATTCTGGCCTTTGGCCTATGATTTTAAACTGATCTTGTAATGTGTTTCTAAGTGGTTGGCTTTTCCTTTTTTATTTCTATGGTCGGCCAACCACTGTCACACTCTGTGTGGTTTTAGTTCGTTTTGTCTTGTCCTTGTCTCCGTTTCTCTTGTTCTGTATCGTCTGTGATCTATTCTGTTCCTCGTTTTTATTCTCTGTGGGTGTATTTGGAAAAAGGGACCGATGACCGTAGCAGTCTGGTCCCTTTCATCCCCCAAACCAACCAACCAACCCATCTAGGCGAGCGTTCAAGGGAGTGACGCTGTGGTAGTGAAAGGAAGATGGTCACTACCACACAAGTCGTCGTGGACTCTTCAGTGGACCGATGGTACAAGCCCTGGGCTGCACAACGACAGATATATGGCCGAGAACGTGCCATGCGCCACACTGAAATGTGTGGCAGCGCCAGTGTTTAAGAGGCAGAGGTCGAGTTGGGAGATGAGATTCTCGACCTCTCTGCCTCGGCCAGTAACCTTCGTTCTACCCCACAGGGGATTGTGGGCGTTAAAATCCCCCAGGAGAAGAAAAGGCGTGGGGAGTTGGGCGACAGGCGACAAGTGCAGCCAATTCGGCCAGCGAGACTGTACCACCTGGAGGGAGATAGACGCTGCAGACGGTTATGTCCTGGGTAGTCCTTACGCGGACAGCCACAGCTTCCAATGATGTTTGAAGGGGCACAGGAGCACTATATACAGAGGTAAGGACATACACGCAGGCTCTACCTGACACACTATTGTAAATGCTACGGTTGCAGTTCCTGTATCCACGAAGGACACGGGTCCGCATTGCTGGGAACCAGGTTTCCTGGAGGGCTATGCAGAAAGCAGGTGTCATGCTTAGATGCTGTCGTAGCTCAGGGAGATGGCTAAAATAACCACCACATTTCCACTGGAGGATTGTACAAAGCGTGTCCTGTAAGGGCATTAAGGTACTGAAAAAGCAAATTACTTCACAGAGTCACATGCTGCCACGGACTGAGTGACTGACGTCGCAACTGCCATCGTTTCTGAGACGGCAAGATCGAGGTCATCATGGGACGCAAAGAGCTCGACCTCATCCTCAGAGGCTGAGCTGACAGGAAGCGTTTCTGCGGGAACCACTGGGTCCTTAGGCCTCTTAGAGAGCTTCCTCTTCTCTCTCTTGTCTTTGGGAGGAGGGTTCGCATGCTGGGAGGGCTTTCCTGATGCATTGTCAGGAACAGAGGAAGAGCGTGAAGCCCTTAGACCAGCAGCTGGTGGCTTACTCAGCCACTGGCTAGCGTCTTGCGAGACACTGGTAAAATCATTGGAAGGGACTCCCCCAAGGGACCCCTTCCGAACGAGTGAGGCCTAAGGAGGCTGTCCCCTCTCCGGCTGAGCAGCCGGAGGAGGCTGTTGCTTCTCCAGCTGAGCAGCCGGAGGAGGCTGTTGCTTCTCCAGCTGAGCAGCCGGAGGAGGCTGTTGCTTCTCCAGCTGAGCAGCCGGAGGAGGCTGTTGCTTCTCCAGCTGAGCAGCCGGAGGAGGCTGTTGCTTCTCCAGCTGAGCAGCCGGAGGAGGCTGTTGCTTCTCCAGCTGAGCAGCCGGAGGAGGCTGTTGCTTCTCCAGCTGAGCAGCCGGAGGAGGCTGTTGCTTCTCCAGCTGAGCAGCCGGAGGAGGCTGTTGCTTCTCCAGCTGAGCAGCCGGAGGAGGCTGTTGCTTCTCCAGCTGAGCAGCCGGAGGAGGCTGTTGCTTCTCCAGCTGAGCAGCCGGAGGAGGCTGTTGCTTCTCCGGCTGAGCAGCCGGAGGAGGCTGTTGCTTCTCCGGCTGAGGAGCCGGAAGAGGTTCTTGCCTCTCCGGCTGAGGAGCCGGAAGAGGTTCTTGCCTCTCCGGCTGAGGAGCCGGAAGAGGTTCTTGCCTCTCCGGCTGAGCAGCCAGAGGAGGCTGGTGGCTACCCGGCTGAGAGGTGGGGATGGATGTCCCCAGTTATTCGGGGTCCACTGCTCCCAAAACGGGTGTTTTTGGAACAGTGGAAGAGAGTGTGGCCCCTACCAGCGTTGGGGCAGGCGTAACTTTACTGTTTTGTGAGCCAACTGAGAAGGGAGCCTTTGCAGGAACTGGTGGCGGCAGAGTTGCAGCAGCGTAACTCCTCAACATAGATGTGGGGTTGAGCCGTTCTAGCTTCTTCCTTGCCTCTTGGTAAGTTAAACGGTCCAGGGTCTTAATTTCTTGTATCTTCCGCACTCTTTGGTAGACTGCACAGTCTGGCGAGCAGGGAGAATGATGCTCGACACAGTTAACGCAGGTGGGAGGCGGAGCACATGGAACATGAGGATGTGAAGGTCGTCCACAATCACGACACGTGGGGCTGGCAGTGCATCTGGAGGACATATGTCCGAACTTCGAGCACTGGAAGCATCGCATAGGGGGCAGGACATAGGGCTTGACATCGCACCGGTAGATCATGACCTTGACCTTCTCAGGCAAGCAGTCACCCTCAAAGGCCAGGATGAAGGCACCAGTAGCGACTCTATTATCCTTGGGCCCCCTAAAAACACGACGGACAAAGTGCACACCTCGTCGTGCCAGGTTCTCCCGTAGCTGGTCATCAGACTGTAGCAGAAGATCTTTATGAAAGATAATCTCCTGGACCAAATTACGGACTTATGGGGAGTGACGTGAACGGGGATGTCACCGAGCTTCTCACAGGCGAGTAACGCCCGTGACTGTGCAGGTGAAACTGCTTGTATCAAAATAGCCCCGCTCCTCATTTTGGAAACAGACGCCACTTACCCAAACTTATCTTGAAGATGGTGAACAAAGAAGAGAGGCTTAGTCCCCAAAAACGAATCCCCATCGGTTCTGCTGCACACAAGGTATCGCGGTGAATACGGCTACTGTCTGTCCGCAGCCCTACGTTCCTCCAATGGCGTGGCTAGGGAAGGGAACGATTTGGGGTTATATGTCACAGCATTAAATTCTGTCTTACCGCGCTTAGAGACGTTGGCGGTCGTTGCGACCACCGGATTGAGACTTCAGCCGCTTCATTGCGGGGCATCCGCCCCGATGCCACCCACTCTGACCAGGGGCTCTCCCCACGGGCGCCACCCAGCCACAGCAGGATGGCCGTTGCCGGGAGTCCTGATGCCCTAGAGAGACGAGCATCGACTCCTTGGCTTACGTGGGGAGGTGTCAGCTCAGGCATCGGCAGTATGATCCCTGTGTCGTCAGGGGGCTACAACCTAGAGGGTACATGACGACCCCACCACAACGGGCTGGCTACCGTGCTGGATTTTGGGTGCCATGGGTAGTCCATAGTGATCGTGGGTGCAGATGATGACGCACTAAAGGCGTAACTTACACAATCCATCAGCTGTGTAAGCCCAAAATGAGGGATGGAGGGTGCAGTGTCGACGCAAAGGCGATCAAGAGTGCCAAGGTCTTAGGGCACAGAGGACTCATGGTGCACCACGTAAGGTGTCCTTCCCCAAAAGGCTCATACTTCTGTTGAATTTGGAAAAATGGAGGTCAAACCCCAATGGGGACCATCACATTAAAGGCCGAAACAGTTGAGACTCTTTTAGCCACGTCTTACAACAGGCAGGAATACCGCGGGCCTATTCTAACCCCCGAACCCGCAGGGGGTGACGATGGCAGTGGTCAGCTCAGTCTTCATCGTGGTCAAGTGTTGCATAAGCTGGCAGATGTCCTGAAGCCCAACCGAAGGTGCTGCTGTGGTCAGAGGAGAAGTTGGCTGATGGCTCTGGCGTTGTGGAGGCGGTGGCATGCTTTGCACCTCTACAGCTGAAGTTGCCTGTGGGTGGGAGACGCCCTTCAGTGCATCTGCCACAGAGACACCTGGCTGGATCCTCACCGACCGGCATTCCATCAGGAAGGGCCACGTGAGCTTGTCGTTGGCCGGTCGTGTGGGCGGTGTTTGACGTCTCTGGCGGGTATCTGCACGTCTGGAGGGCTGGACAGGCGGAAGTCCCTGTTGCCGACGGCTAGCCTCCTTGTGTTGACACAGGAGTGAAAACTGTCAGGATGGCTGCCTCCGCACAGGCCACAGACAGGCGGCTCATGCCAGCTCCTCGGACATTGCGGCTGTCGTGGTCGGCACCACACTTGACGCACATACGCGGCATAGTGCAGTGGCATGCCACATGGTTAAACCCTTGGCACCAGAAGCATTGGACCGGACTGCGGGTTTTCCTCAGACATTCCACCATACTAGAGAGATCGTAGAAGTGGGTGAGCTGGAAGATTTCCCAGTGCTTGGGTGTATCCTGCAGGACGACGACGCGATGTCCGGTGAGCTTGTTGGTTCCAGGCATGCGATTGTAGTCTACCACCGTCACCACGAAGCCAACGTCCTCCAATTCTTCCTTCAGTTCCTCATGCGTTAAGGACGTCGGAACATGCTTGAAGAGTGCCTTCAGGGTTGGCGGACGGACTGCTGGATAGGTATATATTGGTATACCCTCCCACCCAATCATATCCATGACTGCCACATAATCCTCGGTGCAGGAGAGCTGAGTTTGAGGGTGTCACCCCACGTGTGTGTGGCAGTGAACGACTGCTTGCAATTTTCCTTTAGCCATGTGTGCAGTTGCTTTTAAGAATTTTTGAACTGCAACACAATTGGCGGCACCTTCCGCTGTATTTGGCGCTGGGACAGTTGCTGCTGTGCCCCCTGCTGCTGCTGTGCCCCCTGCTGCTGCTGTGGTGGCAGTTGACCGTCGTCCGCGCCATCCTGGATGACGTCATAGCGGTTGGACGTTGGCACCGCGTCCGCGTCTGGCCGCTGCTTCGAAATTTTTTTCTTCAGCGGCTTCCGAAAGCCCTCGTCCGCCCCGGAGGTGGCTTCGCCAGTCCGCTTACGTCGATTCTGCTGGTGGCCGTCGTCGTCTTCGCCGGACGAGTCAGGTGTACAATCCATACCGATGTCCAGTGTCCGTGCAGTGGTCGTCAACAGGTCATTCCCGCGTTGTCTCTGCCTGGTCATCATAGGTGGGGGGCCGGATGTGGCCGCCAACGATGTATTCTCCGCCGAACGGCGATCCGCCACACCCTCAGCCGAAGTAGTATCCGTTGATATCAGGAGCTCGCGCGCGACAAGTCCGCTTTCGACGGAAGACTAACTCCGAATGCGTGTGGCGTGCGCGCGCGCGGCCTCATCCTTCTGGACTGGGTGTGGAATAGCCCAGTCCATCTGGAACGTAGGGTTTACCGAATGGGCATTTCTTACCACTGCTGTGGGTTGAAGGTGGTGGTGGACATCTTGTGTGATAGCGTAAGTCTCGGAGAGGAGTCATTGGTGGTGAAGCTTCGATGCTGACCTGACTATTCAATCAGGGCAACAGGCCGCCTATAGTGGTCTTGATTTTCATTTGGTCGTCCTAGCTGCTGGACGAGTGGGTTGTCGGAAGTGCGGGTGGTATTATAAAACCGGCGCGCCGCTTCTTGAAATCGCTCCCTTTCTAGGGGTCCTTCTCCTGCCTGGTGTAGGAGATGGTAAGGAAAGTCGTTTGGTACATGGTGAATGCGTCGCAATATCTTGTTTTGAAGTTGTAGCTTCTGAATGTGCGAGGGGGAAGTGTTGCCCCAGACTTCACATGCGTAGTCCATGACTGGATGGATGCGGGTGCGGTAGAGACGCAGACTGTTGTCGACTGGGAGCGAGGAGGTTGCGTTGAGCATGGGGTATAATGCTCCGGCCCTCTGAGACGTCTGCCACAGCGGACAGCGGTGATGTGAGCCTTCCAGGTTAGCTGGCGATCGAGGAGGACTGCAAGGTACGTGGCAGTCGTTGTCCAGGTGATGGGCTGGTTACAAAAAACCTGTGGTTGCGCATCAGGTGAGCGATGGCGGGTAAAAATCATCCCCTGCGTTTTGGTGGCGTTGAAGCCGATCCTCCAGTCGGCAGCCCAATGCTCAAGGTCTTGCAGTGCAGTTTGTAAACGTCGGAGGACGGCGTCGATCTTTCGGTGTCGCGAGAAGAGGGCCGTGTCATCTGTGTAGATGGCGCGACTGACTCTCGGGGAAACTGGCAGATTGGGCCAAGAACGCTCCCTTGTGGTACTCCAGCAAGGACTTGGCGAACAAATGAAGTGCCAACCCGGATGACAAAAGTACGCTCCTAGAGGTAGCTGGCAAGTAGGCGGACGAGGCTCGAAGGGCTGCCGAGGTGGAACAGCTTGTAGAATAGGCCTTGGTGCCATACAGTGTCAAAAGCCTATGACACATCAAGCAGGACAAGACCGCAAAACTCCCGGTTGTTGAAGGCCAGTGTTCCCTCCTCGACATCGCGGAGTAACTGCTGAGTGGTTCAATGATGCTGACGGAATCCAAACTGCTCCCGTGGGATGATGTTGTCCTGGTGGAGCAGCCAGCAGAATCTGGAGAGTAGGATTCCCTCGAACACTTCGCTCAACGTCGGGAGGAGGCTAATGGGGCGATAATTCGCCGGTAAGGTCTTGTTTTTTGCCTGGCTGTGGGACTGCCTCAACGACAGCCTTCTTCCAACCTTCTGGGAACTGCATTTGTTCAAAGATGGCGTTGAAGAGAGCTACTACATACAAGATGGCTAGCCTGGACAGCATGCGGAGGACTCTCCCATCAACGTTGTCATGCCCTGGGGCCTTCTTCTGGGGCAGTCGTCTAATGTGTTCAGTGACCTCCCGTTCCGACGTCGGTACAATGGTGCATCACCATGGTCTCCATCGAGGAAGGCAGCAAGTCTGGTCTCAACAGTATGGACGTTCTCCAGGTTGACGGTGTGGGGCGGCAGGTGGAATAATTGTTAATGTTCCTATTATTTATTTAATGCTGTTGTTTGCTGTTCTCAACACTGGCTCTCTAACTACAATATTGGCAACCAGAAAGTGAGTAGCAAAACGTGAAGCCTGTAATTAGAATTCCAAGTGCCCACTTCATCTGAGAAATACATTTATAGCTACAGCTTATAGCTATGAGGAATTAGGAGATTGTCTGGGATTCATAATCAAAAACCATTCTCTCTAAAATGTTCACTATATTCTGAAAGTCACAGACCAAAAAGAATCCACACAATCCAACTACCAGAGCAGTTCAGAGTCTAATGCGCTGATGCCACTATAACTGTTCAAATTAAATGTTTAAGTGAATGCTCGCCGTAATTTGATGATAATGTTCATCAAACGCCACGCTAATAATGGTAGAATGTCTGTCCTGCGGCGGCACGTGAAAATACGACATACGTAAACTAAAGATAGATCATTAACGTCATCCTAAAATTAACACTTCACTCGAAAACGATTTCATGGTTACGCGTATCCCGAGTAACTTATTACTGCATCCGAGGCTGTTTATGTGGTGTCACCGCCAGACACCACACTTGCTAGGTGGTAGCCTTTAAATCGGCCGCGGTCCGTTAGTATACGCCGGACCCGCGTGTCGCCACTATCAGTGATTGCAGACCGAGCGCCGCCACACGGCAGGTCTAGAGAGACTTCCTAGCACTCGCCCCAGTGGTACAGCCGACTTTGCTAGCGATGGGTCACTGACAAATTACGCTCTCATTTGCCGAGACGATAGTTAGCATAGCCTTCAGCTACGTCATTTGCTACGACCTAGCAAGGCGCCATTACGTTACTATTGATGCTGTAAAACATGTACCGTCAAGAGCGATGTTCGCCAATTATGGATTAAAGTTAAGTATTCCAGCAGCTACGTACTTATTTTACTAGTCTCATTTCCGTGTCCTGTTCCAGACCTCACGCCAGCCTGCGTGAGCTTAAACGTGTGCATTTCGGCTTCCTGTCATAGTGGGTTGGCTGTCTTGCCAATCCACAACAGTTTATATCAACGATACCGACGCGACGCGACTCCCGGCACAGGTGGTGCGCTAATCAGCGTCTGGAGAGAACTGGGGCCATCCTTCTCTCACGCAGCGTTCTTACATATAAAGCCACGGTGCGGACGGCTAAGGGAACGCCTGATCAAATCTGCTCTCCCGACTAGCCGCTGGGTTAGTAATGCACCACTTTAAGTTATCGAATAAATCATTGCTTCCTTTGCTGATGGCCGATGAAGCTTTCAATTTAATTGTGCAATCAGCACACAAGTAAGTAATCATAATAAAAGTCTGACGTGGCTGAGTCAAATATTTTGGGCGAGAGGTGGCACAACTTGACTAGAAGAAGGGATCGGTTGGTAGGACATGTTCTGAGGCATCGAGGGATCACAAATTTAGCATTGGAGGGCAGCGTGGAGGGTAAAAATCGTAGAGGGAGACCAAGAGATCAATACACTAAGCAGATTCAGAAGGATGTAGGTTGCAGTAGGTACTGGGAGATGAAGAAGCTTGCACAGGATAGAGTAGCATGGAGAGCTGCATCAAACCAGTCTCAGGACTGAAGACCACAACAACAACAACACTACACACAGTAGACGAGCTCTGAACTTGCTCTTTGGAGATACGCTATCGCTATAGTTTTATAGTTATTCAGTTGAAACTTCTCACATCTTTATGATTATAGCGGATCTCCCATCTACGTAAATTCAAATATACTAGCTTTATTTATTCGCCTACTTAATCTATCTTGCTTCCTTAATTTTTAAGATAAAAACCAGAAAATCATGAATTTCAACTAAAATTTTAATTTGTGAGATCCAGAATACTGTTTCTACTAAATTATTATGCAAAAGGAATCTAAATATAAATTTTTAAGTTTCTAGCTCTTTTCTGTTGCGCCAATGATTTTTACAGAAAAACGTCCAAATTTCGAAAATGGTTAAAGTTATTGAACTGATATTCAACACATATTGATTTAGTATTACTCCTGTCATGCTAGAAACGTTTCAGGTTATTTAATTGATTTTTGAAGTATTGCGCAACATTTATGACGTCAGAGCTAGTTGCAGCGGACTGGCTGGCACACAATGGAAAGACTGATGTGAATTTTATAAGGCGTGAGTAGGCTGCTTCCCTACAACAGGTTCCACAAGTGGCCGGAAGTTTGCCTCAAAAGTCGTCGCCAGGGCCTCTGCTTTAGCGGCAGACATGTAGGCAGGTCCGTCTGTGGTTGTGAGTGGTGGCAGTTGTGGGCGATGCCGAGTGAGGGAGCGGACAATCTCCCACGTGTCAGCCCCAGGATTAATCTGACGACTGTCCCTGTACTTGGTCTGTATGATGAGAGACATTTGATGAACACATAAAAAGACTGAGGGCCGTTCTTAAGTGTCTCTAACAAGGTGGACTGAAACTTAATCCAAGAAGGTGTCTTTTTGGAGCAAAAGTGGCCCCACAAAGAGTGAGCAAGTGACAGTTTTCGTGGACCCCTTGCCAATAAGTGCACCCTTGGTGGTGCGGCGTAGATGATTGATGTGACGTTTCAGATGAGGCTGGTGTGTTTCGTGCCAAACTCTGTTGAGAAAGTTGCGTTCCTGGATAAGATACTGGATGTCTGCAGGGAGAGCTGGAGCTGGCACAGTGGAAGTCCTTGGAGATGGAGTGGAGTCAACGACAGCTGTGGTGAGAGCCGCGGTCAGGGTGTCGAGAGCAGCATAGACATCTGTGTCCAGCGATGGTGGCTCTTCTGGGAGGTGATCCAGAAAAAGCTGCCGGAAATGTGGCTAGTCGGTCTTCCGGGTGTCGAGCTTAGCTGCTTGAGGAAGTGGATTGACGTGCAGTCAAAAGAGGACCGGCAGGTGGTCGCAGTTCATGTTATGGAGAACTTCTGGTGTGACAAACCAGTTTACACCTTTGACAAGAGAAATGTCCAAGACGTCTGGAGCGTTGCCGTTTGGAGGATAGTGCGTCGGCTCGTCAGGTCCATGGAGGAAAGCTTGTGCCCTCTCAGCAGCATGATAAAGTCGCCTCCCACCGATGTTCTGTGTCCGCGAATTCCAGATCTGGTGCTTGGCATTCATATCTCCAGCGAGGAAGAGCTTGTCTCCAACGTGGAGAAGAGTGTCAGCGTCATGAACGGTGCTTGGCGGTCTGTACATGGAGAGAAAGATGAGGGACGTCTCCACTGCAATGGCTGTGGCTTCACAGGAATCTAGTCGTGGTAGGGGGACACGATAGTGCTGGAGTGTCCACTTAACATATATGGCTGTCCCACCACCAGCCGTCAGCCTGTCGTTGCGATAGCAGACATAGTTGGGGGCGTTTGCTCGAAGGCCAGGTTTGAGGTGAGTCTCTGTGAGAAGACACACGTCCACATTGTTATCCTGAAGAAACTGCCGCAATTCGAGAAGCGCAGCCGTGAAGTTCTGGAGGCGTCTACAGTTATGGGCCATGTCCAGTGGTGGTGATCGCCGTGGTGGTGGGGAAGCTTCTGAGGGCTGGACTGCAGCAGTGATTGCGTTCGGCAGCTGGGCCAGAGCGGCGGAGACAGCCACAAGGGTGGCCTGTACTACTTTTAATACTGTGATGAAGTCATACGCTGCAGCAGGAGGAGCAGGTCTGTCTTCAGTGTGTCTCGTAGGCTGGGCAGCAGGGGCAGGAGGAGGCATTTTCCGGCCCTGGAGGACGTCTGCGTAGCCGAGGTCTGCCCTAGCAGCACGCAGTCGCCGTTGGGCAGGTTGTCGCTGAGTAGCAGCAGTGGGAGCAGGTGGTGGCGCAGCTCGGCGCCGCATCTGCTGGCCGTCGGAGCGTGACATCTGGCGCAAGGGAGGTAATCCTTACTTTGGCTTTGCTGGCTGCTTTGTGAACAGCACAACCACGGTAGCTTGCAGGATGAGCCCGCTTGCACAGGGCGCAGGTGGGCGGTTCTTCCTGTTTCCGGGTGCACTGCTGGCTGAGGTGACCTTCGCCGCATTTTACACATCGTGGCTTCATGCGACACAGGCGAGAAGTGTGGTCTGGCTCTTGACAATTAAAGCATCTTTCGTGCACGTAATTTCTCGACAGTCACTGAGAGGTCGGCGAACCGGGTGACTTGGTATATTTGCGTGTTGTCAGGTGTATCAGGCAACTCTGTCTCCATCAAGGGAATGGGTCGCTGCGTACCAGGCATCTTCATCCGTGTGGTAGCAGTAGGTGCAAAACCCATGTTGATGAGTCCGTCCTGAAAGACTTCAGCGGTCATCTTCAGTGGCATGCCTCTCATGGCAACCTTGGGAACTTTTGGGCGCACTGTAGGGAAGGTGTAGTTAGGTATACCACGTGCCCCAACCATGTCCATGACAGCCACGTAATTCTCAGTGGTGGTGACTGTTAACTTCAAACGATCTCCACAGTGTTTGGCTGTAATGGCATTCTTCAGGTTGTTTTTCAGCCATTCTCGAAGCGTCATATAATCTTCGGGATATACGACGACAATCGGTGGCAGTTTAGGCTCAAAAATGGTTCAAATGGCTCTGAGCACTATGGGACTCAACATCGTAGGTCATAAGTCCCCTAGAACTTAGAACTACTTAAACCTAACTAACCTAAGGACATCACACACACCCATGCCCGAGGCAGGATTCGAACCTGCGACCGTAGCAGACCCGCGGTTCCGGACTGCAGCGCCAGAACCGCTAGACCACCGCGGCCGGCCGGCAGTTTAGGGCCAGAGCGTTGTGTATTGTCGTCTGTGGCCATTGGCGTAGGCTCATCTGCATCTTCGGAGTCGGCGCCATCTTGTAGTGCGTCGTACTGGTTAGGCCGGTATTACACTATCAAATTTCTTTGTCAAATATCTTTGTCCAAAATCTTTGTCAAAGATATTTGATTGTGTAATAGGAACTTTGTCAAATGTCGTCCAATATTTGATCAAATCTAGGGCCTCGCTCTAGATTCGATCAAAGAAATCGCTTGTCTTCTGGTCACTGCAATGTGACATGTTACCACATGGAGCGCTAGCATCGCTGCAGCGTTCTTTCGTTTGTAGTGTTTTTATAAACATTGCCGGTAAATACAATTGGTGTGTGTCGACAACCACAAAATTAAGAGAGACGTATGAAGCTGATGAGGCGCTTTACAACGTGAGGCACCCTGAATACAAAAATAAAATAAGAAGATTGGAGACGAGACGAGACGAGACCTGACCTGACCTAACCTAACATAACATAACATAACATAACCCTCTCCTGTAGCAAGGAATCGGAGTGTTACAGTGAGCCTGTCTTGTGAAGATGTAGCAGTTCTTAAGTGAATATTGTGCTTTGTGATATGAGGATACACTTCACTGAGCACATACAGGAATGTATGCTCATCCATTCTTAAGTAATTGATGTACCACTTGACGTCTTCCACTGTAAGCTCATGTAAGAAGTTTTGTTGAATACTTTTATCGTGTCGTCGTAAAACCCACGGCTTCACCCAGATTAGATTAGTTTTTCGTTCAATAGATACGTGCTGAGGAGATCCTCGTGGATGTGGAACATGTCAATTTTTTAAAGCTGAAATAGCAATACTAATAGTATGAATAAATACAATACATAATTTGTTTCTATTAAAAATTTCGTCAATGGAGTAGGAGTTGGCCACTAGTAAGTCTTTCAGGATCCTTTTAAACTGATCTTTATTTGTAACTAAATTTTTTATGTTTGCTGACAAATTATTGAAGATGAGTGTTCCTGAGCAGTGGACCTCTATTGAACTAAAGTAAGTGCTTTTAAGTCCTTGTGTAGATCATTTTTGTTGATTGGTGACTCCATGTTGTCTTGTGCACTACGACCAGATAACAGGTATACTTGAAAAAAGAGACAGCATTGGTCGTATATTTTTTACTATCACAAAATCGATTTTCTGTCACTGAGTGACCATCTTCAGTGCTAGAAGTTAACATTTTTTTCACATTACGATCAGAGAGTATAACATAGAAGATCACAATTACATCTGCATATGAACATTACACTTGTTAGAAACAAACCTATATTGTATAACTTAAATTAGGATGCACTGTTGTCACTAAGCTTACGGCAATCACATAGACTGAGGTCGCTGTTTACCTGCACTTGTTCAGCAGACCTCGCTGTGACGGGGCTTGACACTCCCTCTATGTGACATGTGTCACGTGAAGACATAGTATTACTGGTTTTGCGAATTATTAACACTAAATAACTCTTGTACTTTTGTGAATGGTGTAGTAATTCAAATTTGAAATGTACGTACAACACATAGCAGACGCAGGGGGAAGGAAATATCTAAAATACATTGGCGTATTGTTTTTTATAAACTATAAAACATTAAATAGATCGATGATAAGTTGTAGAGTGCAGAACATACAAAAAGCAAAAGATAATGCAAAAGAATAATAAATGAATAACATAAAATGAGGTGTAACACAGTTTTTTAAAAAACATATACCCACCATCTGGCGTGGGAAGTCAGAAGTACAACGTTCGTAATTTATGTAACAAACGTTAACACCAAGGAGTCAAATATATAAAAATAATAACAGTACGAAACTGCCGTTACTTAATAATTAAAATGCCGTGCAAATACACTCCTGGAAATTGAAATAAGAACACCGTGAATTCATTGTCCCAGGAAGGGCAAACTTTATTGACACATTCCTGGGGTCAGATACATCACATGATCACACTGACAGAACCACAGGCACATAGACACAGGCAACAGAGCATGCACAATGTCGGCACTAGTACAGTGTATATCCACCTTTCGCAGCAATGCAGGCTGCTATTCTCCCATGGAGACGATCGTAGAGATGCTGGATGTAGTCCTGTGGAACGGCTTGCCATGCCATTTCCACCTGGCGCCTCAGTTGGACCAGCGTTCGTGCTGGACGTGCAGACCGCGTGAGACGACGCTTCATCCAGTCCCAAACATGCTCAGTGGGGGACAGATCCGGAGATCGTGCTGGCCAGGGTAGTTGACTTACACCTTCTAGAGCATGTTGGGTGGCACGGGATACATGCGGACGTGCATTGTCCTGTTGGAACAGCAAGTTCCCTTGCCGGTCTAGGAATGGTAGAACGATGGGTTCGATGACGGTTTGGATGTACCGTGCACTATTCAGTGTCCCCTCGACGATCACCAGTGGTGTACGGCCAGTGTAGGAGATCGCTCCCCACACCATGATGCCGGGTGTTGGCCCTGTGTGCCTCGGTCGTATGCAGTCCTGATTGTGGCGCTCACCTGCACGGCGCCAAACACGCATACGACCATCATTGGCACCAAGGCAGAAGCGACTCTCATCGCTGAAGACGACACGTCTCCATTCGTCCCTCCATTCACGCCTGTCGCGACACCACTGGAGGCGGGCTGCACGATGTTGGGGCGTGAGCGGAAGACGGCCTAACGGTGTGCGGGACCGTAGCCCAGCTTCATGGAGACGGTTGCGAATGGTCCTCGCCGATACCCCAGGAGCAACAGTGTCCCTAATTTGCTGGGAAGTGGCGGTGCGGTCCCCTACGGCACTACGTAGGATCCTACGGTCTTGGCGTGCATCCGTGCGTCGCTGCGGTCCGGTCCCAGGTCGACGGGCACGTGCACCTTCCGCCGACCACTGGCGACAACATCGATGTACTGTGGAGACCTCACGCCCCACGTGTTGAGCAATTCGGCGGTACGTCCACCCGGCCTCCCGCATGCCCACTATACGCCCTCGCTCAAAGTCCGTCAACTGCACATACGGTTCACGTCCACGCTGTCGCGGCATGCTACCAGTGTTAAAGACTGCGATGGAGCTCCGTATGCCACGGCAAACTGGCTGACACTGACGGCGGCGGTGCACAAATGCTGCGCAGCTAGCGCCATTCGACGGCCAACACCGCGGTTCCTGGTGTGTCCGCTGTGCCGTGCGTGTGATCATTGCTTGTACAGCCCTCTCGCAGTGTCCGGAGCAAGTATGGTGGGTCTGACACACCGGTGTCAATGTGTTCTTTTTTCCATTTCCAGGAGTGTATAAGGTGCGAACAAGTAGTATACATCAATCATCGAGAAACCATCATGAGGAAGGACAAGTAATAGTGTCACTTATACCAAAATATACATCGTACTTTAGAGAAATTAAACATAGACTATGCACGATATCCAGCACTTATTCAAATAGCAAAGGAATTGTTAACATACATTAAAAATAATTACGTAAAGTGATAACCGGTTTGTATTACTTTGTGTCAACGCCTACGAGATGTCGACTGTAGTAAAATTATGTTCAGTAGGCGTCCATGAGTTCTGCAAATTACAGAACAAAAAAAGGAAGAAGCATCTTTTTAAAAAACCGACATTAGTAATGTTATTAAAACAAACTGAAAACATGTGTGTCAATGTGTTGAGGTAGTTGAAATAGTGGCCATTATACGTGTTCTCGTAGCGACTATGGCTGAGGCGTTGTATATAAGGGATAACAAGCAGCTGACTATGAATTGCTAATTGTGATAATTGACCACAAGTTGACTTTATTTCATAGGAAATCGGAGAAGCATTCCCAAAAATGTGTGCTTCTCGATATCGTTTGCTCGTTAAGTAGCGCGATATCTGGAGCTTTATTATGACAAAAGATCTCCATCTCTTCCATAAGGTCGAGGAGGCGACCTTTTTTACCCTTGTGCAACAACTTCAATTGCGATGTCAAATCTGGAGTTGTATGACCAGTTGCTACCAGATGGGCTGCGAAATTCGATTTTTCAGCAATATCTTTCCTCTCAAGTGCAACGTGCTCACGGAACCTTGTTTCTAATTTTCGTCCGGTTTGCCCTATGTAACCTGCATTACACGTGGCACACATAAGTTTGTAAACACCTGATTCATGTAAGACTTTGCGTTCATGAATATTATTCCTTAAAACCACGCCCAGTCTGTTCGCCGTCGAGAAACCTACATTAATATTTCTCTTCTTGAATACACGGGCAATTTTATTGCTAATGGGACCATAGAAAGGCAATGTGATAAATTTTTGATTTTTAGTTTCGCTTGTCTCATTCTGCCTTAAATTGTCTTTACTATATTTTTTGGATGTCATCTCATAAATGTTCATGACGTATTTCAACGGGCAATTATTATTTCTTGCAATTTGTTTAACTATGTTTAACTCTTTCTCATGGTTTTCATTAGATAATGGTAATCGGAACATACGATGAAATGCAAAGTGGAAAAACGCTTTTTTGTGTTGGTCTGGGTGTTGTGAACCATAATCTAAGATGATATCTGTGAATGTTGATTTTCTGTATATGTCAAATGTATGTTTTCCATTTTCCCTTCCAATGGTTAGGTCTAAAAAATTAATGACTCCATTATGTTCTTTTTCAACTGTGAAAGCAATTTTGTTGTGTAAGCTATTAAATGTACTGACGACTTCGTCAATATCAGATTGACTACCATTAATAAGCAATAGCGTGTCGTCTACGTATCTATAGTAGTATACGATCTTTTTAGCTAATGTTGGAAGATCTTTTAGTAATTTCAATTCAATATAGTTAATAAAGATGTCTGCCATAATCCCTGATACAGAGTTTCCCATGCTGAGTCCGTCTTTTTGGACATAAATTTTATCGTTAAATGTGAAGTAGTTATATTTTAAGCAGAATGATAATAATTCTATGAACTCGTTTATTTCCACGCTGGACATATTACTGTGGTTTCTGAGATTAGCGTCAATAATTTGTATTGTTTCATCAATCGGGATATTCGTATATAAATTGACAATGTCCAGCGAAAGAAACGTCATGGTGTCTGTAATAGGTATATCTTTTATTTTCTCTACTAATTGGGTACTATTTTTAATCGAGAACTGTTGCACAAATTTATAACGTTTATTCAAAATAGTTAGGCATTTTTTCGCAATATTCACCAACGGGCCCCCTCTCCCATCAACTATCGGTCTAACGGGATTAGATTGCTTATGAACCTTGAATTGTGATCGTAGCTTAGGAATTTTTGGATTCATTATCTTGAGATACTGTATCTCACGAGGGGTTATTATATTTGAAAGTGATTTAAGTTTATTTAACTTTCTTTGGATCTCATTCGTTAGATCTCTCGCAATTGATGTAATACCGTTTTCTTGAAAAAATTGTAAAGTTTTTTCTACATATTTTCTTTTGTAACAATAATAACAGAATTCCCTTTGTCTGCCTTTGTGACAATTGCATTACTTTCTTGTAATTTATTATTCAAGCTTTTCACTGTCAAATGGTCCCTCCTGTTTTGGTTATTTTCTTTTTCTACCTCGTTCTTTAATAGCTTTTCTACCGCTACAGCCATTTTATTCTGTTCTACCTTATTTATTTTACAACTATCCATCGCGAATTTTACCTGCACTAGTGTATTCTTAATTGCCCTCCTATCTAATTGTTTATGTATGTTGTACTTTAAACACTTATTCAAAAGTTCCTTTCCTTCCTGATTAAATACTATATCCGTTAAATTTTTAACTCTAGGCCCCCCAGGGGCTCAGCATTCATTTGCTGGGTACGGGCTTGGCGACCCCGGGGTTCCTGAGCTGGGGACTGGTAAGCGCCACGTGTCCCCCGTCACCGTAAGCTCTGAGTACACTTCAGCGACCACCGTGCGGCGCGGCGGTGGAACGTTGTGTGTCTCAGGGAATGGGGATCTTGGCTTGACCGCCCGGATCGCGAGGATGGAACAAACCTCTATAAAAAACCCCTCAATCTTCCGGTGTGCTCCGCGCCTATGAGATGCATGGCTGTTGAGGTGGAACAGTCGCAAGCGGGCAACCTCTGGGGCACCTGCCACACCCCAGTTGTATAGGGCTTACTCAGGCATGCGGGGCTCTGTCTGAGCGGACCTTTAGTTCCCTAGCTGCTCGTGGGATCGAGATGGAACCCTCGAACTTTTCTTCTTTTCCTCCCAGCGGAAAGGGTGGGCCGCTGGTAGGTTCTAACACCCAATCTAACAAGAGGGCTCGTGTAGCCAGTCCTCCTAATTCAGGTACTAGTAACAGAACGCATTCTGCTTCTCAGAATGTGTTTCTCATAATTAAAAGAAAAGATGGGAGTTTTGAAAAAGTTTCGCCATTTTATATACAGAAGGGCTTAGAGGGTATTGCTGGCACGTTAAAGTCTGTAAAGCGCTTGCGCAATGGCACCTTGCTGGTTGAAACATCTAGCTTCCAGCAAGTCCAGAACCTTCAGAAGGCACAATTCCTTGGGGATTTTGCGATAGAGACTGAATTTCACAACACCTTTAACTACAGCAAGGGTGTTGTGACTTGCAGAGATCTTGTCGACATCCCCCAAGACGAACTGAAGTCTGAATAGTCCCGGGAAGGAATTGTCGACGTGCAACACGTTATGAAACGGGTGGATGGTGCTCTCATAAAAACTGACTCATTTCTTCTTACATTTAACAGCACCAAATTGCCAGAGCATGTGAAGGCAGGTTTCCTACGTCTCAGTGTACGGCCTTATTACCCCAATCCCATGCGGTGTTTTAAATGCCAACACTTTGGCCACACTACTCTCGGCTGTAAAGGAGAAGCCACTTGCGGGAAATGTGGTAAAGCCGCTCATGAGGGAGTTGATTGCTCCTCTCCTCCCAAGTGTGTCAACTGCTCTGGGGATCACCCTGTGTGGAGTAGGGAATGTAGAGTTTTCCTTGAGGAACGGAAGATCCAGGAACTTAAAACCACCAAACGCATCCCGTACGGTGAGGCAAAAAAAATTTACCAGTCCCTGCAGCCGCCCACGTTCGCTGCTTCCTTTTCTTCCGTTCTGAAACAGCCAGTCTTGAAAACTGATGCCGCTACACAAACGGAGGTTGCTACTGTCAGCACTAGCACCTGTGTTTGTCAATGTACATGTGCTGCTGCTGTTCCTGTGAAGCCTCCTGCTCCTCCCCGGCCTTCTGACCAGGCCGTGGTAGCTGACGTCATGGAACTTCCTGCCCCTTCCCAGGTCCAGTCTTGTGCCATGCCTAGCGCTTCTACACCCCCTACTGCTTCTGAGGTTTTGGCTCCAATGCCACCTCAGGCCAGAAAATCGAAGCACAAGCCAAAGGTGAAGACTCGCCCGCTAAAGGAGACTGAAGCTGTACAGTCTGCTGAAGTGGATGTCATTCTCTCTGACGTCTCTCTCGACTCCTCTTCTGAGGCGATGGAGGTAGATGCCAGACTGGGGCAATCGTCTCGCCCCAAAACTGAGCCTCCACCTGTTGTGGGTTCTCCTCCCCGACAGAAAGTGCGACTGAAGGTACTCTCGCCCCGATAGATGGCTCCCATTATTCAGTGGAACATGAATGGATTCCGGGCACATGTGGAGGAACTGCACCTCCTAGCACGGCAACGCCCTCTGTGCTTGTGTTTACAGGAAACACATCTAAAACAATCTGATGCTCCTGTACTCAGGGGCTATAGGTTGTATCGCAAAGATGACCTGACTGGAGACAGGGCCAAAGGCGGAGTCGCCGTGTTTGTCGATAATGACCACCACTCCTCTGCTCTCCCCCTGGATACTGACCTGCAAGCAGTTGCAGTTGCAATTTATTCCGGTCTGAGGCTTACCGTTTGCTCCCTTTATTTACCCCCTCTGGATGCAGTGAACTTAGAGGCTCTCACAAACCTTATCGACCACCTCCCCCGCCCGTTTCTCCTCCTGGGAGACTTCAATGCCCATCATGTCCTGTGGGGCTCCGCTTCTATTTGCGCTCGAGGTCGAATTTTGGAGAGCCTCCTAACATCTCAAGTGTTGTGCATCCTCAACACAGGTACTCCGACTCATTTCTCTAGTGCTACAGGGTCATTCTCAGCCATTGACCTATCTTTCTGCTCTCCAACCCTCACTGACTCCGTTCACTGGGAGGTCATTGACGATCTACATTCCAGCGATCACTTCCCTATCCGCATTCATCTCCTGGATGGTGTATTGCTGGAGCAGCGGCCACCATCGTGGATGATTGGCAGGGCTAACTGGCCACTGTTCACTCGGTTGGCTGTCTTTGACCGCCACAACAGCGTACAGGAATGGGTGGATCACATCACGCTTGTGATCCACCATGCTGCTGACCTGTCCATACCACAGTCTTCTGGCACTCGTAAGCGGCACCTTGTGCCTTGGTGGACAGAAGAGTGCCGTTCAGCCATCCGGGACAGGCGTGCGGCTCTTCGCCGATTTAAATGCCGCCCAACAGCGGTCAATCTTACCGCCTTTCGTATCGCGAGAGCCAGGGTACGCAGTGTCATTAAAGAGAGCAAGAAAAGGTCATGGCAGGAGTTTCTGGACTCCATCAACCGTTCCACTTGTTCCACAAAGGTATGGGAAGCCATCCGGAGGATTTCCGGTAAACGCAGCCGTTTACCAATAGCTGCAGTCCTGAACCAGGGATGCCTCCAGACGACACCCAGCGCCATAGCTCAGTCGCTGGCAGAGCATTTTGCACAAAGTACTGCCACTGCAACCCAGGATCCAGCGTTTCGTCGCTACCGTGCGACTGTCGAAAGAGCGAATTTGAACTTTCGGTCGAACGGTTCTGAGGCCTACAACTCCCCTTTCTCCATGTGGGAACTTGAGTCGGCTCTTACTGAGACTTCTGACACTGCACCAGGTTGCGACCGCATCCGGTACTCCATGCTTAGACATCTGCCAGCGGCGTCAAAGGAAATCCTCCTTGAATGTTTTAATCTCATATGGCACACAGGAGTGTTCCCAACCTCGTGGAGGGAGGCAATCCTCATTCCTCTCCTCAAACCAGGAAAGGACCGCACATGTCCCAGTAGTTATCGTAGTATCGCCTTGACAAGCTGTGTCGGAAAGACACTGGAACGGATGGTTAACCGTCGTCTGGTCTGGCTGCTAGAGACCAGACAGCTCCTTAGCCGCTTTCAGTGTGGATTCCGAAAATTTCGATCCACAGTCGACAACCTGACCCTCCTCGAGGCGGCTATTCAGCAGGCTTTCCTCCGTCAGCATCACTGTATCGGTATCTTCTTTGATATCAGTAAGGCATATGATAATACTTGGAGACACTGTATTCTTGCACAACTGCATCAATGGGGCTTTCGTGGCCGCCTCCCTATTTTCATTCGGTCTTTCCTGTCTCAGCGGTTTTTTCGGACCCGCGTTGGTAACACACTGTCTGATCACTTTGAGCAAGAGAACGGTGTCCCCCAGGGCAGTGTTTACCCTCTTTGCCATAGCAACCAACAGTATAACGTCTACAGTGAGGAGTCCAGTACAGTGCTCCTTGTTTGTGGACGACTTTGCTGTTTTCTGTTCCTCCTCTAGTGTTGCATCCGCGAGCCGTCAATTGCAACTAACGGTGCGGCGGTTAGAGGAGTGGGCTGCAAAGACGGGTTTTAGGTTTTCTGCCGATAAGTGTGTTTGTGTTCATTTTAATCGTTCTCGTCGTCTTTTTACGTTGCCTGCCTTGCATATGGGGGATACTGTCCTACAGTTTGGAGACACGGTGCGGTTTCTGGGCCTCATTTTTGACTCCAGGTTGTCATGGTTGCCACACCTACGTGACTTGAAAGTCAGAACGCTGAAGGCACTGAACATCCTCAAGTGCCTCAGCCACAGGTCTTGGGGAGCGGACAGGGCGCGTCTCCTTCAGTTTTATCGAGCTTTCGTGCGCTCACGGCTGGACTATGACTGCACAGTATATGGGTCAGCGAGGCCGTCTTATTTGCGGATCCTTGACGCTGTTCACCATGCTGGGATTCGACTGGCTACGGGTGCTTATCGGACCAGTCCCGTACCCAGCCTCTGTGCTGAGGCTGGCGAACCGCCACTTACCATCCGGCGGCAGCTCCTGCTGGTGCGCTAAGCTTGTAAGTTTCTTGCAGCTCCCAGCTCGCCTGCTCACCATCTTGTTGCCCTTCCACCTCTGGATCGCCTTTTTTCCCGCCGTCCCCGGGCTACGTTGCCGTTTGGGATCAGAGTGCACCGTGTGCTTGAGTCCCTCGGTGTGGAGTCTGTCCAACCCCAAATCCTGGGTTTTAACCGCCTGCCACCCTGGTTACTAATGAGGCCACGTGTGATTTTAGATTTATTGCAGTACAAGAGAGATTGCACTCCTGCCACCGTTTTTACTGCAGCATTTTCTGCTATTTTATCTGAGCACCACGACTATGTAGCTGTTTTTACGGATGGGTCGAAACAAGGGGATTCCGTGGGTTGCTCAAGGTCCGCCTGCCTCAGACTTTTACTGTCTTTGATGCAGAATTGTCTGCGATCTTGCGGGCACTGGAGCCGATGAGACTTTCTTCCTCTCTTAAATTTCTTGCCTGTTCCGATTCACTCAGTGCCCTTCAATCATTGCACCATTTGTATCCGGCGGATAAAGTAGTCCAGACCATCCAGGATGCCTTCCTCCGGCTACAGCGACTGGGGAAGGTTGTAGCTTTCTGCTGGGTTCCGGGGCATGTCGGCATTGCTGGGAATGAAAGGGCAGATCTCGCAGCCAAGGAGGCGTGTCTTGATCCACACGTATCTCAGTGTGCCATCCCGTTGCACGCACTCACCTCGCTGTTGAGCTCCCGAGTCATGTGTCGGTGGGAGGATGAGTGGCTGGAAGTGACTGACAATAAGCTCCGTCTAGTCAAGCCCACAACGCGTGTGTGGTGTACTTCCTTTCAGCCCCGTCGACGGGACGAGGTTCTCCTCACTCGGCTTCGAATAGGCCACAGCCCTTTGACGCATGGCTTCCTGCTCCGGCGAGAAGACCCTCCATTGTGTGGTGCTTGCGGCGTCCAGGTCACTGTGAGCCACATTTTACTGGATTGTGTTTTATTTTCTGACCAGCGGGCCTCGGCTGATTTGCCAGCGGACCTGCCAACTCTTTTAGGCAACACTCGGACGAATGTGGTTAAAGTTTTAAAGTTCTGTGCCTTGTCAAATGTTTTTGCAAAGATTTTAGGGTGAGGATTTTAATTTGCTCACTGTGTGACAAGCTCGCCCATCTTTTATGTAAGTGGCCAACCAATGACACTTTCCTGTGTCATTCTTGTTGCTATGTTTTTCCCTTCCCTTAGGTTTTACTTTCTTATGTAGTATTTTCCCTCTTTTTCCTGCTTTCTTTGAATGTGTTTTTCAGTTTTATTAGGTCTCTCCACATTCGTTCCTTTTAATGTGTGTCAGGGCGCTGATGACCTCGATGTTGAGCGCCCATAAACCCCAACACACACACACTTTTAACTCTAGGATAGAAGTTATATTTATGTTCGCCATTTAACATTTGTCTTTTCCCTTGTCCCATTAGCTTAGCTATTTTTTGACATGTTTAGCTCTTACTTTACTAACTACATTATACACAATCTCATTTACTCTTGAGAGTACCAAATCTAAGGTTAAAGGAGAGACAAGTTCACCTAAATTGGCGTGTGCTTCGAACAGTTGAGAATTAATAACACTTTTTTTAAAAAACTGTTTCCTAATTTCACTTCTCATCAAAACCAGTTCGCATTTTTTCATTGTCACTGCGCACATTTGTCTTCGTATATTAAAATAACTCTGTACATACCGTGGGGTAACATTTTTCTTAATACACTCTTTGTTGAACTGGATATGTTGACTTGTGATCGCCAGCTTGATTTTTAACTTCTTGTATTTAAAATACGCTGCACAAGCCCAGCTAGGCAAAATTTTATTGATTGGCGACTCCATGTTGTCTTGTGCACTACGACCAGATAACAGGTATACTTGAAAAAAGAGACAGCATTGGTCGTATATTTTTTACAATCGCAAAATCGATTTTCTGTCACTGAGTGGCCATCTTCAGTGCTAGAAGTTAATTTTTTTTTTTTTTTTTTCACATTACGATCAGAGAGTATAACATAGAAGATCACAATTACATCTGCATATGAACATAACACTTGTTAGAAACAAACCTATATTGTATAACTTAAATTAGGATGCACTGTTGTCACTAAGCTTACGGCAATCACATAGACTGAGGTCGCTGTTTACCTGCACTTGTTCAGCAGACCTCGCTGTGACGGGGCTTGACACGCCCTCTATGTGACATGTGTCACGTGAAGACATAGTATTACTGGTTTTGCGAATTATTAACACTAAATAACTCTTGTACTTTTGTGAATGGTGTAGTAATTCAAATTTAAAATGTACGTACAACACATAGCAGACGCAGGGGGAAGGAAATATCTAAAATACATTGGCGTATTGTTTTCTATAAACTATAAAACATTAAATAGATCGATGATAAGTTGTAGAGTGCAGAACATACAAAAAGCAAAAGATAATGCAAAAGAATAATAAATGAATAACATAAAATGAGGTGTAACACAGTTTTTTAAAAAACATAATACCCGCCATCTGGCGTGGGAAGTCAGAAGTACAACGTTCGTAATTTATGTAACAAACGTTAATACCAAGGAGTCAAATATATAAAAATAATAATAGTACGAAACTGCCGTTTCTTAATAATTAAAATGCCGTGCAAATATAAGGTGCGAACAAGTAGTATACATCAATCATCGAGAAACCATCATGAGGAAGGACAAGTAATAGTGTCACTTATACCAAAATATACATCGTACTTTAGAGAAATTAAACATAGACTATGCACGATATCCAGCACTTATTCAAATACCAAAGGAATTGTTAACATACATTAAAAATAATTACGTAAAGTGATAACCGGTTACTTTGTGTCAACGCCTACGAGATGTCGACTGTAGTAAAATTATGTTTAGTAGGCGTCCATGAGATGACATCAAAAAAATATGGTAAAGACAATTTAAGGCAGAATGAGACAAGCGAAACTAAAAATCAAAAATTTATCACATTGCCTTTCTATGGTCCCATTAGCAATAAAATTGCCCGTGTATTCAAGAAGAGAAATATTAATGTAGGTTTCTCGACGGCGAACAGACTGGGCGTGGTTTTAAGGAATAATATTCATGAACGCAAAGTCTTACATGAATCAGGTGTTTACAAACTTATGTGTGCCACGTGTAATGCAGGTTACATAGGGCAAACCGGACGAAAATTAGAAACAAGGTTCCGTGAGCACGTTGCACTTGAGAGGAAAGATATTGCTGAAAAATCGAATTTCGCAGCCCATCTGGTAGCAACTGGTCATACAACTCCAGATTTGACATCGCAATTGAAGTTGTTGCACAAGGGTAAAAAAGGTCGCCTCCTCGACCTTATGGAAGAGATGGAGATCTTTTGTCATAATAAAGCTCCAGATATCGCGCTACTTAACGAGCAAACGATATCGAGAAGCACACATTTTTGGGAATGCTTCTCCGATTTCCTATGAAATAAAGTCAACTTGTGGTCAATTATCACAATTAGCAATTCATAGTCAGCTGCTTGTTATCCCTTATATACAACGCCTCAGCCATAGTCGCTACGAGAACACGTATAATGGCCACTATTTCAACTACCTCAACACATTGACACACATGTTTTCAGTTTGTTTTAATAACATTACTAATGTCGGTTTTTTAAAAAGATGCTTCTTCCTTTTTTTGTTCTGTAATTTGCAGAACTCATGGACGCCTACTGAACATAATTTTACTACAGTCGACATCTCGTAGGCGTTGACACAAAGTAATACAAACCGGTTATCACTTTACGTAATTATTTTTAATGTATGTTAACAATTCCTTTGCTATTTGAATAAGTGCTGGATATCGTGCATAGTCTATGTTTAATTTCTCTAAAGTACGATGTATATTTTGGTATAAGTGACACTATTACTTGTCCTTCCTCATGATGGTTTCTCGATGATTGATGTATACTACTTGTTCGCACCTTATATTTGCACGGCATTTTAATTATTAAGTAACGGCAGTTTCGTACTGTTATTATTTTTATATATTTGACTCCTTGGTATTAACGTTTGTTACATAAATTACGAACGTTGTACTTCTGACTTCCCACGCCAGATGGCGGGTATTATGTTTTTTAAAAAACTGTGTTACACCTCATTTTATGTTATTCATTTATTATTCTTTTGCATTATCTTTTGCTTTTTGTATGTTCTGCACTCTAACAACTTATCATCGATCTATTTAATGTTTTATAGTTTATAAAAAACAATACGCCAATGTATTTTAGATATTTCCTTCCCCCTGCGTCTGCTATGTGTTGTACGCACATTTCAAATTTGAATTACTGCACCATTCACAAAAGTACAAGAGTTACTTAGTGTTAATAATTCGCAAAACCAGTAATACTATGTCTTCACATGACACATGTCACATAGAGGGCGTGTCAAGCCCCATCACAGCGAGGTCTGCTGAACAAGTGCAGGTAAACAGCGACCTCAGTCTCTGTGATTGCCGTAAGCTTAGTGACAACAGTGCATCCTAATTTAAGTTACACAATATAGGTTCAAGAATCATAAAAGAAGGTTGTATACCTGGAAGAATCCTGGAGATACTAAAAGGTATCAGATAGATTATATAATGGTAAGACAGAGATTTAGGAACCAGGTTTTAAATTGTAAGACATTTCCTGGGGCAGATGCGGATTCTGACCACAATCTATTGGTTATGAACTGCAGATTGAAACTGAAGAAACTGCAACAAGGTGGGAATTTAAGGAAATGGGACCTGGATAAACTGAAAGAACCAGAGGTTGTAGAGACTTTCAGGGAGAGCATAAGGGAACAATTGACAGGAATGGGGGAAAGAAATACAGTAGAAGAAGAATGGGTAGCTCTGAGGGAAGAAGTAGTGAAGGCAGCAGAGGATCAAGTAGGTAAAAAGACGAGGGCTAATAGAAATCCTTGGGTAACAGAAGAAATATTGAATTTAATTGATGAAAGGAGAAAATATAAAAATGCAGTAAATGAAGCAGGCAAAAAGGAATACAAACGTCTCAAAAATGAAATCGACAGGAAGTGCAAAATGGCTAAGCAGGGATGGCTAGAGGACAAATGTAAGGATGTAGAGGCTTGTCTCACTAGAGGTGAGATAGATACTGCCTACAGGAAAATTAAAGAGACCTTTGGAGAGAAGAGAACCACTTGTATGAATATCAAGAACTCAGATGGCAACCCAGTTCTAAGCAAAGAAGGGAAGGCAGAAAGGTGGAAGGAGTATATAGAGGGTTTATACAAGGGCGATGTACTTGAGGACAATATTATGGAAATGGAAGAGGATGTAGATGAAGACGAAATGGGAGGTACGATACTGCGTGAAGAGTTTGACAGAGCACTGAAAGACCTGAGTCGAAACAAGGCCCCGGGAGTAGACAACATTCCATTTGAACTACTGATGGCCTCGGGAGAGCCAGTCATGACAAAACTCTACCATCTGGTGAGCTCGATGTATGAGACAGGCGAAATACCCTCAGACTTCAAGAAGAATATAATAATTCCAATCCCAAAGAAAGCAGGTGTTGACAGATGTGAAAATTACCGAACTATCAGTTTAATAAGTCACAGCTGCAAAATACTAACGCGAATTCTTTACAGACGAATGGAAAAACTGGTAGAAGCCGACCTCGGGGAAGATCAGTTTGGATTCCGTAGAAATGTTGGAACACGTGAGGCAATACTGACCTTACGACTTATCTTAGAAGAAAGATTAAGAAAAGGCAAACCTACGTTTCTAGCATTTGTAGACTTAGAGAAAGCTTTTGACAATGTTAACTGGAATACTCTCTTTCACATTCTGAAGGTGGCAGGGGTAAAATACAGGGAGCGAAAGGCTATTTACATTTTGTACAGAAACCAGATGGCAGTTATAAGAGTCGAGGGGTATGAAAGGGAAGCAGTGGTTGGGAAGGGAGTAAGACAGGGTTGTAGCCTCTCCCCGATGTTATTCAATCTGTATATTGAGCAAGCAGTAAAGGAAACAAAAGAAAAATTCGGAGTAGGTATTAAAATTCATGGAGAAGAAGTAAAAACTTTGAGATTCGCCGATGACATTGTAATTCTGTCAGAGACAGCAAAGGACTTGGAAGAGCAGTTGAACGGAATGGACAGTGTCTTGAAAGGAGGATATAAGATGAATATCAACAAAAGTAAAACGAGGATAATGGAATGTAGTCAAATTAAGTCGGGTGATGCTGAGGGAATTAGATTAGGAAATGAGACACTTAAAGTAGTAAAGGAGTTTCGCTATTTGGGGAGCAAAATAACCGATGATGGTCGAAGTAGAGAGGATATAAAATGTAGACTGGCAATGGCAAGGAAAGCGTTTCTCAAGAAGAGGAATTTTTTAACGTCGAGTATAGATTTAAGTGTCAGGAAGTCGTTTCTGAAAGTATTTGTATGGAGCGTAGCCATGTATGGAAGTGAAACATGGACGATAACTAGTTTGGACAAGAAGAGAATAGAAGCTTTCGAAATGTGGTGCTACAGAAGAATGCTGAAGATAAGGTGGGTAGATCACGTAACTAATGAGGAGGTATTGAATAGGATTGGGGAGAAGAGAAGTTTGTGGCACAACTTGACTAGAAGAAGGGATCGGTTGGTAGGACATGTTTTGAGGCATCAAGGGATCACAAATTTAGCATTGGAGGGCAGTGTGGAGGGTAAAAATCGTAGAGGGAGAGCAAGAGATGAATACACTAAGCAGATTCAGAAGGATGTAGGTTGCAGTAGATACTGGGAGATGAAGAAGCTTGCACAGGATAGAGTAGCATGGAGAGCTGCATCAAACCAGTCTCAGGACTGAAGACCACAACAACAACAACAACAATATAGGTTTGTTTCTAACAAGTGTTATGTTCATATGCAGGTGTAATTGTGATCTGCTATGTTATACTCTCTGATCGTAATGTGAAAAAAAAAATGTTAACTTCTAGCACTGAAGATGGTCACTCAGTGACAGAAAATCGATTTTGTGATAGTAAAAAATATACGACCAATGCTGTCTCTTTTTTCAAGTATACCCGATCATTTTTGTTCCTGGTATTGTATGTGTGAACTGAGTTGTTTGTTGGAAAAAGAGATATATTATTTACGACAAATTTAATTAAGGAGTAAATATACTGAGAGGCAGTAGTTGGTTTACCCAGATCTTTGAAGAGGTTTCTACAGGACGTCCGTGAATTTACTCCACAAATAATACGTATTACACGCTTTTGGACTCTGAAAACTTTTGTTTGACTTGAAGATTTACCCCAAAATATTATACCATATGACATTATGGAATGAAAGTGTGCAAGATTTTTCATTTTTATGTCGCCTATGTCTGCTAACACTCGAATTGCAAACAGATTTGTTAAGGCGTTTCTGCAGTTCTGGGATGTGCTCCTCCCAACTGAATTTATTATCAAGTTGTAATCCCAGGACTTTTAAGACTGTCAACCTCGTATGTATGGTTCCATTTTTCCCCCCACTTCTTTTCCGCATGTGCACACAATGCAATTGGGGTACGTACAACTGCTGCGGTTAATAACAAGTTGTTGTTAGCCATCTTGAACTTTGACGAAAAATTTGATGACAGTGTAATACCCCTTCTAGCGCTACGTCAAAGACCTTTGTCAAATATATTTGACGGAATATTTGATCACATCTTTGATCGAATCTTTGACAAAGAAATTTGATAGTGTAATACCGGCCTTAGCAGTAGGTACAGGTGCAGCGGTTGCGCGCTGTCGTGGAGTCGCCCTCTTCTTTGGCGGCGGTTTCTTAAATCGAGCATCACTCGCAGCAGAAGTTTGGTGTTCGTCACTGGCTGATGTGACAGCCGATCTCTTGCGTTGAAGCACCCTCTGCGGTGCACCGTCAGTGGTGTATTCTTCACTAGGTGGGTCCGTAGTGTATTCCATTTCATCGTCCTGTTCATGCGTGGTCTCATTATATTCTCGTAGTCCACCTGGGATTGCCGGGTCGTCATAGGTGGCGCGTCTAATGGGGCCGCCGGCGGCTCATGCGCCGCCGTAAGGCGATCAGACTGCTCTGGCGCGGCGGTAGTAGCTGCCACAGCCGCGCTCGCTTGATATACAGTCGTGTGAAGTTAGCACCCCTTTTTCAAGAAATATACATTTTTTTCACAGTTCTTGAGAGATGTAGCATAGTTCTAGAGTTCTTTGTACAAATTTTCAATAGTTCTGCAGAATTTTGCGACGAAAACAACAATACTCGAAAAATTTTCGTATCGAAAACATTCTTTGTCAATTTTCGCAAAAAGTAAATTCGTACAACAGTTCTGAACAGAACACCAAGAGCTCTATCGAAAATCCTAATAATATCTTTTTGTGGCGATGATAATTTATACGATAACTGCTTTGATGTTAGACCCACTTTCTCCACAGAAAAAGTAAATTCGTTCAACAGTTTTGATGAAGAGTTCTGGTTAACACCTCAAGACTTCTATCGATAATCATAATAACATTTTTTGTGGTTATAATAGTTTGTATGGTAATTGATTAATTGTGGGGCACACTTACTCAAAAAAAAATTGTGTCTGTTCGTATGTTCTCATGCCAGCTCTGGATAGCATTGTAAGAGTTCTATCGAAAATATTAGTAACATATTCTGTGCAGGTAATTGTTTACGTAGTAACTGCCTTTATTAAGGAATGCTTATGTGCATTTCCCGTGAAGTTTGAACCCCTTTTACGATAAATATACATTTTTTTCATAGTTCTTGATATATATGCAATAGTTCTAGATTTCCCTGCTCAAAACACGAATAGTTCTGCAGAATTTCGGGAAGAAAACAATAACTCGGCAAAATTTTGGTATGGTAAAAAATTATTTGTCAGTTTGGAAAAAATAAATTTGTATAACAGTTCTGTTGGCAGTTCTGGATAGCACCGGAAGAGTTGCATTGAAAATGATAAAAACGTTTTTGTGGCGATAATAGTTTATACAATAATTGTTTTAATCTGATACTCACTTTCTCTACTATAGCAAAATTCGTAGAATAGTTCTGATGACAGTTTTGAATATCACCCACAGAGTTCTACCAAAAACTATAATAACGTTATTTGTGACGATGACAAATGAGATAATTAATGTGGGACTCACTTTTGTCATGTGAAAGTAAGAAATTTGTACAAAAGGTTTGATGGCATTTCCTAATACGACCCTAAGAGTTCTACCGAAAACTGCAATAACATTTTTTGTGGGGATAACAGTTAATGAGATAATAGCATCTTGGAGACACCCACTTGGTCTACATTATAATAAATTGGCACAACCCTTTTGCTGACAGTTCTGGATAGCACCGAAAGAGTTATTTTAAAAACCCTCATAACATTTTTATGGTGCCAGTAGATTATGAAATAGATTGTGTGTTCACTCTGCAGTGGGTGTGCGCCGATGTGAAACTTACTGGCAAATAAAAACTGTGTGCCGAACCGGGTCTCTAACCCCAGGCTATGACGAAGGAATATCGTCACAAATCCTTTCGTCCAGAAGTGCTTCTTCTGCAATTTTCGTAGGACAACTTCTACGAAATTGGGAACGCAGGAGATGAAGTACTGCTGGAAGTACAGCTATGAGGACGATCGTAAATTCTCACTTTTATTTTGGAAAACCGAAAATCGAAAACCCGGATGTATATTCTACTAAATACAAAAAGTCTAAATGTTCAGCACTATACAAATGCCAGTACACCTTCTTAAGACTGAATGTAGTAACTGTAGGTGGAAGCGTGGGATGTGCACGCTTAGATGAATCAACGAGAGAAGGCTCGTCAGCGCAAAACAAACAGATGGCTGAGAGAGCAGATACATTCACACGCGCCACTAACCAGATGGTGTCACACCTGTCGAGAATCGCACCAGAGGTACAATGAGCTGTGGTGGAGTGCTGTTGGCGTGGTTACTACGCAACTTACTTGATGGGCATCAATACACCGTTATATTAATGTACAATACTTGAGAAACAATGTCATTCACAAACTACGAGTTCCTTATCACTCAGTACTAGACTAAATTACCGGCCTAGTGATAAGCAGCCTATGTACCTCACCGACTACACATCTTCGTGTTATAAGAAAAATACCAAGGGACACAAAATATGAATCCGGATAAACCGGAAATCCGGATTACTGAGGACCAAATAAACGAGGTTCTTATTTACATATTTGTAACTTCTTATTAACTTTAAAACTGTATCCCCTCAACATAACACATCTATCAGTCATGTATTGAATTAGGATTTAAACATACTACTTAGTTCGCTTGTACAATATATTTAGTAAATATACTTACATTTCTATACACTGTAAAGACTTTTAACTCTCATTGTAGTGTAACTCATCAAACTTCCACACTTCCTTTCTAACTAGAACAAATGATTGCAACAATATTAACGACAGCAATTTCTAATTTATTCGTTACACACAGCACATGTTTTTATGTATCCTAGCGTCTGGTGATGTTGCCACATAACTTTCATCCATGAGGGTCCTGGGCATATTTTTAGCTGTTAGTGGTTCCTGGATGTCATGAGAGCTCAAAACAATCACTGTTTTACGTAATAAAATTCATCTGGCTCTTCCTGATTCTAAAAATATACACTTCATGTACAGTACCTCGTAATTCTCGTGCTTAAATGTCATTTTGTTTAATTTCGCGTGCCGCGCCGTATTAGCCGAGCGGCCTAAGGCGCTGCACTCATGTACAGTAAGGCTGGTCCTGACGGAGGTTCGAGTCCGCCCTCGGGCGTGTGTGTGTGTGTGTGTGTGTGTGTGTGTGTGTGTGTGTGTGTGTGTGTGTGTGTCCTTAGGATAATTTAGGTTAAGTAGTGTGTAAGCTTAGGGACTGATGACCTTACCAGTTAAGTCCCATAAGATTTCACACACATTTGAACATTTAATTTGGGCGCCGCAGTTTCCGTAGAACCTCGTTTATGTAATACCTTTGAAGAACCTGTCGACTGTTGTATGTGCAGGAAAAATTTTTACATGGCATAAAACAAAATCAGAATGCGTTTCAACAGTTGCAATACGTTTTAATGGTGGAGTAAAAATGGTTCAAATGGCTCTGAGCACTATGGCACTTAACTTCTGAGGTCATCAGTCCACTAGAACTTAGAACTACTTAAACCTAACTAACCTAAGGACATCACACTCATCCATGCCCGAGGCAGGAATCGAACCTGCGACCGGAGCGGTCGCGCGGTTCCAGACTGTAGCGCCTAGAACCGCTCGGCCACTCCGGCCAGCCTGATGGAGTAAAGATTAAAAACAATGAGCAGAACAGGCATCAAAACTAGGAACAACATGAAAATTGTGCTGGTATGGGCGGACAGGCAACATGTTACATAAACTGAAAAAGCTGCTAAAAGCATGAAAAAGGAGGCCAGAATAACAAAGAAAAGAAGCAAAACTAAAGAAAATGAAAAGGACATGAAAGGTATCAACAAGATTATGGAGCAGGAATGGTTTTCAATGACGTCATTGAGAAGAAAATGACATACAAATCTTTAGTTTCAATTTTCTGCAATCAACGTGTTTGCATACAGAGATACTGTTACCGGTATCTCATCCACTATTAAAGCTACATATACAAACTTATGGATGAATAATAATATAGTGCTTGCCTACACACTGAAACACATTATTCAAGAATGGATTAAGTATTTTAAGCTGTGGTATGTCATATTATGTTCTTTAATTATTAGGAGAAAAAAATTTCTCTTAAAATACATTGTTTTTAAAATAATCAAAACATGAAACTGAAAAATACTACTGGTTTGCTGTTTCAACAAGGTAATAATTCAAAGAATAAAATTTGTTTTTTATCTTTTATTTGGAATAGCTTGTAAGTACATTGAACCTAAAATAACAATTACGTGTAATTCTGTATGTAAGAAAAACATCAATATTCACTCCACAATGTATTCCACAGACTTACAATGTATTTCACCTAGAGCTCACAATATACCAATTCTTTGATAAAAGGTTTCATTCCTGAATCTATTGACAGTCTTGCATTATTAAATTTCAAAGTACCAGGAAAAACTACAGGCCGTGATATACAGGTCCCCTTAACAGCTCTTCTTCAGGATACACTAAAACCCAGAAGGAAATACATATGTAGGGAATTCAGTAATAAATAAGCATAGAATTTATGAGGTGTGAAACAACTATGAAAAATAAGTACAAAAAATATATAAGTGACATTTAGGGCATAAAATGCTCTTATTCTAGTAACTAAAACAGGAGTGTTGTGGTTCCAGAAACAAAGATACGAAGAACTAACATAAGAGCTGTATTTGTAATATTTAGATATCAACTTTTAGCAATTGCTTACCTTATAAAGCAAAGTTCCTATGTAGGAATTACTTGTTTCGTCTCGTCGGTCTTGTAGCTGCCATTTGAAAATTTTCCTGTCTTGACATACATTAACAGGTGTGGAGAAATTATCGTTTCTTTTGAAACTCTCTGTACTTCTTTATACAGGTCATCGTACTGCTTCCAGTAGGTTCCATCGAAGACATATGCCGTGTAGTGTTTGATGGAGCTATTATAATGAATGGCACCAACGAGAGTGTACTGTTGATTGTCGACTACGATTTCTTTCGTGACCGTTTGCAACACACATTTCTTCCTTTGATTCGGTGGAAACTGATCTTCAGTTAGTGGACAAGTTGTTACTAGTATCTATCATCAAGTAGCATCCGAATTTCTTTTCTTCGACTGCTTCTCTTTTACATTTCTTGCATTTTATAATAGTCTTTAGACCTCCGTTTGTTGCATCTACAGCCTCTTGCATGAAATTATAACCAAGTCTGAAAAGCAAATACGTATCAACTGAAATATAGTTTCACATAGCGTGAATTTAGGCACGTCAGACACGATATCTTTTTGTTGCAAATCGGGTTATCTTTTAATATTGTCTCGTATAATTCCCCAACATTCGACTCTACATGCAGAGGCAATATTTTTCGAGAGATTACTCCTTTTTTTAGGAACGGTATCACATATAAAATATCATATCTCTGCTTAAAATGCTGGGAGTTTACAATTTTTTTGTCCAAAACATCCAAAGCCAGATCCAAAAATGGATGGCTCACCATTTGAATGTTACTTTTGAAATCATCACTGAGTGATATTGCTTGCATGAATAAGGTTATCAAAGAATCGAAACCGCACGTTCCCTTCAAGTTGTAGGTAGCAGATTTGAATTTGCTTGAGGACCTATTTGGGAAAAGTGGCAAATTAATGTCTATGAATTTCTTAGTCGAATTCCAGTTTGGGCAATCATCTAAGTAGTTTTTCTTGCTCTTAGTTTGCATGCTCGATGTGACAATGATTTCATTTTGAAGCTTTTTCAGCATTGCACTTTCCTCCATTTTATTGTTACAGGTCTCTCGATTTTCTTCTGTTTTCGAACCACAGGATGAAATTTCATTGACATCCCTGGTGAAGCATGATTCTCGTAATTCTTTTGTGGAATGACATATCTCTTTAGAGTCAAAATTCGGCAGTAAATTATTATCTGAAGAGCGCTGAAAACACACACTCTCACTATTGATTGAGAGACAGTTGTTCTCCGCATTCATAACAAGTGCGCTCGAAGTAGGAGAAAATATGCGTTCAAAACTATTAAAAATTTTGTTTAACTCTGTCTTATTGGCATCATCGAGTTGGGTCTCACTTCTTAAGGTATTGTTCAGTGTGCTCTCAGAATTATCAAGGATATGATTGCTTTTGGGGTTTGTTATCTTCAGCTTCTTATTTTTCCTCTCCAGTTTTCTTCTTCATGGTAAGGCAACGATGCTTCAGTTGGTTTGTGCTTCACAGCTTGTTTTGAATCTTGTTTTTCCATCATAAGTGGCGCTAACAGTTTTGTTTCCTCACGCAGCCACTTCAAATGTTGAAAAATGAATTTGTCTACTCGTAAAGGGAGGTTGTCAAAGCCCATTGTCTTTAATTTTGAAAATTGTCCTTCAGTCGCTGCTGACGAACGAATAGATAAAGGAATATGGAAAGAAGGATACATCACAGCTGTCCACAGTGGTATATAGTACATCAACTCTTTCAGCATCTCTGCAGCATTAGGAATGTTGTACGGATTCACATCAAATAGATTGTCATCCTTAGTCTGATTCGCGATGACTTCAGCTTCATTGTAGATACGTTTTGCCCTATCAATCCACGCGTTTGCAGTAGATTCCTTAGAGTTCAAAACTGATTCCAAAAGACAGTCATCATTGTTTTCAACATCATCAGTTTTCTTGTCATCATCTTTCTTTTCGTCAATATATGAATGACGTGGACCACCTCTGATAATGTTATCAAGGTGGCGCTGATGTTCCATTGATGCATATTCTTGACCGCACTCACCAATACCAAGATGTTCACTTAACGCAACAACCAAAAGTGAGCGCAAAGAACTTTCAATATCACGAAAATCTGTCATCATGTAAATATGGGCCAAAACTCGAAGATAAAGTTGTTTGACTTGTGATTTAACTCTCGAGAAGCATTTCCACCTCGAAATCATGACCATAAAATGGTTTAAATCTATTCTCAAACAACACGAGGGTAGAATTAATCTTTCATGCAAAACAATATGACTATAACACCTATTCAAATAATCTGTTAAGTCCGAGCAATTGGCTATTGCTCTAGAAATGGCAACCAACAAAGCCTTACCAAAATCAGTTACCTTGATTTTTGGTCTGGGAGCTCCAGATCTGACGATTTCCATAAAGAAAAATGACAAGAATGATGTGTCATGCCTAGAGGATATCATCTGCTAAGTTGGGCAACTGATTGATGATCGATTGACGATATTTGGATCTTTACTAGTGACGTTTACTTCGCGGATGCACATGTACTGATACAGGTATATGTACTTTGACGTAATTTCCACACAGTCAGCCCTGTTTGACAGATCCCCAAATCGTGAAATAACTCGAAATGCAACGCCACCTGTAGCATCTACTGAATCGTTTACACTGCTATTGATTTGATGACAATATTTGTGCAACTGACTTTGATCTTTCAGCCAATATATACAGAAGAATGGGTCCAATCCGATTGCGTGAATTTCATCCCGATGGGTTGTATGTTTTGCAATTTGCAGGTTTTCAACAGGATTACTGGTTGTTATACCAAAACGTTTGTCCCTTTCCTCTTCTTTAGCCTTTCTCAAGACATCAGCATTTGGTAAATTTGGGGGAATCATGTCTCCAAAAGACATATTTTTCGCTTCATAATTTCGCCAAAGAGCTGCAGGCATCCTGTTATCAACCAATTTAGCAGCTGCCTGATGTCTTCTCGTGCCACGAAGTTGTCTTCTTTTAAGGTGAATACTATCGTCTGAAAAGTTTGAAAGTCTGCAGTTTATAATAATATCGTTGTCCTTTTTTGGCTTCTTCAGAGCAATCCCTTCGAAAGTGGCTCCGCATTCTGTGCATCTTCCTTTGATCTTCAAGAAATACTTTGAACTTGAACTTTCACATACTTTCGCGTATTTGAAAGAAAAGGCACATGGAATTTTGTGATGTTCATAAATTTTATCAGCCATCAAATCGGTCCATTTCCCTATTTCCAGTCTTGAAGGCTTTCCAAGTTTCCTCTTTGTTGGTTTTATGGTAGACCATTTTTCTGCTGACAGTAGTAAGTCGAATTGCTTTGTCATGTCCTTGTTGCACGAAGAACCAAAAACATTCCACGACTCATCTTTACAGTCGTCGTCTTTTTCTTCAACGAAACATTCCAGCCTGAAAGTGTTTCTAACAAAAGCAAGCAGATCGTGACGATCTTCTTTAATTGTTGTGTAAATATGTTTTGAAGACATTTTCGAGCCGATGTCGGCCATGGTATCGGACAGTTTTTGGAAGACCGGATGAGACGGAGTGAATTGAATGCCTCTATCATCGATTGCTTTAAATTCCTCCATGCTGAGAAGACGTTTCAATTCTGGTAGATTGTACATTTTTATGGGTGTTCTGGTTCATAAATATCACTTACACAACGGCACCGACTGCACAACAGGCAACGACTGCACAAGAGCTCTGACTGAACGAGCATAACGATTATTCGCATGAGAGTGAGCAGTATTGTTACTTTTAGTCATTAGGGGCAGGTCAAGGAGCGAAATGCAGCGCTGGCGGGCGGCTTCACACGACGCGGCGCGCGCCACCCAAAAAGTGCAGCTGTTGTCATTAGCTTTGATGCTACCGTGAGCAGCTTTGATGCTACCTCTATTGTAACTACTACACTGACGTCATTTTCCGATTGTTTAAAAGACGCAGTTCACGTGTTCATTGTTTCCAGATGTAGTGCCACGACTTTTGCATTGTTGCTGTGCTTTGTTTATTATTTTTTGGTCTTGAGAGGTCTCAGGGACGTATCATAGTTTTCATTATCCTTTCATCGGGCGCAGCTGTTCAGATTGACACGTGTCGAAATTTTCTGTAAATTACTTTTCAGCAATTTGCAGTATTGGCGCTGCTTCGTTAAGAGCTTCCCTTCTCGGTATGCTTTTCATTGTTGTATGTTGTGAAATACGAAAGGGCGCAGTGGATAAAAACGAGCAATCGGCTCATATCTCATGAAGAGAGCATTAGCGTCGATACTGAATGATACAACAATGAAAGGTATACAGAGAAAGGAAGCTATAACGAGAAGGCGCCAGTGCTGCCAATTGTTGACAAGTAATTTTACTTGTCAACAATTGGCAGCACTGGCGCCTTCTCGTTATAGCTTCCTTTCTCTGTATGCCTTTCATTGTTGTATGATTCAGTATCGACGCTAATGCTCTCTTCATGAGATATGAGCCGATTGCTCGTTTTTATCCACTGTGCCCTTTCGTATTTCATTTCAGCGATTAATTTATTTGTTTATCAACGTAGTAAGTAGTACAAAGCTAATCCAGAATGTAAACTGCACTTAAATTCTGTTTGAAATGTTTAACCGTCAGTGTCCGGTGTCTGAACGTCAAGTATCAGATTAATACACTGCGCCTGGTTGCGTTATTTTATAGGAATTTTATTATTTTAAGTGGGAAGTACTAGATAATGTTGAAGAAATCCAAAGCATATTGTTCGAAGAGCATAATATTATTCGAAATTTACCTGTACCACTAGGTGAAGCCAAAACAGCCTTTGTGATGCTGTAATTACCTCATAGATAACGATATTCGTCTATTGTAGTTTTGTATTCCAATCAGAATTTTGAGAGCATCAAAGCCTCATTTCAGCGTGAGAGAGGGGTAAAATCAATAGGTGATATTGAATTGAAAGCCTTCATCAGTCTCTTGTTTTTAATTGTTGTTAACAAAAGTAACAGATAAAGCCTGGAAGATCTGTGTGGAATTGATGGGGATGGAACTGAAAAATTTCACCTCGCAAATGAACATAAAACGTTTCAAATTTATTCTGGAGAGCCGTAGATTTTACAGTCGCGCTGTTTGTGATGAAAGGAGACAATTAGACAAGCTAACAGCTATTCGGGAAATATTTACTGTGTTTGTACGCAACTACCATAAATCTTACACCCTTGGAGAAAATGTTCCAGTAGACAAGAAGCTGGAAGGATTCTGTGGAAGGTACAGTTTTCGCCAATATGTATCAATCAAAACAAACGAGTATGGATTCTTAAGTGTGAATTCTTAAGTATTTTACCTGTACAATTTGGAAATATACGCTGTGTTGCAACCAGAAGGATTTACCAACTGAGCAATAAACGTTTTGATGTTGTTCTGTGACTGCGTAAACCTATATATCAGTCAGGTCGAAATGTGAAAGCGGACAACTGGTTTAATAGTACTGGAATGATAATAGAGCTATGAAGGGAGAATTTTTCTTTTGTTGGCATGATGAAGAAAAATAAGCGTGGAGATTTCTCTAGAGTTTGCTATCAGTAAAAGAAGGGCTGCCCACATTTCCTTTTTTGGCTTCCACAAGACTGAACTCTAGTTTCCTCCGTACCTAAAAAGGGGAAGTGAGTGATCCAGGCATCACGTTTGTATGAAGATAATTCGATAGATGCTGACATTGTAGATAAACGGAAGCCATCCACTGTAAATTTTACAATAGCGTTAAGTGTGGTATTTTCACAGCGGATCAGCTGAATGCTTTGTACAACGCTGCAAGAAATGTGCGCCGCTGGTCAATGGTTATATTTTTGTAATGATCAGTACAGTTGGAATCTATGCACAAGTGATTTAGTGTGACAACAGTAAGAATTTTATCAGAAGGAAGGGTTCCTGAATCTGCTATGTTATACAATGTTGTTTTCTTCTCTAAATTCTGCAGAACTATTGAAATTTTGTACAGAGAACTCTAGAACTATGACTTATCTACAAGAACTCTGAAAAAAATACATATTTCTGAAAAAAGGGTGCCAGCTTCACAGTAGGAGCTCTTATGAGGTTCTTAATTAAGTTGCAATTACCTCTTAAACTATCACCTGCACAAAAAAATTGTACTAGGATTTTCGATAGAACTCTTCACGTGGTGTCCAGAACTGTCATCAGAACTGTTGTACGAATATATTTATATTTTCTGTAGAGAAAGTGTCCCACATTAAATCAATTTATCACAAACTATTATCGCCATAGAAAAATGTTATTAGGATTTTCGATAGAGATCTTGGGGTTCTGTTCAGAACTGTCCTCAGAACTGTTGTACAAGTTTAATTTTTGCGAAAATTGACAAAAAATGTTTTTGATACGAAATTTTTTTCGAGTATTGTTGTTTTCTTCGCTAAATTCTGGAGAACTATTGAAATTTTGTACAAAGAACTCTAGAACTATGGCATACCTGTCAAGAACTGTGAAAAAAATATACATTTCTGAAAAAAAGGGTGCCAACTTCACAGTAAGTGAAAAGATTTTCTCCTTAAATTGCAGTTATCTCCTCTACTATTAGCTGCACAAAAAAGTGTTACTTGGGTTTTCGATAGAACTCTTGGAGTTCTGTTCAGAACTGTGCTCAGAACTGTTGTACTTATTTACAATTTGCGAAAATTGCCAAAGAATGTTTTCGATACGAAAATTTTTCGAATATTGTGGTTTTCCTCGCTAAATTCTGCAGAACTATTCAAATTTTGCACAAAGAACTCTAGAACTATGGCATATCTATCAATAACTCTGAAAATAATATACATTTCTGAAAAAAAGGGTGCCAACTTCACAGTAAATGAATAGATTTTCTCCTTAACTTGCAATTATCTCGTAAACTATTAGCTGCACAAAAAAATATTACTTGGATTTTCGAAAGAATTCTTGGAGCTCTGTTCAGAACTGAGCTCAGAACTGTTGTACTTATTTACATTTTGCGGAAATTGCCAAAGAATGTTTTCGATACGAAAATTTTTTCGAGTATTGTTATTTTCTTCGTTACATTTTGCAGAACTATTGAAATTTTGTGCAAAGAACTCTAGAACTAAGGCACATCTAACAAGAACTGTGAAAAAAATGTATATTTCGCGAAAAAGGGGTGCTAACTTCACACGACTTTGATATACGTCTTGCTTGCTCGCCATCTCTAACTCGAATGCGTGTGTGTGGCGTGCGCGGACCACGGAGGGAACACCCGATGCGGCGCGGACCGACCAGGGAGCGCCCGGCACCTTACAGGCATAAATACAGGACTCGACCGCCCAAGAACCATTCTCGGGTAGCACCTGAAGAAGACAGCGAGTTATGCCGTCGAAACATCGTGCGAGAACGACGCGAAGAACCGGCAGGTCCCGTTTCTTCGAAGTGTCAACAGATCGCCGGGAAAGCCTGAAGAATTACTAAGATATTGTTTCCTTCATTACCAAATTTTAAGTTGTTTTTCTCTGTAATGCTTGACGAATGCAGATGCTGAAGACATGCAGCCATTGCACATTTTAATCTCTTTTATTTTTGTATATTTTGTTGTGAACCTTGTTTATCTTGTTTACACTATCAAATTTCGTAACTGCTTTATACGGTTAGTATGTGCTTCGCCAGAACCTGCTCAGTTTTTCCCAGAATGGATTGTGGATTTAGAACTTACTTGTTCTTACATTTAAAACACTTTTGTGTGTGTTCTTATTTGCACACTTAACTGCACAAAGAAATGATATGCGAATAGAAGTATACTATTTTTCTAGTGCTTTGTAAGGAAGCAAATGTTGTGTCAGTACGCCACGGTGGCGTTCGGACAAAAACACGTAAGGACGTGTTAGATTAACTAACCTTTGTAACTGAGATACAAGGCTAAAATGAAGCCCTGTATGTAATGATTGAGCTCCTACCAATTTTTAATACCATACTGTAAATTGATCAAGGTACACAATTTAGGAAGGAGGTAGTTCGGAGATGGTGGTATACCGTCGGTTCCGTTTGAAAAGTTCTGGAAGTCTGTGTTTAAGACTTATGGAGCTGTGAATGTTATAAAACATAAGCAGAGTACAGTTTTGCACAGAGAATTGTGAACGTTGTTTGCCTTCAGCTAAAAATGGTATAAATATTTTGTAGTAAAATGTGTGTTCTGTGAGCACTGGTGCTGACGCTTAATACTTACTGTTGCAGGTGTTCCATTTCCCATCCGTACCGACTGTATAGAATAACCCAGTCGTCTCACGTAGGAGGTCTTCCGATCGTCGTCAGTCGTACGCCTTGTGTCTTGCACCACTACAGAATGTGGCATGATTCTGCCGGCGATCGTGTCTGATAAGCTTGAGATGGCGTTAAAGAAGAATGACGTGACAGCGTTTCACTATATCAAGTTATTGCACAGATTTTGTGCAACTGTGTAAATGAACTTGTTAGGAGTAATAATTTCGGTCAGTCGCGAAGCTGATTGGAGATCGGTGCGCAGACGTTGCGTGATCGTTGCCGTGTCATGTGCTGGTGACTTAAGGGCGCGAAAAGGATTAATTGATTGTTTGAGGGAGGCGGGGGGGGGGGGGTCATAGGACCAATTGGCGACATTATCAGTTCCGCGATTCAAAAGTTACATGCATAATATATAGGTGTCCGCTAAAAGTGGGCAGATCCAGTCAGAAGGGTCAAACCATGTAGAGAGGAAGCTAAAAACACACGGAGTAGAAGGCAGAAGGATAGGCCAAATCTAAAAACTGGAAAAACAGAGCGATAAAAGATCGGTCTTTGCAAGGGCGAGTGGTCATGGTTTCCAAGCCCAGAAAACACGAAGAGAGGCCACAACCACCCTGCCCCTGCTCCCGGTGTAAACCAAAACCTTATAACTGAAAATAAAAACCACTTTCAAGTAGGGAACTGAGGACTGGTTCAACCATCCGTGAACCTTCTGCTAATATTAAAGACAAGGAATGTGGAAGGCTGTACTTAGTACGAAGTGCCAAAGAAGGGGACTTTCCACCACTAGTGCAACAGAGAGGACTGTTTGGAGAGTTTCAGCCATTGTGTGAAAGTTTACGATTATTGAACCGTAAAATTACTACTGGTTCACCAAAGGTTACTAATCTTCATCAATACACAAAATGTAAAGTGGAAGTAGGTGCCAAGGAATAACTGGTGAAACTACACACAATTTTGAGTAACACTTTTTATTCAAATTTGGTGCAAGACTTTACGATATTTAAAAAAACAACAATCATTTAACAAATAAGTCACAATTTACGATAGAAAAGGACTATTAAATTATTATAAAAAAATTTCACGCCAGTAAAAGGCAAATACAGGCAAGCAATTTAACATATACAACGCGACGCTGTATAATATTTCAAGTTCAGCTAAATTACAGGTGAATTTCACTCCATTCATTAAATGGCACAGGATCTAACTTGTCTGCAACATATAAAGACAATCCTGTTTACTAAAGTTCTCAGAATAGAAAAACCAAAATGCATCAGTCATGCACACGGAGGGGGGGGGGGGGGGAATCTCACAGTTAATAACATTAACATTTCGAAAATACATAAAAAAACAAATTTTACAAATTTCTGCCAGTTAACTTACGGCAAACACGCACGCCGCCAGGTAGGACTTGCGAACTTTTACAACATTCTCCTTTCAAGCCAACAATTTCTACCCGTAATGAAATGGCGAAATTTTGCATGGCAAGTAAACACACTAATAACCGACTACCTGTATAAAACACATAAGTACGTTGAGTAAAAGCCTTAAAAGGTACTGAATTGGAAAAACACACAAGTTTTTGCTGACTAGAAATATAAAAAAATCCATTACGGCGTACATTAACAACCTTGCTTACCTATAGCCAAATATACATAAACACAAATTTACGTAGTTACAGCTTCCAGATGAGCAGGAATTCGTTATGCAATTGACTAGTTGTTACCACGAGGCAAAAGGAATTTTTCTTTCTTTCTTAGAGTACCTTTTACACGTGAGTCTAGTAATACTAGTTATGGCAGGCGAGAGAATGGATCAGGTCTTAGTGCCTTGCATTTTAAACAGTACAGTCATCGGTGCCTTAGACATGGCAGAGGCTAACAGTCGAATAAACCCGTAGGTAAGCTGGGAGGGGAAAGAAGCAATCCGAACCACAGATTTCTTCTGACTCCTCCTCCCCCCCCCCCCTCTTTCGTCCTCAAAAGGGGACAAACGGACCACCCTTTCCAATATTACCTCCTTCCCGCGGGTGGGCAGACGAGAATGAGTGGCGGGAAACCCCGCAAAAAATACGGCTGGTATTATTAACAAGAATAAGTAAATTGAATTCAATTAAACTTCATAAAATCGGTTAACAATCGATACTCAACTTCTGGTCTTCTGGTGCGTTACAACCCCCAGGACTGAACCGCCGGCCGTGGTGGCCGAGCGGTTCTAGGCGCTTCAGTCCGGAACCGCGCGACTGCTACGGTCGCAGGTTCGAATCCTACCTAGGGCATGGATGTGTGTGATGTCCTTAGGTTAGTTAGTTTTCAATAGTTCTAAGTTCTAGGGGACTGATGACCCCAGATGTTAAGTCCTAGTGCTCAGAGCCATTTTGAACTGAACCAACGCAGCACCTCCAAATGCCCTGTCGTGCTGCCCGCTGCCATCCGTTTCAACGGACGCAGGAAGGCGCGCCGGTCTACAGCATACTGCCGAACTGCAGATTAGGCCCCTTGCGGACCTACGCTCAGGAAGATTCCTTTCGCGACGAGCAGTTAACGCCCCATACCACGGAGCCGCTGCTCGCGTCGCTTACGCTGATGCCGCGGTCTGCGTGCTGTCCCTCTAGCCCCGGCAGAGAAGTCGCTTCTTGATGCCCCGACTGCCAACTCTCTACGAGAGCCCATACAGCCACTTCTTAAACCCACACGAACAGCCCACTTTTCCCCTTTCCTGCTAGAGGGAGACACCGAAGACTTCAATTGCGACAAAGGCGCCACCGCCAGAAAACGGAGGGCGACTGCTTCACGCTACGCGCTGCGGCGCGCTTTTCAAAACTAAATTTACTACGGTTCAATTATATCTTGACAAATTCCATGAATGCAGTGGAATGTCTATGTCTGCATTTGATTACGTTTTGAAATAAATCGATGCACGCTTGAGAGTACTCTGCGCTAATTTCCATTCAATTATGCCGCCAGGGGAAACCTGGTGTTTGTAGAAGTCAGTTCAACAACTTTTTGCTTTTTAAAATTTTACTTCATCTGGAAACAACGTTACACAATTTAAAAAACTGGATGTAACATCACTAGTGATAAGAAATATGAGAGACCCGTTTCTGAATTAATTTTGCCAGAACAGCATGACAGAATAAAAATAATTACTTGCCATCAATATTTAGCTTCTTTGCTATTTTACTTCATATCGTCCTTCCAGTCGATCTATTGTTACGCCGAGAATGACCTAGACTGCCAAATTTCCGGCGTTTCCTGTACCGGTGTGATAATTTCTGCACGCTCGAGAAACACAAAGTGGTTTGTGGGTACACACGGACGTCCCGCTGCGCGCTGTTACCTGCCAGCTTCACATGCCTCCCAATACGCTCCGGCAGTGTATAGACAAAAGTTTTTTTCAGATTATTATTGGTTGAAAATGCTACCCATGATTCTTAAGCATTGGGCCTAATCTGTAAGAAACTCTGCCTATGAAGGGAGTAGATAAAATGGCAGCAGGTTCACTAATGTGGATGACGCGTTATTTCTTTTATTTAGTTTCTTGTTGTACATTTGCCTCACTAAGTCAGCCTTATAACCATTAATTCTAGCAATTTCTTCAAGCGTTACTAATTCTGATTCTAAAGCATCTGGAGACAGGGGAACTGTCAGGGCACGATGTATACTGGAATGAAAACAAGCTAACTTATGAAGTTGCGGATGGGCGGAATCGGCCGGTATGATATTATCAGAGTATGTACTTTAACAAAAAGTGCTGAACGTAATGTGGCTATCTACTATAGTGAGGGTAAGATCTAAATAATTTAAAGATCTGTTAGAGGATTCATTTTCAAGTGTAAAATTAATCTTCTCATGGAGCTCGTTAAATGTTAGGAAAACTTTGTCTATGTCGTTTTGGTTACCGTCAGTAATAAGAAGTATATTGTCTACGTATCTTGCGTAAAGGGGTATATTATCCATGATGTCTACGTTTCTGGCGAAAAAACCACATTCTAAATAATTTTGAAAAATTTCAGACAGAATGCCAGCCAGCGGGCTTCCCAATTGCCAGTCCACACGGTTGGGACTACATTTTTCCGTTAAATGTGAAATAATTATGTTTCAACACAATACACAGAATATTCATTAATTCATCTATTTCATTGTCCGACATTTTCTTATATTGATGCAAGTTACCATCTAAAATCTGTAGGGTTTGGTCTACCAGAACATTGGTGTATGGACTTATTATATCGAAAGACAGAGCACGTTACGCGTTACAACCGACTGGCTAACTCAGTAGAATTTGTAGCGGCGTAATTCTTTGCAAATACAAAATTATCTTTTATTTTATGATGCAGAAATCTACCTAACTCGTGGTAGGCACTCCCGGTACTATCTACGATCGGGCGGATCGGATGATTACATTTGTGAATCTTAAGCTGACTTCTCATCTTAGCTGGATTGGGATTCATATTGATGAGCCACTTTTTGCGGAACTCGCCTATTAACTTTTTAGTGTTCTGAAACTCAACCCTTGTTTCTTTCTACACCACGGGAGTGGGATCAGTATCAAGTGTGACAATCCCATTTTCATCGAAGAACGCTTCTGTTTTATTTATATATTCCGTTTTAGTGGAAATAACTATAGAATTCCCTTTATCGGCCTTCGTAACTATGGCATCGTTCTGTATTAACTTCTGATCGATACTTTTTATGGTCTTATGTATGTTACCATCCTTTTGATTGTACTTTATATTATGTTCTAAAATTTTACAAAACTCGGGCTATGCGGTTTGCGTATTTCTGGCAGTTTTCGACCCCTCTAAACCGACTTTAAGATCTACTGTTAGATTTTCCATGATTTTTGTTTCTGTAATCCTAGGTTTAACATTATATTTAAGCCCTTTGGCTGATAGTGCACTTTCAGAAGGTGAAAAAATAATATTTGTTTTATTAATGACCCGTTCATAAATTTTTTTGGCTCGGTTGTTGCTCTATTGTAACTAGTTGACTTGTTGTCTACATTACTCTTACGCGTCGAGCTAGAAACCTTCTTGTCATGCTTATTCGCAATTTCTTCTTTACGTCGAGTAAGCCAATCGTTGGCCGTTACCCAGAATGAATCGGTTTGGAAATTATAAAAGGTTGAACGAAAGTTTGAAATCTGAAGGTACAAATTGTAAGCTTCTTCATTTAACCTACCTTTTTTTGCGTAAAGATCTCCTATTCTACTTTTGAAAACCTCCATGGTAAGCTTCTTTTTTCAAGTGGGAGATTTATCGCCAGATGTACCTAAATAACCGTCAATAAACTTCGGGGACACATTTCGCTGTTTACATCGTTTAATAAAATTGTCATGCTCGTTTTGACCACCTTATGCCTAACATCTAAATATTTGTCAGCTGCGCTAAACACCTCGGCAGGTAAAAATTTTTGTACTTTCAACATTGCAACCCTGTCAGCAATCGTAATAATCTAATGTATAAGAAACTATTTAGGAAATGAACGAATCTAATATCTTACCATGGAGAATAGATCTATTCTCCTTGAGTATTACATTTCACCGGTCTTCAATTGCTGAGTAACAATCTGTTGCGCAAGTGTCATTTCCATGAAAATTAGAAGTATAAATTATAATACGCATGGGTATGGGCCACTATTCCTTGTAAAGTTTTTCAAGTATCCTGTGGTGAGGGGGAAGCGCGGCTAGAAGGAACAAAAGCAAAAGTCAAAGCGGAACAGCGGAATGTCTTATTCGCAGTATTGCCAACGGACAGGCAGTCCTGGCTAATTGTGGTGCAAACAGCACGGAAGTAATCACATTTGCTGAAAGAGCATACTTGTGCAAGTTTATATTAAGTTACGGTACTTTTTCATATAATATGAAATATAGAAAAAAGTAAATCATAATTTGACATAGTTATTGAATGAATGAGACATGAATCACATTGAAAACCATGTAAAAATTTATTTTCATACTCAGAACGGATATAATCATTAGCAAGCCAGTCGCAGCCACTGCATTCTCCTGGACTCAAGATTTTAGTGTCACCACCACCACCACCACCACCACCACCACCATCGTCGTCATGAACACTATCACGCCCACTGCACACATCGTAGTGCCGCACATTGCAAATCGCAGCGGTGCATAAAACTACTGGACAATCCGGACTCTGCCGACGGCCTCCGAGGAAAACTGAGGCGGCTAAAGGAACTAGGAAAACTGTAAAACGTACATTAAAATGAAAAAAATCCACGAACATACCCAATGTGTCTACTTTTCATTTAAAACACCCAATGCAGCCAAAGTGTAAAGACCCATTTACACTATAAATTGTTGCCCACAATAAGAAATTATTTTATAAAATTTCCTATGTTGGAATCTCGTACATAATTATACGAGCCTGACCGTGTCCTCGTACCTCGTGCAACAGCCACAAATCTCGTGTTTGTACGAGGAACCTCGTACGTTTGGCAACCCTGGTCTCTTACCACCATGGGCTGCTAGCGGCAGTGTGGTTGGAAAGGGGGGGGGGGGATGCGCAGAACGGCTGCAAACTAGGCCGCCTTTCGACGCGACAGGTGGTGTTAGCACGCAGAGGTGGTGCAGTTCGCCAGTTCACCAGTTGATGTGGTAACGTGAGGATGGTTGTTCCAACAAAACAGCAACGTTAAGACCTATTCGTATTAGGCTGGTGAAGCGTTCGCCATAGGCACCAAACTAAACCCTTTGTCATTTATATTAGAACGGAATCAGCTTACGGGAATTATTGGCGATCTCTCATAAAGTCTTAATTAAAGGTACCTACGTGTTTGAGTGATCTTAAAATATCCTGGCTGATGGCAACAAGAGTAGATTGTTGTAAGGGTTGATCACAGAGCAACGATTATAAGGTTGTACGAACATCGTTGTGAAGCCACATGAACTTTACTTGCTTCAGGAGACAAAATGAAGTCTCTGGTCTGATATCTCCACGTCCTTCTTTCGTAATAGAATAAGCAATACGAAGTGGTTCCGGTCTGTTACATAAATCAGTGTCATGTTTCGAAGTACTGTACGTGTTACGCCTATACGATAACGGAATATTATCTGCTAAATTCTGTCCAATGTAATCGTGTGTACGATCGATATTGTACGGATATACGCACGGAATGAAGCGTGGTGTAAATACAGCGATTCTAAGTGTTGTATAGTATCATGGTAGTTCACCCCCGAAACTCAGTTGTTGCAATGGTTGTCCATACAGCAAGATTGACAACGGAGCATGTGTCGAGCGGAATGTATTACTGCAGCTATAGGGTTGAAAGTTGACAGTGAATGCCTTACACTTGGCATCCGTTTACGTAGCCCAGCGTTGTCAACTATACAGCGTTAGTGGATTGCATAATTGCATCGAAATTACCGTATATTTCGTTAAGGGATCGTACATATCTACAGTATAAAATCTGTTTGTGCGTGGTTGCCCTGGACTTTTTGTTGCAGATGGTTTATCTAACGGCTTGCAGGGGCAACAAACAGTGCAGTTTCAATACTTTGCGAAATTATTGACCGAATTTAACAATCTAACGTGCTGTCGTAGTCTGATCATTAAGAGTTACACCGATTTGTATTGCAATTAGAAACTAAATATTTGATTTGGTGATGATGGCGCTTAAATATTCTAGCTTTTGTTTTTCCGGAACTCGAAAATAACACTAAGCGATTCCCTTAGACATCACACATAACTTCAAACGTGTACGAAACTTTTTGTCTCTGACAACTTCCACAAAATTTAGAAGGAAAAAAGTTTATCGCTTCTTCTGCTTACATTGGCTTCCAGTAAAACCTTAAAATAACATCGGGCGTGACAATTTATTACTTCTTTATTAATAACATTCGCAACACATTTAGCATATAGTATCTGCAATACTTCACTGAATGCACCTGCAACGTGTCACTGTGCAGCAAATCGTTCAGGAGATACGACGAGATGCGTAAAAAACGCGCTTTGCTTTAAATGCTTACCTATCCTAAAATCATCCAGTGTTTGATAATGAAAGCACTCAGCGATTTCCAACAAACTTGGAGAATAATTCAGTTCGTTTCTAAACGGTTGCTCACATTGTTGTCGAGAATAACGGAATTAGAGCACTATTGTGATTGTTGCAGTACATTGAGAACCCGTGGTCGGCGGGGGCCGAGGCTCTATACCGGTAACGACGTAAAAATAGGCGTGTCCGGTTAATTCACGTTAACTTTTCGACATTTTTATGCTATCGATTTTTAATTTTTTATTAGGAAACAATTTATAAGAAATATATGATTAATAAAATTATATAAAATAATACTTCATTATTTGCGTACCTTGGAAGAAGATTAAAAAAAGGAATGTATCATCTTCCTCCTCTGGAGGGTCAGGAACAGAAGAACTGGAAGTGGATGACCGCGAATATACTGCATTTTCTTCATGATACTGATTGTGAGTCAGTCTGGAACCGCGCGACCACTACGGTCGCAGGTTCGAATCCTGCCTCGGGCATAGATGTGTGTGATGTCCTTAGGTTAGTTAGGTTTAAGTAGTTCTAAGTTCTGGGGGACTGATGACTTCAAAAGTTAAGTCCCATAGTGCTCAGAACCGTTGGAACACTGCCATGGCAGGCTTAATTTTGCCTTTTATTCGTGCAGGGGGCTTTCATCACTTGATCTAAGTGTTCGTCCTTATTTTGTGTTGAGTCTAGCCTTTGGCCTACGATTTTAGACTCAGTTCTGTAATGTGTTTCTTGGTGATTGGCTTTTCCTTTTTTGTCTCTATGGTCGGCCAATCACTCTCACACTCCGTGTGATTTTAATTCCTTTTGTTATGTCTCTGTCTGAGTCTCTGTTGTCCTGTGTCTTAAAACTAGAGAGGCAAAGCATTCCACTGTTCTAAAATTCTCACCACAATGGCCCGCAAAGTTAGCTATCTCGTCTGTGGTGGATGCAACAATTTATGAATTTTGATATCTAAAAATTTTTGAAATTCATGAAGTTGTGCCTGTCTCATAGCACTCGCTTTAAAATAGTTAAGAGTGTTCCTAGCTAGGTCTTTACAGCGTGCAGGAAGACATTTACAAGCTCAACTAGCACATACGTGATGTGGGCGACATGAATAAGAATTAATGAGTCCTTGAAATTTTTCAGCTAACCGAGTCGCAACAGAGTTTCTTGACCCCTTCATAAACTTACTACATCATAAACTAATCTTACATTATTGTAGTCAGAAAGTGTGCTCAGAAAATGAAAGAATTAGATTGGAACAAAGGGTTTTACTTGTTGCACCGTCGTTTGCCTTATCATACCTACTGAGAAATGTCACAACGATTCCAAAATTTACTTTCCATTTTATTTGTGCGTCTTTCTAAATATTTAACATTTTTTATGTCGCAGTTTCTCAGCAAGTTAGTTCCTCACGACCTGGGAACGTGGTGCGACGCATATGTGTCGGCGATTTTACAATTGGAAAAAGCAATGCTTAACTCCGCCCTGCAGGTGGGCAACATTGAAAGGAAAATTGTGTTCTTCCTCGAATCCTTCCAATTTAATTTCAGCAATGTGAGCGTAATTATTTCAAGACGCATGAGATGTAGGATTTCACAAATGTAATGAAAGTTGTCTAGATTCAAGATGGCACTCCCTTCACTTTTTTTGACATGATTTTCACTTTCAGAATTTTTTTGACACATCCCAATGAAGACACAAACATTAACGTTACAGATTCTACATCTACTTTTTCCAGAGTTCGGTTCGTGAGCACTCAACCAACCTTTAACTTCAGAATTAGTTTCTCAGACTTTGCTATACTTTTGTCTTCGCCTGTTACGGTTAAATACGTCCGCTGCAGATTTCTTGGCAGTACTACGACCACTACCACTTCTGTTACCACTGGCATGATTTTGCACCACTTAACGTCTTATAAATCTCTCACTGTCCTCACCTGAGCCAATAAGTTAACTGTATTCGTATGCAGGATGCAAGGCAGTAAATGCGGTGAATTCCCCACGGGATTTATCTTGGGGACTAACGTAATGTTGACTTTAACGCAGCTGCAGCGGAAGGAAATTGGGGAATCCTCCAGGTAGGCTGCTCAAAATCGTATTTGTGAAATAAATTCTCAAAAATTAAATAAACCACAAAAATTAAAACAATAAAGTAGATCAAATCTTGACTATAGTAAGCGTTTCAAAAGATAGTGCAACCCGGAATGAAATACAGCAGTGTTTGCATGCGCGACAATAGAACGTCGACCGCCACGAAGGAGACTGGCGGTACTCTCAACAATTATGGTCGGGAGCAATGACCACAGCTAGTAGGGTTGCCAACTATTATTCATGGATATGCTGGCAGCCAGAAATGCGGGACTTGACAAAAAAAGGCGGGACCTGCCTTCAAATGCACAGAAACGAGACCAAAAATTGGAAAAAAATTTTAACACCTTTATTTTAAATTTGAAGCAAAAATAACGAAGCAAACACTCCGCTATTACAAAGTAATCATCACAAAGAATTTTAACACAAATCATTAAATAAATCACTTGGTTCAATCAATTAGTTTTCTTTGTGAAGGAGTAGATGTTAATTATCACATTTTAGCAATTACAAGCGTTTTCAGAAAGTGAAAATACGCTCAGAGCAGCGGCGTTACGGCATGGAACGGACACTTTAAACTGGAAAATCTTTGAGTTCGGCTTATTCGGATGCTGAAATAGTTCATGCCTAGTTTCATAGACAGATTTTTAAAATTTGACAGTGATGTTTGTTTAGGCTCGTTAGTAATTTTACTTACAATTTCCTTAACATTGCAGGACTCATAAAGTTTGCCCATATGTATGAGTTTTTTCACACCAAATAGGCGGATCGTTGTAAGTAAACACATTTTTCAAAGCAAATATTCGCAATGTTGCCAAATTACGAAAAATCAAAGTGATCGTCCAGGTATTTCAATGCATTTTTCCCATACAATCAAAATAATTTTGATAGACTTCATCAGTTGTGTAACTGGTGAGGGCATTTGAGCTAATGAATGTAAGGAATATGTCGTTAATTCTTTGCTCTATTTTAGGCATAAATCTGCTAGTATGTTTTAGGTTTCACAAGATAAAGCATTATGTTTTTCCAAATACCGAGCGAGGTGGCGCAGTGGTTAACACACTGGACTCGCATTCGGGAGGACGACGGTTCAATCCCGTCTCCGGCGATCCTGATTTAGGTTTTCCGTGATTTCCCTAAATCGCTTCAGGCAAATGCCGGGATGGTTTCTTCGAAAGGGCACGGCCAATTTCCTTCCCCATCCTTCCCTCACCCGAGCTTGCGCTCCGTCTCTAATGACCTCGTTGTCGACGGGACGTTAAACACTAATCTCCTCCTCCTCCTCCTTTTCCAAAAACATGATGGCGCTCAGAAATATTTTTAAAGCATTATCTAGAAATGCAAGTATTTTCGCTTCCTTTGTGGTGGTTTTCATCAAAATATTTTCTTAACCCCCCGCTACACGCGCGATTTTTTTACCTCCCCTACACGCGCGCGGACTGAGAGTTCGCATTGCGTTTTATACCATTTTCATGAACAATTCTGACATTACAGTTGGAAAATATAATATATTCTCGTCTGGATAACATAAATAAAGCAATGAATTCGTAAACACAATGTATTTCAGCATCAGTAGTGTACATAAAATATTTTAACTCATAATTTACCCGTAAACCAATAAGAACATTTCTTGTACTCGCTGAAATTTACGTTCATTCCGTTTTTTCACTGTTTTTCCAAATGAATATTAACCAACACTTATCTTAAGTAAATTAGTTCAGAAACTTTTTCAGAAAACTATAATTTACAGCCTCACTGTCAATACGAGTAAATCACTCGTGGTGGTTGCCATTTTCACTGCACTCACATGCACCGACATGTTCCAGGCATACAAATTTATTGCACACATTGCAGGAAAATCTCGTCGGTCTGTTTTTTTTTTTTTCGTATCATAGAAGTTGCATCTTCCTCGAGCTGTTGTTTGTGGAGGTCTAGGAAGAGCTTGAGCTGTTGGTAACCCCAAAATTTCCTTGATACGATTCTTGATGTTCACCAGTGTACTTAGATGATTGACCTTCATTGTCATATAATCATGCAACAGTTCTTTGGCAAGAACTTTTAGATAGTCTTTTCTGGGAATTGTTGAATCCGAATTGGTCTTGTAAATTATGTATCCATTGATTCCAGCAGTATTTAGAAGAGAGGAAAAAATCATAAATGGCCATCTTCTGGTAATTCTTGTCACAGAGTATGTACATTTCATCTCATCAACTGTATCCACACCAGATGTAGTGGATGGATGGATATGGTGTTATGGGCGCTCAACAGTGTAGTCTTTAGCGCCCGAACGGAAACAACAACGGACGAGAGTCACTAAAAAGCAGCAAGTGCAAAAATAGGAGTAAAATTATAGGGGAAAGTCTAGGGAGTCAGTTGGCTCGTCAACAGTAGCAAAAGGAAAGCAGCACATAATGAGGAGAACTGCAAGAGAACGGAGGGGAAGGGGTTAAAATGAAACACATAGCACATGTTTGGAACTGGCCTATTACAAGAATAAAAAGGAGTGGTAAGCTACTCGGCAACACACTAAAAATTCCAACCTAAAATTTTTGGCTGAAGCCCAGAAATATCACAGTACCTTAAAACTTTCTTGACACTCGCCTCGTCATCGGCTAAAATCGAGGGCAGATCCTCACTAATACACTCCTGGAAATTGAAATAAGAACACTGTGAATTCATTGTCCCAGGAAGGGGAAACTATTGACACATTCCTGGGGTCAGATACATCACATGATCACACTGACAGAACCACAGGCACATAGACACAGGCAACAGCATGCACAATGTCGGCACTAGTACAGTGTATATCCACCTTTCGCAGGCAATGCAGGCTGCTATTCTCCCATGGAGACGATCGTAGAGATGCTGGATGTAGTCCTGTGGAACGGCTTGCCATGCCATTTCCACCTGGCGCCTCAGTTGGACCAGCGTTCGTGCTGGACGTGCAGACCGCGTGAGACGACGCTTCATCCAGTCCCAAACATGCTCAATGGGGGACAGATCCGGAGATCTTGCTGGCCAGGGTAGTTGACTTACACCTTCTAGAGCACGTTGGGTGGCACGGGATACATGCGGACGTGCATTGTCCTGTTGGAACAGCAAGTTCCCTTGCCGGTCTAGGAATGGTAGAACGATGGGTTCGATGACGGTTTGGATGTACCGTGCACTATTCAGTGTCCCCTCGACGATCACCAGTGGTGTACGGCCAGTGTAGGAGATCGCTCCCCACACCATGATGCCGGGTGTTGGCCCTGTGTGCCTCGGTCGTATGCAGTCCTGATTGTGCCGCTCACCTGCACGGCGCCAAACACGCATACGACCATCATTGGCACCAAGGCAGAAGCGACTCTCATCGCTGAAGACGACACGTCTCCATTCGTCCCTCCATTCACGCCTGTCGCGACACCACTGGAGGCGGGCTGCACGATGTTGGGGCGTGAGCGGAAGACGGCCTAACGGTGTGCGGCACCGTAGCCCAGCTTCATGGAGACGGTTGCGAATGGTCCTCGCCGATACCCCAGGAGCAACAGTGTCCCTAATTTGCTGGGAAGGGGCGGTGCGGTCCCCTACGGCACTGCGTAGGATCCTACGGTCTTGGCGTGCATCCGTGCGTCGCTGCGGTCCGGTCCCAGGTCGACGGGCACGTGCACCTTCCGCCGACCACTGGCGACAACATCGATGTACTGTGGAGATCTCACGCCCCACGTGTTGAGCAATTCGGCGGTACGTCCACCCGGCCTCCCGCATGCCCACTATACGCCCTCGCTCAAAGTCCGTCAACTGCACATACGGTTCACGTCCACGCTGTCGCGGCATGCTACCAGTGTTAAAGACTGCGATGGAGTTCCGTATGCCACGGCAAACTGGCTGACACTGACGGCGGCGGTGCACAAATGCTGCGCAGCTAGCGCCATTCGACGGCCAACACCGCGGTTCCTGGTGTGTCCGCTGTGCCGTGCGTGTGATCATTGCTTGTACAGCCCTCTCGCAGTGTCCGGAGCAAGTATGGTGGGTCTGACACACCGGTGTCAATGTGTTCTTTTTTCCATTTCCAGGAGTGTATTAACTTCCGCCCTGACAAAACGATATAAATCACACTCAACTAAAATGTGGCGTACAGACACCAGATGTAGTCTCGCTGTAAAATGTTATTATTTCCGGCTTGCACTTTTCCGAATCACTGTCAATACAGTCATCATCATGTGAAGTAGACTACCAGAACAACCTTGTCTTAAGATTATATGAAACCAGTGTCATATTCTTCCTATATGCAAAAAATGCTGGATTTCACAGGAAGATCTTTTGCTACTGTCATAAATGGAGGAATTTCACGTTTATTTTTTCGAATTGTTCCAACCATTGTCAGCTTGTCATTTTCCAACAAGTCAGCCGCAAGTAGAATTGATGTGAACCAATTATCACATGTTACATTTCTGCCAGATTTTGATATGCATTTCACCATTCGTTTGACAATATCATGAGGTGTGTTATCACAGAGATAAGGCTCATCCATTTAATTTCTACAGTATATTTCTAAATGGTTGGTATATGACATCCTTGCATCTGTAAGTGCAAACATTTTTATACCATGTCAGCATGTCAGCAAGAAACGAAAACGGTTTATGCCCATTGAAATTCTGAAGTACTCCACTCCAGTACCATCTGCAGCCCAGAGAACTAGTAAATTAGTGTGTGATGTTCGTAGCACACCCGCCAAGAAAAGGAGTCCTAAACAAGCTTTAAACAAGCTTTGAGTTCTGTAATGTTAGCGTCTGCAGCATCTCTTTTTCTGGAATATTTAGAACGGATGGTAGCAATGTAAATTTTAGTGCAGCGAACAATTTCTTCTAAAATGTCATCTTTGAAGAAAAGTTGTTAACAATCAATTGGATGCTTGGCATTTTTTGCTTCGCCCATGACTCCCAGTAAATTCTTGACAATACTATCTTCTTACTCTTCTGTTTTGGATTAGATGATGATGATTATTAGTGTTTTAGGGCGCACAACAGCGAGGTTATCAGCGCCCGTTCCCAAAAGTTCAATTCAGAGCCGAATTGTGAGAGAATTGGTATTGTTCAAATTGCAAGATTGGACACAGCACATCAAAACAGGGAGATAAAACTAAAAATAAAATAGCAGTACAAACAGTTAAAAATAATTAACGGTGGCTGAGTAACCACTTACAATTAAGGGTGACCAAACCACTGGACAGCACATTAAGACTTCAATCCCAATAATTTGGGAAGAAGGCCAGACATCACACAAAAACGTAAAACTCTAGCGACACTCGCCTCATTATTAGTTAAAAGAGAGGGCAGGTCTGGTGGGAAACTGAAATCTTCCCTCAAACCCGCATATAAAACACACTCAGTTAAAATATGTCGTATCGACAGCTGTGTCCCACATGTCTGACACGTTGGTGGCTCCTCACGACGTAACAGAAAACCATGTGTCAAAGGACAATGTCCTATTCTAAGCCGTGTAAGGGCTACTTCCTCAGCGCGTTGTTGTCGGAAGGAGGTGAGCCACGGTCGGACAGAATCCTTCACCGTTCGCAACTTATTATCCCTCACGTCCAGCCACTGAGCCTCCCACCAGTGCATGACCTTCCGAGTCACGAAAGACGTAATGGCCTGCAGGGGGACGGAGCAGCGAGCAGGAGATGGGATGGAGCAAGCCTCCTTGGCAGCCGCATCTGCAAGTTCATTTCCAGGAATCCCTATGTGCCCTGAAACCCAGCAGAAAATTACATCCTTACCCTGCTGTTGCAAGAGCAGGAGTGCGTCCTACACCTCTTGCACCATCCGATCTGCTGGGTACATCTGTTCAAGAGCGTGTAGAGCACTTTGGGAATCAGAGCAGATGATGAATTTCGTGCCACGATGTCGGCGCATATGCTCTAATGCTTGCAGAATGGCAAACAGTTCTGCATAGTAAACTGAGAACTGCTCTGGGAGCCCTATCCGATGGACAGTATCGGGAAACACAGCAGAGCAGCCCATAAAATCCCCCTGTTTAGACCCATCCGTGTAAACAGTAATAAAATCGGAATGGCGTTCTAAAATGTCAGTAAGTTTAATTTTAAAAAGGTGGTCCGGGGTACAATACTTCCTGTAAGCAGCCAGATCAAGAAGTAATCTTGGCCTTTGTAGTCGCCAGGGATATCCCCTACTCCATCCCTGGTGGAGTACCTTAATGTCCTCCAGGTGTACTGACTCGAGACTCTCCTTTGCACGGATGCCAAACGGCGGAAGAGACGTGCCAGTGCCGGCTGGGAAAAAGTGTTGGACGCCAATGAAAGAGGAGTGGACTTGGCCCTGTACGCGTGCCGTACCACGAGGAGAAGACGCCGAACGGACAGCGGAGGCTCTCCCGCCTCGACACACAGATTAGCAACTGGACTCGTGCGATAAGCCCCCGTTGAAAGCCTAATACCCTCATGGTGAATCACATCCAACATTTTGAGGTAGGAAGGTCTTGCAGAGACATAAGCTTGACATCCGTATTCCAGTCGAGGTCGCACAAAGGCCTTATAAAGTTGGAGCAGACGTGCCTTGTCAGCGCCCCAGGATCTATGACTGACGCATTTAAGGACGTGGAAAGCCTTGAAGCAGCGGACTTTTAGATCCTTTAAGTGTGGCAACCATGTGAGCTTCTCATCAAAAATAAGCCCGAGATACTTCACTTTTTCCGTAAAGGGGCGAACAGTGTCTCCCAGTTTTAAAACAGGGAGATTAAAAAGAGAACGGGAACGGTTAAAATCTACACAAACAGTCTTCTCCAAAGAGAATTTAAAGCCCGTGGTCTTAGACCATTTCTCCAATCGCACGAGTGTCAGCTGTAATTGGCGTGTAGCAGCTGTGAGGGAGGAAGACGCACAGAAAATGGAGAAATCGTCCACAAACAAGGAGCACTGCACGGGCCGTCGTACTGTGGACGCAATACTATTGATGTCAATTGCGAAAGCTGTCACACTGAGGACACTTCCTTGAGGGACACCGTTCTCCTGCTTAAAACGGTCAGACAGGACATTCCCAACCTTATACTTAAAATACCTGTCCGACAGAAAGGATCTGATGAGTGTGGGTAAACGCCCACGGAAATCCCACTCATAAAGCTGCCGCAAAATGGTATGCCTCCAGGTAGTATCGTACGCCTTCTCCAGGTCGAAGAAAACCCCGATAAGGTGTTGCTTACGTAGGAAAGCATCTTGTATCGCTGTTTCGAGTAGGATCAGGTTATCTAGGGTGGAGTGATACCTCATGAACCCACACTGGCAGCGGGGAAGTAAGGATCTGGATTCGAGAACCCACACCAGGCGCCTATTGACCATATGCTCAAATGTCTTTCCGACGCAGCTCGTGAGACTAATGCTACGGTAGCTACCGGGTTCGGTCCGATCCTTCCCTGGTTTTAAAAGGGGAATTAAAATCGATTCTTTCCACGAACTAGGAAAGTCGCCTGTCTGCCAAATTTCATTAAGAAGTTGGAGGACTTCCTTTGACCGCAGATCCAACTGCTGCAGCATGCTATACGATATCAGGTCTGGACCAGGTGCGGTATCCCGAGAGACGGACAGTGCAGAGTCCAACTCCCACAAAGAGAAAGGCTGGTTGTATTCCTCAGCGTTCTTTGAACGGAAATCAAAACCAGCCCTCTCCTGTGTACCCCGATAGCGCAGAAATTCGGGGTCCTGGCTAGAATCGGCCGTAACAGTTTGAAAAGATTCTGCCAACGCCCGGGCGATGTCTCTTGGAGATGTTAGGAGACACCCCCGCTCACGTATAGCTGCTATTGGCGGTCGAGAGTATCGCCTTGAGATCCTCCTAATGGCTTCCCATACTTTGCTTGAAGATGTGGACCTATTGATGGAGTTCAGGAACTCACGCCAAGACCTCCGTTGACTCTCCCGAACGATTTGTCTCGCCCGCGCCCGTGCTATTCGGAAAGTTGTCAGATGCGCAGCAGTGGGACACCGACGGAATCTTCCCAAAGCCGCCCGTCTGTCTCTGACGGCGGTACGACAGTCGTCATTCCACCAAGGGACAGGCTGCCTCACAGGTGTTCCCTTTGACTTTGGTATGGATACGTCAGCGGCATGGTGCATCACCGCCGTAATGTCATCCACCCAATCCTGGACGCCTTCACACCGTTCAAAAACAGCCAACTGCCGGTAGAGCGTCCAGTTTCCCTTCCGGAACAACCATTTCGGCGGCTGTGCGACACGACCCATTTCAACTGGCAGATGGAGCCAGATAGGATAATGGTCGCTGCCATGAAGGTCGTCGTCTACGACCCACTGAGCAATGTCCGCAAGCACAGGCGAACAAATAGAGAGGTCTACGGCAGAAGACGAACCTGAAGCGGTGCTAAAATGCGTGGCCCGACCTGTGTTCAGCAGTATGATGTCGGAAGTCCTGATCAACTGCTTAATCATCTGGCCTCTGGGGCAGGTTTTGTTGGAACCCCATAATGCATTATGAGCATTAAAGTCTCCTAAAATGAGAAAGGGATGGGGTAGCTGATCAATGAGCCGTGCGAGGGCTTCACTGTCAATGAGCTCAGCGGGTGGTAAATACAAGGAGCACACTGTGACATTAACCTGGGCCAGGATCCGAGCTGCAGCCGCTTGTAGCGTTGTGGTTAAGGTCACAGGTGAGGAGTGGAATGTGTCCTTAATGAACACTGCCACCCCACCCTGAGCCCTATTACCAGTCAGGTCGTCTTTCCTGTACATGTGATATCCTGTAAGTACAAGCGTGTCAGTCTCTTTAAAATGTGTCTCTTGCAAAGAGATGCAGAAGGGGTTTTCCTGTACTAACAGCCGCAATTCTGCAAAGCGAGGTCTGACTGCATTCAGATTCCACTGAAGTATGGGAGACATATCAACGTTTCGGTTTAGATTTCCCCCTGTCTTTGCGCCGCGCTGGTGAGGCACTTGTAGAGCGAGTGGCAGCAGAGGGGCTGTCAGGTTCTGGGGAAGAGGTATCAAAATCCATGACGATTTCCTCCTCATCAGTCAGGGATGCCATGACGACATCCGATGGTGCCTTTGGCAGGTTTGACATCAAACGCCGTGCCCCTTTCCCTGGTCCCGTTTTCTTTGTGGAAGTCGGGGATGGGGGAAGTGGAGAGGCACTCTGTTTCTGGAGGGCCTTCGAAAGCTTCACTGTAGCTTTCTCTGCAATAGCGGTTGGTGCAGGCGGAGCAGCCTGAATAGCTATATCGTTATTGGGAGTGCTCTGGCAGGTACAAACGCAGGTACAGGTATTGGTGGAGGATACTGCTACGCTGGACATGGTCTGCGTCGAAGCGTCTACTTGCGACGCACGGTTGTGCACCAAGGAGGCATAGGATGTGGCAAAGACAGGGGGTTTTGTAGCCCTATACTCTTTTTTGGCTTCCACATAAGGTAGCCTCTTTGTCACCTTGATCTCCTGAATTTTTCGTTCTTCCGCAAAGACGGGGCACTCTCTGCTCCAGACAGGATGGCTCCCAGAGCAGTTGATACACAGCGCTGGAGATGCGCAGTTGGTCCCAGCTTCATGAGCTGCCTTGCCACATATACCGCAGGTTGGTTCACCCCCACAACTCATTGTCGTATGGCCAAATCGCTGACATTTGAAACAGCGCATAGGGTTAGGTATATAAGGCCGAACCCTAAGTCGGAGGAAACCAGCCAGAACGTATTCAGGTAAGACAGGCGAATTGAAAGTCACAATGAAGGTGGCAGATTTCTCAATAACTCCATTATTCCTACGTGTCCTTTGTTCCACGTCTACAATCCCCTGTGTTGCCCATTCTTGCTTCAGCTCGTCGACATCGATATCCATTAAATCACGGCAGGTGGCAACGCCTTTACTGGAGTTGAGGGAATTGTGCAACTCGACAGTAATATCATGCTCGCCTAACTTGGTTGACTTTCGAAGCAGCTCCACTTGCTTTGCCCTAGAAGTCTCAACTAACAGGGTACCATTCCTCAGGTGTTTGATAGATTTCAGTGTACCTGCGAGTCCTTCTAAACCTTTATTTATGTAGAAAGGAGACACTTTTTCAAATGAGCCCTCCTTCCTCTTAATCACGATGAAAACATCGTCATTTATGACTCCATGGGCCCTGTTACTCTTTTCTATCTGCATATCTGGAGGACTAGCCTCCCTCATGCGCTTGACTGATTGCGAAGTTGGTGAAGGGAAATACGTGGTTGCCATGTGCGTCCCACGAGCAGCTAGGGAACTAAAGGTCCGCTCAGACAGAACCCCACGTGCCTGAGTAAGCCTTATACAACTGGAGTGCGGCAGGTGCCCCAGAGGTTGCCCGCTTGCGACTGTTCCACCCCAACAGCCATGCATCTCGTAGGCGCGGAGCACACCGGAAGATTGAATGCTGAGCCCCTGGGGGCTTTGGATTAGAGGTCGATGGCTCCATTGCATACCATCTTTCCCAAAATACAAGTCAGCGACTGTTCACTATCTGAATAGTGATCACTTTCGAATATTGACTCCAGATCACTACATTGTTCATTACCCAGCTCTTCGTCCAACCACTGCAAAACCTGATCGTCATCCACCGTTCTTCTGAAAAAAAAAAAGTGTGTAACTTATTTCACTAATCGGTGTTGTTAAATGAAAAGGCTCATAATTGTATGACAGTTTGGATAATAAATAAAAAAAGTTCCTAAACGTAACTGTCTATGTTTTGTAATATTATAAAGGAAGAAACGTCCTCACATGCAAGACATCGTAAAAGAACTGAAGATAGAACCGCGCCACACGAATGCACACACGCCGACTGACACTCCGCACCTCACGAGACTGCTGCTTCTGGCAATAATGACTAACTTCTTCTGAAATTTTCCCGGCGTATTTCTTCTTCTAATAATTTCCGGGTATGCAGCCGGATCCCGTCGACATTCTGCCACGATATTTCGGCCCAGAGACGTCCGGCCATCATCAGGTGAGTACACAACTACTGAAGAGCCCAGGTGCAGTCGCGGTATTTATGCCGAATCTCGCGCATGTGAAATGTACTGGCATCCTACAGCGCATGCGTCAGGTGTTGACATGCGCAGCATAGCCGAGTTGTACGTGCTGCCCTCGGTGGTGGAAATAAAGGTTCATCTAGTCATTGAGTATCGAATGACACTGTCGATTCCGCTGTGATTGTATAATTTTAATAACAGGATTCCAATTTTTATCCAGCTGAAAGCCGTTGTCACGATTTATAAGATTATTGGCAAGACGTATTTCCACTGATTCCTTGATTACGGAATCCCAAAAACCGGAAACCGGGGATAAAATTTTTGTTACATTGTATTCCATTGAATGTCCCAAAGAAATACAGTGCTCTGCTACTGCCGATTTTGACGGTTGCCGCAGACGGGTGTATCTTTCATGTTCTATACATCGTTCATGGACAGTTCTTGTCGTCTGGCCAATATATGCAGCGCCACATTCACAGGGAATTTTGTAGACGCCTGCCTTCTTCAGTTGTAAATCGTCTTTAACGGATCCAACCAGGGCCCGGTTCTTAGCTGGTGGACGAAAGATAACCTTGATTTTATTTTTCGTCAGTAATCGGCCTATTTTCGACGACACATTCCCGGCGTATGGAAGGAACGCAGTTGATTTAAAGTCATCATCTGCGTCCTCAGTGCGTTGCTTCTTGTTATGATAGTTGCGCATGGCCTTCCGTATTTGGCGAGAAGTGTAGCCATTCTCTTTGAAAACCTTCTCCAAGTGTTCTAATTCTGCGTGGAGATTTTCATCATCCGATATTATATGCGCTCGATGTATTAAGGTACTGAGAACACCGGCTGTTTGTGCTGGGTGATGGCAGCTTGACGCCTGGAGATACAGATCTGTGTGAGTCGCTTTCCTGTACACAGAATGTCCTAATGACCCATCATTTTTACGGCGTACTAGCACGTCTAGAAATGGTAAAGTGCCCTCTTTTTCAATCTCCATCGTAAATTTGATGTTCTCATGTAATGAGTTTAAGTGATGAAGGAATTTCTCCAGTTCCTGTCTGCCATGAGGCCATACAGCAAAAGTATCATCTACGTACCGCCAGAAGACCGTAGGCTTTGAGGAGAAAGCACTTGAGTCTGCTGTTTTAAAGCCTACGGTCTTCTGGCGGTACGTAGATGATACTTTTGCTGTATGGCCTCATGGCAGACAGGAACTGGAGAAATTCCTTCATCACTTAAACTCATTACATGAGAACATCAAATTTACGATGGAGATCGAAAAAGAGGGCACTTTACCATTTCTAGACGTGCTAGTACGCCGTAAAAATGATGGGTCATTAGGACATTCTGTGTACAGGAAAGCGACTCACACAGATCTGTATCTCCAGGCGTCAAGCTGCCATCACCCAGCACAAACAGCCGGTGTTCTCAGTACCTTAATACATCGAGCGCATATAATATCGGATGATGAAAATCTCCACGCAGAATTAGAACACTTGGAGAAGGTTTTCAAAGAGAATGGCTACACTTCTCGCCAAATACGGAAGGCCATGCGCAACTATCATAACAAGAAGCAACGCACTGAGGACGCAGATGATGACTTTAAATCAACTGCGTTCCTTCCATACGCCGGGAATGTGTCGTCGAAAATAGGCCGATTACTGAAGAAAAATAAAATCAAGGTTATCTTTCGTCCACCAGCTAAGAACCGGGCCCTGGTTGGATCCGTTAAAGACGATTTACAACTGAAGAAGGCAGGCGTCTACAAAATTCCCTGTGAATGTGGCGCTGCATATATTGGCCAGACGACAAGAACTGTCCATGAACGATGTATAGAACATGAAAGATACACCCGTCTGCGGCAACCGTCAAAATCGGCAGTAGCAGAGCACTGTATTTCTTTGGGACATTCAATGGAATACAATGTAACAAAAATTTTATCCCCGGTTTCCGGTTTTTGGGATTCCGTAATCAAGGAATCAGTGGAAATACGTCTTGCCAATAATCTTATAAATCGTGACAACGGCTTTCAGCTGGATAAAAATTGGAATCCTGTTATTAAAATTATACAATCACAGCGGAATCGACAGTGTCATTCGATACTCAATGACTAGATGAACCTTTATTTCCACCACCGAGGGCAGCACGTACAACTCGGCTATGCTGCGCATGTCAACACCTGACGCATGCGCTGTAGGATGCCAGTACATTTCACATGCGCGAGATTCGGCATAAATACCGCGACTGCACCTGGGCTCTTCAGTAGTTGTGTACTCACCTGATGATGGCCGGACGTCTCTGGGCCGAAATATCGTGGCAGAATGTCGACGGGATCCGGCTGCATACCCGGAAATTATTAGAAGAAGAAATACGCCGGGAAAATTTCAGAAGAAGTTAGTCATTATTGCCAGAAGCAGCAGTCTCGTGAGGTGCGGAGTGTCAGTCGGCGTGTGTGCATTCGTGTGGCGCGGTTCTATCTTCAGTTCTTTTACGATGTCTTGCATGTGAGGACGTTTCTTCCTTTATAAGTGATTGTTGATGAAAGATATAACTGCGGACTCACAGTCCGCGGTGCGTGTAACAGAGGGTTAACACAATTGGACAGTTATCTCGTAAGTTATAAAATATTATTTCAACGCTGGAAACCCGCATAGAATTATCCCAATAGCAGGATGCATTGTCAGCCACCTTGTTTTGACGTGTCTTAAATATTTTGGTATTCTGCTCCAGCATCAGCAAAATGTTCTAAACCTTAGACTCTATGGGCATGATAGAAGTGTCCATACACTTTAAGTATCAAATTCTCCACGTCCAATTCGCACTAATCCATAACTTGACAGACGATATTGTGTGCCACGTACGCTGAACACCCTGCAGGAAAGATGTTAGCATTATTTGAGAAAGTAGATTGTAAACTGAATTATTTTCGCCAGAATTAACTTCGGCGTTGTCGGTTGAGTAAGCAGATACTTTGTGAAACCTAAATCCAGAGCTTTGAGACTATTTTCTTATGTTATTATACATATCGATCGCTTTTTCATCCGGGTTCTCTTAAAAATCAAACAGGCAGGTGCCGATTCCATTCTTGAAGAGTAAAGTCTGACAATTATTGGAAATAATTTTATATCCGTGATTAGACGCATGTGTCCTGAAAAACACGCCTGACCTTAGTTTTTGCACCCAATTTTCGATAGATGCTGGAGCCAGAACATTGTAAATTAAATAGAACGCCGCCGCCGTTTTTGATGCGATTTGGGAACCATTAAATAGCACGGGGCATAACTTTGAATCGCTGTCAATAGAAATTGTACATGTTACGCTATGGAAAACATTTGTCAGCTCTGCAGCTATCGCATTTTCCTCGTGTGTCGTCAATACATCACGCTTTAAAAACTTTTGTAAAGCCTCAGTATTCTTTCTAGCTCTTTTACCCTGTTGAAGTTCGGGAACGCTAACATGCCATTTAACAGCCTTGAAACCTCCGAGCCATATCATAAATGATTTCATACACACGTTGCAAAAAGCTTTATGCACGTTTGTATCAACTTTGAAAAACGATATGAATTCTCTCATTACGCTGATTACACTTTTTGTACTTTGTTTTCACTGTCGCAGTCAATTGTTACTGAATCACATGACTCAAATCCAAACAAACTTTTGAAAAATAACAATAGCTAAGTGTCAACAACACAGTAAACACTATCTATTTTATGAATCGCATCAAAACACAGAAACCCTGTGACAAGTAGTGAGTACTAACTGCACGGCGCAGGCGTAACGTGAGGCAGCGAGGGAGGAGAGCGACCGACCGATCGCCTGGACACTTACTTGTTTCTTTCCAGGGGCGGCGCGGACGCAGCAGTCGGTCATTGCCTCCGCACCTGCGATGGGCCATCTCGAGTTGACATCAAACCCAGATGAAAGTTTGCGTAAACCTGTGATAACATTCAACGTCGTTCTCTCTTTTGCGTCTGCACAGATAACCAACCCACGATTCGCTGTCACCCAAGTGGTAATTATGTATGCAGTCACGAGCGTGATTGCTACAACATTTTTGGTCTGTGCTGTGAAATTCTGAAGATAGGCTTGTGAAACACATGAAACATACTGTACCGATTGTAACGGGTATAGGGTGATAGTAAGTTAGCTAATTGCCTATTAACGAACATGACTACGTACCGCGCTTCAGGCTGAAATTTGGGTCTGTGTGTGTAAATTCCTAAGGTACCGAACTGTTTAGGTCATCGGTCCCTAGACGTACACACTACTTAAACTAACTTACGCTAAGAACAACACACACACACCCATGCCCGAGGGAGGACTCGAAATGTGGGTCTGTTGTTTTGAAATTTTGAAAATAAGACGTTACAAACTGCCGCGAAGCGCCTGGTCTCTACCTCGTAATTCGTAAATATCAAACCAAAAGACCCAAAGTTGCTGCGTGTAACGCGGTATAAATGACAATTTGGGCTTCTTTCCGCATTAGTTGCACCGTTACCTCTTACACATCTGTTGATTTCTATACTTTTAGGAAAATAAACACCTCCAAATGCATTTGTTTGGTACATTTATTACCAACTCCGGGTTGTATCAGCATTCACATAACTGCAGATGCATGTAAAACTGAACGGAATGAGCCATGCCGAATTTTAATTGTAAGCAGTGTTAAGTGCAGATGTATTTCTAGAACTCGATTGTAAACTCTTTAAGAAAATCATCTGATGCTGTATATTTTCATAAAAATATTTATAAACGACAACAGGCAAATGAACAAATTACATGTAACACTGCCTGTCACCTCAAGAACAAATTCATCTGGTTTAGGCTCCGTTCACCTTTTTAGTGTGGCGTCGAAGAGATTTTACAGGTCTATTTTACGGGACCAAATTTTCTCTCATCACAACCCACCGGGGCCGCTAGATGTTTATGCCTGGCGGAATGGTTTGAGTCTACTTCGATTGGTTCATCAACGGAGGCTATATATGTTATCGATATTTCTACATTTCTAGGATTACAACTTTGCAGCTTTACTGACAGCAATCACCAGAAAGCCACATGTGCATTTAATATCAGTGGATGATTTATCAGCCTCCGCTTTCATTTTGGTCATCTATGCCAATTTCTTCGTATCTGCTGCCTTAACAGTTCTATTTTTGTGAGATTTTCCCCCCTGCAGGTTCGGGGGTTAGAATAGGACCCCGGTATTCCTGCCTGTCGTAAGAGGCGACTAAAAGGAGTCTCAAAAGTTTCGGCCTTCTGTGATGGTCCCCTGTCGGGTTTGACCACCATATCTCAAAATTCTTCCGAAGAGCGAGCTGATTCGGGAAGGGCGCCTTACTTGGTGCATTGTGTCCATCTTGCGATCAGACCTTTCGCCAGCTTATTTGTCATTGCATTGCAGTCCTGCCCGCTCTCCATCTCTTGGGCATGGATACGTTCCTGCGAGCACTTTCCACCTTGCGCTGTGCAGTGCCACTTTTTGCACTGACAGCGACCATGGAGCACATGTCACCTAACATCCAGCATGGTAGCCAGTTCGTTGTGGTGGGGCCGCCATATATCCTGTTAGTTGTAGCCCTCTGACAACACAGGGATCGCTCTACTGATGCCTGCGCCGTTAACTCCCCACGTATGACAAGGAGTAGATGCCTATCCTCCTGGGGTATCGGGACTCCCGGCAACGGCCATCCTGCCAGGTGGCTCTTGCTGAGGCTGGGTGGCGCCCGTGGGGAGGGCCCTTGGTCGGAGTAGGTGGCATCAGGGCGGATGACCCGCAGTGAAGGGTGGTACATCGTCTCTCGCTGGTGGCCAGCCGCCAGCAGTGTCTAAGCGTTCTCGGGCGCAATTTAATGCTCAGAAGTACGATCCGTAAACGTTCCCCTCCCTGGCCACACCGTGGGAGGAACGTAAGTCTCAGGATGGTAGTAGCAGTTATTCGCCCCGATTCTTAGTTTGTAAGAGAGCTGATGGGGAGTCTTTTCTCTCCACAAAGCCTCAGTTCTTCGTCGAGCATTTAGAGGACAAGTTTGGGGAGGTGGAGGGCTTGTCCGAAATGCGCTCTGGGTCAGTACTGATACAAACGGCATCCTCCGCCCAGTCACACAGGTTACTTGCTTGTGACAAGTTGGGGGATGTTAATGTTACCATCACACCACATAAGAGTTTAAATATGGTACAGGGTATTATTTTCCATAGGGACCTACTTTTGCAGTCTGATGATGAGCTGCGCGCCAACTTAGAGCGTAGAGGTGTTCATTTCGTCAGGCGCGTTCATTGGGGTCCGAGGGACAATCAGGTTGCTACCGGTGCCTTCATCTTGGCCTTCGAGGGTGATACATTACCGGAGAAGGTCAAGGTGACGGTCTATTGTTGTGACGTCAAGCCTTATATCCCTCCCCCAATGGGGTGACTTAAGCGCTGGAAGTTCAGCCATATGTCTTCCCGCTGCGCTTCCAGCCTCACATGTCGAGATTGCGGACACGAATCAGATACCAATACACCATGTGCCCCGCCTCCCATCTGTGTCAACTGAGGAGAGCATCATTCACCTTGTTCGCCAGACTGCAAAGTCTTTCAAAATCATGGAATATAAGACCCTGGACCGCCTGACCTATACTGAGACCAAAAGGAAGTATGACAGACTACATCCTATTGAGAATGACATCTTCTTACGCCGCTGCTGCAACAACTGTGCTAGCCCCATCCGTTTCGAGACTTCCTGCTGGCTCGATGAGCAGTAAAACTCCTCCTGCCCCCTTGCCCGTGGGGGGCTCTACCCACCCGGTTGCTCCTGCACGACCTACCTCAGGAGCAACATCCTCCCACCTATCGGGGACGTCCATCCCCAGTTCTCAGCCGGAGAAGCGTCCAACTTCTTCGGCTACTCTCGCTCGTAAGGGTTCCCTTGGGTCCCTCCCTTCCCAGGCTCCCCCCAGGGGCTCAGCATTCATTTGCTCAGTAAGGGCTTGGCGACCCCGGGGTCCTGAGCTGGGGACTGGTCAGCGCCGCCAGTCTCCTGTCACTGTAACCCCCGGGCATGCTTCTGCGACCACTGTATGGCGCGGCGGTGGAATGTTGTGTGCTGCGGGGAATGGTAATCTTGGCTTGACCACCTGGATTGCGAGGAAGGCCAATCTCTATAAAAAACCCTCAATCTTACGGTGTGCTCCACACCTATAAGATGTGTGGCTGTTGGGGTGGAACAGTCGCAAGCGGGCAACCTCTGGGGCACCTACCGCACCCCAGTTGTATAAGGCTTACTCAGGCACGTGGGGCTCTGTCTGGACGGACCTTTAGTTCCCTAGCTGCTAGTGGGACCGCAATGGACCCTTTGACCTCTACATTTCCCCCCTACCAGTGGATAGGGTGGGCCACTGGTAGGAAAACACACCCCATCGAAAAAGCGACTTCGTGCTGCGAGTCCTCCGGCGCCAGGTGTTGCTAGAGATTTATCAGACTGTCGTAACAGAGCACATGCTGATAATCAGAATGTGTTTTTGATTGTTAAACGGAAGGAGGGTAGCTTTGAGAGGGTTTCCCCCTTTTACATCCACAAGGGTCTTGAGGGAATTGCAGGAACACTGAAATCTGTGAAGCGACTGCGCAATGGGACTCTGTTAGTTGAGACTTCTAGTTCTCGTCAAGTCGCTTCTCTTCGGAAGGCAACCTGTCTCGGAGAGTACGCTATCGAGACCGAGCTCCAGTCCACTTTGAACTATAGTAAGGGTGTTAGTGAATTGGTGGATATCCCCACAGACGAGTTAAAATCTGAGTGGACTGACGAAGGTATTATTGACGTGCAGCATATTATGAAACGAGTCGATGGGGACCTAGTCAAATCCGACTCGTTTATTCTCACGTTCAGTTGCCCGAGACTCCCAGAGCATGTCAAAGCGGATTTCTTACGTTTGCCAGTACGGCCATATTTCCCCAACCCATTGCACTGTTTTAAATGTCAGCGCTTTGGGCATACTACGTTGGGGTGCAATGGGATAGCCACTTGTGGTAAATGTGGTCAGCCTGCCCATTAAGGAGCCGATTGTTCATCGCCTGTGGAGTGCATGAATTGCTCTGGGAGTCACCCTGTCTGGAGCCGGGTCTGCCCCATCTATCTCGAAGAACGGAAGATACAGGAGATTAAAATATCTAAGCGCATCTCCTATGGTGAGGCCAAGAAGCTCTTTAAGGCCATGCAGCCCCCTGTGTTTACAACGTTTTTCGCTTCCGCTCTGAAAAAACCGGTACAGTTGGCCACTGTTGCTACGCAAATGGAGGTTGCTAGTGTTAGCACTAATACCTGCGTTTGCCAGTGCACTTGTGCTGCTGCGGTTGTTTTGAAACCTGCACTTCTCCCCGCAACGTCGGACAAGGCCATGGTTGCTGACATTGGGGTACTTCCTGCCCTTCCCCATATGGCGCCTTCTGCCCAGACGAGTAAATCTCCAACTGTTGACAAGGCTCTGCATTCTAAGCCCCGCAAGACAAAGACGCCGAAGGTGAAGGTTTTGCCACCTGAGGAGACTAGTCAGGGTCAGTCCGATGACGAGGCCATCGTACTGTCTGACATCTCCCGTGGCTCGTCATCGGAGCGGATGGACATTGATGTCGACCGGGGGCGATCTTCTCGCCCCAGAAATAAATCTCCGGCCAGCACGGGCTCTCCTCCAAAGCACAGAGGCAGGGTAAAAGTTCAGCCACCCTGATCACTGGCTACCATATTACAGTGGAACGTGAATGGGTTCAGGACGCATGTGGCCGAATTACAACTCCTTGTACGATAGTGCCCTTTGTGCTTATGTCTCCAAGAGACACATTTTCGGGCCACTGATGCTCCTTCTTTACGGGGCTATACCGTATATCGAAGAGATTATCTGACGGGGGAAAGGGCAAAGGGTGGTGTTGCGGTTTTTGTCCGTGACATGCACCACTCATCTGAGCTCCCTCTCGTTCCAGACTTACAAGCAGTTGCAGTTGACCTTCTTGTGGGTTGGAGGTTCACAGTCTGTTCAGTTTACTTACCGCCTCAGGATGCAATAGACTCTGAGGCTCTCACAGACCTTATTAGCCAACTCCCCTGCCCATTTCTTCTTCTGGCGGACTTCAATGCTCGCTTTTCAGCCAACTGGCTGTCTTGGAACACGTGCCAGCGTCCACGAATGGGTCGACCATGTTACAGCCGTGATCTCCCATGCTCCTGAATTGTCAATCACACGGTCATCCGGTCATCCCAAGAGGCGTCCTGTCCCTTGGTGGACCACTGAGTGCCGCTCAGCCATTCGAACCCGCCGTGCAGATCTGCGCCGCTTCAAGTGCCGTCCCTCAACTGACAATCTTGCGGCCTTTCGGGTGGCAAGGGCCAAGGCGCGGCGAGTGTTGAAAGAGAGCAAACGACGGTCATGGCAATCGTTCTTGAACTCCAACTTCCGCTCCACTAGTTCTACGAAAGTATGGGAAGCCATCAGGAGGATTTCTGGGAAACTCAGCCGACTACCTGTCACGGCATTGCTGCATCAGGGATGTCTCCTCACGGCGCCGAGAGACATTGCCCAGACACTGGCCATGCATTTTGCGGAATATACTGCCACTATTAACTGTGATCCAGATTTCTGCCGCTACCGCACTGCCATCGAGAGGGGTCATTTGGACTTCCGGTCTCCAAATTCTGAACCCTACAACTGCCCCTTCACAATGTGGGAACTGGATTCGGCGCTGTCTGTGGCTAATGATACTGCGCCTGGTCATGATCAAATCCGGTACAGCATGCTGCAGCTCTTGTTGCTGCCTTCCAAGCAAGTTCTCATGAAATGTTTTAATATGATATGGTTATCCGGCACATTCCCTGACTCGTGGAGGGAGGCGATTTTGATTCCCCTCCTCAAACCGGGGAAGGACCGAACGCATCCCAGTAGTTATCGAAGTATTGCTTTGACGAGCTGTGTCTGGAAGACGTTGGAATGCATGGTCAACCGTCGCCTGGTTTGGCTGCTCGAGACCAGGCAGCTCCTTAGCCCCTCTCAGTGTGGCTTTTGGAGATGTCGGTCAACTATAGACAACTTGACCCTGCTTGAGCCGGGCATCCAGCAGGCCTTCCCCCGTAATCACCATTGTCTAGGTGTATTCTTTGACATTAATAAGGCGTATGATACTACTTGGCGCCGCCTTATCCTCAATCAACTCCATCAGTGGGGCTTTTGTGGCCGTCTCCCCATCTTCATTCAGTCATTTCTTTCCCACCGCCTCTTTCGATATCGGGTTGGTAATGTGCTATCTGATTTGTACGTGCAGGAGAATGGTGTTCCTCAGGGAAGCGTTTTAAGTGTCACCCTCTTTGCCGTCGCCATTAACAGTATCACGTCCACTATCCGGAGTCCTGCCCAATGCTCCTTGTTTGTGGACGATTTTGCTGTTTTCTGTTCTTCCTCCAGTCTTGTCACTGCTAGTCGGCAGTTGCAGCTTACTATAAAGCGATTACAGGCATGAACTGCGAAGACGGGTTTTACCTTTTCTGCAGACAAATGTGTGTGTGTTCATTTTAAATGTTCTCGACGTCTTTTTACCTCCTTTGAATTGCGTCTGAGGGACACCATTCTTCCTTTTAGCGACACTGTGAGGTTCCTGGGCCTCACTTTTGATTCCAAGTTGTCGTGGTTGCCTCACCTTAAAGACATCAAGGTGCGGTCCCTGAAGGCACTGCATATTTTGAAGTGTCTGAGCCACCGGTCCTGGGGAGCAGATCGGGCGCGTCTGCTGCAGTTTTATAGGGCTTTCATCCGATTGCGTCTTGACTATGGTTGCACCGTGTATGGGTCAGCGAGGCCTTCGTATCTGAAGATTCTCGACGCAGTACACCATGAGGGTATCAGGCTGGCCACTGGTGCCTTCCGTACCAGTCCCATCCCCAGCCTGTGTGCTGAGGCAGGGGAACCGCCGCTCACCATCCGGCGGAAACTCCTCATGGTGCGACGGGTGTGTCAATTCCTTGCCTGTCCTACTTCCCCTGCATACCCTACTGTTGCCCGACCGCCTATGGAACGTCTCTTTTCCAGTCGTCCCAGGGCAATGAGAGCATTTGGGATTCGTGCCAAGCATTTGCTTGAGTCCCTTGGTGTGGAGCGTGTGGCCCCCCAACGACAAGGTTTTACTCGCCTGCCTCCCTGGTTGCTCCAGAGGCCCAGCGTCCTTTTAGACTTGTCGGTGTAACGGAGGAGCTGCACTCCTGCGTTTGTTTGTACCTCCTTATTTTATGATATTTTAAACCAGTATCCCGACCATGTACCAGTATTTACGGCTCTAAACGGGAGGACTCTGTTGGTTGTGCTGTTGTTTTCCCTGATCGAGTCGTCAAGTTACGGCTTCCTGCGGCGTTTACCATCTTTGATGCCGAATTGTTTGCGTTCTTGCGGGCATTGGAGCAGATGATGTGTTCCCAGTCTTAAATTTCTAATCTGTTCTGACTCCCTGAGTGCCCTTCAGACCATGCAACACTTGTACCCAGCGGATACGGTCGTCCAGAACATCCATGATGCCCTACTCCACCTGCAACGGCAGGGGAAGGAGGTTTCTTTCTGCTGGGTGCCGGAGCACGTGGGTACTAGGGGAAATGAACTGGCGGATGTTGCTGCCAAAGATGCATGTTCCCTCCCTCACGTTGTTGAATGTGCCGTCCCCCTCCATGCTGTTATCTCCCTCCTGCGTTTTCGTGTTATGTGTCAATGGGAAGAGGAGTGGCTGGCAGTCGGTGCAAATAAGCTGCGTCTGGTCAAGGCCACCACGTGGCCATGGCGTACGTCCTACCAGTCCTGAAGGCGGGATGAGGTTCTCCTCACTCGCCTCCACATCGGGCACAGTCTCTTAACGCATGGTGTTTTACTCCAGCGGGAGGACCCCCCCCCCCCAATCTGCAGTGCGTGTGTCGTCCAGATTACTGTCCGCCACATTTTAGTTGACTGTCTTTTATTCTCTCACCAGAGGGCGGTGGTTTCTTTGCAACCGGATTTGCCCTCTATTTTGCAAGGCGACGCAACGACTGTGGTTAAGATCTTACGGTTTTGTGTCCTGTCCAATTTGTTGTTCCGGATTTTAGGGAGAGGTTTTTAATGTGCTGCTGGGTGACTGGCTCACCCAGGTTTTAGGTAAGAGGTCCACCAGTCACGATTACCTCCTTTGTTCCGTTAGGTTTCTGTTCTCTTTTCCATGTATTTCCTTTCGCTTTTATTGCGTTTCTTCTCTCTTGTTTTGCCTCTGTATGTGAGGATTTGGCACTGCGTCAGGTATGTGTCTTTTAGCCGTTCTCCTTGTTCGCTCTCTGTCTTAGTCCCTTCACTGCATGTGTTCTTGTTTTTATGCGTTCGGGCGCTGATGACCACGCTGTTTAGCGCCCGTAGACCTTAAACACACACACACACACACACACACACACACACACACACACACACACACACACACACACACACATCTTCCCAGGCTTCCACCAGCGGGAAGGATGTCGCCAGACAGTGCCATAACTCCCCACCAGCAGCTGGTCGTAGGGCTTCGCGATCCTCCTCAGTCCCGGAGACAGAATCGGTGAAGCCTTCCCAGCCGGTGAAACCCAAGGTTCAGCAAGAGAAGTCCAAGAGAAAGACCACTAAGGCCCAAGAACTTGCAGTGGCACTGACCCCACCGCACCCTTCGAACTCTGCGTCTGAGGATAGGTCGAGATCCTGGCGTCTGCTGAGGACTTTGATCTCGCCGGTCCCTCAGACGCCATGGATGTCACTTGCGCAGGTGCTGAAACGGTGGCAGCGCGTGAACACATGGCGTAAACGGCCTCCCCAGTCCCTTCATGCCTTTCTTAGCCATGGACAATACCATCGTCCAGTGGAACTGTTTCTTCCACCATCTAGCTGAGCTCCAACAACTTATCAGCCTTCACCCTTTCTTCTGCATTGCTCTTCAGGAAATCTGGTTTCCATCAATGCGAATCCCCGCCCTCCGTGGCTATCAGGGTTATTATAAGAACCGGGTAGCTTATGAAAGGGTGTCTGGTGGCGTCTGCATCTATGTCCTTCACTCTCTTCACAGCGAGTCTGTCCCTGTACAAACAGCTTTAGAGGCTGTCGCTGTTCGGATGTAAACGCCACAGGCTGTTACCGTCTGCAGTCTTTACCTTCCACGGGAGGGTGATGTCGCGCAGCATGTCCTGGCTGCTCTGATAGCCCAGTTGCCGCCACCTTTCTTTTTACTGGGCAGGGTGGGTCAGCGGCAACAGGTCGAGGCGCCAGCATTGAGCATTTATTGGCACAGCTCGATCTTTCGATTTTAAATGATGGTGCCTTCACCCACTTCAGTGTGGTGCATGGCACGTACTCCACCATTGACCTTTCGATCTGCAGACCTAGCGTCTTTCCGTCTGACCAATGGAGTGTGCATGACGACCTGTCTGGTAGTGACCACTTTCCGATCTTTCTGTCACTGCCATGGCGTCACTCTTCTGGGCGCCCCAGCAGATGGGCTATGAATAAGGCTGACTGGGACTCATTCTCCTCCATTGCCGCTTTTGAGCCTCTCTCTATTGATGACATTGATGTGGTGGTTCACTCAGTCACCACCAGCATCGTTACTGCCGCAGAATCTGCCATTCCCCGTTCATCTGTGTCCCCTCGGCGGAGGACTGTGCCTTGGTGGTCGCCTGAGATCTCTGAAGCGATTAAAGATCACCGGCGGGCGCTCCAGCGTCACAAGCGACATCCCTGCATTGAACACCTCATCGCCTTCAAACGGCTGCGTGCGCGGGCCCGCCGCCTTATCCGCCAACGCAAGCAGGAGTGCTGGGAGCGGTATGTTTCCACCATTGGCGTCCATGTCTCTCCATCGCAGGTCTGGGCCAAGATTCGACGCCTCTCTGGCTATCGAACGCCTGTCAGCGTCCCAGCGCTGTGACTGAATGGAGCAGTTTGTACTGACTCCGACGTTCCGCTTCTGCGAATTACCCCCTGGTCTTCCGCTCCAGTAAAGAGCGGATGGAACGCGGAGCCTTTCGTTTCACACCCACCATCCAGAACCGTACAATGTTCCATTCAGTGAGTGGGAATTTCGCAGTGTCCTAGCCGCTTGCCCTGATACCGCTCCTGGGCCAGATCGCATCTGCTGTCAGATGCTGAAACGCCTTTCAGTGGACTGCCAGCGACGGCTCCTCGACCTTTACAACCGTCTCTGGGTCGAGGATGAGTGTCCGTTGCAATGGCAGGAAATCCCCATTCTGAAACCTGGCGAGAACCCTTTGGAGGTGGACAGCTACCGTCCCATTAGCCTCACCAATGTTCTTTGCAAGTTGCATGAACGGATGGTGAGCCGGCGGTTGAATTTGGTACTGGAGTCTTGGGGCGCTCTGGTTCCGTCTCAGGGTGGGTTCCGTAAAGGCCTCTCCGCCGCCGACAATCTGGTGAGCCTAGAGTTAGCAATCCGTACTGCCTTTACCCGCCGTCACCACCTGGTTGCTGTCTTTTTCGACATGCAGAAGGCTTACGATACGACATGGCGTCATCACATCCTTTCTACGCTTCATGGATGGGGTCTTCGGGGCCCTCTGCCAATCTTTATCCGAAATTTTCTGTCGTATCGCACCTTCCCCGTGTAAGTCGCGGCCTCCCATGGTTCCTCCTGCGTAAGGGAGAACAGTGTGCCACAGGGATCTGTTTTAAGTTTCTGCCTGTTTTTAATAGCCATTAACGGGCTCGCTGCGGTAGTGGGAAAGTCTGCCTCAGCGTCCTTGTATGCTGACGACTTCTGTCTTTACTACAGCTCTTCCCCCTGCGGGTTCGGGGGTAAGAATAGGCCCGCGGTATTCCTGCCTGTCGTAAAAGGCGACTAAAAGGAGTCTCACATGTTTCGGCCTTATGTGATGGTCCCCTCTCGGGTTTGACCTCCATCTTTATAAATTATTCGGAAGAGCGAGCCAATTGGGGAAGGGAGCCTTACTTGGTGCACTGTATCCGTCGTGCAATTAGACCTTTAGCCGGCTTTCTCGTCGTTGCAATGGTGTCCCGCTCGTTTTCGATCTCTTGGGCGGGGATACGTCCCCGGGTGCGATTACCATGCTGCACCCTGCAGTGTTTCTTTTAACTGTGATGACGACCTTGGACAGTTTTGCACCTAAGATCCAGCACGGTAGCCAGTCCGTTGTGGTGGGGCCGCCATGTACCCTCTTGGTTGTAGCCCCCTGACAACACAGAGATCGCTCTACTGATGCCTGCGCCGTTAACTCCCCACGTATGCCAAGGAGTAGATGCCCATCTCCCTGGGGCATCAGGACTCCCGGCAATGGCCATCCTGCCAGGTGGCTATTGCTGAGGCTGGGTGGCGCCCGTGGGGAGGGCCCTTGGTCGGAGTAGGTGGCATCAGGGCGGATGACCCGCAATGAAGCGTGGTACATCTTCTCTCGCTGGTGGGCCTCCACCAGCAGTCTCTAAGCGATCGAGGTCTAACCTCAACGGCAGGAAATACGAACCACGATCATTTCCCTCCCTGGCCACTCCATGGGAGGAACGTATGGCAAAAGACGGCAGTGGAGAATATTCACCCCGTTTCCTTGTGTGTACGCGAGTTGATGGGGAATCGTTTATGTCAACCAAGCCCCAGTTTTTTGTGAAGCATTTAGAGGACAAGTTCGGGGAGGTGGAGGGCTTGTCCAAAATGCGCTCTGGTTCCGTACTCATCCAAACAGCATCCTCTGCCCAGTCACGGAGGTTGCTCAATTGTGACAAGTTGGGGGATGTTTCTGTTAACATCACGCCGCATAAGAGTCTCAACATGGTCCAGGGTATTATATTCCACAGGGATCTTCTTCTGCAGTCCGACGATGAATTACGCGCCAACCTCGAACGACGAGGTGTTCACTTCGTCCGGCGCGTCCATCGGGGTCCGAGGGATAATCAGGTAGCCACCGGTGCCTTCATTTTGGCCTTCGAGGGTGATGTCTTACCCGAAAAGGTTAAGGTGATGGTTTACCGTTGTGATGTGAAGCCATATATCCCTCCTCCGATGCGGTGTTTTAAGTGCTGGAACGTCGGGCACATGTCATCTCGCTGTACTTCCAGCATCACCTGTCGGGATTGTGGCCGTCCTACCCATCCCGATAGTCCATGTGCCCCACCTCCTATATGTGTTAACTGCGGAGAACACCATTCCCCCTGCTCACCGGACTGTAGGATCTTCCAGAAGGAAAGGAAGATAATGGAATATAAGACTCTGGACCGCCTGACCTACACCAAGGCAAGGCGGAAATATGAGCGGCTACATCCTGTGCCCGTGATATCCACCTATGCCGCTGCTGCAACAGCGGTCCGATCCTCTCCCATGTCGTCACGTACTGTTGCCTCTCAGCTATGTCAGGATGAACCAGCCCCCTTGGTTGTGGGGGGCACTTCCCCCTCTGTTGCTCCATCTACTCCAGGAGCAACACCACCCCAACCATCGGGGACATTCGTCCCCCCTTCCCAGCCGGAGAAGCGTGAGGCTTCTTCGGCTACTCTAGCTAGGAAGGGGTCCCTTGGGGCCCTCCCTTCCCAGGCTTTGCCCAGTGCCAAAGCGGACACCCGCAAATTTATGAAACAACAACCAGTCGCTGGTCATAGGGCTTCCCGCTCGTCGTCAGTCCCTGAGACTGACCCAGTGGGGCCCTCCCAGCCAGACCCTCCAAAGGCACAACGTGCAAAGCAGTTGAAGAAAAAGGCTCCCAAGCATCCTTACATTGCGGTGGCACCTGTCCCACTGCAACCTTCAAACTCTGCGTCTGAGGATGAGGTGGAGATTCTGGCGTCCGCTGAGGACCTCGATCTCGCCGGTCCCTCCGACGCCATGGAAAGCACTAGCACAGGTGCTCAATCGGAGGCAGCAGATGACCCAGAGGCGTAATCTGCCTTCCCCATCCCGTCACGCCTTTCTCAGCCATGGACAACACCATCCTCCAGTGGAACTGCAGCGGTTTCTTCCACCATCTCGCTGAGCTCCGACAGCTTATCAGCCTTCACCCTTTCTTCTGCATAGCTCTTCAGAAAACTTGGTTTCCAGCAATGCGCACCCCCGCCCTCCGTGGCTATCGGGGTTATTATAAAAACCGGGTAGCTTATGAAAGGGTGTCTGGTGGCGTCTGCATCTATGTCCTTAACTCTCTCCACAGCGAGTCTGTCCCTCTACATACAACTTTAGAGGCTGTCGCTCTTCGGGTGTGGACGCCACAGGCTGTTACTGTCTGCAGTCTTTACCTTCCACCGGAGGGTGATGTCGCGGAGCATGTCCTGGCTGCGCTGATAGCCCAATTGGAGCCACCTTTCTTGTTACTGGGCGACTTTAACGCCCAGAACCCTCTTTGGGGTGGGTCAGTGGCAACAGGTCGAGGCGCCGCTATTGAGCATTTATTGGCGCAGCTCGATCTCTCGATCTTAAATGATGGTGCCTCCACACACTTCAGTGTGGCGCATGGCACATACTCCGCCATTGACCTATCGCTCTGTAGCCCTAACCTCTTGCCGTCTGTCCAGTGGGGTGTGCATGACGACCTGTGTGGTAGTGACCGTTTTCCAATCTTTCTGTCACTGCCACGGCGCCACTCTTCTGGGCGCCCCAGCAGATGGGCTATGAATAAGGCTGACTGGGACTTGTTCTCCTCCACTGCCGCTATTGAGCCTCTCTCTCGTGATAACATTGATGCGGTGGTTCAATCCGTCACCACCGGCATCGTTACTGCCGCCGAATCTGCCATTCCCCGTTCTTCTGGGTCCCCTCGGTGGAGGGCTGTGCCTTGGTGGTCGCCTGAGATCGCTGAAGCGATTAAAGATCGCCGGCGGGCGCTCCAGCGTCACAGGCGACATCCCTCCATCGACCACCTTATCGCCTTCAAACGGCTGCGTGCGCGGGCCCGCCTCCTTATCCGCCAAGGCAAGAAGGAGTGCTGGGAGCGGTATGTGTCTACTGTTGGCCTCCATGTCACTCCATCGCAGGTCTGGGCGAAGATTCGACGCGTCTATGGCTATCGGTCCTCTGCCAGCGTCCCTGCACTCTCACTGAATGGAGCGGTTTGTACAGACTCCGACGTCATTGCAAGCCGCTTGGCAGAACATTTTGCTAGCAGTTCCGCTTCTGCGAATTACCCCCTGGCCTTCCGCTCCATTAAAGAGCGCATGGAACGTCAGAGCCTTTCGTTTCGCACCCACCATCCAGAATCGTACAATGTTCCATTCAGTGAGTGGGAATTCCGCAGTGCCCTTGCCGCTTGTCCTGATACCGCTCCTGGACCGGATAGCATCCACTGCCAGATGCTGAAACACCTCTCAGTGGACTGCCAGCGACGGCTCCTCGACCTTTACAACCGTATTTGGGTCGAGGGTGAGTTTCCGTCGCAATGGCGGGCAAGTATCCTTATCCCCATTCTGAAACCAGGCAAGAACCCTTTGGAGGTGGACAGCTACCGCCCCATTAGCCTCACCAACGTTCTTTGGAAGCTTCTCGAACGGATGGTGAGTCGGCGCTTGGATTGGGTACTGGAAACTCGGGGCCTTCTGGCTCCGTCTCAGGGTGGGTTCTGTAAAGGCCGCTCCGCCGCCGACAATCTGGTGAGCCTGGAGTCGGCCATCCATACTGCCTATGCCCGCCGTCAGCACCTGGTCGCTGTCTTCTTCGACATGTGGAAGGCGTACGATACGACATGGCGTCATCACATCCTTTCTACGCTTCATGAATGGGGTCTTCGGGGCCCTATGCCGATCTTTATCAGAAATTTTCTGTCGTATCGTACCTTCCGCGTGCAAGTCGCAGCCTCATATAGTTCCACCCACGTCCAGGAGAACGGTGTGCCACAGGGTTCTGTTTTAAGTGTCTGCCTGTTTTTAATTGCAATAAACGGTCTCGCTGCGGCAGTAGGAAATTCTGTCTCCGCTTCCCTGTATGCTGACGACTTCTGCCTTTATATAGTTCTATTAGCATAGCAGCAGCTGAACGTCAGCTACAGGGCGCAATCCGTAAGGCGCAGTCTTGGGCTGTAGCGCGTGGTTTTCAGTTTTCGGCTGCCAAGACCCGTGTTATGCATTTCTGCCGGCGCCGAACGGTCCATCCTGAGCCGCGGCTTTACCTTGCCGACAAACTTCTTGCTCTGGTGGAGACCCAGAGGTTTTTGGGTGTACTTTTTGATGCCCGGTTGACTTGGCTGCCTCATATCCGGCAGCTCAAACAGGCGTGTTGGCGGCATCTCAACGCTCTGAGATGTTTGAGCCACACCCGCTGGGGCGCCGACCGCTCTACCCTGTGGCGGCTCTACCAGGCATTAATCCAGTCCCGTCTGGATTATGGGAGCCTGGTTTATGGTTCAGCATCCCCATCTGCCCTGCGGGCACTGGACCCAATCCTCCATAGCGGGATCCGCCTTGCCACTGGTGCTTTCCGGACCAGCCCAGTGGAGAGCATTCTTGTGGAGGCGGGTGTCCCTCCACTGCGATTACGCCGCCAACGTTTGCTGGCTTCTTATGCTGCCCATGTTTTCAGCTTGCCGGAGCATCCTAATTATCGGCTACTCTTCCCACAGTCGCACGTCCATCTTCCAGAACTCAGGCCCAGGGCTGGATCTCCGATCGCGGTCCGCGTCCGAGAGCTTCTCTCCGGGCTTGGGGCTTTCCCTCTTCCGCCTCCTTTCCGGGCACCTCTGCATACACCCCCGTGGTGTGTGCCTCGCCCTCGCCTTCAGCTGGACTTGGCACAGGGCCCGAAGGACTCAGTACCTCCGGAGGCTTTCCGCCGCCGCTTTCTTTCCATCCTCGCCACGTATCAGGGCTCTGGCATTGTTTACACTGACGGTTCGATATTTGCTTGTCGTGTCGGTTATGCGCTCACTCTAGGGGACCATTGCGAACAATGTTCGTTGCCGCCTGGCTGCAGCGTTTATACTGCTGAGCTGGTCGCCATCTTTCGTACCCTAGAGTATATCCGCTTCTGCTCAGGTGAGTCCTTCGTTATCTGTAGCGATTCCCTGAGCAGTTTACGAGCTCTCGACCAGTGTTTCCCTCGTTCCCGTCTGGTGATGGCTATCCAGGAGTCCCTGCATACTCTTGCCCATTGCGGCCGCTCTGTGGTCTTCGTGTGGACCCCAGGCCATGTCGGGATACCCGGCAATGAGAATGTTGACCGCCTGGCGAAAGAGGCCACCAGTACACCATCTCTGGACATTGGCCTCCCGGAGACAGATTTGCGAGCGTTCCTATGCCGCAAAATTCTCGACATTTGGGACGCTGAATGGCGCGCCCTGCCCTCATGAAATAAACTTCGGGCCATCAAGGAGCCTATTGGTGTGTGGCCCTCCTCCTTGCGGGTCTCTCGCAAGGAGTCTGTTGTCCTCTGCCGGCTGCGCATTGGGCACACATGGATGACACACGGCCACCTACTGCGACGTGAGGCCCCACCTTTATGTCGCTGCGGCGCCGTTTTGACAGTGGCCCACATTTTATTGGACTGTCCACTTTTAGCTGTGCTCAGGCAGTCGTTCGCCCTGCCTGACTCGCTCCCTGCCCTTTTAACAGATGACTCTGCTACGGCTGACTTAGTTTTACGTTTTATTCGGGCAGGGGGTTTTTATCATTTAATCTGAGTGTTTGTTTTATTTTATTGTTTTGTGTTGATTCTGGCATTTGGCCTACGGTTTTAAACTAAGTTTTTAATGTGTTTTCGGTGGTTGGCTTTTCCTTTTTTTGTTCCTATGGTCGGCCACCCACCGTCACACTCTGTGTGGTTTTAGTTCGTCTTGTCTTGTCTTTGTCTCAGTTTCTCTTGTTCTGTATCGTATGTGTTCTGTTCTGTTCCTCGTTTTTATTCTCTGTGGGTGTTCTTTGTATTTGGAAAAAGGGACCGATGACCGTAGTAGTCAGGTCCCTTTCATCCCCCAAACCAACCAACTACAGCTCTATTGGCATTGCAGCTGCTGAACGTCCGCTACAGGGCGCTATTGGTAAGGCGCACTCTTGGGCTGTAGCTCATTGGTTCCAGTTTTCGGCAGCCAAGACCTGCGTTTTGCATTTCTGCTGGCGACACACTTTCCACCCGTAGCCGCAGCTTTATCTTGACAGTGATCTTCTTGCAGTCGTGGAGTCACATAGCTTTTTGGGGGTGGTTTTTGATGCCCGGTTGACTTGGCTGCCTCATATTCGGCAGCTTAATCGGATGTGTTGGCGGCATCTAAATGCTGTGTGATGCTTGAGCCACACCAGCTGGGGCGCCGACCGATCTACCCTGTTACGGCTCTACCAGGCGTTAATCCAGTCCCGTCTGGATTATGGGAGCCTGGCTTATGGCTCAGCATCCCCATCTACGTTGCAGGTGCTGGACCTAATCCTCCTCAGCGGGATACGCCTTGCCATGGGTGCTTTCCGGACCAGCCCTGTGTACAGCAGACTTGTGGAGGCAGGTCTCCTTCCACTGCAGTTACGACGCCAACAATTACTGGCTGCTTATGCTGCCCCTCTGCATACACCATCATGGTGTGTGCCTCGCCCTTGCCTTCGACTCGAATTGGCACAAGGCCGGAAGGACTCAGTCCCTTTGGAGGCTTTCCGCGCCGCCTTTATTCCATCCTGGCCACGTGTCAGGGTTCTGGCGTTGTTTACACTGACGGCTCGATGGTTGCTAGTCATGTTGGTTATGCTCTGACACTAGGGGACCACTATGAACAACATTCATTGCCAGCTGCGGCGTTTTTACTGCTGAGCTGGTCGCCATCTTTCGTGCCCAAGAGTATATCCGCTCCTGCTCAGGTGAATCCTTCGTTATCTGTAGCGATTCCCTGAGCGGTTTACGAGCTCTCGACCAGTGTTTCCCTCGTTGTCATCTGGTGATGGCTATCCATGAGTCCCTGCATACTCTTGCCCGTTGCGGCCGCTCTGTGGTCTTTGTGTGGGCCCCTGGTCATGTCAGTATCCCGTCAATGAACATGTTGACCACCTGGCCAAACAGGCCACCAGTGAAGCCACCCTGGACATTGGCCTCCCGGAGACTGATTTGCGAGCAGTCTTCCGCCGCAAAATTTTCGCGCTTTGGGACGCGGAATGGCGCGGTATGACCACCCCGAACAAACTCCGTGCCGTCAAGGAGACAACGACTGTGTGGCGGTCATCCCTGCGAGCCACCCACTGGGACTCAGTAATCCTTTGCCGGCTCCGCATTGGCCAAACCCACTTGACACACAGCTTTCTAGTGAGGCATGAGGACCCACCTCTATGTCGTTGTGGGTCGGCTTTGATAGTGGTCCACATTTTGTTGGACTGCCCACTTTTAACAATGCTCAGGCAGACGTTTGGGCTGCCTGATACGCTCCCTGCCCTTTTAACTGACGACAATGCTATGTCTAGCTTAGTTTTACGTCTTATTCGAGCAGGGGGTTTTTATTATTTAATCTGAGTGTTTGTTTTTAATGTTGATTCTGGCCTTTGGCCACTGATTTTAGACTGAGTTTTTAATGTGTCTCTCGGTGGTTGGCTTTTCCTTTTTTTCTCTATGGTCGGCCAACCACCGTCACAGTCAGTGTCATTTTAATTTATTTTGTCTGATCTCTGTCAGAGTATTTCTTGTCAGAGTATTTCTTGTCCTGTGTCGTCTGCCGTCTTTTCTGTTTTTATTCTCGGTGGGTGATTTTAGTTTTTTTTTTTCGGAAAAAGGGACCGATGACCGTTGCTGTCTTGTCCCTTTAATCCCACAAACCAGCCAACCTTCCGGACCAGCCCTGTGGACAGCATACTTGTGGAGGCAGGTGTCCCTCCACGGCGATTGAGGCGCCAAAATTTACTGGCCACTTATGCTGCCCTTGTTTTTATCTTGCCCGGACATCCTAACTATCGTCTGCTATTCCCAGAGTCGCACGTCCATCTTCCAGAACGTCGACCCAGGGCTGGAAGTACGATTGCGGTCCGCGTCCGAGAGCTTCTCTCCGGGCTTGGGGCTTTACCTATTCCGCCTCCCTTCAGGGCACCTCATCGTACACCCCCGTGGTGTGTGCCTCGCCCTCGCCTTCAGTTGCAATTGGCACAGGCCTCCGGAGGCCTTCCGCCGCCGCTTTCTTTCCCTCCTTGCAATGTATCAGGGCTCTGGCATTGTGTACACTGACGGCTCGATGGTTGCTGGTCATGTCTGTTATGCGCTAACTCTAGGGGACCATTCCGAACAACGTTCATTGCCGGCTGGCTGCAGCGTTTACACTGCTGAGCTGGTCGCCATCTTTTGTACCCTAGAGTGTATCCGCTCCTGCTCAGGTGAGTCCTTCGTCATCTGTAGCGATTCCCTGAGCAGTTTACGAGCTCTCGACCAGTGTTTCCCTCGTTCTCGTCTGGTGATGCCTATCCAGGAGTCCCTGCATACTCTTGCCCGTTGCGGCCGCTCTGTGGTCTTTGTGTTTACCCCAGGCCATGTTGGGATGCCCAGCAATGAGAATGTTGACCGCCTGGCGAAAGAGGCCACCAGTAAACCATCTCTGGACGTTGGCCTCCCGGAGACTGATTTGCGAGCAGTCCTCCGCCGAAATGTTTTTGCACTCTGGGACGCTGAATGGCGCGATCTAACCACGGCCAATAAACTCCGTACTGTAACGGACACGACGACTGTGTGGCGTTCCTCCATGCGAGACAACCGCAGCGACTCCATTGTCCTTTGTCGGCTCCGTATTGGCCACACCCGGGTGACACACGGTTATTTATTGTGTCGTGAGGACCCGCCTCTCTTGCTGCGGGGCGGTTTTGACGGTGGTGCACATTTTATTGTGTTGTCCGCTTTTAGCTGTGCTCAGGCAGACATTTGTGCTGCCTGATACGCTCCCTGCCTTTTTAACTGATGACCCTGCTATGGCTGACTTAGTTTTACGTTTTATTCGGCCAGGGGGTTTTTATCATTTAACCTGAGTGTTTCTGTTTTATTTTATTGTTTTGTGTTGATTCTGGCCTTTGGGCCTACGATTTTCAACTGAGTTTTTAATGTGTTCTCGGTGGTTGGCTTTTCCTTTTTTATCTCTATGGTCGGCCAACCACCGTCACACACTGTGTGATATTCTTTCGTTTTGTCTGGTCTTTGTCTCAGTTTCTCTTGTTCTGTGTTGTCGGTCTACGTTTCTCTTGTTCTGTGTCGTCTGTCTATTATTCTGTTGCACGTTTTTTTATTCACTGTGTGTATTTTTAGTATTTGGAAAAAGGGACCGATGACCGTCGCAGTCTGGTTTCTTTAACCCCCACAAACCAACCAACCATAGGTAAGGGTAAGTTCCAACATGGGTTAGGACAATGGGTGAAGTATCACAGGTTACATTTGAACGTGTCAAAAGTTAGGAAAAAAATGGTTACGCCAGCCATTCCAAGGGTATGATTTATACTTTTCCTTATCAGGTAAGGGATAATGATTAATGTAGACTCCATTTGAAAATAGATGTCTGCAAGGACAACAGATTTACTGTGAATAGAAATCCTTATGCCATAGCTTTGCCTTTGCTACTCATTACATAGGAATTGCTTATGACCATCAGAATTCGAGTGATATAATAACATAAAATTGAACTGTTTTTCTTTAAGCACATCACATTCGATAAAAACCTAAGTCCCTGAGATATTTCAGTTAGAGGAAATATTTGCAAGTTTCTAGATTGGTGTCATACAAGAATTTAACAATTTAAAATCCTATAATCTATTAATATGTTATGATTGACAATTTTTATTTCAAACTATAGACCAACACTTGCCTGTGGAAATCTCAAGTTAAAGTATTTGGAAACCTAATGGGTATATTATACAGAGTGTTACAAAAAGGTACAGCCAAAGTTTCAGGAAACATTCCTCACACACAAAGAAAGAAAATACGTTATGTGGAAATGTGTCCAGAAACGCTTACTTTCCATGTTAGAGCTCATTTTATTACTTCTCTTCAAATCACATTAATCATTGAATGGAAACACACAGCAACAGAACGTACCAGCGTGACTTCAAACACTTTGTTACAGGAAATGTTCAAAATGTCCTCCGTTAGCGAGGATACATGCATCCACCCTCTGTCGCATGGAATCCCTGATGCGCTGATGCAGTCCTGGAGAATGGCGTATTGTATCGCAGCCATCCACAATACGAGCATGAAGAGTGTCTACATTTGGTACCGGGGTTGCGTGGACAAGAGCTTTCAAATGCCCCCATAAATGAAAGTCAGGAGGGTTGAGGTCAGGAGAGCGTGGAGGCTATGGAATTGGTCCGCCTCTACCAATCCATTGCCCACCGTATCTGTTATTGAGAAGCGTACAAACACTTCGACTGAAATGTGCAGGAGGTCCATCGTGCGTGAACCAACAATGCCTGCCCAAATGTTCACAGAAAATCTGTGTTGATGACGTGATTGCACAATTGCGTGCGGATTCTCGTCATCCCACACATGTTGATTGTGAAGGTTTACAATTTGATCACGCTGGAATGAAGCCTCATCGGTACAGAGAACATTTGCACTGAAATGAGGATTTACACATTGTTGAATGAACCATTCGCAGAAGTGTACCCGTGGAGGCCAATCAGCTGCTGATAGTGCCTGCACACGCTGTACATGGTATGGAAACAACTGGTTCTCCCGTAGCATTCTCCATACAGTGACGTGGTCAACGTTACCTTGTACATCAGCAACTTCTCTGACGCTGACATTAGGGTTATCGTCAACTGCACGAAGAATTGCCTCGTCCATTGATGGTGTCCTCGTCGTTCTAGGTCTTCCCCAGTCGCGAGTCATAGCCTGGAATGTTCCGTGCTCCCTAAGAGGACGATCAATTGCTTCGAACATCTTCCTGTCGGGACACCTTCATTCTGGAAATGGTTGGTTGGTTTGTGGGATTAAAGGGACCAGACTGCTCTGGTCATCGGTCCCTTTTTCCAAATACTAAAAACACCCACAGAGAATAAAAACGAGTAACAGAACAGATCACAGACGACAGAGAAACTTAGTCAAAGACCAGACAAGATGAACTAAAATCACAAAGATGTGTGACGGTGGTTGGCCGACCATAGAAACAAAAAATGAAAAGCCAACCAACGAGAAACGCATTAAAAACTCAGATTAAAATCGTAGGCCAATGGCCAGAATCAACACAAAAGAACATAACAAACACTCAGAGTAAACGATAAAAAACCCCTGCCCGAATAAAACGTAAAACTAAGCCAGCCATAGCAGGGTCATCAGATAAAAGGGCAGGGAGCGTATCAGGCAGCGCAATGGTCTGCCTGAGCACAGCTAAAAGGGGGCAGGCTACTGTCAAAGCCGCCCCGCAGCGACATAGAGGAGGGTCCTCCCGGCGCAATAAGTGGCCGTGGGTCATCCGCGTGTGCCCAATACCCAGTCGGCAGAGGACGACAGACTCATTGCGAGAGACTCGCAAGGAGGAGTGCCACACAGTCGTCGTCTCCTCGATACGACGGAGTTTGTTTGGCACAGGCAGGTTGTGTCCCAGAAATCGAAAACTTTGCGGCGTAATAGTGCCCGCAAATCAGTCGCCGGGAGGCCAATCGCCAGAGGTGGTTTACTGGTGGCCTCTTTCGCCAATCAACATTCTCATTGCCGGGTATCCCAACATGGCCTGGGGTCCACACAAAGACCACAGAGCGGCCGGAACGGGCAAGAGTATGCAAGGACTCATGGATAGCCACCACCAGACGAGAACGAGGGAAACACTGGTCGAGAGCTCGTAAACCGCTCAGGGAATCGCTACAGATGACGAAGGACTCACCTGAGCAGGAGCGTATATACTCTAGGGTACGAAAGATGGCAACAAGCTCAGCAGTGTAAACGCTGCAGCCATCCTGCAAGGAACGTTGTTCGGAGTGGTCCCCTAGAGTTAGCGCATACCCAACACGACCAGCAACTATCGAACCGTCAGTGTAAACAATGCCAGAGCCCTGATACGTGGCCAGGATGGAATAAAAGCGGCGGCGGAAGGCCTATGGGGGACTGAGTCCTTTGGGCCCTGTGCCCAGTCGAGCTGAGGGCAAGGGCGAGGAACATACCTCGGCGGTGTACGCAAAGTGGCCCAGAAAGGAGGTGGAACAGTGAAAACCCTAAGCGTGGAGAGAAGCTCTTTGATGTGGACCGCGATCGTACAACCTGACCGGTGCCGACGTTCTGGCAGATGGACGACCGATTGCGGGAACAGGAGACGATAGTTTGGATGCCCGGGCAAGCTAAAAACACGGGCAGCACATGCGGCCAGCAACGTTGGCGCAGTAACCGCAGGGGAGGGACACCAGCCTCCACTAGTATGCTGTCCACAGGGCTGGTGCGGATGGCACCAGTGGCAAGTCGTATCCCGCTGTGTATTATTGGGTCCAGTACCCGCAACGCAGATGGGGAAGCGGAGTCATAAGCAAGGCTCTCATAATCCAGACGGGACTGGATTAACGCTCGCTAGGGCCGTAACAGGATAGACCTGACGGCGCCCTAGCTGGTGTGGCTCAAACATGTCACAGCATTTAGATGCCGCCAACACGCCTGTTGAAGCTGCCGAATATGAGGCAGCCAAGTCAACCGGGCGTCAAAAAGTAAACCCAAAAACCTGTGGGTCTCAACCACAGCAAGAAGTTCGCCGCCAAGATAAAGCCACGGCTCAGGATGGACCGTTCGGCGCCGGCAGAAATGCATAACGCGGGTCTTGGCAGCCGAAAACTGAAAACCACGCGCTACAGCTTTAGCTGACGTTCAGCAGCTGCAATGCTAATAGAGCTATAGTAAAGGCAGAAGTCTTCAGCACACAGGGAAGCGGACGCAGAATTTCCTACCGCTGCAGAAAGACCGTATATGGCAATTAAAAACAGGCAGACGCTGAGGACAGAGCCCTGTGGTACCCCGTTCTCCTGGACGCGGGAGGAACTATGGAACGCTGCGACTTGCACGCGGAAGGTACGATACGACAGAAAATTGCGGATAAAGATCGGCAGAGGGCCCCAAAGACCCCATCCATGAAGCGTAGAAAGTATGTGATGACGCCATGTCGTATCGTACGCCTTCCGCATGTCGAAAAAGACAGCGACCAGGTGCTGACGGCGGGCAAAGGCAGTACGGAGGGCCGACTCAAGACTCACCAGATTGTCGGCGGCGGAGCGTCCTTTACAGAACCCACCCTGAGACGGAGCCAGAAGGCCCCGAGACTCCAGTACCCAATTCAAGCGCCGGCTCACCATCCGTTCGAGAAGCTTGCAAAGAACGTTGGTGAGGCTAATGGGGCGGTAGCCGTCCACCTCCAAAGAGCTCTTGCCCAGTTTCAAAACGGGGATGACAATGCTTTCCCGCCATTGCGACGGAAACTCACCCTCGACCCAGAGACGGTTGTAATGGTCGAGGAGGCGTCGCTTGCAGTCCACTGAAAGGTGTTTCAGCATCTGACAGTGGATGTGATCTGGCCCGGGAGCGGTATCGGGGCAAGCGGCAAGCGCACTCTGAAATTCCCACTCACTGAATGGAGCATTGTAGGATTCAGAATGGTGGGTGCGAAAAGAAAGGCTCCGACGTTCGATCCGCCCTTTAATGGAGCGGAAGGCCAGTGGGTAATTGGAAGAAGCGGAACTAAGAGCAAAATTCTCTGCCAAGCTGTTGGCAATTTCGTCAGAGTCCGTACAAACTGCTCCATTGAGTGAGAGCGCAGGGACGCTGACAGGGGTCCGACAGCCATAGAGTCGTCGGATCTTGGCCCAGACCTGCGATGGAGAGACATGGAGGCCAATGGTGGACACATACCGCCCCCAGCAGTCTGCTTGCTTTGGCGGTTAACGCGGCGGGCCCGCGCACACAGCCGTTTGAAGGTGATGAGGTGTTCAATGCAATGATGTCGCTTGTCACGCTGGAGCGCCCGCCGGCGATCTTTAATCGCTTCAGCGATCTCAGGCGACCACCAAGACACAGTCTGCCGCCGAGGGGACCCAGAAGAACGGGGAATGTCAGTTTTGGCGGCAGTAACGATGCCGGTGGTGACCGATTGAACCACCGCATCAATGTCATCACTAGAGAGAGGCTCAATAACAGCAGTGGAGGAAACCATGTCCCAGTCTACCTTATTCATGGCCCACCTGCAAGGCCGCCCAGAAGACTCACGCTGTGGCAGTGACTGAAAGATCGGAAAGTGGTCACTACCAGACAGGTCGTCATGCACACTCCAGGCAACAGACGGTAAGAGGCTAGGGCTGCAAATCGAATGGTCGATGGCGGGGTACATGCCATGCGCCATGCTGAATTGTGTGAAGGAACCATCATTTAAAAGCGAAAAATCGAGCTGTGCCAATAGATGCTCAATGGTGGCGCCTCGACTTGTCGCCACCGACCCACCCCACAGAGGGTAATGGGCGTTGAAGTCGCCCAGTAAGAGGAAAGAGGGCGGCAATTGGGCTATCAGCGCAGCCAGGACATGCTGCGCAACATCATTATCCGGTGGAAGGTAAAGACTGCAGACGGTAACAGCCTGTGGCGTCCACACCCGAACAGCGACAGCCTCTAAAGGTGTTCGTAGAGGGACAGACTCGCTGTGAAGAGAGTTAAGGACATATATGCAGACGTTACCAGACACCCTTTCATAAGCTGGCCGGTTCTTATAATAACCCCGATAGCCACGGAGGGAGGGAAACCAAGTTTCCTGAATAGCAATGCAGAAGAAAGGGTGAAGGCTGATAAGTTGTCGGAGCTCAGCTAGATGGTGGAAAAAACCGCTGCAGTTCCACTGGAGTATGAAATTGTCCATGGCTGAGAAGGCGTGAAGGGACTAGGAGGGCAATTTACTCCGCTTGTTCACTCGCTGCCACCGAGTCAGCACCCGCACGAGTGACATCCATGGCGTCTGAGGGACCGGCGAGATCCAGGTCTTTAGCAGACGCCAGAATCTCGATCTCGTCCTCAGACGCAGAGCTTGTAGGAAGTGGTGGGACGGGTGCCACTGCAATGTCGTTGGTCTTGGGGACTTTCCTCTTTTTCGGCTTCTCCCGCTGTGCCTTCAGTGGTTCAGGCTTCGTGGGCTTCACTGGGTCAGTCTCAGGGACAGACGACGACCGTGAGGCCCTACGACCAGGGACTGGTGGTTCGCTTTTCCACTGGTCAGAAATTGCGAAGGGAGGTCCCCAAGGGACCCCTTCCTGGTGAGAGAAGCCGAAGAAGTCTTACGCTTCTCCGGCTGGGAAGAAGGAACTGATGTCCCCGATGGTTTGGGGGGTGTTGCTCCTGAAGTAGATGGAACAGGAGCAACAGAGAGTGAAGTACCCCCTACAACCAAGGGGGCCGGTGAATTCTGACAGAGCTGAGGTCGAACTGTAGGTGATGACACGGTAGAGGTGCAAACCGGTGTTGCAGCCACGGCATAGGTGGATGTCATTTGCACAGGATGTAACCGCTCATATTTCCGTCTAGCCTCGGGGTAGGTCAGGCGGTCCAGGGTCTTATATTCCATTACCTTCCTTTCTTTCTGGAATATCCTACAGTCCGGCGAGCAAGGGGAATGGTGTTCTCCACCGTTAACACAGATAGGAGGTGGGGCACATGGAGTATTGGGATATGAAGGACGTCCACAATCTCTACACGTGTGTTGGAAAAACAGCGAGACGACATGTGTCCGAACTTCCAGCATTTAAAACACCGCTCTGGAGGAGGGATATATGGTTTCACATCACATTGGTAAACCATCACCTTGACCTTTTCGGGTAAAACATCACCCTCGAAGATGAAGGCACCGGTGGCCACCTGATCATCCCTCGGAACCCGATAGACGCGCCGGACGAAGTGAACACCTCGTCGTTCTAGTTTGGCGCGTAGTTCATCGTCAGACTGTAGAAGAAGATCCCTGTGGAAGATAATACCCTGAACCATGTTTAAACTTTTATGGGGAGTGATGTTAACGGATACGTCCCCCAACTTGTCGCAAGTGAGCAACCTCTGTGACTGGGGAGAGGATGCTGTTTTGATGAGAACTGACCCAGAGCGCATTTTGGACAAGCCCTCCACCTCCCCGAATTGTCCTCTAAATGCTCCACAAAAAACTGAGGCTTGGTTGGCATAAAAGATTCACCATCAACCCGCGTACAGACAAGGTACTGGGGTGAAGAATCTCCACTGCTGTCTTTAGCCATGCGTTCCTCCCATGGAGTGGCCAGGGAGGGAAATGGTCTCTGATCGTATTTCTTCCTGTTGAGGTTAGATCTCGATCGCTTAGAGACTGCTGGGGGAGGCCCACCAGCGAGAGATGATGTACCACACTTCATTGGGGGTCATCCGCCCTGATGCCACCCACTCCGAGCAGGGGCTCTCCCCACGGGCGCCACCCAGCTGCAGCAAAGACCACCTGGCAGGATGGTCTTTGCCGGGAGTCCCGATGCTCAAGAGGGATAGGCATCTTCTCCTTGGCATATGTGGGGAAGTAGCAGCTCAGGCATCAGCAGTGCGATCCCTGTGTAGTCAGGGGGCTACCACCAAGAGGGTACATGACAACCCCACCACAACAGACTGGCTACCGTGCTGGATGTCGGGTGTCCAAATATCCATGTACATCGCGAGGGCAAGGATGGAAGTGCACAATGGAGGGAGTATATGTTACCTGGAACCCCCCCCTGCGGGTTCAAGGGTAAGAATAGGCCCGCAGTATTCCTGCCTGTCGTAAGAGGCGACTAAAAGGAGTCTCAACTGTTTCGGCCTTTAATGTGGGTCCCCATTGGGGTTTGACCTCCATTTTTCCAAATTCAACAGAAGTACGAGCCTTTTGGGGAAGACCACCTTTTAAGCAGGAGAACGGTGTCCCTCAAGGAAGTGTCCTCAGTGTGACAGCTTTCGCAATTGCCATCAATAGTATTGCGTCCACAGTACGACGGCCCGTGCAGTGCTCCTTGTTTGTCGACGATTTCTCCATTTTCTGTGCGTCTTCTTCCCTCACAGCTGCTACACGCCAATTACAGCTGACACTCGTGCGATTGGAGGAATGGTCTAAGACCAAGGGCTTTAAATTCTCTTTGGAGAAGACCGTTTGTGTAGATTTTAACCATTCCCGTTCTCTTTTTAATCTCCCTGTTTTAAAACTAGGAGACACTGTTCTCCCCTTTATGGCAAAAGTGAAATATCTCGGGCTTATTTTTCATGAGAAGCTCACATGGTTGCCACACTTAAAGGATCTAAAAGTCCGCTGTTTCAAGGCTTTAAACCCCCCTGCGGGTTCGGGGGTTAGAATAGGCCCGCGGTATTCCTGCCTGTCGTACGAGGCGACTAAAAGGAGTCTCAAACGTTTCGGCATTATGTGATGGTCCCCTGTCGGGTTTGACCTCCATATCTCAAAATTTTTCCGAAGAGCGAGCTGATTGGGGAAGGGCGCCTTACTTGGTGCATTGTGTCCATGTTGTGTTGAGAACTTTCGCCATCTTCTTCGTCGTTGCATTGCAGTCCTGCCCGCTCTCCATCGCTTGGGCATGGATACCCTCCTGCGTACACTTTCTGCCAAACACTGTGCAGGGCCCTTTTCTGCACTGATGGCGACCATGGATCACATGTCACCTAACATCCAGCACGGTAGCCAGTCCGTTGTGGTGGGGCCGCCATGTACCCTCTTGGTTGTAGCCCCCTGACAACACAGGGATCGCTCTACTGATGCCTGCGCCGTTAACTCCCCACGTATGCCAAGGAGTAGATGCCCATCTGCCTGGGGCATCGGGACTGCCGGCAATGGCCCTCCTGCCAGGTGGCTATTGCTGCGGCTGGGTGGCTCCCGTGGGGAGGCCCCCTGGTCAGAGTGGGTGGCATCAGGATGGATGACCCGCAATGATGCGTGGTACATCATCTCTCGCTGGTGGGCCTCCCCCAGCAGTCTCTAAGCGATTGAGGTCTAACCTCAACGGCAAGCAATTCAATCCAAGATCATTTCCCTCCCTGGCCACTCCATGGGAGGAACGCATGGCTAAAGACAGCAATGGAGATTATTCACCCCGGTACCTTGTCTGTTCGTAGGTCGATGGTGAATCTTTTATGCAAACCAAGCCTCAGTATTTTGTGGAGCATTTGGAGGACAAGTTCGGGGAGGTGGAGGGCTTGTGCAAAATGCGCTCTGGGGCAGTTCTCATCAAAACAGCATCCTCTGCCCAATCACGGAGGTTGCTTGCTTGTGACAAGTTGGGGGATGTTTCAGTTAGCATCACGCCCCATAAGAGTCTCAACATGGTCCAGGGTATTATTTTCCACAGGGATCTTCTTCTGCAGTCTGACGATGAACTACGCGCCATTCTAGAACGACGAGGTGTTCACTTCGTCCGGCGCGTCCATCGGGGTCCGAGGGATAATCAGGTAGCCACCGGTGCCTTCATCTTCGCCTTTGAGGGTGATGTCTTACCCGAAAAGGTCAAGGTGATGGTTTACCGTTGTGATGTGAAGCCATATATCCCTACTCTGATGCGATGTTTTAAATGCTGGAAGTTCGGGCACATGTCATCTCGCTATACTTCCAGCATCACGTGTCGGGATTGTGGACGTCCTTTGCATCCCGATACTCCATGTGCCCCGCCTCCTATCTGTGTTAACTGCGGAGAACACCATTCCCCCTGCTCGCCAGACTGTAGGATATTGCAGAAAGAAAGGAAGATAATGGAATATAAGACCCTGGACCGCCTGACCTACCCTGAGATTAGACGGAAATATGAGAGGCTCCATCCTGTGGCAATGACGTCAACCTACGCCGCTGCTGCAACGACAGTTCTCCCGTCATCACGAATCGGCTCTCAGATCGGTCAGCATCCACCAGCCCCCTTGCTTGTGGGGGGCACTTCCCAACCTGTTGCTCCTGCTCCATCTACTTCAGGAGCAACACCCCCAAACCATTGGGGACATCAGTTCCCCCTTCCCAGCCGGAGAAGCGTCCGACTTCTTTGGCTACTCTCGCAAGGAAGGGGTCCCTTGGGGACCTCCCTTCGCAAGTTCCGACCAGCGGCACAGTGGCAAGTGGCTCAAACAACCACCAGTCCCTGGTCGTCGGGCCTCCCGGTCGTCCTCCGTCCCTGAGACTGACCCTGTGAAGCCCTCTAAGCCCTCCAAGCCTGACCCACCGAAGGCACAATGAGAGAAACAGAAGCAGCACCAGAAGAAAGTCCCCAAGAATACCAACATTGCGGTGGCACCCGTCCCACCGCTTACTACAAGCTCTGCCTCGGAGGACGCGGTGGAGATTCTGGCGTCCGCTGAGGACATGGATCTCGCCAGTCCCTCAGACGCCATAGATGGCTGTTGTCCAGGTGGTGACTCAGTGGCAGCAGGGGCCTCGGAGGCGTAATCTGCCTCCCCAGTCCCTTCACGCCTTTCCCATCCATGGCCAATACCATCCTCCAGTGGAACTGCAGCGGTTTCTTCCACCATCTAGCCGAGCTCCGCCAGCTTATCAGCCTTCATCCTTTCCTTTGCATTGCTCTGCAGGAATTTTCTCGCCATGCTAGGAGATTTGCCAACAGTCTTCGAAACAAACATACCCTAACGAGTAACAATTGCAACAGCAAACAGCAGCACAAAAGAATTGATTAATCTCTTATATCCAAGTGAGCTTTATTTGACCTTAGTCAATAATTGTGACCTCATGCGGTCCGCAAAGCAAACAGAACAAATTAAATTAAGCGTGATATTCTACGCTAACATCATGTCATCTGACCTACTACGACCACAACCATGAGATATTATTTTAAAATTGCTTTAACCAATTATCAAAAGTTAACATAGAGACATAGATGAACAGGTACATAATATATATAAATATATAAACAAATACAATGATGCAAAATCATTATCACGAACCAAAGCAGTATCAGCTGGTGCTGACATATATAAAAACATGCAAGTGAAAGTGCAAAATACAATATTCACAACAAATACAGTGATACAAAATCATTAATGAACCAAATGGAATGACAGCTGGTAAAAAATCACCTATGGAAAATAAGACATGAGTGCAAAAACACATCCAAAAAATCAACTCGTTGACATGCTGTCATTTTTCAGTTTCGTCATATGGTTGTTTCACTGGGTATTCTCTTTAGGTGCTGGGGTGGGCGTCTCTTCTAAAGCGACTTGGAGGATAAGCTACTAGGGGACCACAACACTGAACTTGGGAGTTCGCAGCGGCGTTGATTGTAACGTCCGTTGTAACCCAGGTTGTTCATCCTAGACAGCACCCCGCGACGTTGCCTCATGCCCGTTTCCACCCTCTGCGTCCATAATGTGGGATGGTTCGACGTTGCAGATTTGCAAGACATCGTCGCCTGTGGGCCCTGCCTCATCATCGAGAAGGCAGCTTGGCGGTCGTCGTCCGTGTGTTGCGGAGGAAGGTGTTTTACGACACACGCCCCTGTCTCCTGTCGTGTCAATGGAGAGACACGTGCTCTTCTCCGTCACATCGAGGTCGACGTAAACTCGTGCGGGTGTCGGGCTTGAGACCCGCTTATCGCCTCTTTGCACCGTCTCAGCTGATGCGTCAGTGGTGGGACACGCGTCCCTCCGGGCAGTGGGCGTTACCTCACCGCAGCGGCCGTCTGGACTAGCGGCGCTCAGGGATCGGCGGCCTCGCCTGGCGTGCGTCATACTTTCCCTTTCGCTTGTCAGATGACTAGCGCATGGAGTGGAACGCCGGCCATCAGCTGGCGCTGCCGTGGTGACACGCCCGCGGGCCCCGGTGTGAGCCTGGGCTTGGTGGAAGACCAGCATCCCTCTGATGGGTAAACAGCTGTGACCGCTCGCCGCACCACTGCCTCGCCGTTGATAGCAGCGTTCTGCAACGCCTGCCGGTGGACCAAGCCCTGTGCTTTATGATGCGGAGGCTCCCTAGGCGGCCTTGCACCCACTTAAGAACTGCGCTCACAGAGATCGTTACAAAATATCATGTGTACAGATTACCACAAAATCAGCGGAGTTTCTTACTCCTGATCAATACGTGGAATATTGCCCAAAATTAACTTGACAAGAAGGGCCTTGTTAACAATACCAATTAAAAAAAATAATGAGGAAAATTACATAACCAATATTCAAACAAACAAAAAATCGTTTATAGTTCCAGCATTACATCTGCTGTCAATCATTCAGGGTAGATCTTGCACAAGGTTTGGTCAGGATTTTGATAGGATTTGGCGCCGCTGCTAACTACAGACACAAAACTCTACCTACTCCTAACTACGCTCTCACACACAATCTACACAGCTCGTAGTATTCACCATCACCATATAGCCAGACTACAATTCCCACATATAAACAAAATATTCCTTTCAACACCAATACCCATATCGTTGTTCATTGACTGCTCCTCCAAGGTTTGCAGCACACGTTTGCTGATCTGTGAAAAATTTCCGAGACTTCTTTTCTATGGACATTGCATAATAAAAGGTATGATTAATGAGACACAGAAGGTTCATTCAAGTCACATGTGGAATGGTAAATGTTTCAACATCTATTTATCAGACTAATGCAAAAGGTCAGTGGGCATAAAAATGAAAATAAAAATCATCCTATCCTATTAGCAAACACATAAACACTTCGTCCTATAAGTGCATAAAAAAGAACTGTCAAAAGAAATCCATTGTCCAGGACTATGAGTACCCGACATACTGCTGTCATAAGATACTCATAATGGTTACACAATTACTCACCACATGTCCCCAGGGGTCCTCACCTACCGTCATGTTATTTCAGCTTGGAGGTAGTCGCATTGATTCTCTATTAAATATCAAGCTGCTTGAGTTTATAAGCTGTTTGCATATACGTCTTCTGGGGTTTCACATCCTGGTGTCCTCAACCGTACCTAGTAGTATGTGGCGGCAAGTTACACTTTCCAAATATCTTATAAGATGGCAACTCTGAAAATCAAACACTATTAATCTCCCTACGTACACAAATCCTTCACCTACAAGTCACCAAGTCGCTTCATCAACATCGCAGTACATTTGAAAAATCTCACTGAATCATGCTCACCTAAGGGGAATAAGAACATTACAACTGTAATTTATCATCAAGAATTACCTTACGTCCAATGACTCGCCACGTCAATACGCCCGATACCTTTTTAGTCATCAAAAAACAAAAGCCATCTTACTGTAATAGGAAACGCTTCATCTGAGCCTCATAATCATTCACATTCATACGTTATGAAGCTGCACAACACTACTCTTTTCTGCTCAGAAGAAGAAATAACTACGCATATATTGGGGGACCCTTTACAATTCACAGAAAATATACACTGTAATTTTAATCACACCAGAGTGAATCAAAACATTGGAAAATATGCACTGTAATTTTACTCACGAAAGAATGAATGCGAGAAAAACATATGGGCAATACGTCATTCCGACCTCCGAGGCGCAAGATCGTCTGCTTCTTATTCAATATAAGGTTTTGCGTTGGAGATGTGGTGCAGGCCCTTCGACTTTCGAGAGCGGAGTGTTTCTACTTCAAGCGCATTCGGATGTGGAATCCGCTTGATTCTGTATGGCCCGTTGAATAAGAACTTCTTTGACAAGCCAGCCCGTTTATTAGACAGCTTGTGCGAGCGTACAAGTACTTTCTGGCCTACGTGAAATGTTATGTTCCGCACCTTCTTTTTGTAGGCTCTTATCCGAGCCTTGGCGGCACTCTTTATATTTTTCAGGGCCAGCTCCACAATTGCAGATCTTCGTAACCTGGGTTCTGCTGGCCAGGGAACCACCTCTTTTATTTTACTCGGAGGCTCCTTGTTTTTCAGGACCAGAATCGGTGGCAACATCGTCGAGGCATTTGGCAACTCATTTAATATGTTCTGGAAACCGGCTAGTTTCGTGTCCCACGTCCGGTGGTCATGGTGGCAGTATAACCTACACAATTTTCCAATCTCCTTCATCCACCTTTCACAAGGATTTGCTGAAGGGCAGAAAAGGGAGATAAAGATCGGTTTCACTCGTTTTCTCCGAAGCATAAGCTCCCAGTGACGTGACCTGAATTGTGGCCCGTTGTCCGAAATCACACGCTTCACAGTGCCAACCTCCCGTAAGAAGTGATTTGCGAACGCGGCAGCTACTGCCTTCCCGGTGGCCCTACGCAGCGGGGTGAGGCAGACGAATTTTGACGTTAGCTCTACTGCCACAAAAATGTACGCAAATCCGTTCCTAGAACGCACTAGCGGACCGAATAGATTACTGCTGCGAGATCCCTGAGTTTATTGGGAACGATCGGGTGTATTGATGCGGCAAACGACACAGTGGGCGGCTTGGTTTGCTGACAGGGCTTGGATACCCTAATTACTTTACGTATACGCCGAAGCATATTATTAAAGTAACAGGTTTCCCGCAGCTTCTCCAAGCATTTCCTCGCACCAAAGTGACCGTAGCTCAAATGCACGTACCACACGAGCTTGTTCACCAGTTCCTCCGGAATCGTTAACAGCCATCTGGAGTCATCCAGAGCTCGCCTCTTAAATAGGATGCCATTCCGGATGATATAATACTGCCTGATGGCCGCGTGGGATTTATCATGCCATTTCTCTTTGATGTCACGCAAGACTTCGTCCTTGTCTTGTTCCGCCCCGATATTGCCTAGTGACGTAGTGACATAATTCTCGAATGCCACATTTTGAAGGTATAACACACTGAAATTGTTTTCATCAATAGCGTTATGCTCAGCATGGGTCAGCCCGATAGGCATCCGAGATAGAGCATCAGCAATGATGTTCTTGTGCCCCGGAATGTACTCTATCGTGAAGTGGTATTCCTGGAGGCACACCGTCCACCGTCCGAGTCTACCGTGATTGATTTTGGCGCTCATTAGGAATTGTAGTGCTCGGTGGTCGCTGTACACCCTGGTCGTGCGCCCGAACAAATAGTAACGGAATTGCTTGAATGCCCAGACAATCGCCAGGGCTTCAAGCTCCGTGACAGAGTAGTTCCGTTCACTCCGCGAGAGCACACGGCTGGCGAACGAGATAGTTTTCCAGGTGGACGGGTCCTTTCCACCATCCGTCTGGAACAACACCGCTCCCAGCCCCGTCAGTGAACTATCTGTCATCAGGCCAAACTCCTGATTCAAATCCGGATGGGCGAGCAATGGAGCGTTAACCAGTGCATTCTTTAATTCGTCAAATTCGCTCTGTGCTTGTTCGTCCCACATCCAAACAGTGTTCTTACCCGTCAGTGCACATAAACGAGGGGTGGACAAAACATTGAGATTTTTAAATCTCTTGTAGAAATTGCAAAGCCCCAAATAACCCCTGAGCTGACGCTTTGACGTGGGCGTTGCGCACTCCGCAATCGCTGAAATTTTTTCGGGATCCGGATGAATTCCATCCGCCGACACAATATGACCCAGAAACTTTATGCTTTCGCGCCCGAACTGGGATTTGTCCAGATTCACGGTCACCCCCGCTTTCTCGAATACTTCGAGCAATCGATTTAGAACCCGGTTGTGTTCCTCCCATGACTTCTCTGCAATTAGAATGTCGTCCACATATACAGTTACGCGCGCTCTTAGGTCGTCAGGTAGTATGCTATTCAGGCCTCTTATGAAGGCGGCTGAAGAAACATTCAACCCGAAAGGGAGGCGTTTAAACTGGTAGCAGCTCCCATAGCAGAGGAAGGCAGTGTATTGCCTGCAAGCAGTTACGCGCGCTCTTAGGTCGTCAGGTAGTATGCTATTCAGGCCTCTTATGAAGGCGGCTGAAGAAACATTCAACCCGAAAGGGAGGCGTTTAAACTGGTAGCAGCTCCCATAGCAGAGGAAGGCAGTGTATTGCCTGCAAGACGAAATCGAGCATAATTTGCCAATAGCTGTTTCGGAGGTCAACGGATGTGACAAAACTTTAACGCCATGAAACCTTTGCAGCAGTTCCTCCAATCCTTCTGGCCTATCTGTCTCAGACATGATTACCGTATTTATTTGCCGCGAGTCCAACACCAAACGCACGGACTTGTCCCGCTTTGGCACAACGAGTAATGGCGAGTTATATGAACTCCTAGCTCGCTCTATTATACCCTGCTCCAGCATCCTACTTATTTCGGCTTCCACACTGCTCTTGTGCACCAGTGGGATGGGGTAGGGCTTAACAAAGAAAGGAAGATGCTCGCGCACCGTAAAGCGGTACAGAAATCCATCAATTGCCCCCGGTGAATCCGAAAATACTCGGGAATGTCTTCTCAGAACGCGACACAGTTCCATACGATTCGCTTCCGAGGCTCCCGCACCAGCAATACACCTTTTCACCGCGCTCGTGAAAACATCGTTCCTACCATACTCATTAGGTTGTGAATCTAGGTCACTAATCAGATTGACCAAAACCTCCTGCCCAGGTCGCGACTCAGTCCTAACGTGAAATTTCAGACAGCTCACCTCAGACTCCTTGCGCAAAACACATTCCTCGAAAATTAGACTGACCGGGTTGCTCCTGGCAACGATAGTCATAACACCGCCAGCCACGTCGATTACGGCGCGGTGGGCATTCATGAAGTCAGTCCCCAATATCATCGCCACGCTTATCAGCGGCATCACAAAAAAATTGAATTCAAACTCATGTCCTTGACAGACGAAGTTTACTCGAGTCTGAACTTTAATTTTAACACTTTTTCCATATATCGCGCCCCTGACTGTGGTTCCTCTCACCTGGAAAGTTGGCCAACTCCCCGTTTCCTCAGACTTCCGAAACACCGCCTCACTAATCAGCGAAAAGGGGCTGCCTGTATCGAGTACACATCTAAGACTGACTCCCCGAATGTAAACAGACACGACTGGGTTTACCGCGGGCACACCAATATTGTGGTCCTCCCTCAACAAATCTTTCCTAATATCGTCTTCTTCTATCAAATGCACATCAATAGCACTGGTCCTCATTAAGCTGACGCCAACCGAGTCAGCCGCTAGTCATTGATCCCTTTGATTAGGGTCATGTGGCGGATTGTGACGCGGGTTTGCGGGACGAATTTCAACACCCACTGGCGGACCACCCGTACTGTTTACGGCACCCCTGTTGTTGCTTGTTCGATAATTATTCTGTGGTCGATCACGACTACCGTTCCTAGGTCCACTATAATTGCGCCTAAATCTCTGCTCATTACCGTATCTTCTAAACTCCCCGGGGTGTCTCTGATTTACTCTCGGCGAATGATGACCATTGGCATCGTTTGCTCTGCCCGCGTTCCGTGAGGAGTCGCGACGCTGCCACCGCTCGCGCGCTAAAGGCCGGTTCCCACTAGAGCGCGGCGTGCGGCAGCGGCAGCGGTAAGCGTTTTCCGCGTTGACGCGGCGGCTCGCGGAATTGGCGTTCCCATCTGGAAGCGGCAGACGTTAGCGGTAGCCAATGACGGACAGCCACTGAGGTACGGGGCAGGACCCACTGAAACGCGCGGTGCGTTTGATTAACTATATCTTACACCTACATGAAGGAAAGACGAAGTTGGGTGAAGACATACCAATTTTTCATTTTCTGTACAATGTACTCTTTCACATATTTCATTATTCATGTTTTCTCATTTCACCATGAACAGATTTCATGACTACCGTTCACGATTGTTCACTATCTCCTAGCACATTGAAACAATGTACGACAAAAGAAATTATTCAGATAGTTAAGCGAGACAAAAATTTAAAGTGTGATACGGTAGCAGGTACACGAAACAGTAAGAACACAAAGGCTAGGTGGAAGGGATGAAAGTGGAAGCCACCTGATAGAACTTCGCACAGAGCATCATTTAATCATCGCCAGCACCTTGCTTAAGAATCACGAAAGAATAATATATATTTGGAACAGTTTTCGAAACCAGATTTTAAATTGTAAGGCATTTCCTGGTGCAGACGCAAACCTGACTGAAGACTGTCAATTTCAAGAAAAGCTTGCTGAAAAAGAAAATTTGTTCACGCCGAATATAAATTCTAATGGTTGGATACTATTTTACAAAGGTATTTGTGTGGAGTGCAGCCTTGTATGTAAGTGAAACTTGGATGATGAACAGTTCTGTCAAAAAGACAATAGACGCTTTCAAAACGTGGTGATTCATAAGAATGCTGAACATTAGATACGAGGATCGTGTGACTAGAGAAGAGGTACGGAATTAAATAGAGGAGGAAGAGGAAATTACGGCACAACTTTGACCACAATAGGGGTTAGTTGACAGGACGTATTATGGGGCGTCAAAGAGTGAGGACAAAAGGGTTGGGTGATACTATTCTGATAATAATCATCTGTTGAAATACTATTCTAGTATTTTATCTATTAATGTAAGCAGTGAATTTACTCTTCCATGCACTCCTCCACAAAACATTTAAACCGAAACTGAAATCAGCTGAACACCAAATCTTTCAACCACTGTCTGACAACTACTGGATTCACTTTCAACTTTCTATAACTATCACCGGCTAGCCACACACACATACAGATATAAGGAGAACAAAAATAAACAAACATTAGTTTTCAGCATATAATTCTGCTGTTTGGCAACATGTACATAAACAAACCAGACAGGAAGGGACATGAGGCCAACACACTGTAGTTACGACTTCAAATCAGAGTTTTCAGTAAAACGTCTACTGCTAGAGTGACAGAAGAAAAAAGAGCGAACATGAAAATTTGCTTATGTTCCATAATCTAAGTTTTAGTTCAACCTCCAGCATGTGACCAGGTGAGGGGAAACGTATATGTCCGCCAAAAACTCGATTCACTGTAAGTAGTCAGTCATTCACGTAAAAAAAGATGTGAACTGTTTTATAATCTGCAAGTATCACATATCAAAACAAAACTGAATCATTCTAGATTCCACCGAAGATGCCTTAAAGTAAAAGGCGAAACGCGTCTTGAATCAGTAAAGTACACTGGATAAAGAAAAAAGAAAGGAAATAATCAATATCTCTACATATTTAGTAAATTACATCTTATGACATACCAGCAAATTAGTTTCGGTTTAACTTCTCATTCGACATGCTATTAATGCCGTTTAAAAAAATTCATCTATCCCTTCTGAAAAACTGTAGTTACTTTCATATCTCGGTAGATAAACAGATTTAGGATATTTATCATGCGACGCAATACATGACTTTTCACAAGTTATCGTTTGCAAAAAAACACGTTTCGATTTCTTGAAACGTTTACGAAATTTGCGGTTGATACAACCACATGGTTTACGACGAGCAGGACGAAGTATCGGTCGCGTCGCGAGCGAGCCGCCTGCGGTCACGGCACAGCCCGTCCGCCGACATATCATCCAATATCTCGAGAACGGTGATAGCTATCGATCTGCTCTCAGCTTTAAAAACAATTTCGATATGTTGACTAAATTTCATACGCAATAATGTATAACCTAAAATGAACTGTACGCAAAGTCCACGCAATGCGTTTTCACCTCTGCACACTCATTAAAATTTCGTGTAAAGGTTTACGTAAATGCGATACAGCAAGTAACCACTACGAATAACGAAAAGAAATTCGGTCCTTTATCGAGAGAAGATATCAGGCTATAACATGCCCAAGAATCAAATTTTTCTACCGAATAGTTTCCTTGGAATCGGATGATATGTTTTTCATAGCTGCCGCCGCGTCCGCGCCAGCGCTTCGGCGGAAGTTCGTGTGGCCCGGGGTGCCGTACCTGACGTCACGCTCAGCGCGTTCTGTGATTGGCGGCGCGCACCTGGAGCGCGTCACGCGGCAGCGGAAGCGGTTCGACATGGGCAAACCGCGACGCAGAGCCCGCCGCGCCTTGCCGCTGACGCCGTTTCCATGGCAACCACGCCGCTGACGCGCGGTTTTGACGCGCGGCAGCCCTAGTGGGAACCGGCCTTAACTCTCAGGCGCCCCGTTACGTCTGGAGTGCCACCTGTCTCTACCGCTGCAGCTTCGCTCGCGCGGCCGCTGCTCGTAGGCGCTCTGACCGTAATTCTGCGTGGTGCCATTCGCATCGCACTCAAGCTCTAAAAGGAAATTGCGAAACCCCTCTACGTCATCCTTACATCGCCCTGCAAGGATAACGTGCCGCAACTGCATTGGAAACTTTCCCAGGCAAATACGAATAATTTCCGCAGGTCCATAAGGATCGTCAAGATGTTCATTCGCCTGCAGCATGTGCTCGAACATCTGCACAGGGCTGGAGAATTTTTACCTGTTTAACTCTGGTAGCATAATGAGTCCGTGTTTTACACGACTTTGCGCTGCCACTGACCAATAGATCGACAGGAAGTGTTGTCGAAACTCCCCAACAGTGTAGCAATTGCGTGCAATTGACCTCATCCGCGCCGCTGGCTCACCTTCGAGGTAGCCGCACATATACTCCATCTTGTGCGCACTGGGCCACGTAGGAGGAAGGGAGAACTCGAACTGCTGTAACCAGGCCCGCGGGCGAATCCCTGTAGCCGAGTTACGGAAGACTTCAAACTTCCTCACCGTCAGAAAATGTTTAAAGTCAAATTCGTGAGTTTCCCTTGGTGAACGTTCCTTAGGGGATCCGCGCCGTTCCCACCTGGTACGAGATCCGTGATCATGACGATGATCAAATTCGCCATCGTTCCCGGAATCATCGTCGGAATAATGGCCCTTTCGTTCATTTCTTTCAACTTCATGGGCCTTTAACCCTTTTAGGTGAAGTTCTAAACGGGCCATGCGCTCACATATTCCCTCGGTAACCCCTCTTTGTTGTATTTTTATTTCACACTGTCCACGCGGACATTTCGTTATCGACCGTATTTCGTCTGCATCCGCTGATGACGAGGTAATCGTTTCCCTATTATTGTCAGACTTACGCGCCACTGCGTCTGAGATCCTGGCTATTTCTTCTCGCATCTCTCGGTGGGCCGTGTCTTGTTTTGTTTGCATAAGCCCTTGCTCTCGCTCGAGATCTATTATCGCCTGGCTGAGGGTTTCTACCTGCCACTTAGCCGCAGTGTCCTCTATTCGGGACACAAGAGCCGCGTGGTCACTCTGGCATTGTTCTGCTAACGCGCGGAGATCCCTGGCGGAATTTTGTCCTACTCGGGACTCAAGAGCCGCTTGTTCACTCTGACATTGTTCTCCTAGCATACGTATATTCCCAGCGAACCTTTCTTCTTGCTCCATCACCTGCTTACTAATAACTTGCTGCCCCTCTTCTAAGGCGGAGATGCTTTGGTCAATGATAGCCAGTTTCTCCCCAATACCATGTACTATTTCGCTAGTCAATCTTTTATTTCCATCTTCGATATGCCTCCTATTTTCTTCCGCTTGTTTTTTATTCCCTTCCTCGATATGTCTCCTATTACTGTATAGTAATTGTCGTAGCATAGTCTGTAATGAATTTGCATCTATCGAATGATTCGAAATCACTACAGCGGGCTCAGGATGGACAACACTTGAACTTGCGTTTTCCGCATTTCGTTCATGGTCGGACTCGATGTTTTGACCTCGTCCTTGTTCAGGTTTATTGTCTGGCAGGTTTTTCCGATCGCGGCTCCCTGAACAGCTACGCGTCTCCATCATAAGGATAGTTACTCCGTGCTCCAAAATACAACAAGAATAATGCCAAAGTCTCCTAATGGACTCACAGTCCCCACAAAGCACCCAAGATTTACTATATGACACCGATACACGCCACAGGACAAGAATCAACCCACACTTGTAACACAATTCAATACTAAATCACAATGTCTATACAGTAATACATTTAGAAGACAAAACATGTAAGAAAATGCACACCTATATCATAAATTCACGTAAATTCTGTATCACAGAAAGACAATATACCAATTAGCACATCCAACCGAAAATAACTAATCCTCACTGCGCATCAGAAGATCTCTGGTTTGCCGAAATCCGTGAGCAGGGTAAGCCATGTGTAACTAACCTGTTACTACGGGTTATTCCTTATTATCGGGAATGGAAATACTTATTGCTTATGAAATTAACTTGAGAAGATTAGGGTCGCCACCGACTCTAACCATACAACTAATCGAAGGTTTGGTCGAGTCGGAAAATAAATTAATTTGATCACAGACCAAAAACTCACAAAAATGCATACGTTGTGAGGTCGCTCACAGTGGATACGACGTAATTAATAGTATTGCCTGTGCACTGTTCACGACAATCAAACATTTAAAATAAAATAGAAAATGCATGAACACTGCATAAGATCAGCTCCCTGCAACACACCTGAAAATATGACTTAATCTAAAGCATTTGTTATAAAATACAAGAGGAGACTAATCACTGGACCTATGCATAAGGAAACGCATTGGATGTGCTAACGGGAAAGCTACGAGGTGAGTGGCTTAGGTGCAAAACGTAATCTAGGAACACAAGAGAAAATTGTAGGTAAAATCATTTATTCCTAAGATAAGGACGTGAGGCATATACACGATTCCTGATAACACGTGGTTTGTGGAGACGCAATTTCTAGGTATAGTGCCCAAATTGCAACAATATCACATCACACAATCATGTTAACATTATCTAAAACAAACATGCGATCGGACAGTTAGTGATGCCGGTAGCCCAACAACTATAATGTTCTACCACGTGGTTGGCTCCCCACGGACGAAAGACACATAAAGCAAGGAAAATTTACGAGAAGGCAAGGCTCTAAATATTTAGAAAAATGAAAGCTTATGCAGGCACAGCTGAAGGCAGACAGACATTCATACAGAAGCGAGTGCTCACTTCTTATCGACACCTTTGTGTGGCGCTCTTCCGGCGGATCCAAGTCTGCTACAGAAATTTGCTAAAAGAAAAATTTGCCAAAGTTTTGCATTCCTTGCTGCGACAAGGCAAAGCAATCTTCCAGATTTGAAAAGCGAGACCAAAAGCTAACAGCTCTCCCCTCGCCAAGTAACAGCGCGCCACGCGGTCAGTCTAACTCACCCTTCTTCGACTGGAGCACAGCTGTGGACGCTTCCCGTACCGGCGGCAGACTCTCCCCTTTTTCCTCTCCAGCCTCCTCCACGCTCCGCGTGGACCGGAAAGCCCAAAGATGCCATTTCCGCCACCAACCTAACGCAGGTGGATTTCTCACAAGTAGCGCAAACCTCTTTGCCTACTTGACCACTACGAGAGTTGGCTATTCTGTATCAGTGCTGCTGAATCTGTACGACTATCGCAGACTTTCTGCAGCAGACTACGCCACCGTGTAGCAACGTGACACACAACCACATTCATTCAATCACGCTACTATGAGAGTAAAGAGAAAAGAGAAACAAGGAAAAGAAAGAGAAATACTTGTGAATTGGGCTACCGGACTAATGAAAGGTGGCTACAGGACCCTTTCAACACAGCATCACTCTTCTAGGCGCCTCCCCAGATGGGCTTTGAATATGGCTGACTAGGACTTGTTCATCTCCATTGCCACTATTTATCCTCTTTCCAATGACGCCATTGATGCGGTGGTTCACTTGGTCACCACCAGCATAATTACTGCTGTAGAATCCGCCATTCCCTGTTCATCTGGGTCCCCTCGACGGCGGACTGTACCTAGGTGGTAGCCTCAGATCCCTGAGGCGATTAAAGCTCACAGGCTGGCCCTCCAGCGTTATCCCTCATTGGAACACGTCATCACCTTTAAACGGCTCCATGCTCAAGCCCACCGACGCAAGCAGGAGTGCTGGGAAAGGTATATCTCCACCATTGGGCTCTGTACCTCTCCATCAGAGGTTTGGGCCAAGATTGGGCGACTCTATGGTTATCGCACCTCCGTCAGTGTCCCTCCGCTTTTACTGAGTGGAGTGGTCTGTACTGACACCGACACAATTGCAAACCACTTAATGGAGCATTTTGCTCAGAGTTCTGCTTCTGCGAATTACCCACTGGCCTTCCGCTCAATGAAAGAGCGGCTGGAATGTCGGAGCCTTTCATTTCACATGCGCCACACTCAATCGTACAATGCTCCATTCAGTGAGTGATAATTCCAAAGTGCCCTAATTGCTTGCCCTGATACGGCTCCCGGGCCAGATCGCATCCACTGTCAGATACTCAAACATCTCTTGATGGACTGCCAGCGGCGACTCCTCGACCTTTTCAACCGTATCTAGGTTGAGGGTGAGTTCCCGTCGGAATGGTTGGAAAGCATCGTAATCCTCGTATTGAAACCTGGCAAGAACCTACTGGAGGTAGACAGCTACTCTCCCATTAGCCTCTCAAAAGTTCTTTGCAAGTTGCTCGAACGCCGGAGGTTTAGTTGGCTACTTGAGTCTTGGGGCCTTCTGGCTCTGTTTCAGGGTGGGTTCCATAAGGGCTGCTCTGCCACCGATAATCTGGTGTGCCTGGAGTCTGCCACACATATGGCCTTTGCCCGTCGTGCCCCCAGGGGCTCAGCATTCATTTGCTGGGTACGGGCTTGGCGACCCCGGGGTTCCTGAGCTGGGGACTGGTAAGCGCCGCCAGTCCTCTGTCACCGTAAGCTCTGGGCGTACTTCAACGACCACCGTGCGGCGCGGCGGTGGAAAATTGTGTGTTTCAGGGTGTGGGGATCTTGGCTTGACCGCCCGGATCGTGAGGATGGAATAAACCTTTATAAACAACCCCTCAATCTCAAGGTGTGCTGTGCGCTGATGAGATGCATGGCCGTTGAGGTGGAACAGTCGTTAGCGGGCTACCTCTGGGGAACCTGCCGCACCTCAGTTGTATAAGGCTTACCTAGGCACGCGGGGCTCTGTCTAGGTGGACTTGTAGTTCCCTAGCTGCTCGTGGGACCGAGATGGATCCTTCGAAATTCTCTTTTCTTCCTCCCAGCGGAAAGGGTGGGCCGCTGGAAGGTTCTAACACCCAGTCTCTTAAGAGGGCTCGTGCAGTCAGTCCCCCTGACTCCGGCACTTCTTTGACAAGTCCAGTCATAGGTAACAGAATGCATTCTGGTAATCCGAATGTGTTTCTCATTGTCAAACGGAAGGAGGGTAGTTTCGAGAAGGTTTCGCCCTTTTATATACAAAAGGGACTGGAGGGAATCTGTGGCTCCTTAAAATCGGTGAAGCGCTTATGTAATGGGACCTTGCTAGTGGAAACTTCCACTTCCCAGCAAGCAACTAATCTCCAAGCTGCTAAATGCCTTGGAGAGTATGCCATAGACATTGAACTGCACAGCACCTTGAACTACAGCAAAGGAGTTGTGACATGCCGGGATCTAGTTGACATTCCCAAGGAAGAACTGCAATGTGAGTGGGCTCCAGAAGGTATCGTTGATGTCCAACACATCATGAAGAGGGTTGATGGCAATCTTGTCAAATCCAACTCCTTTATTCTGACCTTCAGTAGCACAAAACTTCCTGAACATGTTAAAGCTGGATTCCTTCGCCTTAGTGTGAGACCTTATTTCCCGATCCCAATGCGCTGTTTTAAATGCCAGCGTTTTGGGCATACCACCTTAGGATGTAAAGGCGAAGCGACCTGTGGAAACTGTGGTCAGGCTGCTCATGAAGGAGTTGGTTGCTCTTTCCCGGCTAAATGTATTAATTGCTCTGGGAACCACCCTGTTTGGAGTAGGGACTGCCGAATATTTTTAGAGGAACGCAAAGTCCAGGAAATAAAAACAACCAAGCGTATCCCCTATGGTGAGGCCAAGAAGATCTATAAGTCGATGCAACCTCCCACATTTGCTACATATTTTGCATCCCTGGTTCAGAAGCCTACTCCATTGTGTGTGTGTGTGTGTGTGTGTGTGTGTGTGTGTGTGTTGGGGTTTATGGGCGATCAACATCGAGGTCATCAGCGCCCTGACACACATTAAAAGGAACGAATGTGGAGAGACCTAATAAAACTGAAAAACACATTCAAAGAAAGCAGGAAAAGAGGGAAAATACTACATAAGAAAGTAAAACCTAAGGGAAGGGAAAAACATAGCAACAAGAATGACACAGGAAAGTGTCATTGGCTGGCCACTTACATAAAAGATGGGCGAGCTTGTCACACAGTGAGCAAATTAAAATCCTCTCCCTAAAATCTTTGTAAAAACATTTGACAAGGCACAGAACTTTAAAACTTTAACCACATTCGTCCGAGTGTTGCCTAAAAGAGTTGGCAGGTCCGCTGCAAATCAGCCGAGGCCCGCTGGTCAGAAAATAAAACACAATCCAGTAAAATGTGGCTCACAGTGACCTGGACGCCGCGAGCACCACACAATGGAGGGTCTTCTCGCCGGAGCAGGAAGCCATGCGTCATAGGGCTGTGGCCTATTCGAAGCCGAGTGAGGAGAACCTCGTCCCATCGATGGGGCTGAAAGGAAGTACACCACACACGCGTTGTGGGCTTGACTAGACGGAGCTTATTGTCAGTCACTTCCAGCCACTCATCCTCCCACCGACACATGACTCGGGAGCTCAACAGCGAGGTGAGTGCGTGCAACGGGATAGCACACTGAGATACGTGTGGATCAAGACACGCCTCCTTGGCTGCGAGATCTGCCCTTTCATTCCCAGCAATGCCGACATGCCCCGGAACCCAGCAGAAAGCTACAACCTTCCCCAGTCGCTGTAGTCGGAGGAGGGCATCCTGGATGGTCTGGACTACTTTATCCGCCGGATACAAATGGTGCAATGATTGAAGGGCAGTGTGTGAATCGGAACAGACAAGAAACTTAAGAGAGGAAGAAAGTCTCATCGGCTCCAGTGCCCGTAAGATCGCAGACAATTTTGCATCAAAGACAGTAAAAGTCTGAGGCAGGCGGTCCGTGAGGACATGATCCGGAGAAACAACTGAGCAACCCACGGAATCCCCTTGTTTCGACCCATCCGTAAAAACAGCTACATAGTCGTGGTGCTCAGATAAAATAGCAGAAAATGCTGCATTAAAACGGTGGCAGGAGTGCAATCTCCTCTTCAGTAACCAGGGTGGCAGGCGGTTAAAACCCAGGATTTGGGGTTGTACAGACTCCACACCGAGGGACTCAAGCACACGGCGCACTCTGATCCCAAACGGCAACGTAGCCCGGGGACGGCGGGAAAAAAGGCGATCCAGAGGTGGATGGGCAACAAGATGGTGAGCAGGCGAGCTGGGAGCTGCAAGAAACTTACAAGCTTGGCGCACCAGCAGGAGCTGCCGCCGTATGGTAAGTGGCGGTTCGCCAGCCTCAGCACAGAGGCTGGGTACGGGACTGGTCCGATAAGCACCCGTAGCCAGTCGAATCCCAGCATGGTGAACAGCGTCAAGGATCCGCAAATAAGACGGCCTCGCTAACCCATATACTGGGCAGCCATAGTCCAGCCGTGAGCGCACGAAAGCTCGATAAAACTGAAGGAGACGCGCCCTGTCCGCTCCCCAAGACCTGTGGCTGAGGCACTTGAGGATGTTCAGTGCCTTCAGCGTTCTGGCTTTCAAGTCACGTAGGTGTGGCAACCATGACAACCTCGAGTCAAAAATTAGGCCCAGAAACCGCACTGTGTCTCCAAACTGTAGGACAGTATCCCCCATATGCAAGGCAGGCAACGTAAAAAGACGACGAGAACGATTAAAATGAACACAAACACACTTACCGGCAGAAAACCTAAAACCCGTCTTTGCAGCCCACTCCTCTAACCGCCGCACCGTTAGTTGCAATTGACGGCTCGCGGATGCAACACTAGAGGAGGAACAGAAAACAGCAAAGTCGTCCACATACAAGGAGCACTGTACTGGACTCCTCACTGTAGACGTTATACTGTTGATTGCTATGGCAAAGAGGGTAACGCTTAAAACACTGCCCTGGGGGACACCGTTCTCTTGCTCAAAGCGATCAGACAGTGTGTTACCAACGCGGGTCCGAAAAAACCGCTGAGACCGGAAAGACCGAATGAAAATAGGGAGGCGGCCACGAAAGCCCCATTGATGCAGTTGTCTTGTCTCCAAGTAGTATCATATGCCTTACTGATATCAAAGAAGATACCGATACAGTGATGCTGACGGAGGAAAGCCTGCTGAATAGCCGCCTCGAGGAGGGTCAGGTTGTCGACTGTGGATCGAAATTTTCGGAATCCACACTGAAAGCGGCTAAGGAGCTGTCTGGTCTCTAGCAGCCAGACCAGACGACGGTTAACCATCCGTTCCAGGGTCTTTCCGACACAGCTTGTCAAGGCGATACTACGATAACTACTGGGACATGTGCGGTCCTTTCCTGGTTTGAGGAGAGGGATGAGGATTGCATCCCTTCACGAGGTTGGGAACACTCCTGTGTGCCATATGAGATTAAAACATTCAAGGAGGATTTCCTTTGACGCCGCTGGCAGATGTCGACGCATGGAGTACCGGATGCGGTCGTAACCTGGTGCAGTGTCAGAAGTCTCAGTAAGAGCCGACTCAAGTTCCCACATGGAGAAAGGGGAGTTGTAGGCCTCAGAACCGTTCGACCGAAAGTTCAAATTCGCTCTTTCGACAGTCGCACGGTAGCGACGAAACGCTGGATCCTGGGTTGCAGTGGCAGTACTTTGTGCAAAATGCTCTGCCAGCGACTGAGCTATGGTGCTGGGTGTCGTTTGGAGGCATCCCTGGTTTAGGACTGCAGCTATTGGTAAACGGCGGCGTTTACCGGAAATCCTCCGGATGGCTTCCCATACCTTTGTGGAACAAGTGGAACGGTTGATGGAGTCCAGAAACTCCTGCCATGACCTTTTCTTGCTCTCTTTAATGACACGGCGTGCCCTGGCTCTCGCGATACGAAAGGCGGTAAGATTGACCGCTGTTGGGCGGCATTTAAATCGGCGAAGAGCCGCACGCCTGTCACGGATGGCTGAACGGCACTCTTCTGTCCACCAAGGCACAAGGCGCCGCTTAAGAGTGCCAGAAGACTGTGGTATGGACAGGTCAGCAGCATGGTGGATCACAAGCGTGATGTGATCCACCCATTCCTGTATGCTGTTGTGGCGGTCAAAGACAGCCAACCGAGTGAACAGTGGCCAGTTAGCCCTGCCAATCATCCACGATGGTGGCCGCTGCTCCAGCAATACACCATCCAGGAGATGAATGCGGATAGGGAAGTGATCGCTGGAATGTAGGTCGTCAATACCCTCCCAGTGAACGGAGTCAGTGAGGGTGGGAGAGCAGAAAGATAGGTCAATGGCGGAGAATGACCCTGTAGCACTAGAGAAATGAGTCGGAGTACCTGTGTTGAGGATGCACAACACTTGAGATGTTAGGAGGCTCTCCAAAATTCGACCCCGAGCGCAAATAGAAGTGGAGCCCCACAGGACATGATGGGCATTGAAGTCTCCCAGGAGGAGAAACGGGCGGGGGAGTTGGTCGATAAGGTTTGTGAGAGCCTCTAAGTTCACTGCATCCAGAGGGGGTAAATAAAGGGAGCAAACGGTAAGCCTCCGACCGGAATAAATTGCAACTGCAACTGCTTGCAGGTCAGTATCCAGGGGGAGAGCAGAGGAGTGGTGGTCATTATCGACAAACACAGCGACTCCGCCTTTGGCTCTGTCTCCAGACAGGTCATCTTTGCGATACAACGTATAGCCCATGAGTACAGGAGCATCAGATTGTTTTAGATGTGTTTCATGTAAACACAAGCACAGGGGGCGTTGCCGTGCTAGGAGGTGCAGTTCCTCCACATGTGCCCGGAATCCATTCATGTTCCACTGAATAATGGGAGCCATCTATCAGGGCGGGAGTACCTTCAGTCGCACTTTCTGTCGGGGAGGAGAGCCCACAACAGGTGGAGGCTCAGTTTTGGGGCGAGATGATTGCCCCAGTCTGACATCTACCTCCATCGCTTCAGAAGAGGAGTCGAGAGAGACGTCAGAGAGAATGACATCCACATCAGCAGACTGTAGAACTTCAGTCTCCTTTAGTGGGCAAGTCTTCACCTTTGTCTTTGGCTTCGATTTTCTGGCCTGAGGTGGCATTGGAGCCAAAACCTCAGAAGCAGTAGGGGGTGTAGCAGCACTGGGCAGTACACAAGACTGGACCCGGAAAGGGGCTGGAAGTTCCATGATGTCAGCTACCACAGCCTGGTCAGATGGCCGGGGGGGAGCAGCAGGCTTCACAGGAATGGCAGCAGCACATGTACACTGACAAACGCAGGTGCTAGTGCTGACAGTAGCAACCTCCGTTTGGGTAGCGGCATCGGTTTTCAAGACAAGCTGTTTCAGAACGGAAGAAAAGGAGGCAGCGAACGTGGGCGGCTGCATGGACTTGTAGATTTTCTTTGCCTCACCATACGGGATGCGTTTAGTGGTTTTAAGTTCCTGGATCTTCCGTTCCTCAAGGAAAACTCTGCATTCCCTACTCCACACAGGGTGATCCCCAGAGCAGTTGACACACTTGGGAGGAGAGGAACAATCAACTCCCTCATGAGCGGCTTTACCACATTTCCCGCAAGTGGCTTCCCCTTTACAGCCGAGAGTAGTGTGGCCAAAGTGTTGGCATTTAAAACACCGCATGGGGTTGGGGTAATAAGGCCGTACACTGAGACGTAGGAAACCTGCCTTCACATGCTCTGGCAATTTGGTGCTGTTAAACGTAAGAATAAATGAGTCAGTTTTCATGAGAGCACCATCCACCCGTTTCATAACGTGTTGCACGTCGACAATTCCTTCCCGGGATCATTCAGACTTTAGTTCGTCTTGGGGAATGTCGACGAGATCTCTGCAAGTCACAACACCCATGCTGTAGTTCAAGGTGTTGTGAAATTCAGTCTCTGTTGCAAACTCCCCAAGAAATTGTGCCTTCTGAAGGTTCTGGACTTGCTGGACGCTAGATGTTTCAACCAGCAAGGTGCCATTGCGCAAGCGCTTTACAGACTTTAACGTGCCAGCAATACCCTCTAACCCCTTCTGTATATAAAATGGCGAAACTTTTTCAAAACTCCCATCTTTTCTTTTAATTATGAGAAACACATTCTGAGAAGCAGAATGCGTTCTGTTACTAGTACCTGAATCAGGAGGACTGGCTACACGAGCCCTCTTGTTAGATTGGGTGTTAGAACCTACCAGCAGCCCATCCTTTCCGCTGGGAGGAAAAGAAGAAAAGTTCGAGGGTTCCATCTCGATCCCACGAGCAGCTAGGGAACTAAAGGTCCGCTCAGACAGAGCCCCGCGTGCCTGAGTAAGCCTTATACAACTGGGGTGTGGCAGGTGCCCCAGAGGTTGCCCGCTTGCGACTGTTCCACCTCAACAGCCATGCATCTCATAGGCGCGGAGCGCACCGGAAGATTGAGGTTTTTTTTATAGAGGTTTGTTCCATCCTCGCGACCCGGGCGGTCAAGCCAAGATCCCCTTTCCCTGAGACACACAACATTCCACCGCCGCGCCGCATGGTGGTCGCTGAAGTGTACTCAGAGCTTACGGTGACGGGGGACTGGTGGCGCTTACCAGTCCCCAGCTCAGGAACCCCGGGGTCGCCAAGCCCGTACCCAGCAAATGAATGCTGAGCCCCTGGGGGCGCCTACTCCAAAAGTCGATGCCTCAACACAGACCGAGTTGGTGAGTGTTGGCTCTAACACCTGCAGCTGTCAGTGCACTTGCAACGCAGCCAGTGTTTCAGAGCCTGTAGCCCCTCCTCGACCGACAGACAAAGGTACAGTGGCGAACTTGGGCCAGCCCCTAGCGCCTCCAACAGCTGAGGCTGTTCCCAAGCCCAGTGCGCCAGTTACCACTCCTACATCAGCTCCCCCAAAGCCCACTAAACCACAGAAAGCTCCTGTACAGAAGCAACAGCGGGTCAAATCCCGTGGTAAACCATCTGACCATGCGGATGTTATTTTACGTGGGCTTCATCTGACTCTCCCCCAGAGTTAATGGAATACGATGTATGCGTGGGGCAATCATCTCGTCCCACGCCTGCCCCTCCACCTGCTGCGGTCTCAAATGGTTCAAATGGCTCTGAGCACTATCGGACTCAACTGCGGAGGTCATTAGTCCCCTAGAACTGAGAACTAGTTAAACCTAACTAACCTAAGGACATCACAAACATCCATGCCCGAGGCAGGATTTGAATCTGCGACCGTAGCGGTCTTGCAGTTCCAGACTGCAACACCTTTAACCGCATAGCCACTTCGGCCGGCGCTGCGGTCTCCCCACCCCATCGGAGAGACAGTATGAAGGTGCTACCCCCAACATAGATGGCTCCCATACTTCAGTGGAACTTGCAAGGGTTCAGGACACATGTGGAGGAACTTCGTCTACTCTCTCAGGGTAGACCACTGTGCCTATGTCTCCAGGAGACGTATTTCCACCCATCATACTCCCCTGAGATAGTGGCTATACACTCCACAAAAAGGACGACGTGCGTGGGGAGAGAGCTAGAGGCGCATAGGTATTTTCGTCAGGACGGACTACCACTCCTCGCCTCTCTCACTTACGACGACTTTACAGGCCGTCCCTGTGTCCGTTCACGTGCGTCATCCATTAACTGTATGTTCGCTTTACTTGCCCCCACATGATGCACTTGATGAAGCGGCCCTCACCGACCTTCTTACACAGCTCTCCCAGCCATTCATTATTTGTGGTGATTTTAATGCCCACAATGTGCTTTGGGGCTCTGCAATTACCTGCCCCAGGGGTAGAGCAATTGAGAGGCTTCTCCTGTCATTTTGTGCCTACTTGCTCAATGGAGGACAGAGTACTCATTTCTGCACAGCGACTGGGTCGTTCTCTGCCATTGATCTCTCGCTTTGCTCTCCAGCTCTTGCCGCCAGTGCTCACAGGGAAGTGGTCGCTGACTTGCACGGCAGTGATCATTTCCCAATCTGGATTCACCTGCCAGATGGCGTGGGCCCCGAAAGGAGACCACCACGATGGGTGCTCAGTGGAGCTGACTGGACACTTTATAGCCAGTTGGCCCAATTCGAACACTGTGCGAATGTTGAGATGTGGGTGGATCGCACAAGCCCAAGTAGCTACCGTAGTATTCCCCTCACTAGTTGAATAGGGAAGACCTTGGAGCGGATGGTCAACCGCCGCCTTGTCTGGATGTTAGAATCCCGGCAACTCCTTAGTCACTTTCAGTATGGGTTCAGGAGGTTTCATTCCACCTTCGATAACCTTGCCCTCCTGGAGGCGGCAATACCACAATCTTTCCTACGCCGTCATCACCTTCTAGGTGTATTTTTCGACATCGAGAAGGCCTACGATACCACTTGGAGGCGTCTCATCCTGGAGCAGCTTCACGAATGGGGTTTTCGTGGTTGTCTTCCTCTTTTTATTCAGTCTTTCCTCTCGCCACGATATTTTAGATACCGGATTGGTGACGTCCTGTCTGATCGCTTTGCGCAGGAGAACGGTGTCCCTCAGGGTAGCGTTTTAAGTGTGACTCTCTTTGCCATCGCTATTAATAGCATTACGTCCATAGTGAAAAGTCCTGTCCAGTGTTCTTTGTTTGTGGATGATTTCTCTTTGTTTTGCTCTTCGTCAAGCCTTGCAACGACAACTCGTCAGCTGCAACTTACGAGTAGGTGTTTGGATGACTGGGCGCAGAAGAGTGGTTTTAAGTTTTCCACCGAGAAGTCTGTATGTGTTCTTTTTAACCGTTCTCGTTCGATTTTAACCTTTCCTGAGTTGAGGATGAGGGACACTATTCTTACTTTTAAAGACACGGTGAGATTTCTGGGGCTCATTTTTGACTCGAAGCTCACGTGGTTACCTCATCTTAAAGACCTGATACGGCGGTCACTTAAGGCTTTAAGTATTTTAAAATGTCTAAGCCACAGTACATGGGGAGCTGACAGGACTTGTCTACTCCAGTTTTACAGGGCGTTTGTGCGATCTCGACTCGATTATGGGTGCATGGTGTTTGGGTCTGCAAGTCCTTCTTACTTAAAGCTGTTGGACGTTGTGCACCATGAAGGGCTTCGGTTGGCCACTGGGGCGTTCCGAACTAGCCCTATACCAAGCCTCTGTGCAGAGGCTGGTGAACCGCCACTTCATATGCGGCGACGGCTACTTACAGTGCGCCAGGCGTATAAAACTTTTGTCCACACCATACACACCTGCATACCATACCGTTGCTCAGCCTCCTCTGGCACGATTGTTTCATAACCGGCAACGTGCGACGCAGCCCTATGGGATTCGCGCACAGGATTGCCTCGGTGCAATGTCTATGGCTGGTCTTCGTGTTTTACGTCGCGGTTGGAGCAAAAAATGGTTCAAATGGCTCTGAGCACTATGGGACTCAACTTCTGAGGTTATTAGTCCCCTAGAACTTAGAACTAGTTAAACCTAACTAACCTAAGGACATCACAAACATCCATGCCCCAGGCAGGATTCGAACCTGCGACCGTAGCGGTCTTGCGGTTCCAGACTGCAGCGCCTTTAACCGCGGTTGGAGCAGATCTCCACCTTGGCTCCTCCGGAGACCCAAACTTATTTTAGATTTTACTGATTTTAAGAAAGCTGGCACACCAGATTTTACGTTCCAACCTCTGTTTTTTAACATTTTAGATGTGCATCACGTTTTCACTGTCGTTTACACTGATGGCTCCAAACAGGAGACTTTCCTTGGCTGTTCTGTGGTGTTCCCTGACCATGTTACCCGGATTCGCCTCCCTGCTGAATATACCGTTTTCGCAGCGGAGCTCCACGCGATCCTGAAGGCACTGGAGCAGATGCATCATGTTCGGGGCGATCGATTTCTTCTCTGCTCCGATTCTCTTAGAGCCTTACAAACACTGCAGAACCTATACCCGACTGAGGAGATGGTCCAGCTGATACATGACCAACTGTACTTGCTCCAACGGCGGGTTAAAGAGGTGTCCTTCTGCTGGGTGCCTGGTCATGTCGGCATATGGGGCAATGAACAGGCTGATTGGGCTGCCAAGGAGGCCTGCAGAGAGCAGGTTATGATCCAGTGTCCTATCCCCTTGCAGTCAGTCTTCGCTGCACTCCGCGGGAAGTGCATGGAGTTGTGGGAGGACGAATGGCTGGCGGTGACGGCCAATAAACTGCGGTCGGTAAAGTCAACCACTCGGCCGTGGCGTTCCTCTTGCCGGTTGCTCAGGCGGGAAGAGGTGGCCCTCACACGTCTTCGGATCGGGCACTGTCCTCTCACACATAGCTATTTATTACGGCGGGAGGATCCTCCGTTTTGTGATGCTTGTGGTGTGCACATCTCTGTCCGGCACATTTTAACAGACTGCATTTTATACCGTGATGCAAGGGCAGAAGCACAAGTTGCTGGGGAAATGGCTTGTGTTTTAGCTAACGATGAGACGTGTGTGTCTAGGGTTTTCAAGTTTTGTGATGTGTCTGGACTCTGGCCTAAACTTTTAGGCTGGAGGTTTTAGTGTATTGCAGAGTGGCTGACTCCTCCCTTTTTTCCTTACGGTCAGCCAGACACTTCCATCTGCTACATTGTTTTAGCTCCCTCTGCCATTTTCTTCCTGTGTTGTCCATGTTTTACTGCTGACGCCCTGCTTCATCCCACGCTTCGGTGTGGGTGAGCACATATTTTTCAATGATTGTTCCGCGTGTTTTCTGTTCCGTTGTATGTAAATGTTCTGAGTTTTTTTTCTTGACACCCGTCTCACTATGTTACTGAACAGGCGCTGAAGACGTTGCTGTCGTGCGCCCACAAACCCCTCTACTACTACTACTACTACTACTACTACTACTTTGCCCGCCGTCAGCATCTGGTCGCTGTCTTTTTTGACATTCGGAAGGCATACGATACAACGTGGTGACGTCACATCCTTTCTATGCTTCATGGTTTGGGTCTTTGCGGTCCACTCCCGATTTTCAAACAAAATTTTCTGTCGCTTCGTTCCTTCCGCGTGCAAGTTGCGGCCTCCCATAGTTCCTCCCGAGTTGAGGAGAATGGGGTACCGCAAGGATCTGTCTTAGTGTCTGCCTCTTTTTAATTCCATTTAATGGGCTCGCTGTGGTGGTGGGAGCGTCTGTCTGAGCTTCCTTGTATTCTGACGACTTCCGCCTATACTATAGCTCCACTGGCGTTGCAGCTGCTGAATGGCAAGGCGCAGTCTTGGACTGTAGCGATGGCTTCCAGTTTTCGGCTGCCAAGACTTGTGCTTTGCATTTCTGCAGGTGTTATGCTGTTCACCCACTATCTTCACGGCAAACCTCGTGCTGTGGTGGAGACGCATCGGTTTTTGGGATTGGTTTTCGATACCCGGTTGACTTGGCTGCTCCATATTCGGCAGCTTAAACAAACGTGCTGGCGGCAGCTTAACGCTCTTCGTTGCTTGAGCTACATCAGCTGGGGTGCCGATCGGTCTACCCTTCTATGACTGTATCAGGCATTAATTCAGTCCCATCTAGATTATGGGAGCCTGGCTTACGGTTTCGCATCACCTGCCACATTGCCATTGCATCCCTCAACGTTGGGATTCGACTCGCCACTGGAGCTTTCCGGACAAACCCTGTAAATAGCATAGTTGTGGAGACTGGTGTCCCTCCATTGCGGATCCGGGGCCACTGACTACTTGTCGTTTATGCTGCACATTTTTGTAGCTTGCCCGGGCATCACAATTACCGTCTGCTGTTCCCCAACTAGGTCGTCCACTTTCCGGCACGGCTGCCCCGTTCAGGGTGTACGATCTCAGTTGGTGTCCGGGCTCTTCTCTCTAGACTTGAGTTATTCCGTCTCCCACCTGTTTCCCGGTGTGGTGTGTGCCCCACCCATACCTTTGGCTCGACTTGGGGACTCAAGCCTTCCTGAAGCCCTCTGCCGCAGCTTTCTTTGAATCCTTGCCGCGTTTCAAGGCTCTGACGTTGTCTATACAGACGGTTCGATCACTGCTGGTCGTGTCGGTTGTGCTCTTACTCTAGGCAATCATTATGAACACTCATTGTGGGCTGGCTCCAGTGTTTTCACTGACGAGCTGGTCGCTATCTGTCGCACCCTAGAGTATATCCACTCCTCCTCAAGTGAGTCCTTTGTTATCTGTATTGACTCCCAGAGCGGTTTGCGAGCTATCGACCAGTGTTTCCCTTGCTCTCGTGTGGGTGTGCCTATCCAGGAGTCCCTCCATACTCATGCCCCCTTGCGCCTGCTCGGTTGTCTTTGTGTGGACCCCGGGTCATGACGGCATCCTGGATAATGAACGTATTGACATGCTGGTCAACCATGCTATCGGTACACAAGCCTTGGCGATTGGCCTTTCGAAGAATGACCTCAGGTCAGTTTTGTGGCAGAATGTACTTCGGACCTGGGGTGAAGAATGGCGCACTCTGCCTTCACCCAACAAACTTCCGGCCATCAAGGAGACTACTGGTGTGTGGCGGTCCTCCTTACGAGCCTCCCGCAAGGACTCAATTGTTCTCCGCCAGTTTCGCATTGGCCACACCTGGCTGACGCTCGGTCATCTCTTCCACCTTGAGGACCCACCTCACTACCGTTGTGGATCAGGGGTGACAGTGGGCCACATCTTGTTGGCCTGTCAGTTTTTAACTGCTCCCAGGCAGACGTTTGACTGTTTGATATGCTCCTTGCACTTTTATTGGATGACGCTGAAATGGCAGACCTAGTTTTGAGTTTTATTCATGCAGGGGGCTTTTATCGCTCAATCTAAGGGTTTGTGTCCTTCGTATTGAGTCTGGCCTTTGGCCTGTGGTTTTAGATTGTGGTTTTTAGTGTGTCACTTGGTGGTTGGCCTTTCCTTTTTGTTTTCATGGTCGGCCAACCACTGTCACACTCTGCGTGATTTTAATTCCTTTTGTCTGGTCTCTGTTTCTGTCTTTATTGTGTCGTCTCTTGTCATTTCCATTGTTTTTAAAGTTTGTGGAAAAAGGAACTGGTGGCCCTTGTAGTCTGGTCCCTTTAATCCCAAAAACCAACCAAGCAACCCTTTGTGGGGTGGATTGGTGGTAACAGGCCGAGGCACTGTCGTTGAGCAAGTGTTGGAACAGCTCGACCTTTCTCTCTTAAGTAAAGGTGCCTCCACACATTTCAGTGTGGCGCATGGCACGTACACAGCCATCGACCTTTCGGTCTGGAGCCCTGCCCGTCTACCATCTGTCCACGAGCCTCTATCTCATGACGCCATTGATGCGGTGGTTCACACAGTCACCACTGGCATCGTTTATGCTGCGGAATCTGCAATTCCCTGTTCTGGTTCCCCTCGGCGGTGGACTGTGCTGTGCCTTGGTGGTCACCAGAGATCACAGAGGTGATTCGCGATCGCAGGCGGGCCCTCCAACGTCATTAGCGGCACCAGTCACTGGACCACCTCATTGCCTTTAAACTGCAATTGAAAGAAAACAGCCCTCGGTTTCTATTTTTAACGAATTAATCGGGTTTCAACACTGCTAGGAGTGTCTTCCCCAGAATTTAAATCAAAGGACGGTCTATAACATGGTCACAGAATTATGCCAAAATACGTATGATACAGAGTATAAGTAAGTGAAAGCCTGGCAGTACTTACATGTCTTTTATAAAATAATAGATATGACAAAAGGGCATTAGCCACAAAGATATTTAACATAAAAAATTGTGATGGCGAGCCACTAAGGGCTGCTCGTTACTCGGTTACAGGTTGCAAACCGACTGAGATGCCCACGTTAACAAATGCTACCAGGTGAACATGGCACTGCAACGAGCGCGCCATCTAGTAGCCGTAGATACAATTAGGCTACTTCACATTGAAATATAGGCAGAAATGATTATAAATAAACAGTATTCGGTACATAATGGACAGCAATGTTTGTTTGATAGTAGCATACAAGATAACATTTTGTCTACATCGAAGCTTATAACTGTAAGATAAAACATGAAAACATCATTATGAAATTGTAGATAGGACTGAATGACAACTTGTAGAAAGCAATATTGACGTGAAATACAGCCACGAAACATTTGATAATTAGAAAACATAGGACTACCTTAGAAGGAAAAGAACATTTCGGCAACCTGCACAAGGAGACCCGAAGCCAGATATCGAGTAACGGCTTTATACCGTTGAAAAAATTTTTATGTAGCTGTAGCTGTTCGTTGAGGATGAGGCTATCCTTTCGAGCAGGATGTTTGAAAATCTCTAATTCTTCTAGAATATCTAGTCTACGCCATTTCTTTTCGGTGTGCAAAATGTTTCTATCGCAGATGGCTTTAGGTGAATGACCTGTAATTAGAAGATGGTCGGCAAAAGACGAATTTTGGAGGGTTGTGCCATTTTTTCTTAGCAAGTATTCTTTATATCTGGTAGTGAAAGTACGTCCAGTTTGTCCTATATAGTAAGAGGAGCAAGTATCGCAGACAATTTTGTAGACACCAGAATTTTCTAAAAAGGAACGAATAGAATGTAAATTATGAATGAAGTTTTTTTCAGATTGTTATTAGTAGAAAAAGCAGCGTTGCAATCGTATTTCTTTCGAAGAATGTGACGGATCTGATAAGAGATAGGCCCCACGAAATGAATAGAGAAATATTTTTTCGAGTTACACTCAATAACAGAAGTGCCTAGCGTAGTAATTCTTTTAGCAGTTTTATTTTCAAGGACATCATCTACTATGTTAGGGTTATACTCGTTGTTAACTGCTATTGTTTTAAGTAAATCGATTTCGTCGTTGAACTTTTCTTTAGAAAGTGGGATGGAAATGGCTCGGTGAACAGCAGAATGAAAGAAGGTTTTTTTATGCGATTGTGGATAATTAGAAGATGCAGGAACGATCTGGTCGGTATATGTTACTTTACGAAAAATATTGAAAGAAATTTTATTTGTTTCTATGGTAAGCGTCAAGTCAAAGAAGTTTAGTTGACGGTCCTCATTTTCAAATTCGATAGTGAAAGAAATTTTCTCATGAAGATCATTGAATAGATTAAAGATACGATTAACACCGTCAGCGGGTCCTTGGTAGATGATTAGAATATCGTCAACGTATCTGGAATAAGAAAGAATGCCTAGTGATGCAGCTGGAAAACAATTAAAAATTGATAGAAAATACAGCCCCGTAGTTTGCTTTTGTTTGAAAACACTCCTGCATCACCAACACGCTCATTAGTTCCTACATCAACATACAAAAAATTGTAATTAGCATCTACCATGGCAAATCAAATTATACTGTTAAACGATTTCTAATTGAAAAAGTGAGATCCACTAGGTTGTGGGCATTTAATGCGAATATGCTTTCCATCCATTGCTCCTATAGTGTTATAACAGTTCCACTTCTCCTCGAAATCATTTGCAATTTGCTCCCACTCTTCTCCGCTCGTGGGTACCTGTAAATAAGTTTATGTATTTGTCAGACAGTATGTAACTAATGGCTTTCATTCCTATATTTTATGGCATGAAATGCAGGCTCAGTACTCTTCTCAAGAAAAAGCTGATATCTCATGCAGTGAGCCATAGCCCCAGCATTAAGAGCGGGCTCCAACAAAGAGAAGGAGGCAACCAGAACGTTGAAGGCTGTGGCTAATAGGGCCGAAATCAGCCCTATTCCCAGCCTGTCTGAGAAGACTGGTATAGTTGTAAGTTTTAAGTTCTTATTACGAGATTCTTGGTTTGTAAAGGCCATGATAGTCTTCATTATTTTGATAAATATAAACTTTTTGAAAGATTCTGACACACATGACGTCAAGCCTTTATGAGTCAAAACTTCACGAAAATTCACTATATTTTGGACAGACCTGCGTACTTGTCTTAGAGGCGCAGTAATATATTCTCTACCGCTTTTTGCTGTAACAATGATGGTGGAAGCTGCTGCATGCTGTTCATCAGGTGATGAACTCCAGGTACTTACATCCTTTTCAACTGCTGTGTCACTATCGTATGTCGCAACTGTATCATCTTCTTCTGGATCACTTTCATCACCTTCACTTGCTTCATTTATTATAGCTCACACGTCTTCATCTGTGAGAAACCTCTCACACTGACGAAACATTTTATTGGAACTGCGAGTAATGTACAACTGCTCGAACAAGAAAGGAGATTTATTTCAAAACAACAGTGGCAACCCAATACAGCGCTCCCAACAGTACGAAACTACATTTCTTTCTGCCATATTGAGAAATATTTTAATGAGGAAAGTTGCCTCACCGGTGTCTAAGGGGGGGGGGGGGGGGGGAGCAAAAACTGACCGCACGGGTAAAAACTGACCGCACGGCCACAAACTGACCGCACGTAAATTAAATAGAATAGACAGATTTAAATAATGCACAAAAATTATAAAACCATGACAGTACATACTGTAGGTATTTTTCTACAACTTCGTAAATCATTGCTTCTTCACTCCAACAAATAGATATATTACAGAAATAAAACAAATACTGCGGGCAATTTTTGCCGTCCCCCCACCTCCCCCCTTAGTGGTAATAGGGTTAGGAGAGTTTTGCTATACATGTTTTAGTGGTTGACTGTCGCTTCTCTTCACTTAATCTTCTGAATCCTTTTACAGTTGTGAAGCTTATCGAACTGGTTCAACATCTAGTATTTGGATTTTAAAATTATTTTCTGAAAATTGTTCTTTTATATATGGTTCTTTTTCTTTTTTAAATAGGAAACATTGAAGGATGTACCTTGTTACTCTTGTTGGTTAATTACTTCTTGGGGGAGGTACTTAATAACAAATGATGTTCAATGGTTTTTCCCAGGCCTTCCTCTAGGATCTGACTGTTTGCGCCTGCTAGCTAGGTACACTCCCTTGTTGCCTGTTCCATTACTCTTTATTATTCATTTGATATAAAGACGTTTTTATTAAAGAAACCTTTTAATTATTATGAGACCATACCACAATCTGCTAGGGACAAGTACTATAGTTTAAGAACAGATACTTCACTTCCGGGGATAACTCACTTGGAGCTTTTCAGGAGAGCATTGATTCTTTCTGTAGCATCGTCTCGCTGTGTCAACTTTTGCCTTCTTCTCTTTAAGCTGTCTGATTTCTGCATCAACAATTCCTTTATGTCAGATATCCTTTCTTCTGGACTTCTCGTCTTTGCGCTTTTTGAGAACTTCAACATATGGATCCTGTGAGTTTCTCGCGATATGTACAAGGCACATGTTGGGCCCCGCCACTAGTCTTGACTGCGTCGTAGACTATTTCTCGGCTCGTAGTAGATTCTTCCCTCTTGTTCAGACAGGGGCACTCTTTGTTGACCGAGAATCTTCAACTAAGTGAACGCGATTTCTGTTCCCTTCTGCAGCTCATGGGACGTTGCATTATCATTCTTGTGGCACTTCAGCGAAAAGTAATCCAACCGTTTCTCCTACTTGTCTTGCTGTTCCTGTTTGCAACAGAAGTACAGTACATTTCTGCTTTATCAGCACATCCGCTGTCCATCAAATTGCTCGCTACCAAAATCTGTAGAGAGGAATAGAATCGTTTGAGACGTGCTCCCTGCGCTCTATGGCGGGATCAAAGCAGCTAACATCCTTAGCAAACGTAAAGTTTAGGGCAGATTCCTTCACCAACTTTGGCACGAGCTTGATCCTTCCTCTTCTGCAGTCGTTCTGGCCTTCTGCGAATTCAAATGTGGTAAGAGACTTGCACTTCCTAATCTTATTTTTGATGGTGAACCGAATCTTCACATGGTTCACACCCAAAGGATTGGATTCTTTGACCAAATTAACTGACGCCGAGGTCTCCGTAGTCTGGATAAATCATGTCATACTTGTCCCCGTTATGTCGGTCAAAGAAGAATATAGGAACGACCGTGGCGGACAATCGGACGGACAGGAGTGGAAAAGGCGTCAAGTCTTCAGCTAGAGTCTCGAAAAAGCCGATTTTCGGACCGAGTAACTTATCCTTGAGGTAATCTGCGACTACCTTGCAGCTAGCACACTTTGGTTTGTTTTTGTCTTGCAACTCTGCAACAAATATTCGTAGAAACGGAAACACTGCTAGAGCCCACTCTAACAGCTTCTACGTTCTCCAGGCATGCGATCGCGAAAAAGTTTAAAGGAAACAGTTCCGATTGCGTTGTCGAAATACATAGAGCTCTTCTAGCAGGGGCATCATTAAAAATGTTTACAAAGCAGTGAAGACTGAATTATCATCCAGTGTGTTTCCTGTATTGCGGACTTGAAGGCGCTGTGAACAACGTGAAGCCCACACGCTCCACTTTCCAATAACATTGTGTTTATCTCTTCACTTTCTTACTAGAAATTTTAAGTTCCCTTCATAATGCGAGGTTGAAGTTAGTTACGTTCATCGATACTCGTAAAACTTTTTTTTTTCATTGCTTCGCCCGTCATTTTTTTTTTCTTGAAGCCCTCGAGTAGCACAGCTGCCGTCGAACTGCCTAGAAACGCCAATGGGTAATAACGGGTGCACATTAGATTTTCTTTAATGTCCAAAAACCACACTAAAATATCCGTATTGTTTCGCATACGTTGCGAAAAGATTTGTCAAGAGAAACAACAACCTGTGACACATTTACAAGGTCAGCTTTAACTTCAGACTCAAAAAAGGAAGCTAGTCCGTATTGCACTGTACAACCGAATTTGACCTTTTGTAAACGCATGCTTCTGACCACTTCAGTATCGGGGAATTTAGCGGGGCAAAGAAACACGTCGTACGCAGCACTATGTGCTGAGGACCTACGCGAAACGATCCTTTCTGAACACCACAATATTTACGCCTTTGTCACTTCATCCTGTATAGTCATCCAATCGCTTCCTCTCTGTTTATTCTGGGTTCTGAAGTTGCAGTGAGGTACTTCTGCGGAGGCGCAACAATTTTGTGTTGGCGCAACAATTCAAGCTGCCAACGTCGCTGTTACACTATCGACTCAATACGCAGATGTAGTGGAAGTAGGATCTGCTCGCTGGCATGACGAAATCGTCACTGTGGGTCGTGTATAGACGTATAACCTTGCTGTGCTGCTCATAGCAGCTGCTTTCGTGGTGTGCTTCTTGAATTTTGTCATGTTACGCGTAAGAACATGGTGCCATAGCACGGATGTTAATGATGGTTCTTGGACATAATCCACACAAGCTGTACAGGTACTTTCATCAACGAGTTCTTGAGTGCTGGGTCTGAGAGCCAGATGTCATAGTGATTGTTGGTCAGCGACCTCTTCTTCCGAAGAGCGAGCCCCCTCTGCGGGTTCGGGGGTAAGCATAGGCCCGCGGTATTCCTGCCTGTCGTAAGAGGCGACTAAAAGGAGTCAACTTTTCGGCCTTCTGTGATGGTCCCCTGTTGGGTTTGACCTCCATCTCTCAAAATTTTCCGAAGAGCGAGCCGATTGGGGAAGGGCGCCTTACATGGTGCATTGTGTACATCTTGCGATCCGACCTTTCACCAGCTTATTCGCTGTTGAATTGCAGTCCTGCCCGCTCTCCATCTCTTGGGCATGACTACGTTCCTGCGTGCAGATTACACCTTGCACTGTGCAGTGCCTCTTTCTGCACTGACGGCGACCATGGACCACATGTTACCTAACATCCAGCACGGTAGCCAGTCCGTTGTGGTGGGGCCGCCATATATCCTGTTAGTTGTAGCCCCCTGACAACACAGGGATCGCTCTACTGATACCTGCGCCGTTAACTCCTCACGTATGCCAAGGAGTAGATGCCTATCCTCCTGGAGTATCAGGACTCCCGGCAACGGCCATCCTGCCAGGTGGCCCTTGCTGTGGCTGGGTGGCGCCTGTGGGGAGGGCTCTTGGTCGGAGTAGGTGGCATCAGGGCGGATGACCCACAATGAAGCGTGGTACATCGTCTCTCGCTGGTGGCATCAATTTAACGCTCAGAAGTACGATCCGAAAACGTTCCCCTCCCTGGCCTCACTGTGGGAGGAACGTAAATCTGAGGATGGCAGTAGCAGTTATTCGCCCCGATTCTTTTCTTAGTTTGTACGAGAGCTGATGGGGAGTCTTTTCTCTCCACAAAGCCTCAGTTCTTCGTCGAACATTTAGAGGACATGTTTGGGGAGGTGGAGGGCTTGTCCAAAATGCGCTCTGGATCGGTCCTGATACAAACGGCATCCTCTGCCCAGTCACGATGGTTACTTGCTTGTGACAAGTTGGGGGATGTTGCTGTTTCGATCACACCGCATAAGAGCTTAAATATGGTCCAGGGAGTTATTTACCATAAGGACCTTCTTTTGCAGTCTGATGACGAGCTGCGCGCCAAGTTAGAGCACAGAGGTGTACATTTCGTCTGGCGCGTTCATCGGGGTCCGAAGGAAAATCAGATAACTACCGGTGGCTTCATCTTCTCCTTCGAGGGTGATACGTTACCGGAAAAGGTCAAGGTGATGGTCTACCGATGTGACGTCAAGCCCTATATCCCTCCCCGATGCGGTGCTTCAAGTTCTGGAAGTTCGGCCATATGTCTTCCCACTGCACATCCACCCTCACATGTCGAGATTGCTGACGCCCATCTCATCCCAATACTCCATGTGCCCCGCCTCTCATCTGTGTCAACTGCGGGGACCACCATTCACCTTGCTCGCCAGACTGCAGAATCTACCAGAAAGAGCGCAAAATGATGGAATATAAGACCCTGGACCGACTGACTTATACTAAGGCCAAAAGGAAATACGACCGATTACATCCTGTGACAACGATGTTTTCCTACGCCACTGCTACAACACCTGTGCTCGCCCCATTAGTTTCGTGACTTCCGGCCGGATCGACGAGTGGTCCAATTCCTCCTGCCCCCTTGCCAATGGGGGGCTCTACCCACCGGGTTGCTCCTGCGCCACCTACCTCAGGAGCAACACCATCCCCCCCATCAGGGAACTCCGTCCCCACTTCTAAGCCGGAGAAGTGTCCAACTTCTTCGGCTTCTCACGCTCGCAAGGGGTCCCTTGGGTCCCTCCCTTCCCAGGTTTCCAGCAGCGGGAAGGCTGACGACCGACAGTGGCGTAAGTGCCCACAATCAGCTGGTCAAAGGGCTTCACGATCCTCCTCAGTCCCGGAGACTGAATCTGTGAAGCCCCCACAGCCAGTTAAACCCAAGGAGCAGCGTGAGACATCCAACAAGAAGAGTTCCAAGCCCACGGAACTCGCGGTGGCAGCCACCCCATCGCAACCTTCCAGCTCTGCGTCTGAGGACGAGGTGGAGATTGTGGCGTCCGCTGAGGACCTCGATCTCGCCGGTCCCTCAGACGCCATGGATAGCACTAGTACAGGTGCTCAATCGGAGGCAGCAGGTGACCCAGCGGCGTAATCTGCCTTCCGAGTCCCGTCACGCCTTTCTCAGCCATGGACAATACCATCCTCCAGTGGAACTGCAACGGTTTCTTCCACCATGTAGCTGAGCTCCGCCAACTTATCAGCCTTCACCCCTTCTTCTGCATTGCTCTTCAGGAAACTTGGTTTGCAGCAATGCGAACCCCTGCCCTCCGTGGCTATCGGGGTTATTATAGCAATCGGACAACTTATGAAAGGGTGTCTGGTGGCGTCTGCATCTATGTCCTTAACTCTCTTCACAGCGAGTCTGTCCCTCTACAAACAGCTTTAGAGGCTGTCGCTGTTAGGGTGTGGACGCCACAGGCTATAACCGTCTGCAGTCTTTACCTTCCACCGGATGGTGATGTCACGCAGCATGTCCTGGCTGCGCTGATAGCCCAATTGCCGCCACATTTCTTGTTACTGGGCGATTTCGACGCCCATAACCCTCTGTGGGGTGGGTCGGTGGCGACAGGTCGAGGCGCCACCACTGAGCATTTCTTGGCACAGCTCAATCTTTCGCTTTTAAATGATGGTTCCTTCACACACTTCAGCGTGGAGCATTGCATGTACTCCGCCATCGACCTTTCGATCTGCAGCCCTAGCCTCTTACCGTCTGTCCAATGGAGAGAGCATGACGACCTGTGTGGTAGTGACCACTTCCCGATCTTTCTGTCACTGCCACAGCGTCACTGTTCTGGTCGCCCCAGCAGATGGGCTATGAATAAGGCTGACTGGGACATGATTTCCTCCACTGCTGCTATTGAGCCTCTCTCTAGTGATGACATTGATGCGGTGGTTCAATCGGTCACCACCGGCATCGTTACTGCCGCCGAATCTGCAATTCCCCGTTCTTCTGGGTCCCCTCGGTGGCGGACTGTGCCTTGGTGGTCGCCTGAGATCGCTGAAGCGATTAAAGATCGCCGGCGGGTGCTCCAGCGTCACAAGGGACATCCCTGCATTGAACACCTCATCACCTTCAAACGGCTGCGTGCGTGGGCCCGCCGCCTTATCCGCCAAAGCAAGCAGCAGTGCTAGGAGCGGTTGTGTCCACCATTGGCCTCCATGTCTCTCCATCGCAGGTGTAGGCCAAGATCCGACGCCTCTATGGGTATCGGACCCCTGTCAGCGTCCCTGTGCTCTCACTGAATGGAGCAGTTTGTACAGACTCCGACGTCATTGCAAACCGCTTGGCAGAGCATTTTGCTATGAGTTCCGCTTCTTCCAATTACCCACCGGCCTTCCGCTCCATTAAAGAGCGGATGGATCGTCGGACCTTTCTTTTCGCACCCACCATCCTGAATCTTACAATGTTCCATTCAGGGAGTGGGAATTTCGCAGTGCCCTCGCCGCTTGTCCTGATACCGCTCCTGAGCCAGATAGCATCCACTGTCGGATGCTGAAACACCTTTCAGTGGACTGCCAGCGGCGGCCCCTCGACCTTTACAACCGCAATTGGGTCGAGGGCGAGTTTCCGTCGCAATGGCGGGAAAGCATTGTCATCCCCGTTTTGAAACCGGGCACGAGTCCTTTGGAGATGGACAGCTACCGCCCCATTAGCCTCACCAACGTTCTTTGCAAGCTTCTCGAACGGCTGATGAGTCGGCGCTTGAGTTGGGTACTGGAGTCTTGGGGCCTTCTGGCTCCGTACCAGGGTGGGTTCCGTAAAGGCTGCTCCGCCGCCGACAATCTAGTGAGCCTGGAGTCGGCCATCCGTACTGCCTTTGCCCGCCGTCAGCACCTGGTCGCTGTCTTTTCCGACATGCGGAAAGCGTACGATACGATATGGCGTCACCACATCCTGTCTACGCTACGTGGATGGGGCCTTTGGGGCCCTCTGCCGATCTTTATCAGAAATTTTCTGTCGTATCGTACCTTCCGCGTGCAAGTCGCGGCCTCTCCTCCCGCGTCCAGGTGAACGGGGTACCACAGGGATCTGTCCTCAGTGTCTGCCTGTTTTTAATCGCAATATACGGGCTCGCTGCAGCGGTGTGAAATTCTGTCTCCGCTTCCCTGTATGCTGACGACTTCTGCCTTTACTACAGCTCTACTGGCATTGCAGCTGTTGAACGTCAGCTACAGGGCGCTATCCGCAAGGCGACGTCTTGGGCTGTAGCTCATGGGTTCCAGTTTTCGGCAGCCCAAGACCTGCGTTATGCATTTCTGCCGGCGACGTACTGTCCACCCGGAGCCGCGGCTTTATCTTGACGGCGACCTCCTTGCAGTGGTGGAATCACATAGGTTTTTGCCCCTAGGGGCTCAGCATTCATTTGCTGGGTACGGGCTTGGCGAACTGAGCTGGGAACTGGTAAGCGCCGCCAGTCCCCCCTTACCGTAAGCTCTGAGCATACTTCACTGACCACCGTGTGGCGCGGCAGTGGAATGTTGTGTGTCTCAGGGAATTGGGATCTTGGCTTGACTGCCTGGATCACGAGGATGGAATAAACCTCTATAAACAACCCCTCAATCTCAAGGTGTGCTGCGCGCTGATGAGATGCATGGCTGTTGAGGTGGAACAGTCGTTAGCGGCCAGCCTCTGGGTAACCTGCCGCATCTCAGTTGTATAAGGCTTACCTAGGCGTGCGGGGCTTTGTCTAGGTGGACTCCTAGTTCCCTAGCTGCTCGTGGGACCGAGATGGAACCCTCGAAGTTTTCTTCTTCTCCTCCCAGCGGAAAGGGCGTGCCGCTGGTAGGTTCTAACACCCAATCTCACAAGAGGGCTCGTGTAGCCAGTCCTCCTGATTCAGGTACTAGTAACAGAACGCATTCTGCTTCTCAGAATGTGTTTCTCATAATTAAAAGAAAAGATGGGAGTTTTGAAAAAGTTTCGCCATTTTATATACAGAAGGGGTTAGAGGGTATTGCTGGCACGTTAAAGTCTGTAAAGCGCTTGCGAAATGGCACCTTGTTGGTTGAAACATCTAGCTTCCAGCAAGTCCAGAACATTCAGAAGGCACAATTTCTTGGGGAGTTTACGATTGAGACTGAATTTCACAACACCTTGAACTACAGCATGGGTGTTGTGACGTGCAGAGATCTCGTTGACATTCCCCAAGACGAACTGACGGCTGAATGGTCCAGGGAAGGAAGTGTCGAAGTGCAACACGTTATGAAACGGGTGGATGGTGCTCTCATGAAATCTAACTCGTTTATCCTTACGTTTAACAGCACCAATTTGCCCGAGCATGTGAAGGCAGGTTTCCTACGTCTCAGTGTACGGCCTTATTACCCCAACCCCATGCGGTGTTTTAAACGCCAACACTTTGGACACACTACTCTCGGCTGTAAAGGGGAAGCCACTTGCGGGAAATGTGGTAAAGCCGCCCATGAGGGAGTTGGTTGCTCCTGTCCTCCCAAGTGTGTCAAGTGCTCTGGGGATCACCCTGTGTGGAGTAGGGAATGTAGAGTTTTCCTTGAGGAACGGAAGATCCAGGAACTTAAAACCACCAAACGCATCCCGTACGGTGAGGCAAAGAAAATTTACGAGTCCCTGCAGCCGCCCACGTTTGCTGCTTCCTTTTCTTCCGTTCTGAAACAGCCAGTCTTGAAAACTGATGCTGCTACACAAACGGAGGTTGCTACTGTCAGTACTAGCACCTGAGTTTGTCAATGTACGTGTGCTGCTGCAGTTCCTGTGAAGCCTGCTGCTCCTCCCCGGCCTTCTGACCAGGCCGTGGTAGCTGACGTCATGGAACTTCCTGCCCCTTCCCAAGTCCAGTCTTGTGCACTGCCCAGAGCTGCTACACCCCATACTGCTTCTGAGGTTTTGGCTCCAATGCCACCTCAGGCCAGAAAATCGAAGCCAAAGCCAAAGGTGAAGACTCGCCCACTAAATGAGACTGAAGTTCCACAGTCTGCTGATGTTGATGTCATTCTCTCTGACGTCTCTCTCGACTCCTCTTCAGAGGCGATGGAGGTTGATGTCAGACTGGGGCATTCATCTCGCCCCAAAACTGAGCCTTTACCTGTTGTGGGCTCTCCTCCCCGACAGAAAGTGAGAATGAAGATACTCCCACCCTGATAGATGGCTCCCATTATACAGTGGAACATGAATGGATCCATGCACATGTGGAGGAACTGAACCTCCTAGCACGGCAACGCCCCCTGTGCTTGTGTTTACAGGAAACGCATCTAAAACCATCTGATGCTCCTGTACTACGGGGCTATACGTTGTATCGCAAAGATGACCTGACTGGAGAAAGAGCCAAAGGCGGAGTCGCCGTGTTTGTCAATAATGACCACCACTCCTCTGCTCTCCCCCTGTATACTGACCTGCAAGCAGTTGCAGTTGAAATTCATTCCCGTCGGAGGCTTACCGTTTGCTCCCTTTATTTATCCCCTCTGGTTGCAATGACCTTAGACGCTCTCACAGATCTTATCGACCAACTTTCCCACCCATTTCTCCTCCTGGGAGACTTCAATGCCCATCATGTCCAGTGGGGCTCCACTTCTCTTTGCACTCGAGGTCGAATTTTGGAGAGCCTCCTAACATCTCAAGTGTTGTGCATCCTCAACACAGGTACTCCAACCTATTTCTCTACTGCTACTGGGTCATTCTCAGCCATTGACCTATCTTTCTGCTCTCCAACCCTCACAGACTCTGTTCACTGGGAGGTCATTGACGACCTTCATTCCAGCGATCACTTCCCCATCCGCATTCATCTCCTGGATGGTGTATTGCTGGAGCAAGGCCGCCATCGTGGATGATTGGCAGAGCTAACTGGCCACTGTTCGCTCGGTTGGCTGTCTTTCAACGCCACAACAGCGTACAGGAATGGGTGGATCACATCACACTTGTGATCCATCATGCTGCTGACCTCTCCATCCCACAGTCTTCTCGCCCTCTTAAGCGGCGCCTTGTGCCTTGGTGGACAGAAGAGTGCCGTTCAGCCATCCGGGAGAGGCGTGCGGCTCTTCGCCGATTTAAATGCCGCCCAACAGCGGCCAATCTTACCGCCTTTCGAATCGCGAGAGCCAGGGCACGCCGTGTCATTAAAGAGAGCAAGAAAAGGTCATGGCAGGAGTTACTGGACTCCATCAACCGTTCCACTTGTTCCACAAAAGTATGGAAAGCCATCCGGAGGATTTCTGGTAAACATAGCCGTTTACCGATAGCTGCTGTCCTGAACCAGGGATGCCTCCAAACAACACCCAAAGCCATTGCTCAGACGCTGGCAGAGCATTTTGCACAAAGTACTGCCACTGCAAATCAGGATCCAGCGTTTCGTCGCTACGGTGCGACTGTCGAAAGAGCGACCTTGGACTTTCGGTCGAACAGTTCTGAGGCCTACAATTCCCCTTTCTCCATGTGGGAACTTGAATCGCCACTTACTGAGACTTCTGACACTGCACCAGTTTACGCCGCATCCGGTACTCCATGCGTCGACATCTGCCAGCGGCGTCAAAGGAAATCCTCCTCGAATGTTTTAATCTCATATGGCAGACAGGAGTGTTCCCCACCTCGTGGAGGGAGGCAATCCTCATCCCTCTCCTCAAACCAGGAAAGGACCGCACATGTCCCGGTAGTTATCGTAGTATCGCCTTGACAAGCTGTGTCGGAAAGACCCTGGAACGGATGGTTAACCGGCGTCTGGTCTGGCTGTTAGAGACCAGACAGCTCCTTAGCCGCTTTCAGTGTGGATTCCGAAAATTTCGGTCCACGGTCGACAACCTGACCCTCCTAGAGGCGGCTATTCAGCAGGCTTTCCTCCGTCAGCATCACTGTATCGGTATCTTCTTTGATATCAGTAAGGCATATGATACTACATGGAGACACTGTATTCTTGGACAACTGCATCAATGGGGCTTTCGTGGCCGCCTCCCCATTTTCATTCGGTCTTTCCTGTCTCAGCGGTTTTTTCGGACCCGCGTTGGTAACACACTGTCTGATCGCTTTGAGCAAGAGAACGGTGTCCCCCAGGGCAGTGTTTTAAGTGTTACCCTCTTTGCCATAGCCATAAACAGTATAACGTCTACAGTGAGGAGTCCAGTACAGGATTTCTCACGCTGCTCCTTGGGTTTAACTGGCTGGGAGGGCTTCACCGATTCAGTCTCCGGGACTGAGGAGGATCGGGAAGCCCTTCCACCAGCTGATGGCGGGCACTTACGCCACTGTCGGTCGTCAGCCTTCCCACTGGTGGAAACCTGGGAAGGGAGGGACCCAAGGGACCCCTTCCGAGCATGAGAAGCCGAAGAAGGTGGACACTTCTCCGGCTTAGAAGAAGGGACGGACGTCCCTGATGGGGGGGATGGTGTTGCCCCTGAGGTAGGTGGCACAGGAGCAACCCGGTGGGTAGAGCCCCCCACTGGCAAGGGGGCAGGAGGAGTTGTACCACTCAGCGGTCCGGCCGGAAGTCGCGAAACTGATGGGGCGAGCACAGGTGTTGTAGCAGCGGCGTAGGATGATGTCATTCTCACGGGATGTAATCGGTCGTATTTCTTTTGGCCTCAGTATAAGTCAGTCGGTCCAGGGTCTTATATTCCATGATTTTGCGTTCTTTCTGGAAGATTCTGCAGTCTGGCGAGCAAGGTGAATGGTGCTCCCCGCAGTTGACACAGGTGGGAGGCGGGGCACATGGAGTATTGGGACGAGACGGGCGTCCGCAATCTCGACATGTGAGGCTGGAAGTGCAGCGGGAAGACATATGGCCGAACTTCCAGCACTTGAAGCACCGCATTGGGGGAGGAATATAGGGCGTGACGTCACATCGGTAGACCATCACCTTGACCTTTTCCGGTAACGTATCACCCTCGAAGGCCAAGATGAAGGCATTGGTAGCTATCTGATTTTCCTTCGGACCCCGATGAACGCGCCGGACGAAATGTACACCCCTGCGCTCTAAGTTGGCGCGCAGCTCGTCATCAGACTGCAAAAGAAGGTCCTTATGGAAAATAACTCCCTGGACCATATTTAAACTCTTATGCGGTGTGATCGTAACATCAACATCCCCCAACTTGTCACAAGCAAGCAACCGTCGTGACTGGGCAGAGGATGCCGTTTGGATCAGGACCGATCCAGAGCGCATTTTTGACAAGCCCTCCACCTCCCCAAACTTGTCCTCTGAATGCTCGAGGAAGAACTGAGGCTTTGTGGAGAGAAAAGACTCCCCATCAGCTCTTGTACAAACTAAGAATCGGGGCGAATAACTATTACCTCCATCCTGAGACTTACGCTCCTCCCACGGCGTGGCCAGAGAGGGGAACGTTTTCGGATTGTACTTTTCAGCATTAAATTGAGCCCGAGAACGCTTAGAGACTGCTGGCGGCTGGCCGCCAGCGAGAGATGATGTACCACGCTTCATTGCGGGTCATCCGCCCTGATGCCACCTACTCCGACCAAGGGCCCTCCCCACGGGCGCCACCCAGCCGCAGCAATAGCCACCTGGCAGGATGTCCATTGCCGGGAGTCCTGATGCCCCAGGGAGACGGGCATCTACTCCTTGGCATACGTGGGGAGTTAACGGCGCAGGCATCAGTAGAGCGATCCCTATGATGTCAGAGGGCTACAACCAACAGGGTACATGGCGGCCCCACCACAACGGACTGGCTACTGTGCTGGATCTTAGGTGCAAAAATGTCCAAGGTCGTCGTCGCAGTTAAAAGCAACACTGCAGAGTGCAGCGTGGTAATCGCACCCACGGACGTATCCTCGCCCAAGAGATGGAAAACGAGCGAGACACCATTGCAACGACGAAAAAGCCGGCTAAAGGTCTCAATGCACGACGGATACAGTGCACCACGTAAGGCGCCCTTCCCCAATTGGCTCGCTCTTCGGAATAATTTAGAAAGATGGAGGTCAAACCCGAGAGGGGACCATCACATAAGGCCGAAACATTTGAGACTCCTTTTAGTCGCCTCTTACGACAGGCAGGAATACCGCGGGCCTATTCTTACCCCCGAACCCGCAGGGGGACCGTATAGTCAAGCCCACAACGCGTGTGTGGTGTACTTCCTTTCAGCCCCATCGACGGGACGAGGTTCTCCTCAGGCGGCTTCGAATAGGCCACAGCCCTATGACGCATGGCTTCCTGCTCCGGCGGGAGGACCCTCCAATGTGTGGTGCTTGTGGCGTTTAGGTCACTGTGCGCCACGTTTTATTGGATTGTGTCTTATTTTCTGACCAGCGGGCCGCGGCTGACTTGCCAGCAGACCTGCCATCTCTTTTAGGCAACACTCGGACGAATGTGGTTAAAGTTCTGTGCCTTGTCAAATGTTTTTACAAAGATTTTAGGGAGAGGATTTTAATTTGCTCACTGTGTGACAAGCTCGCCCATCTTTTATGTAAGTGGCCAGCCAATGACACTTTCCTGTGTCATTCTTGTTGCTATGTTTTCCCTTCCCTTAGGTTTTACTTTCTTATGTAGTATTTTCCCTCTTTTCCTGCTTTCTTTGAATATGTTTTTCAGTTTTATTAGGTCTCTCCACATTCGTTCCTTTTAATGTGTGTCAGGGCGCTGATGACCTCGATGTTGAGCGCCCATAAACCCCAACACACACACACACACACACACACACACACACACACACACACACACGGCTCTACCAGGCGTTAATACAGTCCCGTCTGGATTATGGGAGCCTGGCTTATTGCTCAGCATCCCCATCTGCGTTGCAGGTGCTGGACCCAATCCTCCACAGCGGGATACGCCTTGCCACTAGTGCTTTCCGGACCAGCCCAGTGGACAGCATACTTGTGGAGTGTGTGTGTGTGTGTTTGAGGTTTACGGGCGCTAAACAGCTTGGTCATCAGCGCCCACATACTTGTGGAGGCGGGTGTCCCTCCACTGCGGTTACGCCCCAACGTTTGCTGGCTTCTTATGCTGCCCATGTTTCCAGCTTGCCCGGGCATCCTAACTATCGGCTACTATTCACACAGTCGCACGTCCATCTTCCAGAACGCTGGCCCAGGGCTGGATGTACGATCGCGGTCCTCGTCCAACAGCTTCTCTCTTGCCCATTTCGGCCGCTCTGTAGTCTTTGTGTGGACTCCAGGCCATGTTGGGATACCTGGCAATGAAAATGTTGAGCGCCTGGCGAAAGAGGCCACCAGTAAACCACCTCTGGATATTGGCCTCCCGGTGACTGATTTGCGGGCAATCTTACGCCGAAAACTTTTCGATTTATGGGACACTGAATGGCGGAACCTGCCCATGCCCAACAAACTTCGCCCTATCAAGGCGACGACGACTGTGTGGCGGTCGTCCATTCGGGTCTCCCGCCAGGAGTCTGTTGTCCTCTGCCGGCTGCGCATTGGGCACACTCGGCTGACGCACGGCCACTTATTGCGCCGTGAGGACCCACCTCTGTGTCGCTGAGGCTCCGTTTTATCTGTGGTCCACATTTTATTGGAGTGTCCACTTTTAGCTGTGCTCAGGCAGACGTTCGCACTGCCTGACACGCTCCCTGCCCTTTTAACAGATGACCCTGCTATGGCTGGCTTAGTTTTGCGTTTTATTCGGGCAGGGGTTTTTTATCATTTAATCTGAGTGTTTCTGTTTTTATAGTGTTGATTCTCGCTTTTGGCCTCCGATTTTAAACTGAGTTTTTAATGTGTTCTCAGTGGTTGGCTTTTCCTTTTTTTCTCTCTATGGTCGGCCAATCACCGTCACACTGTGATTTGAATTTGTTTTGTCTGATCTCTGTCGGAGTCTTTCTTGTCCCATGTCGACTGACGTCTTTCCTGCTGTTCCTTTTTTGTTCTCTTTGGGCGGTTTTAATTTTTTGGTCCCTTTAATCCCACAAACCAACCTATATATATATAATTCCTCATCAGTTACATATTAACGAATCAACTAGTCCTCAGTTGGAAGTAGATGTCTACAAGAACCATAAATGTATCATCAATACAAATCCTCAGTCTTTAGTTTTTCCTTTGCTACTCATTACACACGAATTATTAGTGGTCATCAGAGTATTTTCAGTAAGACATTGGAGAAAATTAACCAGTTTTCATTAATAATCAGATGATAAGCTAACATTTGTATGTACTGAAAAACATGGACTTGCTGTAACGTACAGGAGTATCGAAAAGTTCAGATTTGTGTAGAGATTGTGACGAAGAACATCTCGTATCTATACCCAGGAGATAGCATGACGCGTACAGATACAAGACATGTTGTAAACATCATCCATACCTTGTAGTATTAAGATGGGAAAAGAATAAATAAGGTTACCAATGGTTTGGACATTGAAGTCTTAGAAAATTACATGAAAATAAAAGTATGTGAATCTTAAATCCTGGGAATCAGAACACTTCTTTCCCAATAACTACCTCCAACATAAAATTTCGTTTTCCTTATGCTCCACAGATGAGTTACAGAAGTGATACAAACATAATTAATTTCTTTTTGATAAATGTTCCTTTTCCAATTACATATTAACACATGTTAAGGACAAGATCATGACGAAGTATTTTCATATTTGACAGTAAATGAATGTCTTTCCAGTGACTTTCACATAATAGGTAAAGTAACAGTTGAAACCAGATGAGAACATATATATATATGGCTACAAACAGTCTGACCCAATTGTAATCACATCTCCCTTGTAAAGTAATAGTACATTGCTATTACAATACAGATATCTGAAGTAAACTTCACACCAATTTTAAACATTTTCTCAACTTTTCACAAAATCAGATGAGATTATAACTTTATCAACTTAATGAGAATAACTGTATAGACATCGCGAGTAAATATTACACCAACTCTCCTCAAAATTAATACTCTGGTAGTGTTATTGAACTACATATTTTTAAATCTGCCCACAGTTTCTACTCGTATCCAGATAAAAAAAAAGGCAACTTGCTTAGTATAAAATACATGCACCAGTTCTTTTAGGCATCCAGTCTCTGAGTACTCGTCCGAATCAGAAAGTGGAAGAGGATGAGTATACAGATAAGTAAGAGGCTGTGACTTGAAACGGAAAAAGTCACACCAGCTTGGAAGCGTTGGGTTCGCCACCCCCCAAATTGCAAAAAGAGCTTGCAACCTCCTGAGGAATATTTCGTTAGAATGATTTGAAGCTGTCATCATTTGAAATAGCATCTGTTCTTACTGTCCTCATACAATTGTTACGCTTATCACTAAATGTTTCATCAGAATTCAGAGCTTTGATAGAATCACACTATTTTTGAACATCTTGTGCCAGATATTTAATATCCATACCACACAGTCAGTCACATCATCTGCTTTTACATTGAAAATTTCATGTAATAAATCCTGTTCCTTCACACTTAATGACCATATACTGTTCATAATTCACTGGTACACAGTAGAAAATCACTATACAATGAATTGAAATAAAAAATGGATATCGTTTTGAAAATACTGGTTACCAAAAATGATTGAAATTTGTGTTGTTTTGATCTTCCACACTCTTAAGTTAAGTGCCTGGTCACGATATAGACTTGTCTCTTACAAATTGCACTCTGTATACTCTAGGATAGTAGAAGGATTCTAACTGCTCTTACTAACTAGATAGGATAGAAAAAGGGAAGTGACTCCAGAAAATAAATATGGAGTCACTGGCTGGAGCAAGGCACCATATGCCACATGGTGTAGCTATGAAATTACCACAGATCCCCTACCTGTAAAATTTCACCACAAAACTACTAAAAATGTTTCTGAGAGGGTGTTCACCCCCAGATTTTGCCTTGGCTATACAGCGCACAGAATGTATTCTCAAGTGTTTCAACTCCTCAAATCACTATTTAATTCACAAGAATTAAAAAAATGTTCAAATATTCAGTGATAACAAAAAATGGAAATGAATTTCCTCTTATTGGTTATTTCACTTTCACTTTGTTGAAGTACTCACCATAGAGTTTGCTAAAGTATACAGTATGACCTTGACTGAGTTAAATAAGATGCATAAGAAATTTCCAATGGTGTGTCAAATATCAATAAACAAATATCATAATGTTAAATGGGTGATTAAGGTTGTCTCCACAATGTCAGCTGTGTCACATTCCTCCAAATAACAAATTCAAATGGTCCTACATAAAATCAAACAACCCCCAATACATGCCAGGTAAAAGCATACACGAATGTTCAAATATACGCTTTTTTACCCCCACTCTATGAATAGACAACAAATAGGTAAAAATATGCAAATATCCACGCATTAAAGTAATATGGATATAAACTACAACAAATATTTTACAGTATTAGCTTCAAATCTCTTAAGTTATCCGATTTCTCATTTGTCTGTTTGCATTTGCAAAAAGCAGTGGGCATTAATTGAGCTTTTTGTGAGTTGTAATTTTCTTTCAATTAGTATTTTTTATAATTATTGGATCAAAGTATTCATAGCATGACATCACAATGTGTACAACACTGATTTGTCTGTGTGACCTGGAGTACACATTCTTCAACACAAGCTTACTATTTGCTCATTGTTTATTCCGTTTTGTGGTACTTTCATTAACTAGGTAATTGTTTTTGGAAAGCGTCCTCAAATCTGTCTGCAAGTTACTGATTTCAACACACACACACATGTTCCAAATTTCTAAAACAATTTTCCTTTCCTAAATGCAAATTTTGACAATTTTTACTCATGGTTTCAAACATTTGGCCACTATGGTTACATCTGTCACCATAGACACTAACTATTTTCACCACTTTATCACAATCACTATTTTTTATTACAGATTCTACACATTTAACAATCATATTACCACCAGGAAACTGTTTCATGTTTTTCATGGCAATTTTATCATCTGAGAGCATACTTTGACAAATTTAACTTAAGACCCTACACTTTTGATCACCATACTGACATTTACTACTATAGTCATTGACTACACATGGTACTCTATCACTAATTAGATCTATTATAACCTTTAATCACCAATAATTCCGTGGATATTCAAACACACTCACTTAGAAACAATAGCTCGTTACATGATAACAACTCAGTATCTCTTATTCGACTGCCGTGCCGTGACATTCGACCGACGCCGTTCGTAGCTAAGTTTTTTTTTGTTTGTTTGTTTGGGGTTTAAGGGCGCTCAGCTACTGAGGTCATTAGTGCCCAGTCACAATTGTTAGAGCACATAGAATCTAGTAAAACTCAAGGGGGGGGGGGGCCAGAAAGTTCTTACAAAGATGCAGATAAAATAAGTGAAAGAGTTAGATGTCTTGGGACAAGCCAGTCAAAGTAATGAAACGAAGAACACGAGCAGCTGCTCGAGCGTCATCTGCTAAAATATCCTGTAAAGTAGATGGCAGAGACAGGACAACACGATATTGACTAAAACGGGGACACTACAACAAAACATGGCGCACTGTTGGTTGGTTGGTTGGTTTGAGAATTAAAGGGACCAAACTGCATAGGTCATTGGTCCCTTGTTTCATAAACACACAGAGCACAGGGAAACCATCCATTAGTCATTCGAAGCAGAAGATAAAAATTCCAGGGGAAGAAAATCCCCAAAGTCAATGATAAAGAAACATGGAAAACGGAGCACAGCAACAAAAACAACATAGAGAAGAAAGGCAGAAGGAATTAAAACTGCACAGCGGAGGACTGTGGCTGGCTGATCACGAAAATAATAGGATGAGCCAGCCACTCTGCAACACGTTACAACCTCCAGCCTAAAAGATTAGGTTGGAGTCCAATTACAACACAAAACTAATTAAAAGATACAGCTCAAAAGAGGGTGAGGTAATAAAATTAAATGGACCTATAAAAGCCGCTTGTGCGAATAAAACTTAAAACACGATCTGCCATAGAGACTTCGTCACCCAAAAGAGATGATAAATCACCCAGGAGATTAAAAGTTCGCCTGAGGGCGGTTAAAAGAGGACAGTCCAACAATATATGGGCCACCGTCATATTCGCACCACAGCGACAATGAGGGGGTCCTCTCGACGCAGCAGATGACCATGCGTCAGCCAAGAGTGACCAATGCGGCGCCTACACAGAACAACAGAATCCCTGCGAGAGGCCCGCATGGAGGAACCCCACACAGTCGTGGTCTCCTTTACCTGCCGCAGCTTGTTGGGTGCAGACAGAGTGCGCCATTCGTCTCCCAGCAACCCAAAGACCCGACGGTGCAAAACCGTTCGGAGATCAGTTGCCGGGAGGCCGATCGCCAACGGCAGTTTGCGGGTAGCCTCTTTGGCTAACTTGTCGGCGAGTTCGTTTCCCGCGATCCCAACGTGTCCCGGAGTCCATATGAACACCACCGAACGACCACGCTGTTCAAGAGCGTGAATGGACCCCTGGATGGCACCAACAATGGGATGGCGTGGGTAGCACTGGTCAAGAGCCTGCAGACTACTGAGAGAGTCACTGCATACGACAAAGGACTCTCCAGAGCGGGTACGAATATGCTCAAGAGCACGAAAAATGGCTGTCAGTTCTGCGGTGTAAACACTGCAGCCTTCCGGCAAGGAGCGCTGGTCGACATAGTCCGCATAGGCATAAGCGTACCCCACACGGCCATCAACCATCGAGCCATGAGTATAGATAACCTCCGAGGCATGGTATGCGCCTAGGAGAGCAAGGAATTGGCGGCGCAAGACTGCAGGAGGAACTGAGTCTTTTGGCCATCGGGAAAGTTCCAGCCGAAGCTGCGGGCGACGAATACACCAAGGTAGTGTATGTGGGCGGACCTGGAAAGCAGATGGAAGAGGCAAACACTCGAGTTCATTAAGGAGCGACCAAACGCGGATCCCAATTGTATGGCCCGATCGCGGGTGCCGGTGTGGGATATGGACTGCTGCATTAGTGAAAAGGAGACGATAGTTAGAGTGACGGGGCGAACAACGGACGTGGGCAGCATAGTTGCCTAACAGTTGTTGACACCGAATACGAAGTGGAGGAACCCCAGCCTCAACAAGGAGGCTATTAACAGGGCTGGTGCGGAAGGCTCCTGTCGCCTGTCTAACCCCACAGTGGTGAACGGGGTCCAGCAGTTGCAACGCTGAGGGCGTCGCTGAGCCATACGCCACACTCCCATAATCCAGTCGGGACAGCACAAGGGCTTTGTAGAGCTGCAGCAGCGTGTTACGATCTGCACCCCAAGTCGTGTGGTTGAGGCAGCGTAGGGCATTCAGATGCTGCCAGCACTGATTCTTGAGCTGACGAATATGTGGAAGCCAAGTAAGCCGGGCATCGAACAGCAATCCCAGAAAATGGTAAGTGTCAACAATCCTGAGGATGGCATCCTGAAGATAGAGCTCAGGGTGGGGATGGACAGTTCGACGCCGACAAAGTGCATAACAGAAGTCTTCGCAGGAGAAAAGTGAAACCCATGGGCTATGGCCCATGCCTGCGCCTTGCGTATGGCTCCCTGCAACCTACGTTCTGCAACACTAATGGTGGAGGAGCTGAAAAAGATGCAGAAATCGTCAGCATATAACGTGGGTGAGAGAAACGACCCTACTGCTGCTGCAAGGCCATTAATGGCCACAAGGAAAAGGGGCACGCTCAATACAGAGCCCTGTGGAACGCCGTTCTCCTGGATATGAAGAGAACTATGGGATGTGCCAATTAAAACGCGGAATGTCCGAACAGATAAAAAATTCTGAATAAAAATGGGGAGAGAGCCCCGGAGACCCCACCCGTGCAACGTGGCGAGAATATGGTGCCGCCACGTCGTGTCATATGCTCTGGAGGGATCGAAAAAGACGGAGACGAGGTGTTGGCGCCTGGAAAAAGCAGTGCGGATTGCAGACTCAAGGAAGACCAAAGTATCGGCGGTGGAACGGCCCTGACGGAAGCCGCTCTGGCACGGAGCGAGAAGACCTCGAGACTCGAGCAGCCAACACAGCTGTCGACTCACCATGCGTTCCAATAGCTTGCACAGAATATTTGTCAAGCTGATGGGCCGATAGCTATCCACATTAAGCGGGTTCTTACCAGGCTTCAGCACCGGAATGACGGTACTCTCCCGCCACTGCGACGGAAAGACACCATCACCCCATATGCGGTTGAAGATGGCAAGAACACACCGCTGACATTCCGGGGACAGGTGTTTGAGCATCTGATTGTGGATGCCATCTGGCCCAGAGGCTGTATCGGGGCACTGTGCCAGGGCGCTTTGGAGTTCCCACAAACTAAACGGGGTGTTATACACCTCAGCGTGGCGAGAAGCAAAAGAAAGCAGTTTGCATTCCTCCTGGCGTTTTAGCGCGCGAAGCGCGGGCGGGTAATTCTCCGACGCAGAGGCCCGAACATAGTGCTGTGCGAAATGCTCGGCGATTGCATCGGCATCGGTGGATACCGCCCCGTTGATGATAAGCCCTGCGACACCAGTAGAGTGCTGCAATCCAAAGATGCGCCGAATCTTCATCCACACCTGGGAGGGTGAAGTACGGGAAACGTACCTCTCCCAGCACTCCTGTTTCCGCCTTTTGATGAGCCGCCGTGCCTGAGCACGGAGACGCTTGAAAAAAAATTAGGTTATCCAAAGACAGGTGCCGCTTATGTCGCTGAAGAGCCCGCCGACGTTCTTTAATGGCTTCAGCGACCTCCGGAGACCTCCAAGGCACTGACTTTCGCCGGGGGCACCCTAACGAACGAGGAATGGTACGTTCCGCAGCGGAAACAACCGCTGCAGTCAGTGTCTCAACCGCCACATCGATGGTACCGTGGGGGAGAGATTCAACAGTGGCAGCAGAGGAGAACGTTTCCCAGTTTGCCTTGCCAAATGCCCATCGAGGCAGGCGTTCATGGGATCGACGCTGGGGTAGTGAAAGGAAGATGGGAAAATGGTCACTACCACACAAGTCGTCATGGACTCTCCAGTGGACCAATGGTACAAGCCCTGGGCTGCACAACGACAGATCTATGGTCGAGAACGTGCCATGCGCCACACTGAAATGTGTGGCGGCGCCAGTGTTTAAGAGGCAGAGGTCGGGTTGGGAGATGAGATTCTCGACTTCTCTGCCTCGGCCAGTAACCTTCGTTCCATCCCACAGGGGATTGTGGGCGTTAAAATCCCCCAGGAGAAGAAAAGGCGTGGGGAGTTGGGCGACAAGTGCAGCCAATTCGGTCAGGGAGACTGTACCACATGGAGGGAGATAGCCACTGCAGACGGTTATGTCCTGGGTAGTCCTTACGCGTACAGCCACAGTTTCCAATGATGTTTGAAGGGGCACAGGAGCACTATATACAGAGGTAAGGACATACACGCAGGCTCCACCTGACACACTATTGTATGTGCTACGGTTGCAGTAATAACCCCTGTATCCACGAAGGACAGGGGTCCGCATTGCCGGGAACAAGGTTTCCTGGAGGGCAATGCAGAAAGCAGGTGTCAGGCTGAGAAGCTGTCTTAGCTCAGGGAGATGGCTAAAATAACCGCCACAATTCCACTGGAGGATTGTACAAAGCGTGTCCTGTAAGGGCATTAAGGTACTGAAAAAGCAAATTACTTCACAGACTCACATGCTACCACCGACTGAGTGACTGACGTCGCAACTGCCATCGTTTCTGAGACGGCGAGATCGAGGTCATCTGGGGACGCAAAGAGCTCGACCTCATCCTCAGAGGCTGAGCTGACAGAAAGCGTTGGCGCGGGAACCACTGGGTCCTTAGGCTTCTTAGAGAGCTTCCTCTTCTCTCTCTTGTCTTTGGGAGGAGGGTTCACATGCTGGGAGGGCTGTCGTGATGCATTGTCAGGAACAGAGGAAGAGCGTGAAGCCCTTCGACCAGCAGCTGGTGGCTTCCTCAGCCACTGGCGAGCGTCTTGCGAGACACTGGTAAAATCCTTGGAAGGGACTCCCCCAAGGGACCTCTTCCGAACGAGTGAGGCCTGAGGAGGCTGTTGCCTCTCTGGCCGAACAGCCAGAGGAGGCTGTTGCTTCTCCAGCTGAGGAGCCGGAAGAGGCTCTTGCCTCTCCGGTTGAGCAGCCGGAGGAGGCTGGTGCCTCTCCGGCTGAGAGGTGGGTTTGGATGTCCCCAGTTGTTCGGGGTCCACTGCCCCAAAACCGGGTGTTTTGGGAGCAGTGGAAGAGAGTGTGGTCCCTACCTGCGGTGGGGCAGGCGGAACTTTACTGTTCTGTGGGCCAACTGAGAAGGGAGTCTTTGCAGTAACTGGTGGCGGCAGAGTTGCAGCAGCATAACTCCTCAACATAGATGTGGGGTTGAGCCGGTCTAGCTTCTTCCTTGCCTCTTGGTAAGTTAAACGGTCCAGGGTCTTAATTTCTTGTATCTTCCGCTCTCTTTGGTGACTGCACAGTCTGGCGAGCAGGGAGAATGATGCTCCCCACAGTTAACGCAGGTGGGAGGCGGAGCACATGGAGCATTAGGATGTGAAAGTCGGCCACAATCACGACACGTGGAGCTGGCAGTGCATCTGGAGGACATATGTCCAAACTTTCAGCACTGGAAGCATCGCATAGGGGGCGGGACATAGGGCTTGACATCGCACCGGTAGATCATGACCTTGACTTTCTCAGGCAAGCAGTCACCCTCAAAGGCCAGGATGAAGGCACCGGTAGCGACCCTATTATCCTTGGGCCGCCTAAAGACACGACGGACAAAGTGCACACCTCGTCGTGCCAGGTTCTCCCGTAGCTCGTCATCAGACTGTAGCAGAAGATCTTTATGAAAGATAATCTCCGGGACCAAATTTAAGGACTTATGGGGAGTGACAGTAACGGAGATGTCACTGAGCTTCTCACAGGCGAGTAACGCTCATGACTGTGCAGATGAAACTGCTTGTATCAAAATAGCCCCGCTCCTTATTTTGGAAACAGATGCCACTTCCCCAAACTTATCTTCAAGATGGTGAACAAAGAAGAGAGGTTTAGTCCCCAAAAACGAATCCCCATCGGTTCTGCTGCACACAAGGTATCGCGGTGAATACGGCTCCTATCTGTCTGCAGCCCTACGTTCCTCCCATGGCGTGGCTAGGGAAGGGAACGATTTGGGGTTATATGTCACAGCATTAAATTCTGTCTTACCGCGCTTAGAGACGTTGGCGGTCGTGCGACCACTAGATTGGTACTTCACCCGCTTCATTGCGTGTCATCCGCCCCTATGCCACCCACTCCAACCAGGGGCTCTCCCCATGGGTGCCACCCAGCCACAGCAAAGGCCACCTGGCAGGATGGCCGTTGCCGGGGGTCCTGATGCCCCAGAGAGACGAGCATCGACTCCTTGGCTTACGTGGGGAGGTGTCAGCTCAGGCATCGGCAGTACGATCCCTGTGTTGTCAGGGGGCTACAACCTAGAGGGTACATGACGACCCCACCACAACGGGCTGGCTACCGTGCTGGATTTTGGGTGCCATGGGTAGGCCACAGTGATCGTGGGTGCAGATGGTGACGCACTAAGGGCGTTACGTACACAATCCATCAGGTGTGTGTGCCCAAAATGACGGATGAGGGTGCAGTTACGATGCCAAGACGATCAAGATTGCCAAGGCCTTAGGGTAGAGAGGACTGATGGTACACCACGTAAGGTGTCCTTCCCCAAAAGGCTCGTACTTCTGTGGAATTTGAAAAAATGGAGGTCAAACCCTAATGGGGACCATCACATTAAGGCCGAAACGTTTGAGACTCCTTTTAGTCGCCTCTTACGACAGGCAGGAATACCGCGGGCCTATTCTAACCCCCGAACCCGCAGGGGATTTGTTTCCTTGTAGTGAGGACCAAGTATCCCACCACAAGGACACAAGCCTCTTACAAACAACCCCACTAACGTCAGATGACGGGACACAATAGGAGGCTGGCCAAGGGAGCAGGACTGCAGCCTTGGCTCAGCATCAGCAGCCTCATTCCCAGGCATTCCTACATGGCCGGGAACCCACAGAAAGCCGACAGGAGGGCCACCCTCAGCAAAAGAATGGAGGGACTGCTGGATCCGTTGCACCAAGGGATGGACCGGATATGGAGCTCCAAGGCTCTGAAGAGCACTGAGTGAATCAGAGCAGAGTACATCCTATGAATGGCGGTGGCGGCGGGCATACTGAACAGCCTGATGGAGAGCAAAAAGCTCGGCCGTAAACCTGGACCACTGGTCGAGGAGCCAGTCGTGCACGAAGTTCGACAAACCGTGAGCAATACACTGCAGCCAGAGTACCCTCCTTCGGGAGCGAGCTGAGGTCGAGATAAACATGAACCGGAGCCTGGAGCCAAGGTGGTGTCGGGCTCTCACCCTCTCTGAAGGTGGTAGGGAGGGCAAAATCCAATTGTCGAAGCACGACGAAAGCGGACACTCCAGGGGGCAGCAGGGGAGACACATACAACCCATACTGACGGTTGAGAGAATCGGCGAAGAAGGAATGATAAGAGGGGTGGTCGGGCATTGACAACATCCGGCAGGCATACCGACAAAGCAGTACGTCGCGCCGGTAGGTCAATGGTAATTCGGCAGCTTCAGCATAAAGACTCTCGACGGGACTAGTGTAGAATGCTCCGGTCACAAGACGTAACCCCCTATGGTGGATGGAGTTGAGACGGCGTAAGAGGGATGGCCGAGCAGACGAGTAGACGAGGCTCCCATAATCCAGCTTTGATCGGACTATGGACCGATACAAGCAAAGCAGGACAGTGCAATCCGCTCCCCAAGATGAACCACTAAGAACTCTGAGGACATTAAGGGAACGTGTACAACGGGCAGCCAAATAAGAGATGTGCGGAGACCAACAAGGTTTCCTGTCCAGTGTGAGCCCTAGAAACTTAGTTGTTTCCACGAATGGGAGAACAACGGGGCCAAGATGTAAGGATGGCGGAAGGAACGCTTTATATCGCCAAAAGTTGATGCAAACTGTCTTCTCTACAGAGAACCGGAAGCCATTTGCCACACTCCATGAGTATAGGCTGTCTAGACAACGCTGAAGGCAGCGCTCCAGGAGGCATGTTCGCTGGGCACTGCAGTAGATCGCGAAGTCATCGACAAAAAGAGAGCCAGAGACTTTAGGTGGAATGCAATCCATAATTGAATTGATCGCTATGGGAAAAAGGGCTACGCTCAAGACGGAGCCCTGAGTCACTCCGTTCTCCTGGAGGAAGACGTCGGACAATTCGGAACCCACACATACCCTAAACTTTCGAACTGTTAAAAAGGAATCAATAAAAAGGGGCAGGCGACCGCGTAGACCCCACCTGTGCATAGTGCGGAGGATACCTCCTCTCCAACAGGTATCATAAACCTTCTCCAAATCGAAGAACACGGCTACCGTTTGGCGCTTTCGCAAAACGTTGTTCATGATGAATGTCGATAAGGTCACAAGGTGGTCAACAGCGGAGTGGCGGCGACGAAAGCCACATTGAACATTGGTAAGGAGCCGTCGAGATTCAAGAATCCAAACTAACCGAGCGTTCACCATGCGCTCCATCACCTTACAGACACAGCTTGTAAGAGAAATGGGGCGGTAACTAGAAGGAAGGTGTCTATCCTTCCGGGGTTTGGGTATAGGAACAACGACAGCGTCACGCCAATGCATGGGGACTTGACCTTCGGTCCAGACACGATTGTAGGTACGAAGAAGGAAGCTTTTGCCTGCCGGAGAAAGGTGTGCCAGCATCTGAACGTGAATGGCATCTGGCCCCGGAGCAGAGGACCAGGACAGTGAAAGTGCACGTTCGAGTTCCCGCATAGTAAAAGGGGTATTATAATTTTACAGATTCAGCGAGTGGAAGGAAGGTCGCCGAGCCTCTTCTGCCTCTTTCCTGGGAAGGAAGGCAGGGTGGTAATGGGCGGAGCTTGAAACCTCCGCGAAAAAGCGGCCGAAGGCGTTGGAGATATCCACAGGATCAACAAGGACTTCATTACCTGAAGTCAGGCCAGGTACCGAGGAGTGGGCCTTAATGCCCGACAGCCGGCGCAGGCCACCCCAGACGACAGAAGAGGGAGTAAAACTGTTAAAGGAACTGGTGAAAGAGGCCCAACAAGCTTCTTTGCAGTCTTTGATGACTCTATGGCATTGCGCTCGGAGTCGTTTGTATCCGATACAATTCGCCAACGTAGGATGGCGGCGAAAGGTGCGTAAAGCACGTCGTCGAGCACGGATAGCGTCTCTACAAGCCTCATTCCACCAGGGGACGGAAACGCGACGTGAAGAAGAGGTAGTACGAGGAATGGAACGTTCGCCAGCATTGATGATAACAGCCGTGAGGTATTCGACCTGATGTCACAACTGAGAAATCCGGAAAGGTCGCCAGGGAGGAGTAAAGTCCCCAGTCAGCTTTCGGTATGTTCCAGCTCGAAGGACGTGGGGATGGGGTGTGGTGCAGGAGACGAACGACACAGGGGAACTGGTCGCTCGAATAGGTGTCAGAAAGGACATACCATTCGAACCGACGGGCAAGAGTGGTAGAACAGATCGAGAGGTCCAAGTGGGAGTAGGTATGAGTAGAGTCCGAGAGGAAAGTCGGGGCGCCAGTATTGAGGCAGACAAGATTGAGGTGATTGAAGACATTCACCAAGAGGGAGCCTCTCTGACAGGATTCAGGAGAGCCCCAAAGGGGATGATGGGCATTGAAGTCGCCAAACAATAAAAACGGCGGAGGAAGCTGAACAATCAGGTGCATCATGTCAGCCCAACTAACTGCGGATGACGATGGAGTGTAGACGGTACAAACAGAAAAAGTAAAGGCAGAAAGAGTAATACGGACAGCTATTGCTTGGAGTGGGGTGATCAATGGGATGGGATGGTAATAGACATCGTCCCGAACGAGCAACATGACCCCACCATGAGCTGGAACACCGTCCACAGGGGTGAGGTCAGACCACTCCGAGGTATAGTGGGTAAAAGCAATACGGTAAGTTGGGCGCAACTTGGTTTCCTGGAGACCAAGGACAAGCGGACAGTGCAGGCGGAGGAGCAGTTGTAATTCCTCCCGATTAGATCGAATACCTCTTATGTTCCAACGTAACAAAGCCATCGCTAGTCAGAAAAAAGGGGGGAATGAAACGGGTGAAGAGCTGGTCACCTCGACGGCCGCGGAGGGCCAGGTTTCGAGGGAACAACGCTACAACCGGTGGGAGGCGGATCGTGTTCCATCGAGTCGTCACCAGCTGCGGCCTCTTTCCCGGGTTGTGTAGGAGGGGCAGCATCATTCGCCGACGAGAGGCCAGCTGAGCGCATGGCAGCAGAGCGTCCCGGCGAAACTGAGGACGGCCGGGAGCAGCGACTCACGGATGGAGCGTCAGACGAAACGCGCCGGGGCGGAGAGGGGGATAAAGACTTCTTCTTAGAGGTCTTCATAGAAGTCCGATGAGCCACGGGGATGGTGGGCTGGACCCGAAGAAGGTCCTCACATGCGGGGTCCATTTTGGAACGCCGGATCTCTGAAGCCGGGGTCCGGAACGTTTCCCCGATGGACGCCTGAGAAGAGGATCGCTTCTCAGGCGACGGAGGGGGAGGAGGAGGAGGAGGAAGGATGGCCCCTGGGGCAGAGGGGCAGGGGCCGCGAGGGAGGTGGATTTGGAAGGGAGGGATTTGGGGAGCAGAGGCATAGACCCCGGATGGGGTGAGCAGGTGGAGGGGAAACAGGATAGGGGTGAGGATACTGTTGAAGGAGTGGACACGACTGAGGCAAACGAAGTTGTCAATGTCACGGGATGGAGGTGGTCATACTTCTTCCTGGCCTCAGAATAAGAGAGGCGATCCAAAGTTTTTAATTCTTGAATCTTCTTCTCCATCTGATAAGCGGGGCAGTCTAAAGATCTAGGCGAGTGGATGCCAGGACAATTGACGCAATGAGGTGGTGGGGTGCATGTATGTTCCTCATGAAGAGGACGTCCACAATCGCCACAAAGGGGCTCAGCCTCACACCGTGACAACATGTGCCCAAAGCGCAAGCACCGAAAGCAGCGCATCGGAGGTGGGACGTAAGGTTGTACGTCGCTCCAGTAGCACATCACCTTTACCTTCTCCGGGAGAACGTCCCCCTCGAAGGCGAGGATAAAGGCCCCGGTGTCGATGCGATGGTCTTTGGGGCCGCGCTGGACTCGCTGGACGAAATGCACGCCTCGGCGCTCCAGGTTGGCCCTGAGCTCCTCATCAGATTGCAGCAGGAGGTCCCGATGAAAAATAACCCCCTGCGTCCTATTCAGTGCCAGATGCGGGACAATGGAGACTGGGATGTCCCCTAGTCGGTCGCACGCCTGGAGCGCCGCCGACTGTGTGGCGGAGGTGGTCTTTATAAGAACGGACCCCGAACGCATTTTACTGAGAGCCTCGATTTCCCCGAAGATGTCCTTGATGTGCTGGACAAAGAACATGGGCTTGGAGGTGGCGAACGTCCCCCCATCAGTCCGAAAACAGACTAAATAGCGGGGGAAGTACTTCGCCCCAAGCCGGCGGGCCTGTCGTTTCTCCCAGGGAGTGGCCAAGGGGGAAAGGGCAGGAGAACCAGAACCAGAGACAGTACCTTTCTTTTTAAAAGACTTGGCCGCAGATCGAACTGATACGTGTTGACGTTTCATCTGCAAAACTTCCGCCCCGATACCACCCACTCTGACCAGGGGCTCTCCCCACGGGCGCCACCCAGCCTCAGCAAGGGCCACCTGGCAGGATGACCGTTGCCGGGAGTCCTGATGCCCCAAGGAGATGGGCATCTACTCCTTGGCCGACGTGGGGAGGGTGCAGCTCAGGTATCGGCAGTACGATCCCTGTCGTTCCTCCCAGGGAGTGGCCAAGGGGGAAAGGGCAGGAGAACCAGAACCAGAGACAGTACCTTTCTTTTTAAAAGACTCGGCCGCAGATCGACCTGATACATGTTGACGTTTCATATGCAAAACTTCCGCCCCGATACCACCCACTCCGACCAGGGGCTCTCCCCACGGGCGCCACCCAGCCTCAGGAAGGGCCACCTGGCAGGATGACCGTTGCCGGGAGTCCTGATGCCCCAAGGAGACGGGCATCTACTCCTTGGCCGACGTGGGGAGGGTGCAGCTCAGGTATCGGCAGTACGATCCCTGTGTTGTCAGGGGGCTACAACCTAGAGGGTACATGACGACCCCACCACAACGGGCTGGCTATCGTGCTGGATTTTGGGTGCCATGGAAAGTCCATCATGATCGTAGGTGCAGATGGGGACGCACTATGGGCGTAACTTGTGCAACCCATCAGGCGTTTAGGCCCAATTTGAGGAATAGTGGGTGTGGTTACAACGCCGTTACAATGCTGAGTGCCAAGGTCTTAGTCCACTGAGGACCAGTGATACACCATGTAAGGCGTCCTACCCCAAAGGGCTCGTACTTCTGTAGAATTTTGAAAAAAGGAGGTCAAACCCCAAGGGGGACCATCACATGGAATGCCGAAATGGTTGAAACTCCTTTTAGTCGCCTCTTACAACAGGCAGGAATACCTCGGGCCTATAATGGGGGTTCGTAGCTAGGTGGCGCTCCCGCGTTCAGCTGAGTTGCGGACCGCCTCTATCGCCGTTTGCGCGTACTGTCGTGGCAGCACTGTTAAATGTCGTGGTACTGTCAACACTTTTCCCCCTTGAAAAAAAAAAAAAAAAAACACACACTTCCTTGGAGACATGGACAGTGCGGAGACATCCATGGCCTCTTGTGAAGCCCCGAGAAGATCCCGCGGAGAGACACGAGAGTATGGTCGAAAATGTCCAGGACGGAAGCTCGTGCGTGTGACGTGCCTCCTGGACGAGATGATGGGTGAAAACTCCGGAGCAGCATCCCTAGGTGTCGTGGACCTGGGGGGTGTGCTCCAGCGAGATGGGTCCTGGAGAAGGCGGCGTCGTGACTGGGGCCGGTTCCGGCGTACTCGGAAACGGTAGCGACGGCGGCTGCATCAACACGTACGGTAGATCGGCAGCAGCGACAGGACTGGCTTCTCGGGCTGGTGGAGGCGAAGGAAGGGGCGGTGGCACCGGCGTGGCCACCACTCGTGGGCGCATCTGGTCGTAATGGCGAACAACCATGCCGTCGTCCGTACGTATTTCACAAAGCCGGCGGCCGCGAAGAGCCTTGACCACCCCTGGAATCCATTTAGGGCGAGATCCATACCCTCGTCCCCACACGTCGGCACCCACCGAGTATTTTCCCGCACTAGGGGACACAGCACAAGGCCTGACAGGGTGAAGCAGGTGCAGTAGAGTGCGCGGTTGGCGGCCATGCAAGACATCAGCAGGGCTGCGATCACCTAGAGGCGTGAAGCGCTAAGATTGGTTGGTTGGTTTGTGGAATTAAAGGGACCAGACTGCTACGGTCATCGGTCCCTTTTTCCAAATACTAAAAACACCCACAGAGAATAAAAACGATTAACAGAATGGATCACAGACGACACAGAACAAGAGAAACTGAGACAAAGACCAGACAAAACGAACTAAAATCACACAGAGTGTGACGGTGGTTGGCCGACCATAGAAATAAAAAAGGAAAAGCCAACCAGTTAGAAACACATTAAAAAATCAGTTTAAAATCGAAGGCCAAAGGCCAGAATCAACACAAAACAATAAAATAAAACAGAAACACTCAGATTAAATGATAAAAACCCCCTGCCCGAATAAAACGTAAAACTAAGTCAGCTGTAGCAGCGTCATCTGTTAAAAGGGCAGAGAGCGTGTCAGGCAGTGCGAACGACTGCCTGAGCACAGCTAAAAGTGGACAGTCCAACAAAATGTGGACCACTGTAAAAACGGAGCCGCAGCGACATGAAGTTGGGTCCTCACGTCGCAATAGGTGGCCGTGCATCATCCATGTGTGTCCAACGCGCAGCCGGCAGAGGACAACAGACTCCTTGCGAGAGACCCGCAACGAGGAGCGCCACGCACCTATATCCTCCTTGATGGCCCGAAGTTTATTTCGTGAAGGCAGGGCGCGCCATTCAGTGTCCCAAAGGTCGAGAATTTTGCTGCATAGGTACGCTCGCAAATCTGTCTCCGGGAGGCCAATGTCAGAGATGGTGTACAGGTAGCCTCTTCCGCCAGGCGGTCAACATTCTCATTGCCGGGTACCCAAACATGGCCTGGGGTCGACACGAAGACCACAGAGTGGCCGCAACAGGCAAAAGTATGCAGGGACTCCTGGATAGTCATCACCAGACGGGAACGAGGAAAACACTGGTCGAGAGCTCGTAAACCGCTCAGGGAATCGCTATAGATAACAAGGGACTCACCTGAGCAGGAGCGGATATACTCTAGGGTACGAAAGATGGCGACAAGCTCAGCAGTGTAAACGCTGCAGCCAGCCGGCAACGAACGTTGTTCACAACGGTCCCCTAGAGTTAGCGTATAACCAACACGACCAGCAACCATCGAGCCGTCAGTGTAAACAATGCCAGAGCCCTGATACGTTGCGAGGATGAAAAGAAAGCGGCGGCGGAAAGCCTCCGGAGGGACTGAGTCCTTCGGGCCCTGTGCCAATTCCAGCTGAAAGCCAGAGCGAGGCACACACCACGGGGGTGTATGCAGAGGTGCCCAGAAAGGAGGCGAAAGAGGTAAAGCCCCAAGCCTGGAGAGAAGCTCTCGGACGTGGACCGCGATCATATATCCAGCCCTGGGCCTGCGTTCTGGAAGATGGACGTGCGACTATGGGAATAGTAGCCGATAGTTAGGATGCCCGGGCAAGCTGAAAACAGGGGCAGCATAAGAAGCCAGCAAACGTTGGCGGCGTAATCGCAGTGGAGGGACACTCGCCTCCACAAGAATGTTGTCCACTGGGCTGGTCCGGAAAGCACCAGTGGCAAGGCGTATCCCGCTATGGAGGGTTGGGTCCAGCACCCGCAATGCAGATGGGGATGCTGAGCCATAAGCCAGGCTCCCATAATCCAGACGGGACTGTATTAACGCCTGGTAGAGCCGTAACAGAGTAGATCAGTCGGCGCCCCAGCGGGTGTGGCTCAAGCATCTCGGAGCGTTTAGATGCCGCCAACACGCCTGTTTAAGCTGCCAAATATGAGGCAGCCAAGTCAACCGGGCATCAAAAACTACACCCAAGAACCTGTGGGTCTCCACCAATGCAAGGAGTGCGTCGGCAAGATAAAGCCGCGGTTCAGGATGGAGTGTTCAGCGCCGGCAGAAATGCATAAAGAGGGTCTTAGCAGCCGAAAACTGAAAACCATGCGCTACAGCCCAAGACTGCGCCTTGCGGATAGCGCCCTGTAGCAGACGTTCAACAGCTGCAATGCCAGTAGAGCTGTAGTAAAGGCAGAAATCGTCAGCACACAGGGAAGCGTAGACAGAATTTCCGACCCCTGCAGCGAGACCGTTTATGGGAATTAAAAACAGGCAGACACTGAGGACTGATCCCTGTGGTACCCCATTCTCCTGGACTCGGGAGGAAATATGGGAGGCCGCGACTTGCATGCGGAAGGTACGATACGACCGAAAATTGCAGATAAAGATCGGCAGAGGGCCCTGAAGACCCAATCCATGAAGCATAGAAAGTATGTGATGACGCCATGTCGTATCATACGCCTTCCGCATGTCGAAAAATACAGCGACCAGGTGCTGACGGCGGACAAAGGCAGTACGGATGGCCGACTCCAGGCTCACCAGATTGTCGGTGGCAGAGCGGCCTTTACGGAACCCACCCTAAGACGGAGCCAGAAGGCCCTGAGACTCCAGTATCTAATTCAAGCGCCGGCTCACCATCCGTTCGAGAAGCTTGCAAAGAACGTTGGTGAGGCGAATGGGGCGGCAGCTGTCCACCTCCAAAGAGCTCTTGCCCGGTTTCAAAACGGGGATGAAAATGAATTCCCGCCATTGCGACGGAAACTCCTCCTCGACCCAGAGACGGTTGTAAAGGCTGAGGAGGCGTCGATTGCAGTCCACTAAGAGGTGTTTCAGCATCTGACAGTGAATGAGATCTGGCCCAGGAGCGGTATCAGGGCAAGCGGCAAGGGCGCTGTGAAATTTCCACTCACTGAGTGGAGCATTGTAGGATGATGATGATGATTATTATTATTATTAGTGTTTTAGGGCGCACAACAGCGAGGTTCTCTGCGCCCGTTCCCAAAAGTTCAATTCAGAGCCGAATTGTGAGAGAATTGGCATTGTTTAAATTGCAAGATTGGACACAGCACATCAAAACAGGGAGATAAAACTAAAAATAAAATAGCAGTACAAACAGGTAAAAATAATTAACGGTGGCTGAGTGACCACTTGCAAATAATGGGTGACCAAACCACTGGACAGCACATTAAGACTTCAAATCAATATTTTGGGAAGACGGCCAGACATCACACAAAAACGTAAAAGTCTAGCGACACGAGCCTCATTATTAGTTAAAAGAGAGGGTAGGTCTGGTGGGAAACTGAAATCTTCCCTCAAACCAGCATATAAAACACACTCAGTTAAAATATGTCGTATCGACAGCTGTGTCCCACATGTCTGACACGTTGGTGGCTCCTCACGACGTAACAGAAAACCACGCGTCAAAGGACAATGTCCTATTCTAAGCCGTGTAAGGGCTACTTCCTCAGCGCGTCGTTGTCGGAAGGAGGTGAGCCACGGTCGGACAGAATCCTAAACCGCTCGCAACTTATTATCCCTCACGTCCGCATTGTAGGATTCAGAATGGTGGGTGCGAAAAGAAAGGCTCCGACGTTCCATCCGCTCTTTAATGGAGCGGAAGGCCAGTGGGTAATTGGAAGAAGTGGAACTAAGAGCAAAATGCTCTGCCACGGTGTTGGCAATTTCGTCGGACTCTGTACAAACTGCCCCATTCAGTGAGAGCGCAGGGACGCTGGCAGGGGTAAGATGGCCATAGAGGCGTCTGATCTTGGCCCAGACCTGCGATGGAGAGACATGGAGGCCAATGGTGGACACATACCGCTCCCAGCACTCCTGCTTGCTTTGGCGGATAAGGCGGTGGGCCCGCGCACGCAACCGTTTGAAGGTGATGAGGTGTTCAATGCAGGGATGTCGCTTGTGACGCTGTAGCGCCCGCCGGCGATCTTTAATCGCCTCAGCGATCTCAGGCGACCACCAAGGCACTGTCCGCCGCCAAGGGGACCCAGAGGAACGGGGAATGGCAGATTCGGCGGCAGTAACGATGCCGGTGGTGACCGATTTAACCACCGTATCAATGTCATCATTAGAGAGAGGCTCAATAGCGGCAGTGGAGGAGAACAAATCCCATTCAGCGTTATTCATAGCCCATCTGCTAGGGCGACCAGAAGAGTGACGCTGTGGTAGTGACAGAAAGATCGGAAAGTGGTCACTACCACACAGGTCGTCATGCACTCGCCACTGGACAGACGGTAAGAGGCTAGGGCTGCAGATGGAAAGGTCAATAGCGGAGTATGTGCCATGCGCTACGCTAAAGTGTGTGGAGGAACCATCATTTAAAAGCGAAAGGTCGAGCTGTGCTAATAAATGCTCAATGGTGGCACCTCGACCTGTCGCCACTGAACCACCCCACAGAGGGTTATGGGCGTTGAAGTCGCCCACCAGCAGGAAAGGTGGCGGCAATTGTGCTATCAGAGCAGCCAGGACATGCAGCGCGACAGCACCATCCGGTGGAAGATAAAGACTGCAGACGGTAACAGCCTGTGGCGTCCACACCCGAACAGCGACAGCCTCTAAAAGTGTTTGTAGAGGGACAGACTCGCTGTGAAGAGAGTTAAGGACATATATGCAGACGCCACCAGACACTCTTTCATAAGCTCTCCGGTTCTTATAATAACCCCGATAGCCACGGAGGGCGGGGGTTCGCATTGCTGGAAACCAAGTTTCCTGAAGTGCAATGCAGAAGAAAGGGTGAAGGCTGATAAGTTGGTGGAGCTCGGCTAGATGGTGGAAGAAACCGCTGCAGTTCCACTGGAGGATGGTATTTTCCATGGATGGGGAAAGGCGTGAAGGGACTGGGGAAGCAGATTACGCCTCCTGGGCTCCTGCTGCTACTGACTCACCACCTGTACAACAGCCATCCATTGCGTCCGAGGGACTGGCGAGATCCAGGTCCTCAGCAGACGCCAGAATCTCCACCTCATCCTCAGACGCAGAGCTCGTAGGAAGCGGTGGGATGGGTGCCACCGCAATGTCGTTAGCCTTGGGGACTTTCTTCTTCTTCTGTTTCTCTCGCTGTGCCTTCGGTAGTTCAGGCTGGGAGGGCTTCACTGGGTCAGTCTCACGGACAGACGACGACCGTGTGTCCCTATGACCAGGGACCGGTGGTTGTTTTAGCCACTTGCAGCTGTCGACTTTTGTACCAATCGTAACTTGCGAAGGGAGGTCCCCAAGGGACCCCTTCCTGGCAACAGGAGCCGAAGAAGTCTTACGCTTCTCCGGCTGAGAAGGGGGAACTGACGTCCCCGATGGTTGGGGGGGGGGGGGGGGTGTCGCTCCTGAAGTAGATGGAGCAGGAGCAACAGATAGTTTAGTGCCCCCCACCATCAAGGGGGCAGGTGTAGTCCTTCGACTCTGAGAGCTGATTGGTGCTGGTGGAACTGTAGCAGAAGTGACAGTTGCGGCATAAGAAGATGTCATATGTACCGGATGAAGCCTATCATATTTGCGTTTCGCCTCAGTGTACGTCAGTCGGTCCAGGGTCTTGATTTCCATGATTTTCCGTTCCTTCTGCAGAATTGGACAGTCCGGCGAGCAAGGTGGATGGTGTTCTTCACAGTTCACACAGATGGGAGGCGGCGTACAGGGAGTATCAGGGTGAGAGGGTCGACCACAATCGCGGCATACGAGGTCGGAAGCACAGCGTGAAGACATATGGCCGAACTTCCAACACTTGAAGCACCGCACCGGGGGAGGGATATATGGCTTGACATCACAATGGTACACCATCACCTTGATCTTCTCAGGTAATGTGTCACCCTCAAAGGCCAAGATGAAGGCTCCAGTGGCAACTTGATGATCCCTCGGAGCCCGGTGGACGCGCCGAACGAAATGGACACCTTGGCGCTCCAAATTGGCGCGCAGCTCGTAATAGGACTGTAAAAGGAGATCCCTGTGGAAGATAATGCCCTGGACCATATTCAAACTTTTATGGGGCGTGATAGTAACGGAGACATCCCCCAGCTTATTACAAGCGAGCAAGGCTCGTGATTGGGCAGAAGATGCCGTTTTTATCAACACCGATCCGGACCGCATTTTCGACAAGCCCTCCACCTCCCCAAACGTGTCCTCTAAATGCTCGACAAAGAACTGAGGCTTCATGGATATAAAGGATTCGCCATCAGCTCTGGTACAGACAAGATACCTGGGCGAATACACCTCACTTTCATTCAATGCCTTTCGTTCCTCCCATGGTGTGGCGATGGAGGGGAACGATTTGGGGTCATAAACGTTACCTTTAAAATGGGCCCTCGAACTCTTAGAGACTGCTGGTGGCTGGCCACCAGCGAGAGAAGATGTGCCACACTTCATTGCGTGTCATCCACCCTGATGCCACCTACTCCGACCAAGGGCCCTCCCCACGGGCGCCACCCAGCATCAGCAAGGGCCACCTGGCAGGATGGCCATTGCCAGAAGTCCCGATGCCCCAGGGAAATGGGCATCTGCTCCTTGGCATACGTGGGGAGTTAACGGCGCAGGCATCAGTAGAGCGATCCCTATGATGTCAGGGGGCTACAACCAACAGGGTACATGGCGGCCCCACCACAACGGACTGGCTACTGTGCTGGATCTTAGGTGCAAAAATGTCCAAGGTCGTCGTCGCAGTTAAAAGCAACACTGCAGAGTGCAGCGTGGTAATCGCACCCACGGACGTATCCTCGCCCAAGAGATGGAAAACGAGCGAGACACCATTGCAACGACGAAAAAGCCGGCTAAAGGTCTCAATGCACGACGGATACAGTGCACCATGTAAGGCGCCCTTCCCCAATTGGCGCGCTCTTCGGAATAATTTATAAAGATGGAGGTCAAACCCGAGAGGGGACCATCACATAAGGCCGAAACATTTGAGACTCCTTTTAGTCGCCTCTTACGACAGGCAGGAATACCGCAGGCCTATTCTAACCCCTGAACCCGCAGGGGGGGGGAAGCGATAAGAACTCAGAAATTGCAGCAGAGCGTCTTCTGTGGAAAAATCACTAAGGAACTTTTTCATCTGGCTTTTGAAAGTGCGGACAAGGCGCTCGACCTCCCCATTCGATTGCGGATGGAAGGGCGGTGCTGTAACATGATGAATCCCTTGTCCAGTACAAAAATCACGGAAGGCCTGCGAAGATAACTGAGGGCCATTGTCCGTGACGATCGTGGATGGAAGGCCTTCTAGCGCAAAGACTTTGGACAAAACCAGCGTCGTCACCGCAGTGGTGGGCGACGGACATCTAACAACAAACGGAAACTTCGAGAAGGCGTCAATAAACAGTAGCCATTAAGTACCAAGGAAGGGGCCGGCAAAGTCAGCGTGCACCCGTTCCCATGGCTGCGCCGGATCAGGCCACAGAACAGGCTTTGTACGAGGTGCAGCCAGTTGTTGAGCACACTGACCACACGCAGCAACCATATGGGCGATGTCCGAATCAATACCGGGCCAATAAACGTGCCTGCGGGCCAGGGACTTAGTCTGAGAAATACCCCAATGGCCTTCATGCAACAGTTTGAGAACATCTTTGCGAAGAGAGGCTGGCACCGCGACCCGTGGAGATGCGCCATCCGTGGCCAGAAGAACAACACCATCACGAACAGACAGACGAAGGCGCAAGGCATGGTAGTTTCGAAGGGGATCCGATGCCCGGCCCTTGGTCCTGTCCGGCAAACCCCGTTGAACAAAACCGATAACCTGACGCAGGACCGGGTCCCGCGCAGTAGCCGACGCGACCTGCGAACCTGTAAGTGGAAAACCCTCGACCGCACGACGTTCTTCCTCATCAATGTGGAAACAGTAGTTCATCACGATCGAAAACCCGGTCGGGGCCATCGGCAATCGCCACAATGCGTCAGCGTTTGCGTGCTGGACCGTGGGGCGATAGTGAATCTCATAGTGAAAACGAGACAAGTACAGGGTTATTACAAATGATTGAAGCGATTTCACAGCTCTACAATAACTTTATTACTCGAGATATTTTCACAATGCTTTGCATACACATACAAAAACTCAAAAAGTTTTTTTAGGCATTCACAAAAGTTCGATATGTGCCCCTTTAGTGATTCGGCAGACATCAAGCTGATAAAGTTCCTCCCACACACGGCGCAGCATGTCCCCATCAATGAGTTCGAAAGCATCGTTGATGCGAGCTCGCAGTTCCGGCACGTTTCTTGGTAGAGGAGGTTTAAACACTGAATCTTTCACATAACCCCACACTGAACGCATCCTCTTCCATGAGCTGTTGCAACCGCGCTGAAAATTCAAAGCGTTTGACTTTGTCATCGGGTGTCAGGGCTTGTAGCAATTGTAAACGGTAAGGCTTCTGCTTTAGCCTTTTCCGTAAGATTTTCCAAACCGCCGGCTGTGGTACGTTTAGCTCCCTGCTTGCTTTATTCGTCGACTTCCGCGGGCTACGCGTGAAACTTGCCCGCACGCGTTCAACCGTTTCTTCGCTCATTGCAGGCCGACCCGTTGATTTCCCCTTACAGAGGCATCCAGAAGCTTTAAACTGCACATACCATCGCCGAATGGAGTTAGCAGTTGGTGGATCTTTGTTGAACTTCGTCCTGAAGTGTCGTTGCACTGTTATGACTGACTGATGTGAGTGCATTTCAAGCACGACATACGCTTTTTCGGCTCCTGTCGCTATTTTGTCTCACTGCGCTCTCGAGCGCTCTGGCGGCAGAAACCTGAAGTGCGCCTTCAGCCGAACAAAACTTTATGAGTTTTTCTACGTATCTGTAGTGTGTCGTGACCATATGTCAATGAATGGAGCTACAGTGAATTTATGAAATCGCTTCAATCATTTGTAATAGCCCTGTATAAGGCCCAACGTTGCAGGCGGTGAGCTGCCTTATCCGGAAGCGACGCCGATGGGCTGAAAAGAGAGACCAGCGGCTTGTGGACGGTGATGAGGTGAAACTTAGAACCATACAAAAAACGCTGAACTTTTTTAGAGCATAAATTATAGCGAGCGCCTCCTTTTCGATTTGGGAGTAACGCCGTTGTGCATCGTTGAGGGTCTTGGAAGCATAGGCGATGGGTCGTTCCGACCCATCCTCATACCGATGGGCGAGAACAGCCCCTAGGCCATACTGTGACGCGTCTGTCGCCAGAATCAAGTGCTGACCCGGATGGAATGTGGCAAGACAAGGCGCCGACTGCAAATGAGCCTTCAGGCGGACAAAAGCCTGCTCACACTCGTCGGACCAACAGAAAGGGACGTTTTTTCGTAACAGCTGATGCAGAGGATGAGCTACCGCCGCCGCGGATGGAATGAATTTGTGATAATAAGCAATCTTGCCTAGAAACGCCTGAAGTTCTTTGACCGTAGACGGCCGGGGTAGAGCGTTAATGGTCGCAACGTGTTGACTTAGAGGACGTATACCCTCACGGGACAAGTGGAAACCAAGATACACAATGGAGGGTTGGAAGAACTGACTTGTCCAGATTGCACCTCAAACCAGCCGAATGCAAAACCCGAAACAGTGAACGCAAATTGCGAAGGTGCTCCTCAGTGGAGGCCCCGTGACAACAATGTCATCCAGATAGTTTATGCAGCCGGGAACGGAAGCCGTGAGCTGTTCCAAAAACCGCTGAAAAATGGCCGGCGCGCTAGCGACGCCAAATGGTAATCGCTGGTACTGATACAACCCACATGGAGTGTTGATGACGAGAAATTCCTTGGAAGAAGCATCCAACGGCAACTGATGGTACGCCTCCGATAAGTCAAGTTTGGAAAAGAACTGGCCCCCAGCGAGCTTGGTAAATAACTCCTCAGGACGGGGAAGAGGATAAGTGTCAATGAGGCTCTGAGCGTTGACAGTGGCTTTAAAATCACCATACAATCGCAGACTCCCGTTTGGTTTAGAAACCACCACGATTGGCGATGCCCATTCGCTGGAGGTAACAGGAAGGAGAATCCCTGAAGTTGTTAGCCTCTCAATCTCAGCCTTGACAGGTGCACGCAACGCCACCGGAATAGGGCGTGCCCGGAAAAACTTAGGGCGAGCTGTAGGTTTAAGAGTAATGTGGGCTTCAAAATCCTTGGCACGACCCAGACGAGCAGAGAACACGGACGAAAATTCAGAACACAATCCATCCAGCTGTTGATACGGAATATCCTCAGATATGAGGTGCACATCATCAGTGGAGTACCCGAACAACTGGAAAGCATCATAACCGAACAGGTTTTCAGTGCCCGCATGATCCACCACATAAAACGTGAGGGGCCTAACAACAGACTCGTAGGCAGTGGAAGCATCAAACTGGCCAATGATAGGAATTTTCTGTTTATTATAAGTTCTCAGATTTCGCGTAACTGGAGACAAGGGAGGGGAGCCCAACTCCAAATACGTGCGAGAATTAATGAGAGTTACTGCAGAGCCAGTGTCCACTTGCATGCGAATGTCTTTATCCAGAACACGAACAGTAACAAACAACTTATTTGTTTGAGAAAGCACACAGTTAACATCCATGTCCGATGCCTCGTCCTCGTCGACAGGAACTTTAGGGGACTGACACACAGAAGAAATGTGGCCTTTTTTCCTACATGAAGTACACGTGGCCCAATGTTTTGGACACGCGGCCCTGTCATGCTGTACGAAACAACGTGGACAAGAAGGAAGTGAGGAACGAACCTGCTTCTGTGGTTGCTGTTGTCGCTGCGAGCGTTGCGGCCCAACGCGACGTTGTTTACGCGAGTGAACCGCCGCCACATCTTCGTTCTCCTGTGAAACAGGCAAATTGTCCGTGTCGAAAGTTGACTGTACAGCGCCTACATCACACCACCCGTCTGTTTGTGCGCCAGCAGCGTGAGACACTTCAAAGGATTGAGCGATGCTTAGAACTTCCGACAACGACGGGTTTGGCAGTTGTAGGGCACGTTGCCGAACTTCTTTATCAGGAGCAACCCGTAGAATAGCATCCCTAACCATTGAATCAGCATAAGACTCATGATGAGTGTCCGTGACAAACTGACATTTCCTACTCAGACCGTGTAGTTCCGCCGCCCAAGCCCGGTAAGATTGATGGGGCTGTTTACGACACCGGTAGAACGCCACGCGGGCGGCAACGACGTGGGTTTTTTGCGGTAATAGTTAGACAATAAGTCACACATTTCTCGGAAGGACAGGGAGGCAGGTTCCCGCAGAGGGGCTAATTGAGATAGCAGCTGATAGATCCGTGGGGAAATCCAAGATAGAAATAACGACTTACACATAGGAGCGTCGACAACGCCGAAAGCCAAGAAGTGTTGCCGCAAACGCTTCTCATAATCCTCCCAATTTTCAGCGGCCTCGTCGTAAGGAGGGAATGGAGGCGGAGAAGAGGAAGACTGACGATGAGTAAGCGACGTCGACAACGCCTGAATAGCAGCCGTCAGCTGTGTTTGTTGTTCAATGAGCGCTTGCATAAGCTGTTCCATGCCTGTCCCGTCACGAACACACAAATCCACAACGCAGTGAAAATATCCCATCCTCGTCGCCAAAAAGTGTTATAACCTTTAATCACCAATAATTGCGTGGATATTCAAACACACTCACTTAGAAACAATAGCTGGTTACATGATAACAACTCAGTATCTCTTATTCGACTGCCGTGCCGTGACATGCGGCCGGCGCCGTTCGTAGGTAGGTGGCGCTCCCGCGCTCAGCCGAGTTGCGGAGCGCCTCTATCGCCGTTTGCGCGTACTGTCGTGGCGGCACTGTTAAATGTCGTGGCACTGTCACAACAAGATCTTCCTTTCCCTTCTCACAAACACATTCAGACACAACATCACTGACATCACTGGTAACATTAATCTATCAGGTACTGCTCTACTGGTTTCTAACTCATTACTCGAATACTCGCCAGAATTTCCAGAATCATTCAGCATCAAATCATCAAATTTAGCTTCTACATATACTAACCCATCTAATTCTGTAAGTAACATATCATCATCAAACATCATTATCATCATCATCTGAAATATTCTCATTAGAAACACCACCATCATACTTAATAATATTTTCAACCCCAAACTTATTTCTCTCTTCACACACTTCTTCAACAACCTCAACACTGTGACTACTCTGTTCTACCACATCCTCATTTTCCTGTTTATTATCTACTGTAATTTCATCAGGAATTACTCTGTCATTCTCACTTCCATTGCCTAGCACATGAACATCAACTTCCACACATACAGCACCAGTGTCAGCATTTTCACTCAGTTCACATTCACTAGACATTCTCACTAAACCATACTCATCAGATCTGTTCTCATCACTATCAACAGCTACTACTACATTACTACTCTTAAAGAAATTTGTCAAAGTGTTTTCTTCTAATTCAAATTCAGATTTTTTACTTTTTTGTTCATCTTTGTTTTCAGATAAAAAAAATTCTCAAAATTCCCTATCAAAATTTATTCTTTTCACTTCAGGTTGTCTTTTGGCTGCATAGTTTTGGTATGTCCTTTTTATTTTACCCTGTCCCTTTCTGAAATCGTAAGCTCTGTTTCTATTTCTACTGTCATCTTGCCTGTCATTATATATCTCATTCCTTTCGCTTGCTAAGTCCAATTTGTCTACAAATCTTAAAAATCTTCAATGTTGTCATTAGGCCCATAGGCCCAACTCCACTGTACCCTGTGTGGCAATTTATTTTTCAAATTATCTATTTGGATACTTTCATCAAGTGGTTTATCAAGATATACTAAAGTTCTTAAATGTTGTTCACAAAAAGTGTTCATGCGTCCACTATCCAGTTTGAAATTTGGCCCATTCAAAAATTCTGACTTTATTCTAGCTTGTTTAGTTTATGACCAGAATTTGTTAATGAAATGTCGTTCTACCTCATTAAACGACATTTCAGGTTTGTTGCTTGCCGGCCAGAGTGGCCGCCGGTTCTAGGCGCTATAGTCCGGAACCGCGCGACCGCTACAATCGCAGGAGAACTTTTAAAGGAATTTAAGTTTCAAATTATCGCTCATTTTTCAGTCACGTTGTCTTTAATGTGGAACATGAAATGAGCTGGATGTATATTGCCTTCCCCTGAAAATGTTTTTATGTTTACATTACTCCACTTGACTACAGAAAGACTTCACAGCAACAGAATCTTGGATTTCTTGAAATTTAGGTTTGAAGTTCGAGATTTCGCCTAAACAAGTGCCTACGTCATCTTTTAACTCTGCGAAATTCTCATTTGCAATTTCAGTGAAATTTTGTATATTTTGGTCTGTTTCTGCGAATTTCTTTACGAAATCTTTGTTAAGCTTTTTTAATTGTAACAATTCAACAACAGCAACTTTTTCGAAATTTTCCGCGAGGACCCACCTCTATGTCGCTGCGGGTCAGCATTGACATTGCTCCATATTTTCTTGGACTGTCTGTTTTTAACTCCACTCAGGAAGATGTTTGCGCTGCGTGATACGCTCCCTGCACTTTTATCGGATGATGCTGCAATGGCACACTTAGTTCTGAGTTTTTTCGTGCAAGGAGCTTTTATCGCTCGCTCTAAGGGTTTGTCTCTTTTTTTCGTTTTGAGTGTGACCTTTGGCCTACGGTTTTAGATCATAGTTTTTTTGGTGTGTTTCTTGGTGGTTGGCTTTTCCTTTTTTGTTTCTATGGTCGGTAGCCACTGTGCTACTCTCTGTGCTTTTATTTCCTTGTTTTCTGGTCTTTGTCTATATCTTTCTTGTTCCGTATCGTCCTTTGTTACCTCTTTGTTCTTGTTTTTACTGCTTGTAGGTTTTTGTGGTCGTGGAACAAGGGACCGATGGCCTTTGTAGTCTGGTCTCTTCAACCCCCAGAAAACGACCAACCAACCATCTTCTGAGTGCTCCCCAGATGGACTTTGAATAACGCTGACTGGCACACGTTCACCTCCATTGCCACTATTGAGCCTCTTTCTCATGCGCTGTTGACGTGGTGGTTCACACCATTGCCAGTATTGAGCCTCTTTCTCATGCGCTGTTGACGTGGTGGTTCACGCAATAACCGCCAGAATTGTTTCTGCACCATAGTCTGCAATTCCCTGTTCTTCTGGGTCCCCTCGGCAGAGGACTGTGCCTTGGTGGTCACCGGAAATCACTGAGGCGATTTGACATCGCTGGCGGGCCCTCCAACGTCATAAGCGGCACTCATCATTGGAACACCTCCTTACCTATAAGCAGCTCCGTGCCCGAGTCTGACGCCATATTCGCCGACTGAAGCAGAAGTGCTGGGAAAGGTATGTCTCCACCATTGACATCCGTACCTCTCCATCGCAGGTTTGGAGCAAGATTAGGCGCCTCTATGGCTGTCAGACCCCTGTTGGCACACCTGGGCTTTCCCTGAATGGCCAGTATGTACTGACTCCAACAAGACTGCAGAATTCTTTTTGGAGCATTATGCTCAGAGTTCCACTTCTACGAATTGCCGACTGGCCATCTGCTCCCCTAAAGAGTGGTTGAAACTTTGGAGCCTTTCACACCATATGCGCCACCCTGAATCAAACAATGCTCCATTCAGTGAGCGGGAATTCCAAAGTACCCTAGCTGATTGCCCTGATATTGCTCCCGAGCCCAATTGCATCCACTACCAGAGGCTCAAACACCTCTTGGTGAACTGCCAGCGACGCCTCCTAGACCTTTTCAACCGTATCTGGGTTGAGGGTGAGTTCCCCTCATAATGGCGGGAAAGCATTGTCATCCACGTGTTGAAACCTGGCAAGAACCCACTGGAAGTGGACAGCTACCACCCCATTAGCCTCACCAACATTCCTTGCAAGTTGCTCGAATGCATGGTGAGCCGGCAGTTGAGTTGGCTACTTGAGTCTCGGGGCCTCTGGCTCCTTCTGTGGGTGGGTTCTGCCACTGATAATCTGATCTGCCTGGAGTCTGTCATTCGTTCGGCATTTGCCCACCGACATCATCTGGTTGCCTATTTTTTTTGACATGCGGAAGGCATACAATACTACAACATGGAGACATGACACCCTAACCACGCTTCAGGGATGGGGTCTTAGGTACCTGCTCCCAATTTTTATTCAGTATTTTCTGTCGCTCCATTCCTTCCACGTGCAAGTTGGTCCATCCCATACTTCCCCCTGAGTCCAGAAGAATTGGGTCCTGCAAGGCTCTGTCTTGACTGTTAGCCTCCTTTTAGTTGCTATCAATGGGCTCACTGCAACTGTAGGAGCGTCCGTCTCAACTTCTTTGTTTGCTGATGACTTTTGCCTGTACTATAGTTCCACTAGCATTGTGGTCGCTGAACGGCAGCTGCAGGGTGCTATCCACAAGGCGCATTCTTGGCTGTTTTCGCAGCTTCCAGTTTTCGGCCACCAAGACTTGCGTCATGCATTTTTGCCCGTGTCGTACTGTTCAACTTGAGCCACAGCTTTATCTTGACAGTGAACCTCTTGCTGTGGTGGAGACACATCGGTTTTTGGGATTGTTTTTTGATGCTCAGTTGACTTCGCTCCCTTATATTTGGCAGCTTAAAGAAACTTGCTGGCGCCATCTTAACACACTTTGTTGCTTGAGTCACACCAGCTGGGATGCCAATTGGTCTACCCTTGTACGACTGTATAGGCATTGATTCAGTCCCATCTCCATTATGGGAGCCAGACTTATGGTTTGACATCGCATTCTGTGTTGCGGTTGCTTGACCCCAGACTTCACTGTGGGATCCGACTCACAACTGCACCTTTCTGCACAAGCCGTGTAAACAGCATACTTGTGGAGGCTGGTGTCCCTCTATTGTGGACTGACGCCAACAACTACTGGCCGCTTTTGCAGCACATGTTTGTAGCTTGCCCAGGCATCCAAATTACCATCTCCTGTTCCCCAACTCGGTCATCCATTTTCCAGAATGGCGGCCCCAGTCAAGGTGTACTATCGTGGTTCACGTCCAGGCTCTTCTCTCTGGGTTTGAGTTTTTCCCTCTTCCACCTTTTTTCCGTGCCCATATACGTACACCCCTGTGGTGTGTTCCGTGCCCATGCCTTTGGCTGGATTTGACACAGGACCCAAAGGACTCAGTCTCTCCGGAGACCCTCCACCACTGCTTTCTTTCCATCCTTGCCACGTCTCTCGGCTCTGATGTAGTGACTCCCTGAGCGGTTTACGAGCTATCGACCTGTGTTTTCCGTGTTCTTGTCTTGTGATGGCTATCCAGGAGTCTCTCCATACTCTTGCCCGGCTGTTAACTCCCCACCCATGCCAAGGAGTAGATGCCTATCTCCCTGGGGCATAAGGACTTCCAGCAATAGACATCCAGCCAGATGGCCCTTGCTGCGGCTGGGTGACGCATGTGGGGAGGGCCCTTGATTGGAGTGGGTGGCATCAGGGTGGATGACATGCAATGAAGCGTGCCACATATTCTCTTACTGATGGCCAGCCACCAGCAGTGTCTAAGCGATCGAGGTCTAACCTCAACGCAAGAAAATATGACCCAAGATCGTTACCCTCACTGGCCACACCATGGGACAACAAATGCAGGGCTAAGGATGGCAGCAAAGCTTATTCCCCCGGTACCTCGTCTCTATGCGAGTTGATGGTGAATCATTCATGTCAATGAAGCCTCAGTTTTTTTGTGGGATATAGAGGACAAGTTTTAGGAAGTGGAGGGCTTGTCCATAATGCACTCTGGGTCAGTCTTTATCAAAACTGCATCCTCTGCTCAGTCATGGGAGCTCCTTCGCCTGTGGCAAGCTGGGGGGACGTTTCTGTTTCCATTACGCCTCATAAGAGCTTGAATATGGTCCAGGGTCATATTCCACAGGAATCTTATTTTGCAGTCAGATGATGAACTGCGTGCCAACCTAGAATGACGAGGTGTTGACTTCATCTGGCGCATCTATCGGGGTCCAAGGGATCAGGTTGCCACTGGGGCCATCATCTTGGCCTTCGAGGGTGACACATTAACCAAAAAGGTCAAGGTGATTGTTTATCACTGTGATGTGAAGGCATATATCGCTCCCCCAGTGCGGTGTTTAAAATGCTGGAAATTTGGCCATATGTCTTCCCAGTAAACTTCCATCCTCATGTGTCGAGATTGTGGGCATCCTTCCCATCCCAATACTTCTTGTGCCCCGCCTCCCATATGAGTTAACTATGGAGAGCACCATTCCCCTTGCTCGCCAGACTGTAGGATTCTACCGAAAGAACGGAAAATTAAGACCCTGGACCGCCTGACAAACACTGAGGCTAAGCGAAAATACGAGAGGCTGCATCCCGTGCACATGACATCTACCTATGCTGCAGCTGTGACAATGGTTCTACCGTCTCCCATTTCGTTGTGCACAATTGGCTGTCCAAGCTGTCACACTCTGTGATGGTGGGGGGGCACTTCCCTCCCTGTTACTCCTGCACCACCTACTTTGGGAGCAACACCCCGCCAACCATAAGGGACATCAGTCCCCACTTCTCAGCCAGAGAAGCGTAAGTCTTCTTTGGCTATTCTCGCCAGGAAGAGGTCCCTTGGGTCACTTCCTTCATAGGTTCTGAATAGTGGAAAAGCGGACGCCTGCCAGTGGCTGAAGCAACCACAGGTAGCTGGTCGTAGGGCTTCACAGCCCTCCTCAGTCCCTGAGACTGACCCAGTGAAGCCCTACCAGCCAGAACCACCGAAGGAACAGTGGGAGAAACCAAAAAAGAAGGCACCCAAGAATCCAGACCTTGTGGCGGCACCCATATCACTGCTCCCTATAAGCTCTGCGTCTGAGGATGAAGTGGAGATTCTGGCGTCTGCTGAGGACCTAGATCTCGCCGGATCCTCCAACACAATGGGTGTTGCTCACACAGGTGCTCAATCGGTGGCAGCACATGACCCTGAGGCGTAAACTGCGTTCTTGAGCGCTTCATGTCTTTCCAACCTAATCATGACGTAATCCTCCAATGGAATTGCGGCGGTTTTTTCCACCACTTGGCTTAACTCAGACAGATTTTGAGCTCAACACCTACTCTTGGTATTGCCCTCCAAGGAACCTGGTTCCCAGCAATGGAGACCCCTGCCCCTCGTGGCAATCGGTGTTTTTATAAAAGTAGGACTGACTGTAAGAGGCCTATCCAGCCTAATAATGATGCCATCCCCCAGTGGAATTGCGGCGTTGTTTCCACCATCTTGCTGAGCTCTGTCAATTTATCAGCCTTCACCCTTTCCTCTGCACTGCTCTCCTGGAAACTTGGTTTCCGGCGATGCGAACCCCCATCCTCTGTGGCTGTTGAGATTATTATTAGAATCGGGTAGCTTACGAGAGGTTATCTGGGGGAGTGTGCATCTACGCCATTAACTCTCTTTAAAGAGAGTGTGTCCCTCTTCAAACTCCGTCAGAGGCTGTCGTTGTTAGGGTGTGAATGCCTCAGGCTGTTACTGTGTGACTGGGTGTTGTGTGATGTCCTTAGGTTAGTTAGGTTTAAGTAGTTCTAAATTCTAGTGGACTGATGACCATAGATGTTAAGTCCCATAGTGCTCAGAGCCATTTGTTACTGTCTTCCGTGTCTGTCTTCCACTGGATGGTGATGCCCCACAGCATGTATTGGCTGCGCTGATAGCCCACTGCCGTCACCTGTTCTGTTTCTGGACGACTTTAACGCCCATAACCCTTTGTGGGGTGGATTGGTGGCAACTGGCCGGGCCAATGTCATTGAACAAATGTTGGCACTGCTCGACCTTTCTATCTGAAATAATGGTGCCTCCACACATTTCATTGTGGCACATGGCACGTTCTCAGCCATCGACCTTTCAGTCTGCAGCCCTGGCCTTCAACCATCCGTCCACAAGCATGTGCATGACGACTTGTGTGGTAGTGACCAATTTCCAATCTTTCTGTCACTGCTGTAGCGTCACTCTTTTAGGCACTTTCCCAGATTGGCTTCGAATAAGGCTGATTGGGACTCATTCGCCTCCATTACAACTATTGAGCCTCTTTCTTATAATGGTATTGATGTGGTGGTTCACATGATCACCACCAGAATCATTTCTGCAGCCAGATCTGCAATTGCCTGCTCTTCTGTGTCTCCTCGGCGGAGGACTGTGCCTTAGTGGTCACCAGAAATCGCTGAAGCGATTTACCCTTTGCCCCCTGCGGGTTCGGGGGTTAGAATAGGCCCGCGGTATTCCTGCCCGTCGTAAGAGGCGACGAAAGGAGTCTCAAATGTTTCGGCCATAATGTGATGGTCCCCTAAGGGGTTTGACCACTACCTTTCAAAATTTTCTGTTAGTGCGTACCATTTTCCCTCCCTGGCCACTCCATGGGTGGAACGTATGGCTAAAGGAGGCAGTGGAGAACATTCACCCTGGTACCTCGTGTGTACGCGAGTTGATGGGGAATCGTTTATGTCGACCAAGCCCCAGTTTTTTGTGGAGCATTTAGAGGACAAGTTTGGGGAGGTGGAGGGCTTGTCCAAAATGCGCCCTGGTTCAGTACTCATCAAAACAGCATCCTCTGCCCAGTCACGGAGGTTGCTCAATTGTGACAAGTTGGGGGATGTTTCAGTTAGCATCACGCCCCATAAGAGTTTCAACATGGTCCAGGGTATTATATTCCACAGGGATCTTCTTCTGCAGTCCGACGATGTATTACACGCCAACCTCGAACGACGAGGTGTTCACTTCGTCCGGCACGTCCATTCGGGTCCGAGGGATAATCAGGTAGCCACCGGTGCCTTCATCTTGGCCTTCGAGGGTGATGTCTCACCCGAAAAGGTTAAGGTGACGGTTTACTGTTGTGATGTGAAGCCATATATCCCTCCTCCGATGCGGTGTTTTAAATGCTGGAAGTTCGCGCAATGTCATCCCGCTGTACTTCCGGCATCACGTGTCGAGATTGTGCACGCCCATCCCATCCCAATACTCCATGTGCCCCGCCTCCTATCTGTGTTAACTGCGGAGAACACCATCCCCCCCTGCTCACCGGACTGTAGGATATTCCAGAAAGAAAGGAATATAATGGAATATAAAACCCTGGACCACCTGACCTACACCGAGGCAAGGCGGAAATATGAGTGGCTCCATCCTGTGCCAATGACATCCACCTATGCTGCTGCTGCAACACCAATTCGAACCTCTCCCGTGTTGTCACGTACTGTTGCCTCTCAGCTATGTCAGAATGCACCAGTCCCCTTGGTTGTGGGAGTCACTACCCCCTCTGTTGCTCCTGCTCCATCTACTTCAGGAGCAACACCACCGCAACTATCAGGGACATTAGTTCCTCCTTCCCAGCTGGAGAAGCGTGAGACTTCTTAGGCTGCTCTAGCCAGGAAGGGGTCCCTTGGGGCCCTCCCATCCCAGGCTTTGCCCAGTGCCAAAGCGGAAACCTGCAAATTTTTGAAACAACCACCACTCGTTGGTCATGCCCCCAGGGGCTCAGCATTCATTTGATGGGTACGGGCTTGGCGACCCCGGGGTTCCTGAGCTGGGGACTGGTAAGCGCCACCTGTCCCCCGTCACCGTAAGCTCTGAGTACACTTCAGCGACCACTGTGCGGCGCGGCGGTGGAACGTTGTGTGTCTCAGGGAATGGGGATCTTGGCTTGACCGCCCGGATCGCGAGGATGGAACAAACCTCTATAAAAAAACCCTCAATCTTCCGGTGTGCTCCGGGACTATGAGATGCATGGCTGTTGAGGTGGAACAGTCGCAAGCGGGCAACCTCTGGGGCACCTGCCACACCCCAGTTGTATAGGGCTTACTCAGGCATGCGGGGCTCTGTCTGAGCGGACCTTTAGTTCCCTAGCTGCTCGTGGGATCGAGATGGAACCCTCGAACTTTTCTTCTTTTCCTCCCAGCGGAAAGTGTGGGCCGCTGGTAGGTTCTAACACCCAATCTAACAAGAGGGCTCGTGTAGCCAGTCCTCCTAATTCAGGTACTAGTAACAGAACGCATTCTGCTTCTCAGAATGTGTTTCTCATAATTAAAAGAAAAGATGGGAGTTTTGAAAAAGTTTCGCCATTTTATATACAGAAGGGCTTAGAGGGTATTGCTGGCACGTTAAAGTCTGTAAAGCGCTTGCGCAATGGCACCTTGCTGGTTGAAACATCTAGCTTCCAGCAAGTCCAGAACCTTCAGAAGGCACAATTTCTTGGGGAGTTTGCGATAGAGACTGAATTCCACAACACCTTGAACTACAGCAAGGGTGTTGTGACTTGCAGAGATCTTGTCGACATCCCCCAAGACGAACTGAAGTCTGAATGGTCCCGGGAAGGAATTGTCGACGTGCAACACGTTATGAAACGGGTGGATGGTGCTCTCATAAAAACTGACTCATTTATACTTACGTTTAACAGCACCAAATTGCCAGAGCATGTGAAGGCAGGTTTCCTACGTCTCAGTGTACGGCCTTATTATCCCAATCCCATGCGGTGTTTTAAATGCCAACACTTTGGCCACACTACTCTCGGCTGTAAAGGGGAAGCCACTTGCGGAAAATGTGGTAAAGCCGCTCATGAGGGAGTTGATTGCTCCTCTCCTCCCAAGTGTGTCAACTGCTCTGGGGATCACCCTCTGTGGAGTAGGGAATGTAGAGTTTTCCTTGAGGAACGGAAGATCCAGACACTGAAAACCACCAAACGCATCCCGTACGGTGAGGCAAAGAAAATTTACCAGTCCCTGCAGCCGCCCACGTTCGCTGCTTCCTTTTCTTCCGTTCTGAAACAGCCAGTCTTGAAAACTGATGCTGCTACACAAACGGAGGTTGCTACTGTCAGTACTAGCACCTGAGTTTGTCAATGTACGTGTGCTGCTGCTGTTCCTGTGAAGCCTGCTGCTCCTCCCCGGCCTTCTGACCAGGCCGTGGTAGCTGACGTCATGGAACTTCCTGCCCCTTCCCAGGTCCAGTCTTGTGCCATGCCCAGCGCTTCTACTCCCCCTACTGCTTCTGAGGTTTTGGCTCCAATGCCACCTCAGGCCAGAAAATCGAAGCACAAGCCAAAGGTGAAGACTCGCCCGCTAAAGGAGAGTGAAGTTGTACAGTCTGCTGATGTGGATGTCATTCTCTCTGACGTCTCTCTCGACTCCTCTTCTGAGGCGATGGAGGTAGATGCCAGACTGGGGCAATCGTCTCGCCCCAAAACTGAGCCTCCACCTGTTGTGGGCTCTCCTCCCCGACAGAAAGTGCGACTGAAGGTACTCCCGCCCCGATAGATGGCTCCCATTATTCAGTGGAACATGAATGGATTCCGGGCACATGTGGAGGAACTGCACCTCCTAGCACGGCAACGCCCCCTGTGCTTGTGTTTACAGGAAACACATCTAAAACAATCTGATGCTCCTGTACTCAGGGGCTATACGTTGTATCGCAAAGATGACCTGACTGGAGACAGGGCCAAAGGCGGAGTCGCCGTGTTTGTCGATAATGACCACCACTCCTCTGCTCTCCCCCTGGATACTGACCTGCAAGCAGTTGCAGTTGCAATTTATTCCGGTCTGAGGCTTACCGTTTGCTCCCTTTATTTACCCCCTCTGGATGCAGTGAACTTAGAGGCTCTCACAAACCTTATCGACCACCTCCCCCGCCCGTTTCTCCTCCTGGGAGACTTCAATGCCCATCATGTCCTGTGGGGCTCCGCTTCTATTTGCGCTCGAGGTCGAATTTTGGAGAGCCTCCTAACATCTCAAGTGTTGTGCATCCTCAACACAGGTACTCCGACTCATTTCTCTAGTGCTACAGGGTCATTCTCAGCCATTGACCTATCTTTCTGCTCTCCAACCCTCACTGACTCCGTTCACTGGGAGGTCATTGACGATCTACATTCCAGCGATCACTTCCCTATCCGCATTCATCTCCTGGATGGTGTATTGCTGGAGCAGCGGCCACCATCGTGGATGATTGGCAGGGCTAACTGGCCACTGTTCACTCGGCTGGCTGTCTTTGACCGCCACAACAGCGTACAGGAATGGGTGGATCACATCACGCTTGTGATCCACCATGCTGCTGACCTGTCCATACCACAGTCTTCTGGCACTCGTAAGCGGCGCCTTGTGCCTTGGTGGACAGAAGAGTGCCGTTCAGCCATCCGTGACAGGCGTGCGGCTCTTCGCCGATTTAAATGCCGCCCAACAGCGGTCAATCTTACCGCCTTTCGTATCGCGAGAGCCAGGGCACGCCGTGTCATTAAAGAGAGCAAGAAATGGTCATGGCAGGAGTTTCTGGACTCCATCAACCGTTCCACTTGTTCCACAAAGGTATGGGAAGCCATCCGGAGGATTTCCGGTAAACGCAGCCGTTTACCAATAGCTGCAGTCCTGAACCAAGGATGCCTCCAAACGACACCCAGCGCCATAGCTCAGTCGCTGGCAGAGCATTTTGCACAAAGTACTGCCACTGCAACCCAGGATCCAGCGTTTCGTCGCTACCGTGCGACTGTCGAAAGAGCGAATTTGAACTTTCGGTCGAACGGTTCTGAGGCCTACAACTCCCCTTTCTCCATGTGGGAACTTGAGTCGGCTCTTACTGAGACTTCTGACACTGCACCAGGTTGCGACCGCATCCGGTACTCCATGCTTAGACATCTGCCAGCGGCGTCAAAGGAAATCCTCCTTGAATGTTTTAATCTCATATGGCACACAGGAGTGTTCCCAACCTCGTGGAGGGAGGCAATCCTCATCCCTCTCCTCAAACCAGGAAAGGACCGCACATGTCCCAGTAGTTATCGTAGTATCGCCTTGACAAGCTGTGTCGGAAAGACTCTGGAACGGATGGTTAACCGTCGTCTGGTCTGGCTGCTAGAGACCAGACAGCTCCTTAGCCGCTTTCAGTGTGGATTCCGAAAATTTCGATCCACAGTCGACAACCTGACCCTCCTCGAGGCGGCTATTCAGCAGGCTTTCCTCCGTCAGCATCACTGTATCGGTATCTTCTTTGATATCAGTAAGGCATATGATACTACTTGGAGACACTGTATTCTTGCACAACTGCATCAATGGGGCTTTCGTGGCCGCCTCCCTATTTTCATTCGGTCTTTCCTGTCTCAGCGGTTTTTTCGGACCCGCGTTGGTAACACACTGTCTGATCGCTTTGAGCAAGAGAACGGTGTCCCCCAGGGCAGTGTTTTAAGCGTTACCCTCTTTGCCATAGCAATCAACAGTATAACGTCTACAGTGAGGAGTCCAGTACAGTGCTCCTTGTTTGTGGACGACTTTGCTGTTTTCTGTTCCTCCTCTGGTGTTGCATCCGCGAGCCGTCAATTGCAACTAACGGTGCGGCGGTTAGAGGAGTGGGCTGCAAAGACGGGTTTTAGGTTTTCTGCCGATAAGTGTGTTTGTGTTCATTTTAATCGTTTTCGTCGTCTTTTTACGTTGCCTGCCTTGCATATGGGGGATACTGTCCTACAGTTTGGAGACACAGTGCGGTTTCTGGGCCTCATTTTTGACTCCAGGTTGTCATGGTTGCCACACCTACGTGACTTGAAAGTCAGAACGCTGAAGGCACTGAACTTCCTCAAGTGCCTCAGCCACAGGTCTTGGGGAGCGGACAGGGCGCGTCTCCTTCAGTTTTATCGAGCTTTCGTGCGCTCACGGCTGGACTATGGCTGCACAGTATATGGGTCAGCGAGGCCGTCTTATTTGCGGATCCTTGACGCTGTTCACCATGCTGGGATTCGACTGGCTACGGGTGCTTATCGGACCAGTCCCGTACCCAGCCTCTGTGCTGAGGCTGGCGAACCGCCACTTACCATCCGGCGGCAGCTCCTGCTGGTGCGCCAAGCTTGTAAGTTTCTTGCAGCTCCCAGCTCGCCTGCTCACCATCTTGTTGCCCTTCCACCTCTGGATCGCCTTTTTTCCCGCCGTCCCCGGGCTACGTTGCCGTTTGGGATCAGAGTGCACCGTGTGCTTGAGTCCCTCGGTGTGGAGTCTGTCCAACCCCAAATCCTGGGTTTTAACCGCCTGCCGCCCTGGTTACTAATGAGGCCACGTGTGATTTTAGATTTATTGCAGTACAAGAGAGATTGCACTCCTGCCACCGTTTTTACTGCAGCATTTTCTGGTATTTTATCTGAGCACCACGACTATGTAGCTGTTTTTACGGATGGGTCGAAACAAGGGGATTCCGTGGGTTGCTCAGTTGTTTTTCCGGATCGTGTCCTCAAGGTCCGCCTGCCTCAGACTTTTACTGTCTTTGATGCAGAATTGTCTGCGATCTTGCGGGCACTGGAGCCGATGAGACTTTCTTCCTCGCTTAAATTTCTTGTCTGTTCCGATTCACTCAGTGCCCTTCAATCATTGCACCATTTGTATCCGGCGGATAAAGTAGTCCAGACCATCCAGGATGCCCTCCTCCGACTACAGCGACTGGGGAAGGTTGTAGCTTTTTGCTGGGTTCCGGGGCATGTCGGCATTGCTGGGAATGAAAGGGCAGATCTCGCAGCCAAGGAGGCATGTCTTGATCCACACGTATCTCAGTGTGCTATCCCGTTGCACGCACTCACCTCGCTGTTGAGCTCCTGAGTCATGTGTCGGTGGGAGGATGAGTGGCTGGAAGTGGCTGACAATAAGCTCCGTCTAGTCAAGCCCACAACGCGTGTGTGGTGTACTTCCTTTCAGCCCCGTCGACGGGACGAGGTTCTCCTCACTCGGCTTCGAATAGGCCACAGCCCCTTGACGCATGGCTTCCTGCTCCGGCGAGAAGACCCTCCATTGTGTGGTGCTTGCGGCGTCCAGGTCACTGTGAGCCACATTTTACTGGATTGTGTTTTATTTTCTGACCAGCGGGCCTCGGCTGATTTGCCAGCGGACCTGCCAACTCTTTTAGGCAACACTCGGACGAATGTGGTTAAAGTTTTAAAGTTCTGTGCCTTGTCAAATGTTTTTACAAAGATTTTAGGTAGAGGATATTAATTTGCTTACTGTGTGACAAGCTCGCCCATCTTTTATGTAAGTGGCCAGCCAATGACACTTTCCTGTGTCATTCTTGTTGCTATGTTTTCCCTTCCCTTAGCTTTTACTTTCTTATGTAGTAATTTCTCTCTTTTCCTGCTTTCTTTGAATATGTTTTTCAGTTTTATTACGTCTCTCCACATTCGTTCCTTTTAATGTGTGTTAGGGCGCTGATGACCTCGATGTTGAGCGCCCACAAACCCCAACACACACACACACACACACTCGTTGGTCATAGGGCTTCACAGTCGTCGTCCGTCCCTGAGAGTGACCCAGTGGGGCCCTCCCAGCCAGACCCACCAAGGGCACAGCGTGCAAAGCAGTCGAAGAAAAAGGCTTCCAAGCATCCTGACCTTGCGGTGGCACCTGTCCCACCGCAACCTTCTAACTATGCGTCTGAGGATGAGGTGGAGATTCTGGCATCTGCTGAGGACCTCGATCTCGCCGGCCCTTCAGACACCATTGATAGTACTAGCACAGGTGCTCAATCGGATGCAGCAGGGGACCCAGCGGCGTAATCTGCCTTCCCAGTCCCGTCACGCCTTTCTCAGACATGGACATTATCATCTTCCAGTGGAACTGCAGCGGTTTCTTCCACCATGTAGCTGAACTCCAGCAACTTATCAGCCTTCACCCTTTCTTCTCCATTGCTCTTCAGGAAACTTGGTTTACCGCAATGCGAACCCCCGCCCTCCGTGGCTATCGGGGTTATTATAAGAACCGGGCAGCTTATGAAAGGGTGTCTGGTGGCGTCTGCATCTATGTCCTTAACTGCCTTCACAGCGAGTCTGTCCCTTTACAAACAGCTTTACAGGCTGTCGCTGTTCTGGTGTGGACGCCACAGGCTGTTACCGTCTGCAGCATTTACCTGCCACCAGATGGTGATGTCGCGCAGCATGTCCTAGCTGCACTGATAGGCTTTATCTTGATGGCGAGCTTCTTGCAGTGGTGGAGTCACTTATGTTTTTGGGGTGGTTTTTGATGCTCTGTTGACTTGGCTGCCTCATATTCGGCAGCTTAAACAGACGTTTTGGCGGCAGCTAAATGCTCTACGATGCTTGAGCCACACCCGCTGGGACGGCGACCGATCTACCCTGTTACGGCTCTACCAGGCGTTAATCCAGTCCCATCTGGATTATGGGAGTCTGGCTTCTGACTCAGCATCCCCATATGCGTTGCAGTTGCTGGAACCTATCCTCCACAGTGGGATACGCCTTGCCACTGGTGCCTTTCGGACCAGCCCTGTGGACAGCATACTTGTGGAGGCAGGTGTCCCTCCACTGCAGTTGCGGCGCCAACGTTTTCTGGCCGCTTATGCTGCCCATGTTTTCTTGCCCGGGCATCCTAACTATCGGCTACCATTCCCACAGTCGCAAGTCCATCTTCCAGAACGTCGGCCCAGGGCTGGATGTACGATCGCGGTCTGCATGCGAGAGCTTCTCTCTGGGCTTCGGGCTTTACCTCTTCCGCCTCCTTTCCGGGCACCACTGCGTACACCCCCGTGGTGTGTGCCTCGCCCTCGCCTTCAGCTGGAATTGGCACAAGGCCGAAGGACTCAGTCCCTCCGTAGGCCTTCCGCCGCCGCTTTCTTTCTATCCTCGCAACGTATCAGGGCTCTGGCATTGTTTACACTGACGGCTCGATGGTTGCTGGTCGTGTCGGTTATGCGCTAACTCTAAGGGACCATTCCGATCAACGTTCATTGCCGGCTGGCTGCAGCGTTTACACTGCTGAGCTGGTCGCCATCTTTCGTACCGTAGGGTATATCCGCTCCTGCTCAAGTGAGTCCTTCGTGATCTGTAGCGATTCCCTGAGCGGTTTGCGCTGCCTGACACGCTCTCTGCCCTTTTAATAGATGATTCTACCATGGTGGACTTAGTTTTGCGTTTTATTTGGGCCGGGGGGTTTTTAATGGTTAATCTGAGTGGTTATGTTTTTTAGTGTTGATTCTGGCTTTTAGCCTCTGTTTTTAAACTTAGTTTTTAATTTGTTCTTGGTGGTTGGCTTTTCCTTTTTTTTTCTCTATGGTCGGCCAACCACTATCACATTCTGTGTGTTTTAATTTGTTTTGTCTGATCGCTGTCGGAGTATTTCTTGTCCATTTTCGTCTGCCGTCTTTCCTGTTATTCGTTTTTTATTCTCTTTGGGTGGTTTTAGTTTTCTGGAAAAAGGGACCGATGACTGTTGCTGTCTGGTCCCTTTCATCCCACAAACCGACCAACCAACCAACTACACAGCGGGATACGACTTGCCATTGGTGCCTTCCAGACCAGCCCTGTGGACAGCATACTTGTGGAGGCAGGTGTCCCTCCACTGCGATTGAGGCGCCAACATTTACTGGCCGCTTAAGCTGCCCATGTTTTTAGCTTCCCCTGGCATCCTAACTATCGTCTACTATTCCCATGAGTCGCACCAGAACGTCGGCCCAGGGCTGGATGTACGATCGCGGTAAGCATCCGAGAGCTTCTCTCTGGGCTTGGGGCTTTACCTCTTCCGCCTTCTTTCAGGGCACCTCTGCGTACACCACCGTGGTGTGTGCCTCGCCCTCGCCTTCAGCTGGAATTGGCACAGGGCCCGAAGGAATCAGTCCCTCCGGAGGCTATTCCAAACAACGTTCATTGCCGACTGGCCGCAGCGTTTACACTGCTGAGGTGGTCGCCATCTTTCGTACCCTCGAGTATATCTGCTCCTGCTCAGGTGAGTCCTTCGTAATCTGTAGCGATTCCCTGAGCGGTTTACGAGCTCTCGACCAGTGTTTCCCTCGTTCTCTTCTGGTGATGGCTATCCAGGAGTCCCTGCATACTGTTGCCCATTGCGGCCACTCTCTGGTCTTTGTGTGGACCCCCGGTCATGTTGGTATGCTGGGTAATGAACATGCTGACCGCCTGGCGAAAGAGGCCACCAGTAAACCATCTGTGGACGTTGGCCTCCCAGAGCTATGGGACATTGAATGGCGCGAACTGACCACGCGTAATAAACTGCGTCCTGTCAAGGAGACGACAGCTGCGTGACGGTGATCCCTGCAAGCCACTCGCAGGGACTCAGTAGTCCTTTGCCGGTTCCGCATTGGCCACTCCCGGCTGACACACAGTTATTTACTGCGCCGGGAGGACCCTCCACTATGTCGCAGCGAGGCGGCTTTGACTGTGGCCCACATTTTGTTGGCCTGCCCCCTTTTAGCTGTAGTCAGGCAGACATTTGCGCTGCCTGATACGCTCCCTGCCCTTTTATCTGATGACCTTGCTATAGCTGGCTTAGTTTTACGTTTCATTCGGGCAGGGGGATTTTATCGTTTAATCTGAGGGTTTCTGTTTTTTTTTGGTGTTGAGACTGGCCTTTGGCCTACGGTTTTAGACTGGGGTTTTTAGTGAGTCACTTGTTGGTTGACCGTTCCTTTTTTTGCTACCATGGTCAGCCAACCACTGTAATACTGTGTGTTGTTTAGTTCCTCTTTTCTGGCCTTTGTCTATGTCTTTCTTGTTCTGTGTCGTCTCCATTGCTTGTTTTTTCTTCATTATTCGTGTTCCATGGTCATGGAATAAGGGACTGATGGCCCTACCAGTCTGGTCCCTTCAATACGACAAACCAACCAACCAACCAACCCTTCAACCCCACAAATCAACCAACTGAAACACCCATACTCTAGTTTCGAACGGGCAAGGGCCGGTACAAACAGGGGAGTGCGGTTCGATCTGCTCCCCAGAAAGTACCACTGAGGACACCTAGGGCATTGAGGCGCCACATACGGCGGACTGTCAGGTAAGAGACGAGGGAGCACCAAGAATGTTTTCTGTCGAGCATGAGCCCCAGGAATTTCGTAGTTACAATGAATAGAAGAGCAACAGGCCCAAGATGTAAAGACGGTGGAAGAAACTAATTGCGCCCGAGAAGTGGAGAAACGAAAACCACTGTCAGTGCTCCATGAGTAAAGACGATCGAGGCATCGGTAAAGACTGCGCTCAGTGAAACAAGTCCAAGGAGAACTGCATTAGATGGCAAGATGGTCAACGAAAAGGGAGCCGGAAATGCCTGGTGGAAGTTAGGGCATTATAGGGTTAATGGCGATAGGAAAGAGGATGACGCTCAGGACGGAACACTGAGGCACACCGTTTTGCTGGATAAAGGCGCTCGACAAGGCAGAACCCACATGTACGTTGAAAACTTGATCTTTTAAAAATTCCTGAAGGAAATGGGGCCCATTTGTAGAGTGTACGGAGGATACCAGTCCTTCCCTCAGGGGGCTCAGCATTCGTTTGCTGGGTACGGGCGTGGTGAACCCGGGGTCCTCGAGCTGTGGACTGGTGTGCGCCGCCAGTCTGCTGATACCGTAAGCTCTGGGCATGCTTCGGCGATCACCATGTGGTGCAACGGTGGAACGTTGCGTGTCGTAGGGACCGGGGATCTTGGCTTGATTGCCTGGATCGCGAGGACGGTACATACCTCTATAAAAAAAACCTTCAATCTTAAGGTGTGGTGCGCGCCGATAAGATGCATGGCTGTTGAGGTGGAACAGTCGCTAGTGGGCAACCTCTGGGGAACCTGCCGCACCTCAGTTGTACAAGGCTTATCCAGGCATGCGGGGCTCTGTCTGGATGGACATAAGCTGCTCGTGGGACGACCATGGATACCACGAATTCTTCCTCTTTTCCTCCTCCTAATGTTTCGCTGGTCAGTGAGATGGGTGGACCGCTGGTAGGCACTACCGCCCTATCCAACAAGAGGGCTAGGTTAGCCAGTCCTCCTGACTTAGGCGTCAGCAAACGTACAGCAGTTCAGAGTAACAGAGCACATACTGACAACCAGAATGTGTTTTTAATAATAAAAAGGAAAGAGGGTTCCTTTGAAAAGGTTTCGCCATTCTATATCCAAAAGGGCCTAGAAGGAATAGCTGGAACTTTAAAATCAGTGAAGCGTTTATGGAATGGGACACTGCTTGTTGAAACATCAACTTCTCAGCAAGCAGTTAACCTTCAAACAGCTAAAAGCTTGGGGGAATACACAATCGATACAGAGCTTCACAGCACCCTGAACTCCAGTAAGGGTGTTATTACCTGTAGGGATCTCGTTGACATTCCTGTAGAAGAATTAAAGAGTGAGTGGGCTCAGGAGGGAATTGTTGACGTTCAGAACATCATGAAAAGGGTGGATGGGAACCTGGTGAAATCTGACTCCTTCATTCTTACTTTCAATACCCCCAAACTCCCAGAACACGTCAAGGCAGGACTTCTTCACCTAAACGTACGGTCGTATGTCCCAAACCCAATGCGCTGTTTTAAGTGCCAGCGTTTTGGGCATACAACTCTAGGGTGTAAAGGAGAAGCGATGTGTGGCAACTGTAGTAAGGCTGCCCATGACGGAATTGACTGTTCGTCGCCTGTCAGATGTATAAACTGTCCTGACAGCCACCCTGTTTGGAGTAGGGACTGTAGAATCTTCCTAGAGGAACGTAAAATACAAGAAATAAAAACCACTAAGCGTATCCCCTACAGTGAAGCTAAAATGATCTCTGTTAGTGTTGGCACGAACACCTGCACATGTCAGTGCACTTGCAAGGCAGCAAGTGTATGAGAGCCTGTAGCCCCTCCTCGAACACCAGAGAAAGGTACAGCAGCTAACATTGAAGAGCCCCAGGTATCTCCGATTGCTGAGGCTGTTCCAAAGCCCAGCATGGTAATAAACACCCCAGCTCCATTTCCAGCAAAGGCCCCTAAACAAAGGAAAGCACACGTGAAGCAGCACCAACAGATTAAATCGGCTGGTAAACCCTCCGATCATGTTAATGTGGTCCCACTAGATGCTTCATCAGACTCTTCCCCAGAGCTGATGGAGTCTGAGAATATGGGGCAATCATCTCACCCCAAGACTGAGCCTCCACCCGCTGCAGTCTCCCCACCTCGGCGGAAAGAGAGGCAGAAAATACAACCACCGTGATGGCTCCCATATTACAATGGAACCTGCAAGGGTTCAGGACACATGTGGAGGAACTACGTCTATTAATTCAGGATAGACCTATGTGTGTATATCTGCAAGAGACAAATTTCAGTGAAACATACACCCCTGAGCTACGTGGTTATGTCCTCCACAAAAAGGACGACCTGAGTGGACAGAGAGCTCGAGGAGGAGTAGGTATCTTCGTCAACACCAACTACCACTCCTCGCCTCTCTCCCTCACGACGAATTTACAGGCAGTTGCAATATTAGTACATGTGCGTCATATGCTAACAGTATGTTCGCTTTACCTGTCCCCACATGATGTGCTTGACGAAGAGGCTCTCAGTGATCTTCTTACACAGCTCCCCCACCCCTTCATCCTCTGTGGTGATTTTAATGCACACAATATGCTTTGGGGCTCTGTGTGTACTTGCCCCAGGGGTAGAGCAATCGAGAGGCTTCTTCTGTCTTCCAGTGTCTATTTGCTAAATACAGGTCAAAGCACGCATTTTTGCATTGCAACTGTGTCGTTCTCTGCCACTGATCTATCGCCTTGCTCTCCAGCCATCTCCCACACTGCTGCATGGGAAGTGGTTGATGACTTACACGGCAGCGATCACTTCCCCATCTGGATTCACCTGCCACATGCAGTGGAACCGGAAAGGAAACCACCTCGATGGGTGCTCGGTAGAGCCAACTGGGCACTGTATAGTCAACTAGCCCAGTTTGAACATCGGGTCAGTGTCCAGGAATGGGTGGATCATGTTACTGAAGTGATCCAGCGCGCCAGTGAAGCGTCCATCCCACAGTCCATGGGACAACCGAAGCGGCAGCCTGTCCCTTGGTGGAGCGATGAATGCCGCTCTGCAGTCAGGGCTAGGCGGGCAGCTCTGCGTAGGTTCAAATGCCGGCCAACTGTAGAGAACCTTGCAGCCTTTCGGGTGGCGAGGGCAAAGTGTCGTCGGATTATACGAGAGAGCAAGAAGAGGTCGTGGCAGCAGTTCCTGAACACCATTAATCGTTCTACACGAAGTTCCATTGTATGGGAGACCATAAGGAGGATTTCTGGGAGAGGCGGGAGGTGCCCTATGGCTGCTATAATGTGGAATGGTACTCTCCAAATGACCCTAAAAGATATTGCCCAGTCTATGGCGGCTCATTTTGCAGCTATTACTGCAACCGCCAGTCAGAGTCCAGCTTTCCAGCCCCACAGAGTGGCTGCTGAGAGGAGCAGTTTTGACTTCCGCTTACCCAATACAGAAGAGTACAACTGCCCATTTTCCATGTGGGAACTGGATTCTGCATTGTATGGGGTTCGTGATACATCCCCTGGTCAGGATAGAATCCACTATAGCATGCTGCGGCACCTCACAGGGAGAAATAAAGAAATCCTCCTCCGCTTTTTTAATCTAGTTTCGATGTCCGGTCATTTTCCCGACTCGTGGCGTGAAGCAATTTTAATTCCTCTGTGAAAACCTGGGAAAGACCGCACGTGCCCGGGTAGTTACCGTAGTGTTGCCCTCACTAGCTGCGTGGGAAAGACCTTGGAGCGGATGGTCAAGTACCGCCTTGTCTGGATGTTAGAATCCAGACAACTCCTTAGTCGCTTTCAGCGTGGGTTCAGGAGGTATCGCTCCACCTTTGATAACCTGGCCCTCCTGGAGGCGGCTATACAACAGGCTATCCTGCGCCAGCATCACCTGTTGGGAATATTTTTTGACATTGAAAAGGCATACGACACTACTTGGAGGCATCTTATCATCAGGCAGCTCCACGAATGGGGTTTTCGTGGATGTCTTCCCAATTTTATTCGGTCCTTCCTGTCGCCACGTTATTTTCGGTACCGAGTCGGAGACGTACTGTCTAGTCGCTTTGAACAAGAGAACGGTGTCCCTCAAGGTAGTGTTTTAAGTGTGACGGTCTTTGCTATTAATAGTATTACGTCTGTTGTGAAAAGTCCTGTGCAGTGTTCCTTGTTTGTGGACGATTTGCCTGTATTTTGCTGTTCTTCAAGCCTTGCAACGACGACTCGTTAGTTGCAACTCACTCTGCGACGTTTGGATGATTGGGCACAGAAGAGTGATTTCAAGTTTTCAACTGATAAGTCGGTGTGTTTTCTTTTTAACCGTTCTCGTTCCATTTTTGGCTTGCCTGAGTTGAGGATGAGGGACACCGTTCTGAATTTTAAAGACACGGTTAAGTTTCTGGGCCTCACTTTTGATTGGTGCGCCAGGCCTATCAAACATTATCCACACCATACACACCTGCATACCACACTGTTGCTCAGCCTCCACTGGAAAGGATTTTTCGCAACCGGCAACGAGCAACAAGGCCCTATGGGATTCGTGCAAAGGATTGCATTTTAGAGATGGGTGTGGCCGGTTTTAATGTTTCACGTCGAGGTTGGAGCAGATATCCACCTTGGCTCCTCCAGAGGCCCAGACTGATTTTAGATTTGGCAAATTTTAAGAAAGACAGTACATCAGATTTTACTTTCAAATCTTTGTTTTTTAACATTTTAGATAGGCATCATGATTTTACAGTAGTCTACACTGATGGATCCCAATAGGGGGATTTTCTTAGCTCCTCAGTAGTGTTCCCCCGAACGTGTCATCAAGATTCGCCTTCCCCAGGAATACAATGTTTTTTCCGCAGAACTTCACGTGACCCTGAAGGCATTGGAGCAGATACAGTGTACTCAGGGCAAACACTGTACTCAGGGCAAACACTTCCTAATTTGCTCTGACTCACTGAGCGCATTACAGTCACTGCAGAACCTGTACCCAGCGGAGAAGTTGGAACAGCTGATTTACGAGCAACTGTACATCCTCCAACGACAGGGCAAGCAAGTGTCCTTTTGCTGGGTGCCAGGGCATGTGGGCATACGGGGAAATGAACAAGCTGAGAGAGCTGCCAAGGACGCCTGCAGATTACCGGAGGTGACACAATGTTCTATTCATTTGCAAGGTATCGTTTCTGTGCTGCGGCGGAAGTATATGCAATTGTGGGAGGAGGAATGGCTGGCGGTGAGGGAAAATAAGCTGCGGTTGGTGAACCCCACCATCCAGCCGTGGTGTTCCTCCTGCCGGTCACCTAGGCGTGACGAAGTGACCCTTACACGTCTTCGCATAGGGCACTGTCCTCTTACGCATGCCTTCTTACTACGGCGAGAGGAACCCCTGCTGTGTGATGCCTGTGGCGTACGAATCACTGTACGCCACATTTTAGTTGAGTGTGATTTATATCGTTCTGTCAGGGCGGAAGTTAATGTTCGTGTGGATCTGCCCTCGATTTTGCCGATGACGAGGCGAGTGCCAAAAAAGTTTTAGGGTACTGTGATGTTTCTGGGCTTCAGCCTAAGATTTTAGGTTGGAATTTTTAGTGTGTTGCCGAGTGGCTGACCACTCCTTTTTCTTCTTGTAATGGGCCGGTTCCAAACATGTGCTTTGTGTTTCCTTTTAACTCCTTCCCCTACGTTCTCTTGCAGTTCTCCTCTTTATGTGCTGCTTTCCACGTTGCTGCTGTTGACGTGCACACTGCCTATGTAGACTGTCACCTTTAATTTTAGTCCTATTTTTGCACTTGCTGCATTTTAGTGACACTCGTCCGTTGTTGTTTCCGTTCGGTCGCTAAAGACTACACTGTTGAGCGCCCATAACACCATATCCATCCACCATCCGATACCAGTCCTTCAGCAGGTGTCGCAGAAAACCATTAATGACATGAGTAGACAAAGTGAATAGATGGTCAACTGCAGAATGGGGCACTCGAAATCCACATTGTGCAGTGGTTAGTAAATTGCAAGACCCGAGCCACCATACCAGCTGGGCTTTAATCATACATTCCATCACCTTGCAAACACAGCTGGTAAGAGAGAATAGGCAATAACTAGAAGGAAGTTGTATGTCCTGAGGGATAGGTTATGCCAGTGGCTTCATGCCAGCGTCTGGGAAAAGTGCTCTCTGCCCAGATGCAGTTTTACATGTGCAGCAGAAAGTGCTTGCCTGCATAAGGAATGTGCTGCAACATCTGAATGTGAACATCGTCTGACCTGGGCCTGACGATCAGGATAAAGTGAGAGCACGATCTAGTTCCCTTGTAGTAAAGGCGGCATCGTAGCACTCATGATCCTCAGAAGAGAAGGGTATCACCCGAGTTTCCTCCACTCTTTTCCGATGGAGGAAGGCAGGGTGATAGTGGGATGAGCTCGAAATTTCCCCACAATGGCGGCCCAAGGGGTTGGAGATAGCAGTAGGGTCAACTATGACATCGTCTGCTACTCCCCCCTGCGGGTTCGGTTGTTAGAATAGGCCCGCGGTATTCCTACCTGTCGTAAGAGGCGACTAAAAGGAGTCTCAACTGTTGTTGTGGGGTTGTCATGAACCCTCTTGGTGGTAGCCCCCTGACTACACAGGGATTGCACTGCTGATGCCTGAGCTGCTACCTCCCCACGTATGCCGAGGAGTAGATGCCTATCCCTCTGGGGCATCGGGACTCCCGGCAAAGGCCATCCTGCCAGGTGGTCTTTGCTGCGGCTGGGTGGCGCCCGTGGAGAGAGCCCCTGGTCGGAGTGGGTGGCATCAGGATGGATGACTCGCAATGAAGTGTGGTACATCATCTCTCGCAGGTGGGCCTCCACCAGCAGTCTCTAAGCGATCGAGGTCTAACCTCAATGGCAAGCAATACAATCCAAGATAATTTCCCTCCTTGGCCACTCCATGGGAGGAACACATGGCTAAAGACAGCAGTGGAGATTATTCACCCTGATACCTTGTCTGTACGCAGGTTGATGGTGAATCTTTTATGCCAACCAAGCCTCAGTTTTTTGTGGAGCAAGAGGACAAGTTCGGGGAGGTGGAGGGCTTGTCCAAAATGAGCTCTGGGTCAGTTCTCATCAAAATAGCATCCTCTGCCCAGTCCCGGAGGTTGCTCACTTGTGACAAGTTGGGGGTGCTTCCGTCACCATCACTCCCCATTAGAGTTTAAACATGGTCCAGGGTATTATATTCCACAGGGATCTTTTCCTGCAGTCCGACGATGAACTACTCGCCAACCTAGAACGACGGGGTGTTCACTTCGTCCAGCGCGTCCATCGGGGTCCGAGGGATAATCAGGTAGCCACCGGTGCCTTCATATTGGCCTTCGAGGGTGATATCTTACCCGAAAAGGTTAAGGTGATGGTTTACCTTTGTGATGTGAAGCCATATATCCCTCCACCGATGCGGTGTTTTAAATGCTGGAAGTTTGGGCACATGTCATCCCGCTGTACTTCCGGCTTCACGTGTCGAGATTGTGAACGTCCTTCGCATCCCAATACTCCATGTCCCCCGCCTCCGGCTCCTATCTGTGTTAACTGCGGTGAACACCATTCCGCCTGCTCGCTGGACTGTTGGATATTCCAGAAAGAAAGGAAGATAATGGAATATATGACCCTGGACCCCCTGATCTACGCCGAGGCTAGGCGGAAATATGAGCAGCTCCATCCTGTACCAATGACGTCGACCTACACCGCTGCTGCAATGACAGTTCTCCTATCTCCTGTGTCGTCTCGTCCAGTTGGATCTGTGATTGGTCAAAATCCACCAGACCCTTTGATTGCAGGGGGCACTTCACACCCTGTTGCTCCTGCTCCATCATCTTCAGGAGCAACACCCCCCCCCCTACCATCAGGGACATCAGTTCCCCCTTCCCAGCCGAAAAAGTGTTACACTTCTTCGGCTCCTCTCACCAAGAAGGGGCCCCTTGGGGACCTCCCTTCGCAAGTTCCGAATGGTACAAAAGCAGACACCCGCAAGTGGCTAAAACAACCACTGGTGCCTTGTCGTAGGGCCTCACGGTCGTCGTCCGTCCCTGAGACTGACAGTGTGAAGCCCTCCAAGCCGGAACCACCGAAGGCACAGCAAGAGAAGCAGAAAAAGAAGTAAGTCACCAAGAATAACGACATTGCGGTGGCACCCATCCCACCACTTCCTACAAGCTCTGTGTCTGAGGATGAGGTGGAGATTCAGGCGTCCGCTGAAGACCTCGATCTCGCCGGTCCCTCAGATACCATGGATAGTACTAGCACAGGTTCTCAATTGGAGGCAGCAGGTAACCCAGCGGCGTAATCTCCCTTCCCAGTCCCTTCACACCTTTATCAGCCATGGACATTATCATCCTCCAGTGGAACTGCAGCGGTTTCTTCCACCATCTAGCTGAGCTCCGACAACTTATCAGCCTTCACCCTTTCTTCTGCATTGCTCTTCAGGAAACTTGGTTTCCAACGATGCGAACCCCCGACCTCCGTGGCTATGGGGGTTATTATAAGAACCGGGCAGCTTATGAAAGGGTGTCTGGTGGCGTCTGCATCTGTCCTTCACTCTCTTCACAGCGAGTCCGTCCCTCTACAAACAGCTTTAGAGGCTGTCGCTGTTCGGCTGTGGACGCCACAGGCTGTTACCGTCTGCAGTCTTTACCTTCCACCGGATTGTGATGTCACGCAGCATGTCCTATCTGCGCTGATAGCCCAATTGCCGCCACCTTTCTTGTTACTGGGCGACTCAACGCCCATAACCCAATGTGGGGTGGGTCAGTGGCAACAGGTCGAGGCGCCACCATTGAGCATTTATTGGTGCAGCTCGATCTTTCGATTTTAAATGATGGTGGCTTCACACACTTCAGTGTGGCGCATGGCACATAATCCGCCATTGACCTTTCAATCTGGAACCTTAGCCTCTTACCGTCTGCCCAATGGAGTGTGCATGATAACCTGTGTGGTAGTGACAACTTTCCGATCTTTCTTTCACTGCCACGTCATCACTATTCTGGGCACTCCAGCAGATGGGCTATGAATAAAGCTGACCGGGACTTATTCTCCTCCATTCCCGCTATTGAGCCTCTCTAATGACGACACTGATTTGGTGATTCACACAGTCACCACCAGCATCGTTACTGCCGCAGAATCTGCAATTCCCCGTTCTTCTGGGTCCCCTCGGCGGAGGACTGTGCCTTGGTGGTCGCCAGAGATCGCCAAGGCGATTAAAGATCGCCGGCGGGCGCTCCAGCGTCACGAGCGACATCCCTCCATAGAACACCTCATCGCCTTCAAACGGCTGCGTGCGCGGGCCCACTGCCTTATCCGCCAACGCAAGCAGGAGTGCTGGGAGCGGTATGTTTCCACCATTGGGCTCCATGTCTCTGCATCGCAGGTCTGGGGATAGATTCGACGCCTCTATGGCTGTCGAATCCCTGTCAGCGTCCCAGCGCTCTCACTGAATGGAACGGTTTGTACTGACTCTGACGTCATTGCCAACCGCTTGGCAGAGCATTTTGCTCTGAGTTCCGCTTCGGCCAACTACCCCCTGGCCTTCCGCCCCATAAAGAGTGTATGGAACGTCGGAGCCTTTCGTTTCGCACCCACCATCCAGAATCGTACAATGCTCCATTCAGTGAGTGGGAATTTCGCAGTGCCCTAGCCGCTTGCCCTGATACCGCTGCTGGGCCAGATCGCATCCACTGTCAGATGCTGAAACGCCTTTCAGTGGACTTCCAGCGACGGCTCCTCGACCTTTACAACCGTCTTTGGGTCGAGGGAGAATTTCCGTCGCAATGGCGGGAAAGTATTGTTATCCCCATTCTGAAACCAGGCAAGAACCCTTTGGAGGTGGACAGCTACCGTCCGATTAGCCTCACCAACGTTCTTTGCAAGTTGCTTGCACGGATGGTGAGCCGGCGCTTGAATTGGGTACTAGAGTCTCAGGCCCCTCTGGGTTCCGAAAAGGCCGCTCTGCCGCCGACAAATTGGTGTGCCTGGAGTCCGCTATCTATACGGCCTTTGCCCGCCATCAGCACCTGGTCGCTGTCTTTTTCGATATTCGGAAGGCGTATGATACTACATGGCGCCATCGCATCCTCTCTGCACTTCATGATTGTGGTCTTCGGGGTCCGCTGCCTATTTTCATACGCAATTTTCTGGCGCATCGTACCATCCGCGTGCAAGTCGCGGCCTCTCATAGTTCCTCCCGAGTTCAAAAGAACGGGGTACCACAGAGATCTGTTTTACGTGTCTGCCTGTTTTTAATAGCAATTAACGTGCCGCGGTGGGGACGTCGGTCTCAGCGTACTTGTATGCTGACGACTTCTGCCTTTAGTATAGCTCTATTGGCATTGCAGCTGTTGAACGTTAGCTGCAGGGCACTATCCGCAAGGCGCAGTCTTGGGCTGTAGCGCATGGTTTTCAGTTTTCGGCAGCCAAGACCTGCGTTATGTATTTTTGCCGGCGACGCACTGTTCATCCGGAGCCGCAGCTTTACCTTGACGGCGAACTTCTTGCTTTGGTGGAGTCACGTAGGTTTTTGGGTGTGGTTTTTGATGCCCAATTGACTTGGCTGCCTCATATTCGGCAGCAAAAACAGATGTGTTGGCGGCATCTAAATGCTCTGCGATGCCTGTGCCACACCAGCTGGGGCTCCGACCGATCTACCCTCTTACGTCTCTACCAGGCGATAATCCAGTCCCGTCTGGATGGGAGCCTTGCTTATGGCTCAGCATGCCCATCTGCGTTGCGGGTGCTGTACCAAATCCTACACAGCGGGATACGACTTGGCACTGGTGCCTTTCTGACCAGCCCTGTGGACAGCACACTTGTGGAGGCAGGTGTCCCTCCACTGCGGTTACGGCGCCAACATTTGCTGGCCGCTTATGCTGCCCATGTTTGTAGGTTGCTCGCGGATCCTAATGATCGTCTCCTGTTCCCGCAGTCAGTCGTCCATCTGCCAGAACGTCGGCCCTGGTCGGGTTGTACGATCGCGGTCCACGTCAGAGAGCTTCTCTGCAGGCTTGGTGTTTTCCCTCTTTCACCTCTTTTCCGGGCCCTGTGGTGTGTGCCTTGCCCTTGCCTTCGGCTGGAATTGGCACATGGCCCGAAGGACTCAGTCCCTCCAGAGGCCGTCCGCCGCCGCTTTTATTCCATCTTAGCCACGTATCAGGGCTCTGGCGTTGTCTACACTGACGGTTCGATGGTTGCTGGTCGTGTCGGTTATGCACTAACTCTAGGGGACCGTTGTGAACAACGTTCATTGCCGGCTGGCTGCAGCGTTTACACTGCTGAGCTGGTCGCCATCTTTCGAACCCTAGAGTATATCCGCTCCTGCTCAGGTGATTCCTTCGTTATCTGTAGCGATTCCCTGAGTGGTTTACAAGCTCTCGACCAGTGTTTCCCTCGTTCTCGTCTGGTGATGGCTATCCAGGTGTCCCTGCATACTTTTGGCCGTTGCGGCAGATCTATGGTCTTTGTTTGGATCCCAGGCCATGTTGGGATACACGGAAATGAAACTGTTGACCGCCTGGCGAAAGAGGCCACCAGTAAACCATCTCTGGAGATTGGCCTCATGGCGACTGATTTGCGGCCACTATTACGCCGCAAAGTTTTCGATTTATAGGACACTGATTGGCGCAACCTGCCCGTGCCAAACAAACTCCATCGTATCAAGGAGACGACGACTGTGTGGCGGTTATCCATGCGAGCCAACCGCAGGGACCCAGTCGTCCTTTGTCGGCTCCACATTGGCCACGCCCGACTGACGCATAGTTATTTACTGTGTCGTGAGGATCCACCTATTTGTCGTTGTGGGGCGTCCTTGACGGTGGTCCATATTCTGTTGGAGTGCGCCCTTTTAACCGTGCTCAGGCAGACTTTTGCGCTGGCTGATACGCTCCCTGCGCTTTTAACTGACGACTCTGCCATACGGGTTCCCGGGTTCGATTCCCGGCGGGGTCAGGGATTTTCTCTGCCTCGTGATGGCTGGGTGTCGTGTGATGTCCTTAGGTTAGTTAGGTTTAAGTAGTTCTAAGTTCTAGAGGACTGATGACCATAGATGTTAAGTCCCATAGTGCTCAGAGCCATTTTTTGACTCTGCCATAGCGGCAGAGTTTTATTCGGGCAGGGGGATTTTATCGCTTAATGTAAATGTGTGTGTTTTTGTGTTGATTCTGGCCTATGGCCTACGATTTTAGTCTGATTTTTTAATGTGTTTCTCGGTGGTTGGCTTTTGCCTTTTTGTTTCTATTGTCGGCCAACTACCGTCACACACTGTGTGATTTTAGTTCGTCTTGTCTGGTCTTTGTCTAAGTTTCTCTTGTTCTGTGTCGTCTGTCTTCTCGTCTGTTGATCGTTTTTATTCTCTGTGGGTGTTTTTAGTATTTGGAAAAAGGGACTGCTGACCGTAGCAGTCTGGTCCCTTTAATCCCCACAAACCAACCAACCAACCGAACAACGATCCTTGGGGCTGGCTGCAGCGTTTTCACTGCCAAGCTGGTCGCAATCTTTCGTGCCCTAGAGTATATCCGCTCCTGCTCAGGTGAGTTCTTCGTTATCTGTAGCGACTCCCTGAGCAGTTTACGAGCTCTCGACCGGTGTTTCCCTCGCTCTCGTCTGGTGATGGCTGTCCAGGAGGCCCTCCATGCTTTGGTCCGTTGCGGCCGCTCTGTGGTCTTTGTTTGGAACCCAGGCCATGTTGGGATACCCGGCAATGAACATGTCGACCGACTGGCGAAAGAGGCCACGAGTAAACCATCTCTGGACATTGGCCTCCCGGAGACTGATTTGCGAGCAGTCCTCTGCCGACAAGTTTTCTGGCTTTGGGACGCTGAGTGGCGCGATCTAACCACGCCCAATAAACTCCGTGTTATAAAGGAGACAACGACTGTGTGGCATTCCTCCATGCGAGCTCCTCGCAGCGACTTCGTTGTCCTTTGCCGGCTCCGTATTGGCCACACCCGGCTGATGCACGGCTATTAACTGTGTCGTGAGGACCCGCCTCTATGTCGCTGCGGGTCTGCTTTGACAGTGGTCCACAGTTTGTTGGACTGTCCACTTTTAAGTGTGCTCAGGCAGACGTTTGCGCTGCCTGATACGCTCCCTGCCCTTTTAACGGATGACACTGCTATGGCGTGCTTAGTTTTGCGTTTTATTCGGGAAGGGGGCTTTTATCGCTTAATGTAAGTGTTTGTTGATTCTGGCCTAAGGCCTACGATTTTATTCTGATTTTTTAATGCGTTTTTCGGTGGTTGGCTTTTCCTTTTTTGTTTCTGTGGTCAGCCAACCACTGTCACACTCTGTGTGATTTTAGTTCGTCTTGTCTGGCCTTGATCTAAGTTTCTCTTGTCCTGTGTCGTCTGTCTCTTTTCCATTGTCCGTTTTTATTCTTTGTGAGTGTTTTTTAGTTTTTGGAACAAGGGACCGATGACCGTAGCAGTCTGGTCCCTTTAATCCCCCAAAACCAACCAACCAACCAACCAACCAACCTCGTCTGCTACTGTCAGGCTGGAAGTTGGGAAATGGGTCTTGGTCCCAAAGAGCTGCCGGAGGTTGGCCCACACGACGGAAGAGGGAGTGGAACTGTCAAAAGAACTAATGAATGAAATCCAGCCAGCATTTTTGCTATCCCGAAGAACGTGACGACACTGTGAACACAACTCTTAATAATGAATAAAGTTTGCATCGTAGGATGACGGTTTAAAACGCGTAGAGCACTTTTCCACGCGCAATTTGCGCCGTGGCACGTCTCAGTCCACAAAGGGACCGGCGTGGTAAAGAGAAACTGTGATAAATGGAACATTCTGCGGCAGTAAGGATAACGTTTGTAAGATATTCCTCCTGGGCTTCACAACTGGGGAAATGTTGTTCGTTGAACGCCCCAGGGAGGAGTAAAGCCTCCAGATGGCCTTCGTAAGCTGCCATTTGGTCATGCACTTAGATGTGATAAGAGTCAGCAAATGGACAGGAAATGGGAAATGGCCTCTCGGGCATGTGTCATAGAGGACAGACGACTCGAAATGATGGGCAAGCTGGGGAGTGCAGAAGGTGAGATTCAAATGGGAATAGATGTGTGTGGAGTCTGAAAGGACCGTGGGTGCTCCTGTGTTAAGGCAGAGGAGGTTAAGTTGATTGTTAAGATCAGCCAACAGGGCACCACTCTGACAGGTTCTAGGAGAACCCTAAAGGGGATGGTACACATTAAAGTCCCCGAGCAGCAGAAAGGGTTCAGGTAGGTGTCCAGTAAGCAGCAGGGAGTCTGCCCTGGCGACATCGAGTGACGGAGGGATGAAAACAGTACAAAGGGGAAAGGTCAAGTTAGGAAGGAAAAGGCGAACTGCAACTGCTTGATGATGGATAGTCATGGAGGTGGGTCGATTATGAGTGTCATCCCATATGAGCAGCATGACTCTCCCATGAGATGGAATGCCATCCTCTGGCAGGAGGTCAAAATAGACTGGGAATAAATGCGAGAGCTCCAAGTGCTCATGAGGACGCAATTTTGTTTCCTGGAGGCAGGGAACAAATGGACGCAGCAATTCTAAAAACAGCCATAATTCGTTGTTGTTTGATCGGAGACCCGAACTTTCTTTTGAAGGAGGGTCATAATTAGGAGAGGGGGGAGGGAAAAAATTAAGGGGTGTCACCTCGGCGGCTGCAGAGTGCCAGCCTTCAAAGACGTATTCCTACAGTGCGCAGAGGCTGGAGGATCGTGCTTCATGAGATGTACAGAGGTGTCAGCATTCTCCCTCTGTCAATCTGCGGATTCCAGGGTAGAAAAACTGTTGGCAGTCCGCACTGGCGACACGGAGGTCGGCCAGGCGAGGGTATCATGTGGTGACACTGTCAAAGAGGATCTCTGTGTCGGTGCAGGAGGTTGCCGAATGCCTTTGCTTGACTTCTTGGAGCATTTCCAGTTGGCAGAGGAAGACTTAGATGTTTGTTGGCTGGAGGGATGTAGAAAGTCTTCGTGGGAGTACTCCTATCCTTTTCAGCCTGCCACTTATGTAGCAGGTGACTTTGGCCTGTGAGGTGGAGGTCTAGTGGCTTGTTGCACAGCTGGACGAGAAGACAGCAATGCTACCATGATACTGGGCGATTCCACAACTGAAATGCTGAATTTGAAATCGTCTGTGCGGCCATATCCTTCATGGAGTTATATGTAGCAAGAACAGTACTGTAAGTGCCAGATGGTTGAATGCAGGCGATAGGGTAAGGCACATTTTCCTTTACCCAGACCTCATAGACAACCTGCTCATCGAGATACACCGCACAGTCGCGAGAGGAGGCAGCATGGTCGCCATTGCAGTTAATGGAGTGAGGAGAAGCAGGCAATCACCCTCGTCAGCATCCCTACAACAGTTTACACATTTGGCCAGGTATCGACAGGACATTCGAGTGTGGTTGAAACGATGACACTAGTACAGCATATTGGGTTCAGAATGTATGGTCAGGCTGTGATAACTTCAAAGCCTGCCTTGATCTTGGACAGAAGCACCACTCTATCAAAAGTGAGAAAAAGAGTACCTGTGGGCACTAAGGATACATCTACTTTTTTCATCACCCAATGGACTGCAATGACACCTTGATCAGAGAGGTAAGTTTGGATTTCTGCCCTGGTCAGACCATCGAGCAGCCTAGTTAAATAACACCACGGGATGAATTCAGAGTTCTATGGGCATTGACATGAATAGGATAGCCGTGGAGAAGCAAAGTGGCAAGCAGTTGTGTTTGAAAATCAGAAGTAGTCTCCAAAAGCAAAGTGCCTTTACGTAAATGAGAGCAGGATTTCACACGGCTGGCAACTGCATCAACACCTTTGTGAATAAAAAACGGATTTACCATTGCAAAAGACTGACCATGTTCAGTACATGAAACTATGAGAAACTGTAGTGCAGCTGGACGTGTCGTTGAATCAGGAGCTTCATTCCATTTACTTTTGGTAGACATTGACTGCAAAGATGATCACTGGCTCATTACGAGAAAATCCCCCTTGACTGCCAGCATCTATGATGGTGCGCTTCTTCCAACTGGGAGCCTCCCCTTGGAGGGAGGTTCACCCGCCGTTGCTGATGTTTCACACCTTATGTCACATCTCCTGAACACCTAAGAGATGGACCAGTTGTCAATTTGGGAAGATAGCAGCTCTGGCAATCACACTTCCCTGGGCCTGGCCTGTACCAGGCGGTATATGTGGGAACCATACCTGTCGATCCGGGGCTGAGAATTACGCGTTACCCAGTTACCTGTTATGTGTCAGATGCCTCGGCGTGCCTTCAGGAACGTACAAGGAGGAAAAAACAAAAAAAGGAATCTCAAACGCCGAAGCGATGCAAGGATAGGAGAAGGTGAACGGTGGAAGAAAAAAAGGAACGAAAAACAGTGATGAAGCTGTTCTGATGCCAGCTACTGAAAATGCGGAACACCTTCCGTGAAACACCCCAGACATGTTCCCCAACAGAGGGGAAAAAGAATAGCAAGAGGACAGACATACAGCATAAAATGGAAAACATGCTGCAAAGGCTGCAGCCCCCTGGTAGCCAAGTAAGAACCTGCCAAAAAGCAGCGAACCCCCTGGGGGGGTGCTACAGACTCTGAGACGTTCACTAGTCTTATTGCAGAACTCCCCCATCCATTTATCCTGCTGGGTGATTTTAATCCATGTAATGTGACATGGGGCACAACCTATACTTGCCCCAGGTGTTGAGTCTTGGAGAACGTCATCGTGTCTCATCAGCCATCGAGCTCTCTTTCTACTCCCCAACTCTTGCAGCCTCAGCGGAGTGGGAAGCAACTGATCTTCCTTCCGATGACTACTACCACTGTGAATCCACCTACTGGATGGATGACTGCTTGAACAGAAGCCATTGAAATGGATTATCATCAGGGCTAACTAGACACTGTTCAGACAGCTGGGGATGTTTAAACACTGCAACACTATCCAGGCCCCCCTGCGGGTTCGGGGGTAAGAATAGGCCCGTGGTATTCCTGCCTGTCGTAAGAGGCGACTAAAAGGAGTCTCAAACGTTTCGGCCTTAATGTGATGGTCCCCTAAGGGACGTACCATTTTGGGAAAGACGCCTTACGTGGTGCGTCTTAAATCCATCTTGCCCTAAGATCTGGCACACCCGATATTGTCATGGAGTTGGACTTACATCGAGCTTCCGGCCACATTGGCTGCAGTGTGTTCCGGGTAGCATACATTCCCTCCATTGTGCACTTCCATCTTTGCCCTCATGATGTACATGGATATTTCGACACCCAACTACCAGCACGGTAGCCAGTCTGTTGTGGTGGGGTTGTCATGTACCCTCTTGGTGGTAGCCCCCTGACTACACAGGGATCGCACTGCAGATGCCTGAGCTGCTACCTCCCCACGTATGCCGAGAGGTAGATGCCTATCCGTCTGGGGCATCAGGACTCCCGGCAAAGGCCATCTTGCCAGGTGGTCTTTCCTGTGGCTGGGTGGCGCCCGTGGAGAGAGCCCCTGGTCGGAGTGGGTGGCATCAGGGCAGATGACCCGCAATGAAGCATGGTACATCGTCTCTCGCTGGTGGGCCTCCACCAGCAGTCTGAGCGATCGAGGTCTAACCTCAATGGAAAGAAATTTGATCAGAGATCGTTTCCCTCCCTGGCCACTCCATGGGAGGAACGTATGGCTAAAGAAGGCAGTGGAGATTATTCACCCCGGTACCTCGTGTGTACGCGAGTTGATGGGGAATCGTTTATGTCAACCAAGCCTCAGTTTTTTGTGGAGCATTTAGGGGACAAGTTCGGGGAGGTGGAGGGCTTGTCCAAAATGCGCTCTGGGTCGGTTCTCATCAAAACAGCATCCTCTGCCCAGTCACGAAGGTTGCTCACTTGCGACAAGTTGGAGGATGTTTCCGTCACCATCACTCCCCATAAAAGTTTAAACATGGCCCAGGGTATTATTTTCCACAGGGATCTACTACTGCAGTCCAACGATGAACTACGCGCCAATCTAGAACGACGGGGTGTTCACTTCGTCCGGCGCGTCCATCAGGGTCCGAGGGATAATCAGGTAGCTACCAGTGCCTTCATCTTGGCCTTCGAAGGTGATGTTTTACCCGTAAAGGTGAAGGTGATGGTTTACTGCTGTGTTGTGAAGCCATATATCCCTCCTCCGATGCATTGTTTTAAATGCTGGAAGTTGGGGCACATTTCATCCCGCTGTACTTCCGGCATCACATGTCGAGATTGTGGACGTCCTTCGCATCCCAACACTCCATGTGCTCCGCCTCCCATCTGTGTTAACTGCAGAGAACACCATTCCCATTGCTCGCCGGACTGTAGGATATTCCAGAAAGAACGGAAGATAATGGAATATAAAACCCTGGACCGCCCGACCTATTCCGAGGCTAGGCAGAAGTATGAGAGGCTCCATCCTGTGCCCATGACACCGACCTACGCCGCTGCTACAACGACGGTTCTTACATCTCCTGTGTCGTCCCGTATGGTTGGTTCTATGATTGGTCAGAATCCAACAGCCCCCTTGATTGTGGGGGGGCACTTCACACCCTGTTGCTCCTGTTCCATCTTCTTCAGGAGCAACACCCTCCCAACCATCGGGGACATCAGCTCCCCCTTCCCAGCTGGAGAAGCGTAAGACTTCTTCGGCTAATCTCGCCAGGAAAGGATCCCTTGGGGACCTCCCTTCGCAAGTTCCGACCAGTGGAAAGGCGGACACCCGCAAGTGGCTGGTCGTAGGGCCTCACGGTCATCGTCCGTCCTTGAGACTGACCCAGTGCAGCCCATGAAGCCTGAACCACCGAAGGCACAGCGCGACACGCAGAAAAAGAAGAAAGTCCCCAAGACCAACAACATTGCAGTGGCACCTGTCCCACCACTTCCTACAACCTCTGCGTCTGAGGACGAGGTGGAGATTCTGGCGTCCGCTGAGGACCTCCATCTCGTCAGTCCCTCAGACGCCATGGATAGCGCTAGCACTGGTGCTCAATTGGAGGCAGCAGGTGACCCAGCGGCGTAATCTGCCTTCCAAGTCACGTCACATCTTTCACAGACATGGACAATACCATCCTCCAGTGGAACTGCAGAAGTTTCTTCCACCATCTAGCTGAGCTCCGACAACTTATCATCAGCCTTCACCCTTTCTTCTGCATTGCTATTCAGGAAACTTGGTTTCCGGCAATGCGAACCCCCGCCCTCTGTGGCTATCGGGGTTATTCTAAGAACCGGGCAGCTTATGAAAGGGTGTCTGGTGGCGTATGCATATATGTCCTTAACTCTCTTCACAGCGAGTGTGTACCTCTACAAACAGCTTTAGAGGCTGTCTCTGTTCAGCTGTGGACACCACAGGCTGTTACCGTCTGCAGTCTTTACCTTCCACCGGATGGTGCTGTCGCGCAGCATGTCCTGTTTGCCTCCACTGCCGCTATTGAGCATCTCTCTAGTGATGACTTTGATGCGGTGGTTTAATCGGTCGCCACCGGCATCGTTACTGCCGCCGAATCTGCCATTCCCCGTTCTTCTGGGTCCCCTCGGTGGCGGACTGCGCCTTGGGGGTCGCCTGAGATCGCTGAAGCGATTAAAGATCGCCGGCGGGCGCTCCAGCGTCACAAGCGACATCCCTGCATTGAACACCTCATCACCTTCAAATGGCTGCATGCGCGGGCCCGCCGCCTTATCCACCAAAGCAAGAAGGAGTGCTGGGAGCGGTATGTGTCCACCATTGGCCTCCATGTCTCTCCATCGCAGGTCTGGGCCAAGATCCGACGCCTCTATGGCTATCGGACCCCTGTCAGCGTCCCTGCGCTCTCACTGAATGGAGCAGTTTGTACAGACTCCGTCGAAATTGCCAACAGCTTGGCAGAGCATTTTGCTCTGAGTTCCGCTTCTTTCCCTTACCCACTGGCCTTCTGCTCCATTAAAGAGGGGATGGAACTTCGGAGCCTTTCTTTTCGCACCCACCATTCTGAATCCTACAATGCTCCATTCAGTGAGTGGGAATTTCACAGTGCGCTTGCCGCTTGCCCTGATACCGCTCCCGGGCCAGATCGCATCCACTGTCAGATGCTGAAACACCTTTCGGTGGACTGCCAGCGACGCCTCCTCGACCTTTACAACCGTCTCTGGGTCGAGGGTGAGTTTCCGTCGCAATGGCGGGAAAGCATTATCATCACCGTTTTGAAACCGGGCAAGAGCTCTTTGGAGGTGGACAGCTACCGCCCCATTAGCCTCACCAGCAAGCTTCTCGAACGGATGGTGAGCCAGCGCTTGAATTGGGTACTGGAGTCTCGGGGCCTTCTGGCTCCGTCTCAGAGTGGGTTCCGTATAGGCCGCTCTGCCGCCGACAATCTGGTGAGCCTGGAGTCGGCCATCCGTACTGCCTTTGCCCGCCGTCAGCACCTGGTCGCTGTCTTTTTCGACATGCGGAAGGCGTATGATACGACATGGCGTCATCACATCCTTTCTACACTTCATGGATGGGGTCTTCGGGACCCTCTGCCGATCTTTATCCGCAATTTTCTCTCGTATCGTGCCTTCCGCGTGCAAGTCGCAGCCTCCCATAGTTCGTCCCGAGTCCAGGAGAACGGGGTACCACAGGGATCTGTCCTCTGTGTCTGTTTTTAATTGCAATAAACGGGCTCGCTGCCGCAGTGGGAAATTCCGTCTCCGCTTCCTTGTATGCTGACGACTTCTGCCTTTACTATAGCTCTATTGGCATTGCAGCTGCTGAACGTCAGCTACAGGGCGCAAAACGCAAGATGCAGTCTTGGGCATTAGCGTATGGTTTTCTGTTTTCGGCTGCCAAGACCCGCGTTATTCATTTCTGCCGGCGCCGAACGGTCCATCCTGACCCGCGGCTTTATCTTGACGGCGAACTTCTGGCTGTGGTGGAGACCCACAGGTTTTTGGGTGTAATTTTTGATGCCCAGTTGACTTGGCTGCCTCATATTCGACAGCTTAAACGGGCATGTTGTCGGCATCAAAATTCTCTGCGATGCTTGAGCCACACCAGCTGGGGCGCCGACCGATCTACCCCGTTACGGCTCTACCAGGCATTAATCCAGTCTCGTCTGGGTTATCGGAGCCTGGCTTATGGCTCAGCATCCCCGTCTGCATTGCGGGTGCTGGACCCAATCTTACACAGCGGAATACGACTTGCCACTGGTGTCTTCCGGACCAGCCCTGTGGACAGCATACTAGTGGAGGCAGGTGTCCCTCCCCTGCGGTTACGGCGCCAACGTTTGCTGGCCGCTTATGCTGCCCATGTTTTTAGCTTTCCTGGGCATCCAAACTATCGTCTCCTGTTCCCGCAATCGGTCGTCCATCTGCCAAAACGTCGGCCCCGGTCAGGTTGTACGATCGCGGTCAAAGAGCTTCTCTCCGGGCTTAGAGATGTCACTGTTCCACCTCCTTTCCAGGCCACTTTACGTACACCCCCATGGTGTGTTCCTCGCCCTTGCCTTCGGCTCGACGTGGCACAGGGCTCGAAGGACTCAGTCCCTCCAGAGGCCTTCCGCCGCCGCTTTTACTCCATCCTGGCCACGTATCAGGGCTCTGGCGTTGTATACACTGACGGTTCGATGGTTGCTGGTCGTGTCGGTTATGCGCTAACTCTAGGGGACCATTCCGAACAACGTTGCCGGATGGCTGCAGCGTTTACACTGCTGAGCTGGTCGCCATCTTTCGTGCCCTAGAGTATATCCGCTCCTGCTTAGGTGTGTCCTTCGTTATCTGTAGCGATTCCCTGAGCGGTTTACGAGCTCTCGACCAGTGTTTCCCTCGTTCTCGTCTGGTGAAGGCTATCCAGGAGTCCCTGCATACTCTTGCCCATTGCGGCCGCTCTGTGGTCTTTGTGTAGATCCCCGGTCATGTCGGTATCCCGGGCAATGAACATGTTGACCGCCTGGCGGAAGAGGCCACCAGTACACCATCTCTGGACATTGGCCTCCTGGCGAATGATTTGCGGGCACTATTATGTCGCAACATTTTCGACCTCTGGGACACTGAATGGCGCAACCTGCCCATGCCCAACAAACTTCGCCCTATCAAGGCGACGACGATTATGTGGCGGTCGTCCCTCCGGGTCTCCCGCCAGGAGTCTGTTGTCTTCTGCCGGCTGTGCTTTGGGCACACTTGGCTGACGCATGGCCACTTATTGCGCCGTGAGGACCCACCTCTGTGTCGCTGAGGCTCCGTTTTATCTGTGGTCCACATTTTATTGGAGTGTCCGCTTTTAGCTGTGCTCAGGCAGACGTTCGCACTGCCTGACACGCTCCCTGCCCTTTTAACAGATGACCCTGCTATGGCTGGCTTAGTTTTGCGTTTTATTCGGGCAGGGGGTTTTTATCATTTAATCTGGGTGATCGTGTTTTATTGTATTGTTTTGTGTTGATTCTGGCCTTTGGCCTCCGGTTTTAAACTGAGTTTTTTATGTGTTCTCGGTGGTTGACTTTTCCTTTTTTTTCTCTATGGTCGGCCAACCACCGTCACACTCTGTGTGCTTTTATTTAGTTTTGTCTGATCTCTGTCGGAGTCTTTCTTGTCCTGTGTCGTCTGACGTCTTTCCTGTTGTTCGTTTTTCTTCTCTTTGGGCGGTTTTAATTGTTTGGAAAAAGGGACCGATGACCGTCGCAGTCTGGTCCCTTTAATCCCACAAACCAACCAACCAACCAACCAACACTATCCAGGAATGGATCTACCGCATTACACGAGTGATACATCATTCCACTGAATTATCCATCCAAGAGTCCTAGGTCATCTTAGGAGGCAACCTATACCTTGGTGGACTGATCATTGTCGTTTAGAAATCCGGGACAGGCGTGCAGCTCTCAGACACTTTAAATACTGCCCAACAGCAGAGAACCTCATAGCCTTTCGAGTCGCAACAGCTAACGCTCGACATGTAATTAGGGAGAGCAAGAAAAGATTATGGCAAGCATTGCCAGACTCCATCATCTGTTCCACTTGTTCTACAAAAGTGTGGGAAGCCATCTGTAGGATGATCCATCAACTGTTCCGCAAAGGGGGAAGCCTTCAGGAGGATTTCCAGGAAACACAGTTGTTTACCAATAGTAGCAGATCTGAAACGAGTGTGTGTCCAAATAATGCTGAGAGACATCGCTCAGACAATGGGAGCACATTTTGCAGCGCCTACTGCCAATGCCAACCTGCACCCGGCCTTTCATCACTATTGTGAGGCAAGATGGACTTAAATCCCACAATTCTCAGTCTTTCAACTGTCCTTTCTCCATGTGGCAGCTCGAATCGATACTGTCTGAGACTCGTGATACTACACTAGATAACAACCAAATCTGGTACTAGATGCTTGGACATTTTCCAGCAGTGTCAAAGAATTTCCTCTTTGAATGTTTTGTTATGGCTGACAAATGGTTCAAATGGTTCTGAGCACTGTGGGACTCAACTGCTGAGGTCATTAGTCCCCTAGAACTTAGAACTAGTTAAACCTAACTAACCTCAGGATATCACACACATCCATGCCCGAGGCAGGATTCGAACCTGCGACATTAGCGGTTTCGCGGTTCCAGACTGCAGCGCCAGAACCGCGCGGCCACTTCGGCCGGCTTATGGCTGACCGGCCAGTTTCTAAACTCCTAGGGAAAGGCACTATTGATACCTCTTCTCATACCAGTGAAGGACCGCACGTGACCCATTTGTTACTGGAGAGTTGCGTTAATCACCTGTGCAGAAAGACCCTGAAGTCCATAGTTAATCGTCACCTGGACTGGTCTGGTCGTTTGAGACCAGTCAACTCCTTAGCTACTCTCAGTGTGGATTGTGGAGATTCCAGTCCCCTGTCGACAACCTTACCCCTCTATAGATGGTTGTTCAGCTGGCTTTCCGGCGTAAACATCACTGTCTCGCTATATTCTCTGATATCAGTAAGGCTTACGACACTACTTGGAGACACAGTATTCTCGTGCAGCTCGATAAATGGCTTGGCTACCTCCCCATCCTCATACCGTCTTTCTTGTCTCAACGCTTTTTTAGGTCTCGAGTTGGTAACGTGCTATCAGATAGTTTTGAGCAGGAGAATGGCATCCCTCATGGCATTTTTTTTTTTAATGTTACCATCTTTGGTATAGCCATAAATAGTACCATGTCTACGGTACTGAGTCCTGTATAACGCTCCTGGTTTTTGGGTTGTTTTACTGTTTTCCAGCAGGGACTCAGCAGTTGCAACTTGCAGTGGGGAGGTTAGAGGAGAGGGCTCCAACGATGGGTTTTCAGTTTTCTGTAGACAGGTGTGTGTTTGTTAATTTTAATCGTTCTCGTCGTATTTTTACTTGTCGTGACTTGGCACGTATGACCACCTGCCACCGTAGTTATTGCAGAGGCCCCCGTGCTCTCAATGACCGACTGTTTCGGGACTTAACTGCGTTCGACTCGGAATTATATGGCTGGAGTAGTTCCTGATCTGTTCAGCTTCTCTGAGAGCCCTTCGCTCTCTGCGGCGCTTGTACTCATCAGATGAAGTAGTTCCTGCATATCCAGGACGCCCTCTTCCAGCTACAAGTTGTGAAAAAAGGTGTCTTTCTGCTGGGTACCAGGGCACATGGGTATTGTGGGGATCGAAAAAGCGGATGTCGCAGCCAAGATGGCATCTAGCAATCCTGAGTTATTTTAAGTGTGCCATGACGGTGCATGCTATCACCTATCAAGGTACAGAGTCATGCGTCGATAGGAAACCAAGCGGCTGGAAGTGGCAGATAATAAGCTCATCTAGTACTGTCCGTTACGCGGCCGTGGCGTACATCCTTTCACCCATGAAGACGGGATGAGCTCAGAGTGTGGTGCCTGTGCGCCACATTTTTCTAGCCTGTGTTTTATTTTCGGACTACAGGGCAGCGACTAATTTTCCGGCAGATTTACCCTCTGTTTTAAGTGATATTGGAACGAATGTAGTGAGAGTTTTAAGGTTTTGTGAGCTGTCAAACTTGGTTCCGAAAATTTTGGGGAGACGTTCTTAATTTGTTAGCCATGTTTTCTGTAAGTGGTCAGCCAGTCACATTTCCCTGTACCTTTCTTTTAGCTCTTCTGTTGTCTTATATCTGTTTTAACCCCAGGTATAGCATTTTCCACCCTTTCTCAGTTGTCTTAAGGCGTGTGAGAGAGAGTGATTGTGTTGCTAATCGCGAGTGAAGTGAGACTGAGTGAGTGAGTGCCATTTGAAACATTTCCATCTCTGTGTGCGCAACAATTTTAGCGATTTTATCCACATTCGTTTGTTTTAACGATGCAAGGGCGCTGATAACATCGCCATTGAGCGCCCATGAGATTGAGTTCCTTCGAGTTTTATTTTCGTTTCTCTGTTAGAACCACTTTATTAGATTTTCTTTCTCTGATTCTCTAATAAGTTCTGTTTCCTTGTTAGGTAAACCACGAACATTCGAAATGCCCAAAAGTAGTTTTCTCACATTCCAAAATCTGTATAATTTTTCTTGCCCAGTCGTCTTAGTTATTGTCCATACAGAAGACAGTCTTACCTGACAGAGCTACAGGCACTGTGCAAGCACAATCTGCTGTTGGGGCTGCCACCTTACAGCCTACAGATTTGCAGGAGTTTTTGATTGAAGTATCTTCCCCTAGAGAAGTTACTTTCACTGAGCTATCGAACCTTCACTGTCCGTATAAAGCAGAATGGAAAAAAGCAAGACACGCTCGGGCCTCGAAAAGTAGTACTGTTGGGGTCGAAAAATCAAGAATTTGCAAAGAGAGTCCAATAGGGAAGCAGTCCGATAGAGAAGCATACAGCAGAATCCCGACACAGGATCGGATAGAGGAAAGATGGGACTTTGTGAGGCACTCTTTGCTTGGCTTCTCTGTCGTTACTATACATATGGTATCACTGCAGTGAAACACACACGAGCTCTTTCGTTTGATTAATCGAAGAGACCTTACCCTTTACGGTTACTGTTATTTCATATATTGTGTATAAGAGTACCTATATGTAAACAAACCTTCCCAGTACGCCTTTAATGTATGTTACTGTTTTTTGTCCATTTCTTTGATTTCCATAGAACGGCGTAGTTAAATGTCGGTGGACATCCCAATGTCGGTGGACGTCCCGGGAGAAACGAACAACTAAACTGGCATGAAAAGATGTAAGTCATTTCTCACAAGCCTTTTGTTACTTCACAAGAATCCAACAATACTTTATTCCACAGATAAATCTTATAATTCAGCTGCCTGACAAAAACATTTCGACTGAATCCTCTTATTCCGTCTTACGACCACAAATACAGAGTATTTTTCAAGCATACATTAAGAGTGGAAAACTCTTCAGTTCAGATTTACAAGTAAACAGAACACCAACAGCTTCAATATTAGGAAAAAATTAATTTTGTTTATAATACTGACCTAAGTTAAATCACAATTATGAAAACATTTCACTTTATTTTTACAAGTCCGTCTTGATCACACAGATTTCTTACACTTTATTACCGGTTTCGGCTACTTCCATCTTCAGATCTGTTACAAAAATAAGTATTGTGCAAGCGACAGGTTGAATTAGTTAACGCTAAATCTAACAATTCCCTAGTGGTACATAAAATATAAAAGTATAAAATGTTTATAGCCACGTATAGCAGCGATTAAAATATTCTGATGTAAAACATCGTAAAGTTAAACATGTGAGTACATGGTACGTGCTGGTAATACTCAGACTGCATCTGGTATTTATACAAGAAATTAATGCCAGCAGAAGGCACTTGAGCTAGAGCGCATACTAAAGCAGTGTCGCGAATGTATGATTAAATTGCGTTATGCACAGCCACAAGTTAAACTATTTTTTTTAAATTACTTCCCAAAAAAAAAAAAAAAAAAAACGTGCGTCTGACAATAAAATGGCGGCGTCTACTAATGGTGCGCCAGGCCTATCAAACATTATCCACACCATACACACCTGCATACCACACTGTTGCTCGGCCTCCACTGGAAAGGCTTTTTCGCAACCGCCAACGAGCAACAAGGCCCTATGGGATTCTTGACAAAGGATTGCATTTTAGAGATGGGTGTGGCCGGTTTTAATGTTTCACGTCGAGGTTGGAGCAGATATCCACCTTGGCTCCTCCTGAGGCCCAGGCTGATTTCAGATTTGGCAAATTTTAAGAAAGACAGTACATCAGATTTTACTTTCAAATCTTTGTTTTTTAACATTTTAGATCTCCCTGCGGGTTCGGGGGTAAGAATAGGCCCGCGGTATTCCTGCCTGTCGTAAGAGGCGACTAAAAGGAGTCTCAACTGTTTCGGCCTTTAATGTGATGGTCCCCAAAGGGGTTTGACCACTCCGTTTCTAAATTTTTCCGTTAGTGCGTACCATTTGGGGAAGGACACCTTACGTGGTGCATCTTAAATCCAGATCTTGCCCTAAGATCTGGCACACTTGATTTTTCAAGGAGTTGGACTCACATCAAGCTTCCGGCCACATCCACTGTAGTGTGTTTCGGGTGGCATACATTCCCTCCAATGTGCGCTTCCATCTTTGCCCTTATGATGTACATGGATATTTCGACACTCGACATCCAGCACGGTAGCCAGTCCGTTGTGGTGGGGTCGTCATGTACCCTCTTGGTGGTAGCCCCCTGACTACACAGGGATCGCACTGCTGATGCCTGAGCTGCTACCTCCCCACGCATGCCAAGGAGTAGATGCCTATCCCTCTGGGGCATCGGGACTCCCGGCAAAGGCCATCCTGCCAGGTGGTCTTTGCTGCGGCTTGGTTGCTCCCGTGGGGAGAGCCCCTGGTCGGAGTGGGTGGTATCAGGGTGGATGACCCGCAATGAAGCGTGGTACATCATCTATCGCTGGTTTTTTGTGGAGCATTTAGATGACAAGTTCGGGGAGGTGGAGGGCTTGTCCAAGATGCGCTCTGGTTCTGTGCTCATCAAAATGGCATCCTCTGCCCAGTCACGGAGGTTGCTCAGTTGTGACAAGTTGGGGGATGTTTCTGTTAACATCACGGTGCATAAGAGTCTCAACATGGTCCAGGGTATTATATTCCACAGGGATCTTCTTCTGCAGTCCGACGATGAATTACGCGCCAACCTAGAACGACGAGGTGTTCACTTCGTCCGGCGCGTCCATCGGGGTCCGAGGGATAATCAGGTAGCCACCGGTGCCTTCATCTTGGCCTTCGAGGGTGATGTCTTACCCGAAAAGGTTAAGGTGGTGGTTTACTGTTGTGATGTGAAGCCATATATCCCTCCTCCGATGCGGTGTTTTAAGTGCTGGAAGTTCGGGCACATGTCATCTCGCTGTACTTCCAGCATCACCTGTCGGGATTGTGGCCTTCCTACCCATCCCGATAGTCCATGTGCCCCGCCTCCTATATGTGTTAACTGCGGAGAACACCATTCCCCCTGCTCAGTGGACTGTAGGATCTTCCAGAAGGAAAGGAAGATAATGGAATATAAGACTCTGGACCGCCTGACCTACACCGAGGCAAGGCAGAAATATGAGCGGCTACATCCTGTGCCCATGATATCCACCTATGCCGCTGCTGCAACAGCGGTCCGATCCTCTCCCATTTCGTCACGTACTGTTGCCTCTCAGCTATGTCAGGATGAACCAGCCCCCTTGGTTGTGGGGGGCACTTCCCAACCTGTTGCTCCTGCTCCATCTACTCCAGGAGCAACACCACCCCAACCATCGGGGACATTCGTCCCCCCTTCCCAGCCGGAGAAGCGTGAGGCTTCTTCGGCTACTCTAGCTAGGAAGGGGTCCCTTGGGGCCCTCCCTTCCCAGCCTTTGCCCAGTGCCAAAGCGGACACCCGCAAATTTATGAAACAACAACCAGCCGCTGGTCATAGGGCTTCCTGCTCGTCGTCAGTCCCTGAGACTGACCCAGTGGGGCCCTCCCAGCCAGACCCTCCAAAGGCACAGCGTGCAAAGCAGTTGAAGAAAAAGGCTCCCAAGCATCCTAACATTGCGGTGGCACCTGTCCCACCGCAACCTTCAAACTCTGCGTCTGAGGATGAGGTGCAGATCCTGACGTCCGCTGAGGACCTCGATCTCGCCGGTCCCTCCGACGCCATGGAAAGCACTAGCACAGGTGCTCAATCGGAGGCAGCAGGTGACCCAGAGGCGTAATCTGCCTTCCCCATCCCGTCACGCCTTTCCCAGCCATGGACAACACCATCCTCCAGTGGAACTGCAGCGGTTTCTTCCACCATCTCGCTGAGCTCCGACAGCTTATCAGCCTTCACCCTTTCTTCTGCATAGCTCTTCAGGAAACTTGGTTTCCAGCAATGCGCACCCCCGCCCTCGGTGGCTATCGGGGTTATTATAAAAACCGGGTAGCTTATGAAAGGGTGTCTGGTGGCGTCTGCATCTATGTTCTTAACTATCTCCACAGCGAGTCTGTCCCTCTACATACAACTTTAGAGGCTGTCGCTGTTCGGGTGTGGACGCCACAGGCTGTTACTGTCTGCAGTCTTTACCTTCCACCGGAGGGTGATGTCGCGCAGCATGTCCTGGCTGCGCTGATAGCCCAATTGCCGCCACATTTCTTGTTACTGGGCGACTTTAACGCCCATAACCCTCTGTGGGGTGGGTCAGTGGCAACAGGTCGAGGCGCCGCTATTGAGCATTTATTGGCGCAGCTCGATCTCTCGATCTTAAATGACGGTGCCTCCAGACACTTCACTGTGGCGCATGGCACATACTCCGCCATTGACCTATCGCTCTGTAGCCCTAGCCTCTTCCCGTCTGTCCAGTGGGGTGTGCATGACGACCTGTGTGGTAGTGACCATTTTCCAATCTTTCTGTCACTGCCACGGCGCCACTCTTCTGGGCGCCGCAGCAGATGGGCTATGAATAAGGCTGACTGGGACTTGTTTTCCTCCACTGCCGCTATTGAGGCTCTCTCTCGTGATGACATTGATGCGGTGGTTCAATCGGTCACCACCGGCATCGTTACTGCCGTCGAATCTGCCATTCCCCGTTCTTCTGGGTCCCCTCGGCGCAGGGCTGTGCCTTGGTGGTCGCCTGATATCGCTGAAGCGATTAAAGATCGCCGGCGGGCGCTCCAGCGTCACAAGCGCCATCCCTCCATCGACCACCTTATCGCCTTCAAACGGCTGCGTGCGCGGGCCCGCCTCCTTATCCGCCAAGGCAAGAAGGAGTGCTGGGAGCGGTATGTGTCTACCATTGGCCTCCATGTTACTCCATCGCAGGTCTGGGCGAAGATTCGACGCGTCTATGGCTATCGGTCCCCTGCCAGCGTCCCTGCGCTCTCACTGAATGGAGCAGTTTGTACAGACTCTGACGTCATTGCAAGCCGCTTGGCAGAGCATTTTGCTAGGAGTTCCGCTTCGGCGAATTACCCCCTGGCCTTCCGCTCCATTAAAGAGCGGATGGAACGTCGGAGCCTTTCGTTTCGCACCCACCATCCAGAATCGTACAATGTTCCATTCAGAGAATGGGAATTCCGCAGTGCCCTTGCCGCTTGTCCTGATACCGCTCCTGGACCGGATAGTATCCACTTCCAGATGCTGAAACACCTCTCAGTGGACTGCCAGCGACGGCTCCTCGACCTTTACAACCGTATTTGGGTCGAGGGTGAGTTTCCGTCGCAATGGCGGGCAAGTATCGTTATCCCCATTCTGAAACCAGGCAAGAACCCTTTGGAGGTGGACAGCTACCGCCCCATTAGCCTCACCAACGTTCTTTGCAAGCTTCTCGAACGGATGGTGAGCCAGCGCTTGAATTGGGTACTGGAATCTCGGGGCCTTCTGGCTCCGTCTCTGGGTGGGTTCCGTAAAGGCCGCTCCGCCGCCGACAATCTGGTGAGCCTGGAGTCGGCCATCCGTACTGCCTTTGCCCGCCGTCAGCACCTGGTCGCTGTCTTCTTCGACATGCGGAAGGCGTACGATACGACATGGCGTCATCACATCCTTTCTACGCTTCATGAATGGGGTCTTCGGGGCCCTCTGCCGATCTTTATCAGAAATTTTCTGTCGTATCGTACCTTCCGCGTGCAAGTCGCAGCCTCATATAGTTCCACCCACGTCCAGGAGAACGGTGTGCCACAGGGTTCTGTTTTAAGTGTCTGCCTGTTTTTAATTGCAATAAATGGTCTCGCTGCGGCAGTAGGAAATTCTGTCTCCGCTTCCCTGTATGCTGACGACTTCTGCCTTTACTATAGTTCTATTAGCATAGCAGCAGCTGAACTTCAGCTACAGGGCGCAATCCGCAAGGCACAGTCTTGGGCTGTAGCGCGTGGTTTTCAGTTTTCGGCTGCCAAGACCCGCGTTATGCATTTCTGCCGGCGCCGAACGGTCCATCCTGAGCCGCGGCTTTACCTTGCCGACGAACTTCTTGCTTTGGTGGAGACCCACAGGTTTTTGGGTGTACTTTTTGATGCCCAGTTGACTTGGCTGCCTCATATCCGGCAGCTTAAGCAGGCGTGTTGGCGGCATCTCAATGCTCTGAGATGTTTGTGCCACACCCGCTGGGGCGCCGACCGCTCTACCCTGTTGCGGCTCTACCAGGCGTTAATCCAGTCCCGTCTGGATTATGGGAGCCTGGTTTATGGCTCAGCATCCCCATCTGCACTGCGGGCACTGGACCCAATCCTCCATAGCGGGATCCGCCTTGCCATTGGTGCTTTCCAGACCAGCCCAGTGGAGAGCATTCTTGTGGAGGCGGGTGTCCCTCCACTGCGATTACGCCGCCAACGTTTGCTGGCTTCTTATGCTGCCCATGTTTTCAGCTTGCCGGGGCATCCTAATTATCGGCTACTGTTCCCACAGTCGCACGTCCATCTTCCAGATCGCAGGCCCAGGGCTGGATCTCCGATCGCGGTCCGCGTCCGAGAGCTTCTCTCCGGGCTTGGGGCTTTCCCTCTTCCGCCTCCTTTCCGGGCACCTCTGCTTACACCCCCGTGGTGTGTGCCTCGCCCTCGCCTTCAGCTGGAATTGGCACAGGGCCCGAAGGACTCAGTACCTCCGGAGGCTTTCCGCCGCCGCTTTCTTTCCATCCTCGCCACGTATCAGGGCTCTGGCATTGTTTACACTGACGGTTCGATGGTTGCTGGTCGTGTCGGTTATGCGCTCACTCTAGGGGACCATTGCGAACAACGTTCGTTGCCGGCTGGCTGCAGCGTTTATACTGCTGAGCTGGTCGCCATCTTTCGTACCCTAGAGTATATCCGCTCCTGCTCAGGTGAGTCCTTCGTTACCTGTAGCGATTCCCTGAGCGGTTTACGAGCTCTCGACCAGTGTGTCCCTCGTTCTCGTCTGGTGATGGCTATCCAGGAGTCCCTGCATACCCTTGCCCGTTGCGGCCGCTCTATGGTCTTCGTGTGGACCCCAGGCCATGTTGGGATACCCGGCAATGAGAATGTTGACCGCCTGGCGAAAGAGGCCACCAGTACAACATCTCTGGACATTGGCCTCCCGGAGACAGATTTGCGAGCGTTCCTATGCCGCAAAATTCTCGACATTTGGGACGCTGAATGGCGCGCCCTGCCTTCACGAAATAAACCTCGGGCCATCAAGGAGCCTACTGGTGTGTGGCGCTCCTCCTTGCGGGTCTCTCGCAAGGAGTGTGTTGTCCTCTGCCGGCTGCGCATTGGGCACACATGGATGACGCACGGTCACCTATTGCGACGCGAGGCCCCACCTTTATGTCGCTGCGGCCCCGTTTTGACAGTGGTCCACATTTTATTGGACTGTCCACTTTTAGCTGTGCTCAGGCAGTCGTTCGCCCTGCCTGACTCGCTCCCTGCCCTTTTAACAGATGACTCTGCTACGGCTGACTTAGTTTTACGTTTTATTCGGGCAGGGGGTTTTTATCATTTAATCTGAGTGTTTGTTTTATTTTATTGTTTTGTGTTGATTCTGGCATATGGCCTACAGTTTTAAACTGAGTTTTTAACGTGTTCTCGGTGGTTGGCTTTTCCTTTTTTTGTTCCTGTGGTCGGCCAACCACCGTCACACTGTGTGATTTTATTTCGTTTTGTCTGATCTCTGTCGGAGTCTTTCCTGTCCTGTGTCGTCTGACGTCTTTCATGTTGTTCGTTTTTATTCTCGATGGGTGGTTTTAATTTTTTGGAAAAGGGACCGATGACCGTCGCAGTCTGGTCTCTTTAATCCCCCAAACCAACCAACCAACCAACCAATCCTGCCGGTCACCTAGGCGTGCCGAAGTGACCCTTACACGTCTTCGCATAGGGCACTGTCCTCTTACGCATGCCTTCTTACTACGGCGAGAGGAACCCCTGCTGTGTGATGCCTGTGGCGTACGATTCACTGTACGCCACATTTTAGTTGAGTGTGATTTATATCGTTCTGTCAGGGCGGAAGTTAATATTCGTGGGGATCTGCCCTCGATTTTAGTCGATGACGAGGCGAGTGGCAAAAAAGTTTTAAGGTACTGTGATGCTTCTAGGCTTCAGCCTAAAATTTTAGGTTGGAATTTTTAGTTTGTTGCCGAGTGGCTGACCACTCCTTTTTATTCCTGTAATAGGCCAGTGCCAAACATGTGCTATGTGTTTCATTTTAACCCCTTCCCCTACGTTCTCTTGCAGTTCTCCTCTTTATGTGCTGCTTTCCACTTTGCTACTGTTGACGTGCACACTGCCTATGTAGACTGTCACCTTTAATTTTAGTCCTATTTTTGCACTTGCTGCATTTTAGTGACACTCGTCCGTTGTTGTTTCCGTTCGGGCGCTAAAGACTACACTGTTGAGCGCCCATAAGACCATATCCATCCATCCACATTCAATAAAACGTATACTCATGTGAAACTGGATTCATATATACAATACCATAAAAAGTACAAACACTAATATAATAAAGCCACTAGCCTGACCAGGTAAAACATACACTTACTTAAAAGGTAGTATAAAAAGCGTAACAATAAAATAAAATATCTAAATATCTCTCAGCCTGACAGATCAGTTACCATAATTGTGGTACAATTAATAAAATAGTAACTATACAGTAAAGTCAAAAATCGGTAGTCAATATTATATCCAGCGTGTGGTCTCAGTGGTGCCATGCCATGGTATCCTTGGTTTCCTGTGGTGGAGCTTACGGAGGAAGGCCCAGTCTCCTCGTCGTCGGCGGCCGGCGCACGTCAATCCGCTGGGGTGCTCTATCTACTCAAACTAGTAGGTGTCTGAATATATCAAAATAAGCATTTAGATTGAACTCATTCTGGTCATTCAGCAGTAATTCCGGTTGTCGTTTCCTGTGCACATTAATCTCCATTTCTCGAGTAAGTTCAGTAACTGTCCCTTTGGTGCCCTATGCAACCCTTTCACATTATTGTCTATGCTTCCTTCCGAATGTCTTTCTCTGTCTAAATGTGTACCGAAATCGCTCTCGTTCTAATCATACGTATGTTCTCTAAAACCCGTCTGGAAATTCCTTCGTGTCTGACCAATATAAAAACTGTCACAGTCTTGGTAGCTGATCTTATAACCCCCCCCCCCTCCCATATATTTATTGCTGTCGTTGTCAACTTTATGCCGTAGCTTACAAGCAATTGTACCTTTTGTTTGAAACCCAATTTTTATTTTCGTTTTTCTGAATGTCTGCGCATTTCTGTAGGAAAACGCACCATTGTACGTCATAGCAACAAACTTCTTGCCCTCTGGTTCTGTTGACTCCTTCCTGTCACTTATTTTCGATTTTAGTTTGTAATAAAGTTTCATTACATCACGATCTTTATATCCGATTCCCTTAGCTACTTGTCTAATCACGCTTAATTTTTCCACGTCGTCATTAGGAATAAGTGGAAGTTTTCAGCATCCTGTTGATCATAGCCCTGAAGTATGCCCATTTATGCTTCCTGAGATGACAGGATTTCGCATTTATAAAAGTGTCAGTGGCCGTTGCCTTCCTAAATATGCTTATCTTATGTCTTCCATCTCTTCTAGTTAACCTAAGATCCAAAAAACTTTCTTCTTCAAATTCCACCGTGTATTTAATTTTTTCGTGCATCCCACCCTTTCCTTCCGCTATTTCGCGTATTTCACTTTCGTCGTCTTTGTACGGTAGTATGATATCGTCTGTAATAGACAGTTTTCTCGCAGACGTCAGGATTTAGTTCAAAAACTTATTTTCTAGCTCATTTACAAATATCTCAGCTAAAGTAGCAGACAAACTGTTGCCCATTACGAGTCCGTCCTCCTGCTAAAAAATCTTGTTGCTAAATTTAAAATAATCAAATGAGAACACAAGTTCCAAACGTTCGTCTACTTCACCCTGACTAATCCTCTTATACGTTAGGAAGTTCTTCCTTATAATTTACAAAGTATCGTTTATTGGGACGTGTAACGAAACTGTTGGTTGGTTGGTTGGTTTAAAGATTAAAGGGACCAAACTGCAAAGGTCATCGCTCCCTTGTTTCAGAAACACACAGAGCACAGTGAAACCATCCATTAGTCATTCCAAGCACTAAAAGAAAAATTCCGGGTGAAGAAATGCCCGAAGGTCAATAATAAAGCAACATGGAAAACGGAGCACAGCAACAAAAACAACATAGAGAAGAAAGGCAGAAAGAATTAAAACTGTACAGCAGGTGATCGTGGGTGGCTGATCACGAAAATAAAAGGATGAGCCAGCCACTCTGCAACACGTTAAAACCTCCAGCCTAAAATATTAGGGTGGAGTCCAATTACAACACAAAACTAATTAAAAGATACAGCTCAAAAGAGGGTGTGGTAATAAAATTAAATGGACCTATAAAAGCCGCTTGAGCGAATAAAACTTAAAACCCGATCTGCCATAGAGACATTGTCACCTAAAATAGATGATAAATCACCCTGGAGATAAAAAGTTCGCCTGAGAGCGGTTAAAATAGGACATTCCAACAATATATGGGCCACCGTCACGTTTGCACCACAGCGACAATGAGGGGGGTCCTCTTGACGCAGCAAATGATCGTGCGTCAGCCAAGAGTGACCAATGCGCAGCCTACAGAGAATAACAGAATCCCTGCGAGAGGCGCCCCCAGGGGCTCAGCATTCATTTGCTGGATACGGGCTTGGCGACCCCGGGGTTCCTGAGCTGGGGACTGGTAAGCGCCGCCAGTCCTCTGTCACCGTAAGCTCTGGGCATACTTCAACGACCACGGTGCGGCGCGGCGCGGCGGTGGAATGTTGTGTGTCTCAGGGAGTGGGGATCTTGGCTTGACCGCCCTGATAGCGAGGATGGAATAAACCTCTATTAACAACCTCTCAATCACAAGGTGTGCTGATGATATGCATGGCTGTTGAGGTGGAACAGTCGTTAGCGGGAAACCTCTGGGCAACCTGCCGCACCTGCCCCCAGGGGCGCAGCATTCATTTGCTGAGTACGAACTTGGCGACCCCGGGGTTCCTGAGCTGGGGACTGGCAAGCGCCGCCAGTCCTCTGTCACCGTAAGCTCTGAGCATACTTCAACGACCACCGTGCGGCGCGGCGGTGGAATGTTGTGTGTCTCAGGGAGTGGGGATCTTGGCTTGACCGCCCTGATCGCGAGGATGGAATAAACCTCTATTAACAACCCCTCAATCACAAGGTGTGCTGATGATATGCATGGCTGTTGAGGTGGAACAGTCGTTAGCGGGAAACCTCTGGGGAACCTGCCGCACCTCCCCCCAGGGGCTCAGCATTCTTTTGCTGAGTACGGGCTTGGCGACCCCGGGGTCCTGAGCTGGGGACTGGTCAGCGCCGCCAGTCTCCTGTCACCGTAATCCCCGGACATGCTTCAGCGACCACCGTATGGCGCGGCAGTGGAATGTTGTGTGCTGCGGGGAATGGTAATCTTGGCTTGACCGCCAGGGTTGCGAGGAAGGCCAACCTCTATAAAAGCCACTCAATCTTCCGGTATGCTCCGCGCCTATGAGATACATGGCTGTTGGGGTGGAACAGTCGCAAGCGGGCAACTTCTGGGGCACCTGCCACACCCCAGTAGTATAAGGCTTACTCAGGCACGCGGGGCTCTGTCTGAGCGGACCTTTAGTTCCCTAGCTGCTCATGGGACCGCTATGGACCCTTCGACCTCTACATTTCCCCCTACCAGTGGCTTGGGTGGGCCACTGGTAGGAAAACACACCCCATCGAAAAAGCGACTTCGTGCTGCGAGTCCTCCAGCGCCTGGTGTTGATCGAGATTTATCAGACTGTCGTAACAGAGCACATGCTGATAATCAGAATGTGTTTTTGATTATTAAACGGAAGGAGGGTAGCTTTGAGAGGGTTTGTCCCTTTTACATCCACAAGGGTCTTGAGGGAATTGCAGGTACACTGAAATCTGTTAAGCGACTGCGCAATGGTACTCTGTTAGTTGAGACTTCTAGTTCCCGTCAAGTCACTTCTCTTCAGAAAGCAACCTGTCTCGGAGAGTACGCTATCGAGACCGAGCTCCACACCACGTTGAACTATAGTAAGGGTGTTGTGACATGTAGGGACTTAGTGGATATCCCCACAGACGAGTTAAAATCTGAGTGGGCTGACGAAGGTATTGTTGATGTACAGCATATTATGAAACGAGTCGATGGGGACCTAGTCAAATCCGACTCGTTTATTCTCACGTTCAGTTGCCCGCGACTCCCAGAGCATGTTAAAGCGGAGTTCTTACGTTTGCCAGTATGGCCATATTTCCCCAACCCAATGCGCTGTTTTAAATGTCAGCACTTTGGGCATACTACGCTGGGGTGCAATGGGATAGCCACTTGTGGTAATTGTGGTCAGCCTGCCCATGAAGGAGCCGACTGTTCATCGCCTGTGAAGTGCGTGAATTGGTCTGGGTGTCACCCTGTCTGGAGCCGGGTCTGCCCCATCTATCTTGAAGAACGGAAGATACAGGAGATTAAAACATCTAAGCGTATCCCCTATGGTGAGGCCAAGAAGCTTTTTAAGGCCATGCAACCTCCTGTGTTTACAACATCCTTCGCTTCCGCTCTGAAATTACCGGTACAAATGGCCACTGTTGCTACGCAAACGGAGGTTGCTAGTGTTGGCACTAATACCTGCGTTTGCCAGTGCACTTGTGCTGCTGCGGTTATTTTGCAACCTGCGGCTCTCCCCGCAACGTCGGACAAGGCTGTGGTTGCTGACATTGGGGTACTTCCTGCCTCTCCCCATATGGCGCCTTCTGCCCAGGCGAGTAAAGTTGCAACTGTTGACAAGGCTCTGCATTCTAAGACCCCCAAGACAAAGACGCCGAAGGTGAAGGTTTTGCCACCTGAGGAGACTAGTCAGGGTCGGTCCGATGACGAGGCCATCGTACTGTCTGACATCTCCCATGGATCGTCATCGGAGCTGATGGACATTGATATCGACCGGGGGCGATCTTCTCGCCCCAGGAATAAATCTCCGGCCAGTACGGGCTCTCCTCCAAAGCACAGAGGCAGGGTGAAAATTCATCCACGCTGATCACTGGCTCCCATATTACAGTGGAACGTGAATGGGTTCAGGACGCATGTTTCCGAATTACAACTCCTTGTACGAGAGTGCCCTTTGTGCCTATGTCTCCAAGAGACACATTTTCAGGCCACTGATGCTCCTTCCTTACGGGGCTATACCGTATATCGAAAAGATGATCTGACGGGGGGGAAGGGCAAAGGGTGGTGTTGCGGTTTTTGTCCGTGACATGCACCCCTCATCTGAGCTCCCTCTCGTTACAGACTTGCAAGCAGTTGCAGTTGACCTTCTTGAGGGTCGGAGGCTCACAGTCTGTTCTGTTTACTTACCACCTCAGGATGCGATAGACTCTTGAGGCTCTCACAGACCTTATTAGCCAACTCCCCCGCCCATTTCTTCTTTTGGGAGACTTCAATGCTCATAACGTCTTATGGGGCTCTCCGACTACTTGCCGCAGGGGTCGCATTCTGGAAAGCCTCATGATGTCTGAAGAACTGTGCATCCTTAACTCTGGTGCTCCCACTCATTTCTGTACTGCTTCTGGGTCGTCATCGGCTATTGACCTTTCCTTTTGCTCTCCAGCACTCGCGGATTCTGCTCTGTGGGAGGTTGTTGCTGACCTCCATTCTAGTGACTACTTCCCCCTTTGGATTCGCCTCCTGGATGAGGCTGTGGCTTTACCAGTGCCGCCCCGGTGGCACCTATGCAGAGCTGACTGGACACTTTTCAGCCAACTGGCTGTTTTGGAACACCGTGCCAGCGTCCACGAATGGGTCGACCATGTTACAGCCGTGATCTCCCATGCTGTTGAATTGTCAATCCCACAGTCATCCGGTCATCCCAAGAGGCGTCCTGTCCCTTGGTGGACCACTGAGTGCCGCTCAGCCATCCGAGCCCGCCGTGCAGCTCTACGCCACTTCAAGTGCCGTCCCTCAACTGACAATCTTGCGGCCTTTCAGGTGGCAAGGGCCAAAGCGCGGCGAGTGATTAAAGAGAGCAAACGACGGTCATGGCAATCGTTCTTGAACTCCATCTCCCGCTCCACTAATTCTACGAAAGTATGGGAAGCCATCAGGAGGATTTCCGGGAAACGCAGCCAACTACCTGTCACGGCATTGCTGCATCAGGGATGTCTCCTCACGGCGCCGAGAGACGTTGCCCAGACACTGGCCATGCATTTTGCGGAATCTACCGCCACTATTAACTGTGGTCCAGATTTCTGCCGCTACCGCACTGCCATCGAGAGGGATCACTTGGACTTCCGGTCTCCAAATTCTGAACCCTACAGCTGCCCCTTCACAATGTGGGAACTCGATTCGGCGGTGTCTGTGGCTCATGATACTGCGCCTGGTCATGATCAAATCCGGTACAGCATGCTCCAGCACTTATTGCTGCCATCCAAGGAAGTTCTCCTGAATTGTTTTAATATGATATGGTTATCCGGCACGTATCCTGACTCGTGGAGGGAGGCGATTTTGATTCACCTTCTCAAACTGGGGAAGGACCACACGCATCCCAGTAGTTATCGAAGTATTGCTTTGACGAGCTGTGTCGGGAAGACGTTGGAACGCATAGTCAGCCGTCGCCTGGTTTGGCTGCTCGAGACCAGGCAGCTCCTTAGCCCCTCTCAGTGTGGCTTTCGGAGATGTTCAACTATCGACAACTTGACCCTGCTTGAGGCGGCCATCCAGCAGGCCTTCCTACGTAACCAGCATTGTCTAGGTGTATTCTTTGACATTCATATCTTCAATCAACTCCATCAGTGGGGCTTTCGTGGCCGTCTCCCCATCTTCATTCGGTCCTTTCTTTCCCACCGCGTCTTTCGATATAGGGTTGGTAATGTGCTATCTGATTTGTATGTGCAGGAGAATGGTGTTCCTCAGGGAAGCGTTTTAAATGTCACCCTCTTTGCCGTCGCCATTAACAGTATCACGTCCACTATCCGGAGTCTCGCCCAATGCTCCTTGTTTGTGGACGATTTTGGATACAGCGATTAGAGGCATGGACTGCGAAGACAGGTTTTACCTTTTCTGCAGACAAATGTGTGTGTGTTCATTGTAATCGTTCTCGACGTCTTTTTACCTCCCCTGAATTGCGTCTGAGGGACACCATTCTTCCTTTTAGCGACACTGTGCGGTTCCTGGGCCTCACTTTTGATTCCAAGTTGTCGTGGTTGCCTCACCTTAAAGACCTCAAGGTGCGGGCCTTGAAGGCACTGAATATTTTGAAGTGTCTGAGCCATCGGTCCTGGGGAGCAGATCGGGCGCGTCTGCTGCAGTTTTATAGGGCTTTCGTCCGATCGCGTCTTGACTGTGGTTGCACCGTGTATGGGTCAGCAAGGCCTTCGTATCTGAAGATTCTTGACGCAGTACACCATGAGGGTATAAGGCTGGCCACTGGTGCCTTCCGTACCAGTCCCATCCTCAGCCTGTGTGCTGAGGAAGGGGAACCGCCGCTCGCCATCCGGCGGAAACTCCTCATGGTGCGACGGGTGTCTCAATTCCTTGCCGGTCCTACCTCCCCTGCGTACCCTACCATTGCCCGACCGCCTATGGAACGTCTCTTTTCCAGTCGTCCCAGGGCAACGAGACCATTTGGAATTCGTGCCAAGCATTTGCTTGAGTCCCTTGGTGTGGAGCGTGTGGCCCCCCAACGACAAGGTTTTACTCGCCTGCCTCCCTGGTTGCTCCAGAGGCCCAACGTCCTTTTAGACTTGTCGGAGTACCGGAGGAGCTGTACTCCTGCGTTTGTTTTTACCTCCATATTTTATATTTTAAACCAGCATCCCGACCATGTACCAGTATTTACGGATGGCTCTAAACAGGGGGACTCTGTTGGTTGTGCTGTTGTTTTCCCTGCTCGAGCCCCGGGGGTTAGAATAGGCCCGCGGTATTCCTGCCTGTCGTAAGAGGCGACTAAAAGGAGTCTCACATGTTTCGGCCTTATGTGATGGTCCCCTCTCGGGTTTGACCTCCATCTTTCTAAATTATTCCGAAGAGCGAGCCAATTGGGGAAGGGCGCCTTACATGGTGCACTGTATCCGTGGTGCATTGAGACCTTTAGCCGGCTTTTTCGTCGTTGCAATGGTGTCCCGCTCGTTTTCCATCTCTTGGGCGAGGATATGTCCCTGGGTGCGGTTACTACGCTGACCTCTGCAGTGTTGCTTTTAACTGCGACGACGACCTTGGTCATTTTTGCAGCCGAGATCCAGCACGGTAGCCAGTCCGTTGCATTGGGGCCGCCATGTACCCTGTTGGTTGTAGCCCCCTGACAACACAGGGATCGCTCTACTGATGCCTGCGCCATTAACTCCCCATGTATGCCAAGGAGTAGATGCCTATCCTCCTGGGGTATCAGGACTCCCGGCAACGGCCATCCTGCCAGGTGGCCTTTGCTGTGGCTGGGTGGCGCCCGTGGGGAGGGCCCTTGGTCGGAGTAGGTGGCATCAGGGCGGATGACCCGCAATGAAGCGTGGTACATCGTCTATCGCTGGTGGCCAGCCGCCAGCAGTCTCTAAGCGTTCTCGGGCTCAATTTAACGCTGTGAAGTACGATCCGAAAACGTTCCCCTCCCTGGCCTCACCGTGGGAGGTACGTAAATCACAGGATAGCAGTAGCAGTTATTTGCCCCGATTCTTAGATTGTACGAGAGCTGATGGGGAGTCTTTTCTCTCCACAAAGCCTCAGTTCTTCGTCGAGCATTTAGAGGACAAGTTTGGGGAGGTGAAGGGCTTGTCCAAAATGCGCTCTGGATCGGTCCTGATACAAACGGCATCCTCAGCCCAGTCGCGACTTTTACTTGCTTGTGACAAGTTGGGGGATGTTGCTGTTACGATCACACCGCATAAGAGTTTAAATATGGTCCAGGGAGTTATTTTCCATAAGGACCTTCTTTTGCAGTCTGATGACGAGCTGCGCGCCAACTTAGAGCGCAGAGGTGTACATTTCGTCCGGCGCGTTCATCGGGGTCCGAAGGAAAATCAGATAGCTACCGGTGCCTTCATCTTGGCCTTCGAGGGTGATACGTTACTGGAAAAGGTCAAGGTGATGGTCTACCGATGTGACGTCAAGCCCTATATCCCTCCCCTAATGCGGTGCTTCAAGTGCTGGAAGTTCGGCCATATGTCTTCACGCTGCACTTCCAGCCTCACATGCCAAGATTGCAGACGCCCATCTCATCCCGATACTCCATGTGCCCCGCCTCCCATCTGTGTCAACTGTTGGGAGCACCATTCATCTTGCTCGCCAGACTGCAGAATATTCCAGAAAGAGCGCAAAATCATGGAATATAAGACCCTGGACCGACTGACATTTATTGAGGCCAAAAGGAAATACGACCGATTACATCCAGTGAGAATGACATCTTCCTATGCCGCTGCTACAACACCTGTGCTCGCCCTATCAGTTTCGCGACTTCCAGCCAGCTCGATGAGCAGTATGACTCATCCTGCCCCCTTGACTGTGGGGGGCTCTACCCACCCGGTTGCTGCTGCACCACCTACCTCAGGAGCAACATCCTCCCACCCATCGGGGACGTCCGTCCCTGCTTCTCAGCCGGAGAAGTGTCTAACTTCTTCGGCTACTCTCGCCCGTATGGGTTCCCTTGGGTCCCTCCCTTCCCAGGCTTCCACCAGCGGGAAGGATGCCGGCCACCAGTGGCATAAGTCCCCACCAGCTGCCGGGCGTAGGGCTTCATGGTCCTCCTCCGTCCCGGAGACTGAATCGGTGAAGACTTCCCAGCCGGTGAAACCCAAGGTTCAGCGAGAGAAGTCCAAGAGAAAGACCTCCAAGGCTAAAGAACTTGCGGTAGCACCGACCCCACCGCACCCTTCGAGCTCTGCGTCTGAGGATGAGGTCGATATTCTGGCGTCCGCTGAGGACCTTGATCTCGCCGGTCCCTCAGACACCATGGATGTCACTCGCACGGGCACTGAATCGGTGGCAGAGAGTGAACAAGTGGCGTAAATTGCCTTCCCAGTCCCTTCACGCCTTTCTCAGCCATGGACAGTTTCATCCTCCAGTGGAACTGCAGCGGTTTTTTCCACCATCTAGCTGAACTCCGACAACTTATCAGCCTTCACCCTTTCTTCTGCATTGCTCTTCAGGAAACTTGGTTTCCAGCAATGCGAACCCCCGCCCTCCGTGGGGTTATTATAAGAACCGGGCAGCTTATGAAAGGCTGTCTGGTGGCGTCTGCCTCTATGTCCTTCACACTCTGCACAGCGAGTCTGTCCCTCTTCAAACACCTTTAGAGGCTGTCTCGCAGCATGTCCTGGCTGCGCTGATAGCCCAATTGCCGCCACCTTTCTTGCTACTGGGCGACTTCAACGCCCATAACCCTTTATGGGGTGGGTCAGTGGCAACAGATCGAGGCGCCATCATTGAGCATTTCTTGTCGCAGCTCGATCTCTCGATTTTAAGTGATGGTGCCTTCACACACTTCAGTGGGGCGCATGGGACATACTCCGCTATTGACCTTTCGATCTGTAGCCCTAGCCTCTTACCGTCTGTCCAATGGAGAATGCATGACGACCTGTGTGGTAGTGACCACTTTCCGATCCTTCTGTCACTGCCACCATGTCACTCTTCTGGGCGCCCCAGCAGATGGGCTATGAATAAGGCTGACTGGGACTTGTTTTCCTCCACTACCGCTATCGAGCCTCTCTCTAGTGATGACATTGATGCGGTGGTTCAATCGGTCACCACCGGCATCGTTACTGCCGCCGAATCTGCCATTCCCCCTTCCTCTGGGTCCTCTCGGCGGCGGACTGTGCCTTGGTGGTCGCCTGAGATCGCTCCAGCGATTAAAGATCGCCGACGGGCGCTACAGCGTCACAAGCGACATCCATCCATAGACCATCTTATCGCCTTCAAACGGCTGCATGCACGAGCCCGCCTCGTTATCCGCCAAGGCAAGCAGGAGTGCTGGGAGCGGTATGTGTCCACCATTGGCCCCAATGTCTCTCCATCGCAGGTCTGGGCCAAGATCCGACGCCTCTACGGCTATCGGCCCCCTGTCGGCGTCCCTGCGCTCTCACTGAATGGAGCAGTTTGTCCAGACTCCGACGAAATTGCCAACAGCTTGGCAGAGCATTTTGCTCTTAGTTCCGCTTCTTCCCATTACCCACTGGCCTTCAGCTCTATTCAAGAGCGGATGGAACGTCGGAGCCTTTCGTTTCGCACCTGCCACCGTGAGTCTTACAATGCTCCATTCAGTGAGTGGGAATTTCACAGTGCCTTCGCCGCTTGCCCTAATACCGTTCCCGGGCCAGATCGCATCCACTGTCAGATGATGAAACACCTTTCAGTGGACTGCCAGCGACTCCTCCTCGACCTTTACAACCGTCTTTGGGTCGAGGGGGAGTTTCCGTCGCAATGGCGGGAAAGCATTGTCATCCCCATTTTGAAACCTGGAAAGAACCCTCTGGAGGTGGACAGCTACTGTCCCATTAGCCTCACCAATGTTCTTTGTAAGTGGCTTGAACGGATGGTGAGCCGGCGCTTGAATTGGGTACTGGAGTCTCGAGGCCTTCTGGCTCCATCTCAGGGTGGGTTCCGTAAAGGCCGCTCCGCCACCGACAATCTGGTGAGCTTGATTCGGCCATCCGTACTGCCTTTGCCCGCCGTCAGCACTCGGTCGCTGTCTTTTTCGACATGCGGAAGGCGTACGATACGACATGGCGATATCACATCCTTTCTACAATTCGTGGCTGGGGTCTTCGGGGTCCTCTGCCGATTTTTATCCGCAATTTTCTGTCTTATCGTGCCTTCCGCGTGCAAGTCGCGGCCTCGTATTGTTCCTCCCGCGTCCAGGGGAACGGGGTACCACAGGGCTCTGTCCTCAGTTAAATGCAATAAAAAGTCTCGCTGCAGCAGTAGAAAATTCTGTCTCCGCTTCCCTGTATGCTGACGACTTCTGCCCTTACTATACCTCTATTAGCATTGCAGCAGCTGAACGTCAGCTACAGGGCGCAATCCGCAAGGCGCAGTCTTGGGCTGTAGCGCGTGGTTTTCAGTTTTCGGCTGCCAAGACCCGCGTTATGCATTTCTGCCGGCGCCGAAGGGTCCATCCTGAGCCGCGGCTTTATCATGGCGGCGAAATTCTTGCTGTGGTGGAGAACCATAGGTTTTTGGGTGTACTTTTTGATGACCGGTTGACTTGGTTGCCTCATATCCGGCGGCTTAAACAGGCGGGTTGGCGGCATCTAAACGCTCTGAGATGCTTGAGCCACACCCGCTGGGGTGCTGACCGATCTACCCTGTTACGGCTTTACCAGGCGTTAATCCAGTCCTGTCTGGATTATGGGAGTCTGGCTTATGGCTCAGCATCCCCATCTGCGCTGCGGGCACTGGACCCAATCCTCCATAGCAGTATCCGCCTTGCCACTGGTGCTTTCCCGACCAGCCCAGTGGACAGCATTCTTGTGGAGGCAGGTGTCCCTCCACTGCGATTACGCCGCCAACGTTTGCTGGCTTCTTATGCTGCCCATGTTTTCAGCTTGCCCGGGCATCCTAATTATCGGCTACTATTCCCACGGTCGCATGTCTCTTTTCCAGAACGCAGGCCCAGGGCTAGATATACGATCACGGTCCGCATTAGAGTGCTTCTGTCCGGGCTTGGGGCTTTCCCTCTTCTGCCTCCTTTCTGGGCACCTCTGCATACACCCCCGTGGTGTGTTCCTCGCCCTTGCCTTCGGCTCGACTTGGCACAGGGCTCGAAGGACTCAGTCCCTCCAGAGGCCTTCCGCCGCCGCTTTTATTCCATCCTGGCCATGTATCAGGGCTCTGGCGTTGTCGGGTATGCGCTAACTCTAGGGGACCATTCTGAACAACGTTCTTTGCCGGATGGCTGCAGCGTTTACACTGCTGAGCTGGTTGCCATCTTTCGTGCCCTAGAGTAAATCCGCTCCTGCTCAGGTGAGTCCTTCGTTATCTGTAGCGATTCCCTGAGCGGTTTACGAGCTCTCGACCAGTGTTTCCCTCGTTCTCGTCTGGTGATGGCTATCCATGAGTCCCTGCATACTCTTGCGCGTTGCGGCCGCTCTGTGGTCTTCGTGTGGACCCCAGGCCATGTTGGGATACCTGGCAATGAGAATGTTCACCGCCTGGCGAAAGAGGCCACTAGTAAATCGTCTCTGGATATTGGCCTCCCGGAGACTGATTTGCGGGCAGTCTTACGCCGCGAAGTTCTTTTGGTTTGGGACGCTGAATGACGCAATCTGCCCACGCCCAAAAAACTCCGTCCGATCAACGCGACGACGACTGTGTGGCGGTCGTCCAAGCGGGTCTCCCGCAAGGAGTCTGTTGTCCTCTGCCGGCTGCGCATTGGGCACACTCGGCTTACGCACGGCCACTTATTGCGCCGTGAGGACGCACCTCTATGTCGCTGCGGCTCCGTTTTATCTGTGGTCCATATTTTATTGGAGTGTCCGCTTTTAGCTGTGCTCAGGCAGTCGTTCACACTGCCTGACACACTCCCTGCCCTTTTAACAGATGACTCTGCTACGGCTGACTTAATTTTACGTTTTATTTGGGCTGGGGTTTTTTATCATTTAATCTAAGTGTTTCTGTTTTATCTTATTGTTTTGTGTTGATTCTGGCTTCTGGCCTCCGATTTTAAACAGATTTTTTTTTATTTTTATTTTTTTTAATGTGTTTCTAAGTGGTTGGCTTTTCCTTTTTTATTTCTATGGTCGGCCAACCACCGTCACACTCTGTATGATTTTAGTTCGTTTTGTCTGGTCTTTGTCTCAGTTTCTCTTGTTCTGTGTCGTCTGTGCTGTATTCTGTTAATCGTTTTTATTTCTGTGGATGTTTTTAGTACTTGGAAAAAGGGACCGATGACCATCGCAGTCTGGTCCCTTTAGTCCCACAAACCAACCAACCAACCAACGCCACCAGTTCCTGCAAAGACTCCCTTCTCCGTTGGCCCACAGAGAAATCAAGTTACGCCTGCCCCACCGCTGGTACGGGCCACTCTCTCTTCCACTACTCCCGAAATGCCCAGTTTGGAGGCAGTGCAGCCCGAACAACCGGGGACGTCAGTCCCCACCTCTCAGCCGAAGAAGCGACAGCCTTCTCCAGCTCCTCAGCCAGAGAAGCGACAGCCCTCTCCGGCTACTCTGCCGGAGATGCAAGAGCCTCCTCCGGCCTCCTTCGTTCGGAAGGGGTCCCTTGGGGGAGTCCCTTCCAAGGACTCTACCAATGACTCACAAGACACTAGCCAGTGGCTGAAGAAGCAACCAGCTGCTGGTTGAAGGGATTCAGGGCCTTCCTCTGTTCCTGATAATGCGTCAGGAAAGCCCTCCCAGCATGCAAACCCTCCTCCCAAAGACAAGAGATTGAAGTGGAAGCTCTCCAAGAAGCATAAGGACCCAGTGGTTCCTGCGCCACCGCTTCCTGTCAGCTCAGCCTCTGAGGATGAGGTCGAGCTCTTTGTGTCCTCTGATGACCTGGATCTCGCTGTCTCCTCAGAAATGATGGACGTAGCGACGTCAGTCACTCAGTCGGTGGCAGCATGTTACCATGCGACGTAATTTGCCTTTTCAGTGCCTGCATGCCCCTACAGGACACGCTTTGTACAATCCTCCAGTGGAATTGTGGCGGTTATTTTAGCCATCTACCTGAGCTACGTCAGCCTCTAAGCATGACACCTGCTTTATGCATTGCCCTCAAGGAAACCTGGTTCCCAGCAATGTGGACCCCTGTCCTTCGTGGGTACAGGGGATATTACTGCAACCGTAGCACTTATGCTAGTGTGTCAGGTGGAGCCTGCGTGTGTGTCCTTACCTCTGTATATAGTGCTCCTGTGCCCCTTCAAACATCATCGGAAGCTGTGGCTGTCTGCGTAAGGACTACCCAGGACATAACCGTCTGCAATATCTATCTCTCTCCAGGTGGTACAGTCTCCCTGACCGAATTGGCTGCACTTGTCACCCAACTTCCCACGCCTTTTCTTCTCCTGGGGGATTTTAACGCCCACAATCCTCTGTGGGGTGGAACGAAGATTACTGGCCGAGGCAGAGATGTCGAGTATCTCATCTCCCAACTCGACCTCTGCCTCTTAAACACTGGCTCCGCCACACATTTCAGTGTGGCACATGGCACGTCCTCGGCCATAGATGCCCCTTGCGGATTCGGGGGTTAGAATAGGCCCGCGGTATTCCTGCCTGTCGTAAGAGGCGACTAAAAGGAGTCTCACACTTTTCGGCCTTCTGTGATGGTCTCCTCTTGGGTTTGACCTCCATTTTTCCAAATTTCCGTTGTTAGTGCGTGCTATTTGGGGAAGGACGCCTTACATGGTGTTTTTCTGTTGGTCCATCATGCACCACCATCTAGCATGCTACCTATTGTCGTGTGGCGGGATTCACACCCATCGTCTTCTATGTTGCCTCCTCCTCGTCTTGTGCGCAATCCCCTTCTTAGCGCCCACGACAACTGTGGACCCTTTCAACACCTAAAATCCCGCATGGTAGCCAGTCCGTTGCGGTGGGGTCTTCATGTACCCTCTTGGTGGTAGCCCCCTGACCACGCAGGGATCGCACTACAGATGCCAGAGCCCCCTGCGGGTTCAGGAGTTAGAATAGGCCTCCATCTTTCTAAATTATTCCGAAGAGCGAGCCAATTGGGGAAGGGCGCCTTACATGGTGCACTGTATCCGTCGTGCAATTAGACCTTTAGCCGGCTTTCTCGTTGTTGCAATGGTGTCCCGCTCGTTTTCAATCTCTTGGGCGAGGATACGTCCCTGGGTGCGATTACCACGCTGCACTCTGCAGAGTTTCTTTTAACTGCGACGTCGACCTTGGACATTTTTGCACCTAAGATCCAGCACGGTAGCCAGTCCGTTGTGGTGGGGCCGCCATGTACCCTGTTGGTTGTAGCCCCCTGACAACACAGGGATCGCTCTACTGATGCCTGCGCCATTAACTCCCCATGTATGCCAAGGAGTAGATGCCTATCCTCCTGGGGTATCGGGTCTCCCGGCAACGGCCATCCTGCCAGGTGGCCTTTGCTGTGGCTGGGTGGCACCCGTGGGGAGGGCCCTTGGTCGGAGTAGGTGGCATCAGGGCGGATGACCCGCAATGAAGCGTGGTACATCATCTCTCGCTGGCGGCCAGCCGCCAGCAGTCTCTAAGCGTTCTCGGGCTCAATTTAATGCTCAGAAGTACGATCCGAAAACGTTACCCTCCCTGGCCACGCTGTGGGAAGAGCGTAAGTCTCAGGATGGAGGTAACAGTTATTCGCCCCGATTCTTAGTTTGCACGAGAGCTGATGGGGAGTTTTTTCTCTCCACAAAGCCTCAGTTCTTCGTCGAGCATTTAGAGGATAAGTTTGGGGAGGTGGAGGGCTTGTCCAAAATGCGCTCTGCATCGGTCCTGATACAAACGGCATCCTCCGCCCAGTCACGACGGTTACTTGCTTGTGACAAGTTGGGGGATGTTAACGTTACCATCACACCACATAAGAGTTTAGATATGGTCCAGGGTGTTATTTTCCATAGGGACCTACTTTTGCAGTCTGATGACGAGCTGCGCGCCAAGTGAGAGCGTAGAGGTGTTCATTTCGTCAGGCGTGTTCATCAGGGTCCAAGGGACAATCAGGTTGCTACCGGTGCCTTCATCTTGGCCTTCGAGGGTGATACATTACCGGAGGAGGTCAAGGTGATGGTCTACCGTTGTGATGTCAGGCCCAATATTCCTCCCCCGATGCGGTGCTTCAAGTGCTGGAAGTTCGGCCATATGTCTTCCTGCTGCACTTCCAGCCTCACATGTCGAGATTGCGGACGCCCGTCTCATCCCGATACTCCATGTGCCCCGCCTCCCATCTTGGTCAACTGCGCGGTGCACCATTCACCTTGCTCGCCAGACTGCAGAATCTTCCACAAAGAACGCAAAATCATGGAATATAAGACCCTGAACCGACTGACTTATACTGAGGCCAAAAGGAAATACGTCCGATTACGTCCCGTGAGAATGACATCTTTCTACGCCGCTGCTACAACACCCATGCTCGCCCCATCAGTTTCGCGACTTCCGGCCGGATCGATGAGTGGTACAACTCCTCCTGCCCCCTTGTCAGTGGGGGGTTATACCCACTGGGTTGCTCCTGCGCCACCTATCTCAGGAGCAACACCATCCCCCCCATCAGGGACGTGCGTCCCTGCTTCTAAGCCGGAGAAGTGTCCAACTTCTTCGGCTTCTCACGCTCGCAAGGGATCCCTTGGGTCCCTCCCTTCCCAGATTTCCACCAGTGGGAAGGCTGATGATCAGCAGTGGCGTAAGTGCCCACAATCAGCTGGTCAGAGGGATACACGATCCTCCTCAGTCCTGGAGACTGAATCGGTGAAGCCCTCCCAGCCAGTTAAACCCAAGGAGCAGTGTGAGAAATCCAAGAAGAAGAGCTCTAAGCCCAAGGAACTTGCGGTGGCAGCCACCCCACCGCACCCTTCGAGCTCTGCATCTGAGGATGAGGTGGAGATTCTGGCGTCCGCTGAGGACCTCGATCTCGCCGGTACTCAGACGCCATGGGTAGCACTAGCACAGGTGCTCAATCGGAGGCAGCAGGTGATCCAGCGGCGTAATCTGCCTTCCCAGTCCCGACATGCCTTTCACAGACATGGAAACTACCATCCTCCAGTGGAACTGCAGCGGTTTCTTCCACCATCTCGTTGAGCTCCGGCAGCTTATCAGCCTTCACCCTTTCTTCTGCATTGGTCTTCAGGAAACTTGGTTTCCAGCGATGCGAACCCCCACCCTCCGAGGCTATCGGGGTTATTATAAGAACCGAGCAGCTTATAAAAGGGTGTCTGAAGGCGTCTGCATCTATGTCCTTAATTCACAGCGAGTCTGTCCCTCTCCAAACAGCTTTAGAGGCTGCCGCTGTTAGGGTGTGGACGCCACATGCTATTACCGTCTGCAGTCTTTACATTCCACCGGATGGTGATGTCGCGCAGCATGAGCTGGCTGTGCTGCTAGCCCAATTGCCGTCACCTTTCTTTTTACTGGGCGACTTCAACGCCCATAACCCTCTGTGGGGTCGGTCAGTGGCAACAGGTCGAGGCGCCACCATTGAGCATTTATTGGCACAGCTCGATCTTTCACTCTTAAATGATGGTTCCTTCATGCACTTCAGCGTGGCGCACGGCACGTACTCCGCCGTCGACCTTTCGATCTGTAACCCTCGCCTCATACCGTCTCTCCAATGGAGTGTGCATGACGACTTGTGTGGCAGTGACCACTTCCCGATCTTTCAATCACTGCCACAGCGTCACTCTTCTGGGCGCCCCAGCAGATTGGCTATGAATAAGGCTGACTGGGACTTGTTTTCCTCCACTGCCACTATTGAGCCTCTCTCTAGTGATGCCATTGATGCAGTGGTTCAATCGGTCACCACCGGCATCGTTACTGCCGCCGAATCTGCCATTCCCCGTTCTTCTGGGTCCCCTCGGCGGAGGGCTGTGCCTTGGTGGTCGCCTGCGATCGCTGAAGCTATTAAAGATCGCCGGCGGGCGCTCCAGCGTCACAAGCGACATCCCTCCATAGACCACCTTATCGCCTTCAAACGGCTGCGTGCACGGGCCCGCCTCCTTATCCGCCAAGGCAAGAAGGAGTGCTGGGAGCGGTATGTATCCACCATTGGCCTCCATGTCACTCCATCGCAGGTCTGTGCCAAGATTCGACGCGTCTGTGGCTATCGGACGCCTGTCAGCGTCCCTGCGCTGTCACTGAATGGAGCAGTTTGTAGTGACTCCGACGTCAGTGCAACCCGCTTAGCAGAGCATTTTGCTCTGAGTTCCGCTTCTGTGAATTACCCCCAGGCCTTCCGCTCCATCAAAGAGCGGATGGAACGTCGGAGCCTTTCTTTTCGCACCCACACTTCTGAATCCTACAATGCTCCATTCAGTGAGTGGGAATTTCACAGTGCCCTAGCCGCTTGCCTTGATATCGCTCCTGGGCCAGATGCCATCCACTGTCAGATGCTGAAACACCTTTCAGTGGACTGCCAGCGATGCCTCCTCGATCTTTACAACCGTCGCTGGGTCGAGGGGGAGTTTCCGTCGCAATAGCGGGAAAGCATTGTCATCCCCGTTTTCAAAACCTGGAAAGAACCCTCTGGAGGTGGACAGCTACTGCCCCATTAGCCTCACCAATGTTCTTTGCAAGTTGCTTGAATGGATGGTGAGCCGGCGCTTGAATTGGGTACTGGAGTCTTGGGGCCTTCTGGCTCCGTCTCAGGGTGGGTTCCGTAAAGGCCGCTCCGCCACCGACAATCTGGTGAGCCTGGAGTCGGCCATCCGTACTGCCTTTGCCCGCCGTCAGCACCTGGTCGCTGTCTTTTTCGACATGTGGAAGGCCTACGATACGACATGGCGTCAACACATCCTTTCTACGCTTCATGGATGGGGTCTTTGGTGCCCTCTGCCGATTTTTATCCGCTATTTCCTGTCGTATCGTACCGTCCGCATGCACGTAGCGGCCTCATATAGTTCCTCCCACGTCCAGGAGACCGGTGTGCCGCAGGGTTCTGTTTTAAGTGTCTGCCTGTTTTTAATAGCCATTAACGGGCTCGCTGCGGCCGTGGGAAATTCTGTCTCCGCTTCCCTGTATGCTGACGACTTCTGCCTTTACTACAGCTCTACTGGCATTGCACCTGTTGACCGTCAGCTACAGGACGCTGTCCGCAAGGCGAAGTCTTGGGCTGTAACGCATGGTTTTCTGTTTTCGGCTGCCAAGACACGCGTCATGAATTGCTGCCGGCGCCGAACGGTCCATCCTGCGCCGCGGCTTTTTCTTGCTGTGGTGGAGACCCATAGGTTTTTGGGTGTCGTTGTCTATGCCCGGTTGACTTGGCTGCCTCATATCCGGCAGCTCAAACAGGCGTGTTGGCGGAATCTCAATGCTCTGCGATGTTTGAGCCACACTCGCTGGAGCGCCGACCGATCTACCCTATTCCCGCTCTACCAGGCGTTACTCCAGTCTCGTCTGGATTATGGGAGCCTGGCTTATGGCTCAGCTTCCTCATCTGCGATGCAGGTGCTGGACCCAATCCAGCATAGTGGGATACGCCTTGCCACTGGTGCTTTCCGCACCAGCCCTGTGGACAGCATACTAGTGGAGGCAGGTGTCCCTCCACTGCGGTTACGATGCCAACAATTACTGGCTGCTTATGCTGCCCATGTTTTTAGCTTGCCCGGGCATCCAAATTACCGTGTCCTGTTCCCGCAGTCAGTCGTCCATCTGCCAGACCGTCAGCCCCGGTCGGGTTGTTTGGTCGCCGTACGCGTCAAGGAGCTTGTATCCGGGCTTGGGTTTTTCCCTGTTCCACCTACTTTCCGGGCATCTCTGCGTACACCTCCGTGGTGTGTTCCTCGCCCTTGCCTTCGGCTCGACTTGGCACAGGGCTCGAAGGACTCAGTCCCTCCAGAGGCCTTCCGCCGCCGCTTTTATTCCATCCTGGCCACGTATCAGGGCTCTGGCGTTGTCGGGTATGCGCTAACTGTAGGGGACCATTCCGAACAACGTTCTTTGCCGGATGGCTGCAGCGTTTACACTGCTGAGCTGGTTGCCATCTTTCGTGGCCTAGAGTAAATCCGCTCCTGCTCAGGTGAGTCCTTCGTTATTTGTAGCGATTGCCTGAGCGGTTTACGAGCTCTCGACCAGTGTTTCCCTCGTTCTCGTCTGGTGATGGCTATCCATGAGTCCCTGCATACTCTTGCGCGTTGCGGCCGCTCTATGGTCTTCATGTGGACCCCAGGCCATGTTGGGATACCTTGCAATGAGAATGTTCACCGCCTGGCGAAAGAGGCCACTAGTAAATCGTCTCTGGAGATTGGCCTCCCGGAGACTGATTTGCGGGCAGTCTTACGCCGCGAAGATCTTTCGGTTTGGGACGCTGAATGGCGCAATCTGCCCACGAGAAAAAAAATTCCGTCCGATCAATGCGACGACGACTGTGTGGCGGTCGTCCAAGCGGGTCTCCTGCAAGGAGTCTGTTGTCCTCTGCCGGCTGCGCATTGGGCACACTCGGCTTACGCACGGCCACTTATTGCGCCGTGAGGACGCACCTCGACCTTTACAACTGTCTCTGGGTCGAGGGGGAGTTTCCGTCGCAATGGCGGGAAAGCATTGTCATCCTCGTTTTCAAAACCTGGAAGGAACCCTCTGGAGGTGGAGCCTGTGGTCTTCGTGTGGACCCCAGGCCATGTTGGGATACCCAGCAATGAGAATGTTGACCGCCTGGCGAAGGAGGCGACGCGTACACCATCTGGACATTGGCCTCCCGGAAACAGATTTGTGAGCATTCCTATGCAGCAAAATTCTGGACCTTTGGGACACTGACTGGCGCGCCCTGCCTTCACGAAACAAACTTCGGGCCATCAAGGAGGCTACCGGTGTGTGGCGCTCCTCCTTGCGGGTCTCTCGCAAGGAGTCTGTTGTCCTGTGCCGGCTGCGCATTGGGCACACATGGATGACGCACGGCCACCTATTGCGACGTGAGGACCCACCTTTATGTCGCTGTGGCTCCGTTTTGACAGTGGTCCACATTTTATTGGACTGTCCACTTTTAGCTGTGCTCAGGCGGTCGTTCACACTGCCTGACTCGCTCCCTGCCCTTTTAACAGACCCCCCCTGCGGGTTCGGGGGTTAGAATAGGCCCGCGGTATTCCTGCCTGTCGTAAGAGGCGACTAAAAGTAGTCTCAACTGTTTCGGCCTTTAATGTGACGGTCCCCATTGGGGTTTGACCTCCATTTTTCCAAATTCAACAGAAGTACGAGCCTTTTGGGGAAGGACACCTTACGTGGTGCACCATGAGTCCTCTGTGCCCTAAGACCTTGGCACTCTTGATCGCCTTGGCGTCGTCACTGCACCCTCTATCCCTCGTTTTGGGCATACACAGCTGATGGATTGTGTAAGTTACGCCCTTAGTGCGTCACCATCTGCACCCACGATCACTATGGACTACCCATGGCACCCAAAATCCAGCACGGTAGCCAGCCTGTTGTGGTGGGGTCGTCATGTACCCTCTAGGTTGTAGCCCCCTGACAACACAGGCATCGTACTGCCGGTGCCTGAGCTGACACCTCCCCACGTAAGCCAAGGAGTCGATGCTCGTCTCTATGGGGCATCAGGACTCCCACCAATGGCCATCCTGCCAGGTGGCCTTTGCTGTGGATGGGTGGCGCCCGTGGGGAGAGCCCCTGGTCGGAGTGGGTGGCATCGGGGCGGATGCCCCGCAATGAAGCGGGTGAAGTCTCAATCCGGTGGTCGCACGACCGCCAACGTCTCTAAGCGCGGTAAGACAGAATTTAATGCTGTGACATATAACCCCAAATCGTTCCCTTCCCTAGCCACGCCATGGGAGGAACGTAAGGCTGCAGACAGACAGGAGCCGTATTCACCGCGATACCTTGTGTGCAGCAGAACCGATGGGGATTCGTTTTTGGGGACTAAGCCTCTCTTCTTTGTTCACCATCTTGGAGATAAGTTTGGGGAAGTGGAATCTGTTTCCAAAATGAGGAGCGGGGCTATTTTGATACAAGCAATTTCATCTGCACAGTCACGAGCGTTACTCCCCTGTGAGAAGCTCGGTGACATCCCCGTTCATGTCACTCCCCATAAGTCCTTAAATTTGGTCCAGGGAATTATCTTTCATAAAGATCTTCTGCTACAGTCTGATGACGAGCTACGGGAGAACCTGGCACGACGAGGTGTGCACTTTGTCCGTCGTGTCTTTAGGGGGCCCAAGGATAATAGGGTCGCTACCGGTGCCTTCATCCTGGCCTTTGAGGGTGACTGCTTGCCTGAGAAGGTTAAGGTCATGGTCTACCGGTGCAATGTCAAGCCCTATGTCCCGCCCCCTATGCGATGCTTCCAGTGCTGGAAGTTCGGACATATGTCCTCCAGATGCACTGCCAGCCCCACATGTCGTGATTGTGGACGACCTTCACATCCTAATGCTCCATGTGCTCCGCCTCCCACCTGCGTTAACTAGGGGCAGCATCATTCTCCCTGCTCGCCAGACTGTGCAGTCTACCAAAGAGAGGGGAAGATACAAGAAATTAAGACCCTGGACCGTTTAACTTACCAAGAGGCAAGGAAGAAGCTAGAACGGCTCAACCCCACATCTACGTTGCGGAGTTATGCTGCTGCAACTCTCCCGCCACCAGTTCCTGCAAAGACTCCCTTCTCAGTTGGCCCACAGAACGGTAGAGTTACGCCTGCCCCACCGCTAGTAGGGCCCACACTCTCTTCCACTGCTCCCAAAACACCCAGTTTGGGAGCAGTGGACCCCGAACAACTGGGGACATCCATCCCCACCTCTCAGCCGGAGAGGCACCAGCCTCCTCCGGCTGCTCAGCCGGAGAGGCAAGAGCCTCTTCCGGCTCCTCAGCTGGAGAAGCAACAGCCTCCTCCGGCTGTTCGGCCAGAGAGGCAACAGCCTCCTCAGGCCTCACTCGTTCAGAAGGGGTCCCTTGGGGGAGTCCCTTCGAAGGATTTTACCAGTGTCTCGCAAGACGCTCGCCAGTGGCTGAGGAAGCCACCAGCTGTTGGTCGAAGGGCTTCATGCTCTTCCTCTGTTCCTGACAATGCATCAGGAAAGCCCTCCCAGCATGCGAACCCTCCTCCCAAAGACAAGAGAGAGAAGAGGAAGCTCTCTAAGAAGCCTAAGGACCCAGTGGTTCCCGCGCCAACGCTTCCTGTCAGCTCAGCCTCTGAGGATGAGGTCGAGCTCTCTGCGTCCCCTGATGACCTCGATCTCGCCGTCTCAGACACGATGGCAGTTGCGACGTCAGTCACTCAGTCGGTGGCAGCATGTGACTCTGTGAAGTAATTTGCTTTTTCAGTACCTTAATGCCGTTCCAGGACACGCTTTGTACAATCCTCCAGTGGAATTGTGGCGGTTATTTTAGCCATCTCCCTTAGCTACGACAGCTTCTAAGCATGACACCTGTTTTCTGCATTGCCCTCCAGGAAACCTGGTTCCCGGCAATGCGGACCCCTGTCCTTCGTGGATACAGGGGTTATTACTGCAACCGTAGCACTTACAATAGTGTGTCAGGTGGAGCCTGCGTGTATGTCCTTACCTCTGTATATAGTGCTCCTGTGCCCCTTCAAACATCATTGGAAGCTGTGGCTGTCCGCGTAAGGACTACCCAGGACATAACCGTCTGCAGTGTTTATCTCCCTCCAGGTGGTACAGTCTCCCTGACCGAATTGGCTGCACTTGTCGCCCAACTCCCCACGCCTTTTCTTCTCCTGGGGGATTTTAACGCCCACAATCCCCTGTGGGGTAGAACGAAGGTTACTGGCCGAGGCAGAGAGGTCGAGAATCTCATCTCCCAACTCGACCTCTGCCTCTTAAACACTGGCGCTGCCACACATTTCAGTGTGGCGCATGGCACGTTCTCGGCCATAGATCTGTCGTTGTGCAGCCCAGGGCTTGTACCATCGGTCCACTGGAGAGTCCACGAGGACTTGTGTGGTAGTGACCATTTTCCGATCTTCCTTTCACTACCACAGCGTCGCTCCCTTGAACGCTCGCCTAGATGGGCATTTAGCAAGGCAAACTGGGACACGTTCTCCTATGCTGCCACTGTTGAATCTCTCCCCCACGGTACCATCGATGTGGCGGTTGAGACACTGACTGCAGTAGGGCCCACACTCTCTTCCACTGCTCCCAAAACACCCGGTTTGGGAGCAGTGGATCCCGAACAACTGGGGACATCCATCCCCACCTCTCAGCCGGAGAGGCACCAGCCTCCTCTGGCTGCTCAGCCGGATGCTGCGGAACGTACCATTTCTCGTTCGTTAGGGTGCCCCCGGCGAAAGTCAGTGCCTTGGTGGTCTCCAGAGGTCGCTGACGCCATTAAAGTACGTCGGCGGGTTCTTCAGCTTCATAAGCGGCACCCGTCTCTGGAGAACCTCATTTTATTCAAACGTCTCCGTGCTCAGGTATGGAGGCTTATCAAAAGGCGGAAACAAGAGTGCTGGGAGAGGTACGTTTCCAACATTGGTTCCCGTACTTCACCCTCCCAGGTGTGGATGAAGATTCGGCGTATCTTTGGACTGCAATACTCTACAGGTGTCCCAGGGCTTACCATCAACGGGGCGGTATCCACCGATGCCGATGCAATTGCCGAGCATTTCGCACAGCACTATGTTCGGGCCTCTGCGTCGGGGAATTACCCGCCTGCGTTTCGCGTGCTAAACGCCGGGAGGAAGGCAAACGGCTTTCTTTTGCTTCTCGCCACCCTGAGGCGTATAACGCCCCATTTAGTTTGTGGGAACTCCAGAGCGCCCTGGCACAGTGCCCCGATACAGCCTCTGGGCCAGATGGCGTCCACAATCAGATGCTCAAACACCTGTACCCGGACTGTCAGCGAAGTGTTCTTGCCATCTTCAACCGCATATGGGGCGATGGTGTCTTTCCGTCGCAGTGGCGAGAAAGTACCATCATTCCGGTGCTGAAGCCTGGTAAGGACCCGCTTACTGTGGATAGCTATCGGCCCATCAGCGTGACAAATACTCTGTGCAAGCTACTGGAACGCATGGTGAGTCGACAGCTGTGTTGGCTGCTCGAGTCTCGGGGTCTTCTGGCTCAGTGCCAGAGCGGCTTCCGTCAGGGCCGTTCCACCGCCGATACTTTGGTCTTCCTTGAGTCTGCAATCCGCACTGCTTTTTCCAGGCGCCAACACCTCGTCTCTGTCTTTTTCGACCTCTCCAGAGCATATGACACGATGTGGCGGCACCATATTCTCGCCACGTTGCACTGGTGGGGTCTCCGGGGCTCTCTCCCCATTTTTATTCAGAATTTTTTATCTGTTCGGACATTCCGCGTTTTAATTGGCACATCTCATAGTTCACTTCATATCCAGGAGAACGGCGTTCCACAGGGCTCTGTATTGAGCGTGCCCCTTTTCCTTGTGGCCATTAATTTCCTTGCAGCAGCAGTAGGGTCGTCTGTCTCACCCACGTTATATGCTGACGATTTCTGCATCTTTTTCAGCTCCTCCACCATTAGTGTTGCAGAACGTCGGTTGCAGGGAGCCATACGCAAGGCGCAGGCGTGGGCACTAGCCCATGGGTTTCAGTTTTCTCCTGCGAAGATTTGTGTTATGCACTTTTGTTGGCGTCGAACTGTCCATCCCCACCCTGAGCTGTATCTTCAGGATGCTATGCTCAGGGTTGTTGACACTTACCGTTTTCTGGGACTGCTGTTCGATGCCCGGCTTACTTAGCTTCCACATATTCGTCAGCTCAAGCGTCAGTGCTGGCAGCATCTGAATACCCTCCGCTGCCTCAGCAACACAACTTGGGGTGCAGATCGTAACACGCTGCTGCAGCTCTACAAAGCCCTTGTGCTGTCCCGCCTGGATTATGGGAGTGTGGCGTATGGCTCAGCGTCGCCCTCAGCGTTGCAACTGCTGTACCCCGTTCACCACTGTGGGGTTCGACAGGCGACAGGAGCATTCCGCACCAGTCCTGTTAATAGCCTACTTGCTGAGGCTGGGGTTCCTCCGCTCCACATTCGGCGTCAACAACTCTTAGCCAACTATGCTGCCCACGTCCGTTGTTCTCCCCGTCACCCTAACTACCGTCTCCTTTTCGCCGATGCGGCAGTCCATATCCCACACCGGCGGCCGCGATCAGGCCACGCAATTGGGATCCGTGTTCGGTCACTCCTTAGTGATTTCTCGAGTCTTTGCCTCTTCCATCTGCTTTTCAGGTCCACCCACATACACCTCCTTGGTGTATTCGTCGGCCGCAGCTTCGGCTGGACCTCTCACAATGGCAAAAGGATTCAGTTCCTCCTGCAGTCTTGCGCCGCCAATTTCTTGCTCTCCTCGACGCATCCCGTGACTCGGAGGTTATCTATACAGATGGCTCGATGGTTGATGGCCGTGTGGGGTTCGCTTACGCTCATGCGGACTATGTAGACCAGCGCTCCTTGCCGGACGGCTGCAGTGTTTACACCGCAGAGCTAACAGCCATTTTTCGTGCCCTTGAGCGTATTCGTACCAGCACTGGCGAGTCTTTTGTCATTTGCAGTGACTCTCTCAGTAGTCAACAGGCTCTTGACCAGTGCTACCCACGCCATCCCATTGTTGTTGCCATCCAGGAGTCCGTTCATGCTCTTGAACAGCGTGGACGTTCAGTGGTGTTCATATGGACCCCGGGACACGTTGGGATAGCGGGAAACGAACACGCCGACAAGTTAGCTAAAGAAGCCACCCGCAAACTGCCGTTGGAGATCGGCCTCCCGGCAACTGATCTCCGATTGGTGTTACGCCGTCGGGTCTTTGGGATGTGGGCAGACGAATGGCGCACTCTGTCTGTACCCAACAAGCTGCGGCGTGTAAAGGAGACCACGACCGTGTGGGGTTCCTCCATGCGGGCCTCTCGCAGGGATTCTGTTGTTCTCTGTAGTAGGCTCCGCATTGGTCACTCTTGGCTGACGCATGGTCATCTGCTGCGTCGAGGGGACCCCCCTAATTGTCGCTGTGGTGAAACCATGACGGTGACCCATATATGGTTGGAATGTCCTCTTTTAACCGCCCTCAGGCGAACTTTTAATCTCCTGGGTGATTTATCGTGTCTTTTAGCTGACGATATCTCTATGGCAGATCGTGTTTTAGGTTTTCTTCGAGCAAGTGGCTTTTATAGGTCCCTCTAATTTTATTGCGTCACCCTCTTTTGTGCTGTATCTTTTACTTAGTTTTGTGTTGTCATCGGACTCCACCCTAACCTTTTAGGCTGGAGGTTTTAACGTGTTGCAGGGTGGCTGGCTCGTCCTACTATTTTCGTGATCAGCCAGCCTCAGTCCTCTGCTGTACAGTTTTAATTCCTTCTGCCTTTCTTCTCTGTGTTGTTTTTGTTGCTGTGCTCCGTTTTCCATGTTTCTTTATTATTGACTTTGGGGATTTTCTTCCCCTGGAATTTTTATCTTGTGCTTCGAATGACTAATGGATGGTTTCCCTGTGCTCTGTGTGTTTATGAAACAAGGGACCGATGACCTCTGCAGTTTGGTCCCTTTAATCCTCAAACCAACCAACCAACCAACCAACCATTATTCGGGCAGGGGGTTTTTATCGTTTAATCTGAGTGTTTATGTTTTTTGGTGTTGATTCTGGCTTTTAGCCTCTGATTTTAAACTGAGTTTTTAATGTGTTCTTGGTGGTTGGCTTTTCCTCTTTTGTTCTCTATGGTCGGCTAACCACCGTAACACTCTGTGTGATTTAATTTGTTTTGTCTGATCTCTGTAGGAGTCTTTCTTGTCCCGTGTCGTCTGACGTCTTTGCTGCTGTTCGTTTTTATTCTCTTTGATCCGTTTTAATTTCTTGGAAAAAGGGACCGATGACCATCGCAGTCTGGTCCCTTTAATCCCACAAACCAACCAACCAATCCATTCAAGAGCGGATGGAACGTCGGAGCCTTTCGTTTCCCACCCACCACCCAGAATCTTACAATGCTCCATTCAGTGAGTGGGAATTTCGCAGTGCCCTAGCCGCTTGCCCTGATACCGCTCCTGGGCCAGATGCCATCCATTGTCAGATGCTGAAACACCTTTCAGTGGACTGCCAGCGACGCCCCCTCGATCTTTACAACCGTCTTTGGGTCGAGGGGGAGTTTCCGTCGCAATGGCGGGAAAGCATTGTCATCCCCGTTTTGAAACCTGGAAGGAACCCTCTGGAGGTGAACGGCTACCGTCCCATTAGCCTCACCAACGTTCTTTGCAAGTTGCTTGAACGGATGGTGAGCTGGCGCTTGAATTGGGTACTGGAGTCACGGGGCCTTCTGGCTCCATCTCAGGGTGGGTTCCGTAAAGGCCGCTCCGCCACCGACAATCTGGTGAGCCTGGAGTCGGCCATCCGTACTGCCTTTGCCCGCCGTCAGCACCTGGTCGCTGTCTTTTTCGACATGCGGAAGGCGTACGATACGACATGGCGTCATCACATCCTTTCTACGTTTTGTGGATGGGGTCTTTGGTGCCCTCTGCCGATTTTTATCCGCAATTTTCTGTCGTATCGTACCTTCCGCGTGCAAGTCGCGGCCTCATATAGTTCCTCCCACGTCCAGGAGACCGGTGTGCCGCAGGGTTCTGTTTTAAGTGTCTGCCTGTTTTTAATAGCCATTAACGGGCTCGCTGCGGCCGTGGGAAATTCTGTCTCCGCTTCCCTGTATGCTGACGACTTCTGCCTTTACTACAGCTCTACTGGCATTGCACCTGTTGAACGTCAGCTACAGGGCGCTATCCGCAAGGCGCAGTCTTGGGCTGTAGCTCATGGGTTCCAGTTCTCGGCAGCCAAGACCTGCGTTATGCATTTCTGCCGGCGACGTATGGTCCACCCGGAGCCGCAGCTTTCTCTTAACGGCGAACTTCTTTCAGTGGTGGAATCACACAGGTTTTTGGGGGTTGTTTTCGATGCCTGGTTGACTTGGCTGCCTCATATCCGGCAGCTCAAACAGGCGTGTTGGCGGAATCTCAATGCACTGCGATGTTTGAGCCACACCCGCTGGGGCGCCGACCGATCTACCCTGTTCCAGCCCTACCAGGCATTAATCCAGTCTCGTCTGGATTATGGGAGCCTGGCTTATGGCTCAGCTTCCCCATCTGCGTTGCGGGTGCTGGACCCAATCCTCCATAGGGGGATACGCCTTGCCACTGGTGCTTTCCGCACCAGCCCTGTGGACAGCATACTAGTGGAGGCAGGTGTCCCTCCACTGCGGTTACGACGTCAACAATTACTGTCTGCTTAGGCTGCCCATGTTTTTAGCTTGCCCGGCCATCCAAATTACTGTGTCCTGTTCCCGCAGTCAGTCGTCCATCTGCCAGACCGTCGGGCCCGGTCGGGTTGTCCGATCGCCGTACACGTCAAGGAGCTTCTCTCCAGGCTTGGGTTTTTCCCTGTTCCGCCTCCTTTCCGGGCACCTCTGCGTACAGCCCCGTGGTGTGTTATACCTTGGCACAGGGCTCGAAGGACTCAGTCCCTCCAGAGGCCTTCCGCCGCTGCTTTTAATACATCCTGGCCACGTTCGTCATGTTGGGATACCCGGCAATGGAAATGTTGACCGCCTGGCGAAAGAGGCCACCAGTAAACCACCTCTGCACATTGGCCTCCCGGAGACTGATATGCGAGCAGTCCCCCGCCGACAAATTTTCTCGCTTTGGGACGCTGAGTGGCGCGATCTAACCACGCCCAATAAACTCCGTGTTATAAAGGAGACAACGACTGTGTGGCATTCCTCCATGCGAGCTCCTCGCAGCGACTCCGTTGTCCTTTTTCGGCTCCGTATTTGCCACACCCGGCTGACGCACGGCTATTTACTGCGTCGTGAGGACCCGCCTCTATGTCGATGCGGGTCTGCTTTGACGGTGGTCCACATTTTGTTGGACTGTCCACTTTTAAGTGTGCTTAGGCAGACGTTTGCACTGCCTGATACGCTCCCTGCCCTTTTAACTGATGACTCTGCCATGGCATGCTTGGTTTTACGTTTTATTCGGGCAGGGGGTTTTTATCATTTAATTTGAGTGTTTGTTATGTTTTTTGTGTTGATTCGGGCCTTTGGCCTACGATTTTAAACTGAATTTTTAATGTGTCTCTCGGTGGTTGGCTTCTCCTTTTTTTTTTTTTTTTTGTTCCTATGGTCGGCCACCCACCGTCACACTCTGTGTGCTTTTATTTCGTTTTGTCTGGTCCTTGTCTACGTCTCTCTTGTTCTGTGTCGTCTGTCTACGTTTCTCTTGTTCTGCGTCGTCTGTCTACGTTTCTCTTGTTCTGTGTCGTCTGTCTACTATTCTGTTGCACGTTATTCTTTATTCTCTGTGTGTATTTTTAGTATGTGGAAAAAGGGACCGATGACCATCGCAGTCTGGTCCCTTTAACCCCCACAAACCAACCAACCAACCAATCAATCGAATCCTGCCTCGGGCATGGATGTGTGTGATGTCCTTAGGTTAGTTAGGTTTAATCATTTTCAAGTTCTAGGTGACTGATGACCTCAGAAGTAAAGTCGCATAGTGCTCAGAGCCATTTATACCTTTTGCTGTGCAAAATTCATCGAAGAGTCTCTCCTACTTATGAAGAAAAGTGTACCTATAGCAACAAATTCTGCCAACAGTAACTGAAAAAATAATGACATTTCACATGTAAAAAAAGTTATTTTGTCATGTTTGTGAACTTCCACTGCTGTGAGTGTGAATCCTGATCCTTCCTGGTCATGCTGACCAAGTTTTATAAATTTATTGGTAAAAGTATAGACAGTGGAAATTAAAATGTCATGTGGTGCCTCTCCTGCTCCAAGGCGGCCCGTTTGACGTGCTACCCCCCTTAAATTAGAAGATGAGGAAAATGTTACCCAAGCTTGGGAAACTGGTCATGCTGACAAAGTTTTATAGATTTATTGGTAAAAGTATAGACAGTGGAAATTAAAATGTCATGTGGTGCCTCTCCTGCTCCAAGGCGGCCCGTTTGACGTGCTACCCCCCTTAAATTAGAAGATGAGGAAAATGTTACCCAAGCTCGGGAAACTGGAGAAAGAACACCTTCGTCACAGTGCGTTTTCAGTCGGCAGTAGCTAACCGTGCTCTGCACAGCCAGGAACTGAGAGACGGAAGAACTATAAAGAAAGACATGGTGCGAATATACTGTGGAGTTTAGACACTTAAAACATTGGTAGGTGTCCCGTAGTAGGCCGCTAACTACATAAACACGTCTAGATGCCGAGCGGTGGAACAGTGACGCGGGCTTGTTAATCTCGCGTGTCAGCGTCTAATGGAGGGGAGACAGCGGACAGATAGTAGGGACAGGCGCTGGCGAACGCCGCTCAGTCTGCACACCTCACTTGCGAGGCGGGTTACTCGCTACGAGCGTTACAAGCCAGCAGATGGAGGGTAAACTCGGCGCCGCTGTCGTGGCCAAGCAGGTACGGGAGCCACGCGGCGCGGCCACCACGAACTCACACCTTTGCGAATCAGCTGTGTAATTGGTAACAGTGTATTACATGTTAAACGGTACATCTGATAAACAGTTACTATGACATCGGTTCCGATCTTCTTACAAAGACACTCTGAGAAGCTTGGTTGCGAATGTAATATGCAGAGTGTTTAACTTGAGACGACTAAACATCTCGAAAAGATGCACCGTACGAAAAAAATTCTTAAGTGAAAAGCTTATATTAGGAAATGGGACGTCTATCTGTGTATAGTACAACTGGCCACCTCTTTATACTTTCAAATGAGAACCCCCCCATTTTTATTGCATATTCGGATTCTACGGCAAAGATACGATTAACCAACCCATTGTTTCTTATTCTTGGTATATGGCGCTGTAATCGCCCAAATATCGAGTGATGATATTTACGACATTGCATTGTCTCTGTTCCGAAGTCCATGCGGTCTAAGGCTCTGCAGTCACGGACTGTGCGGCTGGTCCCGGCGGAGGTTCGAGTCCTCCCTCGGGCATGGCTGTGTGTGTTTGTCCTTAGGATAATTTAGCATAAGTAGTGTGACCTTAGCAGTTAAGTCCCATAAGATTTCACACACATTTGAACTTTTTTTTTTGTTCCGAAGTAGGATGCAGTGTTTCTTTGGACATGCGTGCATGAATGCATGACACGTGGTTTAGGACATAATGAAAGTTTGGGTCTGGCCTTGAAGCATGCTCAGATAGTCCAATTTTAAGGCAACCTCTCGCAATAATGGGAAATCCGGGTTCGAGTCCCGGTCCCGCATAAATTTTCATTGTTGTCATTCTGTCGTACGGCTGATGGTTGTCAGTATTCTCAACTGTGAATACATTTCATGTAAATTTCAAGTATGGCTCTTTTTGGAATTAAGAAATGACGCATGTGATTCTATATTTCATTTACGGTGTAAACGTAAACCTTTGCGATCTAACAGTCGATATTGATGAAACTCCGCTGCAGAGTGAGCATCTCAATCGATATTGATGTTCAAACGTTACTTGAGTATTGCAAGTGTGATTCTACAGTACAAAAAGTGGGAAGACATTTACATTTCTGGCAATGAAACTACTTGTATGGCATAGTAGTTTCATGTTCCATACGGGATTGATTGTGACGAGGCCCCAAAACCATCGGAATACTTGATTTCGGCGGCTGCCCTCGAACCCCGCCATCAGACTGACTGATTTCGATGTGTGTTTTCATGTAACCCCTGTAATTCTCGCGCTGGCCGCTAAGCGGCTACCGGTAGAATCCAAACCACAACCATTGTAATAAGGTAAAATATCCATGAAGTAATAGTGACAGCCGTACCTGCCATGGATACTCACCGAAACCAAACACTCCCACTGGTGAGAGGCAAACGGACTCACCGAAATCTACCACACCAATGGTGTGAGAGTCATAGGACTCGCCGAAATCAAGCATCCACTTCGTTGTTCCTGGATCACGCTAAACGTAGTTTTTAACCGCACAGTGAAATGGTTAGTTAACCTTATTGTACTGTACAATCAAATTTGCAACACTAAAGTAAATTTTGAACATAAATATTTATCGTCAGAAGAAAAAGGTTTACGTATACATCGTAAATGAAATCCAGAATAAATGCGTCTGTTGTTAATTGCAAAAATAGGCACACTTGATATTTGTCGATTACAGCGTCATCTACCATGAATGCGAAACAATGGTTTTAGTAAACCGTATGTATTTTAAGGCGTAGAATCCAAATACACATTAAAAATGGAGGGCGTCCCATTTCAAAATACACGTTTAACTCTGCCAACGCAGGAGGGGTAGTTAGGAGGCAGCGGCCAGTTGTAGTGCAGACACATGTCCCCTTCATTAATAATAACTTTTCACCTAGAACTTTTGTTCTGTACGATGCATCGTTTTCAAGAAACTTAGTTGTCTCAAATTAAAACAAACACCCTGTACAAGAAATTTTCCCTTCGAAACAGCAACATTCCGCACCTTTATTTACTTGTGCATTATGGCAGCTTTCTACATACGCTAACATGTTTCCTAGAATGTTTGGCGGATGGTACACAATGTGCTAGCATCCTCCCCCCCTCTCTTCCCATCCCCCCCTCCCCGTTGAACTACCCTGTACATTCGCGGATGTGGCTCGAGAATCAAGATGTTGGATCTCCCCCCCCCCCCCCTTTCCAAATTTTTTTCTGTCACAGTGCGAGGTGTAAGTTGAGGGAGAAGGACGAGGAACAGAGCTCGGATTGCGGAAGGCCGTGGAAGATAATTCGCCATGTCCTTCTCAAGAAGCCTCTCTGTATTTGTCACGTACCACGGACAACCTTAACCTGGATGGCTAGATGGTGATGTGGAACAAGGACCTCACGAGGGCAAATCCAGAGTCTTAACCACTGCGTCACCTCCCTCGGTATAAGTCGAAGGAAGTGATATTCTTCTTGCAGCTTTCTGGCGCTCGGAATTCCGAGGAGGAGGCTCTGAAGTCTGAGCGGTGCACACAAGCCTCATTGTAGAGTCCGTCACTGAGATTCGGTTTTTTTCGTCATTCCTGACTCTTACGAAACAATCCCACGACGAAGTTTTTTTATTTTCCGGAGTGTACTGGACCGACGAATGAAAATAATAGACAGAACGAGGGTTTTGTAAACAACAGCCTTCTTTGCTGAATTACATTTCTTTGGAATTTTCCGTTAAATCTGTCTGACTTTTCCTTCCACACGGATAATAATTAAGTGCCCAAAAGCGTACCCAATTTTTTGTGTGTTTTTTTAAATAGAAAATACAAAAAAATATGTCTTACAAACTTACTACTTACTTTATTATTATTTTATACTTATTACATACTTTTATTATTATTATTATTATTATTATTATATACTTTGTATGTATTGTATGTTAACCGGGGAGCTAGAAACGACGGAGAGGCTCCGTTCCCGCCGCAGCAGCAGTGGTCCACAACCCACACCAGACGAGTGTAACCCCTATGTTTGGGTGGTAGAGTAATGGTGGTGTACGCGTATGTAGAGAACTTGTTTGCGCAGCAATCACCGACATAGTGTAACTGAGGCGGAATAAGGGGAACCAGCCCGCATTCGCCGAGGCAGATGGAAATCCGCCTAAAAACCATCCACAGACTGGCCGGATTCGTGCCGGGGACCAGGCGCTCCTTCAGGTGGTTCAAATGGCTCCGAGCACTATGGGACTTAACATCTTAGGTCATCAGTCCCCTACAGCTTAGAACTACTTAAACCTAACTAACCTAAGGACATCACAACATCCATGCCCAAGGCAGGATTCGAACCTGCGACCGTAGCAGTCCTGCGGTTCCGGACTGCAGCGCCTAGAACCGCACGGCCACCACGGCCGGCAGGCGCTCCTTCCCACCCGGAAAGCCGTGCGTTAGACCGCACGTTTACTGTTGTATTACTTACTTTATAATAATTTATAACTGTTTATGTTATAATGTTATGCACCATTTACCTTTTCCTTTCACGAGATAACATCAAAGTTATTAGGCAAAAAATTATTTTCAAGGACCTTACACGTAACGATTTTGAAAAATGGTTTCCAAAAGCGGACCTCTTCTAAAAACAAGCAAAATAGCTGTAAACAAAATTGGGAAAAGGTATGAAATTAGTGAAAACATAATGTAGCCTCAAAGTAGGTAGAATATAACATCTTCCAGAATGTTATACAATTTCTCTGTTTTTTTTTTTTTTTGCTGAATCCAAGAGCAGGATATTCTCGTAAGCCTTCTTTGCGACAGTTTGGGTTTAAGAAAAAGGCTAACCTAGCTTTCACCAACAGTTTCGTTTTTGAAAGGTTGTTCAATGTTATTTATCTCTGGCAGTTGTATTGTGATTTTGCAATAGTCGTTACGAGTAAACCCAAAGAACGAAACTTCCTTACCAAGACAATATTAAACCAGCTCTCCTTGAAGATCCTTACCCAGAATTGTTGGCCTTCTTATTTTGTTTTTGCTAGCTCCTCTGGTGAATCTTACTACAAGTTAGACAGCCTCATAAGTTCTGGAACATTAAACTCTTTACTGGCTGTCTTCTACCCCATCAGCTTCATTAAGCTGCATCAAAAGCTTTAGTCATTTTAGGAGAACTACCCTTTCTTTGCTCGGCATTCCCCACTATCCCGTTAGAATCTGAAGTAGAATAATAAGACAATAAGAATCTACATTAATACTAGCAAACTTTAAACACGAAAAAGTAAGGAGCCCATTTTACGCAAATGCAGCCTAAATTTAGTTATCTGAATACATTTTAATCAGACATCTAAATGAAACTGTTTAGTCATAAACATTAACCTCAAACCTTAATGTCTAAAAGAAATAATGATAAATGTAGCACATTGCAAAAACTTTTTCCATTGTCAAAACATTTATGGCGAACTTATAAGGAACAAGTGAAGCCGGTGACTTGTGCACTCCACTAGTGACAGTAGCGTAAACTACTATTTACGAGTACACTAGGATCGGCTAGAGTTCAGGAGAATACAAAGCCAAGAGACCAGGGGGTTGCCTTAGTTGTGTGGAGGAGAAGAGGGGATGGGGAGAGGAGTCTGTTTTTGGGCACCTTCTTCTAATAATAATAATTTCGTGTGCCTCAATGCTCTGCTACACATCTTTCTATTGGATGCCACTTCGGCGACTCTCGTGTCCCTAACCCACCCCAGTTATCCAAGCGGGGAAAGGGGTCCTACAGTTTAACGCGGAATTCGAACAACGTGTCGTTCCTCGTTTTCGATTAAAACACAGACTGAAAAATCCGCGCTCCGACGGGAATTCCATCACGCGACCTCTCGGTTTCCGGGCATGCGCGCCACTGCTCGACCACCAAGCTGTTTTATGCACAGCTCTCGACCAGTGTTTTCCTCGTTCTCGTCTGGTGATGGCTATACATGAGTCCCTGCATACTCTTGCGCGTTGCGGCCGCTCTGTGGTCTTTGTGTGGACGCCCGGGCATGTCGGTATCCCAGGCAATGAAAATGTTGACCGCCTGGCCAAACAGGCCACCAGTGAACCCACTCTAGACATTGGCCTTCCGGCGACTGATTTGAGCGCAGTCTTCCGCCGCAAAGTTATCTCGCTTTGGGACGCTCAATGGCGCGGTCTGGCCACCCCTAACAAACTCCGTGCCGTCAAGGAGACGACGACTGTGTGGAACTCCTCCTTGCGAGTCTCTCGCAAGGAGTCTGTCGTCCTCTGCCGACTGCGTATTGGGCACACGCGGATGACCCACGGCCACTTATTGCGCCGTGAGGTCCCTCCTCTCTGTCGCTGCGGCTCGGCATTGACAGTGGTCCACATTTTGTTGGACTGTCCCCTTTTATCTGTGCTCAGGCAGTCGTTTGCACTGCCTGACTCGCTCCCTGCCCTTTTAACCGATGACTCTGCTATGGCTGACTTAGTTTTACGTTTTATTCGGGCAGGGGGTTTTTATTATTTAATCTGAGTGTTTCTGTTTTATTTTATTGTTTTGTGTTGATTCTGGCCTTGGCCTACGGTTTTCAACTAAGTTTTTTAATGTGTTTTCGGTGGTTGGCTTTTCCTTTTTTTGTTCCTATGGTCGGCCAACCACCGTCACACTCCGTGTGATTTTATTTCGTTTTGTCTGGTCCTTGTCTATGTTTCTTTTGTTCTGTGTCGTCTGTCTCCTATTTTGTTGAACATTTTTTTTAAAATTCTCTGTGGGTGTTTTTAGTATTTTGGAAAAAGGGACCGATGACCTCTGCAGTTTGGTCCCTTTGATCCTTAAACCAACCAACCTTTTATGCAGCAGTTAACACTTTAGATTCACCTGCACAGCTACTCCTAGCATTTTGAGGAGTGTCCCTGATCGCCAGTGCAGAGTGCCTTGGTGTGCGGTCTGTGCAGTTATGTGCGTACAATGGCATTTCCTATCTAATGCGCCAACCATAGATCATGTCAAATATTCCCGTATTTCCTAACATTTACCTAACGACGTAATCTCGTGTTATAAAACTGCTTCATCGGCAACACTTACGTGGCTCAAAACGTTTTATACTTACTGTGTAAAACTTAACACGAAAACCCTTAATACGAAAAATAAGTTTGCACAAAGTAACACTGTCGCCCTGACAAGGAAGAATATGATTCCATGCGGTTTTTCTATTTTAACCCCAAACAAAAGCCGTTTAACACGAAAAGACTTCAACTCTCGGACAAAAAGGTCTAGTCATTACGTCACCCAAACATACTGGTTCATTCTTTGCGTCTTTAGAAGGAACGAATTGAATAATTGTCTGCTGCTGCTGCTTTGTTACCGCTTGTCATTTGGTACTGTCATTGTCCTAAACACATTAGTGAGTTTCCGAATTTGGTGATGGTTGTGTCGACGTCGATGAATGGTGTGCCGGAAATCTGTGAATTTTCCGTCAAAATCGTTTTGTCATTTTTTTTGTCTTCGATAGACGTATTGTAAATTTATTTTTATGAGCTATAGCAGAAAAATGGGGCAAGTTTTACTTTAATATATTGTTTTTAAATATTACTAGAATATTTTGTTGCGTTCGACACTAAAAGCAACTGTTGTAGTTCATAGTCTGTATCCAAGAGAATCGCAGAACATCATTAAATGTATGCACAGTTATTTAGATGCGCTTTCAAATGAAGAACATAAAACGATGGGCCATATCGAACATCCAATGCTGATAAAACGTGGTACAATACAATAACAGATTTCAAAAAAGAATAACAACAGATTGTATACAAACATTGAAAGTACACTGCGTGTCTACAAATTCTAGAATTTAGAAGATAATAGAATTAGTGTAATGTAATAAAATTTGACTAGATTGAAAATGTAGTATTTTTAGGCTTTCAACACGAAAAAAAAAATATTGCGGCCCCCGCTGTCTTGTGTTAATCGTTTTTCAAGTTCCTTTCACACTTTCTTCAGGTGCCTCCTATCGTTTCTGGCGATGTTTCCCCGTTAATAGTGACGTACTCGCTTATGTTAGCTAACAAGTATTTGTTTCTGTGCTCCGTAAGGACGAATTATGTTTACCGGGCGACGATGCGGAAATGGGTCGACTGGAACTCTACTATCTACAGCCTTCTTGAATGTGCGAATGAAAACAGCAAGCAGAGTTTTCACACAGTCGGTGCCTACGGAATCCATGTTAATTCCTACAGAAGAGGTGTACGCTGGACTAAAAAGTCTTCCTACGAGAGCGCAATGTATATTCCATAACTCTACAGCAAATTGACGTCACGAAGATACGGCTGCAGCTCTGGGCATATGTCCTGCAACAGTTAATAAAGAACCGTACCTTTTCACGACAACGCGGGGAGTCTGTTATTTTAGCAACCTAGTGGAAAGCTTGTGCCAGGGTAGATTCCAGTTTGTTCTGATTTCCGATAGACCAGTTAGGTCTAGTAGTCTCTTGTCTATCAGGCGTACCGATTGTTATCCCATTCTAAGTGCACTTATTTCTGGACCGTGATTGTGGTAATAATCTGACGATCACACGCAGTAGCTGTGTTGTGTTGTTTTTAGAAGCACAGTTTCGAAAGATAGGTTGAGTGCTTCTGACTTTATTATATTCCGTTTCAGTTCCATCATGCTCAATAACCGTCTGTACAGGCTACTTTGACCCATCCACAGATTTTTCGTAGGATCAAACATTATTAAGTTTTCTAGCTTCCTAAATCCACCTTCAGACTGTTTTTACATATTTATCCGTTGAAGCCTAGTTTGGGGCCCTGACAAAGGATTAATCCTCGAACAGCGAGAAAGAATACGCTGCTTTAAGCTGGTAAAACCTAACGAAAATCGTTATGTACTGTTAAAAAGTCAAGGACTCAGTTTCTTCGTTACGTTTGTGGGATGTGATCCTAAAAACAAATAAACGCTTTTGAAGGTGTCGTATTTATACTAAATGGAGTAAGGCACTGGTATCGATATTGTGCAAACAATTCGAATATTTGCGTGAAGCAGCACTTTGATTTTTTCATCTCTGCACGTTTTTCAAATTTTCAAAACTGCTTAAAATTCCTAGAATGGAAACGTAACACTGATAACGAGGCTGGTGTATAGAGGTGGTAGAGAGTAAATTTTTCGCAAAGAGCGTAGTCATCAGAAAAGTTTATCCGTGAGTCATAAATTATAATAGATATAGCAAAGTTTCAACATTTTGTACTCGCTATCCGCAAAGTAACTGTCAAGCTTCGATTAAGTAGTACCTATCTGTAAATCTCTTCATCACCACTATTATCTGCCTGCTTAAATTGCAATCAAAGTGATAGCACGTTTGTAAACACATCAGCGATACGCAGCAGAGATGCCGCTAGTAGCTTCTTTCAAGATTCAAATAACACGAGAACTGCGAGAGAGGTACTTTTATTAGGGCAGAGAGCCGGTTTCGAGCTGTCGTATGCATAAATTTTTAACATGAAGGGAAATACTATACCAACTTGAATGGTCCGAAAACATGACTTCGCCAGACCTAACGCGTTACACCTCGGGTAACCACAGATTTGAAATTTATGCCTGCTGAAAAGTTGTGTAACCGTGCTGAAATGAAATATCCTGACAGTGGGGGTGTTCAGTTCGGTTGACCCACATGTTCCACTAAAGATCGCTGTCATTAGAACCATTTAATTGTTGGTTATCAGTTTTTTAAGACAGAAGGCGAAATTGAAACTTTATTTTCTTGTAAAGATCACCCTAAAAGAAACAAATCGCTGACGCAAACAGAGGAGGAAAAGTATTTAAAATACGGCTTATTCAGAAGAGAGGCCAATCTCCGAGTCCTAGACCATTCAGAAATCTCCGCCAATATTATTTAGCTCATCAGTTCAAGGAGGGTTTCAAAAAAAGGAGAGGAGGTTATGATGACTATCTTTCACGAAAAAGTAGAGTTTTAAAAGAGGAATTTACATCTTTTTCTTCCATTAATATGACATCATTTAAAAATAGCAGCTGAAACTGTGTGATTTCTTGCCATTATGAAACACAATTACAAACTGAACTTTTAGTAATTGGTGATGCGCATGAGGTGTGCACTTTTGAAACGGATGAGGTGTGCACTTTTGAAAATGAACTGAATGTTTTCTACAGAAACGAGAAAATACTTTTCTCTATTAGCCTACCGTTTCCCAACCCTCACATCAGCGTTGTAATCTAGTAAACTTCGTTTACTCTCATTACACGTAATATTTTCGTATTTGTTACTAATAACTCCTACCTGCGTAATATATACGCAGAAAAGGTAGTTTAAAACCCACAACCATCGGTGACGCGGGAATCGAAATCGTAATCTCCGCTTTAGGAAGCAACGAGACTGTTCTGAGACAACATGTTTTATGCTCACTCATCACGAACTTTTTGGAGAAAGTAAATCTCCAGCGTGTTTCTTCCGTTGTGGTCGCAAAAAACCCGCTATATTTCTACGAAGGAAGTGCTCGTCTTCTTCGTGCTGGGAGAACCCAGAGGAGCATAAATTAACACTGTTAGCTGCAACACTTAGCACCCTGTTGAGGCCTTCCACGAGCAGACGTCACCATCGGCTGAAAATAACGAGGAGATGTTGCGACGAAATATCGCGGCTTTATAGCTATAGCGTTCAGTGCAGCATTCGAAGTTCTCGGCAAGAAGTTTACTGTAGCTGACAATCATCGCTACTTCAAGTACTTAACTGTGATGTTGAATTTTAATACTCATGACATGTATCAAATACCTAAAAACGTTTTGGCAGTCACTGACAAAAAATAGGTCTTCAGTTTGTGCCCGAGAAGATTAAATTGCATTCGAAAATCTGGTATAACTACGAAAGTAAATTTCAGTACCTAGATTTGATGTTAGTGATGCCACATTTTATGTTTTGTTATAGTTGTGTCACTAATGTTACGATAAAATATTTGGATGTATACAATTTCTGGTATATTCAAATTGCATTCGAAAATCTGCTATAACTACGAAAGTAAATTTCAATACCTAGATTTGATGTTAGTGATGCCACATTTTATGTTTTGTTATAGTTGTGTCACTAATGTTACGATAAAATATTTGGATGTATACAATTTCTGGTATATTCAAAATGACAAATAGTCGAAACTGTTGTGGTGGTCTGCAGACCGAAGGCTGGTTTGATGCAGATCTTTTGCTACTCTATTCTAAGCAAGCCGCTCCATCTCCGAACAACTGCTGCAACCTTCATCCTTCTGAATCTGCTTATTGTATTCATCTTTTGATCTCCCTCTACGGTTTTTACCACCCACGCTTCCTTCCAGTACTAAACTCGTGATCCCTTGATGTCTCAGAATGTGTCCTACCAACCTATTCCTTGTTCTTGTCAGATTGTGCCACAAATTTATTTTCTCCCCGGTTCTATTCAGTACTTCTTCGTTACGTGACCTACCCATCTAATCTTAATTACATTTCAAAAGCTTCTATTGTGTTCTTGTCTAAGCAGTTTATCGTCCATGTTTCACTACTATACATGGCTAGACTCCATATAAATGCTTTCAGAAAAGTCTTCCTGCCACTTAAATCTGTATTTAATGTTAATAAATTCCTTCTCTTCAGAAACGCGTTTCTTACCACAGCCAATCTACATTTTATATCCTCTTTAACCAGTCTCAGGACTGAAGACGACAACAACAAATTCCTTCTCTTCAGAAACGCGTTTCTTACCACAGCCAATCAACATTTTATATCCTCTAACATGGCTAGACTCCATATAAATGCTTTCAGAAAAGTCTTCCTGCCACTTAAATCTGTATTTAATGTTAATAAATTCCTTCTCTTCAGAAACGCGTTTCTTACCACAGCCAATCTACATTTTATATCCTCTTTAACCAGTCTCAGGACTGAAGACCACAACAACAAATTCCTTCTCTTCAGAAACGCGTTTCTTACCACAGCCAATCTACATTTTATATCCTCTTTAATTCGACCATCATCAATTATTTTTCCGTCCAAATCGTAAAACTCATCTGCTACTTTAAGTGTCGCATTTCCTAAACTAATTCCCTCAGCATCACCTCATTTAATTCGACTACGTTCCATTATCCTCATTTCCCTTTTGTTGATGTTCATCTTATATCCTCCGGTCAAGACACTGTTCATTCCGTTCACCAGCTCTTCCAAGTCCTTTGCCGTCTCTGACAGAATTGCTATGTCATAGACAGACCTCAAAGTTTTATTTCTTCTCCCTGAACTTTAATTCCTACTCCAAATGTTTTCTTTGCTTTCCTTTAGTGTTTGCTCAGTGTGGAAATTAAATAACATCGGCGATAGGCTACAACCCTGTGTCTGTCCCTTCTCAACCACCGCTTCTCTTTCATGCCCCTCTACTCTTCTTATAACTGACGTCCGGTTTCTGTGCAAGTTGTAAACAGCCTTTCGCTCCCAGTATTTTATCCGTGCTAGCCTGAGTTTTTATGAGTCGAGTCGAAATTACTTACTCACATATATTGGCAGATATTAGATTGCCAGTATTTAATCTGATGATGTGCTTAGCTGGAAACGTAACATACACACATTTTAACCAGCATAACTATATTCAAGTTCAAGCCTTGCCCTCCCTCTAAAATTTTTATCCCTCGCCCCCCCCCCCCCCCACCCGACACACACACACACACACACACACACACACACACACACACACACACACACACATTTCCGTCCATTACTAAATTGACGATTTTTTGATGTCCTGTCAATCGATCCCTTCTTTTATACAAACTGTGTCAGTAGTTTCTTTTTGAATAATTCGATTCAGTACTTACTCATCAGTTATTAGATATACCTACCTCATTTTCAGCGTTCGTCTCTGATGAACTGCATACCGCCCACATTTCATCTCAGTACGAGGTTACACTCCAAACAAACACTTTCAGCAAAGGCTTCCTAAAACTAAATTTATATTCGATGCCCCAAATATCTCTTATCAGAAATGCTTTTCTTGATGTAGTACATTCGAAACATCTTCGTCGCTTTACACACACACACACACACATACACACATCTTGAAGATAAGAACACAACAGTTATCGTTCCGTACTACTTCTATGTGACGTTATTCATTCTAGTATTTCACAATTACAGTATTGATACGGCTGGTAATTGTTTTTTGCTTGCACCGAGGCATTAATACAATGCAGTCGCGACCTGGCTGACATTACACGCCACTGCCACTCACTGACAGCGCCTTTTTATAACTGTTCCATCCTATGTATGGCTTACATTTTTATTTGGGACGTTTTGTTCGTGAACTAAATTAAAAATAGCTCGAATCCCCCTGCCCCATCCATCGTTTCCCGAGATGCTGGCTAAATACGTAGGTTACTTACGAATGGAATGAATTCATAATATGTCCATTGGCGATAGAAATCAGTGTTCCACGTATTGGAGCATAAAGCGTACTGAAATTCTGCTGCGGTTCTACGCTAAACTATTAAATAAGAGGCTACTGTCTCTTATGGAAACGTCTGTAAAGGAAGCCCAACATAGATTTAGAAAGGAAAGACGTTGTGGAAATTGTATATTAACAATTATTTTACGAAAAGGTTTCTGATTCGATTGAAAGAAACTTGCTGTAGGATATTTTAACAAGACGAGGCATACCAGCACGCCTTATTAAAGCAATTCTGTAAGAATAAGAACAAATGAAACTGGGAAACTTAGTGCTAACATAAATCAACGAGTCAGATAAGCGTGCTCTTTGTCATTAATATATACATTATAATTATAAATAGACAGAGTCACTGCTAGGTAGCAGATAGATTTAATGAAAGTTTTTAAGATACGTGACAATAACCTCACAACAGTATAATCTGTGGATGATCAGGAAATAACAGGGAGTTCAGAGGATTAAGAACAACAGGACTGTATAAATTAAACCATGTTGGAAGATAATATGATATAAAGAATTATACGGGTGTAAAGTTAGTTCGCCTCCACGTGGTGCACCCTGGGTAACGCTAAATGAACTAACACAACTGGCGGCAGACCGAACGAAGAATTCTTGCCCCACATCACAGTGAAACAGAACGACAGACAAAGCGCTATGCAAGATACATACAATGATCCTTTTAGGGACCAACTAACTAAGGATCTCGGACCATGCATCCGAATCTGCCATTTCGACATTGAGGGCGTAAGCAGAGCAAAATGTCAAGTGTTGCAGAGAATTATACACGATAACGGCATTGACCTGGTAGCCATACAGGAAACTCGTGCTGAAAATAGAGCCCAACTTGAAGCTAGAGGAAGGATACTGGGATATGATCTACTTGGAGCCACGTATGACACACACTATGGCGTTGCGACATATGTGCGTGGGGACACAGAGGACGCCTTTCTAGTTGAAGCCTCCATTTTCAAATGATATCCATGAAGTTGTCATCAAAATAGGAGAAGTTACAGTAACTAACACCTATAAACCTCCTGCTGCTACATGGCCGGTTGAAGTGATAAAGATCCACCCACACCCAAGCGTATACGTTGGGGACTATAATAGTCACCACGAAATGTGGAAATACAGTACGAATGATAGCAATGGAGACATGCTGGTCGATTGGTCCGAGGAACAAAATACATATCTGGTCTTTGATGCTAAGGACCGAGGGACATTCAGATCAGCCGCATGGAACTGCGACTATATCCCGGATCTGTGCTTTGTTTCGAGGGATACAAACGATAAACCACTGACAGTCTCTAGAAGGGTCCTGACGGACTTCCCTCATAGCCAGCACCGCCGGTGCTTATTAATATCGGTATATCCATCCTGATAATAAGGTCTTACCCTCGACCAAGGTGGAATTTTACAAAAGCTGACTGGACAAAATTCTCTGAACAACTTGATTATACCTTGAGCTGGATCCCTCCAACCAGCAAGAGCTATGAGACGTTTGTGGGAGCGGTCATTAGCTCTGCGAAAACAGCGATCCCAAGAGGTTACCGCAAAAAATACATTCCCGGTTGGACTGGGATATGCGATGACCTGTACGCGGAGTTCCTAAAGAATGGGGACCGGAAAATAGCGGATGAACTATTACATAACATCGACTTTACTAGACAGAAAAACTGGGAGAATACTGTTGAAAATCTAGACTTTTCAAAGCCAAGCCGACAAGCCTGGTCCCTACTGCGTAAACTTGGAGACGCAAATCCACCTGAACATAGAAAGGACGAAATATCTCCCAACAAGGTTGCATCTCGCATAGTTTCTGCGTCTAGAGCCCCACGAGATAGAAAGCACACAACATAAGTGAAGAAGGACTTAAAAACACTAAAAAGGACCCGTGCAATGGACTCAGAATATTCATCAGATATTCGTATCGAGGAGGTTACCAATGCCCTGAAGAAGGTTAAACCAGGCAAAGCTCCGGGTTTCGATGGTATCCACCCTGAGTTCCTCATACATGTCGGAGCCTACACAAAACAATGGCTGGCTAAGTTCTTTACGGACATTCTCCAAGTGGGTAACATTCCTCCCTCACTTAAACGAGCCACCGAGCGAGGTGGCGCAGTGGTTAGCACACTGGACTCGCATTCGGGAGGACGACGGTTCAATCCCGTCTCCAGCCATCCTGATTTAGGTTTTCCGTGATTTCCCTAAATCGTTTCCGGCAAATGCCGGGATGGTTCCTTTGAAAGGGCACGGCCGATTTCCTTCCCAATCCTTCCCTAACCCGAGCTTGCGCTCCGTCTCTAGTGACCTCGTTGTCGACGGGACGTTAAACACTAACCACCACCACCACCACCACTTAAACGAGCCAAGATCATCGCAGTCCTGAAACCTGGTAAACCAGGCGATAGACCAGAGAGTTACCGCCCCTTTGCCCTTCTCAGTATGGTCTATAAATTACTAGGAAGACTGCTCATCAACAGAATAGGCCAAACTATACTCAAAAAAATCCCTATCGAACAAGCAGGATTCCGTCCCTATCGCTGCTGTACAGATCAAGTCCTATCACTGACAACATGTATAGAGGCGGGGTTGCAGAAGAAACATAAAGTAGTTGCAGCATTGATAGACCTAACAGCAGCCTATGATACAGTTTGGAAACAGGGACTCATGTACAAATTAATCTGTGCCGTCCCCTGCAAGAAGATAACCAACCTCATTGACGATATGTTGTCAAATAGAACCTTCCAAGTAATAATGGGGAATGAGAGAAGTAAACAAATGAAACTCAATAATGGACTCCCACAAGGCTCTGTCCTTGCGTCCCTTCTTTTCAGCCTTTACATCCCTGACATGCCTGCAGCCAGATCGCGCAAATTTCGTTACGCTGACGACTGGGCTCTGGCAACAGCCCACAGAAATATGGAAACTGCCGAAAATATCCTTACGAGTGACCTAGGGGTTCTCAGCGAGTACTTTAGAAAATGGAGGCTACAACCTAGTGCTACAAAGACGGAAATATCTGCTTTCCATTTGAACAACAAAATGGTCAACAGAGAACTACATGTATATTTAGACGGGAAAATACTAAATCACAACAAACACCCAAAGTACCTTGGGGTTATCCTAGATAGGACACTAACATTCAAAGAACACCTGACGAAAACTGCAGCGAAACTTAAAACACGGAACAACATATTGCAGAAGATCTGTGGCACCACTTGGGGCTCCACAGCATCTACCTTAAGAACATCCGCACTTGGCTTGGTGTATCCAGTGGCAGAATACTGTGCCCCTGTGTGGCTCAACAGCAAACACACACACATGGTAGATAGCCAACTTAATGCAACAATGCGTATTACATCAGGCACAATCAGGCTAACTCCTACAGTGTGGCTGCCCATTCTCAGTAACATAGCCCCTCCTAACCTGCGCCGAGCACACGCTCTGGTTAGAGGATTTCAAAAAATCATGACCAACCTTCAATTACAAATCCATGAAGATAATCACGACATCCAAGGAAACCGACTCCGGTCTAGGCATCCTCCACTAAAGACCTCACAGGCGCTGCACCAAACCAACTTTAAAATAAATGACCGATGGAAAGAGGAATGGGAAAGCAGAACAGCAGTAAACTGCCACAGTATGCCATACATCTTTAGTAAACCAAAAGGATTTGATTGCCCTCGCAAAGTTTGTCAACTCTTAATCGCATCAGAACCAAGTGTGAGAGATGCGCCGACTCCTTACACAGATGGGGTAAACTTCCTTCGGCCGCTTGCGACTGTGGCGCTGAGAGACAGATGGTCAAACACATCGTGCAGGAATGCCCACTAAGGGCATATGAGGGTGACCCACAGGATTTCCTAATGGCGACCCAAGAGGCAATCGACTATATATTATCTAAGCTGGACGTTTGTTTGTGATTGCTCTTCTGTGAGTGTAAATTTGCAATTGGTTGTGTCTTTATATACAAACCGTTATTTATTGTTCTGTTTATACATATGTGATTTTTTTTGAAATCGTGTTGTTTCTGTAATTTTTACTGTAATGTTATGAGCCATACGCTAAATAAATAAATACGGAAAAAACCAAAACAATGGCCATCCTCGATGATAGTTCTATCTGATCAAACACTGTTATTGACAAAAAGTCACTGAACAAGTCTCGGAACTTTAACACTCGGACTCGCACTTGTTCCGTAAATCACAGGATCTCCACATCAAACTTCGCAGATACAGATATTTCATCGAAACAGCACGATCATCGCTGGACCACAAATGGAGGAAATAAGCACTACTTCAGCTGTAGAATGTAACTGTGGTACCGTTAATGCAACACTGCTCTACATAGTTTGTTATTCACCCTTGACCTCAAAAGGACTGCAGACGTATGAGGCGACCTGGGAGTTCAAACATCACCGATAAAATAATGGAACACCGGAACAGCTGGAACAGCACTTGCAGCACATGCTTGAATCCAGGGTAGCTGATGATGATTGTAATTATAACAACAGCTCAAAACCCTGCTTATTCCATTCAGTCTAGATTTTTTTAAAATATTATACACGAGAAAGCACAAAAACATCTTTTTACACAAATAGTTCCCAATGTATAGGATGTACCGTAAATAGTACATCAGGTTTCAAACTGAATAAATAGTTACTCGTAAGTACACATCCCTTTGTGATACAAGATTATCTTCTTTTGTGATCCACAAAAGAAGATAATAGTTTCCACACAAGAAACTCCTTACTGAAATGTCGTTGTCACTAATCATGAAACATATGGAAATTATTTACATTGTCACTGATTTAGTACATGGCGTAGGTACTGCGCCTATCGATTACGGAAGCATCTGAAGCAGTAAAATATAAGCGAACATCGTATTTTTCACACATGCTTTTGATTTTTCTACACACATTTCTTTCTTGCACCTGCCTTGCTTGTCCACAATTTTTGGCCAGTGCCTCACATTGTCATAAGGAATATCATCCAGTGATCTTACTTCCCTTTTCATTTCATTGTTGCAAGAAAGTGTAAACGGGCTTTCCGAACACGGTATTCCTCTGTCTGATTTCGAAACTGAAATGCTTGAGTAGTGTTGCTGTCTCTTGGTAGTTCATGAAAACGCAAATCAGACTATTCTCAAAGAACGTAACATTTCAGCCGTCCCATCCAAGCGTATGACTTTCTTTTTATATATTGTTTTATATTCAAAGATCTTCTGAAAGCAATAATTTGATCATCAATACATAAATTCTCTTCACTGGAAATGATGGCACCATGACTTAAAATCAACGATAGGTCTAACTTAAGATAGTGTATCATTACTGCTACCCGATGTTTCATATCGATTGCGCGATATTAGACAAGCAATAAAAGGAATATGTGTCAACAGTTTCCGGAGCATCCATCTCAATGTACACAATGTGCGTTGCAATGAGTTTGTAAATTTGTATGCCATCAGTCGTAGTGCTACTGCTCATCTTTGTAATAAACTAGTTGTTAGTAAGGAAAGCTATGGTTTCGTAGAGATCCTCTGAAATAAGTCTTCTAAAAGAGTCATACAGTGCGCAAACATCTGCCCCATTGTCTTGGTATGGTGTTCCAAACTACGTGGGTTTTCGAAGTATTTTACTTTCGATTCTTCACACACAGGTACACGCTTCATATGATTACTCAGCTGTGAGTTTTCATCATCAGAACTATCACTTCTAACATTTTCTTCTGTATCAGGGGAAGTACCAATAATTATAATATCATCTTCTCTAACACATGGGGAAATAACAAATCTTATTCTTTCAGAGTTATTTTCCTCGTATTGTTGTCCGTCATAAGTACAGTTCAGGCCAGATAAGCCGCCGTTTTGCAATCGCTGCAATAGATCTTCAAGCTCAGCTTCTGATAAAGGTCTGTACTTATCAACATGTCTTCTTCCGCCTCGATCCACTGAACAGCCTACACACAACAAAAAAGGCCAGAAATACATATATGAAAAAGTAGTTCGCTTCCATAACTCTTGAAAATGATAATGGAATCAACTGTAATATATTTTATCGTATCTACTTAGACATACAACATGCCCTTCTTTTTCCTTTCGGTATTTCCAGAGTATTACTCCATAATAGCCTGAAACTAAAAATCAGATTAAATATCAGCAAACAGTCACCTTTTAATGTCAAATAACGTTGTGTATGAAGCTGATTTATCATACACTTTGTACTTTATACACTCACAAACTGTAATTCTTTTGACCTTTTGCACGACATTTACTACATCAAGTTGGATAAGAAAATAAATTCTTAGTGCCTTTTTGCATAAATATTGCATTAGTTGTACTAACAATTATTTCAATTCCTTTTATGAATAAAAATAATACAGTGAAGACTAAATATGTTACACTAAAAATAACAAATATAAGCTTACTAGGAGTATCTAAATTTCTGTCCGCCATCTTGATTACTGCTACAGTTTTCAGCATGTCGAGTAGAAATGTTACTATGTCGGGAAACCAATGCTAAATTGTCTCGAAACATTGCATAAAGAAACAGTCATATGTACATTGACGTGCTGTATTTAGCATGCCAGAAATGCACACGAAATGTAACCTTAAAAAAGGTCAACGATAGTAATCTGGATATTACTGTGTGTCTGGTAATACATGTATCTTTATTTTGTTGGTTCGTGTATTATGACATGTAATTATCATAGCACTTAATACTGCATCACCATTTATACTCCTCCTGCGGGTTTGGGGGTTAGAATAGGCCCGACGTATTCCTGCCTGTCCCAAGAGGCGACTAAAAGGAGTCTCCTGCTTTTCGACCTGCAGTATTATGGCCCCGTTTAGGATATGACCTCCACTCTTTCCAAATTTTTCAGAAGTGCAGATCATTTTGGGGAGGACGCCTTACTTTGTGCGTCATATATCCATCATGCACTTAGACCTTTGCACTTTTAATTGCCAGGGCTCTGCAGCTCCACTCGTAATACAGCTATTTGGGTGAGAGCACCTTATGGGGTGCATAATCTACATCCAATGTCCGCTGTCCTCTCTCTATCCCATGCAAATACTGGATTTCTTCGCATCCAATATCCAGTATGGTGGCCAGTCTGTCGTGAAGAGGCCACCATCTACCCACTTGGTTGCAGTTTCCTGACAACACAGGCACTCCTAGGGAGGAGGTGCCCATCAAACTGGGACATCCTGCCAGGTGGTCTTTGGTGAGGCTGGATGGCACCCGCGGGGAGAGCTCCTGGTCAGAGTGGGTAGCATCAGGGAAACGACCCGCAATCTTTTTCTGGTCACCGAATAGCCCCAGCAGTCGCTAAGAAGGGAAAAGTAGACTTCAATGCCGAGATGTACGACCCCAAAACGTCCCCCTCCCTAGCTTCACCATGGGAGGAACGTAGGACTACAGCAAAAACAGAGCCATATTCACCTCAGTATATAGTATTCGGCAGAACGGATTAAGACTCCTTTCTGTCGACAAAGCCTCTATTTTTCGTAGGAAACTTACAGGATAAGTTTGGGGAAGTGGCTGTACTGTCCAAAATGTGCGGCAACATCCCCAGCCCCCCTCGCCCCTGCAAGTTCCGGGATTGGAATAGGCTCAAAATATTCCTGCCTGTCATAAGAGGCGACTAAAAGGAGTCTTCCACATTTCTGTCTAATACGTTATGATCCCATTTTAGGGTTTGATCTCCTCTCCCACTTTCAGAATTCTGCAGAAGTGTAGGCCTTTTTGGGAAGGATGCCTTATGCGGTGCACCTTATATCCATTGTGTGATTAGACCTTCTGCACCCTTTTTCGTCATATCTCTGGAACTCCACTCACAGCCTAGTTCTTTGGGCGAGGGCACCTTAAGGGATACATCATCTACTTTTCTTCTACGCAGTCTGCTTTTGTCTGCATGACAATATTGGATTTTTCCACACTCAATATTCAGCGTGTTAAGACAGTCAATCGTGGCGGGGCCGTCAGGTACCCTCTTTGTCGTAACCCCCTAACAACACAGGGATTGCTCTGCTGATGCCTGAGCTGCAAACTCACCATGTTTGCCAGGAGTAGATGCCCGTCTTCTTGGGGCATCAGGACTCCTGGCAGCGGCCATCACGCCAGGTGGCCTTTGCTGTGGCTGGTGGCGCCCTTGGGGAGAGCTCCTGATTGGAGTGGGTGGCATCAGGGCGAATGACACGAAGTGAAGCGGACCAATTCATCTCTTGCTTGTGATTGAATGGCGCCAGCAATATCTAAGAAGGGCAATGTAGGCTATAATGCTGACAGGCATGACCCTAAATCGTCCCCCTCCCTAGCTACACCATGGGAGAAACGTAGGACTATTCAAAAGAGAGATCCTTATTCGCCAAGGTATTTAGTCTGCAGCAGAACAGATGGGGACTCCTTTCTGGGTACGAAGTCTCTATTTTTTCTTGGAAACTTGGAGGGCAAGTTTGGGGAAGTAGCTCCACTATCCAAAATGAAATAGGTCAGACTTGATTCATACAGCATCCCCAACCCAGACTGGGTGTTGCTCACCTGAGACAAGCTGGATCAGTTGGGTGTTCACTTCATCTGGCGCACTATCGGGGTCAACAAGGTAATAGGATTACCGTAGGTGCCTTGATCAAGGCCTCTGAGGGTGATAAGTTATCAGAAAAGGTGAAGGTGATGGTATACCGATGCGATGTAAAACCATATGCCCTCCCCCTGCATAGTGTTTTAAGTGCTATAAATTTGGGCACATGTCTTTGCGATGCAATTCCAGTGCCATACGTAGACACTGTGGACGTCCGCTATCTTTATAAATAAACTAGAAGCAGTCTTGATGGCCTAACTTTTTTAATGGTGGCCGGTTTCGATCTTTATATCAGATCATCTTCAGACCTTGAATGTGTGCCGGAGGCGGTGGCGCATGGCAATTGTACACCACCAGCCACAAACAAGAGGATTGCCATGCGCCACCGCCTCCGGCAGACATTCATGGTCCGAAAATGATCTGATATAAAGATCGAAACCAGCCACCATTAAAAAAGTTAAGCGATCAAGACTGCTTCTAGTTTATTTGTAATAATAACATATCGCTGTTTTTCCTATATAAGAACTATGTTCTTTAAAATGACATGCGCTATCTTTGTCAACCATGGAGAGTACCACATCCCCTGCTTGACAGACTGCACAGTACTCCAAAAGGAGCGGAAAATTATGGAGTACAGGACATTGGACCAGCTGACTTCCCAAGAGGTTAAACGTAAATACGTACAATTGCACCCCATCCACTTGACCTCGTCGTATGCTGAAGCTACATCGACGTCGCCCTCAATGGCGACAGTAGCTCCCACTTCCCTGGCTCGTACAGTGTGTCCTCAGGGCCGACCGAATACATACGCTTCCTTGGTGGTTGGGGACACCTCTTCTTCCATTGCTTCCAAAGCACCTGTCGGTTTCGTATATTTAATGATGTTAGGAATTGTACTATTTCCTTCTTAAATCATTTATTTACATCTCAACCTATATTTACACGTGTAGCTCAAATGCTATAGAATATATTATCTCACCTTTTACAAACTGCGACTATTTTAGTAAAAGTATTGTAATAGTTAATATTTAAGAGTTGTTTATTCGTCTGCATTACATGTATGTTCGTAGGTGTAATTTTTCTCTCACTCTGGGCACAAAAACCATCATAGAAAGTTTTTTTAACTGTTTTAACGGTTTTGTTCTGTCTACAGTTGGTCCTCAACAAAACCATGTACAGTATGAATAATAACGTAAGAAGTTTCTTGTGCTGGCCATTTTCGCAGTAGCTGTATATAAATTACAATAGTTCAAAAGAAAAACGCCTTTTGTGCCAGCTTTCTCTTAGGTAGCAAACTGGTTGAAATTTTGTGTTTTCCTTTTGGTCACCACTACACACAGAAAAAGGCAGTTAAAGTTCTCTATGTTGAAAACAATGACTAAAAGGACAACTGCAAACTTCCAAACAGTATGCCACGCACGAGAAAGCTGTTTGGTTTAACAATAATGAATTAGACTCGATCTGGCACCTACTGAAGATACCTTGTAACTAAAGCGAAACGCGCCTGAGTGCACGAGATACATAAAAAGAAACTTAATATGTAGCATGCAAAAGATTTCTTTCTTTTGAACTACTGTAATTTGAATAATAAAGTATTTTCACGCATTAGTGCACGTTGGCTAATCGTGTCTCAGTGTTTGCAACAGTCCCGCAATGCTAGATTCAATGGAAGGCGCAACGTAAATCCGATTTTTTAGCAGTTTCTGTAACATGCACCTTTCATCAATGTTCATAATCAAGTTTGAGGCATGCGCACGTGCACGAAACATTTATCATAATTTTATTCATTATCGCTTCTACCGAAGGGTCTATAAATAAATTCTCGCTGGGAGTCAGATCAACTCCTAACAATCGATCTATTGCAGCAAACTCGGAAACTGCTACACTATTACTCGTTCCCGACGAACATCAACTGGCGCTTAGCACATAACTGCTACAGTATTATCCGTTCCTGACAGACATCAACTGGCACGTAGCACAAAAACTGTGCAGTGGACAAGTTTTATACAAGCAACGTTGAATACGTCCTGTTTGAACAATTAATATCGAAACCAAGTTACCGACAATTTCGCATTCAGTGAAACTGGAACGTCCCTAGTGCCAGGTTTTACTGTAAAATGAAAGCTATTAAAGAAGGAATATCTCGTTAAATTGTTGAATAAATACGTATAGCGCTGTCGTACAGTAAAATTATTATACTCTATGGTAAAGTGCCGTGTTAAGTCCAAAATAAATATATTGAAGAAGGAAAAACACGCCGGATCCTTGGGATAGACCTTTGCTTGACACTAAAAACTCTCGTGTATCCTCTGTACTATCCGTGATCAATATGAGCGTCTTCACAAACCCTTAGAAAATATTCTCCTTTTCATTGCTTCACCAGTACGGATAGAGGTGAGGATGTCGTAATTTTTATGTTAGTAAATGCAACTAATTATACATTAAAGTTTGGGCCTCAGTTAGTCATTAATTTTGTTTAATGTTTCCTTCGTACCACACACTGTTCTAAATCCAAGTGTAGTACCTGAGAACAGGTTGTATTGCTTACAGCATAGTATCCTCTGTTTCAGTACCTTCACAGCGTCACCGAACACAGCGGATTAAATTTATTGGTCTTTGGGAGATAACTTCCTTCTGTAATTTTGTATGTTGTGTTATTGGCACTATTCGCGCTGGTTTCCATTCGTAACTATCAGCTCGACGTGCCTAATTTTTCTACGATATAGAAGGTAGCATGTGGCATTGTGTATTGTATTGTGTTGTCTTATCAATACTATTATCGATATCTTTCGTTCGGAACAATCAACTCGTTCGCTCCAATTCTGTTGCGATAAAGGAGACAGCATGTTGTCTGGCAGAAATATCAATCTGACATCAACTAATTTGATAAGAAGGTGTGTAGCATTTCACTTGCTCTTATGGGTTCGGCTTGCTCTCTCACACGTTGCCAGGTAGATGAGGTGGTAATATTTATAGTCTGAAGTTTGTCCATATAAATTTCTTAGTGTTTCTGAAAATTTCTTCGTTTTCGGCTGAGATCTGTTTAGTTTTAAGTCGTTACTTTGCAAAAGATTTTCCTGGATAATCGCCGTTTCATCAGTCACATTATGGAAAACTCTCTACCTGCTCCACAAACTTAATCTTTTAATTGCAGCAGGCTGGTTCTCTAATGCTCCACTTGTAAGCTGGATAGATAAAAATAGATGTCGTTCCAGGGTCACTTGGTGTTGATCTAATTGGGTTGTGACCTGCTATTTGAGGTATAATGTTAAAACGTCTAATTCGGTCTTTCATTGGCGTATAGTTAATATTGATTCTAGATTGAAACCTACACCTGAGTGTAGGAATCCTCTGTTCGATAACATTGTGAAATATATTCTTCTATGTTGTTTTTGGTTGTTATCGATCGTACGTGGGAATAATCCATTATCCCTCTCAGTGTGCCTGTTATTATAGTTTTTATTTTTCACGCTTATTATATTTATTTTATTTGAATTTGTTTTTGATAGTGGCCCATACTTCCAAGTACATGCAAAATTAAATTGTGAGTCTATATCTGCACACAAGTACATCTACAAGGTAAATCTACATTTCACAATTAAATGCCCCATATAGGGTTTCATTGAACCTGTGGTGTCACCGCCAGACGCCACACTTGCTAGGTGGTAGCCTTTAAATCGGCCGCGGTCCGCTAGTATACGTCGGACCCGCGTGTCGCCACTGTCAGTGATTGCAGACCGAGCGCCGCCACACGGCAGGTCTAGAGAGACTTCCTAGCACTCGCCCCAGTTGTACAGCCGACGTTGCTGGCAATGGTTCACTGACAAATTACGCTCTCATTTGCCGAGACGATAGTTAGCATAGCCTTCAGCTACGTCATTTGCTACGACCTAGCAAGGCGCCTTTATCAATTGCTATTTATCTTGTGATGCATGTACCGTCAAGAGAGATGTTCACCAATTATGAATTAAAGTTAAGTATTCCAGCAGCAACGTACCTTATTGGCTATATTAATTACATTGCCCTTTTCCAGACCTCACGCCAGCCTGCGTGAGCTTAAACGCGTGCTTTTCGGCTACCAATCATAGTGGCTTGGCTGTCTTGCCAAGTCACAGCAGAACCACCTAGCTATTTCTCTCTAGTTCGTCTCTCGAACAGCGCGCGGGAAAAATGAACAGTTTAATCTTTCAGCACTAGATGTAGGTGGGCGCCAACAAAATATTTTCGCATTCGGAGGAGAAAGTAGGTCACTGAAATTTCATGAGAAGATCCTGCCGCAACGAAAAAACGCCTTTGTTGTAAGGATCGCTACCCCCAACTCGCCTATCATACTCGTAGCACTCTCTCCCCTATTTCGCAATAATACAAAACGAGCTGTTCTTCTTTTTTAACTTTCTCGACGTCCTTCAATCTTACCTAATGCAGATTCCACACCGCGCAGCTATACTCCAGTAGAGGGCAGACAAGCGTTGTGTAGGCAGTCTCGTTCGTAGGCCTGTTGCCTTTCTTAAGTGTCTTAAGTGTTCTGCCAATAAATCGCAGTCTTTGGTTCGCTTTCTCCACAAAATTATCTATGTGATCAATCCAATTTAAGTTATTCGTAACTGTAATCCTTAAGTATTTACTTTAATTCACAGCCTTTAGATTTGGTATATTTATCGTATAACCGAAATTCATTGGAGCTTTTTAGTGCTCATGTTGATGACTTCACACTTTTCATTATTTAGCTGCCATTTTTCGTTGTACATATATATGTCTAAATCATTTTGCCATTGTTGTTGATCATCAGATGATTTTATAAGACCGTAAATGACGAGATAAACTGCAAATATTGTAAAAGGGCTGTTCAAGTTGCTCCATTTGTCGTTTATATAGATCAGGAACAGCAGAGGGCTTATAACACTTCCCTGGGGAACGCTAAATATTACTTCTGATTTACTCGACGACTTTCCGTCAGTCACTACGAACTGTGACGTTTCTGACAGGAAACCACAAACCCAGTCTCGCACGTGAGAGGATAATCCGTAGCACGTAATTTGTCATTTGTGAGGAACGGTATCAAAAGCCTTCTGTGAATCTTAAAATATGGAATCAATTTGACATGCCCTGTTGACAATACTCATTACTTCGTGAGAAAGAGCTAGTTGTGTCTCACGAGAAAGTTATTTTTTGTATCCGTGATGGCGATTTGTCAATAACTTGGTTCCTTCGAGATAATTCATAATTTTCCAACACAGTACACGTTCCAAAATCCTACTGAAAATCGACTTTAGTGATATAAGTCGAAATTGAGCGGTTTACTCCTATTTCCTTTCATGAGTGTTGGTGTGATCTTTGCAACTTTCTAGTCTTTAGATACGGATCTTGCATATGTTTCTTGAGTATGAAGTTATCGTATCAGCATGTTCTCAAAGGAAACTAAAGGTATACAATCTAGACCGCAGACCGTGCCTGTATAAAGTGATTTAACCTGCTTCACTACACCGAGGAATCTACGACTGACTTATTCGTGTTGACAGCTTTTCTTGAATAGAATCCTGGAATATTTATTTCGACTTCTTTAATAAAGGAATTTCGGAAAACTATGTTTAGTAACTCTGCTCTGTCCTCATTAACATTGCCATTGCTATCACGCAGTGAAGGCACTGACTGCGTCGTCCTGCTGGTGTACTTCACATACGACCAGAATCTCTTTTGGGTTTTCTGCCAGATTTCGAGACGGCCTTTCGTTGTGGAAACTATTAAAAGTATCTCGCACTGAAGATGGCGCTAAATTTCGAGCTTCTGTATAACTTGGTCAATCTTGGCGATTTTGCGCTCTTGTAAATCTGGCGTGCTTTTTTCGTTGCTTCTGCAACAGTGTTCTGAGCTGGTTTGTGTATCATGGGGAATTAGTACCACTTCTTATTAATTTATTTGGTATATGTCTCTCAGCTGCTGTCGATACTATTTCTTTGAACTGAAACCGCGTCTGGTCGACGATTACATAGATAGGAGGGAATGGAGGCTGTCTCTCAGGAAAGCGTCCAGCTAATTTTTATCTGCTTTTTAAATAGATGTTTTTGGGTTTATTTGTGGCGAATTTGGATGTTACGGTATTGTCTTGCTGCAACGATCTTGTGGTCACTAATCCCTGTGTCCATCATGATGCTCCCTACTTGGTCAGGATTATTTTTTGCTAAGAGGTCAGTTATGTTTCCGGAACCATTTACGCTCTTCGAGTGGGCTTCTGACCTGATTGTTCAAAATAATTTTCGAAGAAAGGGTTCAGTACGATTTCGGACGGCGTTTTATGCCTACCATTGAGTTTAAGCATGTATTTTCGCCAACATATCAGGAATAGATTGAAGTCTTCACCAGCTATCGTTGTATGAGTGGCGTACCTATTTGAAATGAGACTAAAGTGTTCTTTGAACCGTGCAGCAACTGAATCATCTAAGTCGGGAGGGGGGGGGGGGGAGGTCATCAGGGGAGTACTCAGGGGAAAGGAACCAATTATTAATCAGGAATTATCTACTGCAGTTTCACCACAAGGTAAACTACTTCCGACAGCAATAAACACACCACCACCAACTGTAAATGCGAACATTTTTAGGTTAGGCTTTACCGTGACTGTTACTGACATTAAATGAAACAACAAGTTCACTGTTACCAGTCACCGGTGACTGGTAACAGTGAACTTGTTGTTTCATTTAACCACCAACTGTATCTATACTTTCTGAACACAATTAGATCCTTTATAAAAATTTCAGCTGAACTTATTTCCGGATTTAGCCAGCTTTTGTACCTATAACGATTTGAGCGTTAGTGCTTTCTATGTATTAGCGCTTGGAACTCAGGTTTTTTCCCAACAAAGATACGACAATTTACAACTATAATACCTAACTGTTGCTAGATCTACCCCCCTCCTGTGTTTGCCCAGCACCGTTTTAGACTGATATCCTTTCTCTTGTTTCCTGAGACCCTCTAACCTAAAATACCGCCCAGTTCCCTCTGCACAACCCCCGCTACCCGTTTGTGTGGTTACCTGACCTATTACGAAGAACCCAAAAACCCACCACACTGTTGTGTAAGTTGAGGAATCTGTAGCCTACACGGTCGCAGAACTGCCTTTTGCCTCTGATTCAGACCCTCCACTCGGCTCTCTACCAAAGGTCCACAGTGGGTCCTGTGTACAATGGTGATCTCCATCGTCATCTTCCAAGTAAGACTGGCAGTCTTTATCAAGTCTGCTAGCCGCCCAAAACGAGAGAGAATCTCCCAATCCAAAGCGACGCACATCGTTAGTACGCTGCACCGTGTGCTCTTCAAGACTTTTGGAAGCACCCGTTCCACATCTAGAATGACTTCTCCAGATATACACACCAGATTCCTTGCCCTCCTTGGCAGCTGCATCCCTAAGGCACCCTTTTACGCGCCTAACGTTGGATCCCCCAACTACCAGCAACCCCATCCTCTGCGACTGCACTGATCTTGGAGGTTGAGAGGCTTCCCCTGAAACAGGGCAAGCAACTGCTTATGGTTCGTATGTTTATCAGACACAGACAGCGCCTGAAACCTCTTCGTCAGACGAACCGAGGAGGCCTTCCAATCGGCCCCCTGGAAAGTCTTTTGGTGCCTGCGCACTTTGCAGCGCCCTCCCAATCGACCACAGGTGAGGTGTCAACCTCAGTGCGGGCAGTACTCGGGGCAGCCTCAATAGTCCACTTGCTCGACATCCCTTGAATTCCCACGTCCGGCCACCCAATGTGATTTCCATCGGCAACAGCCTCAAGCTGCCTGACCAAAGCCAACATCGCCTGGAAATGTGAGCGAAGGTTTCCGCAACTCCGTGCCACTAAAATATTCCTTCTGCATTGTGATTACTACCGCCAGCTTGCAGTTAAGGCTAAAGAAGAATGGTCATCCTTATGTAATGAGGGCATTAACCGTGGAAGAGCTTGATACAGAGCTATCCAACAGGACATTGTTTCTTGATTTCGTTCTTACGCGGAACGAAATTGTCACCTTAGTAGATTACCAGCAGGCCAAATAGCTACCAACAAAACGCAATACCTCTTAAAGTTAATAACTTCTCTGAACTGTGATTACCACTCATAGGGAGACGAAATCTTCCATTTTATTGTAGAAAGTAAAAACAAATGGCGAAAACATTATACGCAGAAGTCAAAACTTCTGATTACTTCTCACACCGACCAGTTCTAACTAAATGACAAAATGCCGAATGTGAATTTTAATAATGTTGCTACAGTAAATTCCAGAGATCCCAAGTGAAATGAACCTCATGGATGTGGAATACGTTAAAATAATCTTAAACTTGTCACAAATCATGTACATGTTCGAAACATTGAGGTGCATATGATAATCGAATAGCAAAGTCATTTTGCAACACTTAGTAACAATGATCGCATTACTGCACTGAATTTGTACGGAAGTCAGATTACACTAATATTCGCGTCATTTAGCAATATATACGCGTCAGTTGGTTCTACAAAGAAATTAATCCGTGAATTAGGAGGAGTTTGTCACCAATAAATTCCTTAGGCCCCTCTAAATTGAACTTTATTAAGCAGTTAAACTTCTTATGTTTCCTGGAAAAGCTATTGGAAATGAGGGTTCCTGAATAATGGACACCTTTCTGGATCACATTAAATAACTTTAAATCTTTGTGAAGATTATTCTTATTTCTAGATTCCATGAACTGAGCTGATGGTTTAAAAAAATATATATTCTTAATGACAAATTTCGGTAACGAGTAACTATGGACGGAGGTAGTAGTTACTATCCCTAGTCCCTTAAACAGGCCTCTGCACAATATTCTTGAGTTCACACCGCAAATAATGCATATTAAATGTTTTTGGACCCAGAAAACTGTAACTCGGTTTGATGATTTATCTTCTTCTTGTCTTGTAATGACCTCATAAATATGAATCCAAGTCCTCTGCTTCAATTGAATTTTTTTTTTATTGCGACAGGCCTGTTTCCGCTATAATTGCCATTGTCAAGCTATCTGCGAATAATACATAGAATTATAACATTATATACTTAAATATTTTTATTTACATGTTATGGCTATATGGTATGTGTATACATTGGTACTTACATCTAGTTATTTTTGACTCCCACTTCACATCCGTGGATACTGTCGCTTATTAAAATGCTGTCTATGATTTTGTTATCTACGTATTTTAGCAAAGTTGTGCAGCCTTTTGGTCGTTTACCACATCAGTCGAGGCTGTCCAACGTATTTCAGTTTGTGTTTGTATGGTAACCAATTTTTGGTAGCACTTTTGACGTGGTACCAACGATGATATACAAAGTTGCTTTACGTAGTCTACGAAGTCTATTGATGAACTATTTGATGTTTCCTGCTAATTTTATCTTTGCCTATGAAGTACGTTTGTTATGTCAATGTGTACCCTTTATTGTAAGTTAAGATTTGATAAAATTTTCTTATAAATTCTAGTGTCCGACTCCAGTTGTCTGCTTTGAGTAATAAAGTCATACCAGAGGGAAGGACGCTACCTCTTTTTACCTGCATGTATGGAGATAAAAAAGGGAAGTGTCATTACGTTACAAACTTGAAGCCGATGTCCGCCGTCTTATCTAGCCGATGTCCGTCGTCTTAACTAGCACAAAACATTAGGTTCGCCGCATTCATGGCTGCATGGTTCACCGCGGCGATACTTCCCCGTGACGTCACTCTGACTTGCTCGTGTTGGGTGGAGACGTAGTTGTTTCATCAGAAATGCCATCTTGTGTGTACTAATCGATCCAATCGTAATCTAAAGTTTAATGGAATTACATTTCATTCGTAAGTGGAGCAGTTGAAGCAGTACTTTCTTTTGTGTACATGAGTTATTTTTGCACTGTTTACTTTTATTGTAACTGTTTTATTTCTGTCGTTTGACTTTAGATATGACTCACTTTACTCAATGTCCGTTCTCTCTCTTCTTTCCTATATTTTTCATTGCCCTCCGAGTCGCAAACGCTCTGACATCCGAGTCACACTGTATCAACAGTCTGGTCCCCGCACAACACACGGCTATGTGACCGCGCTGGTTGTTGGGAAAGCATCGGATGTCCTGAACTCCTCTCGCCGATAATTTTTATTCGTTGTTCACATTTCTTCCTCCTTTAAAAAACATTCTGGCTAGAAAAGCCGGAGACAGCGGTCATGTGTGCCATAGTCTTGTGTGTATGATTGTATGAATGTGTATGTGTGCTGCGCATCCTTTCTGAAGATGGCTTTGTCTGAAAATTTATGTGAATACTCTTTTCGTCATGCCTGCCTTGCGCTCGGATTGTGAGCAGCAATCTATCCGTTTCACTGTACAGTTATTTCCTCATGACGTTTGTTGTAAATAATCCACTGCACTTCAACAGGAACAATTATGTGCATAAATACAATACCAGAAGAAAAAAATGACGTTCATTACGCCACATTAACGTTGTCTGTAGCGCAAACAGGGGTTCACGATGCTGCAGCCAAAAGTTTTGATCACTTACCCATTGATATAAAATGCCTGGCACACAGCAAAGTAAAATTTGAAACTAAACTGAAAACGTTTCTCTCCCGCAGAAGATTATCTATTACTGAAAAGTGTAAATGGTTATGGGTAGTAATTACTAACATCTGTCTGCCTTTAATTAAAAAACGTAAAAACTAATAAATGATCAGCTTGGAGGCATATTTACAACAACAAAAAATTGATGTCAGTATGTAATGACTAGACCACGGATTTTTAGGTCGTAAAAAAGTGTGTTTTAGGCACCTAAAATAGGCTCCTTCAGTAGTTTATTTAGGCTATATAAAACCTAAAATAGGCTCTAATAAAAATGATGCAGAGAAAATAAAAATAAATTAAAATACACAGTATGATCATCTTATTAGTCATTAAAACAAGGAGAATGAATATTTACACAGTTACAGAGCACAGCAATTTACAACATTAATGTTGAACATAACTCCAAATATTTTTTAGTTCCTGCAAGATAAAGATCTCCGTAAAAAAGATGGGGCAATGGTTTAATTAATACATTCGTAGTTTCACATATTCTGACCATAGTTGGCTTCACAATAAATAACCAAAATCTTTTCTAGGTTTTCTAGTGAAAAACTGTGGCGCTTGTCAGTCAGAATCAATTTATACGCTGAAAAAGAACGTTCTACATCAACAGATGTGACAGGGCGTACTTCATTTTCGGCACATGTTGGACAAGAATGCTGCAGTCAGGAGTGCTGGATTTTCCACTAAGTATGTCGGCAGCTGCACACAACTCCTTCAGGCCAGTGTTCTTCTGCAAAACCGTTTGCATTTTTGCCCGTACTTTTTCCCCTACTTCACCTGGCGCTTCATTAATTTTCATTTTGACTTCTTCAAGCAAAGAAATATTGTCGTAGATAGGTCTCCCTGAGCCTTCTAATTGTGAAATTATTCTTGCCATAAATGTGTAGCGGGCTCTAATGTAAGGTAAGTCCCGTTTTAAAAAAGAATCTTTGAGTAACTCTATTGCTGCAGTTACGGATGCAGCATCCTCCGGTATATTTTCAACCACCTTCTGGACAGCTGAGAGATGCGTACTATAGTATTCTGCTGCTATCAGCCACGTGCCTCAGCGGGTGACAGGCTCCGGCGGCAATGGGACATCTGAAAGCTATTCTTTGAATGCCTGTATTATTGATGGCGCCTTAACAAAAGTTTACTTCACCATAGATATTACTTTATTTACTTTAGGAAATTGTAGCCTTACTTGCTCTGCTATGCGGTTGATCTCATGCACTACGCAAGTTACGTGCATCATCAATGGGTAGAATACATTTAATAGTTGAAACGCTATCATAAATGCAGCAGCAGCAGTGACGGCCAGAAGCACCTTATTCTCATCCACTCCGTTTGGGTATAGCACCTTAAGCCCATTGTTCACAAACTGTGCTATTGTTGTTGGTTAGTTTTTGCAAGCTGTTTTGAGTAAATCAAATGAGCCCTAGATGGAGCATCTGGATCTAGCTTGCCAAGACTGTCAGTAGTTTCATTCACAGAAATCCATATACAAGATTCTCCAACATCTTCTCGAATTTTGTGCAATGCAGCATTGTAAGCTGAATCCACATAATTCTTCTGTAAAATTGACTCTGCAGGAATAGACTGATGGCAGTACTTCTCAAGAAAACCCCTGAAAATAGGGTTTTCCAGTTTCCGAAAGAGGATGTTTGCTGCCACAAGTGCATGACACAAATCACTGCAGAACTTGTTTTTTTCGGAGGATTCACCAGATTTATTGGTTAAAAGAGTTTGCTTCAATTTTGACTTTCGTTCAACATTAGCTTTATGTGAGATTCCATCTGCATGCTGAGTTAAGCGAGATTTCTTAACACTCGAAACCTAATACGAGAGAAAAGGTAACGTATTACTAAAGGATAGCGATAAAAAAGAATGCTAAGTGACAGGAAAAATAAGAAGTCTAAGAAAAACATCAACTAACCTCCTTGTTGCATGCTTGGCAGAAAATAATTTTTCTATCTGTTGTATAATGCGGAAAATCTTGCAGCCACTGCCTTATACGAGTAAACTTTGAACTAGCTGTTTTCGCCATTGCGTAGTATTCTCACACAGAAACTAGGATTTATTTTGCACTTAGAACGTCAGTAACACTTAACACGTCGGTCGCTAATCAATGTACTGATTTGTTTTCGCTGGGAAAAAGTGAACAATGACCTGTTTTTTTCCCCCTTTTACTGCGGTGCATGGGAGCGGTAGGGGAAGTACCGTACTCGTTGCTGGACATATGGCACCTGACAGATGGCCGCCCCTTCTGAACAAGCGAATGGAATCTACCAGTGCTTCAGATGAAAACATCTTACTACTGGCAAATTATTTTTCGAACCGGATAATTCACGTATAATACCTTTCACGAAACAGAGTAGTTTGATAGGACTGCCTGTAGACAGCAGCGAGAAAATGCGCGAAGGGCAGTAATTTAGCTTTAGAGGGCGTCTACGATTAACATTGTGATTTTTTAATCCGTGCTCAGCTTAAGGCCTATGAAACCGTTTCTTTGCGAAAATACATAGCTGGCCAGAATCCTACGAACGAAATATTTTCAAGTTCGATTCTAATGTGTAACTTAAATTTTTGACCGGTTCCCATTCGCTCACCGAAGTTAAGCACTGTCGCGCTCGGCGCGTACTTGGATGGATGACCATTCAACCGTGCCGAGTGCTGTTGGTAGTAAGGCAAGCAAAGGGATTGTAAACAGTCTCTAACGACCTTCGCCTTCGACGAGACGTAAAGCCCTAAGTTTACTTCCTTTTTCTAATCTTTGAAAACACAAGAACTCTATGTCAGATTAACGAAACAGGTACTTTTTAGGATTTTGATGCCGAAATGGACAAAATTAGACGTCAACGTCGAAATACACAATTTTTGGTCCTATAGAACTAACAATATTCGGTTTAGTTAGTCATGAAACGCATAAGTACCTACTTATATGCAAATTGGAGCTTAGGGGAAAAAAATAGGTTTTAACCTAAAGATCCGTGATCTATTTTTTACATATGAATAATAAAACACCTATAAAGAGTATCTGGTATTAACAGGGTTAGCGATATAGAAAAATAAAAAAAGACGGAAGTGTTAGGCAAATACGAATCATGAGCGCATATCAACTAGTCACCTTGCTGCACTCTGAGCAGAAAATATTTTTTTCCATCTGTCTTATAGTGTGGAAAAACTTGGAGCCACTGTCGTATCTGATGAAATAGGCACTTTTTAGGATATTAAAGCCGAAATAGGCAAAAATAAGCACTAACGTCGAAATAGGCTTTTTTAGGTCCTATAGAATTAACGCTACTAAGTGTAAATGGTAATGAAATGCATAAGTACAAATTTTTATACAAACAGAAACTCAGGAACAAAATAGGTTTTTACCTAAAATCCGCGGTCTAGCAATGACGCTTTCCATATCATTCCGGTTTACCGTGCAAAAGATCCGTGGAACATGAAACTAACTAACTATTGGTATATCACAAAGCATGGTATAGACATATGCTTTGAAAACCCCAAAATGAAATTAAAAACTAAAATCAAGCAGAAGATCAAAGTAGACGTACATGCCAATTGTGCTGTGTCTGATAATTCCTGGCGAGAAACATTCCAGGAAAAGAAACAGACAGGCTACTATTCAAAAGGTAGGCCTACATATTACACAGGTTAAGCTATCATTGATCAAAAGTTACTCACAAACATGTTAAAGCAAAATATCCATTTTAAGGGCTCTTATGTGTTTGAGACCATTCCCTTAATCACTGGATTCGTGATTTCCTCTCAGAGAGGTCACAGTTCGTAGTGATAGACGGTAAATCATCGAGTAGAACAGAAGTGATATCTGGCGTTCCGCAAGGTAGTGTCATAGGCCCTCTGCTGTGCCTGATTTACATAAATGATCTAGGTGATAATCTGAGCAGCCCCCTTAGATTGTTTGCAGATGGTGCTGTAATAGGGTGACCAGATGCAATTGTTTAAAGAGGACAAACAGCTTCAAAAAGGAGGACAAAGGAAGAAAAAAGAGGACACATCAATGTGATGCTCAAGTTTTGGCCACCTGTGCAAGAAATTTAACATTTCAGTAACAAAGCAACATGCTTTTCGTTTTATAGCGTTCAGGCAACCAATAAGATTGCGTGTTTCTGCCGGGAATTAAAACTAGTTGTCAATTATTACTGATGGTTAGATGGTGGCTAAATGAGCAATATAAAAAAATTAAAAGCATTGATTGTGGTCACAGTGTGGCGTCAATTGTTTTGTTATGTCAACAACACGGAATTGTTTACAAAGCGAAAAACGTAAGACCATTCAACTCCCTTCATTCGACGCACCGCTACCATCTACAACTCGAGTAGCAGCTGACGACATATAAACTGCACTTTACCTTCTGAATACAAATAAACTGAATGACTATGAAGCAATGAAATAAAACCATGACAGTTGATCTGTCGATTTATTTCTTACCTTTATTGGACACTGAGACGTACGTTCCAGCTCCACATATCTTTCATTCCGCTTCAAATTCATTTCTCCCTTTCTTGAAAGCCGGATATTTGCAGGAAAGGACATCAGAAAATGTACACTTTCGTTTAGGCATAGCCAAATATTTTACGTAACTCACTAGGTTAAAAATTACACTCACAAATCACACGTGCACTACAGGAAGCCAAGCCAATAAAAAGTGAAGATACGAAACGAAAATTTTAAATAATCGATATTTGCATTCACTTATAGGTCGATCAACGATAACATCGACTATCCTGGTGCCACCTACTAAAACCGCCTTCGTGCGTGTTTGTCATGAAGGCTGTGCCAACAGTTAAAATATTTAAGAAAAGAGCAATAGAACGGGACGAATTGTAAATTTAACTGCATTACGCTCAACTTTGCGAAAAAGCCGGACACTGTAAAAATCCGCCCGGACTCCGGAAAAAGAGCTAAAAAGAAGGACATGTCCGGATTAATCCGGACGTCTGGTCACACTATGCTGTAATTTACCGACTAATAAAATCATCGGACGATCAATTCCAATCACAAAATGATCTAGAGGGAATTTCTATATGGTGCGAAATGTGCCAATTGGCACTAAACAAAGAAATGTGCGAGGTCATCCACATGGGTACTAAAAGAAATCCGATAAATTTTGGGTATACGATAAATCGAAGAAATCTAAGGGCTGTAAATCCGACTAAATACCTAGGAATTACAATCACGAGCAACTTAAATTGGAAAGACCACATAGATAATATTGTGGGGAACGCGAAACAAAGACTGCGCTTTGTTGGCAAAACACTTAGAAGATGCGATAAACCCACTAAAGAGACAGCCTACATTACACTTGTCCGTCCTCTGCTGGAATACTGCTGCGCGGTGTGGGATCCTTACCAGGTAGGACTGATGGAGGACATTGAAAAAGTGCAAAGAAGGGCAGCCCGTTGCGTGTTATCCCGCAATAGGCGTGAGAGTGTCACTGATATGATACGCGAGTGGGTGGCAGTCACTGAAACAAAGGCGGTTTTCTTGCGGCGTGATCTAGTTACGAAATTTCAGTCACCAACTTTCTCTTCCGAATGCGAAAATATGTTGTTGACACCCACCTACCTAGGGAAAAATGATCATCATAATAAAATAAGAGAAATCAGAGCTCGAACGGAAAGATGTTCCTTTTTCACACGCGCCATTCGAGAGTGGAATGGTAGAGAAGTAGTATGAAAATGGTTCGATGAACCCTCTGCCAGGCACTTAAGTGTGAATTACAGAGTAACCATGTAGATGTAGATTTATGCTGGAAGATGTTTAAAAAATTATATCGTCTTTTTACCCTGCAAGATGCTATTATTGGCCACACACTGGATGACTCATATTAGGTAAGATTTCAAATTGAGAAGGTGGTTAACCTACAATGAGACTAATGGACTGATAGACTAATAACACAATAACTCTTTTCTGCATGGAGAAATACTTCTATGAAGATCTGTTTGTTTGACATTTAAATAATCATTCACTCTGTTGACATGCACAACATAACGATAGCATTGCCTCGCTTCTTTCCTCACTGCACACGTTTATGAGCTTCAAAAGAACACATAGATAAGTTTTTTTGCAAACGTTAACACTACGAATGTTACGCACACGCGTTTAAAGCTGAAAATGTATCGAACAAAAAGCAGTACCGATACCAGTAAGCAAACAAGCATTGGTTTCGGAGTTCAGAGTCATCTGCTATCGATTCAAATACAGCAAAAAGGGAATTAAATGGATAACGAAAGCATGCTTTTCACATGAGTTCCTTCTGTTTCTGGTTATCCGAAATACACTCCTGGAAACGGAAAAAAGAACACATTGACACCGGTGTGTAAGACCCACCATACTTGCTCCGGACACTGCGAGAGGGCTGTACAAGCAATGATCACACGCACGGCACAGCGGACACACCAGGAACCGCGGTGTTGGCCGTCGAATGGCGCTAGCTGCGCAGCATTTGTGCACCGCCGCCGTCAGTGTCAGCCAGTTTGCCGTGGCATACGGAGCTCCATCGCAGTCTTTAACACTGGTAGCATGTCGCGACAGCGTGGACGTGAACCGTATGTGCAGTTGACGGACTTTGAGCGAGGGCGTATAGTGGGCATGCGGGAGGCCGGGTGGACGTACCGCCGAATTGCTCAACACGTGGGGCGTGAGGTCTCCACAGTACATCGATGTTGTCGCCAGTGGTCGGCGGAAGGTGCACGTGCCCGTCGACCTGGGACCGGACCGCAGCGACGCACGGATGCACGCCAAGACCGTAGGATCCTACGCAGTGCCGTAGGGGACCGCACCGCCACTTCCCAGCAAATTAGGGACACTGTTGCTCCTGGGGTATCGGCGAGGACCATTCGCAACCGTCTCCATGAAGCTGGGCTACGGTCCCGCACACCGTTAGGCCGTCTTCCGCTCACGCCCCAACATCGTGCAGCCCGCCTCCAGTGGTGTCGCGATAGGCGTGAATGGAGGGGCGAATGGAGACGTGTCGTCTTCAGCGATGAGAGTCGCTTCTGCCTTGGTGCCAATGATGGTCGTATGCGTGTTTGGCGCCGTGCAGGTGAGCGCCACAATCACGACTGCATACGACCGAGGCACACAGGGCCAACACCCGGCATCATGGTGTGGGGAGCGATCTCCTACACTGGCCGTACACCACTGGTGATGGTCGAGGGTACACTGAATAGTGCACGGTACATCCAAACTGTCATCAAACCCATCGTTCTACCATTCCTAGACCGGCAAGGGAACTTGCTGTTCCAACAGGACAATGCACGTCCGCATGTATCCCGTGCCACCCAACGTGCTCTAGAAGGTGTAAGTCAACTACCCTGGCCAGCAAGATCTCCGGATCTGTCCCCCATTGAGCATGTTTGGGACTGGATGAAGCGTCGTCTCACGCGGTCTGCACGTCCAGCACGAACGCTGATCCAACTGAGGCGCCAGGTGGAAATGGCATGGCAAGCCGTTCCACAGGACTGCTATCCAGCATCTCTACGATCATCTCCATGGGAGAATAGCAGCCTGCATTGCTGCGAAAGGTGGATATACACTGTACTAGTGCCGACATTATGCATGCTCTGTTGCCTGTGTCTATGTGCCTGTGGTTCTGTCAGTGTGGTCATGTGATGTATCTGACCCCAGGAATGTGTCAATAAAGTTTCCCCTTCCTGGGACAATGAATTCACGGTGTTCTTATTTCAATTTCCAGGAGTGTATATCAGCAAAAGGAAGTGACGTTAATGAGGATAAATGTGACCTATCACTAGAGTAAATAGACATTCAAGAACAGCAAAACATTCGAAATTACCTTCCTGATACTATTTTATTCATGTAAGCTCTATAATTTTTAGTATTTAAAAGAGTTGTCGTGCGCACACGACAGAAATAATGAACAAGAAGCCATCTTAAACAGTACCTATTCTGCTAATGTTTTGGACTACCCAAAATGGCGGCGGTCCCCGCCAGCCCTGCCCGCTCTGGCTTCAGAACACCGTACAGCGTAAGTCTGTAAGGCCACCACCCTTCTTTTTTTACCTCCATGGCTCCTGTACACAGGCAATCTTTGAAACCAGTGGATGATATTCGTGATATGGAAGATAGCATACGATAAAGTTACAATCATAATTCACTTGACTGTTTCCTTAGTCATGAGTTATATCGAAACGCATTGAAGATAACGTAAATAAATAGTAACAAAATAAAAGATATATATGTGTCAAATAAATTATTATTGTAATTTACGCAAATAAGAAAAGCACAGAGAACCTTTAAATTCCATTACGGGATAGCGCGTGGTGAAGTTGTAATATTATAAAATAGCGTTAATTTATAATAATAATTATTGAATCTTACCGGACTACCGAGAGATAGCTAGAATTTATCTATGTACGTTAATTCCAGTTAATGACTCCAACATTAGATAATTTTTTGCAGTAGTTCATAGAGAAATTATTGTTGTTGTTTTGTTGTTGTGGTCTTCAGTCCTGAGACTGGTTTGATGCAGCTCTGCATGCTACTCTATCCTGTGCAAGCTTCTTCATCTCCCAGTACCTACTGCAGCCTACATCCTTCTGAATGTGCTCGGTGTACTCATCTCTTGGTCTCCCTCTACGATTTTTTCCCTCCACGCTGCCCTCCAGTACTAAATTGGTGATCCCTTGATGCCTGAGAACATGTCCTACCAACCGATTCCTTCTCCTAGTCAAGTTGTGCCACAAACTCCTCTTCTCGCCAATTCTATTCAATACCTCCTCATTAGTTATGTGATCTACCCATCGAATCTTCAGCATTTTTCTGTAGCACCAGATTTCGAAAGCTTCTATTCTCTTCTTGTCTAAGCTATTTATCGTCCACGTTTCACTTCCATACATGACTACACTCCATACAAATACTTTCAGAAACGACTAACTAACACTTAAATCAATACTCGATGTTAACAAATTTCTCTTCTTCAGAAACGCTTTCCTTGCCATTGCCAGTCTACATTTTATATCCTCTCTACTTCGACCATCATCAGTTATTTTGCTCCACAAATAGCAACACTCCTTTACTACTTTAAGTGTCTCAGTTCCTAATCTAATTCCCTCAGCATCACCCACTTAATTCGACTACATTCCATTATCCTAGTTTTGCTTTTGTTGATGTTCATCTTATACCCTCCTTTCAAGACATTGTCCATTCTGTTCAACTGCTCTTCCAAGTCCTTTGCTGTTTCTGACAGAATTACAATGTCATCGGCGAACCTCAAAGTTTTTATTTCTTCTCCATGGATTTTAATACCTACTCCGAACTTTTCTTTTGTTTCCTTTACTGCTTGCTCAATAAACAGATTGAATAGCATCGGGGAGAGGCTACAAACCTGTCTCACTCCCTTCCCAACCACTGCTTCCCTTTCATGTCCCTCGACTCATAACTGCCATCTGGTTTCTGTACAAATTGTAAATAGCCTTTCGCTCCCTCTATTTTACCCCTGCCACCTTCAGAATTTGAAAGAGAGTATTCCAGGCAACATTATCAAAAGCTTTCTCTAAGTCTACAAATTCTAGAAATGTAGGTTTGCCTTTCCTTAATCTTTCTTCTAAGATAAGTCTTAGGGTCAGTATTGCCTCACGTGTTCCAACATTTCTAGAGAATCCAAACTAATCTTCCCCGAGGTCGGCTTCTACCAGTTTTTCCATTCGTCTGTAAAGAATTCGCGTTAGTATTTTGCAGCTGTGACTTATTAAACTGATAGTTCGGTAATTTTCACATCTGTCAACACCTGCTTTCTTTGGGATTGGAATTATTATATTCTTCTTGAAGTCTGAGGGAATTTCGCCGGTCTCATACCTCTTGCTCACCAGATGGTAGTTTTTTGGGAGGACTGGCTCTCCCAAGGGTGGTTCTCTTTTCTCCAAAGGTCTCTTTAATTTTCCTGTAGGCAGTATCTATTTACCCCTCGTGAGATAAGCCTCTACGTCCTTACATTTGTTCTCTAGCCATCCCTGCTTAGCCATTTTGCGCTTCCTGTCGATCTCATTTTTGAGACGTTGTATTCCTTTTTGCCTGCTTCACTTACTGCATTTTTGTATTCCGTTCAAGTGCTCTTCCAAATACTTTGCTGTCTCTGGCAGAATTTCAATGTCTTCGGCGAACCTCAAAGTTTTTATTTGTTCTCCATGAATTTTAATACCTACTCCGAATTTTTCTTTTGTTTCCTTTACTGCTTGCTCAATATACAGATTGAATAACATCGGGGAGAGGCTACAGCCTTGTCTCACTCCCTTCCCCACCACTGATTCCCTTTCATGCCCCTCGACTCTTAAAAATGTCATCAGGTTTCTGTACAAATTGTAAATAGCCTTTCGCTCTCTGTATTTTATCCCTGCCACCTTTAGAATTTGAAAGAGAGTATTCCAGTCAACATTATCAAAAGCTTTCTCTAAGTCTACATGTGCTAGAAATGTAGGTTTGCCTTTCCTCAATCTTTCTTCTAAGATAAGCCTTAGGGTCAGTTTGCCTCACGTGTTCCAACATGTCTACAGAATCCAAACTAATCTTCCCCGAGGTCGGCTTCTACCAGTTTTTCCATTCGTCTGTAAAGAATTCGCGTTAGTATTTTGCAGCTGTGACTTATTAAATTGATAGTTCGGTAATTTTCACATCTGTCAACACCTGCTTTCTTTGGGATTGGAATTATTATATTCTTCTTGAAGTCTGAGGGAATTTCGCCTGTCTCATACATCTTGCTCACCAGATGGTAGAGTTTTGTCAGGACTGGCTCTCCCAAGGTTGTCAGTAGCTCTAATGGAATGCTGTCTACTCCCGGGGCCTTGTTTCGACTCAGGTCTTTCAGTGCTCTGTCAAACTCTTCACGCAGTATTGTATCTCCCATTTCATCTTCATCTACATCCTCTCCCATTTCCATAATATTGTCCACAAGTACATTGGCCTTGTATAGACCCTCTATATACTCCTTCCACCTATCTGCTTTCCCTTCTTTGCTTAGAACTGGATTTCCATCTAAGCTCTTGATATTCATATAAGTGGTTCTCTTTTCTCTAAAGGTCTCTTTAATTTTCCTGTAGGCAGTATCTATCTTTTCCCTAGGGAGATAAGCCTCTACATCCTTACATTTGTCCTCTAGCCATCCTTGCTTAGCCATTTTGCACTTCCTGTCGATCTCATTTTTGAGACGTTTGTATTCCCTTTTGCCTGCTTCGTTTATTGCATTTTTATACACTCCTGGAAATGGAAAAAAGAACACATTGACACCGGTGTGTCAGACCCACCATACTTGCTCCAGACACTGCGAGAGGGCTGTACAAGCAATGATCACACGCACGGCACAGCGGACACACCAGGAACCGCGGTGTTGGCCGTCGAATGGCGCTAGCTGCGCAGCATTTGTGCACCGCCGCCGTCAGTGTCAGCCAGTTTGCCGTGGCATACGGAGCTCCATCGCAGTCTTTAACACTGGTAGCATGCCGCGACAGCGTGGACGTGAACCGTATATGCAGTTGACGGACTTTGAGCGAGGGCGTATAGTGGGCATGCGGGAGGCCGGGTGGACGTACCGCCAAATTGCTCAACACGTGGGGCGTGAGGTCTCCACAGTACATCGATGTTGTCGCCAGTGGTCGGCGGAAGGTGCACGTGCCCGTCGACCTGGGACCGGACCGCAGCGACGCACGGATGCACGCCAAGACTGTAGGATCCTACGCAGTGCCGTAGGGGACCGCACCGCCACTTCCCAGCAAATTAGGGACACTGTTGCTCCTGGGGTATCGGCGAGGACCATTCGCAACCGTCTCCATGAAGCTGGGCTACGGTCCCGCACACCGTTAGGCCGTCTTCCGCTCACGCCCCAACATCGTGCAGCCCGCCTCCAGTGGTGTCGCGACAGGCGTGAATGGAGGGACGAATGGAGACGTGTCGTCTTCAGCGATGAGAGTCGCTTCTGCCTTGGTGCCAATGATGGTCGTATGCGTGTTTGGCGCCGTGCAGGTGAGCGCCACAATCAGGACTGCATACGACCGAGGCACACAGGGCCAACACCCGGCATCATGGTGTGGGGAGCGATCTCCTACACTGGCTGTACACCACTGGTGATCGTCGAGGGGACACTGAATAGTGCACGGTACATCCAAACCGTCATCGAACCCATCGTTCTACCATTCCTAGACCGGCAAGGGAACTTGCTGTTCCAACAGGACAATGCACGTCCGCATGTATCCCGTGCCACCCAACGTGCTCTAGAAGGTGTAAGTCAACTACCCTGGCCAGCAAGATCTCCGGATCTGTCCCCCATTGAGCAGGTTTGGGACTGGATGAAGCGTCGTCTCACGCGGTCTGCACGTCCAGAACGACGCTGGTCCAACTGAGGCGCCAGGTGGAAATGGCATGGCAAGCCGTTCCACAGGACTACATCCAGCATCTCTACGATCGTCTCCATGGGAGAATAGCAGCCTGCATTGCTGCGAAAGGTGGATATACACTGTACTAGTGCCGACATTGTGCATGCTCTGTTGCCTGTGTCTATGTGCCTGTGGTTCTGTCAGTGTGATCATGTGATGCATCTGACCCTAGGAATGTGTCAATAAAGTTTCCCCTTCCTGGGACAATGAATTCACGGTGTTCTTATTTCAATTTCCAGGAGTGTATTTCCTCCTTTCATCAATTAAATTCAATATTTCGTCTGTTACCCAAGAATTTCTACTAGCTCTCGTCTTTTTACCTACTTGATCATCTGCTGCCTTCACTACTTCATCCCTCAGAGCTACCCATTCTTCCTCTACTGTGTTTCTTTCTCCCATTCCTGTCAATTGTTCCCTTATGCTCTCCCTCAAACTCTCTACAACCTCTGGTTTAGTCAGTTTATCAAGGTCCCATCTCCTTAATTTCCCACCTTTTTGCTGTTTCTTCAGTTTTAATCTACAGTTCATAACCAATGGATTGTGGTCAGAGTCCACATCTGCCCCTGGAAATGTCTTACAATTTAAAACCTGGTTCCTAAATCTCTATCTTACCATTATATAATCTATCTGATACCTTTTAGTATCTCCAGGGTTCTTCCATGTATACAACCTTCTTTCATGATTCTAGACCCAAGTGTCAGCTATGATTAATTTATGCTCTGAGCAAAATTCTACCCGACGGCTTCCTCTTTCATTTCTTACCCCCAATCCATTTTCATCTACTATGTTTCCTTCTCTCCCTTTTCCTATTCTCGAATTCCAGTCATCCATGACTATTAAATTTTCGTCTCCCTTCACTACCTGAATAATTTCTTTCATCTCATCATACATTTCATCAATTTTTTCATTATCTGCAGAGCTAGTTGGCATATAAACTTGTACTACTGTAGTAGGCGTGGGCTTCGTGTCTACCTTGACCACAATAATGCGTTCACTATGCTGTTTGTAGTAGCTTGCCCGCTCTCCTATTTTTTTTATTCATTTTTAAACTTACTCCTGCATTACCCCTATTTGATTTTGTATTTATAACCCTGTATTCACCTGACCAGAAGTCTTGTTCCTCCTGCCACCGAACTTCACTAATTCCCACTATATCTAACTTAAACCTATCCATTTCCCTTTTTAAATTTTCTAACCTACCTGCCCGATTAATGGATCTGAGATTCCACGCTCCAATCCATAGAGGGCCAGTTTTCTTTCTCCTGATATCGACGTCCTCCTGAGTAGTCCCCGCCCGGAGATCCGAGTGGGGAACTATTTTACCTCCGAAATATTTTACCCAAGAGGACGCCATCATCATTTAACCATACAGTAAAGCTGCATGCCCTCGGGAAAAATTACGGCTGTAGTTTCCACTTCCTTTCAGCCGTTCGCAGTACCAGCACAGCGAGGCCGTTTTGGTTAGTGTTACAAGGCCAGATCAGTCAATCATCCAGACTGTGTCCCCTGCAACTACTCAAAAGGCTGCTGCCCTCTTCAAGAACCACACGTTTGTCTGGCCTCTCAACAGATACCCATCCGTTATGGTTGCACCTACGGTACGGCCACCTGTATCGCTGAGGTACGCAAGCCTCCCCACCAACGGCAAGGTCCAAGTGCTGGAATCTCATTACATTTCAGTGCACACTCCTGCTGCAAAAACGATCTAAATAATGAAGTATGTAATGGTTTGAATCGGTAACTAGAACTGACCTTCTTATATAGCTTAATTCTGGGTACCTATTCCAATATTTGTCACTTTTTCGCAATGTTTAAAGAGCAGTTGCAAATACAGAAATACTATTACGTTTCAGTGTGCACACCTGCGGGAAAAACGTTCTAATTACTGAACCATCGAATGGTTGATAAAATTCAAAAATCATAATACATTCGCCAAAAAAAGATCTAAATAATGAACCATGAAATTGTTGGAGTCGTAATTAGAACTAACTGATATTGCGTAATTCTAGTTATCGATTCTGATATTTGTTTTTTTTTTTGTGATTTTTTTGTTTCTTATGTACTGGTTTTTCTTAGGACTTCCGTGTCGGTTTCCTCCACCTTTCATGCTACTGTTCTTTTTATGTCGCATATATTTTATTATTTACTTCATCTTCCCGTTGTTATGTTACAGTTTAGTTTCACCCCGCCTAAACCCCTACTTCTGCGGTAGTCCCGGAAGAGTCAATACTATCATTATGAATTAACCCTATTTTATAGTATTACGACTTCATCACGCGCAGTACTGTAATATATTTAAGAGTTCTCTGTGTGCTTTTCACTCTTATAAATTACGATAATAATTTATTTCAGACATGCATATTTCTCTTTTTCTGTTCTTATTTAGTTTACTTAGCACCTTCAATTCTTTTCGATGTAATTCGTGGCTAAGTGATTTTCTAGGATTTTAAGTGTTGCTCTCGATATCTAATGTCAAAATTTCACCCTTTTTGACCTATATAAAATTTTGCACATTCGTTTTCCCTGAGTCAATTCGTGATTTTAAATTATTGCTCGTTCGGTGAGCGAATTTCATTGTTGTACTTTTTAGTGAAGCATTCAATTTATTAGGTATGTTCCCTATCAGCGGTATGTACGAGGTTTTATGTTTCTTACTAATTTTATGTGCTTATGGATTTCACAGTGTAGGGTTTTGGAGTTTTTCGTAGAGTTGTAGTACTATGTCTGAGTTGAAATCGTTATATTGGGCTACGTGTTGGAGTATGGCAATTTCCTCATGTATGGCTGATTGTCCTGGCTGTAAATTGATTATCCTGTTAACTATTTTGTGCTTATCAATGCAAAATACTGTCATCCTAAAGAACACGTTTGCCTTCTCTGTATCTTCCGTGTTGCGGTGTATTTACACAAAACAATAGTGAGAGAATAATTAAAAAGAACGGACTCCAAGTGATAATTTCACAGTGTGATTGCTTTCGTTCGTATAGACACGAAGGATGCAAGAACCTCATCATAAATCACAAATAACTTTCAAGAAAACGAATACTTGTGCAATATAAAAATGACACCTGCAATTAGAATGTACAAAAAAAAATGGTTCAAATGGCTTTGAGCACTATGGGGCTTAACATCTGAGGTCTTTAGTCCCCTAGAACTTAGAACTACTTAAATCTAAGTAACCTAAGGACATCACACACATCCATGCCCCAGGCAGGATTCGAACCTGCGACCGTAGCGGTCACGCGTTTCCAGACTGAAGCGCCTAGAACCGCACGGCCACACTGGCCGGCTAGAATGTACATCTCTGACACAAAGGCAAGTGAAAAGTGGTGGACAAGAATTTTTTTTTTTTGAATGTGTATGGAGCAAACTATAGACTGACAAACACTTATTTATATATTTCATTAAATGTACATTAGCAAATAGAATCATTTACGAATTGACATCGTACAGACGAGTTGCACAATAAGTTCTTTTGGTCGTTACTTTGCTTTCTCCACATACGAGTGTATTCAAATAAATTAGAGTCAAATTGCCTTGTTACCTGTAAAGATCTTTTAATTGCATGCGACGTTCTTTCAGTGGTGTTCGTATATGCTCGTTTTAGGATTCTTTCAATAAAGGCTATAATTTACTGATAGGTGCTTCAAATCTTCATCTTCTAGGCATCTATAGGAACTGAAACAGACACTATTGTTTTCGCAGGTAAAATATTTTCTTTAATTATCTCCAAAAGTAACTCTTTAGATTTCTCTTGCACAACAAGAAAATGGCCCTTATAAGTGCCTCTTTCAATAGCGCCGAATACTCATAGGCTGATGCCTTATTGCCTCTTCCAGTTCACGGAGATTCATCAATTTTCACAATTACGTCTTTAACACCAAGTTTTTCATTTATTTCTAAACAAGCAGGAATGCAAACTTCCTTACAAAATTCTTTCCAATCATCAACAGAGCGCTACCAAGCCGTAGCCTGTAACAAATGTATTTGCTGCTACATTCATACACCCAAAAAGATGTCAACAGCAAAATTGTACTTATCAGTAGTTTTCTGTCTGCAAACCAGGAACCTTTTCTTATCGAATATTGTTCCTTGCACCCATTATTCCTTTTTACCAACACTTATATCAAACACCAATCTAGAATCTGTTAACCATCTTTCAGACTATATAAAAACACCAGATCAACGCGCTGGCTCGTTTTTGAAGGCAGCAAAAACACTCACTTCTAGCTCGAACCGAACAGAATTTGAAAAGGCGGCGAGCTATTGGCTTCTCGAAACAAGCCAAAGACACTGCAACTGATGTAACAGAAAAAAGCAAAGATCGAAAGAGTAGAGATAATAACTCCAGCTAATCGAAAACTTTATTATATAAAGACTATCTTATATATCTGTAACACCCCACTGTAAGACACAGAGTAAATCCACATACTGAAATTACAAAACGAGAGCAACAGGAGACCAGTGCACCATGTTATACAACAAAGAAAAATGTGTCACTGCTGTATCCGATAGCTCGGTTCCCTTTCAGGGGAAAAAGGAAATTTTATAGTATGCCGCAGGCCTATACATGTCACTTTCAGTGTAAAATTCAGTATTTAAAGACAAGCACTTGAAACTTGTTTCAAATGGCGTACTAACTACACTCCTGGAAATGGAAAAAAGAACACATTGACACCGGTGTGTCAGACCCACCATACTTGCTCCGGACACTGCGAGAGGGCTGTACAAGCAATGATCACACGCACGGCACAGCGGACACACCAGGAACCGCGGTGTTGGCCGTCGAATGGCGCTAGCTGCGCAGCATTTGTGCACCGCCGCCGTCAGTGTCAGCCAGTTTGCCGTGGCATACGGAGCTCCATCGCAGTCTTTAACACTGGTAGCATGCCGCGACAGCGTGGACGTGAACCGTATGTGCAGTTGACGGACTTTGAGCGAGGGCGTATAGTGGGCATGCGGGAGGCCGGGTGGACGTACCGCCGAATTGCTCAACACGTGAGGCGTGAGGTCTCCACAGTACATCGATGTTGTCGCCAGTGGTCGGCGGAAGGTGCACGTGCCCGTCGACCTGGGACCGGACCGCAGCGACGCACGGATGCACGCCAAGACCGTAGGATCCTACGCAGTGCCGTAGGGGACCGCACCGCCACTTCCCAGCAAATTAGGGACACTGTTGCTCCTGGGGTATCGGCGAGGACCATTCGCAACCGTCTCCATGAAGCTGGGCTACGGTCCCGCACACCGTTAGGCCGTCTTCCGCTCACGCCCCAACATCGTGCAGCCCGCCTCCAGTGGTGTCGCGACAGGCGTGAATGGAGGGACGAATGGAGACGTGTCGTCTTCAGCGATGAGAGTCGCATGTGCCTTGGTGCCAATGATGGTCGTATGCGTGTTTGGCGCCGTGCAGGTGAGCGCCACAATCAGGACTGCATACGACCGAGGCACACAGGGCCAACACCCGGCATCATGGTGTGGGGAGCGATCTCCTACACTGGCTGTACACCACTGGTGATCGTCGAGGGGACACTGAATAGTGCACTGTACATCCAAACCGTCATCGAACCCATCGTTCTACCATTCCTAGACCGGCAAGGGAACTTGCTGTTCCAACAGGACAATGCACGTCCGCATGTATCCCGTGCCACCCAACGTGCTCTAGAAGGTGTAAGTCAACTACCCTGGCCAGCAAGATCTCCGGATCTGTCCCCCATTGAGCATGTTTGGGACTGGATGAAGCGTCGTCTCACGCGGTCTGCACGTCCAGCACGAACGCTGATCCAACTGAGGCGCCAGGTGGAAATGGCATGGCAAGCCGTTCCACAGAACTACATCCAGCATCTCTACGATCGTCTCCATGGGAGAATAGCAGCCTGCATTGCTGCGAAAGGTGGATATACACTGTACTAGTGCCGACATTGTGCATGCTCTGTTGCCTGTGTCTATGTGCCTGTGGTTCTGTCAGTGTGATCATGTGATGTATCTGACCCCAGGAATGTGTCAATAAAGTTTCCCCTTCCTGGGACAATGAATTCACGGTGTTCTTATTTCAGTTTCCAGGAGTGTATTTAACATCGAACAACTGAAATTTCACTTTCCAACCTAACCTAGACAAAATAAGGTACAGACCAGTCTGTCATGATAGACACTTCTATAGCCATCGCATTCGTTGGCTTCGCTAACTCACACCAGACTGTTGCAGTCCAATCTAACCTAGATCTCCGGCTACATACAGTTCAGTCCGTCGTCACAGACAAGTTTTTTCTCGATAACAGTCGTTGGCTTCGCTATCTCAACCAAACTGTTGCATTCCAACCTAACATGGACCTTGGTCTACGCTAAAGACCTGTTCGTTACCACAGACACGTTTATCGCGATCATATTAGTTGGTTCCGCCATGTCACAATCAAAGTGTTTCTTTCCAATCTAACCTAGACATTGCGCTACACTAAAGACTAGTCTGTCGCCACAGGTATGGTTTTCGCCATCACATTCGTAGGCTTCGCCACCTAACATCCAAACTTTCATATCAACCTGACGCAGACTTCGGGGTACGCTACGGACCTATCTGTCACATAGTGACGTCTACCACTATTACATTCAGTTCAATCTGTCACAATACACACGTTTTTCGCTGTAACATTCGTTGGCTTTGCAACTCATACCGAACTGTTGCATTCCAACCTAACCTAGACCTCTGGGTACGCTACATATCAGCCGGTCACCATAGACATGGTTTTATGTTCTCTTGCCTATGTTAACAATTTCATGGTACCAGAATGAGATTTTCACTCTGCAGCGAAGTGTGCGCTGATATGAAACTTCCTGGCAGATTAAAACTGTGTGCCGGACCGAGACTCGAACACGGGATCTTTGCCTTTCGCGGGCAAGTGCTCTACCAACTGAGCTACCCAAGCACGACTCACGCCCTGTCCTCACAGCTTTACTTCTGCCAGTACCTCGTCTCCTACCTTCCAAGCTTTACAGAAGCTCTCCTGCGTACTCGGTAGAGCACTTGCCCGCGAAAGGCAAAGGTCCCGAATTCGAGTCTTGGTCCGGCACACAGTTTTAATTTGCCAGGAAGTTTCAATTCATGGTATTTTATCAGTCAGTGAGTTAACCATAGGGTCCTAAAACTACATCTACGTCCATACTTAACAAAACACTGGGAACTGCTATGAACAGGTACTTTCCATTGTACAAATTATTTGGGCTTAAGGGCGCCCATACGATAGTTTGTAGGGGGTACCATAGACCTAGGGGTATGGAGTATTTTTATTATTTTGGAAGACGAATTGCGACTCATAAGTAGCCATAAGAAAGATCCACTTACGCCCCTGTTATAAGTCTACGTAATACCGACTTTTAAATCATTTACTTGAAAGAAAGAATCTAACAACACTATATTTTTTTCCTTTGCCTGAGATCAAAGAAGTCTTCATGTCCCTCCCCCCTCCCCCTCCTTCCTTTGCCTGCGGTGTGGGCACCCTTGTTAGGGCGTTATCGAGGGACCACCGCCAGACATCTCCCTCCACAACTGGATGGCTGTTAGTGCTACAGAGTTGTCCACCAGTTGGGGTACCGGAAAGTGTGTGCCCACTGACTTCCTCGCCGCCTAACTATGGACCACAAAGGGCAACGAAGGACCATCTGTTAGGAACTGCTTGCACGTTGCAAGGCTGATAGTGACAATTTTTTGTCGAACATTGTCACAGGCAGTGAAACGTGGGTTCATCGCTTAGAACTGGGAACAAAACGGCAGTCCATGGAGTGGCGCCACACCACCTCTTCTCCAAATAAAATGTTGAAGGCCCTCAGCTGGTAAAAACATGTCGCGGCCTTCTGGGACTCTGAAGGGGTTATTCTGTTTGATATCCTCCCTTAAGGTGCAGCAATCAGCTCTGAAGTGTATTGTGCCACCCTCAAGACAACGATGAAACGACTTCAGTGTATTCGTTGCCACAAAAGTACAAACGAACTTCTCCTTCTGCATGACAACGCAAGGCCTCACGCATGCCTGCGACCCAAGAGCCGTTCACAAAACTTCATTGGACTGTTCTTCCTCATCCACCCTACAGCCCATATCTCGCACCTTCCGACTTTCCATCTGTTTGCCCCAGTGAGGAATGCACTCCGTGGGAAGCAGTACATGGTTGATGGGGAGGTCAGTGATGCAGCAAGGCGTTGGCTCCGTCGTCGACCAGCAGAGTGATACCATGCAGGCATACAGGCCCAGCCAGTAAGGTGGCGTAAGGTCATCGCCTTGAATGGAGATTACGTTGAAAAATAGGGTTTTGTCACCAAAAGATTGGGGAATAATATGGTGTATTGGAATTCCGAATAAAACCAGCCTGCTCTCAGGAAAAAAAAAAACATGTTGCATTACTTATTGAACGCCGCTCGAAAGTTTATATGGGTGAACCCTGTAGTTTCCTGTCACACTTTATTAATAATTTCCTTAAGCACGTAACTGACCCAGACAGTAACATTATGTCTGCGTTAACAGTCTAGTTCTGATGTGTTGGCAAATGTGCCAACACCTTGTAGATAGAGGAGGCCGAAATGCACGCTATAATCTAACGCAGACGGGCGTGACGTCTGAAACAGGATACGTTATGAATGCTATAAAGAAAAGTACGTAGCTGCGGTTATACTTAACTTTAATCCATCATTTGTATACAGCATTCTTGATGATACAAGTGAGACTCTCTCTAGAAATGGTTAATGGCGCCTTGCTAGGTCGTAGCCATGGACTTAGTTGAAGGCTATTCTAACTATCTCTCGGCAAAGGAGAGAAAGGCTTCGTCAGTGTAGTCGCTAGCAAAGTCTTCGTACAACTGGGGCGAGTGCTAGTACGTCTCTCAAGACCTGCCGTGTGGTGGCGCTCGGTCTGCAATTACTGACAGTGGCGACACGCGGGTCCGACATGTACTAATGGACCGCGGCCGATTTAAAGCTACCACCTAGCAAATGTGGTGTCTGGCGGTGACACCACAAGTTCTTTCATTACTCTCACACTAATATTACGCTGCGAAAAGAACGCTCAAATCCTAGCGAGATGTGTGTTGCCCATTTTCAAAAACTCCTTAAATGTTATAAGAACAAAATGTTACGCATTGTAGAACAACACATTTGCAAGATTCCTAGTGTCAGAATATAAGGGGGTCATTTTTAAAGTAAGAACGGACAGACCATCGTGTCTGCGTATCCTGTCACGTGAGGTCCGTTTAGGGACGGCCACTCTTGGCCAATCTCTAATTACGCCGCCGTTACGTTTAGCATCTCTGCCGGTGTGGGTTGTATGGTTACACAGCTTCGTTTGTCGCCATGTCAATCACTAATCCAGCTGACTGTGAAGTGCGCTTGGTAATTCGGTTTTTAAATGCAGAACAGGTTCGTCCCGCTGAATTCACAGGCAGTCTGCTGAAGTTTATGGTGCAGGTGCAATGGGTTGGGTTGTTTGAGGAAGGAGACCAGATAGCAAGGTCATCGGTCTCATCGGATTAGGGAAGGACGGGGAAGGAAGGTGGCCGTGCCCTTTCAAAGGAACCATCCCGGCATTTGCCTAGAGCGATTTAGGGAAATCACGGAAAACCTAAATCAGGATGGCCGGACGCAGGATTGAACCGTCGTCCTCCCGAATGCGAGTCCAGCGTCTAACCACTGCGCCACCTCGCTCGGTGCAGGTGCAATGAATCATGAAAATGAGCGTAAATTAATGGAGTAACAGCCTACAGGCTGTTCAATGAAGGGAGGACAAATTTTCATGACGAAGAACGATCTGCACTGCCTACTGTCATGAATGAAGACTCGACACAGAAAGCTGATTAGGCAATTCGCCAAAACAGGCACTTCACTATTGACCAGTTGGAGCAGAAATTTCCACAAGTTTCAAGATCAGTTGTTTATCAAATTATTACTGACAAACTTCATTACAAAAAATGTGTGCGAGATGCGTGCCGAAAACGTTGACAGAAGGGTACAAAGTTAACGACACATTTTTTGGCCGTTTTAGTGCTATCGCAAGGATGGTGACGAATTCTTGCGTCACATTGTGACCGGTGATGAAACGCATTACACTCCAGAGAATAAACGTCAGTCAAGTGAGTGGCATCATTCAAACTCCCCGACGAAACCACGAACATTCAAACAAGAACCTTCAACACGGAAAAGTATGGCCTCAGTTGTTTGGACCGGAAAGGTAGTCTGTTAAATTTTTTGCCGAGAGGAATGAGAATAAATGGTTCTGAGCACTATGGGACTCAACTGCTGTGGTCATAAGTCCCCTAGAACTTAGAACTACTTAAACCTAACCAACCTAAGGACATCACACAAACCCATGCCCGAGGCAGGATTCGAACCTGCGACCGTAGCGGTCGTGCGGTTCCAGACTGTAGCGCCTTTAACCGCTCGGCCACTCCGGCCGGCTGAGAATAAATACTCAGAGATACTGTGGGGCGCTACTCAGAATCGCCAGCGGGGACTGCACTCTAGCTGCGTCATTCTGCTTCACTACAATGCTCAGACTCATGTTATGACAAGAACAAAGGCGAAACTGGACAATTTTCTTTGAGTATTACTGGATCATAACCATACAGCCCTGACTTAGCACCGTCAGTCTTTCATCTGTTTCCAAAATTGAAGGAATTTCTTGGTGGAAAGCGCTTGACAAATGATGACATGTTGGCAGAAACTGTAACTAACTGGTTTGACAGTAGGTCGGCAGAGTTCATTGGTCATGGGATCCAAAAGCTGTGTAAATGTGTAAATGTTCACGGTGACTATGTTGCAAAGTGAAAAAAATTTGTATATTGTAGTTTGTGAAACAATTTACGTTCTGCATAAAGTTTCTCTTACTTCATTAATATCGATTCTTACTTTAAAAATGACCCTTCTACTTTAGCCTGCTGCTATAGGTACTGTCCCTGCCCCCTTCCCATACAAAGTTAACGTTTCGCCACTCTGATGGGTCTCGATAAACGATGTCTACTGCCTTTAATTTCCATAGCTGAGTAAAACATCCCTAAAATCTGCAGGATGAGTTTATCCTGCCACAACGAATTTGCAAAAAATTGTATATTTAACCAGAACATTTGCCACAATCAAGCTCTAACCTGTTCCTGATCCGGACTTCAATACAGTGACATGCTGCTCTGTTTGTCTCTTTCCTTCAGCCATTCAGTATATTTATCTTTTAGACCTTCATGGGAATACTGGTGGTTCGTTGGGTAGATCGCGTAACAAATGAACAGCTATTGAATCGAATAGCGGAAAAAAGAAATTTGTGGCACAACGCGACAAAAAAAAAAAAGGAATCGGTCGACAGGACACACCCTGACGCATGAAGGAATTGTCAAGTTAGTTACGAAATGGTATGGGGCATTAAAACTGTAGAGGGGGACCAAGGTTAGAATACAGTAAGCAAGTTCAAATGGATGTAGGTTGCAGTAGTTTAGGAGAGGTAAAGAGGCTTGCACTGAATAGACTGGCATGGAGAGCTGCATCAGACCAGTCTTCGGACTGAAGACCACAACAACAAACTGTCATACCCTGCTGAACTTTGCCCTTTTCCGAGTACTGCGCCTCAGTGTTCCTGTACCTGCTTATTACAGTCATCAGCAATTATTTCTCGTCTCTTCTTACAATGACACTTCGACGCTTGAGCCCTATTATACAGACTTATCCCATCTCCTCCAAGCCAGGTTCTGGTTCACCTCCAAAACAAATCTCTTTTATCCGTCTATTAGTAAAGACCCTTTTTTGTCAAGGTCGTTGTCATAGCTGTAAACTTTTGGCCTGTACCAGGCTTCTTTCCCCCTCATTTGTCATTGCTTGTGCTTGAAGTTCCAGTTGAGCTCTGATGTCAAACACAGAGCCTGATACCCTTTCAGAAATATCGACTATTGAATTCAAGAGATCGTGGACAATGTTCGATAGCAATTCAGCTACGAAAACACAGCTGCTCCCTTACTCGGTATACTCTATCGTTTCTACTCACGTAAACACAGATTCACGAGTACATCAAATTTTTTGCTTTTTATTTTACTCCTTATTTCGTGGTCGCTGTTACGTTTTCTTGTTTTCCTGTCTGTCACTCAGCACACTGTCTGTTTAAGTAGGCTGCGACGCTATATACTCTGGCCACTGCATTTTGCTTTTATTTATTTATTTAAGTAAAATTTGACCATCTCCATACACATTTTAGGGCTGAAGTTGTTATATATGTATATTAGATACAAACTGACAGCTAACTACTTGTTTCTATTAAAACCTTTGCGTTTGCTCTGCACCTACGAGTCTTGTAGAGGGCGCTGCGTTTCTCCGAAAATCTTGCACATAAACTAATTAATAATGTGATTGTAAAAATAGGTCACTACTCTTGATTACACTCAAACAATGACTATATTACTTTATTTTGCAAGCTACATGCACCAAAATTGTGAAATTCTTACTGTTGACACAATTATCTATTAACTGCCACAACGATATAAATAAAATGAAAAAATCCTTACCACAAACATCGACCATTGCTATCGGTTTGCAGAATTCTAACATATTTGTGGTTCTTTGGTTTTACCGGTCACACACAGTTGATGCTACTGATCTTTATTAAAAACAAAACAGAAAAAAAGATTTCTGGTGCCAGATAATCAAGTAATTAAAAGAATGCAATATTGCACGTCAAGCATTCTTTACTTTTACTTCTTTAAAACAAAGTTAATCTCAGGATACAAAGAAAGTAAATGAATTTAAATTTCGTTGATTTTAGCGTTATTAGTTGCCAGAAGAGAAGAGCAAAAAATTCTCATAGATATAGTACACAAGAAGTAAACGGCGAATATCTATTATAGGGAACTTGTTTGAATCGGATTACTATAATTTATGAACTACCCCATTTTAATCATATCAAGAGAAAATGACTTCAACCACATGCTAGAAAGATGTGAAACGCCGAAAAACCATATCGTCGACATAGCCTGCCAGTTCTTTCATGTATGAATTGGCCATAATACAGAACGAGCTGCGGTTGTTTTGTGTACCATGTGGGATCAGTACCGCCTCTTATTAATTTATTAGGTACGTATCTCTCAATCGCCGTCGATAGTATTGCTTGGAATCCAAGCTACATCTGCTCTACGCTTACATAGTCAGAATGGAAGGAGTGGTAGCTGTCTCTTAGGAAAGTGTAAGGCGAATTTTTATCCGCTTTTTGAAATACGATGTTATGGCATTCAGTCTTGCTACAACAACCTTCTAGTCACTAATTCCTGTATCCGTCATGATGACCCCTGTTTCCTCACGATTAATTGTTGCTAAGACGTCAAGTATATTTTCGTAAAGCTCTGTTAGATGACGATCAGTTTGGTTTTAGGAAAATTAAAGACGCCAGAGAAGCGGTCCTGACGTTGCTACTGATAATGGAAACAAGAACGAAGAAAAATAAGGACGCCTTCTTAGGATTTGTCGACGTGGAAAAGACGCTCGTCAACGTAAAATGGTGCAAAATGTTCGAAATTCTGAGGAAAAGGGTAATAAGCTACAGGGAAAGCTGAATGATATACATTAAGTACTAGAACGAAGAGTGGACAACAAGACTGGAAGACCAATAACGAAATGCTCGGATTAAAACGGGTATAATACAGGGATGCGCTATTTGACCCGTACTGTTCAATCTGTGCACAAAAGAAGCAATGACGGAAATAAAAAAAAATGGTTCAAATGGCTCTGAGCACTATGGGACTCAACTGCTGAGGTCATTAGTCCCCTAGAACTTAGAACTAGTTAAACCTAACTAACCTAAGGACATCACAAACATCCATGCCCGAGGCAGGATTCGAACCTGCGACCGTAGCGGTCTCGCGGTTCCAGACTGCAGCGCCAGAACAGCGCGGCCACTTCGGCCGGCACGGAAATAAAAGAAAGGTTCAAGAGTGTGTTTAAAATTCAGGGTGAATGTCTAGCAGTGATAAGATTGCCTGTTGATATCGCTGTCCTCAATGAAGGCGAAGAAGAATTATAGGATCTGTTGAATGGAATGAACACTCTAACGAGTATAGACTATGGGTGACAGTAAACCAGAGAAAGACCAAGGCAATGAGGAGAGCATAAATCAGATCAGCGAGAAGCATAACATCAAAACTGGTGATCACGAATTAGATGAAGTTAACGAATTCTGCTACCTCGGAAGTGAAATAACCCATGACGAATGAAGCAAGTGAGGCATAAAAAGCAGACTAGCACTGGCAAACTGGGCATTCATAGCCAAGAGAAGTCCACTGGTATCAAACATAGGCATTAATTTGAGGAAGAAATTTTGAAGAATGTACGTTCGTAGCACTGCATTGTATGGTTAGTGAATCATGGACAGTGGGAAAACAGGAACAGAAGAGAATCTAAGCGTTTGAGATATGGTGCTACAGAAGAATTCTGAAAATTATTGGGATTGATAAGACGAGGAATGAGGAGGTTCTCCGCAGAATCGGCGAGAAAAAGAATATATGGAAAACACTAAGAAGAAGAAGAAGGGACAGAATGGTAGAATATCTGTTATGACATCACGGCATAACTCCCGTGGTACTAGAAGGAGCTGTAGAGGGTAAAAATGGAATACATCCAGCAAATAACTGAGGACGTAAGGTGTAAGTGCTGCTCCGAGATGAAGAGGCTGGCACAGGACAGAAGTTCGTGGCGGGCCGCAGCAAACTAGTCAGAAAACTGATGAAAACAAAGAAAACCGGTCGGCCTGGAGAGTAGGATTAATTTACTGGGTCTCACAGAGATTTGACGATGTGAAACTTTCACATGTGTTCTTTACTGTAGTTTGGGCCTTTTGCTTACCTGTCTTCCACATGCCAATTCAAGAGTCGCAGTAGGTACCTTGTGCTGCTTCATTAACCGCTGTCACTTGGGACCGCACTACCTGCATGTTCACTACAGTAAAAGTTTTCATGCAGCACAGTGTCTTTTTCTACTTTTAAGTCTGCGCAGTGACTCTTTTGGTGTACAGATTCTCTGTACGGATACATCTGTGAACCTGACTGTCATGCTGACGAACAGTTACAGAGCCTGACGACATCCCATCCACGTAACACAGCTCAGAGCATAAGCCGAATGACTCTCTCTCCGCAGCACTGCAGTTATAACTTTTCCAATCGCCTCTCTTTATATAGCTGACTCCGTCTTCCAGATTATTTATCGGTAATTGATAAAGGGAAGGTTACGGAAGCCCCATCACAGGGGCGATAGCTACCACGAGGTAGCTATATTTTTATCTAAACCAGTAAAACGCAAGTGTATGTCACTTTTCCAACGCGTGAGATATTAAGCATCAAAGGAGTCATAAAGTAAAGTAATGAAGCGCGTAAGCTGGGTTAGGCAGCAATCCAGTGCTCAAGTACCGTCGCGATGACGAACCGGATACAACCAGTTTTTTTTAGAACAAAGGAACTTAATTGCTGCTCAGCTAAAGATAAGGGATTGTGAGAGGAAAATCCTAGAGATTTGGCACCCGCAAGACCAGGACTCTGGGTGTCCCATTTGTCAACTTACCACGCACGTATACCTAGCTTAGACGCTTTTGTCTCTGCAACGCCGCCATTTTATGTGCCTGTGACGGATTTTTACTTACGGAAATGATCTAAGCACACGTCACTCACCCTGATTTAAAGACGTCAAGGGCGAATCAAACTTGACTATTCCCAGTATTGGAGCCGTACTACACTTTTCTCCGTGGTTGCAACGTGTGTAATGTGTTTCAAATCCAAATATTACATTATTTAATCATTTCTGAAGCTATCTGTCCGTTTAATCAGCTTTGGTTTGCTACGGATTGATAACTTACGTCCGAGTGACGCACTTGTTTTTCAGTTCAAGCGCACACCAAAGTGAGCTCCTGGACATGTGTTATTGTTTTCGATGTTTTATCACCTGGGAAGAGAACAAATATCAAATCACTCGTCCCTTGTTTGAGATAACGATGAGATTGGGCGTCTACCCGTTGCTCCGTTTTGTAGACTGTTAGTTTTGTTTCCTTAACCCCAGAGGTATTGTTTTTTTAGTGTGTGTGTGTGTGTGTGTGTGTGTGTGTGCGTGTGAGTGTGTGCGTGTGTGTTTTAATCACCAACGCCTCAGAAACTAAGTTTAGTCCAATCACTGAATTGCTCTGCTATTACATACTCGCTCAGTTGTAGCCCCTTCCCGCATGAGCCAGACGAAATTTAACACGTATCAAGCACCCAAAGATCAGATTTTAGATACTGTTATTCCAATAAATCACAGAAAACAGAAAAATAAGCCAACTCAACAACCGCTCTTCCTCATTCGTCTGATACAAACCAGAAGATGCCAGCCGATTACAGCCTCGCTGCTTTGGAGTGTGGCTGCCTTGTGCAGCACTGCAGTGATGCGCAATCTGCGCGTCAGCGTTTTTGTGTTTCACAGAGTTATTTCTGTGCTTGCGATTTTGCTCATATGACAGTCAGTTGAGCTATTACAGTGTTACCTTAACAAATAGTGTTGAGAACGCTAAACCGTTACAGCCAATACACCCAGCTGTAAGTTGTGATACGAGTCTGCACTAAACAAGCACAAGTTCGCAACACGCCTCGTATACTGAGAGGAGAGTCTGTCAATCAAAACTCACACCATCTAAGTGCGTGGGAAAGGGAACGCATATTACGAATACTACTGTCACTACAGTCATTTAGATATTCAGTCCTCCTTACGATGTACTGCCATGTACCGGCTATAGTCTCGCTTGGAGCAGGTAGCTGCCTGCATAAACTCTCACAGGTACGACAAGTTCCAGCTTGGCACAAAATGTGACAGCGAGCGTTCATCACTAACAGGGACCTGTTGAACCAACACAGTGGCAGTGTTTCTCCTTGTTTCTTGGACGTCGATCCTTACATCAGAAAGCAGGTAGCAATGTACTAGCTGCGAATCGGATAGTAGACAAAACGGTAGGAAGATTACGGTTTAACGTACCGTCGACATTGCGGTCATTAGAGGCAGAGCACTAGCTCGTATAGGGTCAAGGACGGGGGAGGAAATCTACCATGCCCTTTCAAAGGAAACATCCCGGTATTTGCCAGGAGCTATTTAAGGAAAACGCGGAAAACCTAAATCTAGACCGAGCGAGGTGGCGCAGTGGCTAGCACACTGGACTCGCATTCGGGAGGAAGACGGTTCAATCCCACGTCCGGCCATCCTGATTTAGGTTTTCCGTGATTTCCCTAAATCGCTCCAGGCAAATGTTGGGATGATTCCTATGAAATGGCACGGCCGACTTTCTTCCTTCCCTAATCCGATGAGACCGATGTCCTCGCTGTCTGGTCTTCTCCCCCGAAAACAACCCAACCCAACCAACCTAAATCTGGATTGCCGGACACGGATTTGAACCATCGTCCTCCCGAACGAGAGTCCAGCTTAGGCTTTAAGAGAACATCGCAAATGGATAAGGAGTAGCGGGAGCTGTAGGGCAAAACAAGGGCTTGAAGAAATGTCCATCAGCTCCTACCAGACGTAATGCCCCGTGTAATACCAATGCAGCCCACGTGTAGTGTTTCAGGTAACAGTACAATACTTGTTCTATTAGCAGAAAATTATAACAGTGTTGTTTCTAGTACATAATCTAAGGAGTATCAGATAATGGATGCAGTGTACAGGTGTATCACAATTACTATTATCTGTTTTTGCATAAACTATTTTTGTCCCCAGTCCTTCAGATAAGTTACAACACAGTATTGCAAAACAAAATTATGTAAGTATGTTTTTATGTAACGGAAATAACTCATCATACAGATCAACCAGTACCAGTATATTCATATTTCGTTGAATAAGCTGTTGATCGAATCGACAAAGAATCTTTATTTGAACTGTGTGAAATTACTCTGATTGACTTAAATTAAAACTACTCACCGAAAGACTTTCAAAAAAAGCAATCACTCTCCTAACGTCAACCAATAATGACTAAAGTAATATGGCACAATAAGTAGCATCAAAATCCCATCCTAACAAGTTCCCAAATAATAAACACGAATATACATAAAAAGACTGGAAATTTTCACTAATTTTCACAATATCTAATAATAATTTATACAACAGTTTATAACATTTTGGTATATGAATATAGTTCGTGTTTATGTAATCCATCACACATCTCACATAGTCTAAATAGCTCTACTATTACTGTTCAGAGCTTCCTGCATAAAAAGCGGCCGGTTTCATCAAAAGTGCTTCCTCATGTTGCAGATTTGCTTTAATAACTGTGAAACATGGCAGTTACCTCTTTGACGGACATAGGCAGTTTTTTAACAGTTGCATCATGGTTGTGGGCGCTCCTACATCAACGTTTAAAAGCTGTGTTTTTCCATCGAGATAACACATTTGCATTTTTAAAAAAGTGAGACACTTATATGTATGTTCTATTCATTCTATACCCATAGTATTCCTGAAAGATACTGATGCTACATTCATAAAAAGCAGTTTGGTTACTTCTGGATATTTGAAACAAATATCATCTTATACGGGGCAGTCAAATGAAACCTAGGCAGACGATAAAACGACATAAACTGTCATTATTTCAAAAGAAATCGCCATAATTGTTAATACATTTATCCCACTTATCCCACTGTGCGACTGGATTGTCAATGCCTTCATGAAAAAATGTTTACTGTTGCCTGCGTAACCGTGCTTGTACCAAGCGTTTATCTTTTTGTCCGAAGCAAATCGACAACCCCGGATGTCTTTCACCAGGGCCCCAAAATACGGAAGTGGCATGGGATGAGATCGGGATTGTATAGAAGATGAGTAAGGACTTCCCGGCGAAACTTCTGCAGCATAGGCGAAACAACCTTGGCAAAATGCGCCGTATTTCTGGAGCGCTGAAGAAAACATTAGTGCCTGCGTGCATGTTGCGGCCGTCTTAACAACTGTCGCCGCTTCCCGTATCTCTGTCGCCAAATGCGGCGATTTGCTTCGAATGAAGAGGTGCACACCTAGGGTAGCGTAGGCAACCGCAAACATTTTTCCACGAAGGCACTGAACGGCATGTCTCACATTATGGTAAATGTACTAAAATTATGGGGAGTACATCTGAAGTAGTAAAAAAAATACTCTTTTCCATCGGTCTCTTTTTCATTGACTGCTCCTTACGCTCGTATATATGTTTCAATAAATGCAAAACACATTTACTGTGGCGATTGCTGTAATACTGAGGAGAGCTCCTGCTGCTGCTTATCGGCACCCTAAAGAGAAACAGTCATACCACTAAATAATAAAGTTTCCGTGCCAACGAAAGAAGTTCAAGAGACGACGACAAATATGTCTGACTACATCAGGAGAAACTATCTCGTGCAATTATGCCAATACATATTATAAAAATGGACGCACGTATGTATCTATGTATGTACACCACACACATCATTATTATCTGGAAAGAATCTCTGGGGGGGGGGGGGGGGGTACGAACGACGTACCTATCAAAGAGGTGGGGGGTGAAAAGGCAATGTAGCGGACGACGTGCAAATACCCATACTTTATTCATCCAGTATTTGAGAGCAGCAGCTCCTATTGACTTAGAACAAAATTTACACACAATTTCAAACCTTAATGAATTTTTTCCTAGCTGACAACCCGCACAATGTGGTGGAAGGAATAAAGTTTACCGCTTACTGCATTTCTGCTTTTCTTGCAGTAAAACTGCCTCGTGCAGCATTAATTTACGTATTACTTCTTTGCCACAAACGGTATTGGCAACACATTTCTCAGACAGTATCACATATACCAATGAATGTACCAGCAAAATTATATCATTGTACGACACATAGCTCAGGCGATATGATGTCAGAAACACTGAGATGCGTGAAAAACTACTTTTACATATGTGGAGTTTTAATTTACTACTTCTTTACTACTAACTCTGTTTCAACGCATTTCGTAGGCGGTAACCACATATACCACTGGATGTACCTGCAAAATTATACGACACAGTTTAGGAGAAACGACGTCAGAACACTGTGCTGCGTAAGAACGAAACTACAGGCGAAATTCTCTAGAGATGTAGGAGAAATATGTGTACAAATAAGAGTGAAGTACCTTTTTTTTGTGCCATCAGTCTCCTGACTGGTTTGATGCGGCCCGCCACGAATTCCTCTCCTGTGCCGACCTCTTCATCTCAGAGTAGCGCTTGCAACCTACGTCCTCAACTACACTCCTGGAAATTGAAATAAGAACACCGTGAATTCATTGTCCCAGGAAGGGGAAACTTTATTGACACATTCCTGGGGTCACATACATCACATGATCACACTGACAGAACCACAGGCACATAGACACAGGCAACAGAGCATGCACAATGTCGGCACTAGTACAGTGTATATCCACCTTTCGCAGCAATGCAGGCTGCTATTCTCCCATGGAGACGATCGTAGAGATGCTGGATGTAGTCCTGTGGAACGGCTTGCCATGCCATTTCCACCTGGCGCCTCAGTTGGACCAGCGTTCGTGCTGGACGTGCAGACCGCGTGAGACGACGCTTCATCCAGTCCCAAACATGCTCAATGGGGGACAGATCCGGAGATCTTGCTGGCCAGGGTAGTTGACTTACACCTTCTAGAGCACGTTGGGTGGCACGGGATACATGCGGACGTGCATTGTCCTGTTGGAACAGCAAGTTCCCTTGCCGGTCTAGGAATGGTAGAACGATGGGTTCGATGACGGTTTGGATGTACCGTGCACTATTCAGTGTCCCCTCGACGATCACCAGTGGTGTACGGCCAGTGTAGGAGATCGCTCCCCACACCATGATGCCGGGTGTTGGCCCTGTGTGCCTCGGTCGTATGCAGTCCTGATTGTGGCGCTCACCTGCACGGCGCCAAACACACATACGACCATCATTGGCACCAAGGCAGAAGCGACTCTCATCGCTGAAGACGACACGTCTCCATTCGTCCCTCCATTCACGCCTGTCGCGACACCACTGGAGGCGGGCTGCACGATGTTGGGGCGTGAGCGGAAGACGGCCTAACGGTGTGCGGGACCGTAGCCCAGCTTCATGGAGACGGTTGCGAATGGTCCTCGCCGATACCCCAGGAGCAACAGTGTCCCTAATTTGCTGGGAAGTGGCGGTGCGGTCCCCTACGGCACTGCGTAGGATCCTACGGTCTTGGCGTGCATCCGTGCGTCGCTGCGGTCCGGTCCCAGGTCGACGGGCACGTGCACCTTCCGCCGACCACTGGCGACAACATCGATGTACTGTGGAGACCTCACGCCCCACGTGTTGAGCAATTCGGCGGTACGTCCACCCGGCCTCCCGCATGCCCACTATACGCCCTCGCTCAAAGTCCGTCAACTGCACATACGGTTCACGTCCACGCTGTCGCGGCATGCTACCAGTGTTAAAGACTGCGATGGAGCTCCGTATGCCACGGCAAACTGGCTGACACTGACGGCGGCGGTGCACAAATGCTGCGCAGCTAGCGCCATTCGACGGCCAACACCGCGGTTCCTGGTGTGTCCGCTGTGCCGTGCGTGTGATCATTGCTTGTACAGCCCTCTCGCAGTGTCCGGAGCAAGTATGGTGGGTCTGACACACCGGTGTCAATGTGTTCTTTTTTCCATTTCCAGGAGTGTATTTGCTGGAGTATTCCAATCTCTGTCTTCCTCTACAGTTTTTGCCCTCTAAAGCTTCTTCTACTACCATAGAAGTCATTCTCTGATGTCTTAACAGGGGTCCTATCATCCTGTCCTTTCTCCTTGTCAGTGTTTCCCACATATTTCTGTTCTCTCTGATTTTGGCCAGAACCTCCTCGTTCTTTATCTTATCAGTCCACCTGATTTTAAACATTCGTCTGTAGCACCACATCTCAAATGCTTCGATTCTCTTCTGTTGCAGTTTTCTCACAGTCCATGTTTCCCCAATGCTGCGCTCCACACATACATTATCAGAAATTTCTTCCTCAAATTAAGGCCTATGTTTGATACTAGTAGACTTCTATTGGACAGGAATGCCCTTTTTGCCAGTGTTAGTCTGCGTTTGATGTCCTCCTTGCTCCGTCCGTTATTCGTTATTTTGCTACCTGGGTGGTAAAACTACTTAACTTCATCTACATCGTGACCATCAATCCTGATGTCAAATTTCCCGCTGTTCTCAATTCTGCTGCTTCTCATTACTTCTTATTATTTCTCATTACTTCTTATTATTTTATTGTTGTACTACCACACTACCCGGCATTGTCCGGACATGAATTTATTCCAAATCAGGTAGTCCGTCTCCACCCCCATCCTCTGCCCATATGCTCCATCCCTCTCTCTCTCTGTTCATCTGCTCCTCCCCCTCCTTCTGTCCATCTGCCCATCCCCCAATTATCTATCTGCTTCTTCCCCCTGCCTCTGTCCATCTCATCCTCCCCCTCCGTCTGTACATCTAAACACGTGGACATTTTGGAAGACTAAGATTCGGAATGGTTGCTGTCATCAGTGCTGGGTGGATACCGGAAGGGTTGTTTGTGTGGAGTAGCTTAAGAACAGTGTGGGTGTGTGGACAGTGAGCTCAGGTTTCTTTGGAGGTGTTTGGAGTTACAAGTATGGAAGTAGGTCGGATGAGACAGGCTTCAGATGTTGCTAGCAGGTGGCAGTTTAAGGTTCTGGCATTGTTTGTGAAGCTGGTGTTGCTCGCAGTGAGTACAGGTGGGTGGGATTTTGCAACTTTCGTTCAGGTGATGGTTGTATTCGTGGCATTGCTGATATTCATATGCTTGCGTCGTTTTTCTAGAAATTTCTACTCGATGCTTCGTGCAGAAAATCAAGACCCCAAATTTGTAAGTTTCTCTATACACGATGATTTTTTCCACTATGTACAAAGTCTAGGGATTGATCGATGAGAGGACAAGCCAGGAAAAAGGTCTAATGAATTTATGTCCGGAAATGCTTGGTTTCCGTGCTAGAGACCATGTATTCAATCGTACATTGTTATAGAGACAGAGGTCTAATACGCGCTGTACCATGCGGCCACAGTCGCAGTAAGTCCTGAAAATGTTTTTCTTGTGCCTCAGCGCATGCGTATACGCGTAGTAGCTTGTTCTGTCTCACACATCCACATCGGCCAGGTTGCAGACGAACAGCGTCAAAGGAAGCATGAATGAGCTGCTCCAGTGTCTCCGCATCTGGAACGAGCTCACCAATTATCCTGGCCCACACATTCCGGATTCACCGATGCTGATGATTCGCTGTCGCAATACCAAGAGGGTTCTGCATACTATTCCACAGAAGACTGTTATGAAAGACGAAGATACCACTCCGCATAAAGGTGGCCTTATCTGTGAACAGAATGAATGACGTAAATCCCGGAATCGTGGTTTCCTGGTGAAGAAAGTGTAGTATCCTGCCCACTCATCCAATATAGGGTGCCTAGGAAGCTGTTTTCTCGTATCGCTAGATAACAGTTCAAACTAATCATATTAATGGGGTTTACTACAGTAAATTAAATTCACAATACTTAACTCTGTGTATTCACAAAGGTGAGTCGCAATCTGATGGCGACATGCAAATAATCAATGTCCTTGGATATATACAAGTTCAATGCCAGCAAAACAATTCAGTTCAAAAGTCAATGCTGTAGCGTTTTTATGACAGCTCTTCTTCCACTCCGCCGCGGCGCTTATATTCTCTTCGTATAGATGGCGCTCGAATCGTGGTGTCGTCCTAGTTAGCGTACTATTGGCTGACGTCGTCTCAGAGCCCTCTCTGCTCTTCCGTTCTTCATCGTCGTGCCGGCGCTTGTCGCCGGAACAGAAAGCAGTGACAGAACAGCTCCCGATGTGAAAAGTCTGTCGCTAGTAAGCCCTGCGCACGCTGTTAAGTGACAAGGGTGGTAGCAGTTGTCATGGAAAATGTTCCACACGATCGTCTGGCTTACCTTGTACTGACAACCAACTGTCTGGTACTGAAAAGGCAATCGCCTTCCACAGTGTTAAACAAATTTTTCTCCAAGACTGGTGTCCGAACATTTTGGGTACGGCCTTCATGACTCCCTGCTTCCTGAAAGGACCCTGTCTCAGACAAACGGCGAAACACTGTTGCAGCCGGCCGGAGTGGCCGAATGGTTCTAGGCGCTTCAGTCCGGAACCGCGCGACCGCTACGGTCGCAGGTTCGAATCCTGCCTAGGCATGGATGTGTGTGATGTCCTTAGGTTAGTTAGGTTTAAGTAGTTCTAAGTTCCAGGGGACTGATGACCTCGGATGTTAAGTCCCATAGTGCTCAGAGTCATTTGAACCAAACACTGTTGCAAACACTGAATGCTGTGTTTGTGTCGGCTGGGATAGGTCTCCTGATACAACCTTGCTGCCTGCCACCCGTTGCCATTTGACTTGCTTAAGGAAACACCATGTCGGCAAACTCTCGATTCGAATATGGAACCATGTGTACAACGCTGTATCACATCCACTACAAGGTGAGTCAGTAAGAGAAGTGAATCGGGCACAACATTACCAATTACAGTGGCAGGAGAGGGCGCTGGGGCATGACGGATGAGGAACAGTCCCACCCTTTAGGAGAAAACCTTGTATATTGCAACTGTAGTTGCACGGTACAGCGCGTATTAGACCGCAGTCTCTGTAACAAAGTATGACTGAATAAATGGTCTCTAGTATGGGAACCATGAGCTTCCGGACATAAGTTCATTAGACCTTCTTTGTTCCGTATCCTCTCATCGGTCAATCCATAGAGTTTGTACACGGTGAAAAAAATCACCCTGTAGTATCGGACTGTTATCATTTCGGATGCCTTTGTAACCTCCCCCTCACTTATCGACCTTAATGACAGTGAAAAATTAAACCGCGTATACCTAATGGAAATTTGGGAAAAGCAATCGTCACCGAGGTTAATCTGTCGGTAAAGAGGGAGAAAAGGGTTACATCTTAATGAAAAGAAAAATGCAAATGAAACTGGTGGAAATTAATTTTGAAAAGACGTAAAGTTAATAAAGAAAGTAAATGTGCGGCCATTACGTTAACAATTAACTAGCGGTAATTAGATATTTGAGGTTTGGGGGAAATTACGGTCGCCAGTCCTAAGGACAATTACTATACTAACTGAAAAATAAAGGTTATTACACATATAATTAGCACTAGAAGCGTGGCAACTGAAGGTTGACACGTGTAGTGTGAAAACTGAAAGTTTGTCAGAAGTAATAAATTTCGCTACACTCTGACTTAATTTAGCAAAAGAATTAATAAAACCGAAAAATCGAAAGTTAATTTAGTGACTGAAGTTAATAGTGAGCTTTCTTTCTGAAGCACATCGAAATTCAGTAAAATACGGTTAGTCTTGGACTACCTCAACAATCATTTCAAAAGCTACTTGAATCTACGCAATTTAGAAAGAAGAGATTTAACTTTGAACTTGAATTAAATGATTCTGAACAATTAACAATAGTAAAATTTAGTACGTACCAAGCTGAGCTGCAGTCACAGGTAAGCTAAAATACGGTAACAAAACTCGCACTCTTAATTTGTGCTTGTGTAATCTAGATATTGTAGCCAGCTATGAATACTTTAACTGAACTTTGAAATTAAAGCAGCGAAATTGAATTATGTTACTTTAATGCTGGCGTTTGAATTTCAACGACACTCGGGTTCATTTCGGAAAAGGAAGGGACCCTGCTTGGCAATGCAATTGGGACAATGAGCAACAAAGGTTCATGTTAAGTAGCTGTAATTTTGTGATGCAACAATTTTAAAAGTTTGAAAAGCTGAGGTCTGCCATACAGTTCTAAAACTTTACGTGCTTCCAGTCTTCCTTGTTGGTTGATTGAAGGTTTGAAGCCGTCGATCGAGGAGGTGGCGACTGTCACTCATTGTCGGCCGTCGCTGTTGCAGAAGCTGGATGTTGGCGCGCCTTCTTCTCGACACGGTCACCAGACGAAACGGGCTCTTGATGTGCGCCAGCTAATGCTTCCCGTCCGCGACACCATGTCAGAAACTATCATCGCAAGTCGAGCGCAATTACATGCTGCCAAACCCCGAAAGCGCGGCAACTTGCGGCAGCTTCACACACAACACACCTGCTCCACTCGCTACTCCAGCCAGACTCTCTCTCCTCAGCCCGCGCTCCACGCGGCAGAGTTAACACTACCAAAGATCCTAAACACTTTCGTTCTTCACACGACCTATCGATGTAATCGTTCGATAGCAGTTTTCCCTAGGCGAGACCCAGCGTTAAAATACAAATAATATTTACGAAACAAACCAATTATACATCGACATAAATGCATAAATATATATATCTTTCCCCCATGAACCATGGACCTTGCCGTTGGTGGGGAGGCTTGCGTGCCTCAGCGATACAGATGGCCGTACCGTAGGTGCAACCACAACGGAGGGGTATCTGTTGAGAGGCCAGACAAACATGTGGTTCCTGAAGAGGGGCAGCAGCCTTTTCAGTAGTTGCAGGGGCAACAGTCTGGATGATTGACTGATCTGGCCTTGTAACATTAACCAAAACGGCCTTGCTGTGCTGGTACTGCGAACGGCTGAAAGCAAGGGGAAACTACAGCCGTAATTTTTCCCGAGGACATGCAGCTCTACTGTGTGATTAAATGATGATGGCGTCCTCTTGGGTAAAATATTCCGGAGGTAAAATAGTCCCCCATTCGGATCTCCGGGCGGGGCTACTCAGGAAGACGTCGTTATCAGGAGAAAGAAAACTGGCGTTCTACGGATCGGAGCGTGGAATGTCAGATCACTTAATCGGGCAGGTAGGTTAGAAAATTTAAAAAGGGAGATGGATAGGTTAAAGTTAGATATAGTGGGAATTAGTGAAGTTCGGTGGCAGGAGGAACAAGACTTTTGGTCAGGTGATTACAGGGTTATAAATACAAAATCAAATAGCGGTAATGCAGGAGTAGGTTTAATAATGAATAAAAAAATGGGAGTGCGGGTTAGCTACTACAAACAGCATAGTGAACGCATTATTGTGGCCAAGATAGACACAAAGCCCATGCCTACTACAGTAGTACAAGTTTATATGCCAACTAGCTTTGCAGATGATGAAGAAATAGATGAAATGTATGACGAGATAAAAGAAATTATTCAGATAGTGAAGGGAGACGAAAATTTAATAGTCATGGGTGACTGGAATTCGTCAGTAGGAAAAGGGAGAGAAGGAAACATAGTAGGTGAATATGGATTGGGGCTAAGAAATGAAAGAGGAAGCCGTCTGGTAGAATTTTGCACAGAGCATAACTTAATCATAGCTAACACTTGGTTCAAGAATCATGAAAGGAGGCTGTATACATGGAAGAAGCCTGGAGATACTGACAGGTTTCAGATAGATTATATAATGGTAAGACAGAGATTTAGGAACCAGGTTTTAAATTGTAAGACATTTCCAGGGGCAGATGTAGATTCTGACCACAATCTATTGGTTATGAACTGCAGATTGAAACTGAAGAAACTGCAAAAAGGTGGGAATTTAAGGAGATGGGACCTGGATAAACTGAAAGAACCAGAGGTTGTAGAGAGTTTCAGGGAGAGCATTAGGGAACAATTGACAGGAATGGGGGAAAGAAATACAGTAGAAGAAGAATGGGTAGCTCTGAGGGATGAAGTGGTGAAGGCAGCAGACGATCAAGTAGGTAAAAAGACGCGGGCTAATAGAAATCCTTGGGTAACAGAAGAAATATTGAATTTAATTGATGAAAGGAGAAAATATAAAAATGCAGTAAATGAAGCAGGCAAAAAGGAATACAAACGTCTCAAAAATGAAATCGACAGGAAGTGCAAAATGGCTAAGCAGGGATGGCTAGAGGACAAATGTAAGGATGTAGAGGCTTGTCTCACTAGGGGTAAGATAGATACTGCCTACAGGAAAATTAAAGAGACCTTTGGAGAGAAGAGAACCACTTGTATGAATATCAAGAGCTCAGATGGCAACCCAGTTCTAAGCAAAGAAGGGAAAGCAGATAGGTGGAAGGAGTATATAGAGGGTTTATACAAGGGCGATGTACTTGAGGACAATATTATGGAAATGGAAGAGGATGTAGATGAAGATGAAATGGGAGATAAGATACTGCGTGAAGAGCTTGACAGAGCACTGAAAGACCTGAGTCAAAACAAGGCCCCGGGAGTAGACAACATTCCATTAGAACTACTGATGGCCTCGGGAGAGCCAGTCATGACAAAACTCTACCATCTGGTGATTACGATGTATGAGACAGGCGAAATACCCTCAGACTTTAAGAAGAATATAATAATTCCAATCCCAAAGAAAGCAGGTGTTGACAGATGTGAAAGTTACCGAACTATCAGTTTAATAACTCACAGCTGCAAAATACTAACGCGAATTCTTTACAGACGAATGGAAAAACTGGTAGAAGCCGACCTCGGGGAAGATCAGTTTGGATTCCGTAGAAATGTTGGAACACGTGAGGCAATACTGACCTTACGACTTATCTTGGAAGAAAGATTAAGAAAAGGCAAACCTACGTTTCTAGCATTTGTAGACTTAGAGAAAGCTTTTGACAGTGTTGACTGGAATACTCTCTTTCAAATTCTGAAGGTGGCAGGGGTAAAATACAGGGAGCGAAAGGCTATTTACAATTTGTACAGAAACCAGATGGCAGTTATAAGAGTCGAGGGGCATGAAAGGGAAGCAGTGGTTGGGAAGGGAGTAAGACAGGGTTGTAGCCTCTCCCCGATGTTATTCAATCTGTATATTGAGCAAGCAGTAAAGGAAACAAAAGAAAAATTCGGAGTAGGTATTAAAATTCATGGAGAAGAAGTAAAAACTTTGAGGTTCGCCGATGACATTGTAATTCTGTCAGAGACAGCAAAGGACTTGGAAGAGCAGTTGAACGGAATGGACAGTGTCTTGAAAGGAGGATATAAGATGAACATCAACAAAAACAAAACGAGGATAATGGAATGTAGTCAAATTAAGTCGGGTGATGCTGAGGGAATTAGATTAGGAAATGAGACACTTAAAGTAGTAAAGGAGTTTTGCTATTTAGGGAGTAAAATAACCGATGATGGTCGAAGTAGAGAGGATATAAAATGTAGACTGGCAATGGCAAGGAAAGCGTTTCTCAAGAAGAGAAATTTGTTAACATCGAATATAGATTTAGGTGTCAGGAAGTCGTTTCTGAAAGTATTTGTATGTAGTGTAGGCATGTATGGAAGTGAGACATGGACGATAACTAGTTTGGACAAGAAGAGAATAGAAGCTTTCGAAATGTGGTGCTACAGAAGAATGCTGAAGATAAGGTGGGTAGATCACGTAACTAATGAGGAGGTATTGAATAGGATTGGGGAGAAGAGAAGTTTGTGGCACAACTTGACTAGAAGAAGGGATCGGTTGGTAGGACATATTCTGAGGCATCGAGGGATCACAAATTTAGCATTGGAGGGCTGCGTGGAGGGTAAAAATCGTAGAGGGAGACCAAGAGATCAATACACTAAGCAGATTCAGAAGGATGTAGGTTGCAGTAGGTACTGGGAGATGAAGAAGCTTGCGCAGGATAGAGTAGCATGGAGAGCTGCATCAAACCAATCTCAGGACTGAAGACCACAACATCAACAACATATATATATACAAATAGTAAAACAATTACAATATGTAAAGACACAGAAATGTCATATATTCAGGTAACAAAAATAAGGAAAACAAATTTATAGTACAATAGATGGAAATAGGAGGATATGCATTTCCGGTGTTACACCTTGCGTACGTTAATTTGTGATAGTTCAAATCATTTTCAATTTCTTTGTTGGTGTACTCTACATCGTAGACTTTAAACGTTGCTGTGAACGTTAGGGGTCGGCGTGTTGGCTGTGGTTGCATGCCGAAAGGTTAGTGAAGGATGCTAGGTAAGGCTGAATGGGCATGGCTCTGAGCACTACGGGACTTAACATCTGAGGTCATCAGTCCCCTAGAACTTAGAACTACTTAAACCTAACTAACCTAAGGACATCACACACATCCATGCCCGAGGCAGGATTCAAACCTGCGACCGTAGCAGTCGCGCGATTCCAGACTGAAGCGCCTAGAACCGCTCGGCCACACCGGTCGGCTGAATGGCTATGTAGGTCATTAGTTTTGATGATGATGGAGTCCGGCCTGGGGACGAGTTGCTGGATTTGCAATGCTAGTAAATATCATTGAATGTGACTGGGGAGTGTCTTGAGGTTTAGGAATTCAGGGTCGCATCTGCTTAATAAAAAGGAAGAGGAAGCTACTGGCTTGTGAGGTCCTGGAGTGATTTCGGCATGCATGTCATCAGAATCTGATACGGTTACTTCAGTCCTCTGGCACTCATTTGTAATAGGCCTTTTCTTGGCTTTTGTAGTTGGTTTATGTTGGGCGATGAAGAAAAATTGTGGGATAGGGAATGTTTATCTGAAGGTACCGTTGCTGTAGCTGATGTTGTTGTGGCTGTTGCTGGAGATGTTGCGGCTGATGACGCTGCTGGCAATTTGGTTGTGACCCATCTGACGATGTTGCGGCTGATGACGCTGTTGACGGTATTGTGGTTGATACTGCGATTGCTGGTGATACTGATAATGTTGCCTGGTCGGTCGGTGGCACCGTGGGTGGTGCTGGAGAGTTGTCGAGTGGTCCAGCGAACGTCTGACAGGTAATTGTTGCCCATGTTGTTGTCCAGGTAGCAGCTAGTGTCGTGTAGATTGCGGCTGTTGCTGTCGTAGCACCAGTTCCAGGGGATGTCCTCACCCAGACGGTTTGGTCGTCGTACTGCGGTGCGGCTACGGAGGTAGTGTCCGTGCATGGCAGGAGAAGCTAGCCTCATGATGTGTGGATGACACTCTATCGATGAATGTTGCGTCGATTATAATATACGGATGCGAAGGGGTAGCGGTTTCAAACATCCAATTTCGAACGTAAAAGAGTAGATTGTAGCACTTCGATGACGGAGATTTACGGGGCTCCAACGCTTTCTGTAGACTTCTGTAATTCCTCTGGCGATCGCGTGGCGTAGTTACAGCTGCTTGTGGCGCAACAACTAAAACTGGTGTCTACCAATGATGGGCCTTCGTCCATCGACGGCACAGATATGAAAGCGTAGTTGATGTTTGTGCAGGTGTTGGTGGGAGTGGTGGCGGTGATGGGCGCCGTCTGCTCTGGGGGCTCCCTGGCCTTCTCCGCGGTGGCGCTGCCGCAGCTGCAGGACGACCAGGACCAGCTGGACGCCGACCAGGCCTCGTGGTTTGGTAAGTCGCTCAGCACAAACAGCAGCTGTCCAAATGAGTCTCGGCAGCCAAATTCAGTTGGTGACACTGCTGAACTACGACTCGAGGCTACAACCTCACTATTTACTAACATGGACGAATAGATCGAGCAATGCCGTTTCCGCAAAAGCGATGGTAGGTTGGTTTCTCGTTTTACAAGTTACGGTGCCGAGATATACGGATCCCTTCTGTATACACCTACGTACTTCTGCACGTTTACAACGCAAGCCACCTTACGGTGAATGGCATAGGGCACTTTCTATACCAGTGTCACTTACAACTTCACATGTTCCGGTAGCCAATGGTTAATGTGAAGAACGGTTACCGTTAAAGCTCCGTGTGGGCTCGAAGCTCTCTTAATTTTATGTCTATGGTCATTTCGCGTGATATACGTAGGAGGAAGCAATATATTGGTTGATTCTTCAAGGAATGTACGCTCTCAACAGCAAACCACGCCGTGATGCAGAACGCCTCTCTTGCAGCGTCTGCCGCTGCAGTTGGCTGAGCAACTCCGTGACACTTGCGCTTACTAAATAAACCTGTAATGAAACGTACTGATCTTCTTTGTATCTTCTCTATTTCCTCTGTAGTGCGTATCCCATACTGACGAGCAGTATTCAAGTATTGGCCGAAGAAATGTTTTCTAAGCTAGCATCTTCGTGGGTGCATTACATTTCCTGACGATTCTTCCAATCAGTCTCAGTCTGGTATCTGCCTTACTCGCGATCAATTTTATGTGGTCGTTCCACTTCAGATCACTCAGTACCCATAGTCCTAGATATTTTATGGAAGCAAATGCTTCCAGCCATTGTTCTGAATTTTGTAATAATACAGTGAAGGAACTTCCTGTCTATTGATTTGCAATCCCTTACGTTTGTTTACGTTCAGGTTCAATTGCCACTGCATCAAGCGTCGACCCTCTGCAAGCCTTCCTGCATTTCGCTACAATTTTCTAGCGTCGGCACTACTCTGTATACAACAGTGTCATCTGCCAAATGCCTCATGCAACTTCCGACGTTATCTACTAGTTCGTTTACATATTTTGTGAAAAGTAATGGTCCTGTAAGCCTCCTTGGAGCATGCCCATAGTTACTTTTACACCTGAAGACTTCTCTCCGTTCAGAATGACTTGCTGGGCTGAGTTTGGTAGGAACTCTTCAATCCAGTCACTCAGTAGATTCCGTACCCTCGCATTTTGTTGATTAGGCGGCATTTAGGACCTATATCGAATGATTTCCGGAAGCCAAGCGACACGGCGTCTTTAGGAAGATGTAATCGCACAGAATGTTTCTCATCCACTCTGAATCTCTCAGTGCCTTTCAATCTATGTAGCAAATATATCCGATAGAGAAACGATTCAGACTGTCCAACATGATTTACAGAAAATTCAAAACAAAGACAAAGAGATGGTATATTACTGGGTACCGGTACACAATGGCATACAGAGAAATGTTACAGCTGTCGAAACAGGCAAAGAAGGGAGTAGAGGAGACGTTGTGATTCGGTGTGTCGTCCCCTTGGACGGTATCATTTCATTGTCAAACAGATGAATCATACGTCAGTGGGAAGACGAGTGGTTGGGGGCAATAAATAACAAGCTGTAGTTAATCAGATAGGCCACCCATGCGTGGTGAATTTCATGCTAGCCACACCAATGATGGTGGTGGTGAGTTCCTATGGGACCAGACTGCTGAGGTCGCTCCCTAGGCTTACACACTACTTAAACTAACGCTATCGACAGCACACACACCCATGCCCGCTGGAGGGCTCGACGCTGCGACGGGAGGGGAGCGGGGTGGGTAGCCGCACGAACCGGGGCAAGGCGCCCTAGACCGCGTGGCTACCCCGCGGCCACACCAATGAAACAAAGTGGTGCTCACCAGTTTAAGGAAAGCACACTGTCCACTGAGAGAGAGATTCCTGCTCTCGCGGCATGGTCTACCACTATGGGAAGCCTGCGGAATACCACTTTCATATTTTAACAACATACGTTTTATATACTGACATAAAGGCAACCCTGTGCTTAGCAGGAGACTTCTTGATATTCTAGCGGACAACAGCTACGCATTTTAAAATTTTGTGAAGTGTCACGTCTCTTACCTGAAGTGTTTGGGAAAGAAAGGCAGTGAGTTCTGAATAGATACACGGCCCTTGCTTTCTGTTTAAGAAGTCAGTCATCCATATAACAGCCATGATGTCATTTAGATGATTCTCCAAACGATTTGTGGCTACGAACCACAAATTTGTGTCGTCATAGCGAGGTATCTGAAGAAACCTGCTAACATCTGTTTCTGAGGAATCGTGGCAGCAGTTAGGCGTGTTGTTGTTGTTGTCTTCAGTCCTGAGACTGGTTTGATGCAGCTCTCCATGCTACTCTATCCTGTGCAAGCTTCTTCATCTCCCAGTACCTACTGCAACCTACATCCTTCTGAATCTGCTTAGTGTATTCATCTCTTGGTCTCCCCCTACGATTTTTACCCTCCACGCTGCCTTCCAATACTAAATTGGTGATCCCTTGATGCCTCAGAACATGTCCTACCAACCGATCCCTTCTTCTGGTCAAGTTGTGCCACAAACTTCTCTTCTCCCCAATCCTATTCAATACTTCCTCATTAGTTATGTGATCTACCCATCTAATCTTCAGCATTCTTCTGTAGCACCACATTTCAAAAGCTTCTATTCTCTTTTTGTCCAAACTATTTACCGTCCATGTTTCACTTCCATACATGGCTACACTCCATACAAATACTTTCAGAAACGACTTCCTGACACTTAAATCTATACTCGATGTTAACAAATTTCTCTTCTTCAGAAACGCTTTCCTTGCCATTGCCAGTCTACATTTTATATCCTCTCTACTTCGACCATCATCAGTTATTTTGCTCCCCAAATAGCAAAACTCCTTTACTACTTTAAGTGTCTCATTTCCTAACCTAATACCCTCAGCATCACCCGACTTGATTCGACTACATTTCATTATCCTCGTTTTGCTTTTGTTGATGTTCATCTTATATCCTCCCTTCAAGACACCATCCATTCCGTTCAACTGCTCTTCCAAGTCCTTTGCTGTCTCTGACAGAATTACAATGTCATCGGCGAACCTCAAAGTTTTTATTTCTTCTCCATGGATTTTAATACCTACTCCAAATTTTTCTTTTGTTTCCTTTACTGCTTGCTCAATATACAGATTGAATAACATTGGGGAGAGGCTACAACCCTGTCTCACTCCCTTCCCAACCGCTGCTTCCCTCTCATGCCCCTCGACTTTTATAACTGCCATCTGGTTTCTGTACAAATTGTAAATAGCCTTTCGCTCCCTGTATTTTACCCCTGCCACCTTTAGAATTTGAAAGAGAGTATTCCAGTCAACATTGTCAAAAGCTTTCTCTAAGTCTACTAATGCTAGAAACGTAGGTTTGCCTTTCCTTAACCTTTCTTCTAAGATAAGTCGTAAGGTCAGTATTGCCTCACGTGTTCCAGTATTTCTTCGGAATCCAAACTGATCTTCCCCGAGGTCGACTTCTACTAGGTTTTCCATTCGTCTGTAAAGAATTCGTGTTAGTATTTTGCAGCTGTGGCTTATTAAACTGATTGTTCGGTAATTTTCACATCTGTCAACACCTGCTTTCTTTGGGATTGGAATTATTATATTCTTCTTGAAGTCTGAGGGAATTTCGCCTGTTTCATACATCTTGCTCACCAGATGGTAGAGTTAGGCGTATGAGGACTGAAATCATTCAAGCCGCGAGTTATGAATGTTGATATCCAGTTAGAGCCGTGATGATCATGATGTTGAACGCCGTAAATCCACCATCACGGTCATTTCTTTGCCATCAGGATAGGGCACGGCGCCCTCAGGATGCGAGGTGAAATTAATTTCAAACTCTGAGCAGACCCGGTAACACCGACGTGCGGCCGAAAAGCGAACTCTGTGGAACATGAACAAACAGGTACGCGTTTCAGCTTTTGGAGCTTACAGCATTAGGTAGGTAAACAAGAAGGTGCGGTTACTGGCGATAGAGTGCGCACAGTATTCTCCTTGTTAACTTAAACTTTCCTCCTCACAAACAAGTTAAAAGTGAAGACCTGTAGAAAAATTATCTTTGGTTTTACGGCGAACATAGTGTCATCAAAGTGAAGACAAATAGAAAGAAGGACACTGCGCTTACCTATCCAGACGGGATTCACGATCTGCAGTCGTACAGGTAGCTTCCATGCACTGCATTCTTTAATCATGGCAAGCGAACAATTTAGCCATTTCGCAAATACTTCCGCCCTTGGCCTGAAAGCCAATGATCATGCCCTTTTGGACGGCAGATAAATCGATCCGTTTCCGCATTACGATTCAACTGTGGCTCAGCATTCGTTTGCTGAATACAGACTTGGCGACCATCTGGTTCCTGAGCTGGGGACTGTCAGTGTAAGCTGCGGGCATGCTTCAGCCAGCAGCACCGTGCGGTGCGGTAGTACAATGTTGTGCGTCACAGGGAATGGGCATTTTGGCTTGATTGCCCGGATCGCGAGCATGGAATAAACCTCTACAAAAAAAAAAAAAAAAAAAAAAAAAAAAAAAAAAAAAAAAAAAAAAAAAAAAAAAAAACTCAGTCTCGAGGTGTGCTGCGTGCTGACGAGATGCATGGCTGTAGAGGTGGAACAGTCGTTAGCGGGAAGCCTCTGAGGAACCTGCCGCACCTCAGTTGTATACGGCTTTTTCAGATACGCGGGGCTCTGAGTGGATGCTTATTTCCCTAGCTGCTCGTGGGGCCGAGATGGAACCCTCGAAATCTTCCTCTTCTCCTCCCACTGCGATGAATTTACGGCCTGAGAGTATTCACATCCACTCATCCAATAGAATGAGAGAGGCTAGCCCACCTGATAATAAGAATGATCAGGACTTAAGTAAAGGGAACACGGGGTCATAAATAATAATGTGTATCTGGTAATGAAGAGGAAGAAGGAAAAGTTTGGAAGGACTTGCTGGCACGTTAAGGTCTATTAAACTTTTATGTAAGGGTTCTTTGCTAGTCGAAACTAACCGGTCAAAGCAGGTTGAACTTCTTAAGAAATTGCACAAATTGGGTGAATATGATATCGTTGTTGTGATGCACACCTCTTTCAACTCCAGCAAAGGCATGTTCACATATCGTGAAATAAGGGACTTGGGTATAGCGGAACTGAAGCAAGAATGGGTATCCTAGGGGATAGTAGCTGTAGAACAACGAACGCGAAGGAATAATGAAGGAACTGAAAAGACTGACACTTTCATTGTCACATTCAATTCTCTGACGCTGCCTGAACACATGGAAGGGTTCCTTCGACTTAACTTTAGACCAAACCCTATGTGGTGCTTTAACGCCAGCGTTTTGGCAATACAACAATGAGTTGTGGAGGTGAAGCGACCTGCTGGAAGTGCGGAAAAGCAGCCTATTGATGCTGTGACTGACTGTCAGTCTCCGATGATTTGCATCAACTGCTCTGGGAGTCACCCAGCCAGGAGCCGAGATTGCCCTGTCTTTTTACTAAGGAATACAAAATACAGGAAATAAAAGTGGTCAATCAGATCCCCTATGCTGAAGACAAAAAAGAATATAAGGTAGTGTCTTTGCCACTTTCTATTCTGCCACGGTACACAAATCTGTTCCCAAGGTGGACACTTCGATGTAGACGACGTCCAGCTAGCTAATATCCACCAGAATCACCTCTACTTGCATGTCTACATGCCAAGGCGAAATTAATAAAGCAATCCTAGCAGCCGCAACAGAAAAGATAAGCTCCAATTCCACAGTGGGCATCGACGAGACACACGAAAGCAGAGTGCCTCCGAACACCCCCTTTCCACCTCATCCTCGAAGGGATGCAAGGATGACGTTTGGTTCAAAAGCTGTCCGAGGCACCGTCATACGCCATTCTGGCACATCTGACTGATAAGGAATATATCATTGGGTTAGATGCCTCAGAGCCAGGTAGCCCCTCCATTCCCCCTCGCTCTACAAGTGCTTCACCTTCTCGGTGCAAAGATAGAGGTAAATTAAAACCATACCGATGAAATGGCTCCCACGCTGTGCTGGAACTTGAATGGGTCGCAGGTTCGAATCCTGCCCCGGGCATGGATGTGTGTGATGTCCTTACGTTAGTTAGGTTTAAGTAGTTCTAAGTTCTAGGGGACTGATGACCTCAGACGTTAAGTCCCATAGTGCTCAGAGCCATTTAAACCATTTTTGAACCTTGTGCTTGTGTTTACACGAAACACATTTTAAAGATACTGACATTCCTGTGTTGTGAGGCTACACACGTACCGTAAGGATGGCCTATCGGGGGAAAGACCCAAGGAACGGGGTACTGTGTTTGTCACTAATGCCACCATTCCTCTACTCTCCCCTGGCTACTGACCTGCAAGCAGCTGCAGTTGAAATTCCTGTGTGTTGGAGGATCACTGTTTGCTCGCTGTATTTACCTCCATAAGATGCAGTAGACACTGACACTCTCACAGATCTTATAGAATAACTCCCCCGACAATTTTTCCTCCTGGAAGACTTCAGTACTCATCATGTTTTGTGGTGATTGACTCTACTAGCCCTTGGGGGTCAGATTTTGGAACGCCTCGTGATGTGGCACGAGCTGTTAATCCTCAACACAGGTTCTCACACTCATTTTTGCATTGCTACTGGATCATTCTCGGCCATCGACCTCTCATTCTGCTCTCCAGCCCTCGCTGACTCTGTTCAGTGGGAGATCATTGATGACCTACATTCCAGTGACCACTTGCCACTCCACAGTCACCTACTGGATGGAGCACTACCTGAAGAGAAGGCACCAACATGGATGGTCAGCAGGGACAACTGGACGCTGTTCAGCCAGCTGGCTGTGTTTAAACATAGCGGTAGCGTCCAGGAAGTGGTGGGCCGCATCACGCGAGTGACCCATCACGCCACTGAATTATCCATCCCAAAGTCCTCAGGTCATCTTAGGAGGCGACCTGTACCTTGGTGGTCAAATGAGCGCCGTTCAGCCGACCAGGTCAGAAGTGCGGCTCTTCGACGATTTAAATGCCTCCCTCCAGCAGACAACCTCATAGCCTTTCGAGTCATGAGAGCCAAGACTCGACGCGTAATTAAGGAGAGCAAGAAAAAGTCATGGCAAGCGTTCTTGGACTGTGTCAACCGTTCCACTTGCTTTACGGAAGTATGTTAAGCCATCAGGTGGATTTCTGGTGAACGCAGTCGTTTAACAATAGCAGCAGCACTGAAGCAGGGATGCTCCAAAAAGCGCCGGAAGACATCGCTCAGACGATGGCAGATAATTTTGCACAACCTACTGTCAATGCCAGCCAGGATCCCGGCGTTTCGTCACAGCCTTTCGACTGTAGAGAGGTGAAAATTGGACATTAGATCCAACAATTCTGAGACAACTACCCTTTCTCCATGTGGAACTGGAGTCGGCTCTGTCTGAGACTCGTGATACTGCACCTGGTCACGACCAAGTCCGGTACTGCATGCTTCGACGTTTGCCAGCAACGTCAAATGAAATCCTTCTTGCATGTTTTCATCTTATATGGCAGCAGGTACTGTAACTTCCCCAAATCGTTGACAGAGACACAGTTCATACCTCTCCTCAAACCAGAAAAGGATCGCACATGTCCCTGTAGTTGTCGGAGTATCCCCTTAACGAGCTGTGTAGGAAAGACCTTGGAGCGAACGCAGCATGGATTCCGGAGATTCCGATCCGCTGTCGACAACGTGACCCTGCTAGAGGCGGCTATTCAGCAGTCTTTCCTACGCTAACGTAACTGTAGTGGCATCTTCTTTGACATCAGTAAGGCTTATGACACTATTTGGAGACATAGTACTCTCGCACAAGTGCACCAATGGGGCTTTCGCGGCCACCTTCCCTATTGGTTCAAGTGGCTCTGAGCACTATGGGACTCAACATCTTAGGTCATAAGTCCCCTAGAACTTAGAACTACTTAAACCTAACTAACCTAAGGACATCACACACACCCATGCCCGAGGCAGGATTCGAACCTGCGACCGTAGCAGTTCATTATAATCGTTCATTATAATCGTTGTCGTCGTATATTTAATTTACCTGTCCTGTATATAAGGGACACCATCCTACATTTTAGAGACTCAGTGAGACTCATGCACCGAACATCATAAAGTGTCTTAGCCACAGGTCTTGGGGAGCGGACAGGGCGCTTTCGTGCATTTGCGGCTGGACTATGGGTGCACGATGTACGGATCGGCGAGGGCTTCTTATTTGGAGATCATTGACACTATCCACCATGATAGGATTCGGCTGGCAAAGGGTGCTTATAGGACCAGTCCCATAGCCAGCTTTTGTGCTGAGGTCGGAGAACCGCCACTCAACATCCGGCGGCAGCTCCACATGGTGTGTCAGGCATCTAAGTTCCTCACAGCTCCGACTTCGCCCGCATGCCATGCTGTTGCTCATCCGCCACTAGAACGCCTTTTCTCCAACTGTCCACGAGCAACAAAGCTGTTTGGGATCCGTGTGCGGCATTTGCTGGAGTCACTTCGAGTGGAGCAGGTCCAGCCTCAAATCCAGGGTTTTAACCGTCTGCCACCTTGGTTGCTGCTGAGACCCAGAATCAGGTTTAATGCAGTACAGGAGACAATGCACCCCTATTTCTGTATTTAATGCGCCATTTTCTGACATTTTATATGAGCACCACAACCTATATAGCTGTCTTTATGGATGGGTGTAAGCAAGGTGACTCCGTTGGTTGCTCTGTTGCTTTCCGGGATTGTGTCCTTGAGGTCAGACTGCCTCAAGACTTTACTGTCTTCGACGCAGAACTACATGCGATCTTGCAGGCACTGGAGCAGATGAGATGTTCTCCCAATGCTAAATTTCTTGTCTGTTCCGATTCTCTGAGTGCCTCTCAGTCTCTACAAGGCTTGTACCCAGCAGATAAAATCGTCCAGAACATATTATAGGATGCCCTCCTCCAACTATAACGACTGGGGCAGGAGGTGTCTTTGTGCTGGGTACTAGGGCAAAAAGGTATTGTGGGGAACGAAAGGTTGGATCTAGCAATCCGGGAGGCGTGCCATGTTCCTCAGATATTTCAGTGTACCATCCCCCTGCATACTATAGTCTCGCTGTTGAGGTCCAGAGTCTTGCGTCGATGGAAGAATGAAAGGCTGGAAGTGCCACACAATAAACTATGTCTAAAGCCCACAACGCGGCCGTGGTGTATTTCCTTCCAGCCAAGCAGAAGCGACGAGGTCCTCTTGTCTTCGCATAGGCCCATCCCTATGACGCATGGCTTCTTGCTCCGGCGAGATCAACCTCCAATGTATGGTCCTTGTGGCGTACAGATCACTGTGCGCTACATTTTATTGGATTACGTTTTACTTTCTGACCAGCGGACCGCGACTGAGTTGCATACGGATCTGCCCCCTACTTTAGGTAATATTCAAATGAAAGTGGTTATAATTTTATAGTTTTGTGAATTGTACAACATTTTTTCTAAGGTTTTAGGGAGATCGTTTTAATGTGTTAACAGGGTGACTGGCTCAACGATATCTTACGTAAGTGGTCAGCCAGTGATGTTTTCCTGTGCCCTCCTTTTAGCTTCTTCGTCGTTTTACATGTGTTTTAGTCTCCTGTATAACATCTGTTATTCTTTCCCGTTGTCTTAGTGTGAATGATAACATTTTAGTATTTGTAACTTTATTAACATTCATATCTTTTAATGTGTGTAAGGGCGCTGATAGCCTCGCCGTTAAGGGGCATAATCACCAAATGTTTTTCCGCTTCTCCCGGACACGCTTTTTTATACCCTCCATTGCTAGTGGTGCCATCTGTCGTCTGTGAGTGATTATTGCAGGTAGAAGTCGAATACAGGCAGTGGTCACATTAATTGGCTGGACCGTGTATAAGTGTATTTGGCGAACGTGACGTGACAGAAATAGCTTTTTTGCGTCCTATTACTTATACCTATCTTGAGCGTCTGCTCCGGTACCGCGAAGAATACGAAAGGTTTCGTGGCTGGGCACTCAAAAGCAAGAATAGTTCAGTTACTGTGGTTTTTTTCAGAATTGACAGTTGAAGATTTTCGTAATACTTCCGTAGAGTAATTGAATCGTATTGGGAAAGTCAGTGATATATTTTAACAACAAGATTTACGTAAACTATTTCCCTCCACATAATACCTTCTGGACGGCTTCAGAAGTATTCAGTATCCTACCAACATCTTATGGAAGGTAATCGTTCAGCTGCTGATTTTTGTCATCAGGAAGCGGGACTTACGTATAAGGAGAGTGATCACACAAAGTCGTTGCCCTTAGCTCAGCTCTGGATAGAGGTATACGTGTAATGTACATGGACAGAGGAGAAGGACCGGAAGTTACTGCTTATTTTCCTGAAGGATGCAGCCCAGTTTCACATCCTTTGTACCGACCAAATCACTAAGAAATGTTGTATCCATGATCACAGCTGGCTGATCGTATACTAAAGAGGATTGAAGTTCTATTGTGCACCATTTTTAATTTCATACAGTTTTTGTAACTGCAGCACTGAAGAGAACTGTACAAGCATTTCGGAGGTTTATATACTGCAAAGTGCGTGCTATAGGAAATTTGTATCATTTTGCTGTGTACATAAAAATAAATTTTTAATATAAAAAGTCGGCAAGAGCATTGCTCAACAGCCGCGCGGTTTGAGGCGCCATGGACTGATTGCGCGGCCCTTCCCGCCGGAGGTTCGAGTCCTCCCTCAGGCATGGGTGTGTGTGTGTTGTCCTTAGCGTAAGTTAATTTAACTTAGTTTAAGTAGTGTGTAAGTCTAGGGACCGATGGCCTCAGCAGTTTGGTCCCTTAGGAATTCACCCACATTTGAACGTTGCTCAAGAAGACAAACTTCCGGCTTCGCATCCTGATCCGGTACATATTTTTAATGTGCCAGGAAGTTTGGAAGGTGAACACGCTCTGCTCCAAAGTGAAAGAATTATTCAGGATATTATAAATAAAAGTTAAAAAGTATTAAAGAGACTTTGCCTGAAATAGAATATGATTTACCTGATTGTGAAATTAACAAATGAGTATAATTTAAACAAAAGTGGTGGCGTTTAGTGGACTTGGGCGAGTTAAAGCCGAAATAGTCATTAATAACGAAACAATGTGAAAAGTCAGCATATGTCTCTATGTTGGATGTGATATTTCATACATACCAAATGAAGATGTGGGTAGAAAGAAACAGAAATCGTAGTATGTAAGCGGCACAATCAAACGGGATGTTAAAAAACAGGGGAAGAGATACATCTTAAAGCTTTTAAAGTAATGGCAACGTTGCTCTATGGATGTGAATGTTGGACAGTTACTAAGTAGCTCAAAAGAGAACAGTTTCTTACTATATATCACTTGATAAGAAGAGAAATGATGATATGAAGAGAGAAATTAAACATATTTAATCTGAATGAAGAAATAGTGAAGTACAGTGGAAATAACCTGCAAGAAACCAGAACACCAAAGTCACCGCTGAAGCCCAAACGTGGAAGAAGAAATGCTGGTCGCTCAAAATAATTTAGGTTGTAACAAAGCAGAAATGCTCTAATCCTTGATGGCGATGAAGTTATTTTAAACCACCTTGTGCCTTACGAGCCGCGGAGTCGCCTTTAGTGCCTCATTCGTTCGACGGCTGACCTGGAGATTTGAAGTGACTAGGGCCAGGGCAGCTCGACAGGGTTGGATCATGTGCTGCTCGTTGTGTTCAGTTATGGGCTAAGCGACTGTCCATTTAGTCATCCTAATCTCTGCTCAGTACATTTAGTATCTCTCAAATTTTCGAAACTGTACTAAGGTTTTGGGATGATATCCGCATATTAGCGACTGCCCAACTGGAACATACTTAATCAGGGAGAGAGATTTTATAAAATATGTGCCCGAAACCTATCCTGTCTAGAACGATCCGTCAACTTTTTTCGGAGTAGCTAATTGCGTGCGTTATTACGGTGCGCGATACGTATGGAACAATGAGTAAAATGCTCTCAGCCAAAGATCGTATGGATGGTAAGCGGCACGGGCATCTAGCAGTAACAACTGAAATGTTTACTGCATAGCTAACGCTACAAAACCCAGAAATACGTGAAGTGTAATGATCAGAAAAAATTTACGTTTCAACTTACGGTTGGTTACCTATAAGTTTTTTTCCCCATCGTCGTCACACTGTGTGTTCCCCTGTAACTGAATGAGTGAGCCGGCTCTCAATTGTAAAGAGTTAAGTGCGAATCATCTGAAATAGGACCGTTCTTACGAAATCACTATATGACGTTCAAACAAATCTTTGGATTGAGTACTAGTTCTCATTTTAGTTTTCGCATAAACAAAGCCTTTTCTTCTTTGGATTCCAGTCGAGAAGCATCGTTGATGAGTTTCTACAGTTTGACAAATATCGAACTGACGTTCTTCCCCAGAAGATGATGACAGCTGTCGAATCGTCACGACTTATTAGCACTTCTGTCCAGCTGAAATCCTGAGAACAGAGTTCATCCGTATGATTACTATTTTCTTTCTCCTTGAAAGATACTATTTTCTTTCTCCTTGAAAGAGAGCGATGCTTATCTGAGCCGACAACACAATCGTAATTATCGCGTCAAATGGGATTATTCGACAATGAAGATTATATACACGTACGCTTGCATTTGTTTGAGATATAAATGAGAGCGGCCGTCATGTTCCCCTGATCTGAGCACGCGGAGGAGTCCTGCGCAAAAAATGCAGATAAGACGGCGACAACGTGCCCGGCTGTTGGCAGTGGGATTAGCAAAGATAAGGGATTTTGAATAGAAATCTGCAGAGATTTGGTGGGAGGGCTTAGGGAGGAATCCGTCTCAACGCTTATCGTTGTCTCGTCTTTCGTAAGAAATGCATACAGAGACAAGATGCTCTCTTCTGAGATTTTATAAAGGGACATAATTCCGAGTAAGATACGAAATTCTGCAAATAACCCAGTGGCTTTTGGACAGTTATGTTATAAGGCACTATGGCAAAAATAACGCCCACTAAAGAAAGATTGATAGCGAAAGAAGCTCGTGACATGGTGAAGCTGTCATCAACCTGACTGTCAATATAGATACAATTAAAAGGTAAACGAAAATGTTACACTTTCTGTGTCAGTGGAAGATTTTTATTAATCCACTTCGGCTGTAGACATTTACTCTGTCATTATCACTTGAAAGGCATTTTCACATGACTGCAGGTAGTTTAAAATCATTGACACTTTCTTCTAGTAATGTGTCAAGAGGCCATGAGCGTACGCTGCGTCTTGCAAGTGCAAACTAAATAAATAAATCAAATTGTATCGATTCATTCACAGTGAAAATATTACGTGATGCCCCACATCAGAATACAATACATATGCTTTGGTCCTTGAACCTGCAAAATGTAACATAACCAACTGGCAACCAATATGTTCCACAAAAACGCCAATGTTTTCCAGAAGGAATAGTCACGTAAAAATTTCCTTCCACTTGATCATAATTTAATCGTCGAAAACAGTGATGATTAAATAGAAACATAGTGCCTGAAGCATAAATTGTAATGTTTTCATTTACACTGGCAGTCGTCAGACAGTCCATAGAGCATGAAATAATCACTCCTGAATCCACTTTTCTTTTGATCCACGTATTATATTACTTCATGGTTGGTCCTTCTCGACAGTTTACCTTTCTAGAGTGTGTATGATAAATTGAAAACCTTACTCCAGTTTGAAATTGGTCCTCCTAAGAAGCTGTCACGGAAGTACCGTCAGTTATTGCTCAGAGACTATGGTGGAGTCAGACGGTGCACTGTATCCATTATCTTGGGGTTGTTCAAATGTGAGTGAAATCTTATGGGACTTAACTGCTAAGGTCATCAGTCCCTAAGCTTACACACTACTTAACCTAAATTAGCCTAAGGACAAACACAGACATCCATGCCCGATGGAGGACTCGAACCTCCGCCGGGACCAGCCGCACAGTCCATGACTGCAGCGCCCTAGACCGCTCGGCTAATCCCGCGCGGCTTGGGGTTATTAGTTAGATGCAGGTAAACAAGCGGAGTTTCCGGCATTTTATGTGTGTGAAACTTTTATTGTCGATTCCGTTCTTTTCTAGTGCATTAGATAGAGGGCATATACAGTAACAATGCGTTTTTAGGAATCTTCTCGAAGGTCACTATTATCGGAGATATACGCATCAATAGTTTCCCATACCTAACCCATTTTACGAGTTAGGTATGGGAAACTATTGTTACGTTATTAGTAATAATATTGTTGCGAGTCTCGTAACATTGCTCCACAATCAACTGATCACTCTCACTCTTGACTAATCTTCACACTTGCACTTGCCACAACTAGGACTTTTTACTTATTTATTTTTCAGGCCGGCCGGAGTGGCCGAGCGGTTCTAGGCAGTGCAGTCTGGAACCGCGCTACCGCTACGGTCGCAGGTTCGAATCCTGCCTCGGGCATGGATGTGTGTGATGTCCTTAGGTTAGTTAGGTTTAAGTAGTTCTAAGTTCTAGGGGACTGATGACCTCAGCAGTTAAGTCCCATAGTGCTCAGAGCCATTTGAACCTTTTTTTTTCAGTCTTAATATTATGCTTCTGAATATCAACTGGCTTCCTATTCGGCGAATAGTCAGTATTTATAACGCTACGTAGCGAAGATTGTCAGTACAACAAAACAGTAGAATATTTGCAACTTTTCTCGAACAAATGCCAGACAGGATAAGGCATCGAGATCATTAGAATGGCCCCGACTTTTCTCTTACGGATGTGTTAGAAAAAATGGCTCTGAGCACTATGGGACTTAACATCTATGGTCATCAGTCCCCTACAACTTAGAACTACTTAAACCTAACTAACGTAAGGACAGCACACAACACCCACCAATCACGAGGCAGAGAAAATCCCTGACCCCGCCGGGAATCGAATCCGGGAACCCGGGCGTGGGAAGCGAGAACGCTACCGCACGACCACGAGATGCGGGCCGGATGTGTTAGCTTGCGCCAGACAGAAACGCATGAAATACGATGACGTGGACTTGTTTTCTTACATAGGAAAGTACAACTAATCGATAACTCGATTCAGTCGAGTCAACTGACGAAAGAAACGACGAATAGCGTGCGGACTGACTGGCAGGGGAGGCGTGGGCGGCCCTCCCCCCCTCCTCCCCATGTGTATCCGCCACTGCTGGCTCGACATACTGAAACATTACACTGCCTATTAGTTCCTCCTCCTCTTATAACACCTAAGCTTTTGAGTTTCGTTTCTAAATGTCTCTAGCGACACAGAGTAGTGCTCATTCCTGATATCTGCCAGAATATTCAGCAGATGTACTTTCGTAGCATTTCTCAACCTACTGAAAACGTTGAGAAAACTTTTTGAAGAGTATGGTCGAATTACAGAGACAGACGAAAAATATTGTAGTATATGCTAAGTCCTTGAGGTAGTAATTACTACCAAAATTAGGCCGAAGTTAGAAACGCCTACTGAAAACCAGTTACAGTTGGCCGCCTAGTTAACGTTTCTGTCCAATTCAGCGCTGGCTGAAATAAAAAAAACTGGAGCCACAAATAAACCAGTACACTCAAAATCAAATTTAAACGGCAAGACAAATACAATGGCACATTATTTTTAAAAAGCAAAGAACCTACATAAGCAGATAAAGTTAACATTTTCATGACATGCCGAAAACCAATAATGAGACATTGCTCGAAACCCACAGAACTATTAAATGCTAAGTAAGGAACAGTCAAACATGGTTATTAAAAGGGCATTCACTAATTAATTTAAGAACCTCACTCATGTGGGCCAGCGTAATCATCTAATTTAATTCACCTTAAGTATACGGCGTTTTGCATGAAATAGCAATGTTCAAAGCCGAGAAATAAAACAATTGGAAGTACCTCCTGTAGAGTCAATGTTATGCTGCAAGACCCAACAGAGCTACTCTAGCTCTAGTTGTTCCCGTCGCAAATCGGGCGGAATAAACACCAGACACCCGCCCGGGAGAAGGAGGGTCCGCTGCTGCCCGCCGGTGTCCGTTCTCAACTCGCTTTCGGCTCCGAGCCGCCTCCAAGCTGTGCGAAAGCGCAGCGAACCTAAATGTCACACGCGAGGCAGTCGGCTCGCCTTATAACGGCCGTCTGGTTTCTGCAGTGTGGGGAAAATAAAAGTGGCCCGGAGAACAGAGTTCCAGTGTTCAAAGAAACACAGCAGAGGAAAGGAAACAAGGCAGTGCAGTACTAACCTGGCTGTAGCAGATGTCGAAGGTGACCGCCATTCGTTTCGAGGCACTTAGCGGCCCTCGTTCGTGAGTTGCTGAAGGTGGACTGTTGGAATTGCTGCAATCTCATCCGAAATTTTCTGCTGCAGTTCTTGAAGACTATAATGGTTGTTGCGATACACCTTAGACCTGATAGGTCCCCATACAAAGTAATCCGACAGATGAGGTGACCTGAGCGCCCAGCTAGGACAGCGACCAGACTGATCTCTGCTAACAAAAATGGTTCAAATGGCTCTGAGCACTATGGGACTTAACATCTGAGGTCATCAGTCCACTAGACTTAGAACTACTTAAACCTAACTAACCTCAGGACACCACACACATCCACGCCCGAGGCAGGATTCGAACCGCCGACCGTTGTGGCCGAGCGGTTCTAGGCGCTTCAGTCTGGAACCGCGCGACCGCAACGGTCGCAGGTTCGAATCCTGCCTCGGGCGTGGATGTGTGTGATGTCCTTAGGTTAGTTTTTAAGTAGTTCTAAGTTCTAGGGGACTGATGACCTCAGGTGTTAAGTCCCATAGTGCTCAGAGCCATTTGAACCATTTATGATTCGAACCTGCGGCCTCAGAAGCAGCGCGGTTCCGGACTGAAGCGCCTAGAACTGCTCTGCTAACAACTCGTCAGGCGTGAAGATTGTGTAAATGTGCTCCAAGGTTCGGACGGCTGTATGGGCAGTTGCTCCATCCTGTTGGAAGTAACTGTAAGTGTTATTCTTCTCCGTTAATGCTACCACGACTGGATTCAAAATGTTGGCAATGTAACGTACCGAAGTCAGCGTCTGACGAAGGAACATGGGACCAATAACGAGACGTGCAGACATCGCACACCAAACCCCAGCCTTCTGATCATTCGGTGGTGTTTCGTGGAAGTTACACGGATTCTCCGCTGCCGCTGTAAGTTGACGTAACCACTGAGGTGAAACCAGGCTTCATCAGACATAAAGACATGTCCAAGCCATTCATTATCACAGAGAACAGCCACTCACGAAACTGGAGGCCCTGAGCAGCATCTTCTCGTTTTAATGCACGAACAACAGACACTCGGTAGGGGTGCATGTGCAGGTCCAGCTGGAGTATTCGTCCGCATGATCGACATGATCTGCCGGTCTCTTGCGACAGGCGTCGGGTTGATTTGATAGGACTCTGAAGCATTTTTTGATGAACTGCAGTATGTGCACTTTTCGAAATGTATTTTTGACTTTTTCAAAACGGATCCTGTCTGACGCCAATTTCGTACTAAGCGTTGCCGGTCGGTGTGGCCGAGCGGTTCTATCCGCTTCAGTCTGGAACCGCGCGACCGCTACGGTCGCAGGTTCGACTCCTGCCTCGGGCATGGATGTGTGTGTTGTCCTTAGGTTAGTTAGGTTTAAATAGTTCTAAGTTCTAGAGGACTGATGACCTCAGAAGTTAAGTCCCATAGTGCTCAGAGCCACTTGAACTTGGACTAAGCGTTCCATAGCACTCTATGCTGGCACTTTGACACCATTACACTTCTTAGCGAACAACTGACAACACCGTTTCCACGACTTTTGTTGTCACGTAACTTTCCGCAACGAACCCGTTGCTCCACTCTGGAGTACCATAGTCCCCTTTGCACTGCTCCACGCACACTGACACAGCCCACATTACAGTCTGAACCGGTGTGGATCACGTGGCGAGCGTAGACGAGGTGTGTTTGTATGCATACATCCATGTTCAATCGCATCGAGTAATCCGGGCTACTTTTATTTGTCCCACCCTGTATGCAAGTTGTGGATAAACTTTCGCTTCCTGTATTTTAACACTGCGACGTTTAGAATGTAAAAGAGTGCATTGCAGTCATCATTGTCAAAAGCTTTCTCCAAGTCCACCATGCTATAAAAGTATGTTTGCCCCTCTTTGACCTGTCTGCTAAAATAAGTCACAGCATGACTATTGCCTTGTTCATTCCTACATTTCTCTCGAACACAAATCTCTTTCTCCTGGGTACAAGGGCACCTGGGAATTGTGGGAAACGAAAGGGCGACTCTAGCAGCGAAGGAGGCATGCCTTGATCCTCAGGTATCTAGGTGTGGCATCCCTCTCCATGCTATGACCTCGCTGTTGGGCTCCAGAGTCTTGCGTCGGTGGGAGAATGAGCGGCTGGAAGTGACAGACAATAAGCTCTGTCGAAACTCCACAACGCGGCCGTGGCGCACAGCCAAGTAGATGGGACGAGGTCCTCCTTACTGGTCTTCGCGTAGGTCACAGCCCTATGACGCATGGCTTCTTGCTCCGGCGGGACGACCCTGCAATGAGTGTTTCTTGATGCGTATAGATCACTGTGCGCCACATTTTATTGGACTGCGGTTTACTTTCTGGCCAGCAAGCCGCGGCTGATTTACCGACGGATCTGCAGTCTATTTTACTTAATGATGAAACGATTGTGGTTCGAATTTTAAAGTTTTGTGAATTGTCCAACGTTCTCACCAAGATTTTAGGGGGGTTCTTTCAATACACTACTGGCCATTAAAATTGCTACACCAAGAAGAAATGCAGGTCATATACGGGTATTCATTGGACAAATATATTATACTAGAACTGACATGTGATTATATTTTCACGCAATTTGGGTGCGTAGATCCTGAGAAATCAGCACCCAGAACAACCACCTCTGGCCGTAATAACGGCATTGATACGACTGGGCATTGAGTCAGACAGAGCTTGGATGGCGTGTACAGGTACAGCTGCCCATGCAGCTTCAACACGATACCACAGTTCATCACGAGTAGTGACTGGCGTATTGTGACGAGCCAGTTGCTCGGCCACCATTGACCAGACGTTTGCAGTTGGTGAGAGATCTGGAGAATATGCTGGCCAGGGCAGCAGTCGAACATTTTCTGTATCCAGAAAGGACCATACGGGATCTACAACATGCGGTCGTGCATTATCCTGCTGAAATGTAGGGTTCCGCAGGGATCGAATCAAGGCTAGAGCCACGGGTCGTAACACATCTGAAATGTAACGTCCACTGTTCAAAGTGCCGTCAATGCCAACAAGAGCTGACCGAGATGTGTAACCAATGGCACCCCATACCATCACGCCGGGTGATACGCCAGTATGGCGATGACGCATACATGCTTCCAATGTGCGTTGACAGCGATGTCGCCAAACACGGATGCGACTATCATGATGCTGTAAACAGAACCTGGATTCATCCGAAAAAATGACGTTTTGCCATTCGTGCACCAAGGTTCGTCGTTGAGTACACCATCGCAGGCGCTCCTGTCTGTGATGCAGCGTCCAGGGTAACCGCAGCCATGGTCTCCAAGCTGATAGTCCATGCTGCTGCAAAGGTCGTCGAACTGTTCGTGCAGATCGTTGTTGTTTTGGAAACGTCCCCATCTGTTGAATCATGGATCGAGACGTGGCTGCACGATCCGTTACAGCCATGCGTATAAGATGCCTGTCATCTCGACTGCTAGTGATACGAGGCCGTTGGGATCCAGTACGGCGTTCCGTATTACCCTCCTGAACCTAGTGATCCCATATTCTGCTAACAGTCATTGGATCTCGACCAACACGAGCAGCAATGTCGCGATACGATAAACCTCAATCGCGATAGGCTACAATCTGACCTTTATCAAAGTCGGAAACGTGATGGTACGCATTTTTCCTCCTTACACGAGTCATCACAACAGCGTTTCACGAGGCAGCGCTGGTCAACTGCTGTTTGTGTATGAGAAATCGGTTGGAAGCTTTCCACATGTCAGCACGTTGTAGGTGTCGCCACCGGCGCCAACCTTGTGTGAATGATCTGAAAAACTAATCATTTCCATATCACAGCATCTTCTTCCTGTCGGCTAAATTTCACGTATGCAGCACGTCATCTTCGTGGTGTAGCAATTTTAATGGCCAATAGTGTATGTTCACAGGGTAATTGGTTCGCCCATAAAAAAGTGGCCAACCAGTGTCATTTTCCTGTGGCTTCCTTTCAGCTTCTTTTTCATTTTACTTGTGTTTTAGTCTCCGGTGTAATGTCTTTTACTCTTTCCCGTTGCCTTAACGTGTATAGTTACATGTTGCTACTTCTCTTCTCGTTTGTTACTTTTAATATGAGCAAGGGGGCTGATAACCTCGCCGTTGAGCGCCAGTAAGCACCAAACAAACACACACACACACACACACACACATGGCCGGCCGCTGTGACCGAGCAGTTCTAGGTGCTTCAGTCCGGAACCGCGCTGCTGATACGGTCGCAGGATCGAATCCTGCCTCGGGCATGTATGTGTGATGTCCTTAGGTTAGTTAGGTTTAAGTAGTTCTAAGTTCTAGGGGACTGATGACCTCAACATCCCATAGTGCTTAGAGCCATTTGAACCATCCATTCTTCTGTCAATAATTCGAGTCGGTATTTTGCAACCACGACAAGTCAGACCTGCTTTCGTTGTAATTGTGATTATTATAAACATTCTTCTTGAAGTCTGCCTCTAAACACGGTTCAAATGGCTCTGAGCACTATGGGACTTAACATCTGAGGTCATCAGTCCCCTAGAACTTAGAACTACTTAAAACTAACTAACCTAAGGACATCACACACATCCATGCCCGAGGCAGGATTCGAACCTGCGACCGTAGCGGTCACGCGGTTCCAGACTGAAGCGCCTAGAACCGCACGGCCACACCGGCCACCTAAGTCTGCCTCTGTCATACGTCTTGCAAACGAGGTGGAATGTCCCGATCGACTGTGGTTCGCCCCCAGACCCAGAAGATATTAGATACAGGCTCCCAGGTAGATGCTATTTTTCTTGACTTCCGGAAGGCGTTCGATACAGTTCCGCACTGTCGCCTGGTAAACAAAGTAAGAGCCTACGGAATATCAGACCAGCTGTGTGGCTGGATTGAAGAGTTTTTAGCAAACAGAACACAGCATGTTGTTGTCAACGGAGAGACGTACACAGACGTTAAAGTAACCTCTGGTGTGCCACAGGGGAGTGTTATGGGACCATTGCTTTTCACAATATATATAAATGACCTAGTAGATAGTGTCGGAAGTTCCATGCGGCTTTTCGCGGATGATGCTGTAGTATACAGAGAAGTTGCAGCATTAGAAAATTGTAGCGAAATGCAGGAAGATCTGCAGCGGATAGGCACTTGGTGCAGGGAGTGGCAACTGACCCTTAACACAGACAAATGTAATGTATTGCGAATACATAGAAAGAAGGATCCTTTATTGTATGAGTATATGATAGCGGAACAAACACTGGTAGCAGCTACTTCTGTAAAATATCTGGGAGTATGCGTGCGGAACGATTTGAAGTGGAATGATCATATAAAATTTATTGTTGGTAAGGCGGGTACCAGGTTGAGATTCATTGGGAGAGTCTTTAGAAAATGTAGTCCATCAACAAAGGAGGTGGCTTACAAAACACTCGTTCGACCTATACTTGAGTATTGCTCATCAGTGTGGGATCCGTACCAGATCGGGTTGACGGAGGAGATAGAGAAGATTCAAAGAAGAGCGGCGCGTTTCGTCACAGGGTTATTTGGTAACCGTGATAGCGTTACGGAGATGTTTAACAAACTCAAGTGGCAGACTCTGCAAGAGAGGCGCTCTGCATCGCGGTGTAGCTTGCTCGCCAGGTTTCGAGAGGGTGCGTTCTGGATGAGGTATCGAATATATTGCTTCCCCCTACTTATACCTCCCGAGGAGATCACGAATGTAAAATTAGAGAGATTAGAGCGCGCACAGAGGCCTTCAGACAGTCGTTCTTCCCGCGAACCATACGCGACTGGAACAGGAAAGGGAGGTAATGACAGTGGCACGTAAAGTGCCCTCCGCCACACACCGTTGGGTGGCTTGCGGAGTATAAATGTAGAATGTAGATGTAGAATCCACTACGAGATGGTGTGAGAGTGTGTCGGTGTGTGTCCCGCAGCGAGCCTGTCGTCGATGTGCACGCCGGTGGGCTGCGTGGTGTGCGGCCTGCTGCTGGACCGGCTGGGGCGGCGCCCGCTGCTGCTGCTGCTGGACGCGCCCTTCCTGGCCGGCTGGCTGCTGCTCGCGCTCTGCCCGCAGCCGGCCCGCGACCACGCCGCGCAGCTCTACGCCGGCCGCCTGCTCACCGGGCTCGCCACAGGTCAGCTCAGCACCGCGATCTGCCACATTGTCATTTCTTGGAAAGTTCTGTGGAATGAAACGTGTTTACCTAAGCTCTTCAGCCAAAAAACACTGCCTGACAAAGTAAGTGAAGCATCCAGATGACGAAGTCGGATGTCAGGCTAACCACACTCATGCTCATAAATTAAGGATAATGCTGATACATGGTGAAACAACGTTCTGGTGGGCGGTTTGCAGGTTTAAATCAATTCGGGGTATGACCGTGCGGTGCACGGTGGCGCTGGCAGCAGTCCACAGAGGTGTGTTGGTGCATGTCAGAGTACTGTGCAGCGAGTAAGTGTGCAGACGTTTTCAGACGTGCTAATGGTGAGTGTGTGTTCAAAGTGGTTCAAAGAACACATATTGATGACGTTGTGAGGGGTAGAATACTAGGGCGAATGTAGGCTGGCCAAAGACAGCAGGTCGTAGTACGGGCCCTCCGTGTGCCACAAACTGTGATCTCAAGATTGTGGCAACGATTCCAGCAGACAGGAAACGTGTCCAGGCGCTACAGTAGGGGACGTCCACAGTGTACAACACCACACGAAGACCGATATCTCACCATCAGTGCCCGCAGACGGCCACGGAGTACTGCAGGTTGCCTTGCTAGGGATCTTACTGCAGCCACTGGAACAGTTGTCTCCAGACAAACAGTCTACAGACGACTGAACAGACACGGTTTATTCGCCCAGAGACCTGCAAGGTGCATTCCACTGACCCCTGGTCACAGGAGAGCCCGTAAAGCCTGGTGTCAAGAACACAGTACATGGTCATTGGAACAGTGGTCACAGGTTATGTTCACGGACGAGTCCAGGTATAGCCTGAACAGTGATTCTCGCCGGGTTTTCATCTGGTGTGAACCAGGAACCAGATACCAATCTCTTAATGTCTTTGAAAGAGACCTGCATGGAACCGAGCGAGGTGACGCAGTGGTTAGACTCTGGACTCGCATTCGGTAGGACGACGGTTCAATCCCGCGTCTGGCCATCCTGATTTCGGTTTTCCGTGATTTCCCTAAATCGCTCCAGGCAAATGCCGGGGTGGTTCCTTTCAAAGGGCACGGCCGACTTCCTTCCCCGTCCTTCATTAATCCAATGACCTTAATCCGATGAACTCGCTGCCTGGTCTCCTTCCCCAAACAACCCAACCCAACCTGTATCGTCGTGGTTTGATGGTGTGGGGTGGGATTATGATTGGTGCACGTACACCCCTGCATGTCTTTAGCAGAGGAACTGTAACATGTCAGGTGCAACGGTACGTCATTTTGCACCACTATGTCCGCCTTTTCAGGGATGCAGTGGGTCCCACCTTCCTCCTGATGGATGATAACGCACGGCCCCACCGAGCTGCTATCGTGGAGGAGTACCTTAAAAGAGAAGATGTCAGACTAATGAAGTGGCCTGCCTGTTCTCCAGACCTTGATCCCATCGAGCACGTCTGGGATGCTCTCAGTCGATGTATCGCTGCACGTCTTCGAACCGCTAGGACACTTCAGGAGCTCTGACAGGCACTGCTGCAAGAATGGGAGGGTATATCCCAACAGCTGGTCGACCACCTGATCCAGGGTGTGCCAACCCGTTGTGCAGCCTGTGTACGTGTGCATGGTGATCATATCCCGTATTATGTCGGGGTACATGCACAGGAAACAATGGCGTTCTTCACCAATACTGTGGACTTACAGATCGGTGTCGAGTGCGTTCCCTATGTCCCTATGCTATTAGCGCCAGTTTCGTGTAGTGCCACGTTGTGTGGCACCACATTCTGCAAGTATCCTTAATTTATGAGCGTGAGTGTACAATTGCAATACTGTGCCACAGGTAGCACTGCCATCTGAGGGATGTTCATGTTCAGTGTTGTTACTGGGCCTGGTAGGCGATATAAGGGGCACGAACAGCGTCAGACGTTGAGTCAAATTCCTACATACCGAGTACTCGTGTCAGACAGCGTTATCAGCATCTGACAGAGTTGGAAAGGGCCTTCACTGTGGAAGGTCCATTTGGCCAGCTGCTCGAATTGTGAATTATCCAGATTTGGGGGGCATTCGGATGTGACAGTGCCCCGATGTTGGACTGCATGGAACGGTAGGGCAGCCATAGTCGTCTGACCATCACAAGAGGGCATCACTGTATTGTGCACCAATCACACCACTTCGCATTTGTGCCCGTCGGAACAAGTAGTAGATACCAGAATGAGATTTTCACTCTGCAGCGGAGTGTGCGCTGATATGAAACTTCCTGGCAGATTAAAACTGTGTGCCCGACCGAGACTCGAACTCGGGACCTTTGCCTTCCGCGGGCAAGTGCTCTACCATCTGAACTACCGAAGCACGACTCACGCTCGGTCCTCACAGCTTCACTTCTGCCAGTATCTCCTGCGAGGAGAGCTTCTGTAAAGTTTGGAAGGTAGGAGACGAGATACTGGCAGAAGTGAAGCTGTGAGGACCGGGCGTGAGTCGTGCTTCGGTAGCTCAGGTGGTAGAGCACTTGCCCGTGAAAGGCAAAGGTCCCGAGTTTGAGTCTCGGTCGGGCACACAGTTTTAATCTGCCAGGAAGTTTTAAGTAGTAGATAGCCTGCTTCATTCCATGTCATCCCGGACCATTGGTCAGAGACTCTCAGCAGCCCGACTAAGTAATTACTCCTGCACAGACTGCTGTTAACGTCACAACACAAACGACGGCATTTGGACTGGTGCCATGACCGGGAAGCATGAACTGCTGATGAACGACGCCATACTACGCTCAGCAATGAATTGCAGTCCTGCAATACCCCGGATGGATAACTATCGTTGGCAAGTATGGCGGTGACCTGCTAGAGGTCCCATCCTTCCAACGTTTTCGAGAGACACAGCAGTGTTACTCCTGCGTCACGGTGTTGGAAACCATCAGGTATGACCTCACGACTGGTACTAATAGAACAGTACAGCGGTACTTCATGGACAACCTTTGTTCTCATGTGTTGCCTCTCACGCAACAGTATCGTGGTGCCATTTTTCAACGCGACTATGCTGAGCCACACATGGCACGTGTCTCTGTTAACTATTAGTGTAAATCTGAGGTACTTCCATGACCAGCAAGATCTCGAAGTCTGTCCCTGATAGAACATTTGGGAGACAAACTCGGACATCAACTCTCCACCAGTGGTAGTACCATGGATATCAAGGAGCAGTTGCAAAAGTTATGATCCAGTTTGCCTCGAGAGAAGATATAGCCTGTATCATCATGTCCTTCCGAACCAAATCAGTGCATGCTTTCAGGCGAGAAGGGTGCAAGATCATAATGATAATTGGGCTCGTGCTTCCAAGTTCCTTGTCAAGTTGATTCTATTTTGTAATCATTGAAAGAACATCACATACCCTCCAACCTATGAAGTTTCATTTCGTTTCTTCTTTTCTTTCTGGGTGATTCGCCTCTCTTTTTTTTTTTTTTTTTTTTTTGTCAGTGTGTTAGTCACCTCCTCAGTGTGTTAGTCACCTCCTCAAAAGAGCTTTCTGGTAGCGTTAATCGGTTTCAAACCGGTCATGAATTGATAGTATCAGTGAATCCACATCTATCTCAAGCAATATCCGAGCGGCTATTGCGGTGGGAACTTCATGCAGTGAAAATTTGGAGTCGAAGACCTCACAAAAGCGTACTGCTCACAGCGGCACAAGAAACTGCACGTCTTCAATGGGCCGAACAACAATCGCCAGTAACTAAGTGGAGGAGTGTAGTGTGGTCCAAAGTCTCGCGATTTCGCTTCTCATAGCGTCGTATGCATTAGAGATCAAAATACGACTCTAATATTCAGGCTGCGTACTTCACAAGTCAAGGCTCCGCTGTCGTATCGGTGGTAATGGGCTTCCTTCGTTCCCGTTCTACAGTAGACCTTCGCTAATTCGTCCACTGCGGGACCGGGAGCATGATCGGAACGCAAAAAGGGTAGGATTATCAGAGGAAAACTTTTATTAACACACAACATCAGAATACACCACAGTGCAACTTTAATTTCCAACTGGAAATACTGTCTGAAACATTGTTCCACGTTAAAACAGTAACAAAATGAAAAAAGAAACGTTGCCACACTAAAAAGTCTTACACGAAATTGTACTGTACAGTAGTGCCTGTACTGTAAAATATGTATCGTACAGTAAAATATTGTTACTGTGAGTGAAAGTTTAACATCTGTACGTACCTCATTACAGTGCTTCATTGACATACAACTCATTTTCACTAAACTGTTTGAAGCAAGAGAAAGTTCTGTTCGTAAGCAGGACTAAAAAAGAATTTAGTGTTCTTCTGCTTAGCAGATGACAACCCTAATTTTGCCGCGATGTTTCCCCATTACCTAATCCACAAAATGTGTAATGGGGTAGACGAAGAGCTTTGTTCGATTCATCGAACGGCTGTATCAAATGCGTTTTTAGCGTCTGTATGTGACATTTGAGCCGTAGGTTTATTGTCTTCGTCGTCTTCGCCGTCTTTCTCGTTCTCATCGGTTGTTCAAGCTACAGCGTCAATGGTTTGTTTGTCAGCTAATCCTTCTTTGTTGTGCAGTCAACATCAACCGAACTGACCCACTCACTAACATCAATGGGCTTATTGTCCGGTTGTAAAGACGGTGTCACATGTTTACTTTTAGTTGGTGCCATAATTTAGTTTTGCACACTTTAATATGTAAGAACAACATTATCACTAATTTATAAAATAAATGTTTACACACCAACACCTGTTGATCGAGTTAGAAACAAGTTATTTCATACTAAAACTGATGGAACTACGGCACCTAGCAACAGTCAGGTGCCTACTGATCCAGCTCGCATATGATGAGTCATCGAAAATTCTTGTAGCGGGCCATACACAAACAGACACCGGACACGGGATGCTCGGACTAAGCGGCGAGCCCCTCCGCCCAAGGTCGGATTAGCGAGGTTCTACTGTAGTTCCGCGAGTATGACGCGTGTGATAGAGTCCTGCATGACCGAGTAAGCGAGCACAAAATACGAGATGGGGCGAGCACACCCTAACTGGATAGACTGCCCGCACTAGTTCTAGTGACCGAGCATAGAAGCCGTGACCGAATACGTACACACAACTTCAAACACATTACACGTGTCATTATCCGTGTGAGACTGCAGCCAGTACGGGCTACTCATTTGCGGTGTGTCTCTCTCTCTCTGCAATCATGCAGTGCGAGGAAACCAGTGCAGTAAGACGTAAGATTGAAATCAATGTTTACACATTGAAGAGACGGGAAGGTCTAAAAAGCCAAGTACGGAGCATATTTTTGGTGGTTGTAGACGAAAACAGTGCGTCTACTGGATACGTATCGTGCATAAACTGCTCCACATTATTGTGTTTCCAATCGGGAACCACTCTTTTAAAGAAACACAGTTGCAAGAAACCTCACAAAGATACAGCTCCTTCAGGAATACCGGCAGTAATAAAAAATAGTATTACAGCAATGTGTGTTGCAATGTGTGCTAAAGATATGAGACCTTTTAATGCTGTTTGCGGTGAAGGTTTCAGAGAACTAGGCCAAGAGTTAATACATCTAGGTGCGCATTATGGAAAAGTTAACGTGGCAGATGTCATGCCACATCCCTCTACTATAAGCAGATATGTCAAAGAACAAGCTGATGCAATACGAAACAGTATAATGCCTTCTGTTATTGCGGAAGTTATTAATAAAACATGTGCTGCGATAGTTGATATGTGGTCTGATTCGCGTTATCAGGTGCACTATTTGACGCTCACATCTCATTACATTAACACAGATTGGTCTCTTCTGATCAATGTTTTATTTACAACAAAATTCCCGGACGTTAGGAAGACGGGAGTAAATATTATAAAAGAAAGTGCTCTATGAATTTAGCTGTGTAACGTACCCGTTCTTGGAAACGTTACTTTTGTATTAAAAGAAAGAGAGAGAGAGACAGAAATAGAGAGAGAGAGAGAGAGAGAGAGAGAGGCATTGGCTTTGTACAGTACAGAGCAGCGAGCCGAGCCGAGCCGGGGCGAGGCGAGGTGAGACGTCAGCGGTGACCGGTCATGCTCGGTTATCCGCGTGTCCGGAATCCGGACATCAGACATGGGGCGAGTACGTGACCGAGGCGAGCCGTGTGGGGCCGGACACGAGCGGCTCGGTCCCCCCGTCAACAGGCGAGCCGTGACCGGTCAAACATGGAGCGTTGCAGCACTCTAGTGTGTGAGAACAGTCGCTTCACACTCGTAGATTATTTCTCTCTTATTGAAGCATGCAGGAATGTAAGGTTAGTCGTGACTTATTGTTAGTACGGAAGGTGAGTACGCGATCTTGCTGCTGTAAAGTAGCACTGACAAAGCGAAATGACCGATTGTCGGATCAGATGGCCTTCAACGAAGCGGCATTTTGTGAGTCTGTGGAGGGTGTAAGACGAAAATGTTTTCAATTAGCAGAGGAATGTTATCTGGAATAAGTTTCACTCTATAGTCCACTCTTGAGACGAAAAACATACAAATTTCGTCCAATGCAAACAAAATGGTTGTATTCTTGTTTATTCCACCTCCACAACGAGAAAACGAATGTGCTGCAAATGGCTCTGAGCACTATGGAACTTAACATCTTATGTCATCAGTCCCCTAGAACTTAGAACTACTTAAACCTAACTAACCTAAGGACATCACACACATCCATGCCCGAGGCTGGATTCGAACCTGCGACCGTAGCAGTCCCTCGGTTCCGGACTGCAGCGCCTAGAACCGCACGGCCACCGCGGCCGACTCGAATGTGCTGCGTCAAACGAAAACTGGGCACAGAGCAACGTCACTTTTATATCTCTGCGACAAAAAATCGTTCTATATTGTAATAGTTTGGCCACGGTAACTTTCGTTTATAGGCTAACAGCGAGTTGCGTAGGTTATCATTCACTTCCGTAATTTATATATGGAAGTAATATCTGTTCCCGAAAGAACAGTTACCGTTGATGACCACGCAGCTTCGCTAGAATGAAATGATAACTAAACAGACACCCTAGCTGCAAATAGGCGTTGATATACTTCATTGGGGACATGTTGAAAGTGTGTGCCCCGACTGGGACTCGAACCCGGGATCTCCTGCTTACATGGCAGACGCACTTAGCAGAGCACTTAGCGACTTCCAGCAAACTTTACTCATAATTTCAAACAATTTCGAAACTTTTTCTCTCTGACAGCCGCACAAAATAATGGAAGGAAAAAGAATTTTCGTACTCATGCAGTAAAACTTCAGCATCAGGCATGAGGATTTAATTTATTACTTTTTTAGTGCCAACTTTATTTGCATCGCATTTTGTAGACAGTATCGACATATACCACTAAATGTAATCGCAAAATTAATCCACTGTACGGCTCGTAGTTCAGGGGATAAATATTCAGATGCCTGAAAAACTAGTTTTTCTTAAAACTGTGCAAACTGCCCAGACTATCCTCATCCGGTTTTGGCTATTTACTTTTTCATTAGTCAGTGAATGAATCCTGAATTAATGAAACCATCATAATTAGGGTTTTACGTCGTCTATCATAAAGATTTCATATGCTTAAAGCCAAATATTTAACTTATTTATGAAGTTATAAGACGTCTGAAGCTGTTTTCTACATGGGAGTTCGATTCTTTAAAGAATCGGGGTCGGGTTTACTGATGCTATTCTAGTAGGTGATCGGCAGGAAAGAGCGAATTACCAGCTTGTACCTAGTGGCAGCATTAGCCTGAAGAAAGAAGTCTATTCTGCAACGGCAGTTCTCTTGTATCCACAATGCCAACCTGACGACACACATGTGTTCGCCAGACAGCAGCTCCACGATCCGTAAAGAAGCGGACACGAGGGAACTGCATACCGGCATCGAAGTCGTGCTGTCAGAAAACGCTGCCGCTGGGTACAAACTGACCATTCTGTTCTCCTGGCGCGCTCTTAATACACGCTGGTGTACACCTGAATGTCTCGCAGGCCTGGCGAGCGTGCCGGCGACGGTGTACCTGGGGGAGACGGCCCCGCCGCGGCTGCGCTCCACGTTCGTGACGTGGACGTCGCTGTCCATCTCTGCGGGCATCCTGCTGGCGTACGCGCTGGGGGCGGCGCTGCCGTGGAGGGCGGCGGCCGGCGCGTGGGCGGCGCTGCCGGGGGCCGCGCTGCTGCTCACGTGGCTGCTGCTGCCGGAGTCGCCTGCGTGGCTGGCGCGCCGGGGGCGGACCGCCGAGGCGGAGGCGGCTTTGCGGAGGCTGCGCGCCCAGCCCCCGGCCGGGCCGCTGCCTCCTGCCGTTGCGGCAGAGCTGGCCCTCCTGCAGGCGCTGGAGCCTGTACTGGCACCCGCCCACAGCGCGCCGCCGCCGAGCCTCGGAAAGGGGGGCGAGGCAAAAGAACTGGCAGTAGCTACGGCTCCGATGACAACAGACGGTTGTTCCTTTAACACGCCACCAGGTAAACACCTAGTGGATGCTGAAGACAGTGGCCGTCAGTCGACAAACAGTCAAACAGGCGAAAAAGAAGAAAATCGGAGCGATTGTGAGCTAAGAGACAGTAGTGGCGCCGAATACCGTCCAGCGGTCCAACAGAAACTTGATAACTCGAACCACCTCGACGTCTCAGCACGTACAAGTATCAGAAGCAACCACTCGGCACAGCATTCTTTACACGGGCATTCTAACCTTGCCTTTGAAGAAGATGCTGTTGCAATCCCAGTATTGGATCACGGACTGCACTCCCCCATTTGTGTAGCAGATCAGAGTCAAGATGGTAATCTACAGACAGTTCAGTGGGCAGGCCGTAAAAGTGAAGATAAACCCACTTATTCCTGTGGCAGTATGGATGTCACAGGGAAGCATCCACCTGTGAGCACTGCTGTCTCTCATCTCCAGAGTAATGGCCATTTCTCATTACATAAAAAAAGGTTTGAAGTTTTTCTTCTCTTTCTTCTTTCTTTATCTCACCCCATCTCTCTCTCTCTCTCTCTCTCTCTCTCTCTCTCTCTCTCTCTCTCTCTGTGTGTGTGTGTGTGTGTGTGTGTGTGTGTGTGTGTGTGTGTGTGAGTGAAAGAGAGAGGGGGAGAGAGAGAGGGGGGGAGGCTGTGGCTTTGTGATAATGTTTAATATTGCTCTTTTTTTAAAAAAGAACTGATAAGCTCAAGAGAACGTGCATGTGACAGTATTTATTCCATTTGTATTGATTTGTATACTTTCTAATAACAGTTCTCTATTTCTGTTTTTGAATTGTTATGTTTGCGTAATATGACTGTTATGTTCATTTTTCAAGCCTTAAGCATGTATCTTTTCACTGTGATAGCCCAATCAACTATTTTTCAATGCTGTCCAGTTGTTTTTGAAATCCAGTTTCACTCTCACATCGAATTTTTTCCGGTGGAATCCTTGTATGGAATCTTTTCAGTGTTCAGAGTGGGTGGGGTGCAGTGCACGCCACCGCGTTACCGATTTCCTGCATTTCTGCATGTGAAACGCGCCCTCCAGGAGACTTTACAACTCCAAGCGACGTCACTCGACTAATAGCATTCTTTTAACGCCACTGTAAAGGAAGCAGAATTCACTTTCAGCAGACAGTCATCTCCTGACAAAAGAGAATGTATTAATCTTTGAAAGCACAAACTCCTGCTGGCTGGGGTGGCCGAGCGGTTCTAGGCGCTACAGTCTGGAACCGCATGACTGCTACGGTCGCCGGTTCGAATCCTGCCTCAGGCATGGATGTGTGTGATGTCCTTAAGTTGGTTAGGTTTAAGTAGTTCTAAGTTATAGGGGACTGATGACCTCAGAAGTTAAGTCCCACAGTGCTCAGAGCCATTTGAACCATTTTAAACTCCTCCGATTTGAAGCAGTCTGGACACCGAGAAGATTTTATAGAATTTCACTCTGTTTAGATAATCAAGCAATTGTGTTTAGGGAGGGAATATGACAGGAATCCATATCTATTTTCCAAGTAAGATGCGTATGTTTCAGTGCTGTCACTTGAGTGTTCTGCTTATTTATCTGGACCTATACAGAATAATTACAACCCTTTTCATTTACATTACACATTGTTATCTTCAGTCACGCTCCTTTCTGTGAAAAATTATTAAAGAAATAATGTTTCTGAAAACTCATTACCTAAAACTAAAGTTACTATCGCCAATGTTGATATGTTTCTCACTAGTACATACATATTTATGCATTTTCTGTCATTGAACCCAGGCCGACCTTACTCTCCATGTTTATTTAATTTATTACAAGAAGTGCAATACAAAAAATGAGAAGCAGTGCCAAAAGGATTAAAATGAATGATGAATAAGTACAATGTATTCGATTCGCTGATAATATACTAGTCTACCAGACTCAGAAAAGGGTAAGAACTGTTTGTTAATTTTCTCTGGTGTTTTGGGCAGTTGCAAACTGAAAATAAACACTTAACAAAACTAAAATAATGGGAACACATAAATAGATGAGACTAATAAGGGCAAACACTAAGAAAGGAAATTCGATAGTAATACAAGTAAATGCATTCTGTTATTTCGGAAGTACAAAATGGTTCAAATGGCTCTGAGCACTATGGGACCTAAACATCAGATGTCATCAGTCCCCTAGAACTTAGAACTACTTAAACCTAACTAACCTAAGGACATCACACACACCCGTGCGCGGTTCTAGACTGAAGCGCCTAGAAAAAAAAGAAAGGTGACATGTTCCACATCCACGAGGATCTCCTCAACACGGATCTATGGAATGAAAAACTAATCTGGCCACACTGGCTGGCTGGGAAGTACAGCCTGAAGTATAAGCAAACAGCAAGTGCTCACCCATCAGCTTCAGAATTTCCATTTAGGCAAGAAAAACCTCATGGTGAGCATCGAAGTCTTTTCTCCATTTGCTAGCACATCTCTAATTAGACTCTCCCAATCTCACAGGAGAGATGTTAGGACCAACATCTAACAAAACTCTTTGAATTAGTTCTCACGTCAACTCTGACAGAAGTTGCTATGAACAGATTGACGGAATGGCGATGGGGCACCATGTTTGCGAAAGCATTTGAAGGAAGTCTTGAGTCAGCAGTCCACAACCCCTGCACTTCTTGTGATATGTAGTTGATATGTTCGTAATCTGGGAACTTAGATGGCACATTTTACAAGACTTTTTGTGGCATCTGAACCAACGGCATTAAAGCATCAAGTTAAAACTAGAAAAGAACAACCAACTTCAGATCCTTGTTGTGCTAGTCAAATGAAAATGGGACGGTGTACTAGGTCAAAGCTAACACTGTAAACCAACGCATACAGATTTATACTTGCATGTCTGCAGGTGTCATGTCCCCTCGCAAGGAGGATCTCAGCACACTAGTGCAAAGTGCAGAGGGTTCTCAAAATATCCGACCAAGAGAATCTAGCATCAAAGTTGCATGTCTTGCAGACATTTTCCTGGAAGAACAATTGCAGCTGCCAACCGATCCAGCATGCCATAAAGCCGAAGCTCCTAACCTGCAGTTGTAAAGGAAGAAGAGAAAACTGTTACGACACCTTTTATCCCTTACTTCGGTAACATGTTAACGAGAAGAGGAAGAATGGTTCGGAAATGTAGGGTCAAGTGTGTATTTCGCCCACCACAAAAGACAAAATCCTTGTTATGGGCCATTAAGGACGACCTAGAGGGTGAGTGCAAAAATATGGAAACACCAAAAATGCAATACCTTAATGTGCCTAATATGGTGCAGGGAAACTGCTGGCATTCAGAACAGCTTCCAGTCATCTTGGACTATTTCTGTATGATTTTCCAAAGGAATCTTTTACCATTCTCCCTGCAAAATAGTGGCAAGTCTAGGTAACAACGATGGAGATGGATAGCAATCATGCACCCTTCTTTCCAAAGCAGACCACAGAGGGTCAATAATATTGATATCTGGTGCCTGTGATGACCAGGGGAAATGTTACAATCCATCCTCTTGCTCACAAAACCAATCCTGGACGATGTGAGTTGTTTGAACAGGGGTTCTGGCAGTAACGTGTCCTTGCAGAGTAGCCATGGGCCCTTGGAATACCAGGACATGGCTGCCCTAATCATCACTGATTTTCCTATTATGGGCATTTGCATCACTGATGCACACTTTGGAATTCCAGGTCACATTGCAATTCCCAGATTTTGGAGCTCTCTTCGTGCTGTTTGTGAGGGAAACATTTCATTCCCTAGTGAGTTTTGTACTGTCATCCTCTTAATTTTCGTCACAATCCTCTTAAAACACCCTCCATCATGACCACTCAACATACGGTTTCATCTGCATTGTGAGACCGCCAATGATGTTTTTCCACTTTCCCTTTATGTGGGGAAACCTTCAATGTTGTACCTCTTGAATCTCCAAACATTTCGGCTCCATTGGGTACAGAAGCACCCACCATATGAGCACCAGTAACTTGCTCATGTTTGACTTCACTTAGTTCTGACATAATGCATTCACAATTACATGCAACACTATTGTGACCACAGATGACGCTTGAAATGTCTTGAGATCATTGCACAGGTGCTGTTTGTGGTAAAAAACAATAGTGAAACCTGCAGGCTTGGCTAGAACCTGAACTTATGTTCAAAAACACATTTTTTGTTGTGTGTCCATATTTTTGTCTAAGATGTATGGAGGCAAGATTATCCACATGGTGCAGGAAAGGTGCACAAAGCACTAGTATCAGAAAGATAAAGAATGACTAAGAGAGTCAGCTGTCACAGAGCATTGCATCTCCAAAGGACTTAGCATGAACAATGATGGCATCAAGTTCTTAAAAAAGTATAAGACACATTGGACAGTGTGTGAAAAGAATCTTTAGAGATTCTAGTAGAGGAACTGATATATGAAAGACAGAGCTTTCCAAGTAAGTAAGGCTTGTGACCCAGCCTTGAGCATGCCCAAGGCACAATGAAAGTGTGTGGAAAGATCCATTCACACAATATCAACTGAAGACTAGCACCATACGATGCATACATACCTCCTCCATTTGCATTTTTCTGACCCTCATGGCAGTGGCATGAAGACCAAGGGCCATGGCGCGTGTCCTGTCCAGGCACTTCCCTATCCACATTTTTACCCATCCTCCATTAGATTGTTACCTCAGCCTTTTATTTCCTAGAATCCAGCAGAGATCTTCCTCAGTTTACCTGCTATCCATACTCCTGGCAACATGTCCTGCCCACATATATTTCATTTTCATTACTGTCATAATAATTTCTTTCTGTCAAGTGTCTTTCCTCATCCATTTGTTTTTTGTCCTGATATTGCTAATAATACCAACATTCATCTCTGCATTGCAACCTTGTAGTCTTGAATAGTTTCTGTATTAAAGATCCATGCCTCTACCAAAAGTCGTACTGGTAATACCGGGTGATCAAAAAGTTAGTATAAATTTGAAAACTGAATAAATCACGGAATAATGTAGATAGAGAGGTAAAAATTGACACACATGCTTGGAATGGCATGGGGTTTGATTAGAACAAAAAAAAAAAAAAAAGAAACGAAGTTTACAAAAGTCCGACAGATGGCGCTGGACAGCAAAACGTCAGTGACTACACATGACAATCGTGTATAAAAGGAGCTGTAATGAGAGAGAGAATCAGATGCGCCAGCAGTTGCTGCATGTTGATGTTACCTGAAAAGGCGCTTTTAGTGAAGCTGTATTATCAGAGTGGGGAATGTGCTAGTTCAGCGTTACGATCATATCGCCGCAGGAAGGGGATTTGAACGGGTAAAGGTCCGTGTGCAGCTGTGGCGAGAATGATTTTGAAGTTCGAAGCCACGGGTTGATTAGACGATAAACCCCATAATGGCTGACCGAGCACAAGGCATAATGCTGCTCTTTCTACATTATTTCGTGGTTTATTAAGTTTTCAAATTTTTGATCACCCGGTACATACTAGTTACATCCAGAATCAGACATCTTTTAATATTTTCTGTCACTTGAAGTATTTTATCTTGTACAAGGATGCATGCTGCTCATGCATAAAGGTGGTCCTTGTAAGTAGAAACTATCAGCCTTCTTTAATGAAATTTTCACTCTGCAGTGTAGTGTGCGATGATATGAAACTTCCTGGCAGATTAAAACTTTGTACTGGACCAAGACCTGAACTTAGAACCTTTGCCTTTCTCTAGCAAGTGCTCTACAAACTAAGCCACCCATGCATGATGCACAACCCATCCCCACAGCTTTACTTCCATCAGGGCTTACTGCAGAGTGAAAATTTCACTACGGAAACATTCCCCTGGTTGTGGTTAAGCCATATCTCCACAGTATCCTTTCTTCCAATAGTGCTAGTGTTGCAAGTTTTGCAGGAGAGCTTGTGTGGGTTTTGGAAGGTAGGAGATATGATACTGGTGGGACGAAAGCTGTGAGAACAGGTAGTGAGCCATGCTTGGATAGCTCAGGTGGTAGAGCACTTACCCGCAAAAGCAAAGGTCCTGACTATGAGTGTCGGTCTGGTACACATTTTTAATCTGCCAGGAAGTTTCATATCACCCTTCTTCTCATATAATGAAATCTATTACTTACTCTTTACATCATCAGATGGCATATTCCTCATCAGTTATGAAATCTGTGGATAGCTTTCATCATGGAGATATAACATCGTTCAGCATTATTCTGGTGTGTTGTGACTCCACTTGTAGTCTGCTTTCAATTCTTGTTACATTCTCTCTGGCCATATTATGTTAAAAGAAATTAGTCATTACTAAAAGTTTGGAAACATAAATCAGTGTCATTATTACCTTACTGGGACTACAGCAGGGGAATTTGGAGATATTGTATTGTGTAGATTCTATTGTTTTCCTTGCTGGATTTGTACAAGCATCGTTCAATAAGTAATGCCCCACATTTTTTTCTCAGAACATGTTTATTGTTAAGAGTCAGAATTTGGTGACAATATACATAAACATGTCTTGTCCATGTCCTATTTTCCTTTGTAGTCTCCATCACATTCTATGGCTGTACACCAACATTGTGGAAGAGCATGTTTTCCCTTCTGGTAAAAGCTCTTGTTCTGTAGGCTTAGCCATTTTTTCACTGCATGACTGACACTCCTGTCATCTTCAAAGTGTGTTTTCCATAGAGAATCTTTAAGTGGCCCAGAGAGATGGAAGTCCCAGGGTGCCAGGTCTGGACTGTAAGGTGGTTGAGGCAACAATGTCCATCCCAATTTAGCAGTGTGTTCTCGGTTTCTCAGACTTGTGTATGGACGTGTTTTATCATGTTGAAGCAAGATTTATGCTGGACTCATCCGGTTGAACATGTCGGAAGTGATTCTTGAGTTTATTCAGAGTCTTCATGCATGCCTCTGAATTGATGGTTGACCCTCTTGGCATCACATCCATGAGAATGACATCATCACAATCCCAGAAGACTGTCACCATGACTTTTCTGGCAGAGAGGGTTGTCTTGAATTTCTTCTTTTGTGGTGAATGAGGATGATGCCACTCCGTGGACTACCTTTTTGTTTCCATTGCAAAGTTGTGCACCCAGCTTTTGTCCCCCATAATGATCCATGAGAGAAAGGCCTCTGTGTCAGTCTCAAAATGTTCCCACAATTCAGATGAAATACCTTTCCTTGAATCTTGTGGTCCACTGTGAGCGTTCTTGGAAGCCATCGTGAGCACCTCTTTGAATATCGGAGAGTCTCGATCGTTGCAGACACACTTCCAATGCTGACCAACAACTGTAGAGCCAATTGTCGAGTTCTAATACACTGGTCGGCACAAATAATGGCATCTGCATGATTCAGCATGTCTGGAGCAATGGCTGTGACAGGATGTCCCTAGTGTGGCTGATCATGGAGCTCTGTTTCTGCATTTCCCGAGGCTGTAACTTTCTTTACCTATCACCCAACTGTTCTCCTATCAACTGCAGCATTGCCATACACTACACACAAATGTTTATGGATGTTTACCATGGTTTCTTTTTCTGCACACAAGAATTCAATAACAGCATGCTACTTGTAACGTGAGTCATATGTAGACACCCTTTTGACACTTTACTATGGCTCCGCTTCTGCCAGAATGGTTCAAAACTTCACTGCTGCAAAGGAACAAACATCAAATGTGAACCAACAAGGGCATTTGTCTATGTGTATTAATGGCTTTAAAAAAAAAATGTGGGGCATTACTTATCGAACAACCCTCATAGTTTGTTATTGGGCAATCTGAATCATGAAGAGAAAAAATATTTTTATTTAAGTACTATTGTTGTGTGTCTGCATTTTCAACAACTCAAGTTTTATCAAAAATCACTCAAGCACAAACAAATTGCAAGATAATTTACACCCTTATTCTTATTAAACCAAACAGAAACAAAGATTGCTAGAGATGGATACCTCATGGGAATAAAAGTACTCTGGAGATTTATTGAACAACTCAAGTGACAGTGCTGGATAACACTATAACTTTGCCAGGCTGGGAAGTACTCTAATATGAGCCACTGTCTCAGTGTATGTACGTTTTCTGTGCTCCTCAGGTTCCTAGCTATTAGTCATCAGGTGAAACTCGTCTTGTACTTTACTATATGTGCCTGCAGTTCCACAGTTATCCTCCCATAGGCCACTGACACCTGCTGATTACCACTGCAACACTGGAAATTTAATTATTGTCTGCAGCCATGTACCATATGAGCAAATTTTCAATTCTATATTGAGTACTAATATTCTGCTGAATATGTGGACTATGACAGTTCACATTTTTGTGTTGTCTCATTGTCACTGTAGGCTTGTACCATGGGAAGCAAGAAGAGGATGTTGTTTGGTGGTCGGTAGCCTCTTTCTATAACACAACTGCACGCATTAATAACAGGGTTCTTTATCCGCATAAACAAAGAGCTACTTAACCTAAGATAGTCAGTAATAGTCCATGTTAGCCTCACTGCTGGTGAAATACAAGTCCTGCTATGCACACTCGTCTGGTCACTACTGACTGATTCTGAGCTAGAGGTTGAGCTAACTGGAGCTGTGACTCCCACTGTGCTGTAACTGATGACTCGTCTCGTTGACTCACTGGGTGACTGATTGGGACTGACTGGCCCTCCAGTCCACAGTGGCGATCTAAATAGTGGAGGTCCCAGAGGGTATTGGGAGTGCGTTTCTTGCAAATCTGTCTTTTGCCTCTATCAATTTTCTCACAATCATTTTGCCACCGGGAGTGCTGGCACCACTTTATGCCAGCACAGTCGATGAGGATGATAGGATGATGATGAGGACAGCACAACACCCAGTCCCTGGGCAGAGAAAATTGCCCGACCCAGCTGGGAATCAAACCCAGGCACAGAGGATTGACAGTCCATCACGCTGAGCATTCAGCTATCTGGGGCCAGATGACAGGGCAGAACAAAATCGATCACTGAAATTAAAATGACAGCCACTCATATTCACTTTTTTTTAAGGAACTTAAGATTGCAACCTATGTCCATAACAAGACACAATTAAAAAACTATTGTCAGCAAAGATAAATGTTTTAATTTCATGAGCAACACGGCCCTGCCCCTCCCCCTCCCCCACCACACCCACCCACCCACACACACACACACACACACACACACACACACACACACACACACACACACACACATCATGGCCCTTCAGTAACCACCATTAGGAGAAAAAATCTCAACCAACAATTGGATGAAGAGTTGATTAGATGGGTGGCTGTTGAGGAGCAATGGTCATTAGCAGCCGACAAATGGAGTGCCAATCATACCTCAGTCACATTAGGCTTCCCAACGAAGTGGGCTTGTCAAGAGCTGAAATTCCATTTAAAATAGTTTACAGACACATGTACTTGCAAAAGTATAAGCAAACCTACACTTGCTCATCCACTAACCATCACCAACTCAGCAAGAACTAACATGGAAAAAGTGATACTTCAGAAGCCACGTTACAACAGTAGCCAAACACACAACAAAGGAGAACATGTAGCAACGTTTATCAACTCCACCATTAAAACAGAAACATCCCTAAAGAAGCAGAAGTCAAACAGAGTACGGCCAAATCATCAACAAAAAATACCACTCACTGTCTCTCTCCTTAGACATCAGCTTTCAAGCAGATGTGATGAAAGTGCTATTGCAATACGGGATGTCTTCTTAATGACATGTCACTAATGAAGCTCTACACAATGAGACTCATCAATAACATCACCCAGTGGGCCAGAAATTTTCTTCTTTGTGGAGTCACAAGTAAAATGAATCTGTGGCTCTCCACCATGCCCCCTCCCAACAGGACAGAAAGGTTGAGGACCTCAAGTTGACTGGAGCTTCATGTGTATAGAGCACTGTGTACACCATGTAGTTAAATTATCCTGTTGGATCGTTCTTACCATGGTATTTATATTGTGATTCGCATGAGAGAAAAACAGTCCAAGCAAGGTCAAACATTTCTTTTGTGTAGGCCTATGCAGAGTAAGCTCCCAGTGTCTGCATCAAAGCAAGAAATAGATGTACTGAAATAAGTTGCTCCTGCACCAAATTAATTAATGCAGGTGTTAATAAAACACAAACTTTCTTTGTATTCCATGACAGTAAGTCTTCCCACTATAGCAGACAGTGTGAAAATGAACAGAAAAGGCCATTCTGCTTGATGCATTTAAACATACAATAATTAAGAAATAAATTGCACTTGTTGCAGACTTTCATGGATGAACTCATATATAAATAATAAATGTCAGAATAGGATCACTTGAATCAGCTGGAACTATGATATATTATGAAGGCCTTATGAACTACAGTGTGAAACACAAAGTTGTGGTCTGTCACCCACCAAATGGGGAGCTAGGTCATTTCTTCAACAGCCTAAATAAGATAACTGGTCAGTTGAACCCAATAACCTCACAATACTGGGTAATTTAAATATTGATGCAAATTATTGCAATATTAATAATTTAAAATTATCAGGTTTATTGAATTCATATAACCTTGTAAATGTAGTAGCTTTTGAAATCTGAGTAATAGATTTAACTTCCAGTAGGATAGACAATGCAATAATCAGCAAAAAATGATTAAGATAGTGTTCAGTTCAGTAACACAGAATTTCACTTCTCTGGTCATTGTTGCTGGAAAACTGATTACTTAAATGTAGATCCTCCACAAATTGCAAAAATAATTCAGCAGAAAAGAAGCATAACCACTATGAACATAACCAGATTCAAAAACATACTAGCTACAGAGAATTTGGACATTGTCTGCCAGTTAGAATGGTCAAATAATAAATGGGATGAATTCATTCAATTCTGTTGAAGCATTATGAGTCGTGTTGTCCAATTAAAACAGAAACGGTTTTCAGTCAGTGGAAGAAAGAGTTAAAATAAACTACCAGCTATGTTAGTCAAGCTTCGACAGAATATCCATGAACTCAATATAATGTACAAATCATCTGGGCTGGACATTTTCAAAGAAAAATATACCAGTGCTAAGCAAAGCTTCAAACTAGACCTCCTAAATCTTGGGAAACGAGTCCACAGTGAAGCAATAGCACAGTCAATTAATGTAAGCTATGCCTTCTGGAATCTTACTATGAAATATTGTAAAACATGCATGAACACATAATGTGAAGCAATAAATAGCAAACGTGAAGGTCAACTGATAAGAGACCAAAAAACTGCTTGTAACCAACTGGCGCCATAACTCGAGACACAGATCCACTCAACATTCTGGTGCACTGCTACACAACAGATAAGGACTCTGAATTTGAGGAAATAAAAGGACAAGAGATAAGCAAAATAATTCTATAGCTAAAGAACTAACACTCAAGTAGTTGGGATGGTTTTTCCAGCACAGTAATTAAAAAATACTCAAATGTTGTGGTTAAAACAATTCAGCATCAAAGAAGGTATGTTTCCTAAAGCATTGACAAGGAGCATTGTCAGACCAATACATAAAAAAGTATCAAAGGAGGAAGCATAAAACTACAGACCAATACCTCAGATTCCCACATTCAGTAAGATTTTTGAATCATTAATGCTGGTACAGCTTTGTGCATTTTTCACTATAAACAATCTCCTTGCAGAAATTCAACATTGATTTCAAAAAAATCACAATAGTACTGCACCCATCACAGAATTTTTGTGCCAAGTCTGTAGCTTTCTAGATGAAGGAAAGCATACTCTAGGCACATTTTTAGATCTCACAAACGTTTTTGGCCTGGTCAACTATGCACTTCTCTTGCAGAAGCTGAGAGGGCGCAATATTGTGCACACATCTCTTGAACTCCTATCTGCTTACCTACAGAAATATAAAAAATGCACAAACATAAATTATCAAAATGGAGTTAGAAAAATCTATATTCAGTCTTTGACTGAAATGGTAATGCAGTGTGTGCTGTGTATGTATTAGGACAATTTAATTTTTTGTTCATATAAACGATATTATACATCCTTCTAATTCCCATATGCTGATGACACCTCTCAACTGTTCTATGGTGACCATGGGGATGATGTATTTTTTAACACGTGGCATGTATGAGGTGACTAAATATTTTAGTAACCAAGACCAACTTGTGCACAGATGTGAAGGAGGCATTTGTGGAATTTTATATACAGACAACGGAGGCTGTAAGTTCCTTGCTGTGCACTTGGATGACAGTTTTCAGTGGGGAAATCATGTTAACTAGATATTCAGAAAGGTAAGCAGTACATTGTATTTGCTTAGCCAAATGTCCAAAATTGTATGTAATGAAACATTAAAACAGTGCACTATGGAACAGTTTTTCTGTTTATAAGTTATGGGATAGAGCTGCACTTGAACAGATCACTGGTGCTATAAAAGAGAGTTGATAGGCTGGTTCATGATCTGGGACACAGGGAAACCTGTTGTGATGCCCTCATGAAACATAAATATCTCACTGTGTTGTAAACCTTTGTACGCAAATGAAATATAGTGTACCTCTGTAACAATACAACATTTTCATAGGCTGTCATTTGATGGCAACACACAAAAAGAAATATAAGAAATAAATAAATATTCTCCAGCCTTTGCTGACATGTTCAATAGCATTTGGAGAACTATGTGTTATAAACAAGGCACATTGTTTGCTGAAGAGTCACTTATCAGTGCTTGAATATTGTGATAGCATTCAGGAATGTGTACATTGAGCTATGAATATGAACTGTCATCCCACTATTGGATCCATTCCAGAATCTTCATGCCACCTACAAAGAGCATTATGATGGAGCAAGGAGTGCTGCTCTGCAATCAGGCTGAGTACATTCTGACCCAGTCCAACTGCAGAAATCTCCTCAGTCATTTGGGTATTAAATGCAAAATGTTGAGAGAAGAGAATGTGGCATTAGTTTTTGAATGTGGTACATCATTCCACAAAATCCAAAGCAATAATGGAGACCATGATGAAGGATGTATGGTTGAAATAGCAGGTTATCTGTGTAATGTACATTATATGTCACCAGACCAACCCAAGGCAGATAGCACAGCCAATGGCACAAAATTTTGTCCCAGCCAGTATCCAGCCTTTGTTCACCACAGATCCGTAGTTGAGAAGGATAATCAAGAATTCTGTTCCTGTGATGATGTACTTCACAACTTCACAGTACTAATATGAGAGGTGTAGCTGGTATTGTATGTAGCTTGTGGCATAGCATTTGGTCGCAGTAAGGCTGTGGCATAACACATGACACACAAAAGAAATTCTCTTCAACCTAATATGGGGAACAGAATCATTTCCCAACTCCCAAAAGTATTCCACAATGTTCCCATTTATGAAATCTGGGAAGGAGTGTGCCTGCCAAAATTGTTGTTGCAGTGTTGCCCTCTCTGCTGTGTATGAAAGATTGTGGAACATATGGAGCGCCAACTTAGATTATGAGTCATGGAAGTGGTATCAGACCATTCTGGAATGGAGAATTCAGCCACACAAGGAAGCATGCTAAGGATTACTGCCTTTGCCAAGGAACTTTGCAAAATATTTATTATAGATCAGAGTCAAGTCACCTACATTTAATAATGTCACTGTTAAGGGATCAACAGGAGGAGGAATGGCTGGAAATGAGGGACAAGCTGTTGCTACCCAGATGTCATACAGTGCCTGGCAACCACTCATGTGAAATGAAGTACACTTAAATACCTCTGTACAGGCCACTGTCCCCTTCTGTGCCTAGAGGACCCATCAGTCTACAGTGTTTGAGAAGTGTTAGAAGAGTTCACTGAGTTTACACATGAAAGGACAATCCATAGTCAGGGGAAATGAAATTGCCTTGTATTTTAGGGAATAATACTGGAAGAGTCAAATGCTTATTATGTTTTTCCTTTGCCTCCCAGTTTATACCAAAAGGTTGTGAATTAGCTGTTACTATGCTCCTCAAGCTGGTTGTAACAACATAATCTTGAAATTACCATTTTTAGTTTAATAGATCTTTATAGATTTCTAAAGAAATGTTTAAACACTCATCCTATATTATTATGGTTGTGCAATGTCATTTTGCATATAAACTGCCTTCTCTTTTTAAGTAATCAGAAATAAATTCAGTGTTTCTGTAGTTAGATAATAAGCTTTTTCATGTAACACAGTTTTCAGTCTCATTCTCATTATTTTGAGATTATTCACTGCTTTTTTACCATAAGAGTTGGTGTAATTCATAAATTTGCATGAAGTAGACTTATTTTAAGATTATTAGCATTATGTATGCAGTATATAATGTCATCAGTAAATGAAATCAGTGATTACACTAAAAAAACAATTTACTCCACAGCTGTGCTTCACCATCAGATGAAGAAAGTAATGTAGCAGATGAAGTGTGTGAGACTACATCGAGATGCAAGCTGGTGACCCTTCTGAGCAGGATGTGGTTACTTTTGTGTGACCCTGCTGTCTGGAGGCCTTTGCTGCTACTAAACATGTATTTCCTTTTCATGCAGCTTGCTGGTGTTTATGTGGTTGTGTCCTATGCTGTGGATATTGTGACTAATGCAGGAGTGGTTATTGATGCATACATGGCCACAATCATGCTTGGTGGTGTACAGCTTGTCTCTAGCCTTGTTGTCAGCTACATTGTTACCAGGTATTTTAGAGAATAAAATAACTTTTTTATAATAATGCATTAACACAATCAAAGAACATTCAAATAACTTGCATAGTTGAGTAAATAATTCTTTACTTCCAAAGAAGCCAAGAAATGTGATTAGTTTTGTGCCACATATCATTGTAAGCTATATAGCCAAGTTTTGATCACACTGTGAAATTATTATGCAGCAGCTGTAAAATAGACAATATGTACAATACCATTCTGCAGCTGTACATGCAGTTGTATCTGGTATCATTATACATGGTGCCCTGTTAATGTGTGGTTCTGGGTCAGTTGGTTAGTTAGTTACATGTTCCATAGATCAGTAGAATGATTATTTTATCAAAATGATGTGGAATGAGACAGTTTACAGGTTATTACATATGATTTGTGTTAACATTAATGAGCACATTATTATTTTCTGTTCTACTCATGCCAGTACACTGTTTTTTTACTGGCTATCAGTTTTTAGAACTTTGTCAATGGAATAAAAGGAATTGTCCTGGAGAAATGATTTTAAATGAGATTTAAAACTTACTTACATCGGAAAAGACAGACTTACCATAAAGATGACACACTGAGTTGCAGACAGGCACATTCAGACACTTACACATAAGCTTTCAGCCACAGCCATCATCGTAAAAAGAGAAACATACACCATTCATTCACACAAGCAAGCACTCCAGCAGCTCGGGCCTGACAACTATTGCGTGGGATGGAAGCAGCAATCTCAATTTTGAGGGGGAGGGGGGGGGATAGCAGTGTACGGAGGGGCAAAAGAGGATCGTTGTCTGGTGGAGTATGCAGGGAATAGGATGCCAACAGGTGCAGCATCAGGTGGTTGTGGGGCAGGGAGGTAGGAAAAAGGAGAGGAGTGGGGAAAGATGGGCGGGTGTATTGGCAGAGGGTGGCAAACAAGGAGGGTGGGAGACGAGAATGAGGAGAAGGTAATAGGACAGAGGAGGTGGAAACCATTGTGTGGAGGATGTGGGGACAGTATATTACCATACGCTGAGGCCAGAATAATTATGGGACTGGAGGATGTGTTGTAAGGATAACTCCCATCTGGGCAGTTCAGAAAAGCTAGTGGTGGAGGGGATGATCCATATGGCTTGGGGAATGGAGCATCCATTCAACTCAAGCATGTTATGTTCTGCTGCATATTGTGCCACAGGGTGGTTTACTTTGCTCTTGGCCACAGTTTGGCAGTGGCCGTTTATCCTGGTGGACAGCTGGTTGGTGATCACAGCAATATAAAAAGCCATGCAACAGTTGCAGCAGAGCTGGCAGTTGACATGGCAGCTTTCACAGATGGCCTGGCCTCTGATGGGGTAGGATAAATGTGTGACAGAGCTGGAATAAGAAGTGCTGGGTGGGTGGATTGGGCAGATCTTGCACCTGGGTCTTCCACAGGGATATGATGCTTGTGGCAAGGGATTGGGATTGTGAGTGGCATAAGGATGGTATAGGATGTTATGAAGCTTGGGTGGGTGATGGAACATCACTTTAGGAGGGGTGAGAAGGATCTCAAGTAGGATGTCCCTCATTACAGGCCATAGGTAACAAAGCTCTGGCAAAGAATGTGGTTCAGTTGTTCCAGTCCAGGATGGTATTGGGTGACAAAGGGGGCACTCCTTTGAGGCTGGTTCTTGGGGCTGGTGAGAGGTTTGGGGGTGTGATGGGCAATGGCAAGGCAGATCTGTTTGTGGACTAAGTCTGGGGGTAGTGCATGTCTGTGAAGGCCTGGGTGAAGTCCTCAGCTTACTGGGCAAGGAAGTTCTTGTCACTGCAAATACACCATCCCTGGTTGGCCAGGCTGTATGGGAGGGATCTTCTACATCTACATCTACATACATACTCCACAATCCACCGTACGGTTCGTGGCGGAGGGTACCTCATACCACAACTAGCATCTTCTCTCCCTGTACCACTCCCAAACAGAACAAGGGAAAAATGACTGCTTATATGCCTCTGTACGAGCCCTAATCTCTCTTATCTTATCTTTGTGGTCCTTCCGTGAAATATAAGTTTGCGGCAGTAAAATTGTACTGCAGTCAGCCTCAAATGCTGGTTCTCTAAATTTCCTCAGTAGCGATTCACTAAAAGAACGCCTCCTTTCCTCTACAGACTCCCACCCAAGTTTCTGAAGCATTTCTGTAACACTCGCGTGATGATCAAACCTACCAGCAACAAATCTAGCAGCCCGCCTCTGAATTGCTTCTATGTCCTCCCTCAATCCGACCTGATAAGAATCCCAAACGCTTGAGCAGTACTCAAGAATAGGTTGTATCAGTGTTTATAAGTGGTCTCCTTTACAGATGAACCACATCTTCCCAAAATTCTACCAATGAACCGAAGATGACTATCCGCCTTCCCCACAACTGCCATTACATGCTTGTCCCACTTCATATTTCTCTGCAATGTTACGCCCAAATATTTAATCGACGTGGCTGTGTCAAGCACTACACTACTAATGGAGTATTCAAACATTACGGGATTATTTTTCCTATTCATCTGCATTAATTTACATTCCTCTATATTTAGAGTTAGTTGCCATTCTTTACACCAATCACAAATCCTGTCCCAAGTCTTCTTGCATTCTCCTACAGTCACTCAACGATGACACCTTCCTGTACACCACAGCATCATCAGCAAACAGCCACACATTGCTATCCACCCTATCCAAAAGATCATTTATGTAGATAGAAAACAACAGTGGACGTACCACACTTTCCTGGGTCACTCCAGATGATATCCTCACCTCCGATGAACACTCACCATCGAGGACAACATACTGGGTTCTATTACTTAAGAAGTCTTCGAGCCACTCACATATTTGGGAACCAATCCCATATGCTCGTACCTTAGTAAGGCGTCTGCAGTGGGGCACTGAGTCAAATGCTTTCCGGAAGTCAAGGAATATGGCATCCATCTGATACCCTTCATCCATGGTTCACAAGATATCATGTGAAAAAAGGGAGAGTTCCATTTTGCAGGAGCGATGCTTTCTAAAGCCATGCTGATGCATGGACAGCAACTTCTTCGTCTCAAGGAAATTCATTATATTCGAACTGAGAATATGTCCGAGAATCTTGCAACAAACCGATGTTAAGGATACTGGTCTGTAATTTTGAGGATCCGTCCTTCTACCCTTCTTATATACAGGCGTCACCTGTGGTTTTTTCCAGTCACTCGGGACTTTACATTGGGCAAGAGATTTGCGATAAATGCAAGCTAAGTAAGGAACCAGTGCAATAGAGTACTCTCTATAAAACTTAATTGGAATCCCATTAGTACCTGGCTATTTATTTATTTTCAACCCATTCAGCTGCTTCACAACCCCAGGCATGTCTATCACTATGTCCTCTATACGGGAATCTGTACGAGACTCAAATGGCAGTATGTTTGTACGATCCTCCTGCGTGAAAGATTTCTCAAATGCTAAATTTAAAATTTCAGCTTTTGTTTTGCTGTCTTCCGTTGCCAGGCCAGACTGATCAGTGAGTGACTGGATGGAAGCCTTCGACCCGCTTACCGATCTTGCGTAAGACCAGAATTTACTTGGGTTTTCAGCAAGATCTTTTGCTAAGTTATGACGGTGGTAGTGGTTGTATGCTTTGCGCATCGCTCTTTTTACATCAGCACGAATCTCTACTAACTTTTGCCTGTCCTCATTCTCCTGATCTTCCTTGTACCGCAAGTGCAACTGTCTTTGCTTTCTGAGCATTCTACAAATTGCGCTGTTAAACCAAGGTGGGTCTTTTCTGTCCGTAACCCACTTTTTTGGTACATACTTGTCCAATGCATGATTTACAATGTGTTTAAAATTTTCCCATTGTAGTAACCAAAACCAACTGCGGGAACGCCTTGGGCTGCAGATCGGAGGCGCCAGGCGGGAAAGCCGAGGACGAGTCGGACGACAGACCAACGACAACTGACAACAACCGACCACGACTGACTATGACTGACACAACAAGGAAGAGATAAACAACGGAGGCTTGTGGAAACTACAACACCAAACTCCAACAGTAAATCCACTCAGAACCAGAGCCAGGCAAATGTCAACAACGAGCAACGACCAGAATGCAGTACCGCCGAGATAGAAACGAAATCCAGAGCGAGTACCAGACTGACTGGAATAGGGCAGAGCGGTCCCTATATACGAAACCGGAGGGAGCAGCTATTGGCCGCTGTCTGCACATGCCATAGTGGTGGCGCCCTCGCTGCACGAGAGCTGCTGCGCGGAATAGCCGCCGCGGAGGCGGAGCCCTCTATGGGTTGACCACGTCCATTTGTTCTGGCAGCGGAAGGTACTAGACCCATAATTCTTCCACGTCCATCCTACTGGAAGTAAATGAAGTCGATTCATTTACTAAGTGGGATGCTAACAACTGCTTATCTGCTCTTTCTAGTAAGAATACTCTCCTAGCCTTCTTGACCGACTTTTTAACTTTCATAACTATAGTCATAATGACAACATCATGATCACTAACCCCTGTTTCAACACTGACACCGTGGATAAGGTCTGGTCTGTTCATGGCTACCAGATCTAAAATATTTCCATTACGCATTGGCTGTCGATTTAGCTGCTCAAGACAGTTTTCGGATAATGTGTTCAAAACTAATTCACATGATGGCTTGTCTGTACCACCTGTAATAAATCCATAGACATCCCAGTCTATACTAGGTAGGTTGAAGTCGCCTCCGACTAATATAGCATGATCCGAGTACTTCTGCGATACAGAGTGTAGACTCCCTTTGAATGATTCTAGAACTGCCACGGTGGAACCTGGTGGCCAGTAATAACACCCAACAATTAACTTTATTTCTCGTAGCCCTGTTAAACGTGTCCAGATAACTTCACAATCACACTCTACTTCGATCTCAGTAGACACAATGTTTTTGTCAACTGCAATGAAGATGCCACCTCCAATGGCGTCTAATCTGTCTTTCCAATACATGTTCCAACCCTCACTAAATATTTCAGAACTTCCTGTCTCAGGGTTCAGCCAGGTCTCAGTCCCAAGAATAGTTAGCGTGCCACACGCTTCCTGGAGGGCAGTAAATACAGGCACTTTATTCAGAACACTCTGAAAATTTACTGCTAATATCTTGATAGCTGAAGTGAGCGCATCCTGATTTCCCTGCCTGTACATTGACTGGTGAGTGTTCATCAGGACAACTCGCACTACTGCCTAGCCTAAAAAAAAAAAAAACCATGTGCACTCCACAAGTTCTCAGCTACCCGAGTAGCCACTTCCTTTGTGTGAGAAAGGGGTGACATCTATCTAAATGCAGGTCCTGTTTATGGTTGATGGGTTTAGTGTGGATAGGGGTGCAGATGGGGCCATCAGAGAGGAGGAGGTTAACATCTATGAAGGTGGCATGATGGGTTTAGGAGAGAAGGTGTTGAGGTTGTGAAAGAATGAAGACAGGGTGTCTTCGTCCTGAGTCCTCAATACCATTTCACCATAAAGCAATATGATATGGCCCATGGGACAAATTCAATATATGTGTTTCAAATAGACCAACTTGTAGTGTTAAACTCATAGTTATGTAGTCTTGTGTGTGCACACGTTCACTCAATTCTACATTTACAACTTTTGCATCTACACTCTGCAGGCCACCTTACGGTGTGTAGCAGAGGGTAAGTTGAGTACCACAGTCTTAATGCCAAGAGTGTGTGTGTGTGTGTGTAAAAATGTGTGTGTGTGTGTGTTTGCATTCTATACATACACAAGCGAAACAGCTCGAATATAGCTTACTCCCATTCTCTGTCTTCCAGATGTGGTCGTCGGCCATTATCAATCATCTCTGGTGCTGGCATGATGCTTTGTATGTTGGGACTCTCAATCTACCTGCAACTAGCTGACCTGTCTGCCACTAATAAATCTGCAGTTACAATGCTACCACTTATACTTCTCGTCCTTTATGTGGTATGTATAAAATTGAGATTAATTAAGTTTACAAATTAAGTAATAAGTTATAAAACCATACAGATAGAAAGGAAGAAAGTGTTACATTTTAAGCTTCATTCAGTTGAATAACATACTGAAAGAACAATACACATCATTTCCCACTGTAGCACTGATAATTGTTACTACACATAAATGAATCTGAAACTTAACCAAGATGATGAAACAGGTAATTCCTTACTCATTATCGTGTTTAAAGTATCCACAATATTGTGTTAAAATAATGTCTTACTAAGTATCCGCTTCATAGCTGTCATAAAGCAAACCCATGTTTTAGCTTTTTACAGCATGTAACTCAAAACATTCATACCACTATTACCAGAATTAGCAAAATTTTACAGGCAAGATATTGATCCAGACAGTATATGCCTGTATTGAACTGATAACATTAGGATGTCATAGATAACTGTGAACAAGGTGAGTTATGTAAAGTATGGTTGGATTGTAAGGATTTTTGTTGTTGGTCTGCAGTTTGGTTAGTGTCACAGGGTAGCATGTGAATGCTCATGACTGTACCTATCTGCAACTTACCCAATATGCATAATACCTTGCTACATATATACATAAAAAAGAAAAGAAAGGAAAAAAATTAAAATTAAACAAATATGCATATAGCATTTTGCACTCTTGATGCATGCCTGTTGGATCAATTCCCTGCAAATGGCTAAATGTTACTTGATCTACCTGTCTGATCTTCAGAATCTGTCTGTTATATCACATTTCAAAAGTTTCTATTCTCTTCTTGTTTGTATTGTTTACACTTCCACATAAGGCTACACTTCAGAAAATACTTTCTGAAAGAACTCTCCAACGCTTAAATTTCTATTGAGTCTTAAATTTCTCTTTTTCAGAAACTCTTTTCTTGTCATTGCCAGTCTGCATTTTATATCCTATTATTTTGGTCATCATCAGTTATTTATACATGGGGAGTCACATAAGATATAACAGCCCTTTTATTTGTTGAATGGTTTGAGATAACAAAGTGAGGTTTTTGGCAAATAAAAGTACACAGGAGGCCAAATAATTCTGCTGTATGTTTCATCTTTATTAACACTTGTATCAACTGAGATACTGAAGCAATTACTTTCTTTTCAGTGGAATGGTATATGAGTCTGTTAGAAAAGTACCCAATCTTATTTCTTTTCTGTCTTGAATCTAGCATGCTTGCATGAGCTGACCCTGAACCTTCATGCGCATGGATGAATTTTTTTCCTGGCATCAGTTGCTGGCAAGCAGAATTTGAGTGATGTAGTGTGTAGTCCTCACATTGGTTTTTCATTGGAAGCAAAATGACAGAACAAATGGAGCAGTGCTACTGCATCAGTTTTTGCCAGAAACTGGGTGACAGCCAGGTGGAAACCATTCTGAAGATTCAGATGACATTTGGTGATGTTATGAGCATCACACAGATTGAGGAGTGGTACAGCCAGTTTAAAGACAGTTGCATATCAGTGGAGAGTAAACCACGCTCCGATCTCAATATGCCAAAATGACCAGGTCACTGCCAAAGTGAATGATTTGGTGATGCTTGACCATCATGTCACTATTAGGGAAATTGCAGGAGAAGTGAGCATCAGCACTTTTTCGGTACATTCCATTATGACCATAGCTTTGGCCATAAAGAGAGTGACAGCGAAATTCATGCCGAAGCTACTGACAGCAGAGCAAAAGAAATTTCATGTTGAAATCTCACAGGATATGCTGGACTCCACAAACAGTGACCCCAACTTCATGAACTCCGTAATCACAGGTGACGAGTCCTGGGTGTACGGGCATGATGCAGAAACCAAATTCCAGTTGTCACAGTGGAAGCTTTCCGTGTCTCCAAGCCCAAAGAAGGCTCACCAAGTGCACAGCAGCATCAAAATGATACTGACTGCTTTCTTTGACTCCCACAGTGCGGTACACCACGAGTACACACCACAGCGTCAAACAATCACCAAAGAGTACTACAGGGATGTCCTCCATCAACTATATGATGCTGTGTGGCACAAGAGACTGGGCTTGTGGTTGACACAAAATTGCTGCCTCCATGACAACAATGCTCCAGCCCATTCCTTGCACTTGATTCAAACATTTTTGGCAAAAAACTATATTCCTGTGCTTCAACAGGCTCCTTATTCTCCTAATTTGGACCCCTGTGACTTCTGGCTGTTCCTCAAACTCAAGAGGCCATTGAAAGGAATGTACTTTCATACAAGAGAGGACATTATGTCAGTGACAATAGCCAGGCTAAAATCCATTGCGAAAGGTCATTTTGGTATTCTTCCAACAATGGCAGCACCGCTGGTAGAAGTGTGTGGAGTCCCAACGGAACTACTTTGAGGGTGATTAGGTGTCCACTGCTCCAGGTAAGTGAAGGGTTTTCCAGAACAAAGGTTGGATACTTTTCTAACAGACCTTGTACTTTTTTCAACACTGTTTAAAAGCTGTTGAGAAGACAAGTACAAGGATATAAAGTTTGTTGATGCTAACATTGAAACTTTTTGCAGAACTATCAAAGGTGTGTGTTCAAACTGAAAGGTAAGGTGACCAGAATCAGCTGTTGTGATGTAGACACAATTAAGTGGAGCTGTCATGCCAGGCTCCATTGTTGTCTCAAGCCTTTCAATTGTTTACATATGTCTACAGAAGCTGTTCACTTAAGCATGAGTATGAACACATGTTTGAAATATTTTTCTTAAGCCCCTTCTATTCACTAGAGTGAAACTTCCATAGCTTTTACTTTTTGTATCTATGCCATATAACATAAAGCTAAGAGGAGACATATTTTATCTTTGTAGTGTAGGCCTAGCTTCTTGCTGCTTATACTGACAGAGCCTGGCATGAGAGCCCTACTTGATGTTGTTTACACTGCAATAACTGATTATGGCTATCTTACATTTCAATTTTAATGTATTTCCCAGATCCTTTTGAGAGAAGTTTCAATGCTCACGTTAACCAGCATTATATCACTGTACTCAGGTTTTCACGAGCTTTTGAATGCTCTGGGCAACTCTTCTGTAACTCTCCCCATTCCCTAAACCTTGCCAGTCCTTTTCCTTCATCCATCTTCCTTTCCCTTCAGCCCGTCAGAAGACAGAGCCACTGACTCCAAAAGCTTACACATTTCCATGAGGTTTATGTCTATTTCTCCTGCCACCACTTGGTGAGTAGATTCTTTGTCTACTCAATCACATTATATTTTCAAAAATTGATTGTTTTTGTTTATATATTCACCATGTTTAGGGTAACTGTTGTGACTTGGCAAGACAGCCAAGCCACTATGACCGGTAGCCGAAAGGCACGTGTTTAAACTCACGCAGGCTGGCGTGAGGTCTGGAACAGGACAATGTAATTAATATAGCCAATAAGGTACGTTGCTGCTGGAATACATAACTTTAATCCATAATTGGTGAACATCGGTCTGACGGTACATGCATCAGCAGATAAATAGCAATTGATAATGGCACCTTGCTAGGTCGTAGCAAATGACGTAGCTGAAGGCTATGCTAACTATCGTCTCGGCAAATGAGAGCGTAATTTGTCAGTGAACCATCTCTAGCAAAGTCGGCTGTACAAGTGGGGCGAGTGCTAGGAAGTGTCTAGACCTGCCGTGTGGCGACGCTCGGTCTGCAATCACTGACAGTGGCGACACGCGGGTCCGTCGTATACTAGCGGACCACGGCCGATTTAAAGGCTACCACCTAGCAAGTGTGGTGTCTGGCGGTGACACCACATTCCTCCCCCACAAATTGGCGAACGGTTGTGTTATAAGGCTTCCGCCCGCCGTGGGGAGGACCCCATGTTGACGTATGCCACAAGGTGGGGAGCCTAACAACAGGCGAGGCTGTGCCACCCGCACCCTGCCATTCGGTCCGAGGGGAGCTAGGAAACGCCTGAAAACCTAGTCCAGGGTGCACGCCAACATGCGGTGTATGCGCCTGTAGAGAGACAGGAGGGGCCGAAGGGTCGACCTCCATCGGGTCAGAGCACCCGACGGGCGAAGACGACAGATGGTCCGGAGCAGGCAAGAGTTCCATGGCGGAGGACAACTGGTCACGGGAAGCGATCGGCGGCGTGTGACCCAGGGAGGCGCCCGGCGGTGCAGCGACGCGTCCACTGCCGGCGTCGCCGGTGGGAGCACAGGCGGCGGCAGTGGCGGCGCATCGCCATGGGGCAAAATGGAAGGCAGCGTCGGTAACACCTGGGGCTGAGGCGAGCCAGTAGATGGGTCCCCAGGGCGCTGACCGGGCGGCACCGTCGCTGAAAGCAGACGGGGAGCGGCAGATCCCGTGCAACGACAGAGGTGCAGCTGATTGAGATGCTGACGCACCTCACCAGAGGCCCCCAAAACCAGATACATCGCGCGGCCGAGGCAGCGAAGAATGCGCCCTGCGAGCCAACGCCGTGAACTTCGATAGTTGTGATAGTAGACAACATCGCCTGCAGCAAAAGCAGGTGTCTGCCGCTGCACAGGAACCTGATGCGGCGGATGTAGCAAAGACATCAAGGTTCAATGAGGGCGACCCTGAAGCAACTCAGCCGGCGAGCGACCATCTCGGGGCTGAGAGCAATACGAGGACAAAAAGAGCAATAACGCGTCCTCCCGAGAAGCGACTCTTTCAACTTCAACATCTGTGACTTGAAAGTCCGGACCAAATGTTCAGCGGCACCGTTTGACTGTGGCTAAAACGGCGCGGACGTCAGTTGTTGAATACCATTGGACTTGCAGAAAGACTGAAATTCTGCGGAAATGAATTGTGGGCCATTGTCGGAAACAATAGTCTGTGGAAGACCTTCAATGCAAAAGATAGCGGATAACGCTTGGATGGTGGCAGAAGACGTCGTGGAAGACATCCAGACAACAAAAGGAAAATTACTAGATGAATCGACCACAACCAACCATCGAGCATTCCAGAATGGACCAGCAAAATCGATGTGCAAGCGTTGCCAAGGGGAAGTGGCTTTTGGCCATGCAAAGAATTTCTGCGGTGGTGCGGATTGTTATTCGGCACACGCCATGCAAGAAGAGCACATATTCGTAATCGCGGCATCGATTCCGATCCAAGTACAGTGCTGAAGAGCAAGTTGTTTCGTTCTCACTATACCCCAATGTCCTTGGTGGAGAAGCCGTACGACGGAGGACTGTAACGAACGTGGGACCATGACCCTGGACTGATCATTATCAGAACGCAACAGCAAAACACCATGTCGTACAAAAAGTCTCTCCTTGTGAGCAAAAAATCAGCGAACCAACAGATCCTCGATCCGTGACTGTGACAAGGGCCATTGCGTAGCAACAAAACGCAGAATGGTAGCAAGGACAGGGACGGCAGCTGTGGCTGTAGCTACACGACGAAAATCAATCGGAAACGATTTTACCACGTCATCAGTTTCCGAATCAATGAACATGCAAGCAAGTTCGGAGGAATCGAATGCTCTATCCTCAGCAACTGGCAAACGGGACAACGCATCGGCGTTTCCGTGCTTAGCAGTGGACCGATACAAGATATCGTAGCAGTACTGCGAGAGGAAAATAGACCAGCGAATGAATTTCTGCGAATTTGGACGCAAAGGCAATAGGGCGAACGTGCGAACCATCTTTGTGCACAAGCACAGCACCGATCCCGAAATCCAATGCATCCACCATCAACAAAAGGGGTTTCTGGGGATCGAATGGCGTAAGGCAAGTATTGGAAAGCAACGCCGATTTCAACTGGCGAAAGGCGTGTTCGCATTCCGTCGTCCAGACGAGCGGAACACCTTTACGGCGTAAGCGATGAAGCGGAGCTGAAATGGAAGAGGTGTGGCGCACATAGCGATGATAGTAATTTATTTTTTGCAGCACACTCTGTAGCTGCTTCAAATTCTGCGGCGGAGGCAAGTCTTGTATGGCAAGGAGGTGCTCTGGACTGGGATGTATGCCTTGGGCATTGAGTACATGTCCCAGATATGGCAAATCACGAGCAAAAAACACACATTCGTCCTTCCGCAAGCGAAGACCATTGTGTCGCAAGACCTGAAATAATGTTCTGAGATTCGCTAAATGTTCGTCTTCCGTCTTTCCAGAGATCACAATATTGTCCAGATAGTTTGCTGCAGTAGGGACCGACGCACAAACAGTTTGTAGATATTGCTGAAACAATGCAGCGGCGGATGCACACCCGAATGGCAGTAGTTTGAATTGATACAAACCAAGAGGTGTGTTAACCACCAATACGCGCTGGGATTCTTCATCCACCGGTATTTGCAAGTACGCATCTGCTAGGTCCAACTTCGAAAAATATTCACCCGGGCACAGTTTGTCAAAAAGATCTTCCGGGTGGTGTAAAGGAAAAGTAGCAGTCACTAGTTGTGGATTCACTGTTGCCTTGAAGTCCACACAAAGTCTCAATTTTCCGGAAGGTTTTTGCAAAATGACTAAGGGTGATGCCCAGAGGGAAGCCTGCACACGTTCAATTACACCTTGAGATTCCAAATCGTGTAACGTTTGTGCGACCTCATCACGCAATGCGTGGGGAACATTGCGTGCTCTGAAAAATGTCGGTTGCGCGTTTACTTTCAGTTCCAAATGTGCTTTATAGTTCTTAGCGCAACCGAGGCCCGGTGCAAAAATGTCTGCAAATTCTTCACATAGAGGAGAAACACTGGCTGAAGGCAGTCTGGTTCACTGATAGGACCTGATTTACTATAGACAAGTTAAACAACTGAAATAAATCTAAACCAAACAAGTTCACTGCAGAAGAAGAACGAAGTAAGTAAAATGACACAAGTTTTGTTTGTCCCTTGTATGTTGCAAGAAGGTTGCACTGTCGTAACACAGGGAGCCCGTGACCTAAATAACTAGTTAGCTTAACATTGGCGGCACGCAACGGAGGTTTGCCCAGCTGTTTGTACGTGTCTTGTTTGATTAGGGAAACCGCAGCTCTGGTATCGAGCTGGAACGGGATCACTTTGCCGTGAATGTCCAAGTCGACAAAAAGTTTATTGTCCTGCTGACGACAAGAGCGACTGTCTCATGCAATGTGAACTGACACTGGTACAGAATTACTTGTGATTTGACGGGATTTCCGTCGATGTCGACGCACACGTTTTGTGGGATGAACACAGTCACTGTGAGAGAGAGTAGCACTGGGCGGAGTGGAATGAACTACATGAATTCCCATAGGCGAAGTTTCTCGAGCCTGAGTATCCTTGGTTCGATTGCGGCGCGAAGCAAAGGGCCTGGAATGGTTGTGAGTGTCCGATCTGAGCTTTTTCTGGCAAACACTTTGAACATGGCCTTTTTTATTACAGAAAAAGCAAATAGTCTGGCATGACGGGCAATTCTCACGCGAATGTCTAGTAGCACACCGCGGGCATGATTTCACTGCATTTGTCTACCGACGCAGTACGTGTGGCTGAGAGCCAGGCGGCATTGGCGCGGCCGGCCGTGAGGACTGTTTACTGTTCCGTGCAGCTCGCCCGGCGGGCCGGTTAACCTGACACACAGGTGGCGAAGTTTCAAATGATTCCTGAGCAAAGTCAAGTGTGTCCTGCCGATCCAATATGTCCATCACTTGTTGAAGGGAGGGATTGACCAGTTTCAAAATCTGTTCCCTTATACGAACATCAGAAACGTTCTGTGCAATTGCATCACGTACCATAGTATCTGAATAAGGGAGTCCACATTCACACTCAAAAGCACAATCCGTAGTAAGGCCTTGCAAGGTTGCAACCCACTCCCTATTAGTCTGACTTGCCGTATGTTTTGTATGAAAGAAGGTATACCTTTTCGCAACTACATTGACTGATTCTTTGAAATATGCATCTACTGCAGACAAAATTTCTTCGTAGGACAGAGTTGCTACGTCGCATCGGGGAAATAATTTGACTATCACTCGGTACGTTTGCACCCCTACTGAGGAAAGGAGATAAGGCTGCCGGTCATTACCTTGAATTCTGTAGGCGGCGAGATGGAACCCAAATTGGCGTGACCACTCCGTCCAGCTTTCCGGTGCCGCATCAAAAGGACAAAAAGGTGGTGCAACTGCATGTTGTGGCTGCGTGAGGGGTGGAGCGGCGGCTGCCGCATCAGTTTGCAGTGCACGTTGACCCTGGACGAGTTGTCCAAGGGCATCCAATAAGGCCTGCGTCTGCTGATTCTGCAAGCGATAAAATTCAGACAGTACATCTGGAGAATGTGGAGAAGCCATTACACATGTAAATCAATACAAACGCAAAATTCTCGTCGCCAATTTTGTTGTGACTTGGCAAGACAGCCAAGCCACTATGACCGGTAGCCGAAAGGCACGCGTTTAAACTCACGCAGGCTGGCGTGAGGTCTGAAACAGGACAATGTAATTAATATAGCCAATAAGGTACGTTGCTGCTGGAATACTTAACTTTAATCCATAATTGGTGAACATCGGTCTGACGGTACATGCATCACCAGATAAATAGCAATTGATAGTGGCGCCTTGCTAGGTCATAGCAAATGACGTAGCTGAAGGCTATGCTAACTATCGTCTCGTCAAATGAGAGTGTAATTTGTCAGTGAACCATCTCTAGCAAAGTCGGCTGTACAACTGGGGCGAGTGCTAGGAAGTGTCTCTAGGCCTGCCGTGTGGCGGCACTCGGTCTGCAATCACTGACAGTGGTGACACGCGGGTCCGTCGTATTCTAGCGGACCGCGGACGATTTAAAGGCTACCACCTAGCAAGTGTGGTGTCTGGCGGTGACACCACAGTAACACTCATCTTACTTTTAGTATCTGACTGAGTAATCCTGTTCCCTCAGCATCACCTCATTTAATTCTACTTCACTTCATTAGCTTTGTATTATTTTTGTTGATGTTCATCTTGTAGCCTACTTATAAGATGATATCCATTCTCATCAGCTGATCTTCCAAGCACATTGTCGTCCCTTCAGAATTATACTATCATTCTCCAACATTCAAGTTTTATCTCTTTCCCTGAAGTTTAATTCCATTTCTAAGTTTCTTGTTGATTTCCCTATGAACAAATCAAATAACATGGGTATAGGCTGCAAACCTGTCTCCATTCTACTTCGCTTATTGTTTTCCTTTTGTGTTGTTCAACTTGTAATTATAGCAATCTAGTTTCTGTCAAAATTATAGACTGCTTTGCACTCCCTATATTTTATCCATCATAAATTCAGAATTTCAAAAAGTATGTTTCATATATGGTTCAGTACTGCTCAAACTTTCTGTGGCCACCTTGGGATTATAAACTTCTTTTTGAAATCTGTGTCATTTTACCTGTGTACCAGGTAAAATAGCTTTGTCATAATTGTTTTTCCTGAGGAGCTTAATTATTCTGATGGATCACTGCCTTTGTCCGCTACAGCGCTACAGGTGCCTATTCAACTACTTCTCATTCCTTTTTCATAATGTGATTCCTTTATACTGTCCTTCTATACACTCTTTCTGCTTTTAAGTCTTCCGTTATTTGTTAGCTACTAGCTAACCATCTGAGCTCTTCATACCCTAAAAGTGGTACCTATCTTTCCCATTGTTATGCACATTTTGGTACAGCTTTGCAATTCTCCTGTAACTATTCCTGCTTTGTAATTTTGCACCCTCTGTTAATATCAGTTTTCAAACATCTATATTCCATTCTGCCTGTTGTATTTTTTGTATTTCTTCATCTCAGCTCTTTAATTTCTGAGACAGAACTGCTGGCAAGTACTTGCCTCCAGAAGGCAATATTTCAGTGATACTGAGAGATACATACAAAAGTATATACACTACCCTAGCTTTCATAAGTAAAAGTTTCTGCCTTGGGGAGGAGAGAAGGATAAGTTTGGGAAGGTTAACAAGGAAGGGCACGCCACCAGACCACAGGATGAAAGGGCCAGTTTGTTGTGAAGATGATGGGAGAAAGAGAGGAAAAGCATGGAGGGGCTATGGGAGAGAGTGGAAGGTCAAAGGTAGTACACTGGTAAGCACTGTGCCAGCTTCAGTCCTGAAATGATGAGGAGTAAAAAAATGGCTAAAGAGAAATAATAAAAAACAAACAAACTAGAGGGGCTTGCCCCAGTTTATTAACAACAATAGATATATTCACAATGCCCCTCAGAAAGTGCAAGGAAACGTAAATCTATGTATCAAAGCAAAGTGTAGCTCATGCTGAATTAGAGTTCCACCTACGCCAGATACAGTCTACAATATTAGCGCCAGAGCCAATCTGATAGCACACTCACTGCATGCTTCACAGATTGTATCACATTAAATCAGTCCAGCTCTGGGACGGCTTGTATGTTACACATTGGTCCATCTCTGGCCCTTTGCAAGCAGTTATTTCACTTGGCATTAATTGACAGAGCTGTTGGATGGTGTTCTGAGGGATATCATGCAAAATTTCTCTCCAATTGGCGCATTACATCATCAGAATCTGGAGCTGGTTCGAGGGTGCTGCTGCTAACACTACAAACGTGCTCATTTGGAGGAAGATCTAGTGACATTGTTGGCCAAGGTAGGGTTTGGCAAGCATGAAGACAAGCAGTGAAACTCTTTCTCTGTTTGTGGGTGGGCATTATCTTGCTGAAATGTAAGCCCAGGATCGCTTGCTGTGAAGGGCAACAAAACGGGACAGAGAGTATCATCGACATACTAGTGTGCTATAAGGGTGTCACAGATAACAACTGAACAGGTTCTGCTATGAAAAGGAAGGGCACCCAGATCGTCACTCCTGGTTGTCAGGCTGCATGGTGGGCTACAGCAGGTTGGTATCCCACTCCTGTCCATAACATCTCCAGACATGTCTTCACTGATCATTGAGGCTCAGCTACAAGCAGGACACATCAATGAAGACAATTCTACTCCACTCAATGAGATTCCAGGCTTAATGTGCCTCACAACACTGCAAACAGGCTTATTGGTGTTGAGAGGTCAGTGGTAGTCAGTGCAAGGGGCACCGTGAGTTCAGCACCCTTTCTGTGAGCCGCCTATTGATAGCCCTTGTGGTCAGTAAAGCACCAGTTGCACATCAGATCAATGATAATGATGAATCTGAGGGCCTGGATGCCTCTCTGATGTTGACTCAGCCCTCATGTTTTGATGTTTGAGGTCAGCCGCTTTCTTCTTGGCTCTGTGTTCAGACACGGTTTACCCATTCCTGCCAACATTGTTAAATAGTGGCATTGCTGCTGTTCAAGTGTTGAGCAATTTGCCGAGCACATCAGCCAGATCCTTTGAGCCCAACTACATGCTCCCTGTCAAATGTGGACATAAGCATATATTGTTCACACACCTGTTTGCGAGGTGTAGTTACTGTCCAACTGAGTACACGGAATGAAATTTGCAAACACTTTATGTCCTGGTGCCATAATGTCATCTGTGCCAGCTGCATAGTGGAATTGCATTGCAGCATCACACATCAGCCAGCAAAGTTTACAATTTTGGATTTTCCATAACAGTTTGTGGACAATTTGTGAAACACCTTCATGATGTGTGTTTTTTGCCTTCGCATGTGTGTGTGTGTGTGTGTGTGTGTGTGTGTGTGTGTGTGTGTGTAAATGCTCTGGGAAAAAATGAAGGGAGGTGCATTAACCCAGGTTAAGTTCAGGAGGATGTCAGGGCATAATGTTATGTCCTGGCACATAACTAAATTACCAATATAGGGCTGGTATGGCCTGCTTGGTGCAATCGGGACATGACAATATTCTTCAGTTGTGCTTTCCCCTAATTAACCTTTATAACAGGAGGGAGTGGAACCTCCTTGGTTGTTAAGGATCGATGCTTGGGAATGGAGAAGGATCTTTGACGGTATAGCAAGGTGATACAAACTCTTTAAGAGTTCTTTGTATGGGGCAGCTGCAAATGTATAAGTCAGTTTTATAAAATGAAGAAACTGCATGACAGTTGCTTGATCAACAGTCTTTTATTGTATGCATGACTGATTCCAGAACATCTAAAGATCCATCATCTGGTGTAAAAAATTAAATCACTTAACCATCTGAGGTCCACTCATCCTAATGTTCTTATGGAACCAGAAATTGGGTGTCAGAAGGATGAAGGGGGATCATAAAGTCCATAAAATCTATTCTCCCATGTTGTGTGACTGCAAACACAAACTGGAGAACTATGTAATAGTCACAGTGCATGGGAATGGTTTATATGGAATTTATGCACCGCCCCCTTTATCCTTTTGTCGTGGAACTTCTGGTTCCATGACAACAATGGGATGAGGATGACTTCGCATGATGAAATGATTTTATTTTTTACACCAAATGATGGAACTTCAAGTGTTCCAAAACCAGTTGTGTATACAATAAATGATTGTTTATTAAGCAGCTGTTGTTCAGTTTTTTCATCTTAAAAAATGAACTTTTTAATAATTTTTTTCTCATTACATATATTTTATGCTATGTGTCTGACCATCAGATCCACTAACACATATACCTCAGCTGGTTCTCCTTTCACTATGAATCTGTCTCATTAAATGTGGACTTCTCACTATCACGAGACAAGAACCACCTTGTTTCTTGTTCTAGTCACTATTAAATACACTACCCTGGGGTGCCTACCTCAGACAAGTGCAGTTGTTGTCACTTGTTCTGCCATCTAATGAATCTATGGCCCCTTGGCCTAAATATTAACTTGGTGGCCTGTTGGCCTGTTAATTATCTCACTGGCCCGTTGACCTAATTCACAGGAGACAAATACTATGCAGCTTCTTGTTCCTACTAGCAAATGAAATCCGTTACATTGGTATCTGAGGCAGAGACAGACTATCTCTGTTCAGCACTAGTCAGTGCATATATCAGACACTTGTAAGCTTGCCACTTACCCTTCAGTTGTAGTGTTGCTGCCCAGTGTAATACTGTATTTTCTTCTCGTGGATGAAGTACTACTGTTCCACAAGTAACTGCTGGTGTCCACTAACATCACTGGCTCTTGCCTCAGCTTCACTGGCTGGTTACTGCTTGCATACTTTGCCAATACTGATTATATCAGCCCTTATTGAAGATATTTTTCCATTTGGGTATGACTGCACACAGTGTCTGTTTATTATCTTTTCGGGCCGCTGGAACATTTGATCTCCATGTGATGTCTTAATTTCCATCTAATTGATAGGGCACTCAGCATAAGCATGGCCTTAAACCTTCATCTCTTGGCCTTCTGAGAATTCATTACCACATTCTGATGCATTGGTCGACCTTCAACTGATAACTTGGTGGGCAGATGCATCCAAATGCTTTATTTTTTGTAAATACACTCCCGCTGTCTTGGCATCTCGTACCGTGCACATGCTTGCTTGTCCAAGAACTACAGCAGAATTCTTTTCTCTTTATAATATGACATATAACTAAAATATTCCACAGTCATGATAGCGAAGATGTGTTGAGGGCAAGCCCCATATGGAGTCCGGAGAAACTAGTACTGCATGAGAGGATCTATGTAGCCCTTGTGGGTCAGCAGTCTCTCTCTCTTAATAGCACTATTCATTATTCTTTCTCTAAATTCATTTTCCTGCTCATCTCTGGACTGAAGCTGGTGCAGTGCTTACCAGTATACAATTGCTCACCTCTTACTCTTTCTGATAGTTCCTAGTTGACCCCCCCTTTCCCTTTCCATCTTTATATCCGCTCCCCTCATCTGCACAACAAGTGGGTCCTATCATCCTGCAGTTTGAGTGTCCTTCCCTTCTCTTTAACCTTCCCCAACATATCCCTGAGGAAAGAGCTATTCATTTCAAAATCTAGGATTGTGTATGTGCTTTTATGTGTGCCTACTGGAAGTACTGAATTTATGCCTCTTGAAGATACATACTGGCCAGAAATTGTGCCTTATAGTTTTCTCAAGTGAATATTACTTTTGATAAAATCCATTATCTCTTATGATATCTAAGGACTCTTACTGGACCTAGCCTCTTTATGTAATTGTTTCTCTGCTGCCTCCAGTCTTCCATACCTGAAAGTTACTCATTCATATTCTGTTGTGTTTATTTTGCCAATTTCAGTGACTGTTTGGTTAATGCTCCCTGTGTAACTCTCAACAATATTTGCTTCCTTCAGTTTACTACATTTTGCAGTTTCTTCAGCTTTGTCATTTCATAATTAATAAATTATAGTTTGAGTCCACATACTGTTGAAAAAGTTTTGCAGCTTGTGTATAACCTTCTTTCACAATTTTTAAACCCAGTTTTAGCAATCATTAACTGTGCTCTGTACAAAATTCTAACAGCAACCTATCATCTACTTCTACTGATTTTTTCTTCCATTTCATCATCACAATTAAATCATTCCTTAATACTGAATATTTTCTTTGTTCTGATCATACACTGTTTTACTTTATAATCGTCTACAGACCCAGTAGTCATAATTACTATAGGTTAAAACAGCATCCACCTGTAGAGCTGTGACAACACTGAAGAGTTGCCATAGAGATGGTTACAAATCACGTTATACAGTTGGTTGCAGTAGGCATGCGAAGCTGTCGTGCCCAGCCTACCGTAACTGAGAGAAATTAACTTAATGTCAGCTGTAATATTGCTATGGTAGGTAACATCTTCACTATACTGTTCATAATACTTCATCCAAAATCCTATTTTTGTTCATTATTGGACTTACTCCTGCATCACCCCTATTTGATCTTTTGTTGACAATTCTTTAGTTGCCTGACTACAAAATTTGTTCCTTCTGCCACCATACTTCACTTAAACCTATTTAGTGCTTTCATACACGGTAATTTATCTTCTCAAATGCAGTTTTCTTGAAATGAAAATTTTATGTAGTATTTCATATTATGAGCACAATAACTGTTTAACTTACGTGATTTGTTTAGATTATATAATTACTTCATATATTTTCCTCTCTCAAGATTTTGGTATATCATTGTAAAAAATATCCTTCATTACTATTGTCATAGTTTAAAACAACTTGAGTAATTGTGTTGTTTACACCTTTATCACGGATGAGAGTGAGAGAACACAAGGTACTTCCACACCTCAGACCATTTATGTGGGAAAGTCTGCCTCTCCAAAAATCAGTCCTGCTCTGCTTCATTATTTCCAAAATTCGGTGTTATTGCAATTATAGTCGCCACAAGGTAACAGCAAATACTTTATCTCTTACCAGCAGCACACAGCCATTCTCTAGATATTACCAAGAACAGTGTTATTCAGCTCCTCCACAGTTATTACTCAATGAAAGAATGACATATTACATATTTCCTCAGGAAGTACCAACATAGCAATGCTATGGTTAATGTAACAAGACCAGATCAGTGAATCATCCAGACTGTTGCCCTGCAACTGCTGAGTAGATCTCTGCTCCCCCTCAGAAGCCATATTTTAGACTGGCCTCTCCACAGATATTCCATGTGGATATCCAATGTGGTTGCACGAATGGTTCAAAGGTGTGTGAATTCCTAAGGGACCAGTCTACTGAGGTCATCGGTCCCTAGACTATGCTAATAACAACGTACACACCCATCCCCGAGGGAGGATTCGAACCTCTGGTGGGTGGGGCTGCACAATATGTGACATGGCACCTCTGACAACGCGGCCACTCCACAACTGCACCAATGGCATGGTTATCTGTTTCATTGAAGCATGCAAGCCATCTCACTGCAGCAAAGTCCATGGTTCATGGAAGGTAAAAAATTACAAACACACTGGGACATCCCTTTCTTCACTTTGAAACTGCTCAAAAAATCATATGTTTAATTTACTTGGAAAGACATTAGTGTATAAACAGGATTGCATGACAAGGCACCAACCAAGAACAAATTTATAAAAACGAAGTTTGTAAATAAGTGTTGCAAAAGTTGAGATTACTGTGGTGCATACCATTACTGAGACACACACTTACTTTTGCAGGTGTTTGGTGCACTGGGTTTCCACACACTACCATGGGCACTGCTGGGTGAAGTCTTTCCTGCACACGCACGTGGGCCTGCAGCTGGAGCCACCACATGTCTCGCATACCTGGCAAACTTTGCAGCACTCAAACTGTATCCTTCATTGGCTGCAGCCCTGACAACTGACAGAGGTGATGGAGAATGGACATCACGAGATGTCTTTCTGTTCTTTGCGGCAACTTCACTTGCAGGAACTATTTTTGTGGGCCTATTGTTACCAGAGACATACAGGCGTTCCCTGCAAGAGATTGAGAATAATTTCCGGCATGGTAATATCCTACAGGTTTGTGTCTCAACGCCAAAGAAAGAGAGTGAGGAGACATTCAAAGGAGCTTGAATGAAAATTGGCTGGTGTTGATGCACATAATTTTCCAGTGCTGTGCCCTCTGCCTTTACTCAGATACTACCATATGAATTTTACCAGATTATAACTCAGTGAGGTTTAAGCAAAAGCTGGTATGTGGGCTTAAAGGCACAGCCATGAGCAGTGGCCAGTTTTGCAAACAAACATATGAATAATATTTTCCAGCTGTTGTATTGTGAAGTGGAGCTTCTTAGAGAAACTATTTTAAGCTTGGTTTTCTGAGTTTATTTTAGCACAAGTATTTTCATTATAATGGGCATCTTGTTCATATTTCTTTGAAATCTTAGTGCTGAATGATCTGCTCTTTGACTTGACAAGGATAAGGTCCTGTATCATTTTAATGTCACACAAGCATATGATGCACTTATTACTATTATTTTTATTAATATCATTATCATCATTATTATTATTATTTTACTTTTTCATGTCTGAAAGTAATTAAGAATCTCTGTTTTTTTATGTTAAATAGTACTTCTCTCCAAAGGCATTATCTGTGATATGTATATGTAAAAACAGTTATTGTGGAAGTTCCCTCATTTACTTCCAATATAAATCTAAAATTAAATCTGTGGGCTTTCTGGAGCAACTATTGCACCGTAGTCAGATTGTAAATAGTGTCAAGTTGTTTAGGCCACAATGCAACCAATTCTTTTCAAAAATTTGTACTACTAAGCTCAGGTACTGTGATAGTGCTATTGCACACTGATGAAATATTGTGCACAAGAAAATTGTACTGACATCATTCAGAGCTGCAAAAGTGAATTCGACTTATGATAATCATGAGCACCAAAGGGAGATTTAGTGAAGAGAGATGCCGCCCACATTCGACAAGTTCAAATGGCTGAAAAATCATAAAGATGATGGACAGTTCAGTTCCTTTCTGATTATGTTAATTAGAATTTTTGTAGAGGAAGCCCTTTAAATGTTTTAGTAGTTCCACTTACGAATGTGGCTCACTCTTGCCTTTGGTAACTTAACTTCCAAATCACAATGGAAGCTTTAACACTTCCTGATACTAAAGTAACCTTACTTATTAATTAAATTTGTAATGTATTTTAGAATTACTCAGTCTTGCCATTAGTAGTTTACATATCATAATGCAAGATTCCATTCCATTCTCGTTACAAAAACATGTAATTTGAGTAATTATGCTACCATTTCCCGTAAATCATGCTTCTGTGGATGTTGCCATCACGTTTTATTTTATTTTGTGAAGAATACTGTTCCCTTGAACCACTCTTGAGACATATTTTATAATATGTATACCTGTCTAGCAACACATACTAAAATTTTGTTGTCCAGATGTTGCATCTTCAGGAAAAAGTGAAACAAAATTAGTCTAGCAACACATACTAAAATTTTGTTGTCCAGATGTTGCATCTTCAGGAAAAAGTGAAACAAAATTAGAGGTAAACAAACGTGCAAACTCTGAAGAAAATGAGAAAGGACTGAAATATATTCAGTGATAGAACTTGATCAGAGTCAAACATCACTAAATTTGTTAATACAAAATTAGTTAATGACTGATCAGTATTTCTTCTGATCTCATAGTGGTGAAAATGGTGGACCAATTTCTAGTAGCACAGATCACAATCTGTGATGTGTCAAAAGAACAGTGAGTGTGAACAGATGCAGTGCATTGTTATTGCAGAGAATGATGGTATATATAATGCAGAGAGAGCTGTTTATGTTAATAATATCCATAATAATGGGAAGCAGAGAAACAAAAATAATAGCAAAAAATAATAATAGGCAGTTATGAAACAAAGACTGATATCTATACTGCAGACAAGAAAGTAAAATAAAACTGATGCATCAACTGAAAACTGTATAGTTAGGACAATAATTGTCGGAAGTCATATGATGGGAGATTACAACAGAAAATATGGATACATTTTTAAGTAGTTAACAGATGGAGTCCAAAATTATGGTTTTTAAAACCTATACTAAAATATCATGACATGAATGTGATTAAAATTAAAAAATGAATACTAATATACCTACGAAAATTAGTTCCCTGGCTCATACCCTCTCTACATGCCTCTAACACCCATCTCTTCACACACAGATGCAAGTGAACCTTATTTCTCTCTCTCTTTTTCTCTTTCACTATTTTCACACACACACGCACACACACACACACACACACACACACACACACAAGCAAGCCCGCATAACACACATGTGTAATTTAGTCCTAGAATACATCATGAAAGAAGTGAGTGAAAAATGACTAAAATATTGCAGTTGGTGCGGAGAATGGATTATCTTTGAAGTAAAAATGAATGAGCCAACTAATTATTTTTAGTTTAGTCAAGAATTCAACAGCACACAAAAGTGGCATTGTGTTCCCGCAAATTCCCTCTATATCAACTTAATTCCATTAATTCAGATGTGCCAGCAAAGGGGAGGGGGGACTATGGACATTTTGGATCATTTTCACTGCTACTTACATCTACTGTAAAGTAGGAATACCCTAAGGGAATTCTAGCTTGTGAGAAACCTGTTATCGTAGTGTCAACTAATGTACTTCATTGTCTTCAAGATGTTGTGCAAGAATTTTAAAAATAGGCAAAGTTTAGGAACAGGCTGCATGGATTAAATCAAGAGAGTGGGCTGGTGGTAAACTAATGAGTGAAGGTAAGTGCTACAAAAGGCTGGAGTGCAGGAGCAGATAGAGAAAGCCACATCTGATGTCTAAGAGATAACACATTGGTTGAGAGCAGGGAAGGAGAGGAAATTTAAGATGGAAATGGCACAAAGAATGAAAGGTTAGTAATAACAGATAATGTGGTAGACATTGTAAGATGGGTGGAGGGGAATTAAAGGTTAGTGAAACGGGTGTTAGAGAAGAAATATTGGTTAAACTCTATTAAGTGCCTGGAGGATGGTATACACAATAAAGCAGAATCCTATATCCATAGGTTAGATGCACCTACTTTAAATAAAGGAATACATTTTGTATACTTTTGTCATACAGTGCTACATGGCAACTGTGACAACAGGGAACTACCGGTAGAGATAGGTCACCCCATTGTTGTCATTCCAATACATGATGGAAAAGAACAGTGTTTTGTACCTTCAGTCGATACCATAACTCATCTTTGCCCACCTACATGGCTAAGCAACCAGCATGTTTGATTGTTGTGTAGAGTACCCAGGTACAGTTCGCAGTACTATCAGGGATTTTTCTTGGTGGAAGGACAGGAAAGGAGTGCATTTAGCCTTGTGATGTGAACTGAGTGAGAAGAAGCAGCTACAAGGTCTAGTAAGCAGGTAAGACTGATGTGCTTACCTCTTTCCCCTCCATACTTCACCCAACTGATGCCACTGGCAGAGGATGACACAGTGCCTGTTCAGTACTGAATGACCCATTACGGACAGAGCTGGCCTACCATCATATTTTGTGATTCTGTTCACTACCTAATATTTTCCTATTCTTTCACACTAATTGTAAGGATTAACCACCTTTACCTAGCTATCTCTCACCATTTCAATTGAAAAGACAGCAATTTTAAGCATTTATATTTGCTTTTAAGAGCATTCACATTATAATTCATCTGTCTTCATTGTCCAGTTTTGTTCACCAATATGTCTTTTGTTATGATCATCATCCAGCCCCCCCCCCCCCCAATTTTCTAATTTATTTTTACTGAAATTTCTTATAATCGCAGTTTATGATTAGAGCCCTTTCTCAATAATGTGTTTATTTCTACCATACAAAATGAAAATTTAATTCCTTAATTTGTTACATTGTGTTTTTTTTTGTGAATTTAAAATGTTTTTATTCGGATGTAGTGTCTGTACTTTTTTAATGCGTATATTCTTTCATCTGGGCATCTCACTACAACCATTCACACCATATACACTGTTATTTCCTTTCATACTTATTTGTCATTTTGACCTCCAGTATAAAAAATTATACCCTATCGTTACATCAGCTCCAAGCATATACTTCCACTATGTTACTCCAGAACTAGCATCTTATTATTTAAAACACAGTGTTAATAATGAAAAAGTTAAGCTTGGGATTTAATTCATTAAGAAAATGTGAGTTGTACAAAAAATTTCCCTGTTTTTGTGTTGGTCTCTGTAATTTTGGTTATTTTGATACTGTGATAAAAGATGGGATTGTGACAGTATATATATCTGTGATGTTAATTTTAAACTAGATATTTTGGTGTTTTGTTCTGTGTCTACACTACTTGTGCTTATGTAATGACATTCTTTATCTCCTATATTAGCAATTAAATCTCTGCATTTTTTTTAACCAAAACAGCCTTAAATTTGACATAATTTTAATACTGAAAAATGAAAGTAGTAACATTATAACAACTGGTTTTAAATCTGTAATAATATGAGAAGTGGGAAGATTTGAATAATTAAATTTATGTATCTACAATCTTATATACAAGACACTGATGCTTGTAAAAAATCCATTATAAAAAAAAAATGTTGAATTTTGAAGTAAAATGTTTGTCTCCATTATCGTATGGTACAAACTACTCTTTAACGATAAATCAGCACGAAATGTTATCTATGATGTTATTGTGTGTTAATCTATTAAATTTGTTTTTTAACTATTGTTTTTTCCTTTTATTTTATTTTGTATGTTAATTACTTACTTTCTGACTGTACATCACAGGGATAACTAAACCGAATGCACCTTTGTCTGAGATAATAAGAACTCGCTAAACAAGTAATCTAAGAATGATGCCATGATGATCATGGGTGGAAGCAATGATGTTTATCAGAATGAGGGTAAACATCTACACAGAGCTTAAAAACTACACTATATGATCTCAAAATGTCCACCATCATAGTTACTAGCACGCCGCACAGATATATCCTGCAGGATAACTCAGTTATAAATTTGACCTGTCATAACGTGACATTCTTCCAGCTTCCCACATCAAGAGAACTGTTTACAAAACATGGACAACACTAGAACAATGCTGGGAAGTCGCTGATTGGTAAAATGCTAGCAAAATTAATACAGAATATTGAGTTCATCACAAGCAAATCAATTGTTATAGAACCAGTCTCTACAAAAACCTTGCTGTGATGAGCAAACCTGAAACATCTAATTTAGGAACTGTTTGTGATGAAACTTGTGCAACTATGAAAAAACACAAGAAAGAAACACCTATAGGCAACAAAACAAAAATGTCAAAAAATACAACCACAGCTACTGGAAAAAAGACATCCACAGTCAGAAAACAAATGAACCAAAACAAATGTCCACCAACAAGGAATGAGGATTTTTTATGATCTCACCAGATAAAGGAGACCAAGTGGTGAAAAAGAAGGTAAGTGGTCAATTACATATGCCTGAATTTGACAGAAGCACAAAATTCATGCTCTCTCATCAGAATGTTCAATCTTTTCTGAATAAAATCAGCAAATTCAAAATACTCTTTGTCAGATGATCTCAAGGAAGCTTCTGTTGTCTGTTTAAGTGAACATGGGTTGAGGAGTGATAAGCGATATGTTAGGAGTCACAAAATTACTGGGATTAGCATTATCCTCATCATTCTGAAGGACATCCTGTGCTCTTGGTAGGACATGCATTTTTGTTACAAGTAACACTGAACATTGGGCTTAAAATCTTTAAGACTTTGAAATTTCAGCTACAGAAATAACATTGCTAAAAACAATAATAATTTGCCTGTACAAAAGCCAAGATGGGGACTTGCATATTTTCCTACAGAAGCTAGACAGTGCACTCAGCTAAAGTAAAGCTAACAAGAAAAACTAATAGTATGTGGTGACTTCAACAAAAGCTTCCAGAAAAATTCAAACAAAAAACAAAATCTCATGGCCATTCTTTCAACATATAATTTGCAGGCCACTATAAAGTCTTCCACTAGAATTACATAAACTAAATGTACCACTATTGATCAAATATTCATAAATGCAGATAAAACACCTTCCAGGCTGGAACCATAAAAGCAGGATTTAGTGGCCAATACAATACTGATACATAAAACCCCAATGCAAACAGAATTAATCAAAGAAGAACAAATTCTAAGTGAACAGAATATAGACACCTTCAGACAACTGTTAGCTATGGAAATATAGAGTGAATATAATAGAGGGAAACATTCCACGTGGGAAAAATATATCTAAAAACAAAGATGATGAGCCTTACCAAACAAAAGCGCTGGCAGGTCAATAGACACACAAACAAACACAAACATACACACAAAATTCAAGCTTTCGCAACAAATGGTTGCTTCGTCAGGAAAGAGGGAAGGAGAGGGAAAGACGAAAGGATGTGGGTTTTAAGGGAGAGGGTAAGGAGTCATTCCAATCCCGGGAGCGGAAAGACTTACCTTAGGGGAGAAAAAAGGACAGGTATACACTCACACACACACACATATCCATCCGCACATACACAGACACAAGCAGACATTTGTAAAGGCAAAGAGCTCTGTCCAAACTCTTTGCCTTTACAAATGTCTGCTTGTGTCTGTGTATGTGCGGATGGATATGTGTGTGTGTGTGAGTGTATACCTGTCCTTTTTTCCCCCTAAGGTAAGTCTTTCCACTCCTGGGATTGGAATGACTCCTTACCCTCTCCCTTAAAACCCACATCCTTTCGTCTTTCCCTCTCCTTCCCTCTTTCCTGACGAAGCAACCGTTTGTTGCGAAAGCTTGAAAAAAATGGCTCTGAGCATTATGGGACTCAACATCTTAGGTCATAAGTCCCCTAGAACTTAGAACTACTTAAACCTAACTAACCTAAGGACACCACACACACCATTGCCCGAGGCAGGATTCGAACCTGCGACCGCAGCAGTCCCGCGGTTCCGGACTGCAGCGCCAGAACCGCTAGACCACCGCGGCCGGCCGAAAGCTTGAATTTTGTGTGTATGTTTGTGTTTGTTTGTGTGTCAATTGACCTGCCAGCGCTTTTGTTTGGTAAGTCTCATCATCTTTGTTTTTAGAAATATAGAGTGAAGTATATGAGCATGGAAGTACATGTGAGAAGTTCAACAGATTTACGGAAATATTTAGCAACTACTATGAAACTGCATCCCCGATAAAGAAACATAGACTGAGGTCTAACAATAGAAACAAATCTTGGGTAACAACTGGAATAAAGATCTCAAGCAAGAAAAAGAGAAAACTGTGTGATATTATAAGACAGAGCAGGTAGGCGATTAATTTCATGCTTATTACAGAAAATACAAGACAATACTTTATGGGAACGGGTTACGATAGGTTAAATGATATATTTCGTAGTTCGTCATAAACATGTACACAGCTTGAGATACAGAACAGAACTAAAAACAAACATGGAGGCTCAGCAGAGCAATCAGAGTCCAAAGATGGTGTTAATCATGGTTGATACGACCTATGTTCTGTTCTTCTTCTGTGCGGAAGCACACATATTCCCCGAACTCTTATGGGACTTGGTAAGAATGTCTTCCACGAGTAATGAGTGTGTTGGGGTGGGACACTACGAATGTAGTGTGTGGATGTATAAGGTGAGAATGTGGGTATCGCGGGTGGTGTGCACGAGGTAGTCCCTGGAGTCACACTATCCTCTGTGCCCTCAATGGCTCAGATGGATAGAGCGTCTGCCATGTTAGCAGGAGATCCCGGGTTCGAGACCCAGTCAGGGCACACATTTTCACCTGTCCCCTCAAAGCCCATCAGCAGCTGAAGGTATTAAATTAATTCTAATTTCGTTCAAGACGGCTGCAGGTCATCAATGGTGTCTGTTCTTTTGGACATGTTTGAAAGAACAAACACCATATCCATATAAGTATATAATTCTGGCAATACCGGCCATGACCTCCTTCTTCTGTGCAGATGCACACATATTACCCGAACTCTTACGGGACTTGGTAAGAATGTCTTCCATGAGTAATGAGTGTGTTGGGGTGGGACACTACAAATGTAGTGTGTGGACATACAAGGTGAGAATGTGGGTTTCGCAGGTGGCATGCGCGAGATAGTCCCTGCAGTCACACTATCCACTGTGCCTTCGGTGGCTCAGATGGATAGAGCGTCTGCCATGAAAGCAGGAGATCCCGGGTTCAAGACCCGGTCGGGGCACACATTTTCAGATTAGATTAGATTAGATTAGTTTTTCGTTCCATAGATCCATGCTGAGGAGATCCTCGTGGATGTGGAACATGTAAATTTTTTTTAATAAAAAGCTGAAATAACAATACTAATAGTATGAATATATATATACATCATTTGTTTCTATAAAAAAATTCGCTGTAACTAAAAGAATAGGAACCATAATACACAGTTTCCAACAGAAGCCATATAGCTACTAAATCACAAGCAAATCACATGAAGTATAGCATGTCATTTCAAAAGCACAGCTCCTAAAGAATTTAAAAAGAAATTACTTAAAAGCTCTGGATATGATTTTAAACTCGTGTGCAGACTTAATCAGTCACACATTATGCACTATGTAACCAGTCAATGAAAACTGGACATTTCCAGAGAGACTGAAACAAACAATAGTGATACCCATCCACAAAAGGGGACAAGGAATGTACTATCCAATTATCAGCCCATCTCTTTGTTGCCAGTATTCCAAAGGTGTTTAGAGAGTAATGTATGATAGGATTTATGGCCATATGACACAAAATGGCTTACTGACAGACATACAGTTTGGCTTTCATAAGAGATTCTACACAGAGAGAGCTATATATATTTAACAGGTAAAATTCTAGGTGAATTAAATCTCAGAAGGTGCCCAATGGGGATCTTTTGTGACCTTTCTAAGGCTTTTGAGCCAGACGGAGCGGCCGAGCGGTTCTAGGCGCTTCAGTGTGGAACCGCGCAACCGCTACAGTCGCAGGTTCAAATCCTGCCTCGGGCATGGGTGTGTGTGATGTTCTTAGGTTAGTTACGTTTAAGTAGACCTCAGCTGTTAAGTCATATAGTTCTCAGAGCCATTACAGCCATTCTAAAGGTTTTGACTTTGTAGATCATAACACATTGCTAAAATAGCTTCCATACTATGGCTTCAAAGACAAACCTTTCGCATGGCATAAGTCTTTTCTAGACAACAGGAAGCAAAGAGTTATCTTAATTGAGGCAAGTGTAGCAGTAAACTCAGACTGAGGAAATGTAAAACACAGAATCCCATAGGATCAATCGTTGGGCCATTGATTTTCCTGAGTACATAATGAGCTACCAGTCACAATTAATGACAGAGCAAAAATAGTCATGTTTGCATGATATGAGTATTATGATCAAGAGTCCCAACCCAACAATTCAGGATACAGTCCTGACAGTCACTAATCAAGTACTCAAATGGTTCACAGCAAATAGCCTAATCCTAATTTTTTTTCCAAAAACCAACATTATACCGTTTCAGATGGTAAATAAAAAATTCCAAGTTCCTAAAATGGAGATCAACAACCCAAAACTTCATGAAACCACACATACAAAATCCTAGGCATCCGTATTATAAACAGTCAGCTAAGATGGAAAGAGAAAATTGATCAATTGGTCAAGAAACAGCACAATGTGTTTTGCCTGAGAGTTATTTCTACCTTGTCGGCAGAAATATAGTTTTTTTTTTTTTGCATCCTGTACTCTTGTATGGTATTATCTTGCGGGGACTTGCTACGGGAGTTGAAAACTACAAAAACGAGCAGTGAGGTTAATATGTGATTACCAAACGGAAGTGTTGGTATGTTGATAGGTGCCAATAAAAAACACACACACAAATTTCGAGCTTCGCAACCTAATGTTGCTTCATCAGGAAAGAGGGAAGGAGAGGGAAAGACTCCCAATCCCGGGAGTGGAAAGACTTACCTTACACACATGTCCATCCGCACATATACAGACACAGGCAGACATATGTCCACATCCTTTCGTCTTTCCCTCTCCTTCCCTCTTTCCTGATGAAGCAACCTTAGGTTGCGAAAGCTCAAAATTTGTGTTTTTTATTGTCTCCTGTCAACATACCAACACTTTCGTTTGGTAAGTTACAGCATCTTTGATTTTAGATATATTTTTCCCACATGGAATGTTTCCCTCTAACGTTTGTACCCAACAACAGGGAATTATTCGAGAAAATCTGTGACATTCACAAGCATTACAGAAGAGAGAGTGAAAATTTCCACCAAGACTCTGTAACTCTCGCTAAAGTTCTCAGGGGAGTAACTCTGTCAGGAATAAAAGTATATAACAATCTTCCCATCAACATAAAAAGGAAATTAATAACATACAGGTATTCAAAAGCAAACTAAAAACATTCCCTAGAGAACAATATATAAAACAAATGGATTCCTTGAATAATAAGGCATCCTTATGAGTAAAAATAGAGGAGACCACTTAGATAAAAAGCTCTGTCAGAGAAAATCATTACTTACGTTATGAAGACAAAATTGTGTATTCTAACACTAACTATAATGATAAAATGTAAATTTATTTATACAGGGTGTATACGACCCGGGACAACTGGGAGATCCGGGAAAAACCCGGGAATTTTTTCATCCGGGAGAAAACCGGGAAAAACCCGGGAATTTTTTAGAATTCCGGGAATTTTTCATTGTTTTTGTTTTCATCTAAATTTTTGTAATTTTGAGTGGTAAGAACCGATACTCTAACAAAGGATAGTATCCCGTTACTACAGATAATACTGCAGCAATAAAACATGAACGAGAGAAAAAACGAAAATAAAACTTAAATTGCAGAGGAAATGCGCCATATACAGCAACAAAACACAGTGCTCATACAAGCGTCTACCAACAGCAAAATAAGTCAAAGGCTTTAGGAAGACTATACGATGCTTCGGAACAACAAATTGCCTCCGATGAGCGTGACGTGACAACTGTTTCATTAGATTCGTTTTAGCAGTTACGAGCGGGATCATGCGCATGCGCAGTTGAGAGTAGTACCTTCTCCCGGTTCTGGCTACAGAAATGTGGCTGTTGGCTGTGTAAGCAGTCGCAGCAAGCAGCTAGATGCTACCGGGAAAAAATTTACTGGAGCGCCCAAGCTGCCAGATTAATGCATGCGCACAATTCCAGATCTAGGAGGGGAAGGGGAGGGGGCAAATTCATATTCTTGAGGGGGAAAAAACCTTGTTTCACAAACCTACTAGCATCCAGTCTATCGATTATTCAAATGACTTTGAAACGCATCCCTGTCGGTTTTTGAACATATTCTAAGTTGAGTTCTGAATGAATCGGAAGTTGATTTGTGAATGCGTGCATAGTTTACATGATGTCTCTGTCACGGGAATCCTCGTCGCATGTAGAAACAAACTTTCCTACAGACAAAAGCGGCTATACGAGCTGACCGGAGCAAAGCCGAACGGCTGAATGCCAACCGCTGTCTGATTGGTTGATTGGGTTTGCGAATGATGAGCGTTGTTATAATTATTAGTGAAATGCATAGATTCAGAGTACAGGAGTGGAAATAAACGAATAACAGGTAAGAAAGATTATATATTACCTTCTCGGTGTATCGAAGAAAATGAAATTTTGACGGAAAATGTTTGGCCAGATTGCTATACTAGTAAGGGCCAGTTGCTCAGTCCCCAGCTAGCAGCCGCTTTAAGTTCTGTTCTGGAAGAAGCGCGGAAAACGCGTTGTACGAATATGTAACAACGCCTAACCGGAGAATAATCGCGGGATAACTAAACCGGTGATTCTAGCAGAGTTAGTGAAGTTAACCAGTGAATAAGCTTTGACATAGGCAGTAATAGTTACAGAATTAGTGATAACAAGACTGTTTGTTAGAACGAGGAAGGAGAAAATGGCTCTGAGCACTATGGGACTTAACATCTGTGGTCATCAGTCCCCTAGAACTTAGAACTACTTAAACCTAACTAACCTAAGGACATCACACACATCCATGCCCGAGGCAGGATTCGAACCTGCGACCGTAGCAGTCCCGCAGTTCGGACTGAGCGCCAAGAAACGGGGACATCGCACAAATTATGGAACAATATGACAATTCCAAGTTTGTATAAAAATTTCGTACTACTACTTTTCGATCTCATGCTTGAGAAACTGGAGCGTATGAATGAAGTGTGGAACTATCCCCTAACGTAAAGCTTTTTGCTTGTAGTAGGCCTAATAGGCATTTGATATTGGTACTTTGTGAATTATATTCTGTCGTGACAGAAAAGACCGTTTGTGCCAAAACAGTCTTGTTTATTTAGTGTGTGTTACAATTGTTGCAGTGTTAGAAAGGCTTAGTTTGTTTTATCTAGCAGACAGTGACAAATAGACGTAATCAGATCGGGAAATCACACCAGTCTTGGGCCCTATTTGTATTAACAGCTTTTTCAGTATTAGACAGCAACATTTCGATTTTTGATGTAGCAAAACGAAACGAACTTTCGCAGAAAGGAAAGCACACCATATAAAGTTGTAGCAAGATAAGAGAGAAAAAAAAATTCTAGGGCTAAGGATTGTATATTGTCTTGTTTGTCTCATGTCTTTACTGGGTCTATGTATCCTATATTTCATTTTATGTCACACAAAGCAGCAAGTTGTTAGCTGATAGGGAATAAAGAGTGCATATTTTCTGAAGAGTTCTTTTTTTTTTTTTTTTTTAATAAAAAAGAGGGACAGGATGTCAAACCGGCTGACTGTAAGCTGGAGAGGCACCACAGGCCATTTTAATTTCCATTGTCCTGAATATGGTTTGATGGCATCCATTACAAAATATACACGTTTCAATTCCTCATAGCGAAATACAGTGACGTGCGATAGAAGAATGTTGTGTGAGAAGGCGAGGCACTGCACTTTGTCTCACTTAGACCAAATAATATGTTTTACATTTCCTCGAACGCATATGTTTTATGCATCAGGCTCTTCAGAAAGCTGAGCGCTATAAAATGAACATATTTTTGAAAATTCTTTTTTTTTTATTTTGACGTCCTGTCTCAAACGCTCGGGGAGTGGCGGGTTATTGCCCCGGTTCGGAAATATCGTTACCCGGGGCTGATGCGCAGAGCAGTCTGAGATATAGTGGGGAAGTGGGTAGTCTCCACGTGACCCGTGTTTACATTTAGTGATTTTACTGTTTCCTCTTCGTTTACTGCTCTCACGTCAAATGAAAACAAAACAGATTTCTGTGGCCGGGAGCTATAAATTGAATTAAAATACATTCACATAATTACGGAAGGCTAAAATATGTTGTTAGTTGCAGATTTTATTTTATTTCCACCTACCCGACAGTCAAGGAGTAATTGCCTTGCAGAACAATGAAGTTATTTTTGTCGGTTTGCTAAAGAAATTTTCTTTGATTAATCTTTTCCGCTGACGCACACAATATATTTGAAACGAAGTGTTTAATTCCACACACTATTCGCTGCATTTCAAGTGCGCGTTTTCAACTTATAGCACGTATGGCATTATGCCATAATAAACAACCAAAGACGAGATAACACAGTATTGGTACTCCAAGAAAATTTACATCCCGAAAACCACATTGATAAGCTTAATATCAGGCCGTGGCCTACTTCACTGGGGACCTGGACATACGAATGTGCACTTTAAATGTGCATATTTTAGTATGGGTCACGAAATTCCGATGCTCTTGGAGTATCCTCTGATGTCTTGTTTCTTTTATGACATAATGTAAGATCTTTTAATGTTCTACATGTAGGGCCTACGAACATACGGGCTCCCTACGGCACCGTAGCTGCGCAAGCGCGGTGACGCCTGTCATCTGGCGCTCTCTGGCAACTGCAGAAACGAACCTGATTCTAACAGGTCGCGGGAAAATATTCCGAATGGTTTGAAAAGCGTTACCATCAAAGCAAATTTCCTTTTACGCAAGTTGAACTATGTGCGAGAATGTACCATGAATTTCCTAGATCACAGAGCGTTGGCTCACATTTAAAAATCAACTCACGAGTCATTTAGATGAATTTCGAGCCCAGAAGATCAGACATTTATGTCGTTATTAAAAATTTTACTGGCACTTTAGTGTGATATATCGTAAATTGTAATACGAGCTAAAAGACCAACATTATATGTGAAAGCTTAGCTTCTCTTGCAGCTTATTAATCTTATAGATCAATATTATATGTGAAAGCTTTTCGTTTCGTGTAGCAACACTATGTATATTAATTTAAATCATTAACTTTTTCTGTTTGTGTGTTCGCGCTACTTAACAGTGATGCTGCTACTGGCTGTCTACATCACGTGAATACCCGCTGTCATCTGCTGGCGAGATCACGTGACATGAGCTATTACTGGCTTACAAAAGCGCATCGCAGTCTCGATTTCAATGCTTGGAAAGTAACATGCGGTCTGGTGGAATTAGAATTTATACTTTCGTAATACATGTTGCTGCACATCAAATATCGTTCCGAAACGTGTTTTTTCCCGGTATTTAGTTTTCTAAAGCGCCGGGAAATTCTACGCCCGTGTATAAAACCCTAATCATTCAAAGGACTGATAAGTTATACAGTTCCGAGAGACTGTCAGTTAACAGGGAAAAATTATGTTTTCACCCGGGAGAAAGTGTATTTTTAACCGGGAGATCCGGGAATTTTTTTCCTTGTCCACGTATACACCCTGTTATATCACAGGTTAAAAAGTATGTACTACCATTTATTCTACACTATTAAGTATCCGCTTGAGCTTACTCATGTGATGAAGATAATCACAAAATGTAAATTTATTTATTTATTTGTGGCACTGAGATAAAAATGTGTACTTCCATTCATTCTGCTATTTTGAGCATTCACTAGAACTTATACCAGTAAAGTGCAGGTTGTAATGTTGTCTGCGACCAACTGCTCATAGAAAATAAGTATTTCTATAATATATGAAATTCTCATATAATTTTGTATCATTTCACTTGAATTGCCCTATATTACTATTACATCCTTTGTACAATATGTAATCAACAGGACCAAATAATAAAATAAAATCAGATCAAGCCAGTCATTTTTATTGAATAATCGGCATAAATCACATAAACAAAACATTCTTTGAACGTGTATCACTAAATAAAAAATCAAATCAGATCAAGCCAATCATTGTTATTGAATATTCGGCATAAATCACACAAACAAAACATTCTTTGAACGTCTATCACTAAATAATGCTAAGATACACACAGGGCGAGTAACTGCTGCAGAGTAGTTGGAAATGGTTCACAGTGTGAAGACTACATACTTTTTTTTTCTTCATGACAAAGATCCCCTTATTCTCTTTCGTAAGTAAACCAGCCAGCTGCCTTAGCTAACCTCATGTAAACAAATCGCTCACTTGGGCTCTTAGTTTGATTATTTAGGAAGTGATTGATAGGCAAGAACTGTCATTATAATTGCAATTAATGGTCCATAACTGTCATTATAATTACCATAATTTGTACCCAAGATGGCGGTCGAGAAGTGCAGTTGCATTATTATTTATGCAGGTATCCGGATACTTTTAGCGTAAAGTGATAACTGTCATAATAAAGATGGTAATGTATGACCCACAAAAGGTGTCTCCTTTCCCAACACTGGTGCAGTGTGCTCCTGTTGGTCCTTTTTCCCACGACCGTTCCCCCCCCCCCCCTTCCTCTTAGTGCCCCCAGCACCTTGAAACTAGCATTCTAGTCTGTACTTCGTTAAAGCATCAGCAGCAGCATCAGTAAATTCGAGTGATATTTCCAAATTTCCAGCAGAGTATGGTATTAACTTCCTTTTCGCATATGTTCGGCAGAGTACAAGTATCACACCAAACACTACGTTCTGGAACATACGACACTATTTACGGTTTTTTGGCTAGTTTTACCATTGTTTTCAAGAAGACGCACGTACATACAGTTTTCGTGGATAATTTTACTGGTTTTTCGAAAAGCCCTGCATGCACCGCATTGTATGACGGTATTTATAGTTTTGGAGTATTTTGCCGATTTTTTAAGTAGACAGAAATAAATTCCTTACTGAGAATGTTTAAAAAATTTGCTTAGTGTATCTTCTGTAAGCATACCACTGCTAAGTACGTTTTACTGATTTGTTTGCCATTATTACTTAAATAAGCACTTTTTTCCAGGAACGCACATGTAAAAATATTGGTCTCAAACTATCACCACATCGTGGTAATGTAAGAAATTAGACAGATCTACAGGATAAACAAATTTTATTTAACAACATATACGCACCGGGCCTGTGTTTCACTTAAACGAACTTGAGGGGAAGCATTCCCACGTCGACTAGGGTGCCGTTTGGCGATGGGTGTGCGCGTCTTATCTTGACACTGACGCCCAGTCTGCATGGTACCTTACTGTCAATGGCAAGCAAGTATGCCGATTATGTCTTCACAGGATTCACATCGCAGACACCCTGTTGTGTCTCGCCTGTGATGTGCAGATCGGCAAGAGGTGTCTGGTTATTGATACGACAGATGTTATTCCTAATTATCCGTACGACTCCTGATCAGATACCTATTCAACTGCTCCTATTTTCGGACGCGGGATACTTCCAGCAAGCAAAGACGGATTAGTGAACATGCAGCTCAGTACTTGTTTACTGATGGTGCGAAAAGTATCCTTGATTTTTGGCAATTTCTTAATGAACGCCATTGTGCAGTTGTCCGCAGTTCAAAATACAGACAATTTTTCTCCAACTTCCTTTGCAGTGTCTTCCTCAATCCACACCAGAGCTGGGGTGTTACTGCCATGAAGAGTTGATCCCCCACCTGTTTCACACTTAGAATCGATATATTCTCTGGTCATCGGAATATTCTTCTCGCAAAAACCATACGTCGATAGCCTCAATGAGTCTGACAACTTGCTGGGCCTTTCTCCTCGCGACTTTGGTTTCCTGCCATTCTCGCTGGAATTAATGTCGATTAAAAAAATAATAAAAGTGAATCAAATAAGGAAATAAATAAAAATAAAGAAAGAAACAAATAAACCATTAATGATCATTGTACTTCTGCTCCACATTTCCTATGCTTTCCTTGTGCCTGGAGTGTGGGAACGAGACATGGTGGCAAAGCCTCGATTTGCGACCCCTGCCCACAGTGCCCCCACCCCTCCCTTTGGGCGCCATGAAGGTTCCTATATAAAAAAAAAAGGTTGATAGCGCGGTGAGCTGTGGAGTGAAAGGTTGCAAGTTCGCGTCTGCTTGCTGTTAAATAATTTTTTGTTTTCTGAAATAAATTAATTAAAAGAAGTTGTTAGCGTTCGACATTCTCAAGACGGAAGTGTGTGTGAGGAGACGATTCGACTCCCGCTCAATCTTAATTTTTGATCTATATTTTTTCATCACATCCGATGAGTAATTGTACATTACTCTTGTGGTTTGGCACATTGTTTCTTAGTATATTATTGAATAACGCCATTCGCATCGCTGTTTATCGCGGCTTTCCAAGCCTGTCCCTCGTCCTTGAAAGTTTAGTTAAAAATATTAAATAGTCAAATAACATAATGAAATTCACTACAACTCTCAAATGTCACATGAATTAAATAATGTGACCTGTGATGAAGAAAAATATAGATTAAAAAAACTGTCTGCGCGATTCGAAGGGTTGTGCCGTCCACGGCCTTCCTGCAAAGCGCGAACGCTAACCGCTTGACCACAATGAATTCTTACGCCTTCACTATCTCGCACATACATCAGTTACATAATAGACGCGTAAAACTTCTCTTGCGATTTTCTCGGAATTGCCAGAGTAGTGCCCCTTACTACTTGCCTGCTAGAGGTGTATCAAGTTTGAAGTAAATCATTGATCCCAACTTTGTGGCCTCCTCTTGTGAGTAACCGATGTTACGACAAGCAGTCTATGTGTGTTTTGTAGGAACGTAAATGAGATTCCATAGAAGAAAGGCAGCAGCTCTTCGAGACGAGTGGTAGGCACTAATTGTATGTATTTCGCCCGTATCATACACCCACAGATTTTTAACAGGAAAGCCCCTCTATGATGCTTATATCACAAAAGATGCACCACGTAAATGTATTGGTCTCACTTCAGATATTTTTTTACGTAAGATACTGTTTCTAGTGATTTGTAGTCAGTAGCATGTAAAATAGTACTGGCGTCTTTTTGGCCATGTAAATCTAGTAGTCCGTTCCCATACCTGTGGAAGTATATTTGCGGTGAGTCGAATTGTTTATCGTACGATACTTGTAATCCGTGCAGAAAACAAAAACGCCCACATTCATCTCCTGAATCAGTATAGTCGTGCAGTTCAGCGTGTGTTGTGTGGGAGATTGGGTTAACTCATCCTAAATATAGAACATATGATGTGAGGCTGGAACGCTTCAATGGTTGGTCATTAGCTGTTAAGCAATGCCCTGACAAACTAAGTGAAGTTGGATTCTTTTATACCGTTAAGATAGGTGGAAGTTTGTGTTTACATTGATGTGGAGGGTTGAAACATTGGGATGAAACGCACAATCCATGGTCTGAACATGCTGTGTGCTCTTCCAGGTGCCTGTTGGTGCTTCTTGGGAGGGATAAGGACTGTGCAGATAACATTTGTCAGAAGAGAGATGCAAAAATTACTGGAAAGGATGCAGCTATTATTAAACCTCCATGACATTCTCTGAAAGCAGCACCAAAGCACCATGCGACTCGACTGAGAGCTTCAGACAATGCTCGCCTGTGCAAAATCTGCTTCCACGAAGAAATGGGAGTGTTATCGTTCCTTGCAGACAGATAACTGCTTAAGTTAAATGTGGGCCTTCCCCTTCCTCGTGTGCTGTGAGTCAAGAGACCTGTTTCAGCTACAGTAAAAAATGGTTCGAATGGTTCTGAGCACTATGGGGCTTAACATCTGAGGTCATCAGTCCCATAGAACTTAGAACTACTTTAACCTAACTAACCTAAGGACATCACACACATCCATGCCCGAGGCAGGATTCGAACCTGCGACCGTAGCGGTCGCGCGGCTCCAGACTGAAGCGCCTAGAACCGCTCGGCCACAACGGCAGCTACAGTAAAGAATTTTTGACGAAATCAGCGATTTTGTAGGAAATACTATTATTTTATTACATCTTTTTATACATTGTTAATACGCATTTTGGAAAATAACGCACTATCGTTAAAATACATTCTTTTTGTTTTTTTCCTAGATCAATAACATTTACGTCTCCTCTTAATATGTTAGCTATGGTTATACCATGATCTTAATACCTACTGACATGCATTAAAAAATCGTGATTTTTAGTGTTGAAATATAAAACTGACAACAATGCCATCATTCTGTCTTCCATGAGGTTGAAAACATCATTTTATCCCCAGAAGAGGCTAACACTTGTGCTACACAGTTCCGAATTATCCCGTAACAAGTGCTTTGCGACATGTACACTCCACTTAGCTAGCAGCGATTAGATTCCACACTGGGATGTATTGCATGGAGGAAAAAAAAAGTCTGATTTTGTCACCGCACAAAACCATCAGTAACATATAAATTATGGAGCGTTGCCCATAGCCATATGTCATTTTACTTCAGTACAAAGCATTACGTACTGGATGTATTCGAAATTGACAGTAGAAGCTGCAGGGTTTTTTGAATTTAAGCACCAGATGTAGGACAAAAGGATGACGTCACATATCAGCACCTTAACAGGGGAAAGATGAGGCATTCTAGAGACGCTGTTTATAAAGCAGAATTTAGCTGACATTGAAAGGAAACATCAGCCTGGACTGTTGCAACGACTTGTGTAGATGGCAGTTTGCTTAAGGATTCGGATAAAACGCGAGATTTTTGACAGAATGGATACAGGCGTCTACCTAACGTCTGGCAAATACTTTCACGTCCTTCTCCAATAAATAGTACATGTTTCTTAAGCTCTGATTTATGACTACGGAATGGAGTGTTAAAGTCTGAGCCTGTTGCAGTTTGTCTAAATGTGTGAAATGCTGTCAATAAGGAAGTGTTATATTAAAGCAATAGAAAAACATTTTTTTCGGCACAATACCATCAAATTAGATATTACCCAGTTATGATTAAACAATGTTATTCCGTATGTCTTGTAAGTATTATCGAATTATAATGAAAGCAATGTTATTTCGTGGGTCTTATGAGAAAGAGCCACTGTGTAGAACAGACTTAACCACTCTCTGTTAAAGATATTGAGTATGTAACACACATGTAGCGCTACAGTTGTAACTCTGTTGTTATACAGCAGTACAGTGGCATAATAATGCAGTGGTATAATAATGTGCATGATGGAATTAAACACACATTGCAACTTGCTGCTTCGGGGAAAAAAGGCTCTCTTTAGCAGGTTTCCTACGTCTCAGTCTTGAGTGTTTTGGTGATACTGTGACCTATGATAGTAGACACACTTGTTTACATGATACTTCAGACATGGGGGAGTTAAGATTAAATAGTCATCTTATAAAGCAAAATAATTTAAGGAAACTGAAAAACAGAAAATAAGATTTAAACCAAAAATAGATAAACGACAAACAATAAAAAGGGGGTTTTCAGATGAGGAACGGTAAAAAAGATCAGAACGAATGAAAAGATTCTGGGCAATTCCGAAAGAAAACCTACTGTACAAAGTGACCAGTAAAGGATTAACTGAAGTGGTCCAGTGGGACCGTAAACGCAGAAGAAGAGGAAAACAAAAATACCCTGATTCACGTCTTCCTGACTAAATAGTGTGGAATTAAGCTCTGCTAAGTACATCTACTCCTGGTGACGCATAATAATAATATGCATGGTGGAATTAAACACATATTGCGACTTGCTCCTTCGGGAAAAAAGCACGGAGTCGCATAAAAGGGTTATTTTAGTCTCAAAATGTAGAACTGACATACAATACCGCCTTTTATCAACGTATGCTGTCTTCCATGGAATTAAAACGTCGTTTCGTACCCCAGAAGCCATGATGAAACTAGTATCTGGTGCAGGGACCTAGATACATGAAAATGTAGCTATTGCATATAAACGGGTGAAAAAGTCCATTGCTGTTCGATTACACTATTGGTGGAAACGGTAACAAACCTAGGTACCTAGGGGTAGTCGTTCGACTAAGCCAATGCAGAACTACTGCCTGTGGAATCATCTGAAAAGATGAAGTGACTTACAAAAACCACTTGTTCAAACGAATCTTTTAGATATTGCTTGTTAATCTGGGTCCCTCAAAAATGTTAGATTAATTGGAAATCCAGCGAGGAGCGGCACGCATGCAGTCGTTCAGTCACAACGCGATTCTGAACAGTCTCCTTTATGTTGGTCGCTATGAGACAGTTTTGCTGCTGGAAATCCGAGAAATATGTTGCGGACTGTATATTACTTACCTGCATAAACGCCGCACGAAATTACTGGTGTTTGCCGACGGTTATCCTTTTTATGTGAATGGAGTATGGACGTGGGTTAAATCTCGGATTTACTCCCCATCATCCACTGTAAGGTCGTATGCTAGTGTTACACATTTAGATATGTACTCTAGCTTCGTCTGCAGATGTTCTAAGTACTGACAGGTCGACTTATTTCTAGCAGTCGAATGGCCACAAATCCCACCCGCATGTCACATACAGATTTTATCACTACAATTCGAAACAATGCGTAAGTATTGGATTTGTTTATAAATAAATACCTGCTACTGCACAGATGAGTACTGCCCATGTGGGAGGAGAAGATACACGCTACTTCAGCTGAATTATGATATCATGGTCAGTCCACGGAGAGGGGAGAACCTCTGAATTGTGCGTGGTTGCTGCCGGTCTGCAAAGCACCACACCAATGTGAATATAGTCTGATGGGTAGTGACAGACGCTCTGGGACAATGTTAGGATCACATTATGTAGATATATCCTATTTGAAATAACAGACAATGTATTTCTAACGAAAAGCTATTGGGTAAATTTAAAAGACAACTAGGACTCTCATACCACTATGCCACCACCTTAATATACTCTGCATAGCATTTCCAGTGTAGTGATCATAGGAATAAGGTAAAGGACATATATAGACACATACAGACAATTATTTGATAGTGGCGGATTTCAGGTGATAAGAGTCTGATTTTCTTTGTGTATTCGTCGTATATTAAAGATGCGGCAGCTAGGCTGCTTTGGTCTTTGCTTTCGGGGAATCATCTCCCTACATTTTCGCAATTAAAAAACAATATCTGGTGTAGCGATCACATAGGATGTGAATAGTGGTATATACAGGGTGTTACAAAGAGGTACGGCCAAACTTTCAGGAAACATTCCTCACACACAAAGAAAGAAAATATGTTATGTGGACATGTGTCCAGAAACGCTTACTTTCCATGTTAGAGCTCATTTTATTACTTCTCTTCAAATCACATTAATCATGGAATGGAAACACACAGCAACAGAACGTACCAGCGTGACTTCAAACACTTTGTTACGGGAATTGTTCAAAATGTCCTCCGTCGCATGGAATCCCTGATGCGCTGATGCAGCCCTGGAGAATGGCATATTGTATCACAGCCGTCCACAATACAAGCACGAAGAGTCTCTACATTTGGTACCGGGGTTGCGTAGACAAGAGCTTTCAAATGCCCCCATAAATGAAAGTCAAGAGGGTTGAGGTCAGGAGAGCGTGGATGCCATGGAATTGGTCCGCCTCTACCAGTCCATCGGTCACCGAATCTGTTGTCGAGAAGCGTACGAACACTTCGACTGAAATGTGCAGGAGCTCCATCGTGCACGAACCACATGTTGTGTCGCACTTGTAAAGGCACATGTTCTAGCAGCACAGGTTGAGTATCCCGTATGAAATCATGATAACGTGCTCCACTGAGCGTAGGTGGAAGAACATGGGGCCCAATCAAGACATCACCAACAATGCCTGCCCAAACGGTCACAGAAAATCTGTGTTGGTGACGTGATTGCACAATTGCGTGCGGATTCTCGTCAGCCCACACATGTTGATTGTGAAAATTTACAATTTGATCACGTTGGAGTGAAGCCTCATCCGTAAAGAGAACATTTGCACTGAAATGAGGATTGACACATTGTTGGATGAACCATTCGCAGAAGTGTACCTGTGGAGGCCAATCAGCCGCTGATAGTGCCTGCACACGCTGTACATGGTACGGAAACAACTGGTTCTCCCGTAGCACTCTCCATACAGTGACGTGGTCAACGTTACCTTGTACAGCAGCAACTTCTCTGACGCTGACATTAGGGTTATCGTCAACTGCACGAAGAATTGCCTCGTCCATTGCAGGTGTCCTCGTCGTTCTAGGTCTTCCCCAGTCGCGAGTCATAGGCTGGAATGTTCTGTGCTCCCTAAGGCGCGGATCAATTGCTTCGAACGTCTTCCTGTCGGGACACCTTCGTTCTGGAAATCTGTCTCGATACAAACGTACCGCGCCACGGCTATTGCCCCGTGCTAATCCATACATCAAATGGGCATCTGCCAACTCCGCATTTGTAAACATTGCACTGACTGCAAAACCACGTTCGTGATGAACACTAACTTGTTGATGCTACGTACTGATGTGCTTGATGCTAGTACTGTAGAGCAATGAGTCGCATGTCAACACAAGCACCAAAGTCAACATTACCTTCCTTCAATTGGGCGGTGAATCGAGGAAGTACAGTACATACTGACGAAACTAAAATGAGCTCTGACATGGAAATTAAGCGTTTCCGGACACATGTCCACATAACATCTTTTCTTTATTTGTGTGTGAGGAATGTTTCCTGAAAGTTTGGCCGTACCTTTTTGTAACACCCTGTATACCATCATTTTTTACTCGATGAGAGCTTGAGCATGGGATGGTTGGGTAATCGATGATAATGATGCAATGTACCCTCTGCCGTGCACTGTAGAGCGGCTTGTGGTGCATTTCTTTAGATGTACGTGGAATGTTTTCGGGTGATAGAGTCATCTACAGGAAGGTCGCAAGATCTGTGTGGGGATAGGTGCTTTGTATGTAAGGGGTTCACCACCCTGCTGGAGCAAATGTAATCTCGATGTATTGCTCACTTGCTAGAACGACAATTCACAGGCGCCACCTGAGACATAAATTACCTTTGTCTCTGTCAAAAGAGAGCTGCAATAGAGTCGCAGGTCAGTACAGTCACTGCCGCAGTTGCAGTCGCTCGCTGCTACAGTGTAGTTGTCTGTTGCTGGTACAGCGCAGTTTATAGTTTGTAGCTGTTAAAGTCACAGTGCAGAACAAATTGTAAAATTTTATTATATGGAAATGAATAATAATTGTGATCAGCCGCAGAGCTAAGTGATACCATGGTATGAGATAATGATGATGAACAAATGAATAATTGTTAATATAATGAAAAATCAGCAGTGTAATTAAGTCAACCATCTATTGCAAAGTAAATTTTATTATTTTTATTGGCATGCGCATAGTTAAGTCACTTGTCTGAGATGTTAATATGAATTTGTTTCAATCTTTTCTTTTGTGATTCGTCAGCACCAGTTGAACCAGATTTTAATACACTCAATTTTACCGTGTAATGGATTGCAGATGTTTATCAATAACGTAAAAAATTTTCAGAATATAAATGTATTTACCATTCAAGTGTAAAAGTATAATTTCACCATTGCCAGTCACGATCCGGTCATTTATCTAAATTAAAATATTCCAGAATTTTTGTCAGATCATAGCCAAGTGTTCTTTAGTAAACAGACGACCAGCTGTGCAGCTGTGTCACTAAGTAAAGTCAGTTTTTCTCGTAATTCAGATCTCTGACAAATGTTATCCAGTATTAGTAGATAGGCTACCATTGCACTAAGCTGTGCCATTTACGAGCAGATATATAGACAGCGTTATCCGGCGACACTGTACGAGATAATAATTTTTCAGTTTCAAATTGATTTCACAAGGCCATGGCGTAGCACTGCTTACGTCAAAATTTATCAGTTTTTCGTGAGTTAAGATTTATCAGTTTTCATACGTAAGAATTTAATCATACAAATTTAATTATTTTTATTTTTTTATTTTCTGTTCGGGAAGGTTGCACATTATTATTTTATATATTTTTTTATTTATACGGGAAAATTACAGGTGTGACAGACGAGTGGCGGCAAATCCCGTCCGCGTGTTTCTAAAATTAAGTGTCACTACACGTACGTGCATTACCCATATGGAAAAAGAAGAAGATATGTGTTGCTCTAGCAGGAATACCGTGTTATGGTCAATGCACTCCAGAACAGGACGTAGGGAGAGGGAGGGGGAGATGAACAGTGCTGTATTTGAATCCTAAATCATTCCGTACTCCAGCAGTAGCTCTAAATAGTGTGTTACTAGTTGTGGCTGATCTGCGTAACAACTGCACTAATGTAAATGATCTAATGGTTAACGTGTGTTGAAAGCGCTAGGACGTTGTTAGAATCGTATTATGGAGGTATTTCCACCAAAAAAAAAAAAAAAAGAAAAAGACAATATATTTCTCGTGAAGGTTATGCATTCAACGAAGGCTCCGACACCATTACGCCACCACCACAGTAATGCTGGCGTAGCATATTTGGCATAGTGATAATGGAATACAACAAAGGAGATTTGGACACATACACTTACATTTAAAGACAATCCCGCAGTGGAATAGTGAGTGTTATGTACCAGATTTTCTTGGTGCAACCTTTGTATACAAAAGGTGCTGCAATAAGACTTATTTGTCATTGCACTGGAGAACTATATCCCTATATTATAATCACTACAATAAATATATCTGGTATAGCGATCATAAGGGAGGTTGAGGTACGAACAGAAGCATATAGACAATCATTTTTACTCGATCAGTACGTGGTGAGTGGAATAGGACCGAAACTCGGTAATATTGTTCTGGCGGAGTCCCTACTGTGCACTGTACATTGGCTTGCAGACTGTGTGTTTAGATACAGGCTGTTATTTTTAGGAAGGCTGCAGCACCATTAAGCTGTAGCGATTTGCAGGGAGTGAGAGTCGGAGCAACGTAAATAAAATTTAACTTTGCATCTAAACAGTCGAAGAGATCTGCATACTGTTTTATTATGTCAGTGACAACAAATCACTGGAAACAGTACCAATACAGTAATTTAGTTGGTGCTGCTACTGTGGTATGATTTTCAAGAGAGGCGATATACACCATGGAGGAGCTTTACCGTTAAAAAACTGTGGAGTATATTCCAGGTGAAATATATGTAACTTGTACATGTCTGGGAGAGTTGCTGTCTTTCTTCCAAGGAATCTTATTCATTTTGTACAAAACATTGTAGACTGCTTGTTGTAAGACACAGTAGTGTTAGCAGTTTGGAACTTAAACGAGGGAAGAGCTACTGCACTATCGTAGCAACGTGCTGGGGCAGTCTGTCTGTAGTGGGGAGCGATTGCTGGAGTAGTCAACGCAAATAGCGTTCCATATTCGAGGAGATAGACGTTGGAGACACAAGTGGTACGTAAATCAACGACTGTAGTTTTTTTATGGAGATCTGTTAAAGGTAAAAATATGGGGAAACGTTGGAACCGCGCGACCGCTACGGTCGCAGGTTCGAATCCTGCCTCGGGCATGGATGTCTGTATTGTCCTTAGGTTAGTTAGGTTTAAGTAGTTCTAAGTTCTAGGGGACTGATGACCACAGCAGTTAAGTCCCATAGTGCTCAGAGCCATTTGAACCATTTTTAGACTAGATGGACAGTGCACATTCTTCCGTGAGTTTTGTGTGTCTATAATATCTTAATAGGCAGACTAGATTTGCGTTATCGATTCGTACATAAAATCCTGTGAATAACATTATCAAATTGATGTACAGCTCAGAATTTTGACAGACAGATAGACATTCTTTCCGTGCACCATTCGCTAATGATACTATTTGCAGAGGAAAAACAATACGCCTGAAGCCTCCTCGGAGTGACATACTGTATGGCTGATCTTTTATAGTGAATCTTACAATGAGATGACAAAAACCATGGGATAGCAATATGCACATATACAGATGGTATAAAACGGCAGTGCTTTGTACTCAAGTAACTACTGTGACAAGGTTTCCGACGTGATGATGGCGGCAGGACTTTGAATGCTAAATGGTAGTTGGTGCTAGATGCATGAGACATACTGTTTCGGAAATCGTTAGGGAATTCAATAGTCCGAGATCCACAGTGTCAAGAGTGTGTCAAGAATACTAAATGTCAGGCATTACCTCATTCCTTAGACAACGCAATAGCCGATGGCCTGTACGTAAAGACCGAGAACAGCGTTGTTTTATGGAGTTGTCAGTGCTAACAGACAAGCAGCGTTACGTGAAATAACTGCATAAATCAATGTGGAACGTACGACGAACGTATACGTTAGGAAAGTACCGCGAAATCTGGCGTTAATGGGCTATGGCAGCAAGCGACCGATGCGGGTAGCCTTGCTAACAACACATCGCCTGCAACGCAACCCCTGGGCTTGTGACAATGTCGGTTGGACCCTAAACGACTGGAGAACCGTGGTCTGGTCAGTTGGTAAGAGGTGATGGTGGGGATCGAGTGTAGCACAGACCCCGCGAAGCCATGGACCAAGTTGTCAACAAGGCACAGTCCAAACTGGTGGTGGCTCCATAATTGTGTGGGACGTGTTTTCATGGAACAGACTGGGTCCTCTGCTCCATGTGAACCAATCATTGACTGGAAATAGTTATGTTCGGCTACTTGGAGATCATTTGCAGCCAAATAAGGATGGAATTTTTATAGATGACAATGCACCATGGCAGTGGGACACAATTGTTTGCGATTGGTTTGAAGAACAATCAGGACAATTCGAGCGAATGATTTGGCCGTTCATATCGCCCAACATGAATCCTGTAAACATTTATGGGATGTACCAATTAGTTCAGTAGTAGCGCAAAATCCTGCACCGGCAACACTTCTGCAATTATTGACGGTTTCCAACGTCTTATTGAGTCTGGCCGGCTGGAGTGGCCGAGCGGTTCTAGGCGCTACAGTCTGAAACCGCGCTGCTGCTCCGGTCGCAGGTTCGAATCCTGCCTCGGGCATGGATGTGTGTGATGTCCTTAGGTTACCTAGTATAGACTGGGATGTCTGTGGATTCATTACAGGTGGTACAGACAAGCCGCCGTGTGAATTACTTTTGAACACATTATCCGAAAACTGTCTTGAGCAGCTAAATAGACAGCCAACGCGTAGTGGAAATATTTTAGATCTGGTAGCCACGAACAGGCCAGACGTCATCGACGGTGTCAGTGTTGAGACAGGGATTAGTGATCATAATGTTGTCATTACGACTATGGTTACAAAAGTTATAAAGTCGGTCAAGAAGGCTAGGAGAGTATTCTTACTAGAAAGAGCAGATAAGCAGTTGTTAGCGTCCCACTTAGTAAATGAATCGACTTCATTTACTTCCGGTACGATGGACGTGGAAGAATATGGGCAAATTTTAAACACATTGTAAATCACGCATTGGACAAGTATGTGCCGAAAAAGTGGGTTACGGATGGAAAAGACCCAACGTGGTTTAACAGCGCAATTCGGAGAATGCCCAGGAAGCAAAGGCAGTTGCACTTGCGGTACAAGGAAGAGCAAGAGAATGAGGACAGGCAAAAGTTAGTAGAGATTCGTGCTGATGTAAAAAGAGTGATGCGCGAAGCATTCAACCACTACCACCATCATAACTTAGCAAAAGATCTTGCTGAAAACCCAAGGAAATTCTGGTCTTACGTAAAATCGGTAAGCGGGTCGAAGGCTTCCATCCAGTCACTCATTGATCAGTCTGGCCTGGCAACGGAAGACAGCAAAACGAAAGCTGAAATTTTAAATTTAGTATTTGAGAAATCTTTCACGCAGGAGGATCGCACAAACATACCGCCATTTGAGTCTCGTACAGATTCCCGTATGGAGGACATAGTGATAGACATCCCTGGGGTTGTGAAGCAGCTGAATGGGTTGAAAATAAATAAATCGCCAGGTCCTGATGGGATTCCAATTCGGTTTTACAGAGAGTACTCTACTGCATTGGCTCCTTACTTAGCTTGCATTTATAGCGGATCTCTTGCCCAACGTGAAGTCACGAGCGACTGGAAAAAAGCGCAGGTGACGCCTGTATATAAGAAGGGTAGAAGGACGGATCCTCAAAATTACAGACCAATATCCTTAACATCGGTTTGTTGCAAGATTCTCGAACATATCTTGCGAATCATGGATGAAGGGTATCAGACGGATGCCATTTTCCTTGACTTCCGGAAACTGTTTGACTCGGTGCCCCACTGCAGACTCCTTACTAAGGTACGAGCATATGGGATTGGTTCCCAAATATGTGAGTGGCTCGAAGACTTCTTAAGAGAACCCAGTACGTTGTCCTCGATGGTGAGTGTTCATCGGAGGTGAGGGTATCATCTGGAGTGCCCCAGGGAAGTGTGGTAGGTCCGCTGTTGTTTTCTATCTACATAAATGATCTTTTGGATAGGGTTGATAGCAATGTGCGACTGTTTGCTGATGATGCTGTGGTGTACGAGAAGGTGTCGTCGTTGAGTGACTGTAGGAGGATACAAGATGACTTGGACAGGATTTGTGATTAGTATAAAGAATGGCTGCTAACTCTAAATATAGATAAATGTAAATTAATGCAGATGAATAGGAAAAAGAATCCCGTAATGTTTGAATACTCCATTAGTAGTGTAGCGCTTGACACAGTCACGTCGATTAAATATTTTGGAGTAACACTGCAGAGCGATATGAAGTGGGACAAGCATGTAATGGCAGTTGTAGGGAAGGCGGATAGTCGTCTTCGGTTCATTGGTAGAATTTTGGGAAGATGTGGTTCATCTGTAAAAGAGACCGCTTATAAAACACTAATATGACTTGTTCTGCTCGAGCGTTTGGGATCCCGATAATGTCGGATTGAGGGAGGACATAGAAGCAGTTCAGAGGCGAGCTGCTAGATTTGTTACTGGTAGGTTTGATCATCACGCGAGTGTTACAGAAATGCTTCAGGAAATCGGGTGGGAGTCTCTAGAGGAAAGGAGTCGTTCTTTTCGTGAATCGCTACTGAGGAAATTTAGAGAACCAGCATTTGAGGCTGACTACAGTACAATTTTACTGCCGCCAACTTACATTTCGCGGAAAGACTACAAGGATAATATAAGAGAGATTAGAGCTCGTACAGAAGCATATAAGCAGTCATTTGTCCCTCGTTCTGTTTGGGAGTGGAACAGAGAGAGAAGATGCTAGTTGTGGTACGAGGTACCCTCCGCCACGCACCGTATGGTGGATTGCGGAGTATGTATGTAGATGTAAGTAATTCTAAGTTCTAGGGGACTGATGACCTCAGATGTTAAGTCCCATAGTGCTCAGAGCGATTTGAACAATTTTTTGTTGAGTCTATGCCACTTCGAATTGCTTGACTACACAGAGAAAAAGGGAGGTCCGACACGATACTAGGAGGTAACTCATGTCTTTTGTAACCTCAGCGTAAACCAGGGGAGAGCCATCTGCCGTTATTGGAACGTCAGACGGTAATGGAATATTAATTTCGCAAAAGATATGGAGTCATATACCTCTAGAAAAATATAAAGGCTTTGTGTCGCGTAGAACGGAAGTTGTATTCGGTATAAGTGGAATATCAACGCGCTATTAAAGTTAATGCTCGTACTACCGTAGTAAAATCATTACTCGTTTACAATATGTAATGCAGAAAACGTAACAAAGTTTAGGCCGACTCTGGCAAGCACTGCTTAGTCTTCATTCAACGTCTTTAGCAGCAGCAGCAGTGTGATCGAATAAGTACCGACGCTTTTTTTTCTCAAATAACATGTACAGCTGTCTCTCGTATTCTTATGCTGGCGGTAGTGTCTTATATGATTGCGATGTGGTGGTTGTTTGATATCTATTCTTTTACGTGTCTCTTCCTGGAAAAAGTGGCAATTTGTGGGAAACAAATCGATAAAACAGTACTTAGTAGTGGTGTGTTTCCAAATGTACTTTTCAGAAAGTTTTCAAACTTTCAGAGTAAATATTTAAGTCTGTCTTCTTGAATTATGAGTAATACTATCCCAAAACTGTAAGTAGCGTCATACATTGAGGTGCGTGCAGGACATGTTTGGTGGTTTTTACAAACCCATATCTACATGCAGCTTGTTGAAAAATCAGTAAAATACCCACGAAACTTGTATTTATGTGCGTCTTCTTGAAATACCGGTAAAATTAGCTTCTGAACACAGATTTACGTGTAAATTCGTAAAAAGTCGGCGAAAATACCAGCGAAAGTCATATTTACATGTATCTTCTTAAAAAGTGTCGGAAATCAGTAAAATAGCAATTAAACCCCGTATACGTACGTCTTCTTAAAAAATCCGTAAGATTAGCCACGAAATCGTCGTATACGATATTACAATACATATATCCTTGGGTGTTTGTGATACTCTGCTGAACGTTTGCGAAAACCATGCCAATACTATACTCTGTTGCAAATTTTGCGAACATCATTTGATTTTCAGCTGCTGCTGTTCAAGTGAGGTTCAGACAATGAACACTAAAGTGCGCGTCATTTATGTTGGCGGCCGAGTTTAGGTTCGTTCTGCGCATCTGACGTCACAAAGCACAGTCAGCCAATGAACAGAGAACGACGTTGCCAGAGCTCGACTGCAGAGCAGAGCACGGACGAGTGTCTTCAGTTTTAGAAACTTTCAGCCATAAATAAAGTAATAGAACAAAAGCAATGTCTTGATAGCAGCCTTTCTTTTATAGAAAGTTTGGAAAAAGCATTCTTTATACCAATTGCTTCATATTCTATTAATTAATTAAACCAAACAAGCAATAAGAAAGGTGTTTGTATCAATCTCACGAACCGCTTTTTCGCAATAAAGAACAGCGGTAATTGTTTATTTCCTATTGTACTTCGATGAAGTGTGAGTAATTCATAATCATACCAACAGTGTTTGTCAGTATTTTGCCTGACCTGTTAAAGTCTTCATGGAGCTGCACAGTTGAACGAGCTGCGTTAGCATAACGGTTAAGGCATTGGGTAAATAACCGAAAGGTGAAGAGTTCGATCCTTGTGTGGTGCTTTGTATTTTCTTTATTTAAAAACAATATCGTAGTGTCTTACTTCACGAATTTTATTCGTTTGAATGCAGTTTTTGGAAATTTCGAGTGCTTTGTCTCTTCATTAACCCTTTCGCTGCTACAGAGACGTGCTCCCCGCATTTCGCGCTGTGCGCGATTTTGTCATCACTGCACTGCTCGCCTGTGCAGACACATGGTGTTCCCACTGCTTTGACACACTTATCATTCGTTTCACAAAAACTATTTGGCCCAAAAATTAGATTTTTACACATCTTCTTGACTGATATCTTCCCCCCATAAATGACTTAATTTTGTTTCGATGTTCAACCCAGTTATTGTGCAGCATTAAATGTAGTAAACCCTTGCACGAAATTTTGAAGAGTTTGCAGAGGTAAAAGTCCATAGCGTATACTTTCCGTATGGTCGATTTTAGTTGCCACAACGTTGAGAATGAAATGTGGACAAGATACCTAAATTTCATATAAAATTTATTGTTTAACAATATCTCATTTAATTTAAGTTCCACATAGGTGTCGTATGTAATATTGAGAAATATTCCGTATTTCGCGACTGTAATAAAAGTTTTATTTACGGGCGCGTTTGGCTTTATTTTAAAACACTTCAGTCAATGAAAGGTATGGCACATACACAATGGTACTCATGTTCTCTTTCTTGTTTTTGTTCCACAGTCGCAGTTTTACCAATGGTATTGAAATATATTCCTCTTCTGCAAGTGTAATAAGCGACTTAGTTAGACTAGACACGTTTCTCTCTTTTGAAGCATATTCTGTGGACAGTATTTTGTCTCCTCCATTGCCAAGTCACCTTTCGTAGTTTGGTGCTGCGGTAACACAATATTCAACGTTTGTGTCGGCTGATCAGTGTTTTAGCAAATAAATGTTGTTTGTGTGTGCCACACACAAAAATTATATTTGACATAGCTCAGAGCACTTCACTGATAGACGGTATATTCAAGTCCTAATGTTTTTGTAAGTCCACAGTTTTGTTTAATGTATTTTGTCTACTTCCCTTTGATTGATTGAAGTGCTTTAAAATAAAGCCAAACGTGCCCGGTGTAAATAAAACTTTTGTTACAGTCGCGAAAGACGGAATATTTCTCAATATTACATATGACACCTATGTGGTACTTAAATTAAATGAGATATTGTTATACAGTAAATTTTATATGAAATTTCGGTATCTTGTCCACATTTCATTCTGAACATTGTGGCAACTAAAATCGACCATACGGAAAGTATACGCTATGGACTTTTACCTCTGCAAACTCTTCAAAATTTCGTGCAAGGGTTTACTACATTTAATGCTGCACAATAACTGGGTTGAACATCGAAACAAAATTAAGTCATTTATGGGGGGAAGGTATCAGTCAAGAAGATGTGTAAAAATCTAATTTTTGGGCTAAATAGTTTTTGTGAAATCGAATGATAAGTGTGTCAAAGCAGTTGGAACACCATGTGTCAGCACAGGCGAGCAGTGCAGTGACAACATCGCGTACAGCGCGGAATGCGGGGAGTACGTCTATGTAGCAGTGAAAGGGTTAATGCGATCGTGGTGGCTTTACTTCATGAACTGCGCGCTGCCCCCTAAACGTAAGTTTGCGAACTATACTATACTATGGCGCTGCTTCTCTTGGCGCGTGCGTCTTTTGCAACTGGCAACGCAGCAATCTCCCGCGTCTGGGCGGCAATGCGCAAGCCGCCAGGATAAAAGAATTCAACTATAGCAGCGTGAGAGGACGGTGGAGGGGGGGAGGGGGGGAGCGGTAGTGCGAGAAGGGGCAGTAGTAGCACATTGTGACAATGGGCTGGAAGGGGTAAGACGCAATTTTTTAGTCATAAATTACCATCTTTCTGATGGCAGTTACACTTTATGCTAAGAGCATTCGGACACCTGGGTAAAAATGAACATAAGTGCGCTACTCGGCCGCCATCTTGGCTATAAATTGTGGTAATTACAAAGACAGTTATGGAACATTAATTGCAATTATAAAGACATTTATTGGCCATTAAATATGTCCTAAATAAATAAATGAACCTAAGTGAGCGATTTGTTTACATAAGGGGAGCTATAGTTGAGTTGGTTAAGTTGATCCTTGGCAGTTGCATTGGGCTTGGTGGGGTATCTTCGCGGGACTACCTCAATTAAAAACGAACCGCGATTTTGTAAACGTCGATATGGCAACGTCTCAGTGTTGTCACAGCTTTGTAAAGGGCGGGCTACTGTTTCTGCCTATAGCCGTTGGCGCTCCGTAGTTGAAAGCTGGCAACAGCGCTGCTAGTTGTCAGCCACCTTCTTAGACCGTCTCGACTTCAGTGCAACTGCCTGGTTTGTTTACGTAAGAGATGGTTCAAATGGCTCTGAGCACTATGGGACTTAACATCTGTGGTCATCAGTCCCATATAACTTAGAACTACTTAAACCTAACTAACCTAAGGACATCACACACATCCATGCCCAAGGTAGGATTCGAACCTGCGACCGTAGCGGTCACGCGGTTCCAGACTGAAGCGCCTAGAACCGCACGGCCACACAGGCCGGCTTACGTAAGAGAACAATGGGGTGTTTATCATGAGGGAAAAAAAGAAGTACATGCAGCTTCACACTGTCAACATTTCTCAGCAGTCTGTAGCAGTTTCCACACTTGTCTTCTTTACCATAAACAGATATTTAGGAACAGATATTCAAAACAAGTTTTGGTTATGTAACTTTTTGCTGCTTATTCAGTATAAACGGATGACTCATGACACTTATTACACAGTATATACAAATGTAATACATAAATGTTATGAGTTAGCCAAGTGTTAGCTTAGTGGATATTTTTCAGTGTAAGATGTTTCCTGTTCTATAGTTTCCCACAACTACGGCCAGGAATGCAAATATGGTCCACATCTCACTCTTGCACCCAAGGCTGTCTGCATACCACTGAAATGTTTCTTTGGCATTTTGACCATTTTCATGCCAAAGTCGGGTCACTGATGGTCTCTTCTATGTAATTTAGTTACTACATTGTGAAATATGACTTTTCAGTCTCATAATCTAAATCATTCAATTCAGGTACAGAAGACAATCTAACATTTGCAGTAAAATTTCATCACGAACTATGAACTGATGATAACAACAATATCTTAGTAATAGGGCAGTTTTGTTGTAGAAACAAAATCTTATACTAAATCACACCTAGCTCAAATTAGCTGTTTGTCCTCCATGAGTTCTTCTACCGAATAGTAAAATTCTCTCAGAAACCATTCTGCTGCTTAATTTTTATTTATTGTCAGGTTCAGTTTGCAAAATAGGTGACACACATGATGGACGAACTGAATCACAGAAACTGGTCAGATGTCACCCTTTAATGGACAGATCCACTAGGCTAGATTACACGTCAAAAACGATGGTATAGTGTGGAGTGTGGGGTTCGCGTATTGTTGAGCCACTCATCATTCAGAGTACACTTACAACCAGCAAGCTGTTGTCTCCAGTCGTTAGACGAAGATGTGCTGTCCCTGTTGCTGTCTGAAGATGGGACATTTACAACGTCCATTCTGTACGATTATGGCCCACCTCGTTATAGGGTATCTGTCCCGGTGTACTTGGATACCCAGTTTCTCCAGAGATAGATAGGTCATAGTGAAGCGTACGACTTGGGTGGAGTGAGGTTCGGGCCGGGAATTGTGCAGGCGTGGGCTCAGTTTTAAAAGGAATGTATTTAACATAAAATATTCTTCTTGACAATAGAGAAATTACGACAAACAACTTAACTTAGAGCTCAGTGCAGTTCATGACGGCAGGGTTGAACAAGAGAATAACAACATAAAGTACGTTTAACACAACGAAAACGAAGTTCAAATAGACTTCACCCCAGCAGACATAATCGGGCCAAAACAATAATAGTTTAACCCTGCTGTTCTGTTCACTTTTACTTGACATATATACTGTTCGGGTCAATATGACCCGACATATCAAAATGCTTTAGAAACATAAATTTTGGTACAGTTTTAGCTATCGACATTGTTGTTCTATTCCAGTACCTTGTTAGTAATAATAATAATAATAATAATAATAATAATAATGGTAATAATAATAATAATAACAATGCATACAACTTTATTGAGGGATATTTTTCATTTAAATATGCACATAAATTTGAAACAACAGACAGTTTCCATTACAGGCATTCAACTTAGAAAGCACTACAGTTTTTCCATACTTCTATTCTTATTGTTGACAGTTTAGACGTAAGTATTGACATTTTCTAACAACAGACAGTTGTCATTACAGATATTCATCTTAGAGCACACTACAGTACAGAACACACTACAGTTTTTTTATTACATTCCAACATAGAAAGCACTACAACTTTAGAATCCTCTCTTCTTACTGATTGTAGTTTAGGCACAAGTATTCACATAAATTTGAAACAACAGAATTTTCAATACAATCATCTTATAAAATACTACAGTTCTTTTCTTACTGCTTGCACTGTGGACACAAGTAGGTTACATGTTTCTTGCAAATATGTTTACTACATTTTCCACACACCATGTTTGTTTTATTGTCATTACTTGATGGACAGAACTTACAGCGTGCACGTTTTGTAGATTTTCTTGTTGTTACCGATTCTGACACACCACCCACATCATTCGGGTTTTGGATGCTTGTGACCATTCTCAAAGAATCTTCTGTTCTTGGGAAATGCGTTCTTGATGCAATATGTTCTTTTATCAGTGACTTTCCAAGTTCCTCCAAGAATATTCTCCTTCTAGTCAATTTGCTTGCATTCCAATTAGGGTCAACCGAAATCCACAAAACGTATGCATTATAAGCAGAAACATCAAGAATATTGTAGAAAACTATCATTGGCCACCTATTACTTTTTCGTTTGCATGTATATGTACCTAATAACTGATCAAGCGTGTCTACAGCACCTTTGGTTGAATTATAGTCCAAAATCATTTTTGGCTTCTTATCAGCCCTGTCACTGATTTCCGCATCATGGTGGAGAGTGCTCATAAGTACAACATTCTTGTGTCTCTTAGGAATATAATTAACCACAGTAGTGTCATTTGTGAAGTAAAATGAAGAGCTGTGTACCTCCTTGTTGGTCATTTTGTGTGGAAGCTCCGGCTTATTTTTCCGTATAGTTCCCAACATAGTCAATTTCCTTTTCAGAAGCAGCTGCCCCAAATTGTACGACGTAAAAAAGTTGTCACACGTGATATTCTGACCACGTAACTCAGAAGTGAGATCAGATACCACCCTCATTCCCTGATTTCTTTCTGGTGCCGCTCCACTCACCTTTCCTGTATAAATTTGGGCTTTCAGTACGTATGAAGTTTTGCTGTCACACATGGTCCATATTTTGATCCCATATTTTGCCGGTTTACTTGGGATATACTGCTTGAATGGACAGCGACCTCTAAATGCTACTAACTGCTCGTCAACAGTAACATTTTCTCCTGGATTATACAGTTGAGGAAGGACCTCTACCCACTTCTCCCAAATACTACGAATTGCGGCAAGTTTGTCAGTACGTCGTCTTTCCTCTCTAGTAGATTTCTTGTCAAATCGCAGGACACGTGATATCTTACAGAATGTTTCATGAGACATGGTTGCTCGAAATATGTTTCGCCCAGTATCTTTATCCCACAAACTTTTTGTAGACTCCCCATGAGATCGATATACACCCGCTAGGAGTAAGAGTCCTAAGTATGCATGGAAAACAGAACCATCAATATCTGTCCACTGTTCACCATAAACTCGCTGCCCTTCAATATTTGTCATCTCTATTATTTCATTTTGAAGCGCTGTGTGAAATACTGCTTCAAATGAACATTTTACATCAGATATTCTGCTGACTGCATACCTGGTAACTCCTGGGGTACTCTTGATGATGTTCGAAGCTGGTAGGCGACCATGTTGTGCTGGTGGATGCAACTGCCATTCTATATTCCCATTTTTAGAAAGAAAAGTCTCTACACTATTTTGTATGGGCTGTGGACTGTCGTAACTGTCATCGGAACACTCGCTTTCAGATGCATTGCTGATGTGATCTTCAAACTCAGAAAGTGATCCTTCATCTGGTGAGGCATTTACTATTTCTTCCAACTCACGATCATTCAATGGTCTCATCGCCATGGTGTCACAAGTCAAACTGGGCAGAAACAAAGCATTCCAATTATTGAGAACTGCCAATTATTATTTCCTGGGGAAAGCAACAAACAAGCCCATTGTTGTGAACGCATGGAGCTTTAGGTGATTGTTGAGAGTAAGTTGGAATGATGCAGTCACTATTCCCACACAACACAACAAAAATAATTTTCGCCATTTCCAGATTTTAGAAATAAATACGAGTTACACTAAACATATTTGTGTCGGGTCATTATGACCCGAACATTACATATGCAACTATTACAGTTGAAGCCCAAACTTCTTAAACTTTTTTAAAACCTTTTAAAACACATGCTGCTCATCCATTTTCAGACAAAGTCACAAAGTTTCATAAATATATATTGGTATTTACATAATGTAAAATAACGTTCATATTCGTTTCGGGTCATATAGACCCGAACAGAACAGCAGGGTTAAAAATTACGGCCTCTGGCCACTGGCACAAAATAGCAATAAAATTGGCTTCTGCCATCAACCAAAGCACAAACAAAAGGACAACTCGCTGGCTTAATTAAACGTACTCTCATTAAGCACTCAAATGAATAAAGATCTACGACTACCGCCGTGACCAACAAGTCACCGTAGCTAAGCTACACCTACACAAATTACTCATTACAAATTTATGTAGAATATGATGTACAAAACAGATCAATCTTACAGGACAAAATAACAATTTAATTTTCGATACCAAAGCATAAACAAAATTAGTCATGCTCACAGCGTAATAATAACAAGGTCACCTTCTGCACAATGGCAAATACAAAATTAATCACGCTTATGGTGTATAAATAACAAAAGCATACGGCTCTCGCTTTTAGAGAAAACATCCGCAGGCCCAGTGTGCCACCACACAACCACCATAAAAAAACCGCACTTTATCCTCGGATCCTCCATATGTAATATTACTGATCATCCGATACACTCAATGCACAGCCTGTACTCTTCACTATACACTAACTTGCCTCACCTGACCTACCAAAATACTATCAGTCACTGAAGCACCTAGTTAGTGCTCTTTTTTCTGTTCTGGAAGCCCTCTCTGCATCTCCACGGGAATCACCGTTGTCTTACCCCGCAGAAGACACTAAATGCCCCACTGGGTCTATGTCCTCACAGCAACAATGCCCCGCGCTCACTGTTAGTGAGATCCCGCAGACAGCTCCTTGGCGTACCAGCTTGCAGACGGTTTCCCTGCTTAGCTCTCCACCAACTGACTGCTTCCAACTGCTCCGTGGGTAACCAACCCACTACGCGGAAGGCCCTGCTTACGTCACGCACGGTATCGGGAATACCCACTACTGCCCACAAGATAGCTATGGGCGGCCGTCCTTTGCCGCCACTGGACCGAGGTCCTCTGCGCGCAGTCGCTCGCCGTCCACTTGCCAACTGATCTATCTGGCTCGCCCACTGGTCATTCCAAGACTCTAGCTTGAGTGCTGGTCGGCCTAGAGCTCAGCGCCACAAATGCTGCCGACGGCATCCCATATCTTAGAGCTATCGCAAGAGCAGCGCTAACGCGGCAATCTGGACTATGCAGGAAACAAGACGTGAGACGAATTGCAAATTCACGGTACAATAGCAATCCGGTAGAATGGCCCACACATTCCCTAGATTTAACTCTATTAGATGTCTCACACGTAAGGATGGGTTGCTGCTTGCACTTGCATTCCAGTCGATGTGACCGTGAAGAGTGGGTGAAGTGGGCTAACGATAACCTTACAATACGTTAGACCACACCTGGAACTTATCCTTTAGCCTTTGCGACGTAAATAGAACACGAATAGATATATTATTGTTCAACTGAAAGGCTTCATTGTTTTTCCCATGTAATACTCTACCTGTCTTATATGGCCGTTTGAAAATAAGTTGTATGCAAGATGGTGGCTTTCAAAATGGTCGCCAAGTCCCCAACCCTCCCCCCATTTCCCATCTCATACTGCTTGGCTTTAAATTTCCGTTTATTCACCTATTTTTGTTTCACAGTGGTTATTCCACACTTATGACCACCTATATAATTAAATCATTGCGCCCAGCAGTGAACCGTCACAAATACTGGAACCGTGGACCAGTATAGTTTGTTCTCCAATACCACTGTAGCGTCCGCCCCGAGAGCTGAGTGGTGCCGGCATGGTAGCTCAGCGTGTCCGGTCAGAGGGTGCTTGCTCTCTGTAATGAACAAACTGAGTTAATGGATCAACGACGAACTGAAACGGCTGTCTTGCGACGTCCGCCACGAGCAGATGCAACGAACAAAACCGAACAAAAATGAGATTTACAAAAATAAAAAATAAAAGTGATCAGCGTGACGGATTGCCGTCCTACGGGCCCGGGTTCGATTCCCGGCTGGGTCGGGGATTTTCTCCGTTCAGGGACTAGGTGTTCTGTCGTCTTAATCATCATTTCATCCCCTTTCGGCGCGCAGGTCGGCCAATGTGGCATCGAATGTAATAAGACCTGCACCAAGGCGGCCGGACCTGCTCCGTGAGGGGCGTCCCGGCCAATGACGCCGAACGCTCATTTCCATTTTTACCACTGTAGCATCAGTGTCGTAAGAGTTTCAGTAAACATAGTTCTGACAGCTCTTACAATGTATATGGCATAGTCTACTGCTTTGCATTATAAATGTAATTGTAGGCGTAATAAGGGTAGAGAGTGGGTAGGGGGGTGGGGGGGGAGGGAAGCGGAAGGGATGGCTTCAGTCTTGGAAGACCTCAGAATATTGGAGGTCTCGAGATCGAGAGCCCCCCCAGCAGCTGACCAGTTTTAATCAGATTTCAAACTAGGCCAAAATACGTTCACTAATTAACACTCCGTCATCACGTCCGACCGCCGTGTCATCCTCAGATGAGGATGCGGATAGGAGGGGCGTGTGGTCAGCACACTGCTCTCCCGGTCGTTACGATGGTTTTCTTTGACGGGAGCCGCTACCATTCGGTCGAGTAGCTCCTCAATTAGCATCACGAGGCTGAGTGCACCCCGAAAAATGGGAAGAGCACATGGCGGCCCGGATGGTGACCCATCCAAGTGCCGGCCACGCCCGACAGCGCTTAACTTCGGTGATCGGACGGGAACCGATGTATCCACTGCGGCAAGGCCGTTGCCTGTTCGTTAATTAAAGTCGGGTGTTTACTGTATTACATTCTAAAATTGAAACGTCCCCTTAGAACAATTATACACGACTGTGCTGATAAACCTCTTACACTATTTGCTTTTCAAACAGCTGAGCAAAACTGAACGTACTCAAACATTCGCTAAAGTGACACACAATATTTTTAGCGCAACGCAATCTGACTATCAAAGATCCCTGCAAAAGAATGGCCCTGAGTAACATTAAACTATACCTTTCACAAATAACTTACCTCACAAAAATCTTCATTACTCGAACTACTGCAATACAGCGAGCGCCACTACTGCCAGCTAAATAAAAGATTCAAACTACGGAAGTCACTAACTACTGATAGAGATAGTTAGCAAATGAAAGATATTAATAACAAACAATGTATTTACCTTAATATCATCACAAGTCATAATATATGTAATTTCAAAACTCCGCCACCTCTCTCCTCACATCCACCACTGCTGGCGGCTCACCTCTAACTGCGCAACGCTACGCGCTGTTCACATCCAGCTGCCGCTGCCTAACACTACAATGGCAGACAACAATGCAAACTAGCCACAGACTGCACACAGCACAGCCAGTGATTTTCATACAGAGCGCTACGTAACGTTGCCAATAAGAAAACATAAACAGCAAACTTACATAAAGAAAACATAAACAGCCTACTCACAAAATTACTTTTTCAAAAGTTATACATAATTATTATATTCTTTCTTTTATGAATATGAAAATCCAACTAGAAGAACTAGTCAGCCGCGTGCAGTTGCCGCGTGGTTTGAGGCGTCACGTAACGGAGTGCGCGGCCCTTCCCGCCGGAGGTTCGAGTCCTCCCTCGGGCATGGGTGTGTGTTGTTGTTCTTAGCACACGTTAATTTAAGTAGTGTGTAAGTCTAAGGACCGATAACCTAAGCAGTTTGGTCCCTTAGGAGCTCACACCCATGTGAACATTTTTCAACATGAGCTAGCATTTGATTTAAGCCACGGTTTTTACCAACTATAGACATCTAAATCAACTCTAGAGTGATCTAGACTTTGTACGCCGGGACTAATCGTAGAAAAACGTTTTGTAACATTTGTTTTTATGCTGGACACATGCAATAATACTTTATCTCTCCTTTTCTTTCTCCCCCTCCACCTTCAATTTACATATATGTATCACAGCGTACTGTACGTCCCACCTCCTGCGGAAATCTCTGAGTAGCGAGCATGGAGGATATGAGCAGGGGCTCCGGATAGGGAATGTAGGTCGGCCGTGAGGGGTGCCGAGATAGTCGGCGCAGAGGCGATAACACTGCACTGCAGAAGGCGCAGTGGTTGAAGCACCCCTCTAGTAAACAAGAGATCCCGGCTTCGAACCCCGATCCGGTACACATTTTTCGCTCGTCGCCGCTGGCTCCGCGTAATGTCCGGATGCAGCTGACATCAGTAATCCCTTCCTTTTCCTTCTGCCCCCGTTCACCTACAATTAAGGTAAAACTTTATCTAGTTATAATCAATAAGACATAAATACAGAACAAATGTGAACAACAGAGAAATTACCTGATGATTTCTTCCGTAAGAAGAACATACCTCTTAAGGAGTAGTGATGAGGGCAATTTGAACGTTATTGTCGTGAAATTCGACATAACTTGTAACGTGTTAGGAGACCAACGAAGGTAGTAGTCCCTGCGTCTCGGTAGCAATGCAGGCAGCGCAGCGGATTACTAAACAAAGGGTTCCGGGTTCGATTCCCGGCCAGGTCGGAGATTTTCTCCACTTGGAATCTGGGTATTGTGTTGATCGTGTCGTCATAGATGACTTTCACATGTTGAGATGGCTGTAGGGGCATTTCCCAAAAGTCAATAATAAAGTAAGAGCCGGCCGCGGTGGTCTAGCGGTTCTAGGCGCTCAGTCCGGAACCGCGCGACTGCTACGGTCGCAGGTTCGAATCCTGCCTCGGGCATGGATGTGTGTGATGTCCTTAGGTTAGTTAGGTTTAAGTAGTTCTAAGTTCTAGGGGACTGATGACCACAGAAGTTAAGTCCCATAGTGCTCAGAGCCATTTGAACCATAAAGTAAGAATTGTATAATTTTAAGAAAAAGAAAATAAAGATGGTGGCCGCTGCGGGACTACTCTTCGACATCCATTTGAAACTCTCGGGGAATATTTATCACACCGAAGAAGACTCAAACAGTCCATTCGCGCATGCGCTGTAGAATACTTTTAAGTTTTCTGTTCATTTCATTTCATTCTTCATAAGGCTCAGTTAGAAACACTGTGTCATTAATGTAATTTTTTCTGTGATTTTGCCCGCATCTCGTGGTCGTGCGGTAGCGTTCTCGCTTCCCACGCCCGGGTTCCCGGGTTCGATTCCCGGCGGGGTCAGGGATTTTCTCTGCCTCGTGATGGCTGGGTGTTGTGTGCTGTCCTTAGGTTAGTTAGGTTTAAGTAGTTCTAAGTTCTAGGGGACTGATGACCATAGATGTTAAGTCCCATAGTGCTCAGAGCCATTTGATTCATTTTTTTCTGTGATTTTTGTTGTGGCATGTTAAGTGAGTTTCAACAGTGACTGTATTATAATGTTTCTAAGAAGAGACCTACATTATACTTAGGATATTAGTATATCGAAATTTTCTAGCACATACTACCAGCATCAGAAACGCAGAGACACCTTAAATCCTGTAATCCTTTGCAAATATTAGTTTCTTTATTAACGAAGTTTTGCAGAAAATAACACGTTCTTGTAATATTTAAATGTGTCGCAAATAGTGGAATCATGATGTTTAACAACCAAATAATGGTTTATCAAATAATAAAACATAAATAATCTTTTTGTTCATTGAAAAAATTAGATTTATTGCCAACAACAGTATGAAGACTATATACAACATTCATTTGAAAGTGACCATTGATTTATGATCATGATGGTATCTATCGACTCTGCACAACGAGCCTGTCAGCTTAATAATTTTGTGATTTTTTTTATATGTGAAAAAAGTCATCCATCTGGCTCTCAGAAAAGCAAAGACTGAAGAGGCTAAATCGCTCTCTGGATCTTTATCCAAATATCTTTCCGCTCCCGGAGAAAATAAAGATGACGAGGGAAAGTGTAATCAAATTATTTAACCTCGCTCCGGTGAACAGATATTAATTGGTATTGAGAACACAAGCACAGTTGAAAAGCCTTTTATGCGTGATTTTAATGAAGACTTTGACGTAAATGACACTGAAACAAAAGATCAGTGTGACTAGAAAGTTACTGAGAATGATCGTATTTGTGATACATCTAACTTCGACTCTTCTTCATCGAATGATACTGCAGATTGACATAAACCTTTCCCAGAGCATCTCAGAATTGTGATTATTGAAAAGCGTAGTGAAGTACGGTATATCGAAACAAGGAGGGACCTTCTGAATCTACAGAAAGACAAGGTTAACACACTAACGGAACACGTCATTGTTTGATTACGTCGTGGTTTTACTCACATTTGAACAAGACTAAATAATTAATTAAATGGCTGCTATACTCACCACCAACAAAAGAAACTACACTGTTCTTTCTGCCGATTATTTGCCTCTGAGAGCGATACTAAGTAAATAAATTTATTTCTGGTTCCGACAGTGATAGAATTTGAATCCAAAGACATTAAACCATGAGCCGTCGCCTGAACATCTATCAAATTTAGAAAAATGGAAAACACTCGCTATGGACTTGAAGCTTAATAAAATCACTGACAAAGATGATCAGAAGATTGTCAATGATAAGACAAAGAAATGGAGAAGCATTTTACATCACCCTTTAGATATTACAATATTTTCAGCTCTGCAGAATCTTGTTTTATGCGGTCATCGTGAATATTTTTCGTCAGAAAAGAGTGGAAATTTCTTATAATTAGTGAAACTAATGGCGAAATATGATTCAGTATTGGAAGAACAATGTTTAAAACTTCAACAGTCCGCTGCTACGCCCAAGAGAGTCTTGCCAAAAGAGATAAAAATGAATTTATTTTGTTTTGGGTGAACATGTTAAGGAAAAAATCGTTGCAGATATAGAAAAGCTAAATATTGCGGAATAATTTTGACAACACTTCCGATGAGAGCAGAACTGACCGATTTAGTGAAAGATTAGGTAAGTCCATATAGAAGACAAAGTTGTGGAAGTTCGAGAATCCTTAGTTTTTGTATGTCACGAAAAACTACACAGGATATGTCAAAAGACATTCAACAGCACTGGAAGAAGATGGGCTGGATACTGTGTTGTGCAGGGCTCATTGTTATGACAAGGCCGCGTCAATGTCATCTGTACATGGAGGAGTACAACGGAAAATTCCAGATGTCAGTCCAAAAGCTCTGTTCAGTCCCTGTGCTAATCATTCCTTAAATCCTTGTGGAGTTCGTGCACAGTCATGTGTTCCCTCTAGGATCACCTGTTTTGGAACTATAGAGAAACTATATTCATTCTTCTCGTCTTCTATATGTAGGTGGGAATTACTTCTCGGGGAGAAAAAATGGGGAAAAGTTTGAAATGACTGTCTGCTACTCGGTGGAGTGATCATTACGGTTCAGTTGAAGCAATAAATGAAGACGTGGAAACAACCGTGAGCACTTTGGAAGATTTGGCAGGTCCATCCAAAGCAAACCTTGATACTAGATCTACAGCAAGCTTGCTGCTTCTAGCTATATGTGATTTTATCTTATTGACCTACATCAACTTTTGGCACACGATAATGGAAGTAAATGTAGTGCAAAAATATCAGAAGTCTCCAAAAATGGCTGGATGAACGCGCCAAATTAAAATCTCTGATTGATTGTTTACTGACGGAACGACCTACAATTACAGACAATACTGTTACTTTTGCGACTAAAAATACAATGATATCGACATCAACACAGAACGACGAGGAAGATTCAAATGGCTCTGAGCGCTATGGGACTTAATATCTGTGGTCATCAGTCCCCTAGAACTTAGAACTACTTAAACCTAACTAACCTAAGGACATCACACACATCCATGCCCGAGGCAGGATTCGAACCTGCGACCGTAGTAGTTGCGCGGCTCCGGACTGAGCGCCTAGAACCGCGAGACCACCGCGGCCGGCGACGAGGAAGAAGAAAGATAAATAAAGGGGGAATAGCTTACGATACTGGATCGTTTATTCGAGAAGTTCGTCGATCAGTGTTTTGAATACATAGACCGAGTTATACAAGATCTGTCGTAACGACACACGGCCATGAAGGAAGACACCAAAATTTTCCAATTTGTTGAAAGAGAGTTTAAGCTTGAAGCTTCTGATGATACCCTGGGTGTAGCGCTGGAGAATATGGTAGAAATTTACGATGATAAGGAGTAGGTGCTGCAAGAATTACAAAGGTGTCGTAGTAGGTATCTACGTGCAACCGATACGAAATGGACGTTGCTGCTAGATGGGCATTCCAAGACATCCTTCAATTTATAATGAAATGGGACTTCAGTGACCCTGTACATCACTCATAATACAATACTTCTTGATAATTTGTGTCTCAGACGCATCATGCGAGAACCGTTTTTCTAAACTGAAACTAATAACAATTTATTTTCGCTCTACAACGAATCAAGAACCACTAACCAAACTGTCCATTTTATCAACTGAAAGAAAAATTTCCAGTGCAGCAGATTTCAAAAACGTACGGAGAATTTCAGTACAACAAAGTCTCGCAAACACGTACTGTAATAATATCGATAATATCTACTATCCCATATTAAGGGTATGAAACTAATTGATATTGTAATTGTACAAGCTTTGTTTCGAGATATTAAAATAAAAGGTAATGTCCTTATTCTATTCTTTATTATTTCTTTACACTCTACCTGGTAGTTGTGCTAAATTCTAATTCGCAATACAATTACTAGAGCGTAGAGCACACGCATTAAAAACAGTTGAATTTTTTGTCAGCCGTTACATCTATATTAGTAACTTTTTACAAAATGTACACTACAAATACGTCGGTTTCTAAGCAGACCGGGGGCCTCTTTTAGTTTCGCCACCCTGGGCATCCAACGGGCTTAGTTCGCCACTGGTAGATAATTATTCCCACGCTTACTGCTTATGTACCATCTAATATTTAACAGTAAGTTCCAGATTATTATTAACTACGACATTTGTTATTTATTGTATTTTATCTGAATACCTGTGACGAACAGATCAAACTTGAGTTTTCGTATAGCTCGCACATTTTAAGATATGGTAACAGTTGCTTAATTACTAAGTAGTAAGTAGTTTCCATTTCTGTTGTTTTTAATTTCAACATGTCGTAATTTTTGCTACTCTCCCCGTTTCCCTACAAAGTAAGCATAAGGGCGCCCCTGTGAATCACGGACAGTTTTATTGTTAAAATTTTAAATCATACGTTCCAAAGAGAATCGGGTAACAATGACAACATATAATCTACACTTCGCGAAATTGTCATGACAGAAAGTGTGGCCGAGCGGTTCTAGGCGCTTCAGTCTGGAACCGCAAGACCGCTACGGTCGCAGGTTCGAATCCTGCCTCGGGCATGGATGTGTGTGATGTCCTTAGGTTAGTTCTAAATTCTAGGGGACTGATGACCTCAGATGTTAAGTCCCATAGTGCTCAGAGCGATTTGAACCATTTTTGAAAATGAGAGATGCTCGAATTCAGGCGAATGCACCTTTCTTTAACGGAGCATGAGGAGGAGAAGGGGGGGGGGGGCGATGTTAGTGGCACCTGCAGTACTCTCCGCGAAACACCGTGTAATGGTTTGAGAAGTATAGATGTAAATGTAGATGTGGACACTATACGTGCTCGAATGCAGTGGTGCTCGTATATTACAATGCAGTGGCAGATTCCTGTAGGAAATAAGTAACAGAAATCGTAGTTTTCCGATGTCGAAACATCGCTTAGCATGTTTCTGATGTTTGCTGTCGGGGTTGTTTCTACGCTGTGTAACTGGCTCCAAGAACTCGCCAACGAAGCGGAGCCATCGGAAATCGGATGACGAAAAGGTTGTCGCTCGTTAAATGTGTGTGAGCGTCCGTTACAGCAAATGAAACGGGGAGTGGAACGTACGGAGGGCGCCGGGTAAATAATTGAGTCTACCTGTAATCAATATGCGAACGCGCGTCCGATGTGCGCATGCGCGCAGGCAGGTGTGTCAGCGAGCGCGCCAGTTGCCGGCAGTCACGGCGTGCTGCCTGTGGGACGCGTTGTCAACAACGGCAGGCGCTGCGGCCACCAGTAAGTACCGCCGCCGCGCGCACGCGGCGATGTTGTTGTGACTGCCAACAACGTATGGTCACACGGCTGAAAAGCCTGCACCCTTTATTATCCGAAAAGCTATGTCTGTGTCAAGCACGGGATACAATAATACATAAATATCTAACACAACGAATGTTATTTACTGTTTTGTGTTGTTGTTGTTGTCGTCGTCTTTTGTTTCCCTTTTGTACTATAAGATCTCTGGAAGTGTCTGGGCTCCCCGTATGTGTGTAATGGTTGCTTTTATCTTAGCAACGTCGAACGACGACACACTATGTGTGCATCTATGAAAATGGCTACCAAATCAAAGAATTCTTTTCTTAGTATTAATACTAGGACACAGCAGTAACACTTTGAACTCGTGTGACGCTAAAACATGTAACGACACCTTAACCGTTTTAGCGTGTTCATTTTAGCTTCATTGTTTTTTATCGTTTTAACTTATGTGTCTTTAATTTACTTTTACTAGGCTAGCCAGCTGGATGTTTAAAACATCTTCCAGTCACTGATGACCTTTTGCATTAATTTAATTGTGGCGAGACTGTTGATAAATGAAGTCCCAATGATTATTTTTGTGCAAAAGCCCTATTGTAATCAGTTATTATGAAGTCTGGACCATCAAAGCAATAATCACCATTATCATCTTCTGGTGACATTACTGTATACATGGTTCATGGGAGAATATTGCCAGATCTTTGAGGGAAAGAAAAACTAAACACTACTCAGTGGTTCAGGAGAGAATTAAAGATTGTGATCTGTAGTAAGATCACTGACATGAAGGTGACTGATGTGACTAGAGAAGACACTGTCAACGAAAACGAGCAACAGAACACCTTGAACAAAACATTCACTGTGGAACTGCTGTCTGCAAACCTATGGGTATAAAGAAGCTACTTCAGTGGTGCAAGGAATAGCCTATAGACTATGGACGACCGAAAAATAGAAACATGTAACGTGTCTGCTTTTACATCTTTTACTACACCAACTTTTGTTTATATATGAACAATACCAAGGGAAGAGTGTAGTCCGAAATGCCTCATTCCAACGGCTAAGAATTATTGATGTTTGAGTTATCATGTTATCTTTAGCGGATTCAATGAACAAAGCGTACGACACTACTTTTTTCCTATAGCGCATACATTATTGCCAATAAGGAACATTAGAACACCCCATCCATAAAGATGAAATAATACATCTTTAGCATCCACGATCTCTGAATCTGAAGACCATCGTGTCATTTTGGTCCACATTAGAAACGCAGTTGTTACACTATCATCATCCATACTGTATGAAGAACTTTATTTGCGAGGTGTGGGTTAAATGGGCAGACATAAAGCACGTGTATATTGGAGTGGTCTGGAGAGTGTGAGTACCACCTCACTTTGTTGGTAAGCCCTCAATGAAATGGTTTACCGTTGCCTTTTCCGACTTGCAGATAACAAGTAAAGTAATTGCGTCATTTTGGACCGTTGTGTTCAGGGTTTCTGACGTGTGGTGTTGTGATTTTAAGGATGAGTACTGAAGTTCTGAGAGAGTTGGTTAACAATAAATTAGCTATTGCTGTCAAGAATCATAATGGAAGATGTCAAGCACAATGTCTTCATCCGACAGATCACATCCGCAGTATTTTATGGTCTTACTCTCTTAATAGACGGCAGAAGTCCCTGAAACCTAACACACGGACGTTTTGGAAATTAAATTAGGGTTAGGATCTGTTCCTCCTTAAAAAGCTCAAAATATCTTGTGAATTGTGTAATTATCGTCTGTATTCAACGCAAAGTGAGACAAATTATGACTCCAGAAAATAAGGACTGTAGAGCGTTTCTATAAATATAAAAATTACTTTTACAGGAAATTCCCAATAATGCAAATATATTCTGTGATTGATGTATATATTGCAGGTCATTTATGTGGCAGTAGATTTATTATGTTATTCTTCTTGAGTTGTTAATTTATGTTAATTATATTTGTTAAAGTTACAATTACGGAAAAAATTGAGTGTGACAATTTCCAATCAGACTTTCTAATTAAAGTTATACACTTCAGTGTAGGATATGCAACAAACTGAAATTAAAGGATTAGGTGTGTCGTCTGGAGGGGTACAACAGATACACGTAATAAGTGATTTACACATGATTTTGAAGAGACGATGATTTAGAGCTCCTATAATTTTTTCTTGCGGTGGCGTTCTCGCTTTCCGCGCACGGGGTCCCGGGTTCGATTCCCGGCGGGGTCAGGGATTTTCCCTGCCTGGAGATGACTAGGTGATGTGTCGTCTTCATCATCATCATTCATCCCCATTACGGTTGGAGGAAGGCAATGACAAAGCACCTCCGCTAGGACCCTGCCTAGTCAGTGGTGCGGGTCTCCACCATTGTGCCCCTACGCTCCTCGGCGTATGGGACCTCATCATCAATTATTTGGAAAATCATTGTTCTCTCATATCTGTACTGTCACTGCGTTAAAAATCCAGTTTCGGTAATAAACAGACCATCCTCAGGTATAATATGACGTCTTAATCAGATGCATAACAAATCATAACTATTAACAAGCATCATGCCATAAATGAGCCTGCTAATTCAACTAAAATTATGGGGCGGATACTGCAGACAGTCGATCTGTGGCGAAGCACACAGCCACAGATATACTGTGGGCTGTATGTGCTTCATAATTATAGTTGAATTAACATGTTGCTTTATGGAATGATGCTTGTTAATAGTTAAGATTTGTTGTATGTCTGATTGAGATGTCACATTATACCTGAGGATGGTCCGTTTATTAACGGAACTAGTTGTTTATTTAGTGTATAATATAGCTGTGGCAAGCCATGATTTTTCCTGTAAATGGTTTTATTTTCACATGAATTATACATTTTGGACTGTATCTAAATGTTCAGCTGTTTGCAACATCAGTTCTACATCTACTTCTAATGTTTAATCACATCTATTGAACCAAAAAGACCTAACCTCTTTATACCATTATCTAAGATTTAAAAACAAACTCATCCAAACACTATTAATAATAAACTCAGGATCACTTTCCCGGGTGTTAGTTGTTAATGACCTTTGAGAGAAATTGTAGATTGGCGAACGGACATGTGCTGGAATCCTACAGTGTGTCGGTATCGGGTATCCGCAGGCTTCGGCGTTGCATCTGTGAGACGAAGCATCTGTAAACAAGTTATGTTACTTGCGTCTATGCTGCAACCAGGCCATGACAGGTACTAGCAGTGCATCCACTGGTGCCATCACTTTCTTCCTTCTGAGAAGAGATACATGAAGCTCAAATCAAAATTCTTCTCTGAGGGCCTTGCTCTAAAAATACTTATCTGCATACTTCGCCCGTGACGTATATCCAGAGGATCTTGTATCAGTGAACAGGTGTCTATATCTCACTACTAAACACAATTGGTGAATCTGTCCTATTGTGAGTTTTACAACATACAAAATCGCCCTAGGAAAAATGTTACAGCAGGTACACTATCTGATCAAATCCCGAATGCGGAGCTGACCACTAGATGTCACGAGAGGCAGGCGACGCAGATTAAAAGGAGGCGGGGAGTGTTGCGATGCCAGGAGAGAGACAGTAACAGCAGCAAAGGTCGTCAGGAGAGTTCAGTGACTTCGAACGTAAACTAGTCACTGGAGTAACAGCTCCATCAGGGACATATTAGTCATTCTAAAGCCGTTCAAGTCGACTGTTTGTGTTGAGATTATAAAATCGTGAAGGAAGAAAAACAGCCAAACCAAGACCAGGCAGAACTCGTGTACCGACGGACAGGAACTGCCGAACATTGCGAAAGTTGGCCGGAAAAATTCAAGTGTGAAATCAGCGGCAGTAATCACTCGAGAGTTCGCAAGTGCTACCAGGAACACAATTAATGTGCATAGATTGCAAGATTGGGGTACAGTGTTCGAGCAGATCCACATAAGCCACGCATTTTTGTAGTCAATGCAAAGCGACGTGATGCTTGAGGAGGTGCAAAGAGCGACGCCACCAGACAGTGGACGACTGGAAACGAGTAATTGGGAGTGATGACGGATACTCCGCGGCAGTCCAATGGAAGAGCTGAAGGTTGGCAAATTCCTGCAGAACGTTACCTCCCGTCATGCGTAGTGCCAACAGTGAAGTACAGGGGAGGTGTTTATCGGTTTCCTTATTGTTCTTAAGAAAACGCTAAATGCGGAAGGACTAGAGCACATTTTACAGCATAGTGTGCAGCGTACAGAAGACGAACAGTAAGGAGACGATTCTAGTTTGTAACAGCGTTACAATGCATCCTCTTATAAAGCAGACGCTATAAGGGGATGGTTTGCGGACAATAGCGCTCTTGAAATGTGCTGATCTGCACAGAGTCCCCACCTGAACTCAATGGAACAACAATGGGATGAGTTAGAACATCGGGCTTCGTTCCAGAAGGCACTACTTTCTCTGGTTTCGGCTCTTGTCGGAGCATGCTCTGCAATTCCTCCACAGACACTCAGACACCCCACTGAAAGTGTCCCCAGCAGATTTCAAGCGATCGTAAAGGTGAAGTATGGACACACCGCATATTAACGTACAGTAGTAGGTGTCCGGATACTTTTGATCAGACAGTGTATGTATGTTACGTCATTCCGTGACATAGATGACCTAATATGGCTGCAGTGAAGTTCCAGCTCTTTACCTTCATCGGTCTGTTAGCAAAGGAGCTCACTCAACTTGAAGAAATCCATTTTCAGTATCTTATACTAGACAGGATGTCTCTCCTAAGATTCGTAGGGCGCATTTTCTCTGGTGTTTCATTAGATATCTCCAATTTAGCTTTTACGTTATGTAACTGGAGTAGGCTCTCAAATACTGCTCGCCACACGTTTCAGGTTACGCGCCTAGTGGCTTTGTCTCCGATAAAAATAAAAATTAAAGTGGAATATCACGTGCCCATTCGAGAGAGAGTGTCAAATTAGTGTAACACTTATTTGTTTTGTCGATATATATTAACAGGGATAGTAAAACAGGGAGAATAACGAGTACTCCAACAGCACCCATGTAGCGCTGCAGCAAGGAAGTAGCAGACAGTGTGGGGCAAGGCGGCGTGCAAGTCTTCTATTGCGAATAGAGAATGAGACGAGACAGCACTAAGGAAGGTACGTTCCTGGTTCTCTCTCGACACTAAGCTACAACTATCATTTTCTTTGGTTTTCACTCGTGTTCTGCTTTCCTATTCTCCCTTGGCATTATGACATCTTCGGATCGAAAAATTTCCCTGTTTTGGATATATTAGTGTCTGATTGCTATCACTTTTTCTAATGTCACTACAAATGTCTATGTTCTATTTGATCTCTCAGTTGCTTTGTAGTATGAGAAGAGTGCTTGTGGAATTTGGTGTCGAGTTTTGCATGTATTTTTGTTCTCTTTTCTCAGTGCTTTTTGTCACTTTAGACTTAGTGTTTTAAGTGTGTAGGGAACTCTAGGTTTAATAACGAGGTTATGATGAATGTTTTCTTTGCTTTGTTATGCACTTATTTTGACAATTACGTCGCGTAGGTCATATACTGTGTCCATTTCTGTTGCTATTACAACCGTTATCATCATCGGCAGCCTTGCAACCGATCTAGTAGATCTAGCTGACGACTAATCGATTTTATTCCTCGTGTAAAGAGCAAGACGGTACCATGTATTATCTCTCACAGTTCGGCATAAAAGAACATCGACCTTGCCGTTACAGCTCCTTGAGAAAGTTTACTATTTTTTCCCTTAAATAATGACGTTTGTTGTTTATTCGAAATTAATAAGTAACGATAGAAGTTAAATTATTTAAAAGGTGCATATGTTCGTAGCGTTTTTCCATAAGTTCATTAAACATAGATACAGAGCCACACATAAGAGAGACTTCAGTCATCAACAATATATTCTATATTCTCCTTCACTATTTGCAACAGTCTGCCACCGAGAGGGTAACTTTCCGATTGCGCGACTGTAGAATTCATGTGGTTTTGAGGCGAAGAACTCGTCGAACCATGCTCGGGGCGCATTTTCATGTGTAAAGGAAGTTCCCTGAAGACTGTTCGACAGAGAGCGGAAAAGGCGAATGTTTGAGGGCGCAAAATCAGGTGAACAAGGTGGGTGCGGAATAACATCCCAACCCATTTCCTATATAGTGTTCTTTCTGTGTCTAGCAGAATGCGGATGGGTATTATCGTGTAGCAGCATTACGCAGCCTTGCTGGTCGTAGTTTTGGATAGCCTCTGAAAGACGTCTCAGCACTTAGGGGGATAAAGTAGATTGGAAGTGCGTAGATTCGATCGTAGTTGGTGGCTGCAGCGCACAACTTATGCACAAATCACAGTAACGTTAGCTAAATAGTAAAACAGTAGGTCTGCCTCAGCATCGAGCACCGACTGCAGCAGTCCTGAATTCAACACAGTTGTCAGTTTGGAGCTGCTGCACGGAGGAAGAGCTTTGTGATTTGCATACGCAGATCGCCGGCGCTACCTTCCGCCAGTTGACACGAATCTTCAACTCATACTGGATTCGTTTTCTCCTGAGGCATGAAATCCCCAATAGTCTCGTAGCTCAAAAATTGATGACCAACTCAGAAATATATACTGCATGTAACATGCCCCAGAAAAATGATTTTTTCCAAAATACAGAAAATCTAATTACTTTAAATAGTTTTTCTTGCAGAACCAACGTAAGCACAATCTACTACCACTGATAAGGTACAAATCGGGGACCTGGAAGAAGGAGTTGCCAGTAAAAAATCATTTACCCAAATAAGCAGATTTATTTTATTTGACTCAAAGTCAGTGTTGCTCTTAACAAAAATCTACACAACTTTATTGCTATCAGGCCTAACACTAGTACATAAGAATTGCTCCACCTGCACTAAAAGAATTTATAAAAACGTGCATTAGTATACCCAATTTACAATAAGCATCTGGCTTCCCACCAAGTCTAACACGCACATCGCCTATCAAGATGATATAAGTTTTTAATTTTTCCAAGGCATTAAACTAGCCGTACATTGTAACTACAACATTTGAAAAACTCTCATAAAGGATGTAAACAGATACAACACATTCAATAAAAAAAATTGACAACAGACAATAAAAAACTTTCAGAATGCTAAATAAGAAACAGAAACACTTCTTAAACCCAGTGACAGTGGACAGTGATAGAACCACGGGTTATAATAACTTGAGTACGTAATGCCCGCAGTGCCAGTCATAATATAACACAAAAAATATTTTTTTATGTTCTGGCGGGGAAGGTGTAACCATTACAATTGAAAACACAACCAGTGCCAGACAGTTCTGCAACGACCCAGGAAGAGTAAATGATGCTTGGCAGTTTAAATAAAAAGTTAGCTGGGGTCAATCTTACAATCGCCGTTCATGGAAACGTACACTCTGCCTTGGTAGAAAAGTAAGCACAGCGCTTTTTGTTTTAAAATGTTTCTTGCCGGATTTAATTTTCTGCAGTGCCCTACTCGCTGTGTGGTAATTGCAGAAGACAACTGCTAGCGTTGTACGAGCAGCTGCTCCCAGTATGCCATTAGCCGAACCTTCGGACTACTGCCTGTTCATGCTGAGATCTCCTTAGATGCGCAGTACCGAGCACGTCTGCTTCAATAGTGCCTCATGTTGACAGAAGACAGATAACGGTATCTGGCTTCACATCCAGTATAAGAAAACCACAACTGTGGCTCTATCGCACAGTTGTATCATGGCAGTTATACTAAACGAGGAACATACACTGAGAGCGAGACTGCGCACGGAGTCTGGGGCAGACGGGGCGGTAGCGCCCTCTAGCGGGTCGCTATAGCACTCGTTGCTAGGTAACAACGTGCACGAAACAATAGAAGGAAGACCCCTAATCGATAGTGTACATGAAATGTATACGCAGTTGCGAATATGGATAACCATCAGCTGTATAATGGAATGACGGCAATGGAAATTTATGTCGGACCGGGACTCGAATCCAGAATTCCAGCTTATAGCGAGCAGTCGCCTTACCATTTTTATTTATTTTTTTTTATTTGTACCGGCCCGAGATTGGAAACCGGGTCAACTGCTTACTAGACAGTTGCTCTGACCACTTTTTTTATTTATTTAAGAGGCGTGAGGCAACAGACAAAAAGGGAAGAAGGTGCGGCGGGGGTATGAGAAGACTTGCAGGCAACTGCCTGGCAGATGGAGCGAGGAAGCACACTGGGCAGGGGTCAGCATGCGAGGCCCGGCCACCGTGTCCTCGGCAACACTACCGGGAAGAAGCGCCCGAAAGGAGGGCAGAAGCCAAAGAGGAGGGTCAGTAGAGTTGGGGAAATAACCAGCGAGCTCTGGTATGGTGCGTAAAAGAAAGGAGGCGCGTTTCCAAGCGCCTACTCCACTGTGGGTTACGATATAGAAAGTAGCGCGGAGAGTCTCAGATGTCAACAGGGGGGACGGGAGTGTCGTCCGCCTGTGGCACCATCCAGCTGAACGGGGGTGACATAAAGATCGCGTGTAGGTAATTGGCGAAGAAGGCGAGGTAGCGCGGTCGGTGCTCGACTTCACTGCGGGCGGTTTGTAAAGTACTGGCAGTAGTCAAGGCGTGATTTGTCACCATCATTATACATGTAGGCGATCGTCCACCCCTTGACCCATACAATCGCATGATTTTTGGTGGCGGGGAAATAAGAAGACTCAGGATGGATAAAAGTCCATGGGTCAATCGAATCCGGCAGAACGCGGAGGTAACAGGCAACGAACTGTCGGCCACGTTTCCAGACGTTGCTGGTGGCAGCACGTCAATTGGTGGACAACATCATCCATGAGGTGACAAATTAAACAAAGCGGAGAGTCCGTTAGTCCGATGGCGTGAAGACGTTGATTTGTGGCGAATTTTTTCCACATGCGACGTGGTACCATGTTGCCCGGACTTGGGAGGGAATGCTGGTGAATATGACGCCAAACCGTGAACCACCGCTTGATGGATGTTTGAGTTCGATGTTGTTGCTGGATATGCAACTAAGCAGCGTGGTGTAAAAATCTTTAGGTCGAGGAGAACGCTTGTGAAGTCGACGATGAAATCAGAAATATGCGTCAGATGGTGCTTGATGTGTCCGACTGGTACTGGTGGCGTTATGGTCGCGGGCACAAGAATTTCCAGCACGCTACGCGTAAGGGAGGGGCACCCGTTCCACTGCTTGTGCGTTGTGGACATGTACAAGAACGCCGCTTGGAGTTTTACATTGACAAGTCCGAGGCCTCCCGCTCGGGAGGGGGGGGGGGGGGAGTGATCGTTTCCTAACGGACCTTAAAGAGGGTCAAACCAATAGTTTATGGCAGTGGACAAACATATTGAAACAATGCGAGAAATGCACGCTTGCACGTAAACGCAGACGCTAGCCAAGCCTGCAGGTTGAGCTTTACAAAGTCCTCAATACTTAATAAGTGTTCAGTCGGCTCAGACAGTGTTCTGTGTAGCCGTGAGTGCATTATGTCCGAGATCAATGAATCCGGACGTGGCAAGTTTTTGGTGCTCTTGTGGTGGATCCTTCAGTTACCAACGTAGCGAAAGTGTTTGGTGTTTGAGAAGGCATAGTCGGCCGAAGTGGCCGTGCGGTTCTAGGCGCTGCAGTCTGGAACCGCGAGACCGCTACTGTCGCAGGTTCGAATCCTGCCTCGGGCATGGATGTGTGTGATGTCCTTAGGTTAGTTAGGTTTAACTAGTTCTAAGTTCTAGGGGACTAATGACCTCAGAAGTTGAGTCCCATAGTGCTCAGAGACATTTTTTTGAAAAGGCATCGTGCCGAAGATTGAGGTATTGGACACGTTGTAAAGAGTCGTGTCGGCGGAGGAGATTTTGTCGCACCTCCGTGCCGATAATTTGATGTACACGCCGAAAATTGATGGCAGCGGAGCGGCGCACGGTGGAGGTGAAAATGATAACCAGGTACCGCAGTTGCTGTACGCACGCGAGAGGTGCTAAGTCGTCGTGTGAGCGGCCGCTTCCAATGACCATCGCCGTGGATTTAGCCACATTCATGTTACTGCCCGCTGCAGTTCCGTACGTTGATATCAAATCAATCACAGTTTGTTTCATTCCGTGAGCGGACCCAGAGGAGGAGGTCCTCCGCATACGCACGACACCGAAAACTGTGCTGTCGCAAATTGAGGCCAGAAAGGTGGCTCGTCAGACTCCCTATGAGTGGCTCCAGGTTTATGGCATAGATTAAGGCCGAAAGTGGGCAAACTTGCTTGCCGGATCGTCGCTGGTCCCGCCACACGGCCATTGACCTGAATCGCCATTTAGCGGTGCAGTACAGGCGCCGGATGACATCGATAAAGGAGGGTGGAAAACCTATTGGGCTCATTACTGAGAACAGAAAACGATGCCGCACCTTGTCGACTGCGTTGTCCAAATCAACGGCAACCACCGCGGCGCGGAGTCTGCACGTCGCTGCCACTGCAATTAAATCACGACACTCTCCTGTGGCCGTTTGTATATTAACTGAGCTACCCCGAGTTGTCTGTTACGGTGATACAATGCTAGGCAGCTGTGTCCACGGTATATTTATCATGAAGATGTAGCAGAAAAGGCAGCACTTTGTTACCAAGAACGTTGAAACAAATGTCCTGGTTGGAGATCTGTGATGTTTTAGGGATAATGGATATTCTTCGTACCATGACATGGGCCCACTCATTCAAGCTACTGCAAACGTGAGTTGGGATGTATATTTCAACACTCTTGGTGACAAAGTGCTGCCTTTTCTGCTACATCTTCATGATAAGTACGCTCTTTACTCTCCCGATTTCTAAGATGACAACAGCCGTGAACACAGCTGCGTGCATACATTCCTGGTCTGACAGACATTTAGGCACTCCATCGCACATCGACTGTTTAGCTACATCACCCGATCCTAATCCCACGGAGAATTGCTGGGACTAATTGCAACGGCGGGTGAAACACAGCAGTCAACATCTACACAGTTTTGTAGTTCTGCCGGATATTACCGCCAATGAATGGCTTCAGCTGGAAACTGTATCCCTGAAGAAACACGTGGAACCTCTGCCTCCGCGAACTGAGGCCATTATCGAGCCTAGAGACAGTGCTACTCCACGTTAGCGGCATGTGTCCTGGAGGTGACCAACTCTTTGTCCGATCTACACGCTTCTAGAGCCTGAAGATACTCGTAAATTCTAAAAAAATTCTGCAGGTGATGGACAAAAATATTGAAACAATGCGAGAAATGCACGCTTGCACGTAAACGCAGACGCTAGCCAAGCCTGCAGGTTGAGCTTTACAAAGTCCTCAACACTTAATAAGTGTCAGTCGGCTCAGGCAGTGTTCTGTGTAGCTGTGAGTGCATTATGTCCGAGATCAATGAATCCGGACGTGGCAAGTTGTTGGTGCTCTTGTGGTGGATCCTTCAGGGAAAGTGGAAAATCATCCGCTAAGACACAAGATCACAAAAGCGTGCGTTGAGTGATCGTGACAGACGGTCAATGAACTGCAGAACTAAATGTCGCAATCGCATACCATGTACTCGTAAGTACCAAAAAAACTCAAATGTTAACCCCATAAGCAGGAATTCCGGAACCCATCGCCAGTGATGCAAATCCTCGCAAACCGGGAAACGTGGTGTCGAAATCATACAACGTGGACTGTGCAACAATGGAAGAAAGTCGTTTGGTCGTATGAGTCCTATTTCACACAGTTTCCAACTTCTGGTCGAGTTTACGCGCGAAGAATGGAACATCGTGGGAGCTCGTTTATGATACGGGCAGCCGCATCGTGGTATTTCATGGGCCCCATGGTTAAGCTGCGAGGGATCACGTGACCATTTTGGCTGATCAGATCCACCTCACGGTACCAAGTGTTCACCTGTGGTGACGTTGTGTTCCAAGAAGACAGGACCCCTCTTCACACAGCTCGCTTCGTCCAGGATTGGTTTTCTGAGCACGAGGATCACACCTCGCCACCACATTCACCAGATATCAGTATTTTTGAGCTTTTGTGGTCTGCTTTGGAGAAAAGGGTGTGTAATCGCTATCCACGTCCATCATCGTTACCGGAACTTGCCACTAGTTTGCACGAATAATGGTGTAAGATTCCCGTGAAAACCATACAGGACCAGTGCTTATTCTCTCGGAGACGAATGGAAGATGTTTTGAATGAGAATGGGTTTCCTACACCGTATTAGGCATAGTAATGTGTTGTGTTCCTGATGTTTCTATATTTTTGTTCAAATGTGTGTGAGATCTTATGGGACTTAACCGCTAAGGTCATCAGTCCCTAAACTTACACACTTCTTAACTTAAATTATCCCAAGGAAAAATACACACACCCATGCCCGAGGGAGGACGCGAACCTCCGCCGCGACCAGCCACTCAGTCCATGACTGCAACGCCTAAGACCGCTCGGCTAATCCCGCGCGGCTTCTATATTTTTGCCCACCCCTTGTATTTCCATCTCATGTTCGCATAAGGAAGTTGGCGGCTCGTGTGGATAGATACTTTTAAAGACTGTGGCACTAGTTTTTCTTCGTTCTATAGCATAACGTAATTTAAAAAGTAAGCAAATCAATTGCTGTCTAATGTAATTGTCTATATGCTACAACAGCTATCGTAGTTTAGTTCTTGATGTACATTAACGCTTGAAGTAAATTAACGCTTTTTCGCTGTCTCAAAAGCAACCACGTACGGACATGATAATCGGTACCAGAACTTGCCGCTACGCGGGAAAGGAGACGTAACGGATGAGTTTTGCCTCCGCTGCGAAAGCTCTCCCACGAACACTCGCAGACGCTAATTAGTGGAGGCATCTGTGTTCACATTTTCGCGCTTTGCGTGTTTAGTTCTCAGGAACTTCAGTGAATAAACTTGACCTCTAAATTTTTGGTTAAACATGCCTTGATTGCGTGTTAATGTAGTGTTTCTCTTGCAGTGTTCTTAACTTGACAAAGTGTCTTTTCCCTCTTTTTTCGTTGCAGATTTTTCTCTTGAATACAAAGTAGCTACATCATATAAAAATGATAAATTAACACTGACTTTTATGTTCTTGATATTACGTGCTCATTAAAATCTGTGGGTGTGCTGTGGCTTGCTGTGCACTCACGACGCTATCCCGTTCTCAATTCCTTTGTATCTCTGAAGTAGCCAGAAGGGTCCAGTTAGCAGACGCATAATACCAATTTTAAGACACTACAGTAACAAACAATCCCTACAAATATTATTCAAGTTAATTTCAGGTTGCTCACGAGGGAAAGGCCTCAGACCCCGCCATCCGATTCGGTTCGTATTTGGCAAATCGCTTGTGTACATTCCCAAAATGGAAGACCCTTAAGATATTTTGCATCACTCCCCCCACCCGCCCCACCCCTGTCTGTGACAGACCCACCCTTAAAGTTTATGATGCGACGAGTCAGTTCAAAATTGACGGAATCGATATATAATTTCATCCTCATACACTCTAAGACAAAAAAAGGGCATAACACGAAGGAGCTATGCAAAATTGTCACAAATTGATATTGTTACAAGTATCGACGGAAAATGCAATATTTTGTCTTTGGAAGCCGATAGATGATTTCGCCGCGGAGCTGGGAAGGATGGTAAATAGAGGACATGTTGATACTAGGATGTAGAGTCTTCGCGAATTTCATTTGCGTATTGAGTTGGACAGTAATTATGCCTCGTATACAGGCGAGTGAACAATATACACCAATGTTAGCATTTGAAAGAGGACTTGTAGTTGCGCTCAAACAAGCAGGTTGGAGTAATCGGCGAATCGCTCGACATGTGAATAGAAGCGATGTCACTATTCGACGACGTTGGTAGGCATGGGTGAGCCATGGTCGAACACAGTGTCAAGAAGGAAGTGGTCGACCGAGAGAGACGACAGAACGCGAGCACCGAGGACGTCAGAAAGGCATTCAGAGCCGCGGATTCATCATGCGCAACTCGTGACCACAAAGATCATTAATAGACGGCTCACAGAAGGGGGCTGAGCTCACAACGACCCTGAAGGGGGCTGAGCTCACAGCGACCCTTTCGCCGACTACCGTTGACCTCTGGACAACAACAAACCCGGTCGCAGTGGTGTCGGGCACATTCGGCAAAGAATCTCATTGACTAGAAAATTGTCTTTAGTGGTGAGTCCGGATCCAATAACCAGCGAAGACGTGTCAGCAGACGGCCTGAACAGTGTCGAAAACCAATCCAATTGTCACCCGCCATACTGCCAAACAAGGAGTGTTGGTCTGGGGTTCCATTTCTTTTCATAACTGGACCCCTTTGTTTGTCATCCGCGGCAACCTTACACTTAAGTCGGCGATAGTCTACGCCCCGTTTTGTAGCCCTACATGGCAAGCCACTATGGGCTTACATTTCAGCACACAGTGGGAGTTTCTGCACCTTGTCTCAGAGCTTGCCTAACCTTGCCTTGGAACTTTATGGATATGGCCCTCCAACTAGCTCGAGATTTTGTCGATCTAACCCGCCAATTGGACAAAATTTGGCACGGTGTCCCTCAGAAGGACATCCAACAACTCAATCAATGCCAAGCTGAACGACTGCTTGCATAAGCGCCAGAAGGTGGACCAATGCGTTACTGACTTGCTCAATTTCAGAAGCTCTTTCTGTTGAATAAATCATCTAATTTTTTTCTGAAATTGTAATCATTTGTTTGGCTGCACATTTATATCAGATCTACCGATTCCTGCTGCATTTAGGTAATTCCTTCGTGACGTGTCTCTTTTTTTGTCTTAGTGTGTATGTGGTGTATGCAAACGCACATTTTCCTATAAATCGAGAAAAGAATTTTTTTTACGTCTGCCATTTACGTACACCTAAGGTAAACTGTGCTCTCTGAAGGCGCCCCTGGCGTAACGACGAAGACATCTAGAGAGGGAGCAGAGAACCTGTGTTAGAGTCCACGTTTTTTTTAATTTCTAGCCGGCCGCGGTGGTCTAGCGGTTCTGGCGCTGCAGGTTTAAGTAGTTCTAAGTTCTAGGGGACTTATGACCTAAGATGTTGAGTCCCATAGTGCTCAGAGCCATTTGAACCATTTTAATTTCTATTTTTTCCGTATCCAAATTGGTAGGTTCAAATGGCTCCAAGCACTATGGGACTTAACATCTGAGGTCACGAGTCCCCGAGACTTAGAACTACTTAAACCTAACTAACCTAATGACATCACACACATCCATGCCCGAGGCAGGATTCTATCCTGCGACCATAGCAGCAGCGCGGTTCCGGACTGAAGCGCCTAGAACCGCTCGGTCACAGCAGCCGGCGAAATTAGACAGTTAGAAACAAAATATGTTACAAGAGAGATGAACTAACCATAAACGAAACAAAGTGACTTGTCGTGGCAATGGCGGAAGGGGTGAGGTACCGCACCAACCAGTCCGCCCGACGGCAGCGCCAGTTCGGTTCGAGCTACGGGCACTTGCAGCAGCCCAACTCCAGCGCCTGTGCAGCGCGAAGTGTTTTGTATGTGACATTTTTCCGCCATTTTTCTTCACACTTCCTAAACATTAATTCTGTACCAAGATATCTGTTCTTATGGGCATAATATCTGGCATGTCCTGCACCGCAGGTTATTTAGGATTTCAGCGGTAACTCATGCTACCCACCCTCCCCCCCCCCCCCCCAATCTGCCCATCACCTGGTAGCGGTAGCTCTCTCCGGGTTATCGCTGTAGCTGGGCGGCCTTACACCTGCCTCCTGTGCCCACAAATATTCAGCATGAATCAGCCATCTATTAGTGAAAACCCTATTAAATTCCCTACAATAGTTCCTGAGATAAGCCTTCACACACAGACGGAAAAAAGCGGCGGGGGACTTAAATTTATATTGCGGGTGTTAAGAAAAGTTACTTTGAGAGGTGGGCCAAAACAAGGCCGGGCGGATTCGTGCCGGGCGGGCTTCCAGTACGTTGGTCCACTGGACTACTGGTTGCGGGAACAGTTGAAATCTTTGGTGTATGCAAGCCTCATTAATGTTCACAAATACAATAGAAAACATTTTTTAAATAAAGTCACTGCGCAGAAGGTACTTAAAATATCATTTACTGCGACTGTAATTTCGACACGTGGTAATTTTCAAGCATTGTGGGACGTTTTAAACCGCAGAATAATATTAAGCCGCGACGTGCTGAACCATAATGCGCAGCAGTGTAAATGCAAACACATGTGGTACTGTAAATACACTCCTGGAAATTGAAATAAGAACACCGTGAATTCATTGTCCCAGGAAGGGGAAACTTTATTGACACATTCCTGGGGTCAGATACATCACATGATCACACTGACAGAACCACAGGCACATAGACACAGGCAACAGAGCATGCACAATGTCGGCACTAGTACAGTGTATATCCACCTTTCGCAGCAATGCAGGCTGCTATTCTCCCATGGAGACGATCGTAGAGATGCTGGATGTAGTCCTGTGGAACGGCTTGCCATGCCATTTCCACCTGGCGCCTCAGTTGGACCAGCGTTCGTGCTGGACGTGCAGACCGCGTGAGACGACGCTTCATCCAGTCCCAAACATGCTCAATGGGGGACAGATCCGGAGATCTTGCTGGCCAGGGTAGTTGACTTACACCTTCTAGAGCACGTTGGGTGGCACGGGATACATGCGGACGTGCATTGTCCTGTTGGAACAGCAAGTTCCCTTGCCGGTCTAGGAATGGTAGAACGATGGGTTCGATGACGGTTTGGATGTACCGTGCACTATTCAGTGTCCCCTCGACGATCACCAGTGGTGTACGGCCAGTGTAGGAGATCGCTCCCCACACCATGATGCCGGGTGTTGGCCCTGTGTGTCTCGGTCGTATGCAGTCCTGATTGTGGCGCTCACCTGCACGGCGCCAAACACGCATACGACCATCATTGGCACCAAGGCAGAAGCGACTCTCATCGCTGAAGACGACACGTCTCCATTCGTCCCTCCATTCACGCCTGTCGCGACACCACTGGAGGCGGGCTGCACGATGTTGGGGCGTGAGCGGAAGACGGCCTAACGGTGTGCGGGACCGTAGCCCAGCTTCATGGAGACGGTTGCGAATGGTCCTCGCCGATACCCCAGGAGCAACAGTGTCCCTAATTTGCTGGGAAGTGGCGGTGCGGTCCCCTACGGCACTGCGTAGGATCCTACGGTCTTGGCGTGCATCGGTGCGTCGCTGCGGTCCGGTCCCAGGTCGACGGGCACGTGCACCTTCCGCCGACCACTGGTGACAACATCGATGTACTGTGGAGACCTCACGCCCCACGTGTTGAGCAATTCGGCGGTACGTCCACCCGGCCTCCCGCATGCCCACTATACGCCCTCGCTCAAAGTCCGTCAACTGCACATACGGTTCACGTCCACGCTGTCGCGGCATGCTACCAGTGTTAAAGACTGCGATGGAGCTCCGTATGCCACGGCAAACTGGCTGACACTGACGGCGGCGGTGCACAAATGCTGTGCAGCTAGCGCCATTCGACGGCCAACACCGCGGTTCCTGGTGTGTCCGCTGTGCCGTGCGTGTGATCATTGCTTGTACAGCCCTCTCGCAGTGTCCGGAGCAAGTATGGTGGGTCTGACACACCGGTGTCAATGTGTTCTTTTTTCCATTTCCGGGAGTGTATATCCACTGTACCATCATATACCGTGCGAGCACACTTTACCTTCAAAATAACCACGTGGCGAAATTGCAGTGGCAATAAATAATACTGTATTTTAACAGCCTTAAGCGGAATGACTTATGCATTTTAAAGCCAATGTTTACTAGACATTTTTTCTTGTTTTAGTGCAAAGATCCTATGCCTAAAGGTTGTTGGTGTTCCTGGGAGACGCCATGTGTACACAGGGTATCACACCTATGAGTCATAAGGCGCAGTTTCTCCGGTGTTTTGGCAAATACTTGCAATTTTGTTTTTGCAATGTATAGCTTGAGTTAGCACAAACAAATTCTGGTCATCACATCTTTGATCCGAAGCCCAGAGTCGATGGAAAGCGTCGGTTTGTGTCCCATTACAAATAAATAAAAATCCTACGAGCCCATTCGATAACTGCAGTCCTAAGTTAGTCTAGTACGATATTCGTGCTATCGATGACGTGTATTAACAGGGAGAGTAAAACACAAAGAATAACGAGTACTCCAATAGCGACTGCGCAGCGCTGCTGCTTCGTGGTAACAGTCAGCACGGGCCAGCACTGACCCCAGCTACACATTGAAAAACCGAAACTGCAGACATCTGCCGAAACATCGCAGCAAATACGCCTGACGACTCTTAGGAGTGACACCCAGTATATATGTACGAGGTGGTCTGAAAAGCTTGCAGGGGTTTTGTAGAGTAGGCTATGCTGGGAAATAGTCGTTAAGAAAAATATTCGATACGCTGCGCCACTTCCGAGTTAATTAGCGTTGAAGTAGCCAATCAGGAAGTTGTGCGCTCAAATTCAAGGGCCACGCTATAGACGGTGCCGCGAAACGTGTTCTTCGTTTGGTTTCCTAAAAGCGAACAAGAGAGCGATACAAAAATTGGTCATGGGACGGTCGTAAGGATTGAATCCTGTATATGTCTCAAGATGGTAGAGCCATAACGACTGATATATCTGAATAATTCCATTCTATTACAGTCGCAGACGCACCGATAACGTGTAACGGAGACGCTCTGAGAATGTAAATGGGAATCTGTGCAAGAACGGCAACGTTGTTACCGCGAAACGCTGTTGGGGAAATTAAGAGAACCTATATTCAAGGTAGACTGTGTGACGTCTCCGCAGCAAGCATGGTAAATCTCTTATGAGCACAGGATACAGATTAGGGCGCGTTACTTATTTTTCCTTCGCTCAATTCGCGAATAGAATGATACAGAAAGTCGATGATATTGGAAGGAAATACTCACCACCACACAGTCTACAATGGCATGTGGAGTCAATACTTCATGTCTGTCGTAAGTCGTCAGATCAAGTTTTAGTAGTGCTCCGTCACACATTTGGAATTTCGTTCTAGCAGTATGTAAATGGAGCCAGAGCAAACAAATGCTGATCGGTTTGCCATCATAAACTAAATATCTTGAAAGCGTAATTTTACGAACGTATTCGACAGAGTAGTCCTAATCACTCTAACGCAATAATAGATTTAACGAAGTGGTCCTTAGGACAAACCGTAACTTCGCCACGCCTACCTCGCCTTGAGTGCCGGGCTGCGCTGCACTGTTTGCTACCGTGAGAGTCGCTACTGGAAACTACTCTTTCTTCGTGTTTTGCTTCCCTCTCAATACATATCACTAAACTGAATATCGACCTAGGCTGATGTAGGGCTGTTCTATCTCATGGGCCATTAAAATACGCCGCGCGGAGTGGCCACGCGGTTTAAGGCGCCATGTAACGAATTGCGCGGCCCCTCCCGCCGGAGGTGCGAGTCCTCCCTCGGGTATGTGTGTGTGTGTGTGTGTGTGTGTGTGTGTGTGTGTGTGTGTGTGTGTGTTGTTCTTAGCATAAGTTCGTTTAAGTAGTATGTAAGTCTAGTGACCGAAGATCTCAGCAGTTTGGTCGCTTAGGAATTCACACACATTTGAACATTTGAAGATTAAACGTCCTGCGAAAAAAAAATATTTTCTTTGAGAAATAAGCTGTCGTTCTCCTTGGACACTGGGTTTCTCATGACAAACATTATGAGCAATATTTCTATGAAGAAACGAAATCACAAATATCTACCAAAAAAAGCTAGATAAAATGGTCCTGACGACTCTTAGATATTCGGTATGTAGAGTATACGTAAGTGTCGAAACTTAGTGATACAAGACTGTAGAGAATTGTTACCCGGAATAGAAAGACTCCTGCCGTGAATATGAGTGCTTAATTTAATAAGACGCCGGAGAAGACAATGTTAACGAAAATAGCACGGGGAAAACTGCGTAAACAAAACGTTCTTCGTAGAGCTGCTGTTACGAAACCTGGTTTCAGTGTTACGTGGAGTACAAAGCTGGGGTTAAAGGCAATAAAAAATACGTATTTAACACAGTCCAATGAGTTTATAAACTATCGCTTACTGCATGTGGAGGTCTCGCGAGATGAATCAATCCAGTCATTTCTTCCGACAGTCAATCATGGTGAAGATACTGTGGGAGACAGACACTTGTACCTCCATGGGACCTGTTGTAGTAATAGAAGGCACCATAGTAGCTGCAAACTAAGTGAACATTATTGCGGACGACCTGTATCCCGTTATGCTTGATGTCTTCCACGCGACGATGGCGTCTCTCAGCAGCATAGCTGTCGGTGTCACAAGACCAGAATCGTGCTGCAGTACTTTGAGGAGCATGATAGTGATGTCTTGACCACCAAATTCGCCTGATCTGAACCCAATGGAACCCACCTGAGACGCTGTTGGGAGCCAGTTCCGTGTCGACAAACCGTCGGCCCGTACTTTAAAGGAATTACGTGACATGTGAATAAATATCTCGTGCCTCACACCTCCGGAAACCTATCAATGAGTTGTCGAACCCATTCCACTCAGGATTGATGCTGTAGTGCGTTACTGAGGTGGACCAGCAAGCTATTAATCAGGTTCATAATGTTTTGCCTCATCGGTGTAGGATTCCCAGTGTGTGTAAATGTTTCTTATAAGCTTTATGAAAACGTTATAAGGGGCTGTTAATAAACTGACGCAAGCATCGTCCCCGGCAGAGTATTCCATATGACTACATTATAATGTCTATTCACGTGTCTGTACATGTCCTAGTCTGATGACACAGCAAGTACATAACACTTCTTCCCTTGACCTCTACAATCCCCAGATTTCTCTACAGGCTGTATCATAGTTAACAGCAAAAAGTGGCACAGATTAAAATAGACGGTGGTAAGAGCAGCGTGATTATGCAAACGAAGGTAATTGCGAACATGTAGTTACGAGTGGCCACTGCCCTTGATACAAAATATTATCCTGGTTAATACAAATGTGTTTGGAATGTAAGCTTTCTGATTAAGTCCCCATTTAGTTGGGCCCAAATCTCACTCGTGGTCCATCTTAACAGAAATACAATACTGCGTCAGTTCAGTGCACGCTGGCACCTGTTAAACAATGTGTTCCAATGGCGTCCTCGCATTTTGTCGCAACATTACACTCTTCTCTGCAGTGAATTATAAACTCTTTCAAACACCTGAGGATCATCTAGTGACAATTCGCTGCCCCAGTCCTTCAACAGGGAGTGCCGTACTCTTCACGTTTGAGATGACCTGAGACAGAAAAATCTAGAGGATTGAGGATATCTTGGGTAACAAGAAATCAGCTGTGCTCGACTTACCCATCTTTGATCATATTGGCGCGCCAGATGTCGTCTCAGATCACCAGCAAAATGTGACGGTGCGACATGAAGCATCCACCACATCCCCTAACCATGGGCCATGGGTGACATTTGAATCCGGTTAAATGGAGATCTGAAACTTCCTGGCGGATTAAAACTGTGTGCTGCCGGACCGAGACTCGAACTCGGGTCCCGAGTTCGAGTCTCGGTCTGGCACACAGTTTTAATCCGCCAGGAAGTTTCATATCAGCGCACACTCCTCTCCTCTGTAGAGTGAAAATTTCATTCTAAATGGAGATCTATTCGAAAAACATTTCAAATATATTTGTTCTAATTAATGTGGTATTTCGTGCTGAAGTCTGTTGCCAGACGTAACCATACATTCGCAATTATCTCGCGTATACTTAATCTGAAGACCCATATTTGTTGGAACGCACGGAGGCTATTCGAAAAGTAAGGTCCGATCGTTCGCGGACGGAAACCACTCCAAAAATTAAAAATGTCTTATTTGCAACAGACTTAGACATTTGTCGTAGCGTTGTACCAACTTTTCAATACCACCGTCATAGAGGGAAGCCGCCTATTCTTTCTGCCAATTCTCTACGCTGCTCTGCAGCTAGTTGTCTGTACGTTGTCTGTGCCAAAACGTTGTCTTCATAGCCAGCGATTCACGTGAGAAGAGATGAAACTCAGTGGGAGCCAATTGTGGGCTGCATTACGGGTGATCGACACCGCTGCAGAAGCATCTTCATTTGCCCCTACAGAGAGCGGCCGAGCATTGTCACGGACACCACACATGACATGTTATGTGGTCTGCACGTCATCAGGCGAAATCTCTCACCAGGCCCTCGTACTTGGCGGAAGACATTATTTTCTAGGCATCTTTACGTGCTCACTGTGCGCTGAGAACTGAAAAGAGCGACGTGGAGCGATCGACGGGCATACTAGAGAACTGCCCAACACATCTGTGCATAGCTACATCGGGTTTCACTGTGGTTTCAATTTCGCGCCCCATCAGATCATACTTTCCGAATTGCCCTCGTATTTACGTCTTTGTTTGTTCACTTTCAATAATGCGAAGTGTGTTAACGATCCATTTTGGTCCGTATTGAAAACAAAATCGGGATCTGTTAACCTTCTCCAGCATTTCATAAGGAGCTGCGTTTCTTCGCAGAGAATCTTCTTAATTTTTTTGCTTTTTGCGCCACATCTGCATTGGGGTCTACACTGTACCTAAACGGGGTTGGCATGTTAGCGCTAAAGAATGGCCGGATGCCCTTCCTGTCGCTACACCATCCCCCTTTCCCTCCCCGAGATGGAAATTGTGTACCCCATCTGTTTGCGTCTAGTGTTAGCTATTTAAAAGTGTGACAACAAAAATGGCTCTGAGCACTATGGGACTTAACTTCTGAGGTCATCAGTCCCCTAGAGCTTAGAACTACTTAAACCTAACTAACCTAAGGACACCACACACACCCATGCCCGAGGCAGGATTGGAACCTGCGACCGTAGCGGTCGCGCGGTTCCAGACTGTAGTGCCTAGAACCGCTCGGCCACACCGGCCGGCAGTGTGACAACATATTCGAAATATAGCTAGGTGTGTAACAGCAAGGTAACCACCTAGTCGCATGTGTAAACCGCCCAAAAACAACATCCAAGCGAGCCTGCACACCGGCCCTTGTCGTTAATCGACGTGGAAGGCGTAGTAGACCGTTAGCAGAGCCTGTTCTCTTGATGGTGCGAATAGAGCGGTCTACTGCCTGTCGAATCTCTGGAACAGTTATGCAGCGAATGCCACGAAGTGGTTCCTTCAACTTCGGAATCAAATCAAACTCACAAGGATTAAGTTCCTGGAGTATGGTGGATGGTACAGTAATTCCTAGTCCCATCGACCGAACAGAGCAGCCACAGCTTGCACTGTATGCGCCCGCGCATTGTTGTGCAAAATGATGGGTGGATTTGCGCAGAAAGTGTCGCCGCTTCTTTCGCAAAGCTGGTCGCAGGCGATGCTCGAAAAACAAACAGTAATAAGTGCATTGACGGTCTGCCGTGGAGGAACGTAATGCGTTAGGATAACGTCGTACACGAGAATCACCGTAACTTTAGACCGCTCCATTCGCACCATCAACAGAACAGGCTCTGCTAACGGTATACTACGCCTTCCACATCGCTGGCAACGGGTTCTACACAAGTCTGGTGACTACTGTGAAGGACAGTAACAGGTGCAAATATGTAACTCTTTTTGTATCGGTTGTGAATAAATAGTTGCTACTGTTTAAGTTTCAACCCTCGTAAATTGTCATCGCAATAAGACCGTGACATTACGTTTCGTGCCACTGACCTGATATTGAGTGGCAGGTACAGGCTCGAGACCGGCGAATGTTCTGTGTTTACAAGCTCGGCAAAAGTAAAGAAGTTTGAATGCAGTTTAAGAGAGGTGGACTGGGCTTAAAGGAATGTGAAGAGGCGTGCACAAGAAGTGGATTAATCTCTAGAGAGGAAAGGAAAGGGAGGGTGTGAGAGAGAAGAATTAAGAGACATTTTTCGTGAAACGTGAAAGTTGAGTGTTTGACAAGAGCTCAGTGACACGTGCTGAACGTGCCTTGCTCGTATTCCCCGAGTGTGTTTCGCCCTCCACTGTTGCACGGAAAGCGATACTTGTGGACGGCCACAGGGGTTTTGTACTTTAGGCAGGGAAGTGGGACACTGGCTTCTGCTGATTGGTGTCACAGATAAGGGACACGCTAATAACCGGTGTGCGTGGCGTGCCGCGAATCACGAATCCCGCGGCGGTTGCGTTCTGAGGCGCTCGCCGCCGTGCCGCCGGCAGGACAGCGCGCGTCGATTACCTCCGCGCAACGAGCAGACGCGCTCCAACAGGAAACTTGGGCGGTATTTCAAGTCCGAAATACTGCTCCGGTATTATCTGGAGACGGCGGCGACGCCAATCATAAAGTCGTTTGCCGGTTCTGTCGCTCGGCATTCTTCGCCATTGACGTCACGGAGAAAGGAAATTACCCGCCTCAAAAGCTGCGTCTTTATTCGTAAATTAGTACTGTAGCAGTTTTTTTTTTCAATTAAAGAAGATCGAATTACTTGAGTCTGTAGATAACTAACAGAAATACAGGTGTCTATTCCAAAGAAAAATGTAGGGAAATCGGTAGGAAATAGTTAAATCATGCAGACAACTAGTAGCCAGTGTGCTGCTTAATAATTTATTAGAGTATATAAGCTTATTTCCACTTCAATTCCTTCAGCAGTACATCTGCAAACAATCGCATTTATTTATAACTTACATAATATACAATTTATAAAAGTGTTTTATATTTGATGATGTACTCTCGTCCGGACGTTGTAGATGGACAATATCAACTTTGTAGAAGGCAATAATAGCTTTCTCTGTTATCTGATGTAATATTTTTTTCAGTAACGTTTTGAAATTGTTTAATGATTTGTGTTGCACTTATACTATAATACATTTTTCATTATTTTGACGGTCATAGAAACAAATTTGACAGGTAGCTGCTTACTCAAAGATACTCATGTTGAGGGTCGTGTATCTATGCAACTGCTATTGACGTGTTTGTAATCTGCCCTGTTTTTGTTATACTTTATCCTTATTTTTAATAACTGTGAGTGCTTGAAATCAGGTTGTTCATTTAGTATACAGGGTGATCCATTGATAGTGACCGGGCCATATATTTCACGAAATAAGCGTCAAACGAAAAAACTACAAAGAACGAAACTTGTCTAGTTTGAAGGGGGAATCAGACGGCACTATGGTTGGCCCTCTAGATGGCGCTGCCATAGATCAAACGGACATCGACTGCGTTTTTTTTAAAATAGGAACCCCATTTTTATTACATATTCGTGTAGTACGTAAAGAAATATGAATGTTTTAGTTGGACCACTTTTTTCGCTTTGTGATAGATGGCGCTGTAATAGTCACAAACATATGGCTCACAATTTTAGAGGAACAGTTGGTAACAGGTAGGTTTTTTAAATTAAAGTACAGAACGTAGGTACGTTTGAACATTTTGTTTTGGTTGTTCCAATGTGATACATGTACCTTCGTGAACTTATCATTTCTGAGAACGCATGCTGTTACAGCGCGATTACCCGTAAATACCACATTAGAGCAATAAATGCTCAAAATGATATCCGTCAACCTCAATGCGTTTGGCAATACGTGTAACGACATTCCTCTCAACAGCGAGTAGTTCACCTTCCGTAATGTTCGCACATGCATTGACAATGCGCTGACGCATGTTGTCAGGCGTTGTCGGTGGATCGCGATAGGAAATATCCTTCAACTTTCCCCACATAAAGAAATCCGGGGACGTCAGATCCGGTGAACGTGTGGGCCACGGTATGGTGCTTCGACGACCAATCCACCTGTTATGAAATATGCTATTCAATACCGTTTCAATCGCACGCGAGCTATGTGCCTGACATCCATCATGTTGGAAGTCGCCATTCTGTCATGCAGTGAAACATCTTGTAGTAACATCGGTAGAACATTACGTAGGAAATCAGCGTACATTGCACCATTTAGATTGCCATCGATAAAATGGGGGCCAATTATCCTCCCTCCCACAATGCCGCACCATACATTAACCTGCCAAGGTCGCTGATGTTCCACTTGTCGCAGCCATCGTGGATTTTCCGTTGTTAAATAGTGCATATTATGCCGGTTTACGTTACCGCTGTTGGTGAATGACGCTTCGTCGCTAAATAGAACACGTGCAAAAAATCTGTCATCGTCTCGTAATTTCTCTTATGCCCAGTGGCAGAACTGTACACGACGTCCAAAGTCGTCGCCATGCAGTTCCTGGTGCATAGAAATATGGTACGGGTCCAATCGATGTTGCTGTAGCATTCTCAACACCGACGTTTATGAGATTCCCGATTCTCGCGCAGTTTGTCTGCTACTGATGTGCGGATTAGCCGCGACAGCAGCTAAAACACCTACTTGGGCATCATCATTTGTTGCAGGTCGTGGTTGACGTTCTCATGTGGCTGAACACTTCCTGTTTCCTTAAATAACGTAACTATCCGGCGAACGGTCCGGACACTGGGATGATGTCGTCCAGGATACCGAGCAGCATACATATCACACGCCCGTTGGGCATTTTGATCACAATAGCCATACATCAACATGATATCGACCTTTTCTGCAATTGGTAAACGGTGCATTTTAACACGGGTAATGTATCACGAAGCAAATACCGTCCGCACTGGCGGAATGTTACGTGATACCACGTACTTATACGTTTGCGACTATTACAGCGCCATCTATCACAAAGCGAAAAAAGTGGTCCAACCAAAACATTCATATCTCTTTACGTACTACACGAATATGTAATAAACAATGGGGGTTCCTATTAAAAAAAAAACGCAGTCGATATCCGTTTGACCTATGGCAGCGCCATCTAGCGGACCAACCATAGCGCAGTCTGCTTTCCCCCTTCAAGCTAGACGAGTTTCGTTCTTTGTAGTTTTTTCGTTTGATGCTTATTTCGTGAGATATTTGGTCCGGTCACTATCAATGGACCACCCTGCACAGTAATAAAAATCTCTGGTGTTTATGTATATTTCAAATTCCTACAATATACTAAATGAACAAACCGATTACAAGCACATAAAGTTTTTTTAAAAAAAATATTGAAATTTTAAGTAAGGATAACGGATAACCTAAGCAGCAGAGATTACATACACGTCAATAACAGTTCCATAGATACACCATCCGCAACAACGTAAATATCTTTGAGTAAACAACTAGATGTCAAGCTTCAATTTCTATGACTGTCAGAATAATGAAAAACGTATTATAAAATACGTGCAACAGCAAATTATCGAAAAATTTTAAAAGTTTACTCAAAATACGTAAAACAACTATGAGACGGTAACAATAGCTTACTCTAAATTGACGTTATGCCCATCTACAACGTCCGGACGTGAGCATAACATCAAATATAGAAAAGCCTTTATAAATTATGTGATATATAAAATATAAATAAATGTGATTGTTTGCAGATGTACTGCTGCTGCTGCGGGAGTAGCTTCTCTCGCAGCCCCTATGACGCTTTCGACGCAGCGTCCGCCCTCAAGCGGCCGCTCCCATAGGCCAAACCGTCAGTGAGGCCATACAAAATTCCTGAGGTCCACACAGGAACAGCAGCTTCGCTGCTTAGCCTGTCCCACTCCTGGTCGATGATACCAGTGATTTGCAGTGCAGTGCAGTGCAGATGTACTGCTGAAAGCAATAAAGCCGAAATAAGCTTCCGCGTACCCGATCTAGCCGTGGGTCTCGACGGCGCATCGCGGCTCGCGTACTCCGTTGCCGGTACACTGGAGCTCCGCAGGCAACAGGACGGAGCGGTCGGCCGCAGCCCGGTCTGGGCGGGTAAATGTGGCGTGATGCATGACTGTCTCTACAGTCTCTAACAGCATCTGTTCAGAGCTTTTTTTTTACCTTCAACGGCGAGTCTTCAGTACTGGCATACAATCCTACTAACACCATATTCATGGCTCCAGCTCTCGGAGCTTTATCAACCTTCCCATGAGGTTGCATATTTTGACCACCGTTTGTTTAAAATGATCTCCTGCTCTCGCCTTACTGTTTTTGTCCCTCCTCTAAATTAATGCGCGAACTCCAGAAGGAATTCACTACCGGTACCTCTTTTTTATTTCGGAAAGCACAATCAATGTTGTGCTGTCTTTATATCCATTAGAACCTCTCGTCGTTTATTACGGATGCCCTGTACATTGCAGATACAAAAATGCAAAGTTCATTTTCCTTTCCGTTGTCGAATTCCGTTAAAATCAGCCGAAATCTGAGCCATATTACTGTACGTGTTAGCACGCTGTCTTCTTCTATGGACGGGGAGCTGCCCCGTTGCTGAACTCCCAACCCAGAGGACCAGGATTTGTGATCAGGGTTTTCTTCCCATAGGAAGATTGGCTTCATCACGCCTCAAAGCTCTTCCTACCTTTTTATGAAAATAATGGGAAAGAAATGACTAAGGATACCAAGAGACTCTGAGTTACGTAGTTCACCCATAGGCTCTTACGGATAAGGAGAGGATATGGAATGACTGGTTGTTGCAGGACATAATTTCGTCTGGCTCCTCAGCCAGGGTCTGTTTGGCAAGGGTGACCCTACCAACGGCTAAGCTGCCATCGACGTATCCTCAGTTTCATAGCAGCAAGCAATGCTCGGATAGTGCTTCGGCTGGTCCCGGCGGAGGTTCGAGTCCTCCCTCGGGCATGGGTGTGTGTGTTTGTCCTTAGGATAGTTTAGGTTAAGTAGTGTGTAAGCTTAGGGACTGACGATCTTAGCAGTTAAGTCCCACAAGATTTCACACACATTTGAACATTTGATAGTGCTTCGTTAAGGCAGTGTCCCTTGGGAAGGTGTCTGATTCGACAAGCGTCGCAATCATCATCATCATCATCATCATCATCATCATTTAAGACTGATTATGCCTTTCAGCGTTCAGTCTGGAGCATAGCCCCCCTTATACAGTTCCTCCATGATCCCCTATTCAGTGCTAACATTGGTGCCTCTTCTGATGTTAAACCTATTACTTCAAAATTATTCTTATCCGAATCCAGGTACCTTCTCCTCGGTCTGCCCCGACTCCTCCTACCCTCTACTGCTGAATCCATGAGTCTCTTGGGTAACCTTGCTTCTCCCATGCGTGTAACATAACCCCACCATCTAAGCCTGTTCGCCCTGACTGCTACATCTATAGAGTTCATTCCCAGTTTTTCTTTGATTTCCTCATTGTGGACACCCTCCTGCCATTTTTCCCACCTACTAGTACCTGCAATCATCCTAGCTACTTTCATATCCGTAACCTCAACCTTGTTGATAAGGTAACCTGAATCCACCCAGCTTTCGCTCCCATACAACAAAGTTGGTCGAAAGATTGAACGGTGCACAGATAACTTAGTCTTGGTACTGACTTCCTTCTTGCAGAAGAGAGTAGATCGTAGCTGAGCGCTCACTGCATTAGCTTTGCTACACCTCGCTTCCAGTTCTTTCACTATGTTGCCATCCTGTGAGAATATGCATCCTAAGTACTTGAAACCGTCCACCTGTTCTAACTTTGTTCCTCCTATTTGGCACTCAATCCGTTTATATTTCTTTCCCACTGACATTACTTTCGTTTTGGAGATGCTAATCTTCATACCATAGTCCTTACATTTCTGATCTAGCTCTGAAATATTACTTTGCAAACTTTCAATCGAATCTGCCATCACAACTAAGTCATCCGCATATGCAAGACTGCTTATTTTGTGTTCACATATCTTAATCTCAACCAGCCAGTCTATTGTTTTCAACATATGATCCATAAATAATATGAACAACAGTGGAGACAGGTTGCAGCCTTGTCTTACCCCTGAAACTACTCTGAACCATGAACTCAATTTACCGTCAACTGTAACTGCTGCCTGACTATCCATGTAAAGACCTTTAATTGCTTGCAAAAGTTTGCCTCCTATTCCATAATCTTGTAGAACAGACAATAACTTCCTTCTAGGAACCCGGTCATATGCCTTTTCTAGATCTATAAAGCATAGATACAATTCCCTGTTCCACTCATAACACTTCTCCATTATTTGCCGTAAGCTAAAGATCTGGTCCTGACAACCTCTAAGAGGCCTAAACCCACACTGATTTTCATCCAATTGGTCCTCAACTAATACTCGCACTTTCCTTTCAACAATACCTGAGAAGATTTTACCCACAATGCTGATTAAAGAGATACCTCTGTAGTTGCTACAATCTTTTCTGTTTCCATGTTTAAAGATTGGTGTGATTACTGCTTTTGTCCAGTCTGATGGACCCTGTCCCGACTCTCAGGCCATTTCAATTATCCTGTGTAGCCATTTAAGACCTGACATTCCACTGTATTTGATGAGTTCCGACTTAACTTCATCCACCCCAGCCGCTTTATTGCACTGCAATCTATTGACCATTTTTTCCACTTCCTCAAATGTGATCCTATTTCCATCATCATTCCTATCCCATTCTACCTCGAAATCTGAAACATTACTGATCGCATTTTCACCTACATTGAGCAACTCTTCAAAATATTCCCTCCATCTGCCCAAGGCATCCACAGGATTCACCAGCAGTTTTCCTGACCTGTCCAAAATGCTTGTCATTTCCTTCTTACCTCCCTTTCGAAGACTGCTAATTACACTCCAGAATGGTTTTCCAGCAGCTTGACGCATAGTCTCCAACCTGTTTCCAAAGTCTTCCCACGATTTCTTCTTGGATGCTGTAATTATCTGTTTGGCTTTGTTTCTTTCTTCAACATAACTTTCTCTGTCTACATGGGTTCTGGTATGTAGCCATTTTTGATACGCCTTCTTTTTCCTTTTACAGGCTGCCTTGACTGTATCATTCCACCAAGCTGTTTGCTTCGTCCTACTTTTACACACTACTGTTCCAAGACATTCTTTAGCCACTTCTAGTTCTGTGTCCCTGTACCTTGTCCATTCCTTTTCCAGTGACTGTAATTGACTACATTCAACTAACTGGTACCTTTCTGAGATCGCTGGTATGTACTTGTGCCTGATTTCCTTATCCTGAAGTTTCTCCACTCTTATCCTCCTACATATGGTCCTGACCTCCTGCACTTTCGGCCTCACAATCTTAATTTCACTGCAGATTAAATAATGATCAGTGTCATCAAAGAATCCCCTGAATACACGTGTGTCCCTCACAGCCTTCCTGAATTCCTGATCTGTTATTATGTAGTCAATGACAGATCTGGTTCCCCTGCCTTCCCAAGTATACCGGTGAATGTTCTAATGTTTAAAAAAGGAGTTTGTGATTACTAAGCCCATACTGGCACAGAAATCCAAGAGTTGTTTCCCGTTCCTGTTGGCCTCCATATCCTCTCCAAATTTACCCATAACCTTTTCATACCCTTCTGTTCGATTTCCAATCCTGGCGTTAAAATCGCCCATGAGCAGAACACTGTCCTTGTCCTTTACTCTAACAACTACATCACTGAGTGCCTCATAAAAACTATCCATCTTATCTTGATCTGTCCCTTCACAATGCGAATATACTGACACAATCCTAATTTTCTTGCTAGACACTGTCAAATCTATCCACATCAGTCGTTCGTTTACATACCTTATTGCAACTACGCTGGGTTCCATTTCTTTCCTGATGTAAAGCCCTACACCCCATTGTGCTATTCCTGCTTTGACTCCTGACAGGTAGACCTTGTAGTCTCCCACTTCCTCTTCTTTCTCACCCCTTACCCGAATATCACTAACAGCTAAAACGTCCAGCCCCATCTTACTTGCAGCCTCTGCCAGCTCTACCTTCTTCCCAGAGTAGCCCCCATTGATATTAATAGCTCCCCATCTCATTACCATTTGTTTGCCAAGTCGTATCTTAGGAGTCCCTGGTTTGTCAGTTAGAGGTGGGACTCCGTCACCTCCAAAGGTCCGAGGCATTTTGCTCTGATTGTTGCCAGCATCATATTTAAAGTACCAGGGAAGCAGGTTGCTAGCCTTACTTGCCCCGAGTCGCATTGGGTTTTACCCCTAACGGCTGAGGGACTAACCGGTGGATTTCATAGTCTTTGCCGTATGAGCACAAAGATGACCACGACTCAGAATATGTCCGAGATGCCCAGCCTTATTCCAAAGTAACTGGTATCCCGACTGTCGGGACCACTTACTTGGCCACTCATACGTTGCCCGTGGTTCATGAACTAGGACATGACTACAGGAACCCACACCATGAACCATGAAGCGTCGCAATCAGGACAGAATATTTTATATACTCCAGATTCATGTAGGATATTTTCTTATGTACACTATTAGCCTAAAAAACCCCAAGTTATTATTAACTGAAAGAGAAATGCCCATTCTTATACTTTCTGAAAATTGATGCAATTTTTTTGCTTAAGTCCGCCTACTATGTCAGTGAACTGTTGCTCTTCTTTCTGTCTTCATCCCCTGGATTTGTATCCTACCTTAGTTCTGTATTATTGTTGTTCTTTTTAGGAATTTTTTTCTAAATATAAAGTACATAACAACAGGGTACTTATTCATTTTTCCAGTACAGGTAATTATGCCAAATTCTAATTCTTGCTCATTTTGAGAATGTAGTAATTTGAACAACCTGTTAAAAGCAAAATAAAAGAAAGCATTTTTGTGCTGAGGTGGATGATTTGAGTCGTAATTTACTATACAGTTCGTCTAAGTTTTCTTTACGAAATATGCCAAAATTATGCTTACCATCTAAATTTCTGCTCAGGTTACCTTCCATTAGGAAAGTTGGTGCATTCAGCGACTGTGGTATTATTTGTAAATTATAGAGCGCAGCAGTCAGTCGTCCTTTTTTTTGTAGATTTTATTTGGCAAATCTAGATTTCGGCTAGCGCCTAGCCATTATCAATGCACTATTTTCTAGTCTTTGAATATTCAAAGAACTGTGACTGATGCCCAAAACAACAGGGAACTGACATGTATCGAGACTAGAAAATAGTGCATTGATAATGGCTACGGGCTAGCCAAAATCTGGATTTGCCAAATAAAATCTACAAAAAAAAAAAGGCGACTGATTGCTTCGCTCTATAATTTATAAATTTATGAATTTCTGATGTTTAGATCAATGGAATTAATGGGCCCGTCTATTCCAGTCTCACATGTACACATGTAAGTTTTTTTTCATGTAAAGCACTGCATTTATTTACCATTTCCTCGTCATTATCAATTAGAAAAGTGGTATTGACCACTTATTTGAAGTAATACACAATTTTTATCGTCAAGTTGCAATTCTCTGGAAAGAACTTATTTTCAAAATGATTAACAGAAACATCAGCGAAAAAAACCTGAAATAGCACTTTCCTTACTTAGGCCATCTTTCTGATAATACACTAGGTTATTGAATTTACAGTAATCGTAATTTAGAACTAAAGAAAGCAAATCAAGAAATTCATAAATTTCTGGTTGTGATAATATTTTCTGGACTAGCTAATTTTGTCGAATAAGCATCATAGTATTCTCAGTTGGTATATCTAGGGATCAAAATTTCGTAGTGCTAAATATAGGGATGTGACAAATTTTTATAGTCAGTTCGTAACTATTTTTATGGAATGTATATAACTTAATAGGTAACTTAATAGGTAATGTGTTTTCAGATATTTTAAGCATTTGCTGGCGACTTTACTAAAAGGACCAACAGAACTTTCAACAAAGGCTTCACGGGGAAGTATTCGTTATGAACCTTAAGCTGCAAGCTTGAAGTTGGAGCTCGTGGATTCATATCTCTTAGTTGTTGTTTTTCTGTGAGCATAATAATTTCATTACGTACCTGAAGCTTATCATTTAGTTTTTCTAATGCCTCTTAAGTTAAATCTTTATCATTTCTGAATATACCATTCTTGTCGAATTTTGTTTTGTTTTGTTGTTGTAATCAGTTGTCATTGTAACCACACTCCAGTTACCTTTACCTTCATTGTTATGGCCTCTCATTTACACCCTTGACTATCTTCCTATCTCTTTTGCAACTTGTATATGATGTTTTAGTCTCCTTGGTGATAACACTATTCACTGCGACTGTGTGCAAATTTAGAAACTTTTAAATTGCAAGTTGTACATGCTCTACGATCTGCTTTTGTAGCCGGCCGAAGTGGCCGTGCGGTTAAAGGCGCTGCAGTCTGGAACCGCAAGACCGCTACGGTCGCAGGTTCGAATCCTGCCTCGGGCATGGATGTTTGAGATGTCCTTAGGTTAGTTAGGTTTAACTAGTTCTAAGTTCTAGGGGACTAATGGCCTCAGCAGTTGAGTCCCATAGTGCTCAGAGCCATTTGAACCAACCATTTTTTTCTGCTTTTGTATTTATTTTAAATTTCAGACCTCTATGTAACATTAACTGTTAATCTCTGGTGAAACTCATCTTCCTAAGGTTCACTACACGTGGGAAGAAGTTGCAGCAGTGTGTGTTCTGGTATCGAATAAATGATTAGTTAAATCCAAGAACTTGTATTGTATTGAAACTGGGGACCTAGAAACGACGGAGAGGCTTCGTCCCGCCGTAGCCCTCAGTGGTACACAACCCCACAACAGGCCACAGCAGTCTACTCACCCAGCCGCCGCCCCACACCCAACCCAGGGTTATTGTGCGGTTCGACATTATGTAAACAAACATCAATTTACTAGTCTTAAATACGAACTGGGACAGTGGGATAAGGCTGGGGAACAGGTTTTCTCCTCGATATTACTTATTAACAGGACTGCTAGTCCAACAAGGTAAGCAGGAGAACTCATGTGAAGTGTGGAAAGTAGGAGAGATGTCCTGGCAGAACTGAAGATGTGAGGATCGACCTTGAGTCGTGCCTGGAAAGCTCAGTCGGTGAGGACATTGCCTGCGAAAGACACGACATTTGGGTTCCAGTCCCAGTCCGATATTCAGTTTTAGGTTTGCAACATTTCGAAACAACGCACACAGCGCTGCAGAGTGATAGACAAATCTGGTTCATATTTGTTTGCCACGTTTCCAATGGTGTTCTATTGTCCTTTCCCATTAGAATGGCGGTATATAGCGTATTTGTAAATATTCTGTGTAGCCGTGCTGTAATCTGTTATCTAATGCACGTCAAAATGATAGTAAGTGCGTGCTCACAGAGCAGTTCCCTATGGCCTCAAATGTATATCTTCCTGATCTCTATACCCTTTTCTGTACACTGCTTTTGTTTCGCGAGCACACCGCTCACGAACAGGGCTGTTAGACATCATAACGGGGTTATTGCGTAGCGTGCTCCAACTGACATGCTTTCGATTCTACGATATGATACATTTTAAGGCTTTCAGATTTCAGACTGCTTCGATGCCCTACTTCGCGTAATTCAATCTTGTGACAACATTTTCATTCTTATAACCACACCCAACATAAACGATAATGTGAATTACGTATCGTCGCTTTGTCTGTCCTACAATTATTCTACTCGGCTGCTTATGTAATTACTGAGTTAATTACACAATGTCTGGTCGAAAGTGCCGGAACACCTATTAGCTGACATTAATCTGTGTCCATTTTTTGCCTTTGTGACGGCACGAACTCTGGTGGGAATACTTTCAGTGAAGTATCTGAATGTCTGTGGAGAAATGGCAGTCCATTCTGGGCATGCATATTCAAATACAGAGAGATATGTAAACAAGCTGAAAACGGCGCAGCGGCCGGCAACGCCTATATAAGACAACAAGCGTCTGGCGCAGTTGTTGGGTTGGTTACTGCTGCTACAAGATTTCAGTGAGTCTGAACGTGGTGCTATAGTCGGGGCATGAGCGATGGGATACAGCATCTCCGAGGTAGCGATGAAGTGGGGATTTTCCCGGACAATCATTTCACGAGTATACCGTGGACATCAGGAATCCGGTAAAACATAAAATCTCTGACATCACTGCGGCCGGAAAAACATCCTGCAAGAACGGTACCAACGACGACTGAAGGCGATCGTTCAATGTGACAGAAGTGCAGATTGCTGCAGATTTCAATGCTCGGCGATCAACACGTGTCAGCGTCAACGAAACATCATCGATGTGGGCTTTCGGAGCCGAAGACCCACTCGTGTACCCTTGATGACTGCACAACACAATGCTTTACGCCTCGCCTGGACCCGTCAGCACCGACATTGGACTGTTGATGACTGGAAACATGTTGCATGGTCGGATGATTCTCGTTCAAATTGTATTGAGCGGATGGTCGTTACGGGTATGGAGACAACCTCATGAATCCATGGACCCTGCATGTCAGCAGGGGACCGCTCAAGCTGGTGGAGGCTCTGTAATGGTGTGGGACGTGTGCAGTTGAAGTGATACGGGACCCCTTATAACACTCCCCGTCCGCTACTTACTGTACCATAACCTCAATGCCAGAAGCAGGTTGTAACATAAAACAATTTTGTAAAAGTAACTATGGCACAAAGCAACAGAGCAGTGTTACCCTCTGAGAGGAATTTTGTTAAGTTGACCGTATTGTTCCTAATGGAAGTGGCTTATCGGAAATGAAAGTCAGAATTACGTTAATATTGGAATAGTGACAAACAAAATTTTGCCTAGTTATACTGTTTATAGAATAAGGGAAACGGTCGCCAGCCTAATTAGGCAAGAGAAAGATTAACATTCTCGTTTATGAAAGTAGGTATAAGTAACTATAATGGACAACACGACAGACACAACCTAGACTTAGCAACACGCGAGTGCAATGAACTCTAACACACATATGTTTTAAGATTGAAGCTAACAGTTAGAGCAGCAGGAACTATTTTCAAAATTATAACAGGTACAGAAAAACACTATCACTTTCAGGGTTTACACAAACTGAGTGGTCTTTATACTGTTAATATGCACACAAGAGAGACAAACACTTGGCATACATGAGAATGTAACGTTTCACAACTGCAGCTTTCTCACTTTTACTACAACGAAACACAATGTTGACAAAATTGCAAGAAACTGACTCTCCTTTTTAGAATTTACTACAGACAACAACGTGATCATTTACTTTATGAGACTCAGCCTAAAGTTTGAAGTTGGTAACAGCACTTTAAATAACAGTTTCAATAGGAAAATTATTATTGGACAAATAACATTTGCTTTAACTCACTCTGTTACCACATTAGCTTTAACTATCTTTTTAATAAGTTCAAGAGGCATTATTAACAAAGCTCTAGGCTTCAACGTACTTTCAGTAAGGACACTCGGTAATCACTTTACTTCAAACGGAGAGGACCCTGAGAGATGTTATGATGAGGAGTAAATCAAGGTAGGTAAATAAATTCCAATATGAATTACCTTATATTTCAGCACACTAACACATCCATTAGGCTGATCCTTCACTGTACCTCAATATAGTATTACGTTACAGTGATTGCGCAATGTGGTGGCAACTGCATGTTGGTAGGTGGAATTGCAGGTAGAATTGCCGGACTTTATCGTATCTTCATGGCGATGATTCATACAAATTCCAGAATAGTTCCAGCCATTTATCCACCCATCCGAGGCATTGGAAAGAAGCAAGAAAAGCCTCTCTCTGAATCAGCACGATATGCACCTTTACAATGACAGTGCACAGACTCGTAGCTCCTTTCCGACTGGTTGCTCATCTCCGACTGATTGCTCGTCTCCGACTGACTATCAGTTCCACCTTTTCCACCTATGCCAACCACAATTTGCGCGCGCTACGCATTTCCGTTCCTGAGGGGAACCACTACACCTTTTACATACAAAATAACTAAAAGCCCTAAGTGAGGATCAGCAATTTACATAACAGCAAACAAATACATTAAATAAAACAGACCATTTTCACATATTGACACTTCAACAAAAAATTATTCACACAAAATTACAATTACATATAATAAGTTCTGTTCCCTCCAAATGGGACAAAGAATATAAATTGCAGATACACTACTTTGCATAGAATCAAATCATGACATCAAAGGTTTGACAAAGAAAAGAGTACACAATTTTATGTTATCGATTCAATCACACTTACAGAAAATCAACAACGTAACATTAAATAAAGGAAAAGCAAAATAAATTCATACAGCATAAGAGCTGTGGTGTTACACCCTGATACGTCTAGATACGACTCTGAAAGGTGATACGTACAAAGCATTCCGTCTGATTACTTGCATCCATTTATGTCCATTGTGCATTCCGACGGACTTGGTCAATTGCAGCAGGAATGCGACATCCACATGTTCAGAACTGCTAGAGAATGGCTCCAGGAACACTCTTCCGAGTTTTAACACTTCCGCTCACCACCAAACTCCCCTGACATGAACATTATTTAGCATCTATGGGATGCCTTGCAACGTGCTGTTCAGAAGAGATCTCCGGCAACCCATACTCTTAGGGATTTATGGACAGCCCTGCAAGATTTATTGTGTCAGTTCTCTCCAGCACTACTTCAGGCATTAGTCGAGTCCATGCCACGTCGTGTTGTGGCATTTATATGTGCTTGCGGGGGCGCTACACGATATTAGGCAGGTGTTCCAGTTTCTCGGCTCTTCAATGTAAGAATGTTATTCTACACATACCATTGCCTCACAGAAGCTGCATTATGACGGGGCGCATTGTCATACCGATACAGTCATCGCCTACGACATTTCCTCTCCTGTAGACAGCAGACAATGCTGTAAAATGTGTTCACATCATCTCGCATTTAGCGTTTTCTTAAGTGTAAAAAGCAGACAAAGGGCAAACTACGAAAAACGCCCCCATCCCGTAACTCCAAGTCCTCCATAGTTCACTGTTGATATTACACATCGTAGCAGATAAAGTTCGCCAGGCTTTCGGCAAACTCACAACTTTCTACCGGTCTGTCATAGAGTATAGCGTGATTCATCACTCCATATCACTTGTTTCCAGTCAACCACTTTCCAGACCGCCTCAAGCGTAGCTTAGCATTGACTACAGAAATGTGAGGAACTGCTCGACCATCATACTCATTTTTTTAATCCCATGAGCACAGTCACTGTGCTAGCCAGACTGCTGGTGACACTTTGAAACTCACGACTTATTTCTTCAACTGATTTTTCAATTCTTTTTTTTTTTTTTTTTTTTTTTTTTTTTTTTGCCAAATCGACAATGCTCGACGGTCCCTTGAAACATATCGCAGGTGGCGTGTCAGGTATGCGTCACTGCCACCCCCTCTTTGAAGTAGCGCCACTGTAAAAGTGAGTCACCACTTCCGGAAGGCTAGCGGAGTGGGGGGAGGGGGGGTTAAGGTCTGAGATACGTTACGAGATTGCGTATGGTCTGAGTGAGAAATGTAGTGCAGAATGATAGGGAGTACCCCTCCAACAATGTATTATATATTCCCGGACATTTATATCTTTTGGCCTCCATACTGTGTTGCTAGTTTATTTACACTTCGTTTTGTGGTAGTAGGACAGAAAATGTAAGTGAACGATAGTTCTACATTTGGATGGATACTCTGCAAGGCACCGTCTACTGCGTGGGGGAGGGTACCTTGTACCACTACTAGCCATTTACTTCAGTCAGTTTCAAATGCCGGGCCGATCTCTGTGGCCAAGCGGTTGTAGGCGCTTCAGTCCGGAACCGCGCTGCTACTACGGGGTCAGGTTCGGATCCTGCCTCGTGCTTGGATGTGTGTCATGTCCTCAGGTTAGTTAGGTTTAAGTAGTTCTAAGCCTATGGGACTGATGACCTCAGATGTTAAGTCCCACAGTGGTCAGAGCCATGTTTTTCAAATGCCGGTTCTCTAAATTTACTCAACGTGTTCCTCGAGAAGAACGTCGCCTATCTTCCAGTGAGTCCCATTTGAGTTCCCGAAGTATCTTCGTAATAGTTGAGTGGTGATCGAGTCTACCTGTAACAAATCTGTCAGCCAGCTTCAGAACTACTTCGAATCTTCTTTTAACCCAACGTGATGGGGATTCCAGACACTCGAACAGTGCTCCCGAATCGATCGCACGAGTGTGCTGTATGTGGTCTCCTTTACAGATAACCCACAGTTTTATAAAATCCTCCCAATAAAACGAAGTCTACCATTCGCCTCCCGCGGTACAGTCCTTACATACTCGCTCCATCTCATATCGCTTTGCAACATTAAACCTGTCCGTATGCTGTAGCTGAGTGGTCAGCGCGACAGAATGTCAGTCCTAAGGACCCGGGTTCGATTCCCAGCTGGGTCGGAGATTTTCTCCACTCAGGGACTGAGTGTTGTGTTGTGTTGTCCTCATCATTATCATTTCATCCCCATCGACGCGCAAGACGCCGAAGTGGCGTATAATCGAAAGACTTGCACCCGGCGAACGGTCTATCCAACGGGAGGCCCTAGTGACACTACATTTACATTTAACATTAAACACAGATATTTAATCGACGTGACTGGTTGTCAGATATTACGTGGTTGTTTATCCTACACATCTGTACTAACTTACATTTTTCTATATTTGGAGCTAGCTGCCATTCATCATACGAAGTAGAAATTTTGCCTTAGTCATCTGGTATCCTTGTACAGTCACTGAATGACGACACTTTCCAGTACACCACAGCATGATTAGCAAACAGCCGCAGATTGCTGCTCAACCTGTCCGTCAGATCATTTGTGAACACAGATGATAATGACGGTCCAGTCACAGTTTCGCAGGGCACTCCTGACGATATACTCGTCTGTGATGAACGTTTTCCGTCAAGGACAACGAAATGACTTTTATTAGTTAGGAGGTCTTCGAGCGACTCGCATATCTGGGAACCTATGCCCGTACCTCGTTAACAGTCAACAGTGAGGCACCGTGTCAGATACTATTCGGAAACCTAGGAATATGGAATCTGCCTTACCCTTTATCGGGCAACGGCCTTGCCGCAGTGGATACACCGATTCCCGTCAAATCGCCGAAGTTAAGCGCTGTCGGGCGTGGCTGGCAATTGGATGGGTGACCATCTGGGCTGCGATGCGCTGTTGCCATTTTTCGGGGTGCACTCAGCCTCGTGATGCCAATTGAGGAGGTATTCGACCGAACAGTAGCGGCTCTGGTCACAGAAAACCATCATAACGACCGGAGAGCAGTGTGCTGACCACACGCCCCTCCTATCCACATCCTCAGCTGAGGATGACACGGCGGTCGGATGGTCCGGATGGGCCACTTGTGGCCTGAAGACGGAGTGCTTACCCTTTATCCCGGTTCGGAGGATGGAAATTTAGTATGTTCGAGCTGAGAACATGTTCAAGAAATCTGCAGCAAACCGGTGTTATTAGTCTGTAATTCTGAGGCTCCAACTTATCGTTCTTAAGTACATGAGGTACTTGCGCTTTTCCCCAGTCGCTTGTGGTTCGCGCTGTGCGAGAGATTCGCGAGAAATGCAAGATCAGTAAGGAGTCAATGCAGTAAAGTATTCTTTGTAAAACCGAATTGAGGTATCATCCAGAACTGGTGATTTATTTGTTGCGTGAGAAGTGTGTTTTTATGGAAAGAGAACAGAAAATGGCTGGCGAGCTAACTGAGTTTAAAATGATGTTAACCAGAGAATGCTATAACGACACTGACACTGTTAGTTACCTTAACATTAGCGGCTAGACAAGTCGCAGTACACTATCACTACATTACACCCCGTCCGCCAGTTTATGAGGTCTGCCTGGTCTTGCTGTGGATGCTGTATTTTCCCGCGTCTCCACTCTACAGTCATATCACTGACGGTCGACTTTGGCAGCTTCAGAAGGGCTGAAAATTCGTTCATCGATTTGTTACTCGGGTGACATCAAATAGCTGGTCCACTTCCGAAGACTCTGAGGTCTCCCGGCTGACCCATTGTGCTGCTACCGCTTTTCTACTGGCAATAAAATACTCCCTGCCTGTTTTTTACTGGTGGGTCGGCCTTTCGTGGCATCTAACGATCGACTCCGCATGATATGAGGTGTCTGTATACTTCTGATCATGTAGTCAAAGTGAATTCCTTGAGTCCATATCGTGTGCCACTTCTGCTAGTAATAGTTTTCTGCCGAACGGTCTAAGGCGCTGCAGTCATGGACTGTGCGGCTGGTCCTGGCGGAGGTTAGAGTCTTCCGTCGGGTATGGGTGTGTGTGTTTGTCCTTAGGATAATTTAGGTTAAGTAGTGAGTAAGCTTAGGGACTGATGACCTTAGCAGTTAAGTCCCATAAGATTTCACTCACTCACTCACACACACACACACACACACACACACACACACACACACACATAGTTTTCTGCAGGAATTTTCTCGTCCATTCTTCCTCCTGACACTTCATTCGCATTTTGTGTGCATCTGATTTCTACCATCTAGCACCTGTAGGATCACTAAATTACTTTAGTGGTTGGTAACTATTAATTAACTCACTGATTGGTGAGTGTTATGAAACGTATGTCACCATCTAAGCGCGGACCAGCAAACGCCAGCTACTGACAAATAAGCTTTCTTCTCTTGTTTTCTCGTGTCCACACTGCACTTCTAAACAACGGCAATTTCGGTAGCTTCTTTCTCACTTACATTCCAATATTTGCTACCATTTTGGTAGATAAGGTAGAAAATTAAGAAACGCTGAAAATAATAAGTGAAGAAAGAAAGAAGTCTGTGGAAGGCCCTTACCGGAAGTTGGGACAGATTAGTGAGTCATTTGCTACAGCCAAGATTAGTTATCTTGAGGGGGAAAATAGTGTGGCAGACTAAGTCTAAAATGTGCGAAACAGATTATAGAGTGCGCTGGTTGTGATGAGGCGCAGCGTCAAATCATTCGGAAGACTGAAGAATTTCAAAAATTTTGCTACAAATAAGTATTTTCGTGAACAAAGCCTTCTTCACTTGTGACAATGCTGGTTAGTAACGCAGCTCCCTACGTAGGAGATTTTTATTCTCCGGTTCTTCTATTACATGTTACCTTATTTTGCTCTTTGGAAAGTCACTTGTCTTTGCATTGCTCTTAGTCACTCTCGTCTTTGCTTAGTTTCTGCTTGTCCTAAATTCTGTGCTCAATAGTTCTCGTAAGTCTACGTCACAATCGAGGAGACGAGATTAGTCGTCTGCGAAACTTAGCAGTGATATGCATGTCTGTTGACCTTTAACTGTATTTGTCATGTTTCACGACAGTAGTCTGTTGTTCCTTCAGCTGGCTGTCAATTTAATATCTGAAAATTATGTCGACGAAAAAAACTGCTGATAAAATGTTTGCTTCCCTTATAAACATACTGGTAGTACATGCGAAGTGCAAGATTCCTTCAACCCATGCAGTGTTAAGCGTCGGTTTTCATATTTATTACGTTAATTCTCCCTATTAAATCCTTTTCAGAAATATCACTATAAAATAATTAATTACCTTACGTAAAAATAGTTACTGTCTGATGTAACAAAACATTGCCTTTTTTTTTAAATCACGCCATGTTCGTTTTTAGCTGTAACTGTTCTAGCACGCTTTTGCAGTTTCGGCCTTTATGCCTTTTTTAATTATCTGCAAAGAGATAGTACAAAGTATCAAGGAAAATATGAGGATTACAGTGTATAAAAGCAATTTTCAGTCTGTTAACTTCACATAATAATAAGAGTTGACGTTACTTTTTGGCACAAAAATGGTTACAATTAACTTTCTTGTAACGCTGTGTCACTTTTGGTTTTCATATGGTCTTTGTTATCAATTACATTGGCAGATTTGCTTTGAAGTACGTCAGCGTGACACAGCCTTACAAGAGCATTATTTGTAACTTCCTGGCAGATTAAAACTGTGTGCCGGAACTAAGCTCAGACCTGGGCACTTTGCCTTGCGCGAAAAGTGCTCTACCGACTGAGTTATCCAAACACGACTCGCGACCCGCCCTCACAGCTCTGCATCCGCCATTACCTTATCTCCTACCATTCAAACTTCATAGAAGTTATCCTGACCACCTTGCGGGACTAGCTCTCCTGGAAGAAGGTGAGCTGGCGGAAACAGAGCTGTGAGGCTGGGTTGTGAGACGTTCTTGGGTAGCTCAGTCGATAGAGCACTTGTCCGCGAAAGGCAACGGGTGCCGGTTCGAATCCCGGAGTGGCACGCGGTTTGAACCTGACAGGAAATTGGAACCACAAATATTATGCCCAGTTTTGATCAATTGCTTTACTGTGATTCTCAAGAGGCATTCAAATAAATTAATAACTCTTAGAAGATAGGACAGAAGGTATAGATATACACTGATGGAAAAAAACCAAGAGTTGTGCGACATAAACGAAAGTTGGTAGGAATGTTTTTACATCTGAAAGACGATGTGTATTCAGATTTCGCGGCCGTCGCATAGGACGCCATTTTCAACACCTCACTGAGTTTGAACGAGGTCGTATAATAGGGCTATAAGAAGCTGGATCTTCCTTCTGCGATACTGCAGGAAGACTTGGCAGGAATGTAGCAGTACATGATTGCTGATAGTGGTGGTCATGAGAATGTGCTGTTATTCAAAGACCGGGCTCCGGGCGGCCACGTGGCACTACCGAGAGGGAAGACCATCGTGTTCCACGTTTGAGCAGCAGTTACCACCACAGTGGGACAACGAACTGTTACAAATCGGTTACTTCAGCGACAGCTCCAAGCCAGACACCCTGTAGTGTGTATTCTACTGACCCCAAGCCGCCGCTATTTCCGACGTTAATGGTGTCAAGCGAGACCTTATTGGAGGGCAGAGTGGAGGTCTGTCGTGTTTTCTCATGACAGCTGCTTCTGCCTCGGTTCCAGTGATGGCCGTGTCTTGGTTAAGAGGAGGATAGTTCAGGTCTTACAACCAACCTGTCTGCGTGGTAGACACACTTGGAGTTACGATATGGGGTGCAACTTCGTACGACAGCAGAAGCGCTCTCGCGCAACCTAACTGCAAATTTGTACATCTGGTCATTCGACTTGCTGTGCTGCCATTCATGAACAGCATTCTAGGGGCTGTTTTCCAACAGTTGAAAGCCAATATGCTTTACGAAGTGTCAACGTGTTGTCTTGGCCTGCCCGATCACCAGCTCTGTCTCCATTAGAGCACATGTGGGACATCATCGACGACAATTCCAGCGTCTTTCTGAAAAGTATTAACCGTCCCTGTATTGACCGACCAAGTGCAACAGGCGTGGAGCTTCATTACACTAACTGACATCGGCACCTGTACAACACAATGCATGCATAATGAGATTTTCACTCTGCAGCGGAGTGTGCGCTGATATGAAACTTCCTGGCAGATTAAAACTGTGTGCCCGACCGAGACTCGAACTCGGGACCTTTGCCTTTCTTAGAGCACTTGCCCGCGAAAGGCAAAGGTCCCGAGTTCGAGTCTCGGTCGGGCACACAGTTTTAATCTGCCAGGAAGTTTCACAATGCATGCATGTCTGCTTGCTTGTATTGAACGGTCCTGCAGTCACACCAGTCATTAATGTACCAGCATTTCATTTCACATTTTTTCTGGCTTAGCTACGATTACATTAACCTTTGATTTTGCAATGTTAATCACTACTTAGGGGCACTTTTCACTGAGAACTCGTCATGTGAAGCAGAGATCAATGCCGGATTACAAGCAGGAAACCGATCTTACCATAGCCTAGCACAACTGCTTCGGTCCAGATATCTCTCCAGACAGTTCAAGATTCGACTGTACAAAACCCTGATCCAGCCTGTTGTTCTATATGGCTGAGAGATATGGAGTATCCGCAAACAGGACTTCCATAAACTCCTTGTTTTTGAGAGAAAAGTACTTCGGAAGATGTCCGTGGCTCGTGTTCTTGTGGTAGCGTTCTCGCTTCCCGTGCACGGGGTCCCGGGTTCGATTTCCGGCGGGGTCAGGGATTTTCTCTGCCTCTAGATTACTGGGTGTTGTGTGTCTTTTATCATCATTTCATCCTCATTCACTCGCAAGTCGCCGTAGTGGCGTTAAATAACTTGTGGAGCTGCGGCCGAACCGCGCCACGAGGGGTCTCCCGGCCACCAATGCCATACGCTAATTATAATTCATTACTTCGGAAGATCTTCGGTCCGGTTCTGGATGCAGATACAGGGGAATGGAGGACCAGATACAACCAAGAGCTTGAGGAACTATACCAGCAGCCCAACATAGCAGGAACTGTCAAAGCCAAACGAATGCAGTGGGCCGCCCATGTGGCCCGGATGGAGAATCACAGATGACCTCGGAAGCTCCTGGATCTCACACCTACAGGAAAGAGACCGCCAGGGAGACCCAAGAAGCTTTGGAGCGATGGACTCCATGAAGATTTAAACCAAGTGTCAATAGATGTGGACGGATGGCTGATAGTAGCATTGGACAGAATACAGTGGAGGAGTAAACTTGTAGATGCGTGCGATCCACTGAGCCTGATCACGTCGTAGTAGTAGTAGCAGTAATCACTGACACATGTTACCTAGACAAACGTATTCCCCAAAGTTCATTCCTCTACATTAATTACTTTTTATTGTTGTGATTTTTTTTCCGTCGGTATAACTGAAACCAAAGGAGTAACAGTATACAAAATTGGAATTATACTTAGATTAATTCTACCTCCGTGCTTAAATTTTCTTCTATTTCCTTCCTGTCGCTCAGTTAAACAACAGGGCGATCAGCTGCAATGCCACTTTATACCCTTGGTAATACTAAGTAGTGTACCTTTAAAGCTGCGCTTCGATAATACATCGCAACAGTTTCGCCCGCTATGGGAACTGTAAATAAGCGCCATCCTCACTCTCAACACGCCGGTAAATGGCCAGCGAGCGCGCGCGGAAGGCTATTAATAGACAGCCGGCGCCGCGCTGGGGTCAGCCCTCAAAGGTCACCGCGGCCGCTACCCCCAGGCCGCAACACACCACGCACTTCGCCCTCATCTGCATGCATTTGACGTGAACCTAAGTCCTGACACGACAACACTCATTTCCGTGCGCCGTTTGGATCGATGATGGGGAAACAGTAGCCGGACGATGACACGAACTGGCAGCCTTTGTGTGATTTAGTCACTGTCTTACGCCTATCTCCTTGCAACTTCCTCGCATGTTTTTAAAAAACGCAACCGTAACGACAAAAAATCCAATCGAAGTTGAGTTTGGTTATCGTTCCACTTACGAGATTCGTAGTTAGCAACACAGTCTCGTTTAAGAGAAACATCAGTATGCATTCAGTAAACTCTTGAGTTATACAATGCGAGTACATCGTTAATTATTGTTTTTTAAAAGAAAGAGGCGTTTGTTACCTTTTCACTATTCGTCCACAGGATCGGAAGGATATTTGTCATAAACCAAAGAACTTTCTCATTTGCTCTTGTCGAACTATTTCCCGCATGACTTGTTGATACACATATTTTTTAAACCTTTGTTAATAACTTATTACTTGTCTCGTATGTTGACTTTTCGGATACTACGAGAATTCAGAGCTTTTTTTTTTTAATTTGTGGTAGGTCCTATGGGACCAAACTGCTGAGGTCATCGGTCCCTAAGCGTACACACTACATAATCTAACTTAAACTAACGTATGCTAAGTACAACATACAAACCCATACCTGAGGGAGGACTCGAACCTCGGGGGGAAGTCGCACGAACCATGACAAGGTCCCCCAGACCGCTCGGCTACCCCACGCGACTCAAAGTTTTCATAGTTTTTTTTTTTTTTAGTACTGCTGTATAGTGATGGCATGCTTCCTGATCTGCCCCATTCTTCGGTCCGCCCAAAGAAAAGGAGCAGGCTGGGAATTGCATCTCATTGACAAGAACTCTACCCATTTGAACAGCGGTGCTCCCCACGACTCCTTTAAATATGCTGGTATTGTCTCGCAGCATAGATGAAGTGGTTCAGCACATGTTTTGATGAATTTCGAGGCGGCACTAGCTTATTTGTTTTGTTTTGAACAATTATGGATGCTATGTCTGCGTAAGCAGAAGAAACTAACGATCAAAGTCCGAAAACAATTTATTGGACTGTTCAATTAACCAAAACAAGTTCTCCAAGGATAACACCACCGCAAAATAGAGATTCGTCTTCGAATCACAACTACATAGAAGAATAATATAGAAAACAACTGAAATAATTTCCTACTAGTCTACGGCAGGGACTTCTCCGATATACCAAGCCTAATCCAGAGACCAGCGAGAGATCCAAGCAGGGCTGCTGGCGGTCGATGAACTGCCGATGTGTGGCCGAGCGCCGGCCTTTATAGCGCTCCGGCGGATGAGTACCTCGGAACTATTTTCCATCACGTGGTTTGACGTGTGAAAATAGTTGCGGGATCTGCAGCGACCTCTTCCTTACGTTTATGTGGGCCGGTAGTGGCCCCTGGTGTCTTTGCAATGGTGTTGTTGTTGTTGTTGTTGTGTCTGGTGGAGAAGGCCACAGCAATGGATGCCATTCAAATTATATAATACATTAACGTCTAAAGTAACACAGTAAAATTTGTGCCTGTACCAAAACCTGGATTTATTGCGTTTCGTTACAGTCATTACGTTATCCGAACACAACTCTGGGAATGACCCAAATCTTCACTGATACTCGATGGTTTTCTACTAATTTCGGAGCCCCTGTGCGCTGTAGTTCTCCCATCAGATTCACGGAATTCCTATTCATGTTTATCATGTTCATATACATAGATCATACATAGAATAAACGACGAAGGAAATGAAAGAAAATTTCGGAAAACAAATTTTTAAAAATTCTGTGGGTGCAGTTCCGATGCACTCCGGTAGATTTTTAGTGAAAATGTTGGGATAAAATCATAACAAGTGTTTCGTATTAATATGTAATTCAGTTATTAATCTCTTTAACATAGTTGTCACACAGAATAGTACACTCTAAGACAAAGAAAAACGACGAAGGTCACAGACAGATATTCTTACAGATACTGAGCGCGCATTCATTTGGGCAGTGTCTATGCCCCGCAGACAGGCGCATGAACAATATACGCAGCTGTCAGCATTTAAGAGAGGACGTGAAGTTGGGCTCAAACGAGCCGGTTGCGTAATCGGCGAATCGCTCGACATTTGGAAAGGACGTGCAACTGGTTTGCCAGTGACCACAAGCGGAATCTGAACTGATTATGCCCCTTGCGCCGACTACCATTGCCCTCTGCATTGCTCTCTGTGAGCTCATAAAAAAGTGATTTTCTTGGCTTTTTTTGGAAGTAAAATAAAAAGTAACGATAAATCTGATGACATAGTTTTATTCTTTATACTTTTTCTTTAAGAAATCATTTTTGTGTCCCGACTCTTTGTAGCCGGAACATCGGCGGGAATTCTCGAAGTCTTCCTATTGGACCTGTAACAATATAATTGTGTCCAAGTTATTTTCAATATATTTTCTATGTGCTTAGCATACATGGGATATTTGAAAATAGTAAATTCTAACACTTTGGTGACGTGCTGAAACAAATGTCATTTTATGCGCCCACAAAATCGAAACAAATGCGTGCACCGAAAATATATATATGTGTGTGTGTGTGTGTGTGTGTGTGTGTGTGTGTGTGTTTGGATCTAATGGGCGCTTAACGGCGCCGTCATCAGCACCCTTAGACTCATCAAAACAAACGAATATGCAGATTATCTGTAAAACTGTTGCAAAGTCTTGCACTCGAAATGACCACACAATCATTCTATCTCACATGCGCTAAAACAATTTAGGAAGAGGGAAAGTAGGTATACGTGAAATTAAAACAGGCTGACCAGTTCCAAAGGAACTTGGGTAAGCCGGTACCCTGTTAACCCATTAAAGCCATTCCACTAAAATCTTGGGAAAAATATTGGACAATTCACAAAACTTTAAAAACCGAACCACTGTCGTCTGGACGTTACTTAGAAGCCGAAGCCCGCTGGTCGGAAAATAAAACACAGTCCAATAAAATGTGGCGTACAGTGATCTGTACAGGACAAGCACCACACATAGGAGGAGGTCCTCTCGCCGGAACCAAAAGCCATGCGTCACAGGGCTGTGGTGTATGCGAAAACGAATAAGGAGAGCCCCGTCTCGTCGACATGGCTAGAAGGAGGTACGCCACGGCCGCATGTTGGCTCTACGAGGCGGAGCTAATTTTCTGTCACTTCTAGCCACTCGTCCTCCCATCGACAATTACCTTTATGCCTCAACAGCGAGGTGATAGCATAGGGTCCGCGGCTCGTGGTCGTGCGGTAGCGTTCTCGCTTCCCGCGCCCTGTTTCCCGGGTTCGATTCCCAGCGGGTCAGGGATTTTCTCTGCCTCGTGATGGCTGGGTGTTGTGTGATGTCCTTAGGTTAGTTAGGTTTAAGTATTTCTAAGTTCTAGGGGACTGATGACCATAGATGTTAAGTCCCATAGTGCTCAGAGCCATTTTTTTTTGATAGCATAGGGGGATGGCACACTGAAGTAGCTGAGGATCACGACACGCTTCCTCAGTCCCTGGTATCCAGCGGAAGGACCTCAGTCGTTGTAGTTGGAGGACGACATTCTGGATATTCTGGACTATTTTACCTGCTGAGTACAAACGTTGGAGAGAATGAAGGGCACTCAGAGAATCGAAACAGACAAGAAATCTAACACTGGAAGAACATCTCATCTGTTCCAGTGGCCGCGAGATCGCACATAATTCTGCGTTGAAGACAGTAAATTCTTGAGGCAGTCGGACCTCGAGGATACGAACCGGAAAAAAAAACAGAGCAACCAGCAGAATCCCTCATCCGTAAAGAGAGCAACAAAGTTGTGGTGCTCAGATAAAACATCAGAAAATATCGCCGGCCGTTGTAGCCGAGCGGTTCTAGACGCTACAGTTTGGAACCGCGCGGCCGCTACGGTCGCATGTTCCAATCCTGCCTCGGGCATGGATGTGTGTGATGTCCTTAGGTTAGTTAGGTTTAAGTAGTTCTAAGTTCTAGGGGACTGATGACCTCAGATGTTACGCCCCTAGTGCTCAGAGCCATTTGAACCATTTTTCAGAAAATATCGTATGGAAAACAAAGCGGAGTGCAATCTCTCCTGTACTGTATCAAATCTAAAATTACTCTGGGCCTTTCCAGTCATCAGGGCGGCACACAGTTAAAGCCCTACATTTAGGATCGTACTTGCTCCACACAGAGTAACTCCAGTACAGATGCATGCAGATCCCAAACGGCACTGTGGCTCCTGGAAAGTTGGAAAAAAGGCATTCCAGAGGCGGACGAGCAACAGTATGGTACTTGGGTGAAGCTGGAGCTGCGAGGAACTTACATGCTTCACTCGCCATGAGGAACTGCCGCTGGTTGGAAAGTGGCACTTCTCCAGCCTCAGCCAAAGACTCCTATAAGCACCCGCTGCCAGCTGAATCTCGTCATGGTGGAGATCGTCAATGATCCCAGAATGAGATTTTCACTCTGCAGCGGAGTGTGCGCAGATATGAAACTTCCTGGCAGATTAAAACTGTGTGCCGGACCGAGACTCGAACTCGGGACCTTTGCCTTTCGCGGGCAAGTGCTCTACAAACTGAGCTACCCAAGCACGACTCACTGCCGTCCCCCCCCCCCCCCCTATCAATAGCCTCGACAGGAACCAATCCAATGTCTGACGGAGTGGCCACCCTACACAACTGATCCAACTCCATATTTACCCTCCTGACAGTGGTTCAACTGGGGCTGATCATGCTGCACGAAAGCAGGCAACAGCCGGACATTGGTATGGGTCGTTGCCGAGGCTATTTTCACCAGGTCACACTCAATACTGTCGTCCTGATACCTATCAATACTGTTTTCCACTCCACCCACTATCATCACATGATCCTGCTTTGTGAATCCCTTGCACAAGGAACCTATATCCTCTACCACCAGGCTAAGACTTGCACTTGGCTTGAAAAAGTTTGTGACCTGGTACCTGTCACCTAATTTTTCCTGCAAAATCTGGCCCACACCTCTTCCATGGCTGCTACCTAGCAACAGAACTTTCCTCTTACTTTCTACTTTTTTTTGAAACAGTTGGTTTCCTAGTGAGATTCTGTTTCATATTAACTACATCTACTTCTACTGGAGCCTCTTTACTTAACTGTGGTAGCAAGGCAAATCTATTGGTTGTGGCAATTGGGAAACTGTCAGACACTGTCCTCTTTCTGTGGCCCCTGTTCCCAGCTACCACTTCCCACCGCTGTTTGCCCTCCTCCCCCCTTAACCGCTTCAGTTCCTCCCTCGCTCTGTCCAAATCAGCCTGAAGGGCTCTAATTTTCTCCTCCTGTTCAGCTATAATCGTATCTCTTGAGCAAACCCTGCAAAAGAATGGAAAAGTCTCGTTTGCTTTCCCAATTCCCAACCCGCTACAATTTCCCCAATGAAACCACCTGTCACAACAGCTGCACAAAACCCCTGAGCTAACTTTCCTACTGCAGCTCACACACTTAGTATCCATGGTAGTTTGGAAATTAGTTAAGAGATTTACTAAGTGATAAGGATACTATATTAAATACAGATGCAAAAGGACACTAAATGTTTTGGAAAATAATATGTAAGTAAACGATTACCAAATGCACTTAAATTTGTGCTATAACGCTAAATATGCACGATCAAAAATTAGGCCTAAACAGCCGAATGTAACCAAAACGAACTTTTTGTGATAAGTGGAAGAATGCGTAAATAAAAGAAAAACCTTTAATGGCAAGCTTGAAGAGCACATTAATGAACGTATTTAATTAGTTAATCTGTACAAAATGCACTTAAGATTGCGGTATAACGCTAAGTATGCACACTCGGAAAGTAAGGCAAAGCCGCGAAATATAAACAATACGAACTTTTCGCCATTACGGGAACAATACGCAAATAAAAGAAAATCTTTTAATTGTGAGATTGTAAAGCACCCTAATGAACGTATTTAATCAGTTAAACTACAGCAAATGCACTTCCAATTGCGGTATAACGCTAAATATGCACATTCGAAAAATTAGGCTTAAGCAGCAGTAAGTAAGCAAACGAACTTTTCGCTATTACTAGGACACTACGCAAATAAGAGAAAAACTTTTAATGGGGGAGCTTGAAGAGTACACTAAATAACGTATTTAATTAGTTAAAAGTGTTCAACTACAATTAATTACAACCTAAATTACTTATCTTTCACGAGAGCTCTGTCTCCGTACATGTGGCCTTGTGCAGGGCTACCAACCAACGGTTGGTAATGCTGCGAAATGGTTTGAATCTTATCTATCTAACAGGAAATAATGGGCGTGTCGTTGCAAAATACCTGTGCAGTAAGCTGTCAGTCTTCATCTGATTGGGAATTAATCACAAGTGGTGTTCCTCAAGGTTCCATCTTCGGTCCATAGTTTTTTCATGTGTACATAAATGACCTCTCGTCTGTTACATTGCCAGATGCTAAGTTTGTTTTGTTTGCAGATGATACAAATATTGCAACAAGTAACAAGTCAAGTACAGATTTAGAAATAGCTGCTAACCAAATTTTCACTGACATTAATAAATGATTCAAAGCTAATTCACTGTCATTAAACTTCGAAAAGACCCACTATATGCAGTTCAGAACCTGTAAGAGATTTCCTTCTAGCATGTGTATAACATATTAAGACTTGCAGATCGAAGAGGTTGACAGTGTTACATTTCTGGGATTACAATTCGATGAAAAATTTGGTTGGGAAAGGCATACCACAGACTTGCTTAACCGCCTAAACAAGTCTGTATTTGTAGTGAGAATGTCGGATGTAGGCGATAAAATATAAAAAACTGGCATACTTTGCTTACTTTCATTGTATTATGTCATACATTATCATATTCTGGGGTAACATATCAAGCCGAGCAAAAGTTTTTAGGGTGAAAAAGCGTGTGATAAGAATCATTTCTTGTGTAAATTCTGGAACATCATGTAGAAACCTATTCAAGCAACTTTTTATTCTAACCATTGCTATATTTATTCCTCAATTAAATTTGTTGCAAGTAATATATCTCTGTTTCTAGCCGCTCAATACAGTGTATCAATACTAGGAATAAGAACAATCTACATAAAGACCTAAAATCACTTACCTTGGCCCAAAAAGGGGTCAGAGCACGGTTTAAACAGTTTGAAAGACGTTTTGATAGACCACTACTTCTGCTCAATACATGAATATCTTAACAGAGACTGTTAAGCCAGCATAAGTAAAAATGTCTGTTAGATTTCAGTTTTGACAGCACTTGGCCACAACAGTCAAGATTAGGTAGTAATGCATAACAATGTTTCATTCTGACAGCGTGTCAATTATGTAACTATTAACTGTTACAGTTTACCGTGTTCTATTCACTTATTTAGGAAATCTCCTGACACATTATCAGGGTAGTAAGTATTATATTCAAATGTTTTATCTTTAATGTTTTATGTTATACTTTTTGACATGTTCCACACCCACGAGAATCATCTCATTTTTGGGTCTATGGGACGAAAACTGAATCTAATCTAATCATGAATGTGAAGTTTCAGTTACTGAATATCGACAGAGAGAACTGAATCTGTGGACCTCCGTGATGGGGCGTAGTGTAATGCACTCATAAAGGTCAAGGTGTGCACAAGCTTAATGTACCAAAGAGATTGAATGAGTGTAACGGTAAAGAACATGTACTGTCTCTCCCCTCACCTGATATGTACATTACTTGTTCTTCCGTTGCTTTCTGCTGTTACTTTCTCGCTCACGTACAAGCTTTCAACTACACGCCAAAGTCACGCGTTGTTACTATTTTTGAACAGTCTCTCCCTACGAACAATATTTCAAAATTATTGAAAGCCACGTGATCCGTGATCTATTATTAAGTTCTACTCTTACCTCTAAGGCCTTCAATGATCTATTATTAAGTTCTACTCTTATCTCTAAGGCCTTCAATGGCTTAACCTTATTTCTATTTCTGCTTTGAAATCGAAATCATGTCTGTTGTAGTCGTGTTCAGTTTCCTTTCGATTCACTTCTCGATTAATGTTTAAATACTTTTGTAGCATAGTCTTCTATATTTCCTAAATTTTTCATTTTTTCCCCGTTCTGTAAAATCATCTGTCACTTCATAACTTTATAATAGCGTTGTGTAACTTCAGTTTCTTCGTGCACTCTTTTCGAGCTTCAGGCAAAACGTCCTCTGGTCCTATATCCTCCCTTTGTATCAATTCCTGTAACAATCTTTCTAATTCTTTGTCGATATTGAACATCACAGATCACTTTTCTATCATTAGTGTATTCTCATATGATGTTAATATTCTCACCGTTGTCCATAGATTCAAATTGTTATTTATATACCTTTTTAGACTTCTTCGTTCCTCATTCTTCAGTTTACACGCTTATAATTGATAAATGATTAATAGTCGCTCAGCCGTAGAGAGCAGTCTCTGAAACTTCCAGTTTCAAACTGTTCTTTCTATATTGTCCTTTTCACGTGTCTGTGTCATTCAGTATGCGTTTTCTTGTTGATTTCTGGTTTCTGGTGTGTTGATTTCCTACTAATTATTATCCTTTCTCTGTAAAGGATCCAGTGAGCTACCAGTTTTCTTCAGTTTTTCTACGGCTTCATTTCTGCTTAGCACTTCATCGCCGCCTAATTTTTCTGTATTACATTTCTAAGCTCTTCTTTTATTTAAGTTTTTGATTCTCTCTTGATAAATAGTCAACAGAAGAACAAGAACATAATCTCTATATAGTCGTGTTATAAGCAAGGGTTTTGCAACCCTTTTGACAGTTATAACACAGTGTTCCCATCGCCCGTAGTTCACAAAATTTGTGTCGCTAATCTGCCTCAATCTAAACCAATTTTGTCAGGAAATATAACTGCCAACTATGCCATAGAAATCCCCTATTACAATGAAATTACGCTACTGTTTGTGAAAATTACGTCATCGTGAACGAAACACGCAAATGGCAAGAAACTTATGCGGCCTTTAAAGCGTGGTGTGACGCGTACATGACGCCAATTGCTGAGCGGTATCGCGTGCGTGCGCTGAGCATTGGCTAGGTAGGTCGTACATAGGAGGGGCCGCAGAGAGACTCTGGGCGTGGGATGTCATCGTCTATGCCGGCAGGCTTTGCATGACAGACCGCTGTGCCTCACCACACCGAAGAGAGCAGTGTGGGCCACCTTGCGCACTTTCACCGAGGGGCGAACGAGCAGACTACGTAAAGGTGGCTTGAAAAGCCGTGCCGACAAGGGAAACTCCCCATTGCACCCCCCTCAGATTTAATAGTAAAATGGCCCAGTGGATAGCCAGTCAAAAACTGAACATGGCTTTAGTATGAAAACTGGAAGAAAGTGTTCTGAACTGTGAAAAAGAGAAGTAAAACATTAACAGTGAAAGGTCCAATCTCAAGAGGTATAACATTGAACGAGTTACGAGAACCACGGCATTCTGGTTTTGTGGTCACGGTGTTGGACGGCGAAGATGCAGATCCGTGTTCAAATCTCACTAGTGCCCTATTTTTTCACACAATTGTGAGCTTTCCGTTCGGACATTGACATTTCTGTTCCTCTTCTCTAGACTCGGCAGTTGTCGTATCATACATTGAGTCATGTGCTAAGAATACTGTATATTACCTTCGCAAGTAAATGTAACGAGTAGTGAGAGCAGCGGGAAGCCGCATAAACCTCTCAAAGAAATGAAAACAACAAATAAACGGGTATGAACTCTGTGCAACGAAGGAATTCAAGAGTCAGAGCTTCCCATATGGAACGCAAGAGTCATAATACACTCCTGGAAATTGAAATAAGAACACCGTGAATTCATTGTCCCAGGAAGGGGAAACTTTATTGACACATTCCTGGGGTCAGATACATCACATGATCACACTGACAGAACCACAGGCACATAGACACAGGCAACAGAGCATGCACAATGTCGGCACTAGTACAGTGTATATCCACCTTTCGCAGCAATGCAGGCTGCTATTCTCCCATGGAGACGATCGTAGAGATGCTGGATGTAGTCCTGTGGAACGGCTTGCCATGCCATTTCCACCTGGCGCCTCAGTTGGACCAGCGTTCGTGCTGGACGTGCAGACCGCGTGAGACGACGCTTCATCCAGTCCCAAACATGCTCAATGGGGGACAGATCCGGAGATCTTGCTGGCCAGGGTAGTTGACTTACACCTTCTAGAGCACGTTGGGTGGCACGGGATACATGCGGACGTGCATTGTCCTGTTGGAACAGCAAGTTCCCTTGCCGGTCTAGGAATGGTAGAACGATGGGTTCGATGACAGTTTGGATGTACCGTGCACTATTCAGTGTCCCCTCGACGATCACCAGTGGTGTACGGCCAGTGTAGGAGATCGCTCCCCACACCATGATGCCGGGTGTTGGCCCTGTGTGCCTCGGTCGTATGCAGTCCTGATTGTGGCGCTCACCTGCACGGCGCCAAACACGCATACGACCAACATTGGCACCAAGGCAGAAGCGACTCTCATCGCTGAAGACGACACGTCTCCATTCGTCCCTCCATTCACGCCTGTCGCGACACCACTGGAGGCGGGCTGCACGATGTTGGGGCGTGAGCGGAAGACGGCCTAACGGTGTGCGGGACCGTAGCCCAGCTTCATGGAGACGGTTGCGAATGGTCCTCGCCGATACCCCAGGAGCAACAGTGTCCCTAATTTGCTGGGAAGTGGCGGTGCGGCCCCCTACGGCACTGCGTAGGATCCTACGGTCTTGGCGTGCATCCGTGCGTCGCTGCGGTCCGGTCCCAGGTCGACGGGCACGTGCACCTTCCGCCGACCACTGGCGACAACATCGATGTACTGTGGAGACCTCACGCCCCACGTGTTGAGCAATTCGGCGGTACGTCCACCCGGCCTCCCGCATGCCCACTATACGCCCTCGCTCAAAGTCCGTCAACTGCACATACGGTTCACGTCCACGCTGTCGCGGCATGCTACCAGTGTTAAAGACTGCGATGGAGCTCCGTATGCCACGGCAAACTGGCTGACACTGACGGCGGCGGTGCACAAATGCTGCGCAGCTAGCGCCATTCGAAGGCCAACACCGCGGTTCCTGGTGTGTCCGCTGTGCCGTGCGTGTGATCATTGCTTGTACAGCCCTCTCGCAGTGTCCGGAGCAAGTATGGTGGGTCTGACACACCGGTGTCAATGTGTTATTTTTTCCATTTCCAGGAGTGTATGTTGTACTCGTGTAGAACGAATAGGAGGTACGTACGTCTGGAGGTCTCTTCCTTACACCTCGTTGTTGCAAACGGGCGCTACACCATGACACAGACACACATTTGAATACAGCGCGCAGACACGTTTATGACCGGATGGACAATTCATAATTTTGTGAAAAAAATACATGGGACACAAGGGAGATTTGAACACGGATCTTCACCTTCGTAGTCCAACACTGTGACCACATAACCAGGACGCCGGGGCTATTCGAATTCGCTCGATGTTGTACATCTTGAACGTTGACCATTCAGTTTCGATTTTGCTTCTTATTCACAATTCATTACACCTTCTTCATGTTTTCGTGCTTGATCTGTGTTCAGTTTTCGGCGGGCTGTCCACTGGGTCATCTTACCACTAAATCTGAGGGCAGTGCGATGGAGAGTTCTCCTTATGAGTTGTTAAGCGATTACGGGCCTAACACTACTACGGCGACACAGGTGGGAAAGATGATGATCTAAACGAAGAGATGATTGGCCTTTCGGCGGTGACCTCCGAATTGTAACTTCGGAATGGGATGGTGATGTCTTCATGGCAGCCATGTAATAAAGGGTTTTATCTTGATTGTGGCTACGCTTTGCTAGAGTATAATTTTCTGCTGTAACAAACTAATCTCCAATTTAATTAATTTCTCTAGTTTTAAGCTGTAGCAGCTATTTAAACAGTAATGGATAAAGCTTCCTGGCCGATTAAGACTGTGTGCCGGACCGAGACTCGAACTCGGGACCTTCGCCTTTCGCGGGCAAGTGCTCTACCAACTGAGCTATCCAAGCACTACTCACAACCCGTCCTCACAGCTTCAGTTCTGCTAGTTCCTCGTCTCCTCCCTTCCAAACTTCATAGAAGCTCTTCTGCGAACCTTGCAGAACTGAAACTGTGAGGACGGGTCGTGAGTCGTGATTGGGTAGCTCAGTTGGTAGAGCACTTGCTCGCTAAAGGCATAGGTCCCGAGTTCGAGTCTCGGTCCAATACAAAGTTTTAATCTGCCAGGAAGTTTCATATCAGCGCACACTTCCGCTGCAGACTGAAAATCTCATTCCAGTAAAGGATAAAATCTCACAATGGCACTACAACTAAAGTTGTGATAAAACGGTATTTATCACACAAAACGTTGGGAATAAACTGGCGACTCAATTCCATGTGAATTCGTAAATGCAACTCTTGGATAGAAGTCGTATGTTCAGGTCATCAGAAAATAATAAAAACTTTAATGTCACAATATCGGGTTCAGGTAATCCTTATGAAGCCGCTGTTGTGACGCTGATTTTCCTTTTACTACGCATTTGACGTCTGCACAATACTTTTGCATTCAATATGCTCTTCCCCAGTTGATGCCAGTCGATCCTTAATGTGACAGACAATTCCTTCTGACATATTTCATAATGCATACTTCGCACTATTAGTGCCTTTAGCCTCTCTCTTATATCTGTGCAGGCACAGAAATTATCGTAACAGTTGACGTGTAAAGTACGTAGCAATGAGTTATAGAAATGAGATCGCAGCACTCACTAAAGAGTCATCGAAAAGGAAGTTAACTACTTTGGAAGACAGCGAGGAACTGTAGAGAAAAGTTAGCGGGAGAGATAACGAAACTGTGAGGAAGGCTCCAAAGGTGTTGACAATAGGACAAAGATACTGGTCCGTTGCTGAACGGGAGGGTGACTTAAAATTTTTGATAGCTTCACAGGGTATTATCAAGGAATATAGGAGAAGCTGTTGTCTCTGCATCCACTTTGGGCGACGCTGCCACTGGGAAAGACTAATAAAGGTGTCCTCATCGAACGGATGCTTGGTTTCTAGGGCAGCACACGCACAATAAAAGCAACACAGAAAAATGAGTAATAAAACATATTACTCAACTCTGATGACGCTCGTTACAGCTACTGTAGAATGCAGGTCTAGCCTACATGTGCTGCGTTGACTACAGATCCATGAACAGAAACGAAATAATGTTCTCTCAGCTAAAGTCGTACTAATCTTCTGACTTGATGCACTATTCGAAGAACAGTTCCAAACCAACAGTACTCAGTTTAAATCTCTAGATAGGCGGTCTCTATCCCCGATAATTCTATTCACTGTTCTGTTTCTATTGAAGACTAACCTCTTTGTATCTAACGGCCACTGTTTCTGTCTCACTCGACGACTTCAACACAGAATAAACGGTCTGGAGGAACTCTCTAGCAAGACTCAGATTGACTTACAACTTGCAGCTGACAGCCGTTATTTTTACTATTTTTTGGTAGGTTGCAGTACAGAGGTCTAATTGTCTTGGTGTAGGAGTAAAATCCTGCCTTACAATGACATCACAGTATTGCACGTTGAAGGTGTGGCAGTGGCACTTGAAGTCCGGTACCACCCTCAAATGGTTCAAATGGCTCTGAGCACTATGGGACTTAACTTCTGAGGTCATCAGTCCCCTAGAACTTAGAACTACTTAAACCTAACTAACCTAAGGACATCACACACATCCATGCCAGAGGCAGGATTCGATATTGCGACGGTAGCGGTCGCGCGGTTCTGGACTGAAGCGCCTAGAACCGCTCGGTCACAGCGGCCGGCGGTACCACCCTTCAACAGTGAGAGTTCAAGATTGCCGGTAAGAAGAGATACAACTACATAGGTAGCTATACTGTTTGCCGTAGCAAGGATTTCATGTAATGGGTGGCCGTATCAAAATTGACATATTATTACGCCCGTACCAGGGCTATAATTAGCGAATCCGAGTTCTCGAGGATGGCAAGAGGAGCAGGGTAGCGGTGCTGGTGCCTAGGAGTTGTGGTCCCAATGTGTTGCAAGCCACTGACCAAGTCACGCAGGAAGTCCACTTTGTCGTAGAGTCGCCTTGCCTCTGTCGAATGGATGTCTTTTGAGGGACCATGCTTCTTTCCTCGTGTGGGGTAACAATCCTCGTCAATGGAGAGGCGTGCAGGATCCATCGAAGCACCTTATTTTACAGGCGCGCAGGTTTTGTCTCAAGAGTGTCTCAGTTTTCAAGTTCTTATCCTTTTTTACGTTTCAACATTTTATACCTTTTTTATCTGACAGACCAGGATAGAGAGCTGGTTTTACTTTTTGTGAGAACTAAAAATGGGTTTAATTGAATGTGCGAATAATATATGACAGAAATAGGACAATTTCCTGTTTGGTTGGCCGTTGTGAAGTGCGACACAGGCCACTAAGCATACATATTGTCTCATATCACTAACTTCCGTAATATAGGTAATGTTTAGATGACATGACGCTAAAAACGATGTTGTCTGTAATTGCGTACACTGTTACAGCTATATCTAACACCTCCCTCAGTGGTTCAATGTGTTCCAGTTGATTTACTGTACAGATTGTAAAGTAAATATGACAGCGTCACCAATTCTTAAAACGAAATAATAGCCAACATACGTAATAATGTTTCTTCGCCTAAAAAGTATCCTTGGAGACTTGTTGCGAAGACTAATAAACTTCAGTGCTAAGTACGTTTTTTGGCAAAATGTTTTACCTCCTTGTTTCTCATCTTTGTTCCGTAGAGGGACGAGTAGAAAATTCTTGAATACATGGCAGACGCAATTCCTTCCTTGATTGCCAAGAGCTTTCCCAATGTATCAAAGTGAATTTAAAAAACGACCTATCAATATGTCTTACTGAAAATTGTCCTCGTGTATAATCAGCGCCGTTGTCTGGGTTACCGAAGCTGTCACAGTTATTTTGTAATTAGTGATCGTACAGGAAACTGTAATCCTACGTTTTTTAGTCCTAAAAAGTGTGAGTCCGTAGCCCACTAACATCATGAACAAAGATATACTAAAGCCTCTCGAATAATTGCCTTTGTGAACTGCACTATAGCTGTTTCTTTTGAGACGTCTTTAGTGGAAGTTGATCTAACGGTTTTGGATATTTACAGACTAGATCGAAGAAAATGAGTAGGGCCAAATATTTAATGCTTAAATGTCTGTACACAAAAGTAACGTAAGTGCGTATTTTACCGAAAGCAGACAGTTTACTAAACCAGAAGTTCGATACGTTAAAAAAAAAAAAAAAAAAAAAAAGAAAGAAACGTGTGTACCTTTTGATAACTTAGCTTACTCCATTCGTGGGTGACTTCTTAATTGTGTGAGCCGGCCTACTAACCGATCTATAACGGCCAATACAAACAGGCGTTGCCAGGGCGACGCGCCTGGACCTGCCGTGACAGGGCTTCTCACTCAGCTCGTTCCCCGGCGAGCTCGCCCGTGACTCAGGGCCTTAATGACTCGTAAATCAGGTGGCCCTCCACCGCCCCGAAAAGTACCAGCTCCTGCCGTCGTACATGACGCATAGCCACCTCACGCTCACCAGTTCCACCACCGTCTGGGTAGGGGAGGGGAGGGAATGAACGATTTTCATTTTTAAAATTTATTGCTCGTCTTACTCATATTACGCCGCAGCTTCACTGCGCAGTGTCTTATTAGACGAGCGATGGGCGGTTATCGCTGAAACGACAGGTTTTCGGTTGCATCGGTAATTTTCATCTCCAATTTAACCTGAGTGTTAAAACCGCTCAGAATAACCGGTTTCGGAAATAACTGATTTTCGTTCTTTTTTTAATTTTTATTATTTCCATCAATAAACGTAGACATCGCATAAATTTGAAAAATTCTACGTCTCCCTCAGGTTTTTGCGTTATACGTTTCAAGATACCTAGATACGAAATATCAAATAAAATAAAACTTAGTCAGTGAACTGTTCGCTGCTTTTGTCGAAAAATAATGCGCGTTTGAATACTACAAAAATTTACCGGCATTCTCCTACCGATTCGAATTTTTTAAATCTCTGTTAAAAAATCACCTTTTAATCGAGGATCATACCCTTATTGGGTGGGCATTACGAATAGTCAGTGCTGAATGGAGAAAACTAAGGTAGGGGAACTGTTTCTTGTGTGAAGTTGCCCGCTTCTAAGGGCTACAAGCAGGTAAAGGCGTATTATGTAGACACTAGTAGCAGATCAACTAATTTCTGTATTTATTATAAGCTATTAATGAGTTGTTCAGTATTCAATTTCTTACTCATACGATCGCTTCACCTTTTATTATTATTTCATGGAAATGGCAGACAAATAATAAGCTTTTGCGTAGCATTCTTTTTCTTTAACTACTTCGAATGAAAAAGCCATTTTAGTGAAATATACTCTGAAGAGCCAAAGAAACTGGTACACCTGCCTAGTGTCGTGTAGGACCCCCCGCGAGCACGCAGAAGTGCTGCAGTACGATGTGGTATGGACTCGACTAATGCCTGAAGTAGTGCTGGAGGGACTTAACATGAATCCTCCAGGACTGAGCATAAATCCGTAAGAGCACCTGGGGGTGAACAACTCTTCTGAATAGCACGTTCCAGGGCATCCCAGATATGCTCAGTAATGTTCATATGTGGGGAGTTTGATGGCCAGCGGAAGTGTTTTAACTCAGAAGAGTGCTCCTGCAGCCACACTCTAGCAATTCTGGACGTGTGGGGTGTCGCATTGTCCTGCTGGAATTGCCCACGTCCGTCGGAATTCACAATGGACATGAATGGATGCAGGTGATTAGACAAAATGCTTACGTACGTGTCACCTGTCATAGTCGTATCTAGACGTATCAGGGTCCCATATCACTCCACCTGTATACGCCCCACACCACTACAGAGCCTTCATCAGCTTGAACAGCCCCCTGCTGACATGCAGGGTCCATGGGTTTACACGTCCATCCGCATCGATACAATTTGAAACGAGACTCGTCTTACCAGGCAACGTGTTCCCAGTCATCAACAGTCCAATGTCGGTGCTGACGGGCCCAGGCGAGGCGTAAAGCATTGTTTTGTGCAGTCATCAAGGATACACAAGTGGGCCTTCGGCTCTGAAAGCCCATATCGATGATGTTTCGTTGAATGGTTCGCACGTTGACATTTGTTGATGGCCGAGCATTGAAACCTGCAACAATTTGCGGAAGGGTTGCACTTCTGTCACATTGAACGATTTCTTTCAGTCGTCGTTGGTACCGTTCTTGCAGGATGTTTTTTCCAGCCGCAGTGATGTCAGAGATTTGATGTTTTACCGGATTCCTGACATTCACGGTACACTCGTGAAACGATCGTACGGGAAAATTCCTGCTTCATCGCTACCTCGGAGGTGCTGTGTCGCATCGGTCGTGCGCCGACTAAAACACCATATTGAAACTCACGTAAATGTTGATAACCTGCCATTTTAGCAGCAGTAATCGATCTAACAACTGCGCCAGACACTTGTTTTCTTATACAGGCTTTGCCGGCCGCAGCGCCGTATTGTGCTTGTCTACATATCTCGATATTTGAATATGCATGCTTATACCAGTTCCTTTGGCGCTTGAGTGTATACCTCTGCTTTGAATACAATTGATATGTTGCTAACAAAAGCAAATGCTCTTTTAAAAAACAGAAAGGAACAATGTAAATAGTGGGCGAAGTATGGCATTTAAGCAGGTACAATTACATGGCAATACTTAAAATTTCAATAATGAATTATTTCAATTGCGAATATTTATTGTCGAGTCTATTCATAAATACTCATTCTATAATGCGTTGATCTTTAAGTTGACTCTTTTATTCAGAAAAAGTATCATTCAAAGACAGTATCAGTCTTTCAGAAGCCAGTCGGGTTAATTCGCCAGTCGATTCGTCAAGCGGAGCGTCAGGACTGTTAATCACGGATTTTGATGCATCATGGGTATGTTGCGGAGGGACATGTCCTGAGCACCTGGCTAGCGAATTTTCATTCGACGGCCGTTAGTTCCCGTGAAAATCGACGCTGAAGTTCTATGCGTACCTCATGGACCTGTAACGTTCAATCTGTTTTGATCGAAGGAGCATAGCGCAGGAGCTAAAGTTCATGACGGTCTGATTCAAATCCTTCCCTTATACCTTTTCTTTTTTTCAGTTTCATCGAAAAGAATATCATCGAACATAATAATTATCAGTACAGTCATTTTAACCGTAGTAATTTCATTAATAAATTAATCATTATAGCAAACTTTCTTCACTTGTGTAATCCGGTTGTGGTTCGTACTTAAAATTCTAAATATTTTGAGAGCTCCGAAGATGGACAAAGTATTAACAGCTGCGGACGAATTCTAGATACAGACGAACGTACTCATACCAAATTTTGACCCAGTTTATGTAATTAATAAGAATCAAACAAGCTGCCAGTGCCAAACGATGTAAAATAGATCACTTGCGGAACAAGGAGCGAAAACCAGTTTGAACAGGATTAGTCATTTCTTCACAGCACACTACAACTGCATCAGGAAAGACAACCCCTTACATTTTCTTATGTGTGCTGCAACAATCTGGAAAATAAGGTTGGAATGTTCGACAAAGAGTTGACAAGTTGACTTATAAATTAAGAAATGTAACTGTGACCTTCACGAAATTAGGGATGTTCACGAAGGTGCTGCACGAAGAGCTTTACAAATCTATCGTTATTCCGTACTTGGGACAAGAAAAACTTCTTTACCGTATTCATTCATAGGGAGGGCAGACTGGTGAGACACTTTATGATCAAATGTCTGTAGACGAAAGACAAGCAAGCGTTTGCACCGTAAAAATTATCCCACCCAAATGTACCCCACCAAACATGTGGTGTGCATTTTTACAGGCTGGTTAAATTTTTCACATAAAAAGGTCAAAGTGTTCCCGACTTGCCAAAGGCTAATAGAGCAATCGCTTCGCGAGAAGATACCATAAAATTACATTATTTAAGTCTGTATTAATTTAGTGGAGCTGTTTTCACATGACGGAGCAAGTGCGCGTGGTTCGCATCGAAGTTGATCGAAATAAGAACAATTTGTCTGAATTCTAACGAACTATGTTTTCTGAAAATTCTGTGTACCTATAAGGCAGTGGTTCGCACCCTTTGTTAGACCATTACTCCTGAGTGCAATCAGACATTAGCTTGTACCCACGCCCTCGCCCCCTCCCCCCACCCCCCCACCCTGCCCCCCTTGCCGTCTTACCACCAAATTTAGCACCCGACTAAACTTAAGGATGAAAGACTTTTCTTGGAATACTTTTATTTTGAAAATGAGGAAAGATGAATGATACATTTAGTGTGTGTGTGTGTGTGTGTGTGTGTGTGTGCGTGCGTGCGTGCGTGCGAGCGCGCGCCTTAAAATGAATGATGAAATAATTTGTGATGAGCGCTATCCACAATGCCTTCTAGCCTTCTCAGATAAGAAAGCAAACTATTCGTATTTTGAGGGTAGACACGTGTTAGAAACCATACTTTCCTTGCGTTACTCCTGTCCGTTGCGGCACTTGCTTGGTCTGCAGACTGCAACTTCATTTAAAATCAAAGGAGGTCAGATATGTGCACTATACGTACTGTTTGTATATCACTTAACTGCTGAACTCTTTCCTTCTGAACTGTCAGAATTTCGACGACTTCAGGCTGTTAATGCTTTGTGCCTAACCACTCTAATAATAATGAAATATAACAATATAATAATACAGGGTGTTTCAAAAATGACCGGTATATTTGAAACGGCAATAAAAACTAAACGAGCAGCGATAGAAATACACCGTTTGTTGCAATATGCTTGGGACAACAGTACATTTTCAGGCGGACAAACTTTCGAAATTACAGTAGTTACAATTTTCAACAACAGATGGCACAGACAACGCAGTCTGTGGGTGCGCCATTCTGTACGTCGTCTTTCTGCTGTAAGCGTGTGCTGTTCACAACGTGCAAGTGTGCTGTAGACAACATGGTTTATTCCTTAGAACAGAGGATTTTTCTGGTGTTGGAATTCCACCGCCTAGAACACAGTGTTGTTGCAACAAGACGAAGTTTTCAACGGAGGTTTAATGTAACCAAAGGACCGAAAAGCGATACAATAAAGGATCTGTTTTAAAAATTTCAACGGACTGGGAACGTGACGGATGAACGTGCTGGAAAGGTAGGGCGACCGCGTACGGCAACCTCAGAGGGCAACGCGCAGCTAGTGCAGCAGGTGATGCAACTGCAGCCTCGGGTTTCCGTTCGCCGTGTTGCAGCTGCGGTCCAAATGACGCCAACGTCCACGTATCGTCTCATGCGCCAGAGTTTACACCTCTATCCATATAAAATTCAAATGCGGCAACCCCTCAGCGCTGCTACCATTGCTGCACGAGAGACATTCGCTAACGATATAGTGCACAGGATTGATGACGGCGATATGCATGTGGGCAGCATTTGGTTTACTAACGAAGCTTATTTTTACCTGGACGGCTTCGTCAATAAACAGAACTGGCGCATATGGGGAACCGAAAAGCCCCATGTTGCAGTCCCATCGTCCCTGCATCCTCAAAAAGTACTGGTCTGGGCCGCCATTTCTTCCAAAGGAATCATTGGCCCATTTTTCAGATCCGAAACGATTACTGCATCACGCTATCTGGACATTCTTCGTGAATTTGTGGCGGTACAAACTGCCTTAGACGACACTGCGCCGGTCGAAGTGGCCGTACGGTTAAAGGCGCTGCAGTCTGGAACCGCAAGACCGCTACGGTCGCAGGTTCGAATCCTGCCTCGGGCATGGATGTTTGTGATGTCCTTAGGTTAGTTAGGTTTAACTAGTTCTAAGTTCTAGGGGACTAATGACCTCAGCAGTTGAGTCCCATAGTGCTCAGAGCCATTTGAACCATTTGAACGACACTGCGAACACCTCGTGGTTTATGCAAGATGGTGCCCGGCCACATCGCACAGCCGACGTCTTTAATTTCCTGAATGAATATTTCAATGATCGTGTGATTGCTTTTGGCTATCCGAAACATACAGGAGGCGGCGTGGATTGGCCTCCCTATTCGCCAGACATGAACCCCTGTGACTTCTTTCTGTGGGGACGCGACCAGGTGTACCGCCAGAATCCAGAAACAATTGAACAGCTGAAGCAGTACATCTCATCTGCATGTGAAGCCATTCCGCCAGACACGTTGTCAAAGGTTTCGGGTAATTTCATTCAGAGACTACGCCATATTATTGCTACTCATGGTGGATATGTGGAAAATATCGTACTATAGAGTTTCCCAGACCGCAGCGCCATCTGTTGTTGAAAATTGTAACTACTTTAATTTCGAAAGTTTGTCTGCCTGAAAATGTACTGTTGTCCCAAGCATATTGCAACAAACGGTGTATTTCTATCGCTGCTCGTTTAGTTTTTATTGCCGTTTCAAATATACCGGTCATTTTTGAAACACCCTGTAACATCATTAATGCTGTGTGTAACACTATAGTAGTCGTTCTGTACCTACTGCTGTGTCGTGATGTCAATTAATTCATTTATCTGTTACGAAGTGAGTTATGAAGCAATTTGACTCCTGCAGGTACTATGTACAGCTTGGAGAAGACATTTTCTTGAAATATTTAGCATTTGTTACGTATACGTTTCACTTTTGTCATCAGCAATGTACGGGACAAAACACAACATATGTGTGTAGGAGGTGGCGTACGTGAGGAACCTGTAACCTCCACCGCATTAATGCTACTAACTGAGCAAAAATGGTTATTGAAAACTTATGTAATCAATATTAGAATTTTACAGGATTGTGATAATAGTAATGATCTTTTGAAAATAATTTCGTTTCGTGACTGAAACAGAGTCGAATCTTTTAGTTTTTACCCCTCAGAAAATTTAATTACACACCTCAGGGGGGTGGGGGGATAATTTTCCCTAAGTTGGGAACCACTGCTGCAACACGACCGAGATGCTCTATGAATCTGTGTTCCGATTGCTTCAGTGGCAAATACCATTTACAATTCTGTTCTAACGTAGCATGCGATGGAAAAGTTAGCAATTAAGACGATTCTATAATCTATTCTGTATTTAAGGGAATGTACATTTGAAGAACATTTGCTGCAATGACTGATTCCTCGAAAATCAATATTTTTAAACCGTTTTTCATGATATATACAGGTACTATTGAATGTCTCGGGCCAGATTTGAACCCCAACCACCTGCATGGTAGGGTGGATCTCAACTCCTGCGCTACGCTCAAAAGAGCTGTTCGTTCCGTGGCATGATGAACGTTACAGGTCTAGGAGGTACGTATGAAACTTGGAAACTAAGGGCAGTTGCATGAAAAGCTGCTACCACGGTACTCACGACAGGTCCCTCTACAAAATGCTTAAGACTCGCCAAAATCAGTGATTAGGGGGTCTGACGGTCCCCTTGCGAGCTTGAATGACAGAGAAGCGTCATTCTATGCTGCTTCAACTGTGTGCCACAGTTCATTAAACGTGGTGGCTGGCGAGTGCTGGGATGCCAGTCCCTCGGATGCTCTCAGTGGGTCAGAGATCTGGAGAACGTGCTGGCTGGGGCAACAAACAAATAGCTTGTGTGTCAAGGCACGTTAGAACAGAACGCTGAACGTGAGATCTTGCAATATCGTCTTGAAAGATGTCACGGAGACCTCGAAGATAAGGCAGATAGCTGTGTCCAAATATGTCAGAAATATAAAGGCTGCTGTCCAATTTAGCGATTTTCATCGTGTTGTGTAACCAGTGTGGCCTCCTACCACCACGACAGGTGCTGCAACCGTATGACGATGACGAACACAGTCTGGCGCTGTTCATTCTCCGAAGACCTTCCACTCACGGGTATGTCCGTCGCGTTGCTGTACGCAGAATCAGAAATCGTTTGAAAAGTCGACGTGGCTGCCACTCTTGTGTCCGGTGTCGTCCTAGGGCGCACCCATGCTGGTGCGCCACTCTCTGTCAAGGGAAGCCGCCACATTGATCGCCGTGAACACATTTCGTGGTGCTCCGGACCTTGTAATACTGCTGGTGCAAACAAGGCCATTTTCTGACTGAACGTACGTGACGGGGGCTGTACAACATTAACATTAAATACGAGGCGTGTTTTTTAGGTAAAGTCCGTTTCGTTGTAGACACTATTAGTTCGCTCGCATAACGCAACGAGCGCGTGCATCGTGTACCGGCATGCCTCGGGAACAACTGTGCTCAGTTTCAGCTCTGTAGCTAACCATTACGGTACTGTTCTGTGCTTTCAAAATGTTTAAGACTATAAGCTCGCCCTCCGCGTGTGAGGTTCGCTCAGAGACACGGTTTTTGTCAGCAAGGAACCTGTCTGCTGCAGAAATTCAGCGACAGATTTGCGAAGTGTACAGTGATACTGTTATGAGTTAAAGCAAAGTGCGTAAGTGGGTACGACAATTCAAAGATGGCCGTGACAACGTCCATGATGACTGCTCCGGTCGCCCTTCTTTGATTAAAGACGATTTGGTGGCTTCAGTTGAAGCGAGGATTCGTGAGAATAGGCGTTTCACAATAACAGCACTCTCAAACGAATTTCCTGACATGACGAGATCAGTGCTTTACAACATTGTTTCTGAACACCTAAAGGACCACAAAAACAAAAGATTTGAGTGTGCGATGAAGTTCTTGACTCGTTATCATGAAGAAGGGACGGCTTCCTGAGTCAGATCGTAACTGGAGACGAAACATGGGTTTCACATATCACGCCCAAATCGAAGCAACAGAGCATGGAATGGAGACACACACAATCGCCTGTAAAGGTGAAGGCCAAACAGACTCTGTCACAGCGCAAAATCATGGCGTTGGTATTTTGGGATAGGCATGGCGTTTTGTTGGTCGACTTCATACACTGAGGAACCACTATCAATGCAGAAGCTTACTGCCAAACCCTGAGAAACCTATGCAGAGCGATTCAAAACAAAAGACGCGGCATGCTGACAAAGGGAATTGTCCTTCTCCATGACGATACAAGACCTCGCACTGCAGATCAGACCCGCGATTTATTGGACAGTTATGGCTGGAAAGTTTTAGATCACCCACCCTACAGTCCTGATCTTAAGCCGAGCGGTTACCATTTGCTCCTCCACCTCAAACAACAACTCAGTGGCAAGCGTTACAATGACGACGGCGACGTGAAAACGGCAGTGAACTCTTGGATATCGGAGCAGGCGGCAAGTTTATATGAAGAGAGTATTTTAAAACTGGTTGAGAGGTATGATACGTGTTTGAACAAGCTTGGCAACTATGTCGAAAAATAGAGAGAAGTATGTCCTTTCTGAAAATAAATTTACTTTCTTGAAATAACACTTTGTTGTGTACTTATGTTCAAACGGACCTTACTTGAAAAACGCACCTCGTAAATTCGATTAGGACCGATTTTTGTAATAAAGACATAGCAGTCGATGTAGTTCCATACACACTCACTGGAAAAAATCACAGCACCAAAAAGTAATTAATGTAGAGTAATGAAATTTTGGGACATAGTCTGGATGACATATTTATGTGATTACCATTGCAAGATCACAGGTTACTGTAAGCGTGAGATAAGCCACCACAAATGTGAAATGCTGGTACATTGTAATAACAGGTGTAACCATTAAAATATGGAATGCAAGCGTGCAAACGTGCATATATTGTGTTGTACAAGTCCCAGATGTGAATTTGTGGAATGGAGAATCATGGGTGTTCCACTTGGTCGGCCAATACACCGACGGTTAATGCTGTTTGTGGATGACACTGGAGTTGCCGTCCGATGATTTCCGTTGTATGCTCGGCTGGAGAGAGATCTGGTGATCGAGCAGGCCAAGGCAACGTGTCGACACGCTGTAGACCATGTTGCGTTACAACAGCAGCGATATGCTGTTTGAAAACATCCCAAGGAGTGCTGTTCGAAAATGGCAGCACAACATGTCGAATCACCGGACTGATGTACAATTTTGCAGTCAGAGTGCTTTGGATAATCGCGAAAGTGCTACTGCTGTCATACGAAATCACACCCGACACATCACCCCATGCGCAGATCGAGTATGTCTAGCACGCGCACAGGGTTCGTTGCAGACCCTGCACTGGCCTCCTCCTAACCAACATATGGCCATCACTGACACCGAGGCTGAACCAGGTGTCATCAGAAAACACAGCACACCTTGTAACCTCCCCCTCACTTATCGACCTTAATGACAGTGAAAAATTAAACCGCGTGTACCTAATGGAAATTTGGAAAAAGCAATCGTCACCGAAGTTAATCTGTCGGTAAAGAGGGAGGAAAGGGTTACATCTAAATGAAAGGAAAAATGCTAATGAAGCTGGTGGAAATTAATTTTGAAAAGGGGTAAAGTTAATAAAGAAAGTATATGTGCGGCCGTTACGTTAACAATTAACTAGCGGTAATTAGATATTTGAGATTTGGGGAAATTACGGTCGCCAGTCCTAAGGACAATTACTAAAATAACTGAAAAAGAAAGATTATTACACATATAATTAGCACTAGAAGCGTGGCAACTGAAGGTTGACACGTGTAGTGTGAAAACTGAAAGTTTGTCAGAAGTAATAAATTTCGCTACACCCTGACTTAATTTAGCAAAGGAATTAATAAAACCGGAAAATCGAAAGTTAATATAGTGACTGAAGTTAACAGTGAGCTTTCTTTCTGAAGCACATCGAAATTCAGCAAAAATACGGTTAGTCTTGGACTTCCTCAACAATCATTTCAAAAGCTACTTGAATCTACGCAATTTAGAAATAAGAGATTTAACTTTGAACTTGAATTAAATGATTCTGAACAATTAACAATAGTAAAATTTAGTACGTACCAAGCTGAGCTGCAGTCACAGGTAAGCTAAAATACGGTAACAAAGCTCGCACTCTTAATTCGTGCTTGTGTAATCTGAATATTGTAGCCAGCTATGAATGCCATAACTAAATTTTGAAATTAAAGCAGTGAAAACGAGTTAGCTATATTACTTTAATGCTGGCGTTTGAATTTCAACGACACTCGGGTTCATTTCGGAAAAGGAAGGGACTCTGCTTGGTAATGCAATTGGGACAATGAGCAACAAAAGTTCATGCTAAGTTGCTGTAATTATAGTGACGAAAATGGAACAGTTTGAAAAGCTGAGGTCTGCCATACAGTTCTAAAACTTTACGTGCGTCCAGTCTTCCTCGTCGGTTGATTGAAGGTTTGAAGCCGTCGGTCGAGGAGGTGGCGACAGTCACTCATTGTCGGCCGTCGCTGTTGCAGAACCTGGATGTTGGCGCGCCTTCTTCTCGACACGGTCACCAGACGAAACGGGCTCTTGATGTGCGCTAGTTAATGTTTACCGTCCGCGACACCATGTCAGAAACTATCATCGCTAGTCGATCGCAATTACATGCTGCCAAACCCCGAAAGCGCGGCAACTCGTGGGAGCGTCACACAACACACCTGCTCAACCGCACTACTCCAGCCAGACCCCTCTGGCCGCGCTCCACGCGCCAGCGTTAACACTCCCAAAGATCCTACACACTTTGATTCTTGACACGACCTATCGACGTAATCGTTCGATAGCAGTTTTCCCTAGGCAATACCCAGCGTAAAAATACAAATAATATTTACGAAACAAACCAATTATACATCGACATAAATGTATAAATATATATATACAAACAGTAAAACAATTACAATATACAAAGAGACAGAAATGTCATATCTTGAGGTAACAAAGCAAGGAAAAAAAATAATAGTACAATAGATGGAAATAGGAGGATATGCATTTCCGGCGTTACAACCTCCACCCTACTTGCCAATGAGTTCTCACTTGACACCCCTGAGGCCGCAAATGGCGGTGGTATGAGGTCAGCGGAACGCACGCTTCAGCTGTCTTTGAAGTAAGTGATTTGTAACAGTTCGTTAAGTCGCTGTGGTGCCAACGGGCACTCAAATTGCTGCTGCAGATGCACTGCGATGCTCTGAAGCCGTATGTCAACACAGTGGGCTTCTCTGTCGCTAGTGCTACGTGGACATCTGGAGCACGGTCCTCACGCGACCGTTCATTCTCGTGACCACCGCTGCCAGCAGTCCTGCCAAGAATTTGTGCAAAATCGCAGAAAGCACATCCAGCTTCTTTTAGCCCTATTACACGACCTCGTTCAAACTCTGTGAGGTGCTGATAATGTCATCTTTGTCGCCTTAAATGCATTCTTGGCTAACATCATCTCACCACCTCCAATCTGGAAGGCAACTAACGCTCACGACCGTTACACCGTGTATCTAAAGCAAACCTGACTTAACACCCTCACAGTGGTATTACCAGCGCCACTCTTATGCGACAGTGCGAAATTTGAATAGACATGTTTCAGATGTAGAAACACACCTGCAAAGTTTCGTTTACGTCGCACATCTCCGTCTTGGAACTCCCATGATTTTTCGTCAGTGTACGCTAAAAATTATATTACCTATATATCCGTCTGTTTACCGAACTTTCCGGAAGAAACAAGCGGTAAATATCCTAGTGTCCGAATACACTGTTAAAATGGTTCAAATGGCTCTGAGCACTATGCGACTTAACTTCTGAGGTCATCAGTCCCCTAGAACTTAGAACTAATTAAACCTAACTAACCTAAGGACATAACAAACATCCATGCCCGAGGAGGATTCGAACCTGCGACCGTAGCGGTCGCTCGGTGCCAGACTGTAGCGTCTAGAACCGCACGGCCACTCCGGCCGGCGAATACACTGTCGAAACCCCTAACCTATCCATAACAAACAAAGTTTTGCTGAATGGCAATTTGACTGTGTGTGTGATCATTACTGCGGTTATGCAATGAGTTTCTCAAATTTCAAAAATTAAATGAGCAGATAAAGTATGAAATAAGGGCGAACAAAAAAATATGAGGGAAGCAGAGTGTAGAAAAAAGTGCGGTAACTGCTGCTCTAAGTGGCAAGAAGAGAGATAAAAGGGGAGACAAGACTAGAATTACGGATGATTTTGGGTGTAGTAGTTACGCAGAGATCAAATGATTGCCACAAGGTAGAGAAAGATGCGAGGCGGCATCAGACCAGCCGAAAGACTGATGCATTTAGGGGAAAAAATCTGTTTACTTGTCGCGGTGTGAAATCCAGCTCAGATTTCTTTCCTGCCACTCCTTTATATACATTCACCGAAGCAAACACACACACACTTTCAGGCGTTTCCTGGGTTCGACGTTTATCTGGTCTTGTTATACGTATATATTCCAATCCTTGCGTCTCATTTGCTACTGTCGCAAGAACTTCCGCCTGCATTCTGCAATCACCCATCTCCTTTGAGACAGAAAACAGTGCGAAGCGGCTGGGTCGTATGCTATCGATTCTACCGCTCGATTGTCGATTTGCCCGCTGTCAGCGCAACTGCGGTCTCTCGTTCGCTGTACACAACGAATGATGGCGGCCGACTTCAGAACGATACATCAAAGAGGACACATTTAGTTCTCCTTGGCTCAGAAGTAGCCGCTGCGCTCTATGTCGATGGGTTATCATTTTCCGCACGTAACCATTTCTCGCCTTCGTTGTTGACGAATTCACAGAAATACAGTAGGACTCTGAAGAGTAAAAAAAACTTTGTACAAGAAATATTTCCATTGACAATACAAAAAGCCGTTGGATAGGTTCTAACTGAACGATACTTCTGCACCGTAGGTTTCGAGCCGAACATAAAACTGAGACAGATGATACGAGCGTTACTCAAAGCAAAAAAATACAGAAAAAAATATCTGAGTTACTGAATTTTTATGTTACTTTTATGGTATGTGAACGCAGTAGCTCTTTAGACTTTTGAACTCGTTTCCATCATATGTCGATGAATGCTCACGATTGTAACAACTGTACGCCGGGTGCAAATCGTCGTTGCCTCATTCGTCACAGACACGAAGACGACTCCGAAACTTCTACTAAGGGTGATCATGTTCTGGAATCTCATGTTGCGTGAAATTCCGAGTACTGTAAAAAAGAATAAAAAACTGAAAATTCTCCCCGACATCTTTCTACACCAGAAGGAACTGACGATGGAAACATACCTAATTTTCTATTCCTTGTATCCAACTCATGACTGCGCTTAGTATGATACCGTGACTGAACCACATCCAAGGACATCGTCGACGCATGCGATGCATGTCTTCTGTGGCGACACTTCTCGCACTTTTTGACGCAGAGGACATGTCTGAGCTGTATTCATCCCATCATTATACGTATATTCCAGCGATCTCCCTGTGATCGTGATGACGTTCCCCATTATCCAAACCCCTCCTTTCGTGCAGCTTCCCTAAATTTCTCTCCTTCAAAACTCGCTGTACCAGAAAATATAACTTTTATACCCCTATAAATACATTTTGTATCTTCTGCTACCACTACTATATTATTATTACTACACTCCTGGAAATTGAAATAAGAACACCGTGAATTCATTGTCCCAGGAAGGGGAAACTTTATTGACACATTCCTGGGGTCAGATACATCACATGATCACACTGACATAACCACAGGCACATAGACACAGGCAACAGAGCATGTACAATGTCGGCACTAGTACAGTGAATATCCACCTTTCGCAGCAATGCAGGCTGCTATTCTCCCATGGAGACGATCGTAGAGATGCTGGATGTAGTCCTGTGGAACGGCTTGCCATGCCATTTCCACCTGGCGCCTCAGTTGGACCAGCGTTCCTGCTGGACGTGCAGACCGCGTGAGACGACATTTCATCCAGTCCCAAACATGCTCAATGGGGGACAGATCCGGAGATCTTGCTGGCCAGGGTAGTTGACTTACACCTTCTAGAGCACGTTGGGTGGCACGGGATACATGCGGACGTGCATTGTCCTGTTGGAACAGCAAGTTCCCTTGCCGGTCTAGGAATGGTAGAACGATGGGTTCGATGACGGTTTGGATGTACCGTGCACTATTCAGTGTCCCCTCGACGATCACCAGTGGTGTACGGCCAGTGTAGGAGATCGCTCCCCACACCATGATGCCGGGTGTTGGCCCTGTGTGCCTCGGTCGTATGCAGTCCTGATTGTGGCGCTCACCTGCACGGCGCCAAACACGCATACGACCATCATTGGCACCAAGGCAGAAGCGACTCTCATCGCTGAAGACGACACGTCTCCATTCGTCCCTCCATTCACGCCTGTCGCGACACCACTGGAGGCGGGCTGCACGATGTTGGGGCGTGAGCGGAAGACGGCCTAACGGTGTGCGGGACCGTAGCCCAGCTTCATGGAGACGGTTGTGAATGGTCCTCGCCGATACCCCAGGAGCAACAGTGTCCCTAATTTGCTGGGAAGTGGCGGTGCGGTCCCCTACGGCACTGCGTAGGATCCTACGGTCTTGGCGTGCATTCGTGCGTCGCTGCGGTCCGGTCCCAGGTCGACGGGCACGTGCACCTTCCGCCGACCACTGGCGACAACATCGATGTACTGTGGAGACCTCACGCCCCACGTGTTGAGCAATTCGGCGGTACGTCCACCCGGCCTCCCGCATGCCCACTATACGCCCTCGCTCAAAGTCCGTCAACTGCACATACGGTTCACGTCCACGCTGTCGCGGCATGCTACCAGTGTTAAAGACTGCGATGGAGCTCCGTATGCCACGGCAAACTGGCTGACACTGACGGCGGCGGTGCACAAATGCTGCGCAGCTAGCGCCATTCGACGGCCAACACCGCGGTTCCTGGTGTGTCCGCTGTGCCGTGCGTGTGATCATTGCTTGTACAGCCCTCTCGCAGTGTCCGGAGCAAGTATGGTGGGTCTGACACACCGGTGTCAATGTGTTCTTTTTTCCATTTCCAGGAGTGTATGTCAAAGGTGGACATAGCGGCTATTAGATAAGTGGTCATAATGTTCTGGCTGATCAGAGTATATATGTATGTAGTGAATAAGTTTCAGCTTTATTAATACTGAAATTCAGTCCAGCACCTACGAAAATATAAAGATTATCCACAGCAGTCAAAGATTCAGTGCCTTTCAACTTTACTTTATTCTTGGTCAGCATTTCGGAATGATGAGGCTCGCAGATGTTTTCATTTTTTCTGAAATGAAACAAAATGTGTTATGTGGCTTACAACTGAGGAATTTTCCGAAATTCTGCATCTAAGGAAATTGCAATAATTTGATGAGTAGAATCACAAAATAAAATTCAAAGATAAACTACAACATGATACTGCATTAGAAAACAAAAAAAATATTCCATAACAACCTAGCAGATAAGAAACGAAATCACGGTACATGCACCTAGAAATACAGAACTATGTAATTTGATGGAATGAAAAATAGAAAAAAAGAATCAGTATGGACTTTAGAGGATTTTGGATGATACACTGACTACGAAATTTAGCAGTTTACCGTACCATGAAATATTTAGAGCAATACTTCTGAAATGATTTAAGCACCAAGCAAAACTATTTGTAGGAAAGGCAGGTGCTGGGCAGATTATAGGAATTATCTTGTATGTAATTCTTGCATGAAGGAAGTTACTTAAAAAAATTCGTTTTTCTGTTTCTTGTATACTACTGACCAACAACAATTATTATGCTAAGTACACCTAATCTGCTACAACATAAAAAATAAAAAACTATAAGGAAAAGAACACATATAATTTAAACCAAAAATCAAACAACCAAATTATTAAACTGAAAGCGGGAGAATAATGGTAAAGTAAATATTTTTATGTAGTAGGAATGGGTTGCTCCTCACAGATTAATTTAATTGCATCATTAAAAGCCAGGGAAATACCAACAAAACCTACCTTCTTTAGACCCTTTCGAATTTGAATATGATCTAAAGCCTCACATTTTGATAAAGTTGAAAAACTATTAAAAGGACAACATTTAAAAAATACAAATAAATAACAAAGTATCAATACTATTTGCAGAAAAAAATCTACATAAATATATTATAAATTCAATGCATTAATCTGCCTAATAGTAATCAATATTAATCTATAACATAAAAAATATCTGATCCACGTGGTCCTTTCATATTAATGTGGATAAATAAACTTAGGATAGAATCTGACCTCTCTCACGCCGGTCTGAACTGAAATTGTGTAAGAATTTAAAGGTCGAACAGACCTAATCACTGGGCTCCTACACCCAACATTTTTCTTAATCCGGCATCGATGTCGCAGTCTGTTTTGTCGATAATAAGCTCTCGAAAACAATTGTGCTGTTATCCCTATGGTAATTTACTCTTATGATCGTAAATTATGGATCATGATAAACATAAATTAATGATTTAATAATGAATAACTCCTTTATTCTTCATATCACCCCAACAAAACATCATCATTAAATATAGAAAGATTAACTAAAAGTATATAAAAGTAGAATGTTAAGCTCTATAGTGTCTTCTCGTCCTAAAGATAAATTTAAACCTTATGACTTAAAAGTTATATTCAAAAATTTATTAAGAGAGAGTTGATTTTTCATCAAGCCATTCATCCCAGCCACTAATTAAGAGACCAATGATTGTGGTTCCTTTGTATGGTCAAAACGCCGTGGCTCTTCAAAATTTTTCCTCAGCCAGTAGGTCAGACGTCAAAATATCAAGAGGACACATTTTCGATAAACAGCTGGAAATCAGTTTTGCCTAGTTCCTTATAACAAATTAACAATAAATTATTACCATTTTTAGATAGATTATTAAATTACATTCAACATCTTAACAAAACCGCTAAAATGATTATAAGATCAAATTATAAATAGTGGACTAAAAGATAATATTAAAGATAGCTGGTTTAAAGCTTACTATTATATTTTAAAATGAACAAATTATAGGCCAATAAATTTAAAGCTTATCCTTTAAAGATTAATAACTTAATATTTGTATCTAAAAGGTAAATATAAAAATATTAACTTTAAAAAATTATTTCTTTAAGAAACTAGATATCTTAGGAAACGATTAACAGTTCGTTTCTACAAATAAGTCAACATTAATTATGATACATTAACTATAAATTATTTGTAAAAAGTGGCACACGCCACAAGAGAGGCAGTGTGCGTCACAAAGAGGAATTCCATTAAAATTTTGAAAACACATATTCTAAGAACAGTCAGTAACGTATTATTTGGTCCCACACATGCCTCACTAAATGGCCAGGATCGTGAAATCAAATTTCGTCTCGTCTAGTGGCAAGGTCAAGCGCCTTGGCGCGGGGACGGCGTGGATATCAATTTCGTCTTCATTATGTTCCGCAGTGACACAAGTGAAGGGTCAAGTAAATTTTGCAAATTGGTACCTTTTATGCAGGTAGATGTCCTGTATCTGTATCGACCCAATAGATAAGCTAGAACACTCTGGTGACTTTAAGATTATTTTGGGGCAGATCTATATGTAGTTCGTTGCTTGAACACTTAAAGGGGTAGGTAAATGAGTTTAAATGTGCCGCATTTCCCTCGAGAATGAGTCACCAGACGTCCTTCGAGGATGAATCACCTGACGTGCGACCCAAACCTACACCGACAGATAATGGCATTGATAGAGAAATAAAATATGGTACTAGGCGATCTGCAGTTAAAAGCGCGTGAAATAGCTGGCGCCATAGGCTTTTCAGGAGAAAAAATACGGTATATCTTACATTAAGAGTTAAATACACTGAAGAGCCAAAGAAACTGGTACACCTGCCCAATATCGTTTAGGACCCCGTGAGCACGCAGAAGTGCCGCAACACTACGTGGCATGTACTCGACTAATGTCTGAAGTAGTGCTGGAGGAAACAGACACCATGAATCCCACAGCACTGTCCCTAAATTCGCAAGAGTACAAGAGGATGGATATCTCTTCTGAACAGAACGTTGCAAGGCACCCCAGATATGTTCAATAATGTTCATGTCTGGGGGGGGTTGGTGGCCAGTGGAAGTGTTTAAACACACGAGTGTTCCTGGAGCCACTCTGTACAAATTCTGAACGTGTGGGGTGTCGCATTGTCGTGATGGAATTGCCCAAGACCGTCGGAATGCAGAATGGACATGAATGGAAGCAGACGATAAGACAGGATGCTTACGTACCTGTCACTTCTAAGAGTCGTATGTAGACGTATCAGGGATCCCATATGCACACACCCCACACCATTAAAGAGCATCCATCAGCTTGAACAGTCCCCTGCTGAAATGCAGATTCCGTGGATTCATAAGGTTGTCCCCATAGGCATACACGTCCAACTGCTCTATACAATTTGAGACGAGACTCGTCCGACCAGGCAACATATTTCCAGTTATCAATAGTTCAACGTCGGTGTTGACGGACCCAGGTGAGGCGTAATGCTTTGTGTCGTGCAGTCATCAAGGGTACACAAGTGGGCCTTCGGCTCCGAAAGCCCATATCGATGATGTTTCGTTGTATGGTTCGCACGCTGACACTTGTTGATGGTTCAAATGGCTCTGAGCACTATGGGACTCAACTGCTGTGGTCATCAGTCCCCTAGAACTTAGAACTACTTTAACCTAACTAACCTAAGGACATCACACACATCCATGCCCGAGGCAGGATTCGAACCTGCGACCGTAGCAGCAGTGCGGCTCCGGACTGGAGCGCCTAGAACCGCACGGCCACCGCGGCCGGCCCTTGTTGATGGCTCAGTATTGAAATCTGCAACAATTTGGGGAAGGGTTGCACTTCTGTCACGTTGAATCATTCTCTTCAGTCGTCATTGGTCCCGTCCTTGCATGATCTTTTTCCGGCCCCAGCGACGTCGGAGATCTGATGTTTCACACTCATGAAGTAGTCATTTCATTGCTGTCTCGGACACACTGTGTCCCATCGCTCGTGCGCTGAATATGCATCGCGTTCAAACTCATTTAAATCTTGATAACTAGAGATGGGGGATCCGCTCTTGAACTAATTCATAGAGTTGAATCTTTCAAAGGAGTGAACAATCAGTGATTCAGAAAAAAAGAACGGTAGCTCCAAACGTTTCCCACGGCAGAGAGAGAGAGAGAGAGAGAGAGAGAGAGAGAAAGAGAGAGACGGAGCATATCAGCAGCGCCTCTGCTGGTCAGAGCACAGTGCACGCCACACAACACAGCCAGCGCCGGCCTCTGCCCTGCTTCTACCTTGGCTGCCTGCATTGTGCAGTGCCCCATTGGATTTTGTGTTTCACATATGCCGTGCCGTCTCTGTGCGTCGTCTGCCGCGTGAAGTGTCCTGGCGCAGCTTAACTTTGCATCGCATTCTGTCGGCGATCGTTTCAGTCACACGTCCTGCCCTCTGGGCAGTTGATGCGAGCAACAGGACAGAGAGCCACCTAGCAGATAACATAGGCACTACTTGCAACAACCTGCTCGCAAGGGAACGGACGATTTGTCTCGGAGCGGGTGAGTTCACCGCTCCCCCCACCCTCGGAACTCGCCCGCTCAACGCTCACCCCAACGTCTCGACTCTAGCTAGAGCGTTGAGCAAAGCGACTCAGGTGCCACTCTGGTCTCTGCGGTCTTAGCTCACACAGTAATACAGCTCGCGGCTCGACCTGCTCGACTCAGCGCCTCTGCATCGGAGTTCGTCCCTACTGGATATTGTTCTTCATAGTAATACCGCTATGTATATTACATTATTATGTTATGTATACATCAATTGTTTTTATTTTATTTTTATTTGTTTAAACTGATTAGATTAGGTTCCTGATGACTCCTCTTACTATAGGATTTTTATTATGGACACTCGAATTTACGCTTTAATTACGAGCGAACCGATAAACGTATCACAAAATGTGATACACCAATATTTTCCTTGTTTTATTCTGCGTAGGGCTATATGCAGCACTTTCGTTTTACAGTCAAATTTATTTATTTTTTTCTTATTCTGGTACGGATTTTGCGATTTTAGGCGTCTTCGGAAGGAAACGTTCACTTTAAAAATATATGGCTTGCGATGTATTTGTATGAGGTTAATGAAATTTTAATACATTATAGCCAAATATATTGTTAATGTAAATCTCAAGTTACAACATTTTCTGATCACCCAAAAAACCACGATAGTGCAAAATAAATCCATAATCAAAAACTTTGTCATATTGTGGAAATTTCAATAAACAATACAAAATTCTTACTCATTTTCTGTGTTACTTCAAAATAGGATAAAATAAGATCAAAATACAGGTATAGTACTGGAATAAATCAAGTTTAAAGGGCAATGTGCCTTCCATTTATTTTCTATTGTAAATGAGTGGTGAGTAATGAAAAAGAGCTAATTCATTTCAGGGAGTGAACAGTTCTGATCCAATCTCTGAAAAGAACAGTTTTGCCCATCTCTATTGATAACCTGCCACTGTAGCAGCAGTAACCGATCTAACTGCGCCAGACCCTTATTCACTTCTGTAGGCGTTGCCGAGCGCAGCGCCGTATTCTGCCTGTATTTGAGTTCGGATGCCTGTACCAGTATTTTTTTTTTTTTAGCACTTCAGTGTATGACACGTTTGTTAAATGCCAGTCCAAAGCAAATCTACCGAGTGAGGTGGCGCAGTGGTTTGCACACTGGACTCGCATTCGGGAGGACGACGGTTCAATCCCGCGTCCGGCCATCCTGATTTAGGTTTTCCGTGATTTCCCTAAATCGCTCCAGGCAAATGCCGGGATGGTTCCTCTGAAAGGGCACGGCCGACTTCCTTCCCTGATCCGACGAGACCGATGACCTCGCAGTTTGGTCTCTTCCCACAAAAATCCCAACCTCAAAGTTAATCTGTATTACCAAACGGCTACAACGGGCACACGGGCATTCGGGCATAGCTGTGCATTTCTAACGACTCCCAGCGAGAACAAAAATTTTATTTCCAGTATTTCGTATAATTATTGACAGAATTTCGAAATTTAAAATGCTGTCATAACCTACTCATTAAGAGCTGTAATCTAGCATTAAAGGCTTAGCACAATAAGTAATAAAGTTTGGAACAGTGTATTTGTCTTTAGGCAGCATAACTAACAGCACGCCAAATTACCGAGAATATATTCATCATGTATTTTCGAATGGAAACGACGAAGCTGTTCGAATGTTCAGGTGCTACTGTCGTGAGCATCTACGGAAAGACGTAGAAGAGCAGGCGCTAAATGGTTGGACGTCCACGACTCTTCACAGAACATGGGGTTAGGGGGCTTGTCTGTTCTGTAAAGTAGGACAGTCGGTGATCTGTGGCATCTCTGTCGAAAGGGCCACCAACACATCGTCGTGAAATAAGCCAGATGCCGGCGTTCACTCGCCGTCCAAACTTCTGCCGCACGCCACCGGCAGTCAGGATTGGTAAGGTGTGCGGTGTTTAATTTCCGTGGTGCACGACTGCACCACACCCCCAGCAGTGGGAGGAGGATAATGATGCTGACGTAAACACAATGGTCTAAGAAAGTCAAGGGCCACTGTTCTGCGTATTGGATAGCACCTATGTGCCCCTGGGGGGCATAAATCCCATTCAGGCGACGTACTGAGTGTCCCGTCTGATATGAAGGGCCCTGTGCATTGCGGTGGCGAATCATCCAAGTGTACCAGAGGGAATGGTTGTGGGCAACGAAGCAGAGTTTCTGGAAGGGGTCTGAAATTTGGTTGTTGGTCTTTTTTATTTAAAACACAACTGAAGTCCCTGGCAAGCGGACAATGTTCACAGCGACAGAGAAAGACGGGAGCTATTATCTCAGAGCAAAATTGAGCTCTGTCCCTTCTACAGATAAAACCAGATTTTGTGTACACATTTACAATGTGGGTGGCTGTCGTAGTAAGTGCCATACCCTAACTAACCTAAGGACATCACACACATTCATGCCCGAGGCAGGATTCGAACCTGCGACCGTAGCAGCCGCGTGGTTCCGGACTGAAGCGCCTAGAACCGCTCGGCCACCGCGGCCGGAACCTTGACATGTAATTATGACAGTATTAAGTAAGGAAATGTGTATTCCCAGTATGTGCAATGGTGGTATCTTTCCTTCATCATGGACCATTCTGTCTCCATCACTTTTGATCTTGCGTATCCATTATGAAAATTGAATTGAAGTGTTGCTTTCCTAAAGTGGTTGGCAATGTTCCTGTGCACAATCAAGCGAAGTCCGTCGGCCAAGTAAACAAAGCAGGCTGTACGCGTCGCAGGCGGAAACTCGCCAAGCGTCCGCTCCGCTCGGGTTTTTAAGCCAGACTGGCCTAGTCAGGAAATACGATGTCACCAACATTAAGATGCGTTTTATACATGGGAGTCTGATTTTTTTAAAAATCAGTGTTGGAGGCGGAGGGGGGTGGGGGAGGAGACGGGGAGAGGTTACTGGTAAAGATATTAATCTGCCAAAATTGTGTAGGTTGCTTTAAAAGAATCCAGTCGATGTTGTGCACCGATTTTTAACTATGGATCAAACGTACGAGAAACATTTTACGCCAGGAAAAAAATTAGGAGCAAAGGTGTGGGTGCAAATTAGCGACCCTGCAACAGAAATGGCCGATTTACGCTGCTGAAAAATATATGATCAGTGTTTTCTAGGATGTAAAAACTTTTGCTTTATCTACCTCGAAAGAGTAAAACAGTAACTAGCGAGAGTCGCGCGGGGTAGCTGCGCGGTCTGGGGCGCCTTGTCACGGTCCGCACGGTTCTTCCCGTCGTAGTTCGAGTCCTCCCTCACGCATGAGTGTGTGTGTGTTGTCTTTAGCGTAAGTAAGTTTAAGTTAGCTTAAGTATTGCGTAAGCTTAGGGACCGACGACCTCAGCAGTTTGGTCCCACCAGACTTTACCACAAATTTCCAAATAACTAGCGGAAACTTTTAAAGTGTTCTGGACCAACGTCTGGACAGGCCAGCATCACAAAAGGATAAAGTCTATCTTCCAGGGAATGCATCTGTTCACAAAGACAATGAGAAACGTGAGGAATTTCAGGGATAAATCTTTGAAACGCTCCCAGTTTGCATCATGTCAACCTCCGCCTTCCACGTAATCCAACATCTAAAGATACTTTTGGTAGATAAAGCACGAGTCCCATGGCAGCCGTAGACTTGCACACCTTCCAGAATCTCACATTATCAGTTTGAAATTCTTTTATACCACAAAAGTCAGGAGATAAAATTCCCAACAGCGTTCTAGACACCGGATCGATTAATTTCTTCAAATGTTTCTCGCATATGTAGTAAATATAATTAATCCGTAAATATGATCAACCCTTCATGAATTTCTCTCAATATTTGCCACAAAATAGTATAAAATACAATTTAAAGCACAGTTGTTAATGTAAACGGCCTTTGTCGATAATAAGAGCAGTTATAAGTGACAGTTCAATATAAATACAAATGTAAGACGCTAAAAATGGCACATCCGTGTCTGTAGCCAACCTCTGTAAAAAACAATATTGTCGTAGTATATTTGTATCGTATTACGTTTGTATGTAAAGCAATCAGTGTGAGTGATGGTTTGAGTGTGTTTGAATTTCTGCGCAATAAAAGAGGCATAGGATTTGTAAGTTGACACAAAAAATACGATTTTCTAATATTATAAAAAATTTTCGAGATTTATATTTTTCTACTGCAGTAAAACCATTAAAAGGCGATCGCAGGCAAGAGAAGACAAAACACACACAGACATCGTATACAGTGCTTATGTAAACTCCCACAGAAGTTGAAAATGAAAATAAAATTCTGAAACGTAAAGTGCTACGCATTAGAAAACGTAACTGCTGCAGCATTATACGGGGTGTTCAAAAAATCTCTCCGCAGTGCCGTATGATTGTTCGCCTGTCTGGCTTACTTCCCTTCAAGTGGACTCTCCCAACATTCCACTGTTTCGTTTATCTCAGTAAAAATGAATATTCAATCAATTAATAACTTGTATTTCACTGAGTTTCATTTCGGTATATTCACTGCGGCATATGGCACGCGCGGCTAACAATCATACAGCACTGCGGAGAGAGTTTTTTAACACCCCATACATCTCAGTATTAAGGAAAGTTCAAGGGTGGTGTCATAATAAACGGCGGGAGTGGAAAGTGGTTGGGAGTGGTGTGAACCTAAACTCTCTGCCAAATGTAATTCATTTTATTAATAAGTATAAACAACCCAGAGCGCATACACAAGAAGTAAAACCAAAGAAATCAGCTCACAGATTAACAAAAAATCTCGCTAGATAGACTTCAACCAACTGAACTTTTCAACCCAATACACTACTCAGGCAGCGGCCTCGCTGTGTTCCACAAGCGTAATTAATAGGCGACTTAAGGTAGCCTGTTGTGGTCTACAGATAATACTCGGTAAAACAGAAACAGCCATTCGAATAACACATCGAGGAAAGGACAAGGGCCAACCGTTACTTCTTCCTGGGACGAAAAAGTAGTGCATGTGTGTGTACTGACGAGATTGTTCTGCTGGTGGGTATCTGTTTCTAGAATATTCTTGGCAGCTTTGCGTGTTCAGTTTTAAGTTGAATGATTGGGAAAAGTTCGCAATTTTGCAACGTACTTTAGTATGTTCAGATAGTCTGTTTCTTCCAAAATTTGTTTTCAGCACATACAACAGCGAAAGAAATAATTAAACCACTTATTTCGCTGTCCAGAACATGTTGAGGGAGTTGGTCCTCAGATAACAACGTAAGGGAAATGAGTTTTTCTTCTCAAAGTAATCTCATTGCACGTATAACCACAATTGATCTGTATTTAAGAGAACCAGTATCTGCTGAAACAGTCATGATACCTTGTACAGAAAAGACTTGGCGGTAAGGTCAGTGGCAATTTTTAGGAAGATATCCTCTATAGTGCAGTTATTCATAGATCAGTGTATAAATTGGTGCATTTGAAGTCATTCAAAAGTATTTTCTGAACTACGTCTTGTCACCCATTATCTATGGGGTTTTGCTCAGTTTTGGAGACGATATATTGGAGGCTATAATTTTTTATCATCTAATGTATTAATATGATATGTGGTTGTTTCAGTATTTGTTTTTATTCTTCAGTATGTGTTGTTGGTGTTTTGCACACTAATTTCCCTACTTCAGTACACACAATGATGAAGACTTACGTTTAGAGTAATAGACTTTTTTCTGATGTGACATTCGTGAAACACTTTTCGTGCAAGATTCGATATTTATGCACTTCAAATTCAACTGACACCCAGGAATGTGTACCAAGTGTGGTCTGTCACCCATTATCTATGGGATTGTGCTCAGTTTTGGAGACATAAATAAAAGATTTAGCTCAATGTCTTTTTTTTTGCAGTTAATATTTTATCATATTAGAGTTTGTCAAGTATCTGTTTACAGAACTTTTGCTTCAATAAACATTAATGGGAGTTGAAACAGAAACAGACTGATGCGATAGGGTGTAAATCAAAGTGTTGTATCATCCTTTCTACGATCGGTAGGTCGCGCCATGCCCATGAGTTCAACAGATTTTACTCCCTAGTACGTCCGCCGATGCGGAGCTTTCTTAGCGCGAGGGCAGCTGAAGAAGGTAGTCAGTGTGGGGTAGGACATATCCGCTTGAAGAGGGCAGTCTTCCATCGACTTAGTCCAGGGCTTGCTGCCCATATTCCTCGAGCATGCTGGGCATGTGGAACAGTAGAGCGAAACCCATATTGGCAATCCGCCTTCAGCGCCCAAGGCAGGTTTTTCCGCCTGGCAAAAAGCCACACAACCTGAGTTGGTTTCCGAAGGCAGCCAATCACTCCGACACCTGAATACATCAGCCGAGGTGTGGTCAGGAAGTCATGTGGGGACCAGCTCACAGAGGAGGGGACCGGCTGCTGCGAGAGTACGGCTCCATATGCGCGTCTGCTACTACCGGCAAGGCCCCTGCCAAAGAACTACACCGTGAGAGAGCGTTTTTGAAATGATTCAAGTCATGTTTGCTCGACTGCTTGGTGTGAACTAGAATGAAATAATTAAATCTCGGCATCTAGTTTTGGCGGGCATGTTTTGTGACAGACGCCTATTCATATTCGGAATTGTGTGGCGCTGTGTCAGCCACGTCAAGCTGGGGCTCTAAGTGCTGTTTGGCTAAACCAGGATTAATTCGAAAGATTCAAAGATCCAGTGTCTTGATCCATGGTACAGCTCAGTCTCTTGAGGTGCACATTTATTAATGAGTTTTATGCTTGTTTTCAGTGTTTAATAATAGTTTCTGACAGCTATTCAAATTTTGTTGTTATTGTGTGCCAAATGTTAACTGGACTTTGTTATGTAACGTTACTTTTGGGTCGAGACTAGTTAGTGTGCAGTTAATAGTTTGTTCTGCCACTTATTTTATGTTTGTCTGTGAGCAAATTGTGTTCACATTAAGAAATTTCTGTTCACTTGCCAACTGTCTCGAACGTTACCGAACTTGTATTGTCCATTCATTGAGCTGCAGGTGTGGCACATTACCTTGCAAACTTGGCATTTGTCTATTATTTCCGTTACATATATCGTATAATTTTATTCCAAAGAAGGGGTTTGATTTTAGTCCGTACATCGTCATAATACTGCAGAGTTGAAAGAAATATCATTAGATCTAAGGACAACTCATTTATTTTTTCTAAAATGTTTGGTTTATTAACAGTCTGAGTTGGCCCATGTATTCTCATTTGTTCTATATGTTTCAAGATACGTTGTATGTGTGATCGAGAAGCGCCCAGCGCTTGCCTTACCTGACCAGAGAGTGCTGTGGCGTGTCCAGACTAGTAGGGACGGGGGTTTCTGTTTCCCGATGAGTCACTGGAGAGCGGGCCTACAGTGTTCTACTGAGGCAGCTGGCCTTTGTTATTGCACTGTCATATTGTTACTTTTTACCGCAGCACTGGGAGCTGTAATAAATTGTGTTGCTACTACGAATGAGGTTCAGTTTCCCACTGCTAGTCCTTCTGCTCCCCGAGCAATGAATGATGGCTGCCCATGTATCATCTGGTAGCAGAGAGTTGGGCTAGTTAATCAATTGTGCGTCGTTCATAATAAGGAAATTTTTCTTTGGGGGTATTTTAGGATAAAAAATTTTCTTTAAAATATTGTACTTACATGGTGTGTTTGCAGATGTATTTGTTGGTAATATAGCGGCCAGGGGAATGCTGGGGATTGGCAGTCATAAAAAGGAGCAGCTTCGATACAAGCTTCGTTTAAGCGGCCAGCCAGAAGAGGGGAGTTCCAATGTTTTTGAAGTCTTATGGGACTTAACTGCTAAGGTCATCAGTCCCTACTTAACCTAAATTATCCTAAGGACAAACACACACACCCATGCCCGAGGGAGGACTCGAGAACCTCCGCCGGGACCAGCCGCACAGTCCATGACTGCAGCGCCCCAGACCGCTCGGCTAATCCAGCGCGCGGCAAGAGGGGAGTGTTGTGGAACTGGGCGTGTGGTTGTGCGGGATGACGGCGCGTCTTTTGCTGGTTATTGCGGCCCAGGTTTGGTGGAGGACGAGAGGGGGGTGGGGGTGGCGAATGCTGCTCTTAATAACAGCGCCGCTTCTCTCTCGAGTGTTGATCAGACCATTTCATTTTTAGGAGGCAGCAGCCTCTCATATGTGCAGGTAAACAGAGTGCAAGTTCAAATCACGCTACGGTCTCACTGCGTTATGAATTTGAGCCCTTTTGTTAGTGATTCCCAGCAGAAGTTAGCTGTTAATGATTTAGAGGTTAAGGTCATGCATTTACAAATGAGACTGAGTATGTTAGAGTGGGTTGGAAACCGGGGGAGATTGAGGAAGAATGTTCATTATTTCTGGAAAATACTGGTGGCTCTCCTAGTGTGGGATGTGGAAGTGTTGGTGGTGGTATGGCATGCCATTTTTCTAAATTTCTGAATCCTCTTTTAGCAGTGATCCGGGGCACTGAAAACATTTCCATCGACATTATAGAATAGCTGATAAGTGTTTCGTGGTTCTCAGTAACCTTGGAAAGGCTGGTGAACATTTTTAAGATTTCCCGGGATGTAATACTTCAGCTCTTGTATCTGTTGTGTCGGAGGTTCCTAGCTGAAATGATTAGTGTTGTTTTGACTGAACGTGTCTCTTTATGCGAGCTGTGTGAGAGGATTTGAAGGGAACGGTTGCCAACTAGGGCCAAGAGTGATCTGATAAATCAATATTTTTTCGTGTTCATTAAATAGCGGAGACTTTGCTTCAATATATACATCAAATACGCACTGGGGCCACAGCCATCGATGTTCAGCTTTTGCGATCAGAAGTCACTGCCAACATCCTGCAAGGCATAAAACCGGAGGACCGCTCATCTGTTTTGTTCACGGAGAGGCCAGTTACATAAAGGGATTTGGACCGTCTAGTCACCAATTTGAACATGTTAGGCAGGCGACCTTAGGAGCGGTTCCGGCCAATTACGTAAACGAGTGAACAGTGAAGGTGCTCCAGGAAGAAACCTTCGCTTCGCAAAGGGGAGTTGTCTTTGTGGCTTGTCAGGACGTTTTGCCCTCAGTGTTGTGCTGAGCACAAGAAACCAGTGAGCACCTGACGCGACAATAGTGAACGGCGTCACTCTTCCCGTGTCTTACCCAGGGCTTGAAGTAACGTGAGGAGGTGGTAAATAACAAGCTTCCCTCCGTGTGCGCCTCTCTTAACAACGAAGTGGTCGGTGCCTTTTTAGATTAGGGCCATAGTTTTTCTTTATTAAATTACGATTGAGTCTTAAGGCACCGGTCTCTGTGTATATGTTTTGACTTGTGTTCCGTCACTCGGGCTTGCACTCTATGATATAGTTTTAAGTGTGGCATCAATACAAATAAAACGATAAAATGTTATACTACGTCCCTGTTGTCAAGTGTAAAACACAGCTATAGAATTAAATAATACAATTTAAATACATTTTAACCTTGGCGACAATGAAGCAGGATGACATTTTATAATTTTATTTGTGTTGATGCCACAGTAACTGTGATACTATATAAACTGAAGTGATACAACGTAATGTCGCCTGGCGCTGATAGTTTCAGTCGAAAACGATAAAAGTTTATTTTATCAGCAATCCTTAAGCCGTCGGCACACGGACCGTGCATCCGAACGTTGAGCGTTGAGCGTGCCGAGTTTCTGACGTCATGGCGTGGAATAGCACGTTCGGGAGTCTTTCCGAACGTGCAGAGCAATATCTGGCATGTCAGATATTCTGAGCGTTCGTCTGAGCGTTGACCAATGAGATGGCGCAACGCCACCTAAGTCACACGCACGCCGTCTCCCTTCAGTACAGAGTTGTGAGGCGCCATATTGGCATTCATTTCAAGCCTATATGTATATATGCCGTTTCTGAGCACGAGCAAAGTGAGAATCACTGCAAAACCCGTTTTTAACTGTGTGATTCGTTCCAATAAAATAATGAGAAACATCATATTCGTGTCAAAAGAATTGTTGTAACTTGCGTATAATGAGAGTAGGCTATTTGAAGGCAGCAACACAGTGAAGATCCACCCAAAATGCATTGTTTTTGGTACAATCTGTTATAATTACATTTCAGTTAGTAACATATCTACGATTACGGTTTTTAGCAAGTGGTAAGATACTATGATTTGCAACAAAAATGTGTGCTGTTGGTTTAGCTAGCCGGCACAGTAGCTCAGCGTGTTCGGTCAGAGGGTTAGCTGCTCTCCGAAATAAAAAAAAACTGAGTTAATCGATCAACAACGAACTTAAACGGATGTCTTACGACGTCCGCCCCGAGCAGAGGCAACGAACAATAGCGAACAAAATGAGATTAAAAAAAAAAGTGCAATGAGTAGAGTCAGTGTCTCGTATAGAGTTTTTCTGTTGGGGAGTGGTTCGCGTCCTGTCACAACTAAATATTTTTTCCTATTATTCGCGTTTTTATTAGGTTCTGATACTTTATTATTAGTTTAATATAAGTATAGACTGTAATATTTGATGTTATATAAATACAAGTTCACCTTTTTTTTTGAGCGGTGACTTTGTTCGATTGGCTTGATCTACAGGACACCTTGCACTACTTGTGTAAAGCTATTTTGCTCCTTTTTCTTTTACGCTTCGTAATTCACGCGTTGCAAAGATTCTGCTACTGGGTAGGAACAGTGATCGAGTAAGACTGACCTTCGGGTTTTACTAAAATGTGGGAATGATGAAGTAATGTTTATCTTCTGCGGAGAAGTATTCAAATTTGTACCGCACTGTTTGTAATGGAACTATTATATGTCTCTGTCATTACTGATTGGACGTGGTACTTTCGCTTTCGTGGACGATGGAGGAAATAGTGCTAACGTGGGAATTTTACGCGCGCCCGTTGAGTAAACAGTGTGGTTTACGAACTAGAAACATCCCTCAACTGCCGCTGGAGTGCGTTGCGATCGCATATACCACGTTGGGGCCCACGTACCGTAGGCACAAGTCGCATCATTCCTGAGCGTTCAGCACTACGTTGAACTTGGCACGCTCGACGTTAACGTTCGACAGCACGGTCCGTGTGCCGACGGCTTTAGTGATACATAACACGATTTTCTTTGTATATTTATGGGCAGTGAAGTACGATCTGCAGAAAGTATGTCAACATTACCTTGTCAGACGTTTGTTTTCTCATATTTGTCGTTGAATCAGTTCATAACCCGATTAACAAAAAAACCCTTGAGTGCGAGTTCGCAAAAGGACAATGATGTTTACGGCAATCGATGCCCTACATTTTGTCTACCATGCAACCATAATATTGGCCGCTAATCGCAACAAGGGCGGGACTGCAGATATCGATTAGTGAGCACAGCACGAGGCTGCGGAACGTAGTAGAACTGCTTAGTTGACGAGTAGCCCACAACAGTGCTACAGTGTTAGTGGTGTTGATGCAAAGCAGAGCAATGGCAACGATAAACAAAGCAAACGTTGAATTATATCTACAACAACAGTTGCCGAAGTTGGCATTTCGGCGGAAAGGAACCCAAGGAATTTCGCAGAGTGAGAAAGAAGTGGCAGATGAAACATCAGCGTTTCTGCAAGATAAGTCAGTGGACTGTGTGGTGTCGTGTCGTACACGCTCGACTGTGTGGACAATGTACATGAGGAGTACAATGATGACGATACGTGCTTAACGGGCGAAAGTGGTACTGAAACAGGTGTTGAGCCATGTAGTTCATCATCCTTGTCGGACAGGGAGCCACAAATCTCGTCTCCAGTGAAACGTAGTAAAGGACAATCGTTGCCCAAAGAGAGGGTATTAAACGTAATTAAGTACATGATCATCCGTGAAAGCTCATCCGCAACATAGTAAAAAAAATTATGAACAGATTTCGAATACGTGCGCAGCAATATGACAGTGTAGTGCGTAAGAAACAACTACGGATATTCAAGGATGGACGAGGCGCACTTGCTACAAAAACTAGTGTTAGCGCTTTCCAAGTATGGTCGATACAATTTACAGGATGTGCTTGATAGTGACCACTGACCTACAACGTTACGGGCATCAAATTGCACTTTACGGTGCACAGCGAACTCCGGAAGCGGTCCGAAAATTTGCCGTTGAGATAAACTTTTACCATCCTTCAGTAAGGAATTTGTTTTCAACTCCGACAAGCGGGATTTGAAGAGCAAATGCATGTTTTAGGAACCCTGGAAATTAGAAATATCAAGGGAGTTGTATCAAGGTCGACTAACATCAAGATCATTCGTGTACAATTATGGCGATTGTTAGTCTGGATAGTAAATTAGCAAGAAAGTTATTTATTGTGCTGCGAGAAGTTGGAGGTGCTCTGCCCCCTGCGATTCTTTCTCGCGTGCGTGATCCTGCAAGGACAGTAGAAAATATTTGTGTCAGAGCAAGGAAGATTAGAAAAACATGGGCGTAAGAGAACTATGGTATGAGCACTGCTTTTAGTCACTAGCTGCTCAAAATAACTTGCTTTTGCTTGGTTCCTGGACTGCATATAAAAATCGTACTCCCTTAGAGCTCAGTATCCCTCCTGAAAAGGGTGTGACATTGCAATTCATACCACCTGGAAACAATGGACAAATTCAGCATCTGGGTGTTTGCTTTTTCTGTGCCTATAAAACACATCATCGCACGTGCACCTATGCCTTCAAGGATAGCCAGCTTCCCATAAGCTCCACGACCGACTGTTACGCTTTCGGCTTCATTGCCATCGCATTCCACCTGTTCTCGTGGCCCCGTCACACCAGTAAGATTCTATACGTATTCTTTAAGAGTGGATATCTAACTGGACGTTGTGCACGGATTCCAACTCCCAAGGATTTCGCCTTCGATCTTTGTGATCACTGTGGCGCGCCATTTTTCTTTCGGTGTTTTGGTGCAAGTTAATGGTTTGTTTCGAATATTTCTTTAATGTCGACGTTGTCCATTTTGTGAAGCGTATCACATACGACCCGTAGAAGGTTGATCTCTGCTCCCCTCGGACACTGATTTTCTGTCGCCCTCCTGATGCTCATAGCGAGTCATCAGAGACTAATATTTTTCCTGTCATAATTGTTGACACATCACTTTCAAATGAGCATTACTAAGGGCTGAACTTGCGACTTCGCACTCAAGGGGTTCCTTGTAAGGCCGTGAGGTGCTTGTAGCGACTGGAGACTATGTTTAGCCGGGCGACCAGCGCTCCAGTCCCAAATATAGAGCCGCTGAGCATGAATAGAGTGGAGGCGACAGTTGGTCTGCGTGGGCCGTCCGCCGGCGTCCCTGGAGCCAGTCTGCGACCGAGCATGAGGGTCCGCGCCGGTTCCGTGCTGCGTCCATCGCCTAGCGGGACGGAAATAGCAGACAGACTCGCAACCAATTAGCCCGGCCTGGGACGAGAGTCGCCCGGCCGCGGCCGCGACCGCGCCGGTCGATGGTCGTTGATGCGCGCTCGCGTCCACCTCCCACCACGTGGTCGATAGCAAGGTCGACAGCCGGCGGCATTTCGCCAAGAAGTGACGTCACCCGCTCAAAGCTTACTCGCTCATTTGTCTCTCCCTCGATATGTCTTTCTTGCGCGTTTATCTTCACTGGGCTCTTTCCACCAGTAAAGTCGTAAACTCCGCCAATAGCGATATTGTTAAACAAATTCAACACTGCTGTCTCTCCTCTTAAATTGCGTAGCTCAACTGGCGATTTTCTATCAGATTTAAAGAATAATTACAAACCGTCAAGTATCTTAGAGGCACACATTTAGCATCGTTTTAAATTCTTTACTTTATAGATTAGGAAATATGCTTCCTTATATAGGACAGGGTGCCCTAATTTCAGATAGCTAAGGAAATCTAATGATATGGTTGGTTAAATATCAGCTGAAAGCTCCCGAAAATGACTGACGTATGTAAAACATATTAGATTTTGTTTATATATAATCTTTTGTAGCTAAAATCAACAGATTACCTTTCACAATTCATGTCAAACAAACTTGTGCATTTTGGAGAGTGTACGCAAAGGGTGCGCAATTTCTGACAATGTGATTATTAATATCGGCTAGGATTATTTCATAAAGAAAATTCGTGTATGCATGCTTATAGGAATATTGTTTTATTATTGTAAATAATACGAAAGTAATGTATAGATATTCCAGTCTCATTACGATGATGATACACGCATAACTACATTTTTTATTTATTTTACACGCCTAGATCAGTAGGACCAGATTGAGGAACAAATCTCCAAGGCCATCGAACGTGTAATTATATGAAATTACAACATAAAAATAATAACAAATAAAATAAAATTTTTATGAACCCAAAAAAGACAAGTCATAACCTTATGTAGTCCGCCCCTGGTAGCTGAGTGGTCAGCGCGACGGAATGTCATACCTAACGCCCCGGGTTCGATTCCCAGCTGGTTCGGAGATTTTCTCCGCTCAGGGACTCGGTGTTGTGTTGTCCTTATCATCGTCATTTCATCCCCATCGACACACCAGGCGCCGAAGTGGCGCCAACTCGAAAGACTTGCACCAGGAGAACGATCTACCCGACGGGAGGCCCTAGCCACACGGCATTTCCATTTACCTTATGTAAACACAATCCGCAATATAACACAGGAATCAGCATAAATTTTCAAGCAACTCCTCGACAGAATAGATGGAGGGACCCATGAGGAAACTCTTCAGTGTCGATTTGAAAGCGCGTAGATTACTGCTAAGATTTTTGAATTCTTGTGGTAGCTCATTAAAAATTGATGCGGCAGTATAATGCACGCCTTTCTGCACATCAGTCAAGGAAGTGCGATCGAAATGCAGATTGGATTTCTGCCTAGTGTTTACTGAATGAAAGCTGCTAATTCTTGCGAATAAGCTAATATTGTTAACAGTAAACGAAAGGAAAGAATATACACTCCTGGAAATTGAAATAAGAACACCGTGAATTCATTGTCCCAGGAAGGGGAAACTTTATTGACACATTCCTGGGGTCAGATACATCACATGATCACACTGACAGAACCACAGGCACATAGACACAGGCAACAGAGCATGCACAATGTCGGCACTAGTACAGTGTATATCCACCTTTCGCAGCAATGCAGGCTGCTATTCTCCCATGGAGACGATCGTAGAGATGCTGGATGTAGTCCTGTGGAACGGCTTGCCATGCCATTTCCACCTGGCGCCTCAGTTGGACCAGCGTTCGTGCTGGACGTGCAGACCGCGTGAGACGACGCTTCATCCAGTCCCAAACATGCTCAATGGGGGACAGATCCGGAGATCTTGCTGGCCAGGGTAGTTGACTTACACCTTCTAGAGCACGTTGGGTGGCACGGGATACATGCGGACGTGCATTGTCCTGTTGGAACAGCAAGTTCCCTTGCCGGTCTAGGAATGGTAGAACGATGGGTTCGATGACGGTTTGGATGTACCGTGCACTATTCAGTGTCCCCTCGACGATCACCAGTGGTGTACGGCCAGTGTAGGAGATCGCTCCCCACACCATGATGCCGGGTGTTGGCCCTGTGTGCCTCGGTCGTATGCAGTCCTGATTGTGGCGCTCACCTGCACGGCGCCAAACACGCATACGACCATCATTGGCACCAAGGCAGAAGCGACTCTCATCGCTGAAGACGACACGTCTCCATTCGTCCCTCCATTCACGCCTGTCGCGACACCACTGGAGGCGGGCTGCACGATGTTGGGGCGTGAGCGGAAGACGGCCTAACGGTGTGCGGGACCGTAGCCCAGCTTCATGGAGACGGTTGCGAATGGTCCTCGCCGATACCCCAGGAGCAACAGTGTCCCTAATTTGCTGGGAAGTGGCGGTGCGGTCCCCTACGGCACTGCGTAGGATCCTACGGTCTTGGCGTGCATCCGTGCGTCGCTGCGGTCCGGTCCCAGGTCGACGGGCACGTGCACCTTCCGCCGACCACTGGCGACAACATCGATGTACTGTGGAGACCTCACGCCCCACGTGTTGAGCAATTCGGCGGTACGTCCACCCGGCCTCCCGCATGCCCACTATACGCCCTCGCTCAAAGTCCGTCAACTGCACATACGGTTCACGTCCACGCTGTCGCGGCATGCTACCAGTGTTAAAGACTGCGATGGAGCTCCGTATGGCACGGCAAACTGGCTGAAACTGACGGCGGCGGTGCACAAATGCTGCGCAGCTAGCGCCATTCGACGGCCAACACCGCGGTTCCTGGTGTGTCCGCTGTGCCGTGCGTGTGATCATTGCTTGTACAGCCCTCTCGCAGTGTCCGGAGCAAGTATGGTGGGTCTGACACACCGGTGTCAACGTGTTCTTTTTTCCATTTCCAGGAGTGTATGTATTGAGAGGCTAATGTCAGTATACCAAGACTAATGAACAGGGGTCGGCAAGAGGATCGCGAACTTACACCACTCATTACACGAACCGCTTGCTTCTGGGCCAAAAACATCCCTTGACAGTTACCCCAAAATATAACAACATACGTCATAAGCGAATGAAGAGAAGCAAAGTAGCCTACTTGTCTTGTCGAACTATCACTTACTTCAGATACCGTTAGAATAGTAAAAGTGGCAGCATTGAGTCTCCAAATAAGATCCTCAATCTGAGCTTTCCACGAGAGTTTACTATCCATCTGAACACTTATAAATTTGAAATGTTCAGTTCAACTAATCATACGCCCATTCTGTGAAATTAAAATATCCGGTTTCGTTGGATTTTGTGTTAGAAAGTGTAAAAGCTGAGTCTTATTGCGATTTAGCGTTAATTTATTTTCTACAAGTCACGAACTTATGCCTTGAACTGCAATATCTGAAACAGTGCCGATGTTGGACACAACATCCTTTACTACCAAGCTAGTGTCATCAGCTAACAGAAATATTTTAGAATCACCTGTAATACTAAAGGGCATATTATTAATATAAATAAGGAACAGGAGTGGCACCAGCACTGATTTCTGGAGCACCCCACATTTAACCTTGCCTCAGACACCACATCATAGCCATTCTCAACACTGTGAAGAGTGACTGACCTTTTGGTGTCTGTTATTAAAGTAAGAGGTGAAAAGTTGTGATCTACTCCCCATATTCCATAATATTCGAATTTCTGGAGCAATATTTTGTGATCAACACAATCAAACGCCTTAGTTAAATCAAAAAAGATGCCTAGCGTTCGAAACCTTTTATTTAATCCATCCAGAAAAGAAAATATAGCATTTTTCAGTTGTCAATCAATTTCTAAAACTGAACTGTAAATTTGATAGCAAATTATGAAATAAAATGATCAATAACTTTAGCAAACACTGATGGCATAAAAAAGGTCCAAAATTGCCTACATAATCCCTTGAGGCTACTATTTCCAGTTCTCACATTTGTACATCTTCCAACCATGTTTTTCAGTCCCAGCACACAGTTCATGTACCCAAAGCAAACATTTTAAACACTCTATAGAAATTCCTATTTGTCTTCCCAGTATGGGACAGAACAATGGACGCATTCCTCATCTCCGCTGTCTTCATCATCTGTCGACACAAGGGAAACCGAACTTTCGGAATCCTCAGCAGATGATGACTCATATGCCGATTTTCTTTCTCACCTACTCATTTTAGCCACGTTTGTGTTCTTCTGGCTGGCCTTTTGGTTGCTTTGATGTTTTCCCCTTTTTGAAGATTCTGCTAGTTTTTCATAAATTGCTCTCTTGCATTTTAGCTCATCTTGAGATGAAGACTCTTCTAAAAGTACATTTTCTTCGTATCCTAGAGCCCACTTTCTCTTTCAAGTTTCCTGCCTTTACGTAGTCTAAAAGTGTAGGTTTTGGCAATTGAAACACTTTCGATGCCTTTAAGAAGCCCATTTCTTTGTTTCTCTTGGCTTCCATTGCCTTGCTCTTGTTTTCCTTTGCCCAACACTTTTTTTCCCAGACATCTCCTGAAAAGAACTAAAAAGCGAAAGCTATAAAGGCGCTTATTTGTCAGATGATCGAAACTAGGCACCCTAGCTGTATCCGAAATTAGGCACGTATACCACTTGACAAACATGGCTCAACTACCGAAACATGTGATGAATTGTTGCATTTAAAAGCTACTCAAAAGTTTAATTAAATATGAAATATCACTAATAAATAAGACAAATATCAAACTACTTACTGCCGGCCGAAGTGGCCGTGCGGTTAAAGGCGCTGCAGTCTGGAACCGCAAGACCGCTACGGTCGCAGGTTCGAATCCTGCCTCGGGCATGGATGTTTGTGATGTCCTTAGGTTAGTTAGGTTTAACTAGTTCTAAGTTCTAGGGGACTAATGACCTCAGCAGTTGAGTCCCATAGTGCTCAGAGTCATTTGAACCATTTTTGAACCAAACTACTTACTATGCAGCTGTGATTCTTACAGTGTGTCTACAAAATATTACATTCAAATTTAAGATATTAAGAAAAAATTAACTGCGAGCACGGAACTCGACTGATGGGCTACGCGGTTTGCAGGACACTAAAATGGCGGAAGAACAAGGATTTCAGCTAGTTTTCGCACCGGCAACACCGTCTAGGGTGCATATATCCACCTATCCGGAATTAGGCCACCATCCGAAAATAGGGCACCTTACCCTACATATGTTGGCATCAATACTGGTGTATTAGCATTGTCCAAAACATAAAAAAAAACTCCCTCCCAGAAAAAGTTTTACATTTGCTTATAAAAATTTCAAATAGAAATGAAAACTGGAAATAACTTTACAAGTGCATTTTTATTTCATATTTTATGACAAAAATTATGACATGTAATTTGTGGCACACAAAGTCCTCCCATCTGCTTTCTTTGCTTATTTGCTTGCCAGCCTCTTTGTCAGGGCAATCTTTACAGTAGCACATAGCGTTTGCTTTGTTGGCGGCGGGTGGTATCTTTTCTGGAAAAAGGAGACCAGAATTTGTATCTAGACTAGAAGTTGGTGGTGGTGGTGGTTAGTGTTTAACGTCCCGTCGACAACCCGTCGACAACGAGGTCATTAGAGACTGAGCGCAAGCTCGGGTTAGGGAAGGATTGGGAAGGAAATCGGCCGTGCCCTTTTAAAGGAACCATCCCGGCATTTGCCTGAAACGATTTAGGGAAATCACGGAAAACCTAAATCAGGATGGCTGGAGACGGGATGGAACCGTCGTCCTCCCGAATGCGAGTCCAGTGTGCTAACCACTGCGCCACGTCGCTCGGTCTAGAAGTTGGTGTTGGTTACAATGATCGAATGTCTCCTCCTACAGCCACGAAGTCCGTGAAACTTTTTTTAATAAATTTCACTAGCGATATCATTTGTTTGTTGACATCCTTGTGCAAAATTAAAGCATTCACAGTAGACATTAGGAAAACGTGAAAGAAAGCTTTTTTTCATCACGTCAAAGTTTTGCTTGTACATGGATGGTAGCTGGAAAACTGATTGACATGATGTGCTCTCGTTTTAGTCATGTTACAATCTATGACAGTCTTTGGCGTTACTGCTCTCGTAAAACCTTCTTGTGAATGTACAGAATCTTCTTTGGTGGTTGCCTGATATTTTGTAGAGAGGCAGTATACACCACGCTAATTTTTCCATTTGAGGGCTGGTGCACGAAAATTCCTCAAAAAAAAAAAATCATTTTGCTTCAGCTTCCTTATTTTGAAGCTTGTTAGTAGGTCTTTTTCTGTTCTTCATGACAGTTCCGACACCTAGTAGTTGACGTTCCTACACTATCTTCAGTAAAGGCATACTTGTAAACCGACCTCTGCTGCATCTAGCGGACAAAATATAAACTACCACGGCAGTCGGTAGTCGTGTAGCGAGAGTGAATACACATTTCAACGAATGGAAAAGCTGCGCCCGTACGGGATAAGGGCGACGTCCTCACGGCTGATAGGCGCCCGTATGGCGTACGGGCATAGTGACGAATGTTTTAAGTGTTCGCTTCATAAAATAGTTTCTACGACAACAAAGGAAATGATATACAAGCAGCGGACTGAGAACGAATTGTGACACATTTCGGTGTAATGATCGTAAGGAGATGAGGGCAGTCCAGTGTCTACAAGGCGACGTCTTTCAGCATGGTGGATTAAGTTAAACGATACCACCTTACATCTATCCGGCCCTAGGAACAAGCAATACATTTTCTTTGGCTGGTAATCTTAGGAAGCAGACAATGACGGATTCGACTGAGAGCAGTTCTTAACCAATCACAAACTGTACGGCTTATTACCGATACACCCAGTTTTAGCAGCGTCCCGTATGCAAGAATGGAGCATTAACCACTTCACCCTGCAACTTCACGGCCGTCAGAAAGTGACGCGGTTAATTAAACAGAAAATACAGGATGTTCAAAAGAATGACTTGATTTCAAAATTCCATATTTACTGATACGGTCTCGTAGACTGACATGCGGCCGGGAGAGCGGTGTGCTGACCACATGCCCCTCCATATCCGCATCCTGTGACGCCTGTGGTTGAGGATGACACGGCGGTCGGTCGGTATTATCGGTACCGTTGGGCCTTTCAAGGCCTCTTCGGACGGAGTTTAGTTTATATTTATTGATATAGAAGCAGTCTACAAACATGGGATAAATTTCAAAATGCTCGCAAAATCTTAAAGGTATGCTATTGCAAATGCTCTGAGTGTCCACCAGCAGAAGCACGAACAAAATCTAGACGATAGCTAAATTCGTCATGAATTTTAAGCATTGTATCTACTTTTACAGCAGTTATGGCGGCTGTTATTCTGTTCTTCACTTATTCTACGTCACGAGGTAAAGGAAAGTTGAACACTTTCCTTCACATATCAGGGCAGAGTCTCGACGTCCCGCGCACGCTATCCAGCGCTGAAGCAGAGTGTCGTCGAGAAACTGCTCTACAGCGTCGTACTAGTGTGGTGGAACTCCACCCTGTTGGAAAATGAAGCCATCGGACCCCTCCTGAAGTTGAGGAAACAGGAGCATTTTGAGGGTAGCTGAACGCTGGACAGGGCGCAGGGGACCTCGAGATACAGCCCTGCATTCTTGGCCTCCAGGGTCGCCAGACATGACCCCATGTAATTTTTTCTTGTGGGGATATGTGAAGGAAAGTGTGTTCATATCCGCTTTACCTCGCGACATAGAAGAAACGAAGAACAGAATACCAGCTGCCATGACTTTTATAAAAGCAGATGCATTGTGTAACGTTTACGACGAATTTAGCTATAGTCTAGAAGTTGTGGTGGTGGGCACACAGAGCATTTGTAATAGAAAAGCTTAAACTTCAAGGTTTTGTGACTATTTTGCTATTTATCTCGAGTTTGTAGTATCTTTTTATCGATAAATATGGAGTTTTGAAATTAGGTTATTCTTTTTGAAACACCCTGTACTTCAGCGAGCGCAGCCGACCGTACTAAGTCTAAAGTCTATTCACCGAGAACTGGGACGAAACATAAACAGTGTCACGTGAGCGACTACGCTGGTTTCCAGAGAAAGCATTCGGTGTTCACGTGATACGTAGGGGTGTGGAAAATCCTTGCCGCACGCATTGCGGCTGGCGGCGTTCGGCTGGCTGCCGAGCTGTCACAGCGGACCGTGAGAAACCTGGGCAACAATGTACGAAATAAATCTAATAATAATGTTAAAATAACGTTAAACTGGGTTCATTCTGTCGAAGCAGATTTTCATTCAGGTTGCTAGCAAAACGCTCCATTCAAACACAATTAACTGTTAATTTTAATAACAATACCAGTAATAATAATGATAAAGGACGAAACAAGGTTCACTCTGTCGAACTTGAACTGTTTTAATTGAGGTTTATAACAAACCGCTCCTCTGTCTCGTCTATAATGCAGGCTAATTTCCACATTTGAGTATGCACTTTTTCTACGACATGGAGGACGCACTTGTTCCAATCCCCTGCAGTCACTGTTCTTACTGCTTCTTCTAGCAGTACTTTAACTTCCGGTATTTTGTATGTTTTGTTTTTCGCTGCAACATAGCCTTTGATTCTGGCCCACATTAACTCGATGGCGTTTAATTCAGTGGTACAGAGGAATTCTGAGAACAGTTTTCCCTGCATTCTTCGCCATTTCATCTATTGCGTATTCGTTGTGCGCTGATCAGTGATTTTTAACTAAGTTCTTTCTTGAACATACCGTCTTCGAAATCGATGTTTTTAGATTTTAGCCACTCTGATATTTCGTGCTTATTGGAATTCGCATTTTCTCCGAGAATGGTGCGGCGCGTCATCAAAAACAATAACTGCGTTTTCCTGAAGCCCAGGAAGAACATATTGAAACCACTTCTCGAAGGTTTCGGCGCACATCTCCTCATGATAATATCCACTTTTCTTGAATTCGAAAGTCCATAAACATCCTTCAACGATCCCTGCTTTGCTGCCAATGTGTGCGATAATCAGACGTTCTTTACCTGATGGGCCCTTGCTTCCGGTGGATAATCCGGACAGAAACGCTTGTTTTGAGGAATTTATAGTGTCATCTACCCAGACGTAACTTCAGGTATGTCCTGCGTTCACCCACGTCTCGTCCAAATAGTAAATGGGTCTGCCTTCATCTCTCAACCGTTTAATTGTTCGAAGATAACGCCGCCTCCATAAAATGATGTCATCCCTGTCTATGAGCATGCTATCGCGCCCACGCCGGACATATTTGAAATTCATTTCTCTCAATAAAATATAAAATATAGTTCTCCGAAATTTGTCCAGATCTGCATCTTCGTTGACGACTGTAAGCACTTTGTCAATTGTTGGAAATTCGTTACGAAACAAAAATTCGTGTACTTTCCTTCGTATCGCATTTCTATCGAAGTCATCAACACTTCCAGAAAGTTTCTGTCGTAATTTTCCTTTCTTGGGAGACTTCAAAGAGTGTGTGGCCTTGTACTCACTTATCACACGATACACTGAAGAACGTCCAACACCTGAAGCTGCAGCTGTTTTCGAAACAATGTCACTCATCGACTGCTCTGGATGAAACAGTTCCGTTTTATACTCATTAAGCACCATGTGCTTCTCAGAAGAACTTAATGATTTCTTCTTTGCTCGCTTCTTTGGAGGACTCAGAACTGACACTTCGACCTCGCTCGCTGAATCCGTGGATGACATAACGAGGACAGCCGTATGTGATGCTAATGAAGTAAGTGAATATAAAAAAAAAAACTATGCGATGCTATTGGATGCGCAGATAGTGAATGCTCAGCGTAGCTACAAACACATTTACTTACTATAATAATCAACAACTAGTCTTTCAAGCGTCTTTACACATGAACTTCAGATATCCTGAAATTGCCGCTGTACAACACCCACTAACGAGCTCACACCTGTAACTGAGACGGCCACACTGACTGAGCACCGCGCCTGCGAACCGCACAATGCATCGCTCACAAAGGACAAACGGTTACACCCATCGCATTCGAACAAACTACAAAATTAAATTCAAACCTTTCTGAAACTTTTCTCGCTTACACCCCCACAAAAAAAATTAAAGGGGAAAAATTTGTCGCTTACTATATTTCGGATGATCATTTGGTAAAAGTTCTGCATGAGACGTGAGATTTTAATTTATTACTTCACTATTACTGACTCTATTGGGTAGAAAATTTGCAGGCGTCATCAACATATGGTCCTGAAGGCAATTATAAAATTATTTTGCTGTGGGACACACAGTTTAGGAGATATGACGTGATAAATATAGAGTAACGCGAAAAAACAACTTTTCCTGAAAGCTTAAATATTTCACTTTTTCACTGACAATAAATTTTAATGTAACGTAAAAAAAGGTGTCGGAAGGTAGTTCTCGGATCACTTTATCATGTTCAGATGCCAAATTATAAAAAACACTAATTTCATATTTTAATTCCTGACGCCCCTGCCTTGTACAGCCCTCGATGGCAGCGCTGTGGTCATGCGCCTTGCCGTGTTTACAGTACATCTCTTGTTTCGGTGAATGGAGTATAGTGTGCGCTGCATTGCGCCTGCACGAAGCAACAACAATCACAGTATCAGAACGCATGGATAGCGGATAAAAATGACTCTAAAATACTGGACTTGGTTAAACCAGAGGTAGCTGCGTTGAAGTAATACATAATCCGCGATGAAACTAATCCATAACTTACGACAAAAGTCACAGAGAGTAACAAAATAATATACCAACGTGAGAGGACAGAGGATGCTCAAATGTCCGTAGTTACTGGGTGTCATGTGTGCACTTTGTCGATTTTCACTAAGTGCGACATGCCACTGGGCCGAAGGTCCAGGTCGGTGATCTTGATTTAACCACCGCAAGGGAGACCCAGTAGTATAAATTTAATGATCTTCTTTGCAATAAAATGCAATTACAAATCGATGATTAACTGTTTCGGTTAACTAGCAATCATACTCAGGTCATGCTTACACTAGAATTTGTACCTAAATGTAACTCGTCAGTATTAAAATGTTAGCGTAAAAAACCAGCAGGAGACTCCTGCTGGTTTGACGCTTTGGGTCTGTTTCAAGTTTTGAGTGGCCACATTTGAGCTAAAAGGTCATCACCAGAAAACAAATACAGAATAGTTTAACAATGATAATTGCTTTTATAATTTATGCCATAATCCGGCTTTGCTGCAGAACCGCCTCAAAACTTTTCACAATTAGAAACCATGTGGCGCTCTTCTTATCATGGTGCTCCTTGCGAGATGTACCCATATTTCAGGTTATTTCTTCAACTCTTCAATAAACAATTCCACATCTAAACCGGCTACATTCCTACAGCTGCTCTCGATAGAGTTGCGAACAAATTTGCACTGCCCAATTCCCCCACAGTGGCTACTGCTTAGCGATGATTTCGGAAGCAGCAGTGACTGGCGAGCACAAATCTCTTTCTCGAATGCTCCACTGTCGTAGTGTGTGTAGCTCCATTGTTTCACATGTACCGCTAAGACGCGCTAGGAAATGACGCTGTGAGTTAGCGAAGGTAAATCGCCCGTGTGCACTGAGCCGAAATGTCTTCTCTAGTCCAGTCCTGATGAACATTTGTAATTATTCGAACTGTTTTACTTCGAACATTTTTCTTTTTTTGTGTTGGCCATATGCGTTTGGTATCAAACATGCATAAGGTGGCAGGTAGAAAGCCTTTACAACGTGAGTAGTTGAAAAGGTGGTTTCTTTGCATGCAGCAACTATACAGCCTCGTCACAGGGTAAACAGGTTTACGCAGAATCCATGTCAAAATGCTAGCATCTCAGATTAGTAATACACTACTGGCCATTACAATTGCTACACCAAGAAGAAATGCAGGTGATAAACGGGTATTCATTGGACAAATATATTACACTAGAACTGACATGTGATTACATTTTCACTCAATTTGGGTGCATAAATCCTGGGAAATCAGTACCCAGAACAATCACCTCTGGACGTAATAACGGGCTTGATACGCCTGGGCATTGAGTCAAACAGAGCTTGGATGGCGTGTACAGCTACAGCTGCCCATGCAGCTTCAACACGATACCACAGTTCATCAAGAGTAGTGACTGGCTCGTCGCAATACGCCAGTTGCTAGGCCAGCTTTGACCAGACGTTTTCAATTGGTGAGAGATCTGGAGAATGTGCTGGCTAGGGCAGCAGTCGAACATTTTCTGTATCCAGAAAGGCCCGTACAGGACCTGCAACATGCGGTCGTGCATTATCCTGATGAAATGTAGGGTTTCGCATGGATCGAATGAAGGGTAGAGCCACGGGTCGTAACACATCTGAAATGTAACGTCCACTGTTCAAAGTGCAGTCAGTGCGAACAAGAGGTGACCGAGACGTGTAACCAATGGCACCCCATACCATCGCGCCGGGTGATACGCCAGTATGGCGATGACAGATACACGCTTCCAATGTGCGTTCACCGCGATGTCGCCAAACGCGGATGCGACCATCACGATGCTGTAAACAGAACCTGAATTCATCCGAAAAAATGACGTTTTGCCATTCGTGCACCCAGGTTCGTAGTTGAGTACACCATCGCAGGCGCTTCTGTCTGTGATACAGCGTCAAGGGTAACCGCAGCCATGGTCTCCGAGCTGATAGTACACGCTGCTGCAAACGTCCCCATGTGTTGACTCAGGGATCGAGACGTGGCTGTACGATCCGCTACAGCCATGCGGATAAGATGCCTGTCATATGGACTGCTAATGATACGAGGCCGTGGGGATCCATCACGGCGTTCCGTATTACCCTCCTGAACCAACCGATTCCATATTCTGCTAACAGTCATTGGATCTCGACCAACGCGAGCAGCAATGTCACGATACGATAAACTGCAATCGCGATAGGCTACAATCCGACCATTATCAAAGTCGGAAACGTGATAGTACGCATTCCTCCTCCTTACACGAGGCATCACAACAACGTTTCGCCAGGCAACGCCGGTCAACTGCTGTTTGTGTATGAGAAATCGGTTGGAAACTTTCCTCATGTCAGCACGTTGTAGGTGTCGCCACCGGCACCACCCTTGTATGAATGCTCTGAAAAGCTAATCATTTGCATATCACAGCATCTTCTTCCTGTCGGTTAAATTTCACGTCTGCAGCACGTCATCTTCGTGCTGTAGCAATTTTAATGGCCAGTAGTGTAATTTACAGTAATTTATTTACTGGAATCTTTCAAATGGTGAACTGCGGTGTGACGATGATGATCCGTGGCAGTAGCTCATTGTTGACTTGCACTGATTATTAGTGTATGGAACTCTTGTTTTTCACATTGTTCTGCCTCAGTGTACGTCTAATAATGTAATAAAAAAAGAAAACTCAAAGTAATGTTTTTTTTAATATTTAGAGTCTGTAAGAGTTAAGCGACTGATGCACCTCATGCAGATTCCCGGCTATGAGTCCATTACGGCATTACCGTACTGTCAAAGGCAACCTAAACAACGTCGCCGGCTACATTAGCACACGGGACTTCGGCGGTACCGTGCGGCTGTGCCGTCGCGCGGACCGGGGGCTGTGCTTGTCACTGCCGGCGTAGCGACGACAGATCGATCGCACGTGGCGAGCGGAGAGACACATTCCTCTCAGGCACTGCACGGCGCACAGCGACCGACGCCAAATCTGACTCGTCCACTATCGGCCGCAACTGTTTACCTGCCGACTCACTTTGTCGTAGCTTTCCCCCGCCGTGGAAAGACTGCACCGTCTCCCCACCCCCGGCACACACTTACATACGCTTAAATTGGAAGATGACGGGGGGGGGGGGGGGGCAGTGTATCTTACGAGCAGGTGTTAATGATAACTCACCACAATCGAATCAGTATAGCTAGCTTCCCTTGAAAAAAAACAATCGTTTCCATTCCTCGTCTTCCGCAGGTCCTCTTAAGTCCCACACGATACCCGGGAACTAAACAGCTGTTTTTTTCTTCTTTACAGTTATTTTCATACCTTACAAAAGGTAGGCCGGCAGGGGCCTGTCTACGCCGCTCTTCGGCCATAGAAAAACAGTCAACAGGAAGACATAAAAATAGACATATATGAATGGTAAAAAACAGGAGAGATACATAAGAAACGAAAAAAAGGCGTTCGCGGAAGTCACTGGTAGGACTGGACACAAAGCCGCCCAGTGTGGCCAAGCGATTCTAGGCGCTTCAGTCTGGAACCGCGCGACCGCTACGGTCGCAGGTTCGAATCCTGCCTTGGGCATGGATGTGTGTGATGTCCTTAGGTTAGTTAGGTTAAGTAGTTTTAAGTTGACCTCAGATGTTAAGTCCCATAGTGCTCAGAGCCATTTCAACCATTTGAACTGGACACAAACGTAGACAAAACAGTTGCACACGCGAACGAAGGTGCACTGAAGAAGAAACACCGACGCACTTAAACGAAGAGAACACATGGGTGACGATCTTCAGCGCACTAAACACACTATGGCACAAAAGTGAGGGGGGGGGGGGGGCTACCACAGGGAATAAGGGAGGGTAGGAGGAAGGTGGGAAGGATGCCAGTGGGGGAGAAGAAGGGAAGGACAGGGGAAAGGGTAAGGTGGGGTGTGGAAGCCCTGGGTGGGGGGGGGAGGAGGGGGAAGGGAGGAGGGAGTGAAGGGAAAGTGGGAGCCCTAGGAGGAAAAACTCAGGAGGAGGAAGGGGAGGATCAAATCTTGTAGGAGGGGTAGATAGAGGCGACGAGGGGATCATCTGGGAGGGGGAGTTGGCGGGAGCCACTTTGGGCAAGGGTGTGGAGGGTGGTAAGATGGAGAGCAGGTGGGATGCAGGAGTACAAGCACGGCAGCGGATTGGGGTGAGAGAGGATGGGAGAGACAAGTGGGTGAGGGGGATGAAGTTTCCGGAAGGTGTAACGGATCCATATCCGTTCAAGGAAGAGGAGGAGGTGTGGGAAAGGTATTAAGTCGTAGAGGAGCCACGTGGGGGATGCAAGGCGGATGTGATAGGCGAGGCGGAGCGCAAGGCTTTCCAGGATTTGAAGGGACTTGTAGTAGGTAGGAGGGGCGGAAATCCAAGTGGGGTGGTCATAACAGAGAATGGGGGTGGATGAGAGATTTATAAGTGTGGAGAATTGCGAAGGGGTCCAGACGCCATGTGCAGTTGGACAGGAGTTTGAGGAGGTGGAGTCGAGAGCATGCCTTGGCTTGGGTTGTCCAGAGATGTGGAGTCCAGGAAAGGCGATGGTCAAGGGTCACGCCAAGGTACTTGAGGATGGGGGTGAGGTTGATAGGACGGCCGTAGATAGTGATACAGAAATCAAGGAGACAGAAGGAAGGGGTGGTTTTGCCTACAATGATCGCTTGGGTTTTAGAAGGACTGTCCTTGAGGAGCCACCGGTTACACAAAGTGGTGAACCGGTCAAGATGGGATTGGAGAAGGTGCTGAGAGCGTTGCAGAGTTGGGGCGAGGGCAATGAAGGCAGTGTCATCGGTGTACTGGAGAAGGTGGATGGGGGGGGGGGGGTGAAGGTGGTGGCATATCCGTCGTATAAAGAAGGTAGAGAAGAGGGGAGAGGATGGAACCTTGAGGCACACCGGCGGACGGGCGGAAGGTGTAGGAATCTGTGTTATGGCTAAACAGCTGACCAAAAGAGTGTTTTATATGTCGGCCATAAATCAGATAGTCGGTAGTCAGGAATGGTGCCACACCACCAGGTTGCACCCGCCATCACAGAAAACTGCCTGATAATATTGCCGCACCGGAGGTGATGGCTCCTATAAAGCGATGCACCTTTAGCTATTAGCCGACTGCCCTAACATTGTGGAATACTAGGACGCTCTGTAATCGACATCAGAGATTGTTTTGCCTCCCTCGCACGATATATCGCTCGCCGCTAGGTGGCGGGCGTTGAGCGCCGAAAGCATGGAGGGACGAGACACAAGACTGTCTGGGGAGAGTGCAGTTATGGGCGGCCAAACGAATGTCACGGACAGGGAAAAATGGCTCTGAGCACTATGGGACTTAACATCTATGGTCATCAGTCCCCTAGAACTTAGAACTACTTAAACCTAACTAACCTAAGGACAGCACACAACACCCAGCCATCACGAGGCAGAGAAAATCGCTGACCCCGCCGGGAATCGAACCCGGGAACCCGGGCGTGGGAAGCGAGAACGCTACCGCACGACCACGAGATGCGGGCACGGACAGGGAACCAAGCAGCTTGGTGTGCTCCGCTAGGTATTGGTTTATGGACAGACACTTGATGTAGACTACAGCAGCCGAGGTCGAGATGTGCATGGATGCATATATAAGGACAGCCGTGTTAGTAGTGTGATGTCTGGAATGTACAGGGTGTTCCAAAAAGAGTCATCCGCTGTGCCACGTCTATATCTTTGAAACTAATAAACGTATACAATGAATTTTCATTTTTGATGAACGGGATACTCAAAAAGTTTTTCGTACCTTTTCTTAGGTGTTCAATTTGCCCCCCTTGAGATGCAAGGCATATGTCAGTTCGGTATGAAAATTGTTCCTACCCTGCAGCACTTCTTCAGTTACAGATTCCACAGCTGCTGTTATGAGATGTCTCAGTTCATTCATTGTTGCTGGTAACCGAGGCACAGAAATAGCCTTTTATAAACCCCCCACAAGAAATAATCACATACAGTCAGGTCCGGTGACCCTGGAGGCCAATAATGTAAGGCTGAATCATTTGGTCCAGTCCGACTGATCCACCGTTGAGTAATGCATCGATTCAAAAAATTCCCACACTTCTAGATGCCAGTGAGGCGGTGCCCCATCCTGCTGGTAAATGAAGTCGTTCGTGGTAAAAGGAAGTTCTCAAGCATATCGAGATATGTGCTTCCTGTAACAGTGTTCTCGGTAAAGAAAAATGGACCATACACCTTTCCCCGTGAAACTGCAGAAAACGCATTAAATTTGGGAGAGTCCCTCTCTTGCTGTACAACATGATGTGGTTTTTCCGTACCCCATATTACCACTTAATGACGGTTCACCTTTCTATTTAAATGGAATGTTGGCTCGTCACTAAATACTAAGTGTGGAAGAAAACTGTCATCCACCATCTTGCCGAGAACGAAATTACAGAAATCCACACGTTGTTGTTTGCCACCTTTACGAAGAGCTTGCAGTAGATGAATTTTGTATGGTTTCATGTATAAACGTCGACGCAACACACGCCAGATAGACATCGGGGGTATGTTGAGCTGCGGAGCTGCACGGCGAATAGATTTCTGCGGACCCCTTATGAAACTATGCCAGGTGCCTTCGACGTCTGGGTCAGACTCTGACTCTCGGGGACGGCCCGGCGAATTGACTTTACACAAACAAACTGCTTCTCGGAACTGTTCGTGCCATCGTCTAATGCTCTGTGCTGTAGGAACATCCACACCGTACCTAGTAGAGATGGGCAAACTGAAACACTTAACTGTTTCGAAACAAATGAAACAGTACAATGTAATGTTTCGATACGCTGTTTCGAAACAGTGAAACAGTTTGTGTTTTGTAATCTAATAAACGTAACATTTAATCATCTTGAATGTCTACTGTATAAGTATGTCCATATGAACACAAATGAGGTGCGAGAGCGTTAATCATTTCGCAGAAAGTATGAACCTATCACCTGGGCGTCTTGGCAGTTTCGTATTTCCTGCAGCAAGTGCACTGCTTTCGTGTTGTGTGACTGTCATACTTTTCAATTGGCTGAGGACAGCCATAGCTGAAGACAGAAGAACCACCACGAACGGAACTGGAGGTAGGAGCAAACTGCAGAAACAAAGGATATGCTACTGGGATTCCTACATTCCGTTAGTATGGGTAATATACCCATCCTGCTAATTTCCATGCACACAAAGGGAATCATTGTGGATAATAGGCACAGTGACTGTAGACTCACAAATAACGCCAAATAATTCGAATAAATAACAAAATATAACAGAAAAAAATTTTGTCTTTGAAGGTGTTTCGAACCTTTACTATAAAGTCACCGTGCTTCCCAGCCCTTCCCGTTCACCATTACACTATCAGTGATATGTCAAGCAGATTGCTTGCAACTATACCTAGATCAAATTTATGTATATGTCTAATAACTGTCACTCTAAGCCTTTTTTTTATTCAGAATGTTGTAGGCTTACTTGCGTTTCTTAATACGATTACTGTACATGAAAAGAGAAGCGTATGTTATAAAAAAAAGTGTAATTTAATCGAATGATTTTCACATATTTATTATTTTGAATGGGAATAGTATGCGTTGTTTCATTGTTTGGTTAGTGTTTATAAAGCAGATGTTACGCCATTTCGTAATAGGACAGTCAGCTAGAAACGAAGCTTTATTTTCGGATATCTTAAGCTTCATTCTATTGCTTGTCAAAAAGAATTCGACACTCTTGAAAGTGTTTCATGAAGTGTTATGTTGTGTTTCAGTATCTGTGCCGAGCCCGAATCTCGTACGACACAGAGCGGAATGAAACATCACTGTTTCGATACAATTAGTCCGTTCCGAGCGCAGGTGGACTGAAACAGCCTTATTTTGAAACAACGATACAGTTTATGTGTCTGGCTCGAGATCGAATCTGATGCAGTTATCCGAAACAGGGGCGGAATGAAACACCACTGTTTCGAAGCAGTGAACCACAGCCGTTCCGAAACACTGAAACAGTTCCATGTATCGATACACTGTATCGAAACATAGAAACAGTGGCCAAGTCTAGTACCTAGTAAGAAAGTCGCACTGAACAGTTATTACTGACCCGTACTGAACAAAACGTAGAACACAAAACGCTCTCTGTTCCCCCGGTACCATTTTTACTAGAACTGGAGGGGGTGCACTTTGCTGCTACCTAGCGAGATCCAAGTAAAACTCGAGAGTTTGCTCTTTCCAACAGGACCTTGTTCACGCACATACATTAAAAAAACATAATAGTTACGATTTTTTTTAAATAGGATGATTCTTCTTGATACACCCTGTACATCAGAGAAAGTGTGAAGAGCTTTTACCCCTCCTCCATGGGCTTACAATGGGATGCGCCGTCGCGTATAGAAGTAAGCTCCACGTTGTATCGGGTTGAGTCAGGCGTTGTAACCGCAGTGGGCGGTGGCATTGTGTGACCCGCTAAATGTGTTGCACTGTGGATGCTATGCGGTTTTAGTTGGCTTCTCGCTGAAAGGTGTTTTGCCCGGTGGAAAGTTATTGTATGAGGTTGAATAAGGGCAAACTTCGCTACGCAATTATAAGAGCGAGCATTCGCAAGTCTACGCAATAAGCTATGTTCTTTGCCGATGGTTTGATTTGCTTGAGTGGGTTCTCGTCCTGTATCCAGCTGCAACGACCTTTACTAGTTTTACATTAATATGTTGTCTTGTATGTTATATTTATTAGCCGATGTGCTGGCTCCATTTAAAAAACAGGCTTTTGCTATTACATGTCGTTTTTCTAAAGTTTGTTTAAAATGTTTTTTCGTGGTTTAGATTTAACTGTTTTAACCAGTTTATTAAAAGAGACTATCAGTTAGTTACTCAAATTGGAATAGTCGACTCAATAATTCACCCCAACGGTAGGCGTAAAGTAAACTGTTTTAGTAATTGAAGGTTATGGCTTGTGTTTGAAATCTTAAGGAAAATTAACAGCTGAGTCTTTACTTCGGCACCATTTAGTAGATGCCGTGTATTCCACTGTAAACCTTTGTTTTAAAGAATCGTAAAGCTTCTTGTTGTAACCCTGGATATTCCCTAGTTAACAACTGCTAGAATTTAGGTCCATATTTGCTCAGTCTTATTCCCGAGCTTGACGCGGGTTTTAATGCGTGCTGGTACGGGCTTTAAAATAATTGTGTTCTACTTGCTGTACGTACGTTCGTCTCTTGTTTTAAAAGTCTCCTGTACCATCCTGTGAGCAGACTGTTCATCTTACTGCAGGCGGCCGGTCCCCCCATGTGAGTCCGGGGACATGTTGCGCACGTTTCGTGTCACCGATTTTTGAGCAGTCGTGTAATTAAGTGTTCCAGCTATGGCTATTTAGTTAGTGTAAATCCTTTGTAATAAAGTGCTGTGAATTTGTTGCCTTTGGGTCTTTTTTCTAGCACTCCCGAGTTTGAACGCAACTTGTCCGTTCTCTTGTATTTATTATTGCTCTTTTGCTGTGTTTTATTTGTTTGATCTTTAATGCTAAATTGATGAAGCTACACAGCTTAGGCTCACGGAAGTCATACAAATTTGCCATTCGGAGGGTGGGGGGGGGAGGGGGATGGAGGGGGTTGCAAATCAGTACAAAGAAGAAACATCCATCGTCTGCCAGAATGTTTATATTTTTGTTGCGTGCACAGTTTTACAAAGAGTTAACAAGTTGCAAGAATCCCCCCCACACTTGTACCAAAACCTCCAGAAATAGTTTAACCAGTGTGTCCGAAGAGGATGGTTAAAGAGGCGTACGTTAGGACAGGCCGCGCTTTTCCACCTGAGTTTCTGCGCAGATTAAGACAATCCGTCCTTCGGCTATCTTAGTGAGTCGTCGTGAGGAATTCTACCCATTTCGCCGAGAAACTCTCGAGTTTTCGCAGAAGCAGCATCAGCGCCGTCGGGTTGTCTGTGAAGTGCAATTCCACTTCCTGTGGTTCCAAGTGACGAAGCGGGAAGCTATATTATTCGGAATAACGTTCAGAATGGATGCAGTTATGACGTATCTGTTTACTAAACACCATAATCTGATGACTTCGGCAGAGTTAATATGACTAACAGAAAACTAACAATATACGACACAAATAGCTCGGAAGGCATCCTGTCGGCAACTGACGATCGGCGCGTAGCGTATACCTCGTATTTACGCTCGGGATATTTCGTAGCCGTTCGTACATTTTCGTTCGCTTAAACATTATTCATTTATTTACTAAAATGGTCTGTGTCTAGCGTTTTAATATTGTAAGAAAGTACTTATGACCTGTAGGGTTATCCTAACATCAGTATTGGAAAAAGCGACTTTTATTACCAAACATTTATTTAGCAATTTATGCACTTCGCGCCAGAATAACTGTGCTTCCCCTACGTACCCCACTGCCGACGTAACGGGCGTTCTCATGTCTAGCCACAGCGCTTCACACCACCTTCCGTTGGCAACGCCATATGGTCCAGCGGCTCCTTCAGCCAGCGTGGGAACTGAATTCTTACTTCCGACTGTGTGTGTTCCCCAGTACCGTTTTACTCACTGAATGTATAGACGAAATACAAAATTATTACACGAAAATATCAAAATGAAATGTGGCTCGAACAGAAGGGATACCTTACAAACTAAAACAAAACAATGTTCAAAGTCCTAAATCTGTATTATTATAGCGTAAATTATCTGTACATCAAGTGTGATCGACTGATAAAAGAAACACAAATGTGGGCACCGCTATGTACAAATAATGACGAAACAATATGTTCAGTGTCTGAATAGGGGGACTCAAAGGAGATCGTGCTTTTTAATGAAAACAATGATTGTGACTGAAGGGAAATTTTTTTCCTTTATGGTTTACGAATGTGAAATCAGTCTTGGTTCCTAAAACCACTCCAGATGAATGAGCAATTTCAACCTACGTACTAAATTATTTGTTGAATGTATTCCAATCTCTGACTTCCTCTACACTTTTCACCCTCTGCAGCTCCCTCCAGTGCCATGGAAGTAATTCTTTGATGTCGTAACAAATGTCCTCCCATCGTGTCCCTTCTTCTTGTCAATGTGTCCCATATATTTCTTTCCTCGTCGATTCAACGGAGAATCTTACTATATCAGTCCACCTAACTTATAACATTAGCCTGTAGCACCGCATCTCATAGGCCGGCCGCGGTGGTCGTGCGGTTCTAGGCGCTCCAGTTCGGAGCCGCGCTGCTGCTACGGTCGCAGGTTCGAATCCTGCCTCGAGCATGGATGTGTGTGATGTCCTTAGGTTAGTTAGGTTTAAGTAGTTCTAAGTTCTAGGGGACTGATGACCACAGCAGTTGAGTCCCATAGTGCTCAGAGCCATTTGAACCATTTGAACCGCATCTCATACGCTTCTAAGTCTCCTCTGCTCCGGTTTTCCCATAGTCCATGTTTCACTACCATACAATACTGTGGACCAAAAGTACATTCTCAGCAATTTCTTCCACAAATTAAGGCCTTTGGCCAAGAATGCCCTTTTTGCCTGTGTTCGTCTGCTTTTTACATACTCCTTGCTCCATCTGTCATAAGTTATTTTGCTGCCAAGGCATCAGAATTCCTTAACTTCATCTACTTGGTGATCACCAATTATGATAAGGTTTTCGCTGTTCTCTTTTCTGCTACTTCGCATTACTTTCATCTTTCTTCGGTTTACTCTCAATCCATATTCTGTACTCATTAGATTGTTCCTTACATTCAACAGATCCAGTAATTCTACTCCACTTCCTCCGAGGATAGCAATTTCAACAGCGAATTTTAACTTTGATGTCCTTTCACCTTGAATTTTAATCCCACTCTTTAACCTTCCTTTTATTTCCATCATTGCTTCTTCGACGTATTGACTGAACATTACATTCCTGTCTTCTTGTTGTTGTGGTCTTCAGTCCTGAGACTGTTTTCATGTAGCTCTCCATGCTACTCTATCCTGTGCAAGCTTCTTCATCTCCCAGTACTTACTGCAACCTACATCCTTCTGAATCTGCTTAGTGTATTCATCTCTTGGTCTCTCTCTACGATTTTTACCCTCCACGCTGCCCTCCAATGCTAAATTTGTGATCCCTTGATGCCTCAGAACATGTCCTGCCAACCGGTCCCTTCTTCTTGTCAAGTTGTGCCACAAACTCCTCTTCTCCCCAATTCTATTCAATACCTCCTCATTAGTTATGTGATCTACCCATCTAATCTTCAGCATTCTTCTGTAGCACCACATTTCGAAAGCTTCTACTCCCTTCTTGTCCAAAATATTTATCGTCCATGTTTCACTTCCATACATGGCTACACTCCATACAAATACTTTCAGAAACGACTTCCTGACTCTTAAATCAATACTCGATGTTAACAAATTTCTCTTCTTCAGAAACGCTTACCTTGCCATTGCCAGTCTACTTTTTAAATCCTCTCTACATCGACCATCATCAGTTATTTTGCTCCCCCAATAGCAAAACTACTTTACTACTTTAAATGTCTCATTTCCTAATCTAATTCCCTCAGCATCACCCGACTTAATTCGACTGCATTCCATTATCCTCGTTTTGCTTTTTGTTGATGTTCATCTTATACCCTCCTTCCAAGACACTGTCCATTCCGTTCAGCTGCTCTTCCAAGTCCATTGTTGTCTCTGACAGAATTACGATGTCATCGGCGAACCTCAAAGTTTTTATTTCTTCTCCATGGATTTTAATACCTACTCCGAATTTTTCTTTTGGTTTCTTTACTGTTTGCTCAATATACAGATTGAATAACATCGGGGAGAGGCTACAACCCTGTCTCACTCCCTTCCCAACCACTGCTTCCCTTTCATGGCCCTCGACTCTTATAACTGCCATCTGGTTTCTGTACAAATTGTAAATAGCCTTTCGCTCCCTGTGTTTTACCCCTGTCACCTTTAGAATTTGAGAGAGAGTATTTCAATCAACATTGTCAAAAGCTTTCTCTAAGTCTACAAATGCTAGAAACGTAGGTTTGCCTTTCCTTAATCTTTCTTCTAAGATAAGTCGTAAGGTCAGTATTGCCTCACGTGTTCCAACATTTCTACGGAATCCAAACTGATCTTCTCCGAGCTCGGCTTCTACCACTTAATCCATTCGTCTGTAAAGAATTTTCGTTAGTATTTTGCAGCTGTGTCTTATTAAACTGATAGTTCGGTAATTTTCACATCTGTCAACACCTGCTTTCTTTGAGACTGGAATTATTATATTCTTCTTGAAGTCTGAGGGTATTTCGCCTGTCTCATACATCTCGCTCACCAGATGGTAGAGTTTTGTTAGGACTGGATCTCCAAAGGCCGTCAGTACTTCCAATGGAATGTTGTCTACTCCCGGGGCCTTGTTTCGACTCAGGTCTTTCAGTGCTCTGTCAAACTCTTCACGCAGTATCGTAACTCCCATTTCATCTTCATCTTCATCCTCTTCAATTTCCATAATTTTGTCCTCAAGTACACCGCCCTTGTATAGACCCTCTATATACTCCTTCCATCTTTCTGCTTTCCCTTCTTTGCTTAGAACTCGGTTTCCATTTGAGTTCTTGATATTCATAAAAATGGCTCTCTTTTCTCCAAAGGTCTCTTTAATTTACCTGTAGGCGGTATCTATCTTACCCCTAGTGAGATAAGCCTCTACATCTTTACATTTGTCCTCTAGCCATTCCTGCTTAGCCATTTTGCACTTCCTGTCGATTTCATTTTTGAGACGTTTGTATACCTTTTTGCCTGCTTCATTTACTGCATTTTTATATTTTCTCCTTTCATCAATTAAATTCAATATTTCTTCTGTTACCCAAGGATTTCTACTAGTCCTCGTCTTTTTACCTACTTGATCCTCTGCCGCCTTCACTACTTCATCTCTCAGAGCTACTCATTCTTCTTCTACTGTATTTGTTTCCCCCATTCCTGTCAATTGCTCCCTTATGCTCTCCCTGAAACTCTGTACAACCTCTGGTTTAGTTAGTTTATCCAGGTCCCATCTCCTTAAATTCCCACCTTTTTGCAGTTTCTTCAGTTTTAATCTACAGTTCATAACCAGTAGATTGTGGTCAGAGTCCACATCTGCCTCTGGAATTGTCTTACAATTTAAAACCTGGTTCCTAAATTTCTGTCTTACCATTATATAATCTGTCTGATACCTTCTAGTATCTCCAGGATTCTTCGATGTACACAACCTTCTTTTATGATTCTTGAACCATGTGTTAGCTATGATTAAGTTATGCTCTGTGCAAAATTCTACCAGACGGCTTCCTCTTTCATTTACTACCCGCAATCCATATTCAACTACTATGTTTCCTTCTCTCCCTTGTCCTACTCTCGAATTCCAGTCACCCATGACTATTAAATTTTCGCCTCCATTCACTACCTGAATAATTTCTTTTATCTCATCATACATTTCATCAATTTCTTCATTTGCAGAGCTAGTTGGCATATAAACTTGTTCTACTGTAGTAGACATGGGCTTCGTGTCTATCTTGGCCACAATAATGTGTTCACTATGCTGTTTGTAGTAGCTTACCCGCACTCCTATTTTTATTCACTATTAAACCTGTTCCTACATTACCCCTGTTTGATTTTGTATTTGTAAGCCTGTATTCACCTGACCAAAAGTCTTGTTCCTCCTGCCACCGAACTTCACTAATTCCCACTATATCTAAGTTTAACCTATCCATTTCCCTTTTTAAGTTTTCTAACCTACCTACCCGATTATGGGATCTGACATTCCACGCTCCGATCCGTAGAAAGCCAGTTTTCTTTCACCTGATAACGACGTCCTCTTGAGTAGTACCCGCCCGGAGATCCGAATGGGGGACTATTTTACCTCCGGAATATTTTACCCAAGAGGACGCCATCATCATTTAACCATACAGTAAAGCTGCGTGCCCTCGGGAAAAAATACGGCTGTAGTTTCCCCTTGCTTTCAGCCGTTCGCAGTACCAGCACAGCAAGGCCGTTTTGGTTAGTGTTCCTGTCTTACACCCTGTTTAAATACGTACACTTCGTTCTTCGTCTTCCACTCTTATTAACTCTTCTTGGGTCATTCACATATTGTATATTTCCCGTTTTTCCCTATAGCTTACCCCTACTTTTCTCAGCATTTCGAACATCTTGCACCATTTTACATTGTCTAACACTTTTTTCAGGTCGATAAAAAAGAGAAACAACGTCCAAACAGAGCGTCCGCGAACGAATCTTTATCTTTCATGTACCGACACAGCGTCAGAAATCGTTTCATTGCACACACGGCGATGTCGCAGCGACAATCATGCAGTAGTACTAGAGTGGACAGAGGAAAACAGGCAGTGTTTGCTATGAATAAATTAAGAAATGCAACAGGAGGTTTTTGTATCGCCCAACGATTACTTCTTGGCTGTTGAAAGAAGCGTTCGTGACACTATGGCTTTAAGTGGAGATGAAAGTAAATTCTTTATTTTCCAGTGAGTGTACAGTCGCTTGAAGAATCAACGGCAAAACAACAGCAGTAGTGTCAACTGTTCATGTTTTCCTGATGTCTGGATAGTGGCTGTACTCTAATTGATGTGCATTATTAATACTGAATCAACCCCACAAGGTTGCGTAAAACAGTAAGGGAAGTTTGTAAATCTGTGTGGGAAGTCTTGTGGATAACGAAATTCACATAAGAAAGGTGGCTGAAAAAGTATGTTATGTTATCTGGACAATGAAATTCAGTCAATCCTAGGTGGAAGTACACTTAACAGTAGAAGAAATATTTTCACTGATTACTTTATCAATGCTGGCAAACTACCATGGCAAGATAAATGTTTCCTAATCTGATCGGTAACAAACGTACTGAAGGCAATCAGTTTATTCTCGGACATGGAAGACTATTCAATTTTTATCATTACTGAAATGTGTGCAGCTTTGTGTTTTATGGCTGAAATACAATAAAGCATTGATTACAATGAACCGCTGAGGTAACACGATTTATTTTAAACTGTTGTTGTTAACTGAAGATTTGTTCACTCTGATGAAAGAGCTCTCGCCAGGGAGCAAAGCATTTGCTACGCAAAACCCCCAATTGTCAGTTCTGTGCTACTCGTTGTACATCGACAGAATATCAGCCGAAACTCCAATACAGTTTGTGCTATGTGCTGTCACACGGGAGAACGTGCGTAAATGATATGTAATAAGTAACACCTGACCTACGGAGCCCAGGAAAAGCGTAACTGTGAGTGTCTGTCGTGTAAATCCGCCTTTAGGAAGTCGGTAGAGCGTTAGTTGTCTTACGAAGGGTCCCTGGTTCCAGCCCTCGTCATGCCAGTTTTTGTACTGTAATATATGGGAAACTTACGTGAGACAACATGTTCCTGACACATAAAAGGACTGAAACTTCCTGGCAGATTAAAACTGTGTGCCGGACCGAGACTCGAACTCGGGACCTTTGCCTTTCGCGGGCAAGTGCTCTACCAACTGAGCTACCCAAGCACGACTCACGCCCCGTCCTCACAGCTTTACTTCTGCCAGTATCTCGTCTCCTACCTTCCAAACTTTACAGAAGCTCTTCTGCGAACCATGCGGAACATAAAAGGACTGTTCGGAGTTTGTAGCAATTTCTATCGGCAGTCCGCTTTCGCTTCGTTTATTTGAAAGTAGCAAATCTATAGAATACATTTGTAGTTTCACAGAATAAACGTAACCAATCGGAACAGAAGAGTAAAGAGACAATTGCATCACGTGTGCGGAAGGCCGGCCGGTGAAGAATAAGTAAGTACATGACGTTCAGGAATCAGAACAAATACCACCACCGACACACAGTGTCGTTCATTCGGGAACAAAGATTTCTCAATAGTGGATGCTAATTACTTTCGTACGCCAAGCACATTCGATGAATCCCATATTTGCGGACCCAACATGTAGATTGCAGATTGGAAGCTTGTGTTTGAAATAAAAACGTATCAAAATTTCAAAGGGTCTTTGTTCCTCAACTAGTTTAGCCATTATTCAACCGTGACGGCGAGAATAATTATAGTAACGCGGAGAACACAACTGTGTGTGAGGGAGTGCGCCTAAGAAGATTATCCCGTGGTCAGCGCTGGTTTTACGAATCATATGCTTGTACAGGGTGTTTCAAAAATGACCGGTATATTTGACACGGCAATAAAAACTAAACGAGCAGCGATAGAAATACACCGTTTGTTGCAATATGCTTGGGACAACAGTACATTTTCAGGCAGACAAACTTTCGAAATTACAGTAGTTACAATTTTCAACAACAGATGGCGCTGCGGTCTGGGAAACTCTGTAGTACGATATTTTCCACATATCCACCATGCGTAGCAATAATATGGCGTAGTCTCTGAATGAAATTACCCGAAACCTTTGACAACGTGTCTGGCGGAATGGCTTCACATGCAGATGAGATGTACTGCTTCAGCTGTTCAATTGTTTCTGGATTCTGGCGGTACACCTGGTCTTTCAAGTGTCCCCACAGAAAGAAGTCACAGGGGTTCATGTCTGGCGAATAGGGAGCCCAGTCCACGCCGCCTCCTGTATGTTTCGGATAGCCCAAAGCAATCACACGATCATCGAAATATTCATTCAGGAAATTAAAGACGTCGGCCATGCGATGAGGCCGGGCACCATCTTGCATAAACCACGAGGTGTTCGCAGTGTCGTCTAAGGCAGTTTGTACCGCCACAAATTCACGAAGAATGTCCAGATAGCGTGATGCAGTAATCGTTTCGGATCTGAAAAATGGGCCAATGATTCCTTTGAAAGAAATGGCGGCCCAGACCAGTACTATTTGAGGATGCAGCGACGATGGGACTGCAACATGGGGCTTTTCGGTTCCCCATATGCGCCAGTTCTGTTTATTGACGAAGCCGTCAGGGTAAAAATAAGCTTCGTCAGTAAACCAAACGCTGCCCACATGCATATCGCCGTCATCAATCCTGTGCACTATATCGTTAGCGAATGTCTCTCGTGCAGCAATGGTAGCGGCGCTGAGGGGTTGCCGCATTTGAATTTTGTATGGATAGAGGTGTAAACTCTGCCGCATGAGACGATACGTGGACGTTGGCGTCATTTGGACCGCAGCTGCAACACGGCGAACGGAAACCCGAGGCCGCTGTTGGATCACCTGCTGCACTAGCTGCGCGTTGCCCTCTGTGGTTCCCGTACGCGGTCGCCCTACCTTTCCAGCATGTTCAGCCATCACGTTCCCAGTCCGTTGAAATTTTTCAAACACATCCTTTATTGTATCGCTTTTCGGTCCTTTGGTTACATTAAACCTCCGTTGAAAACTTCGTCTTGTTGCAACAACACTGTGTTCTAGGCGGTGGAATTCCAACACCAGAAAAATCCTCTGTTCTAAGGAATAAACCATGTTGTCTACAGCACACTTGCACGCTGTGAACAGCACACGCTTACAGCAGAAAGACGATGTACAGAATGGCGCACCCACAGACTGCGTTGTCTTCTATATCTTTCACATCACTTGCAGCGCCATCTGTTGTTGAAAATTGTAACTATTGTAATTTCGAAAGTTTGTCCGCCTGAAAATGTACTGTTGTCCCAAGCATATTGCAACAAACGGTGTATTTCTATCGCTGCTCGTTTAGTTTTTATTGCCGTTTCAAATATACCGGTCATTTTTGAAACACCCTGTACATTCTGAATGAATGAGGGTCATGCGGTTGGCAAGTGGAGGTTTTGTGATCTGGAATTAAGTGAATTGTATTTTGTGTTCTGGTAGGTTACCTTGTATGTGCAGGTCGCGAAGAACACTGTTGTTTTTGTGGGGCCCGTAAGAATCCCGTATTAGCAGAAGTTTCACTCCACTGATTTGTTCCACTAACGCTTCTCGTGGAAATGTGAACAGAGAGCGGACGATTAACACTTTGGCTGCCGTGTGCATCAAACTGATACGCTAGGTAACTTCCTTGGTAGGCCATGTGTATGAAATTGATACACACATTCCAGGCCGTATGTATAAATCATATCAACAGCTACAATGATTTCAAATGATTATGTAGTTGCCCTGGGCTCCTGGAGAGGACGTGCTCGTTTGGTTCCGAATTTAGTTGACGGATTGTGTGTGACAGTCGATTCTTGTAGTTTGTCCACAGTTAACTATTTCCTTGCGTTTACAACCTCTTTTTATATCTTTATTTTGGCTTTGAGTTACAAGGACCATACAGCCAACAACAGTTATAAAGAGTCAGAAACAATCGCAAAAAAGCAGAATAGCAGGAAAGTACGAAGTTGGCATACAAACGTACTCTTAGAGTAAAATAAAAGTGCAATGAGACAGACGCCAGACAGCCGGCGGCAGTGATGACAATGACATTGTATCAGAATTGCAAACAGCACCATACAGCAACATTATAACAAACATGCATATGTCCTTATAGAAAAGACAAAACATCAAACGGCAAACACCGTATATCATACAAGTACAACAGTAACTGAAGAAAAAAATTGCAAATAACATCATATAACAATGTGAGAAGCGTAGCACACAGACAGACGTACTGAAAATAAAAGAAAAACCCAAAATGACAAACACAATTCATTGAACGTTATTTACAATAGTGGCAATAGAACAGTGACATAAAATGAACAAGAGAGCAATAATAGCGTTTGAAGTACAAATAGAGGTATGTACGCAAATGAAAACACAAAATTGCGCACCCGATTACGAACTGGGCTGATCCCATGAGAAAATGAAGACTTCGGAAACTCAAATTAAATCTGGATGGCGGTGGCTTTCAAACAGTCTGTGAGAAAGTTGTATTTATCAAAACGGTGGAGCAAAGCAGGAACAGTGGTGGGGAGAGAGTAACCTCTCGCAATCAATTTCTTATACAAGTTTGATTGTGCAGTCGTGTGGTTGTAAGATGCTCATATCATGTGGTTAAGATCCGCTACTGCCGTTGTGTCCTTATCAGAGTGTCCAGGCGTGATAATGTTCAACCGATATAGGTGCGCGGGGCAACACCCGTGTACCAGCCTCACGCGAATGATAGAAGTCACGTGACATTTACGAAGCTGAAATGTTTGGTTGTATGGCCTGCAGGTGGTCGCCCTTAGAGTGCTGAGAGACATGTCATTCATAGTTCCGGGTGTGATAAGCAGCCTTCTGTCTCGTTGATGTGAGGTCCGTATAAAGGATCGGCGTTGGGCGTTACTGGTACTCTCCTCTTGGCAAGGCGGTCAGTAGTTTCACTATGAAGAATGCCAAGATGTCCTTTCATCCAGAGTAATTGAACGGCAATACCCAGGGTCTGCGCGTCTCTTACGACCGCCAAGACGTCCAGAACATACCTGTTAGTCTGTTTATGAAACGCGGGATGTTGCAATTCCTGCAGCACACTTTGAGAGTCTGTAAGTATCAGGACGAACTTGAATGCCCGAGTACCATAATGAGTAGCTCCGCCGTGTAGACAGAAGATTCAGGTGGAGGCGCAAGCATTTGCTAAGCGCCACTAGAAGGGCAAAGCAAGATGTATCCCACACATGCGTTAGATTTAGAACCGTCCGTGTAGCTGCGAGCGTACTGCGGCCATTGTGTGCTGAGAAAATGATCAGTCGCGAGTGACGTTGGTCTCCGTTCGGAAATCGGGCGGCAGGTATACCACTTGGGCTGGAGTGAAGAATAGACTAAACGAAAAATGAAAACAGCGGAGGTTTGTGTCCTGTAGATTGAGTGGAAAGAGATGGCGCCATCCCTGGTCGCTGCGAACTAGTAATGGAGATCCTAGCCATTCGTCGTCCATGACGTGCCTATGTGAGTCTCCAGAATCGAACCACCGCCTCAAGACAAGCACATCGAAGATCGACTGAGGAGAAAAATATCAGGCAACATCTGCCGTCTTATAGACAACGGATACTTCCTCTAGCAGTGTGTGAATTTCATGAGGACAAGACGAATCACTTTATAATGGATGACATCGAGCTTGCGCAAAGTTGATTTCGTTGCAGTGCCGTAGACAGTGCTACCCTAATCTAAGACAGAACGGATCAAAACGTTATACAGAGTCAAGAGCGTAATCGGTTCCGCTCCTCACCATACATGGTCAAGCATACGCAAGATATTCAGTGTTATCCACCTAGCCGATGAGGTACGCAATATCTCACGTCCACGTGAGTTTGCTATCGACGAAGACGTCAAGGAATTTAGCGTGTGCCCGAAGCGGAAGCCGGCCGGAGTGGCCGTGCGGTTCTAGGCGCTACAGTCTGGAGCCGAGCGACTGCTACGTTCGCAGGTTCGAATCTTGCCTCGGGCATGGATGTGTGTGCTGTCCTTAGGTTAGTTAGGTTTAATTAGTTCTAAGTTCTAGGCGACTGATGACCTCAGAGGTTAAGTCGCATAGTGCTCAGAGCCATTTGAACCATTTGAACCGAAGCGGAAATGTATACGGGCCAACATGAAGTTCGGATGAGAAATTATTACGCCATTTCGTCGTGAATATCACAACTGATGTTTCTGGTGACAAAGTGAACCAATTTTTGAACTCCCATGCGGCTGATACTGCGGCCACTGGCTACACTCGATAACTCGCGCGACAGCATTGCTAGATGTTTCCTGTGTTTGAAGTCGTGTTTCCTTGAAGACTTGAGCTTGTTTTCTTGTGAGTTTGTGACAATGTCCGACACGGAGTCAGTTGCGTGTTAGCTGGTTGCTGATAGGGAGGCCACTTTTTTTGGCGACAGATCTGACGATGATGATCCTAAATAGTTTCCTGAGAGTTTCGAGTGTGATTCCGACGATTCTGATGCAGGCGGACCGAGAAAAAGAAAAAGAACAACTGTTGGGGAATCAGCAACTGTGTCTCATAGTGACGTTCCGAAGTTGCTTGGAGTGGTGTAATTGGAATTACGAATGATTTTACCTTAAATGAGGGAATTGCTGATCATGTGAAAACGACGGAAGATGCCATGAACTGTATTTTTACCGACTGCTTTTTGATGACCATGTTTTGGAAATGACTGTCACAGAAACGAATCGTTATCCTGAGCAACGAATTATTGACAGCATTGTCAACGAAAAATGTTCAGAACACAGTAGATCACAACAGTGAGTAGATACAGATAACGAAGAAATCCTGCTTGTTTTGGATTTGTTCTGTGGACTGAAAACCTACACTCCAGAAATATTCGTGAAAGAACACAATGCACAAAAATGAAGTACGTAGAACTTTACCCTGTATGTAGAGCATTACCCTGCAATACATTTGTGGCCCTTTTGAGCATGCTAAGTTTTTCGGACAATTCCGGTACAAACAAAGGCAAACTGTACAAAATTTCACAAATAGTTCATCCACTAATCGATAAATTTCACGAAGTGTATTGTCCTGGTGAGAAAGTGTGCACTGATGAAACTATGGTGCCGTTTAGAGAAAGGCTGGGCTTTCACATGTATATTTCGGAGAAACGTCATAAAAATGGTCTCAAGCTACTCAAACTGTGTGTTCATGAAAGTGTATGCAGATCCTCCAGTGTAGTGATGGAGTCGATGGGTCCATTGGTGAATGACGGACTCACCCTGTACGCCGACAGTTATTGTACAAGCGTCACACTAGCCCATAAATTGAACGAATATTCAACACAACATGTTGGTACATTGTGGAAGAACAGGCAGTACAATCCAATGACCGCAGTGAAAGGAAAGGTCAAGAAAGGTGAAATGTTATGCGTGCAGAGTAACACACTTGTTATTGTAGGAAAAAGGAAGGACAAGAGAGGCCTTGTTTCTGACCACTAAAGACGTTCCAGAAATGGTTGCAATTACCCCAAGAAAAGGAGCAACCACAAAACCATCCACTGGGAGCCCTAAAGACGTTCCAGATACTTCAGGAACACCAAGTTCTCGGAACTACGTCTTGCAAGTAACTGGCAGAAAGAGAAACAAGTGTGTATCATGTTACTGACATACTCTCACAAATTTGGACGCGCTGAAGCTGTGAGGAAATTCAAGCAAGTCATCACAAAGTGTAAGGGTCGCATCAATGAAAAGTTCATGTGCTTGGAATGTTTTTTCATTATTCACACACGTAAAGTAAAGCATACAACCTATCAATGAATTCAAATATATTGTCGCATCTGCTGTGAATTTCTAAACAAACTTGCAGAGATAATAAATATTCTGCATTTATGTTAGTTTTCCTCTATTCTTCCAAAAAATAAATGTCATTCGTCTGAAATACTGAAAGAAGTCTTGATCTGTTATTAAACATTGTGCATAATTCCCTTACATGTGGCCTAGCAGATATGATATTGAAGAAATTAACTTCACAGCCCATGTATCTAACAATTATACACACACGATGAAAGGCTCCGCCTGGTATATAACCTTGAGTGATTCAGGTCCGGCAGCCAAAGTGTTAAATTTGATGTTGCGAACATGGACTGACGTATATGAACACTCAAAGAACGAGGCCCCTGAAGCTCCACAAACAGCTTTGGAGCAAGCCTGCCTGCCAGTGAAAGCAATGGAGTAATTGTGTACGAATGAGCTGTCTCGTCAATGGACTGTACAGCCGCTACAATATTTACAAATCCTCTAGCTTGAGTCAGTGCAGGAGAAGGCGGCCGATGCACAGTGACCAATTTTCGTCCAAAGCGCTGGGCGAATTCATTCGTTTGTTTGGAAGGGGAGGTCGACAGCGTCTGCCACCATTCGGCGATAACTTTTCTCAAACGATTTTACCGAACTACTCAGAAAAAAAAAAATCATTTTTGCGTTACTTATAGCTTTATGGGCCAGGTTCATGATGACGTGCCAATTACTTCGTTAATGGTAACAGCTATTGTGATATTTACATAGAAGTAAGACACTGAGCGGAATTCGAAAAAGTTTGCAATGAATAGTAGAGATTGCTATGATTTTGCATTTGGTGCATATTGCATAACATGAAGTTTAGCTAACGTACTCAATTTTTCTTCAGACTTGGGCGGAAGTCTATCTGTCACCAATCTCGAGAAACTTAATCTGACGTAGCACACTCATTTGCGATCGTGCAGCGCCAGCGATAAAGCAAGAGTGAAACATACACAACATTCCTCATCTTTGATAAATGGTTTGAGATATCTAAATGAGATTATGGCAATGATTATTGCGCAAAACTTCATTATCTACATTGTTACTCGTCTAACTGTAGACTTTTCGATGAAATAATGTGATTTGTAAGGGCCATCGATAGACATTACCCGTTTATTTTTTACCGAGGATGTGCTTTTTCATAAGCTACTGGTCTTACTTTTCCTCAGTTCCTTACTTAATAAACTTAGTGACGCACTGTTCCAGAATTCCCTCGCAATTGCTTCTGCACAACATGTTAGTGACGTGGGACTGAAAATGCCTCTGTTTTGGCAACAGAAGCAAATTTTAACATGGCAACAAGAGAAACGTATAGGTTTTACTCAAAATGCGCCACTCATAACGCCTCTCTGAAAGTTACAAATAGTTAACAAGCCAGGCGAAAATAAATCGCTGCATTTTCTATTAATTAATTTGTAATGACAAACGAAAATTTATGCAACACCATATTCAAGCCGGTATATCCTTCTTATTACAAGAAAGAGGTAAATTGATAAAATAAGGAAAATGGTTACACCCCATCATCTCAGGAGCTTGACAATGCTGATGAAACTTTTCTGTGGTCAAGAATTGTGTCGCATCTTCTACCGTTACGAACTACGTATGTCCCATGATTAGGAAGATACTAGAGGGTGACCTGGATCGCCTGCCCACTCATTGTAGCCTCTGAGGATTTTGCCTGTGGATTTTCCGTATTACGCCACGATCATAATTTCCGTTTCTAATTACTGTCTTATAGTAAAGGAGAGCTCACCAGCAGTAATGCACTGGTTTACTTTTGTAATGAGTACGTTTTGCTGAATAATTAACTAGCCCACGCCACATATTTGGCATATCTTATACTCAGAATTGTTTTGTCAGTGACTAAACATCTTCTCGTCTCGTCGCTTGTAATATTCACGTGCTAGTAAAAGTGCTGTGACGAAAATTCTCATCAACGCTTTAAGTCTGCATTCTAACACGCACGCATTTAGAGGAGTAAGGAAAAGACCTTCACTGGAGATGCTTATCTGAAAATAAACGAAAGGCATGCGGCGTGAGAACGTTGTGTTAATTCAGTTGCACTCAGAACGCATCACGAAAGGAAAGCAACAGCTTGTAATTGTCGCCAACGCAATAATCGTGTACTGGAAAGAAAGGGTGACAGAGATGTCAGATAAGCTGAGCGAGGAGCGAATTACAGGGGGACGCACTGATTACATCCTGATAAGGGGGAGGGGGGGAGGATATCCACAGCTACCGAGGGACGGAGTGCCAGCAGGCAATCAGGCTGGCCGTGTATTTATAAGCGTAATTACCTAAAGCACTTCAGTGCTGCAGGAACTGTGACCGCATTTATACCGCACGTCAAACAGTGGAGCCTGTGAATCGCATAGAGATAGTGCAGCCTGAGTTCACGTTTTGTGATTGTCCAACATATGAACGACGGTCAGTGCTCTCTCTCTCTCTCTCTCTCTCTCTCCCTCCCTCCCTCCCTCCCACCCACCCTCCCTCCCTCCCTCCCTCCCTCCCTCCCTCCCTCCCTCCCTCCATCTCCCCCTTTACGTTTTAACATAAATATGTTATGACAGTATACACTGATGTCCAAATTTAAGAACAAAAGTAACTTCCGCATGATATGTCCCTGCCAAGTAACATGTCTTGATGAAACTTGGACCATACATAGAAAAAACAACCGCAGTAGAGTACAGAAGACAACTGAAAGGAAAACGCAATCATACGAACAAAAATGACACTCCTACTCAAGGACAATAATTACGTCGGAGTGATCACGAGTCTTGATGACTTCCTTGCTGGCCACAAGACTGGTAAAGAGTTATTGTGGTAGAACGTTTCATTTCTCCACCAGTGCAGTTGACAGCTGTTGGATGGTTGTTGATGCATTTGCATATCCTGTAATTACGTGTCTCCAACGCATCCCATACAAGCTCGATGGGAATTATGTCGGGGGAACGTGTACGCCGGCCCATTTGCCGAATAAGCTCTCTTCCAAAAGCTCCGTCACCTGCTCTGTTCGATGTGGTAGCGAACGAAATGAAATCAGAGCCGAATGCACCCCTGAAAAGAGGTACATGCTGGTGGATTGCAATGTCGCATTAACGGTCACCAGTGAGTGTACCGTGTTTAAAGATTTAGAGGTCAGTACGCCCATGCAACGTTAGGCCTCCCCACAACTTAACACCTGGACTACGAAAAACGATCATGTGGCGAGAGGTGGGAACACCTAATGTACCTAGAAACACTGTCGAAAATGATAGTTTTCGTGGTCCAGGTGTCGTGGTTCAAATGGCTCTGAGCACTATGGGACTTAACTTCAGAGGTCATCAGTCCCCTAGAACTTAGAACTACTTAAACCTAATCTAACCTAAGGACATCACATACATCCATGCCCGAGGCAGGATTCCAACCTGCGACCGTAGCGGTCGCGCGGTTCCAGACTGAAGCGTCTAGAACCGCTCGGCCACACCGGCTGGCAGCTGTCGTGGTGTGGGGAGGCAAAGTGTTGGATGGGCGTAACGACACCTTTATCTTTGAACACGGCACGCTCACCGGTCAACTTTACTGCGATACTGTATTCCTTCTCCATGACTGACACAACTTTGCAGTGTATAAAAGGCAAGGTAGTTATTACACAAGACATCAAGAAAAAGAAAATGGCATATTATTTTAATAATAATCGCTTTCGATCAGTCTAATTACAACTGGATAAAGCGAACTATTTGTGGTATGTGCATATGTCAAAGTCATCTTCAGTCGTAAATTTCGTAGATGCTGCTCTACGTGTGTTTTTGTTCCGATTTTATATCTATACTTCTGCATATTTTTAAACCAAATTTCATTTGGATAGCGGTAGGAAATGATCACTCATTTTTGTCATATTATGTTTCGAATGACATCGCCAGCTTTTTGTCATCTGCAAAAATTAAATTACTCTCGAATCACAAATATTTTCCCCATATCAATTATAATAGTTCCTCCTTAATAGACATTCAGTCTCCGTAACTTACACGTCGATGTAACAGCGCTCTTGCCTAGTGATCATTTTTCTCTGTTGTATGTTACGTGCTTTTCCAGGATCAGCTTGCGGCAGCAATGATTTTTACACGGTTGAAGAATACTTCTTTGACTTTCAAAAAGGGTAGTAATTAACTATACTGACGGAAAGTAACTGGTTAAAGTCTTTTTTTTTCTTTCCATCATCACTAACCTCATTATGAGGTGCGACCTCCACTGGCACGAATACACTCTTGTATTTGGTGTGGCATGGCAACAGCCTACAAATGTCGTATGAGGAGTTTCTTGCCATGCTCAAAACACATGCAGTGTCAGTTCATGAAGATCTCTGTCTAGAAGCTGGTATGAAAATGCGTCTTCCCATCGCATCCTAGACACGATTTACGGGTCGCAAATCAAATTACTGCTGGAATATGCAGTTGGCATCCTGAGCATGAACGATATGACAACAGAGCTTATCATTCTTGACCCACCCTGGCGGGAATCAACCTGCCTTCAACAATTGCGAAACCACTCTTGTTGCTCTGTTGTCCCCCCGCCTCCCCCCACCCCCTACCATGAATCCAGTATTGGAGACGAATATATCTCGAGAATGGCTGCTTCCTGCGATTCCTCACCTTGTTGTGTAAGGTCGCGTTGGCATCTATCCGACAGGAGCGAGACTCACCGCTGGACACCACAGAATGCCACTGTGTCCCAGGTGACTCTCACTACGCCACACATGTCTCTCTTACATGAAATAAGGTGCCAGCAGCGAGGGGCGATTCTAGAAGTTGGTCAAGGGAGGGGGGGGAGGGGGGAAATGGGGGGGGGGAGGGTTTGGGGGAATGGAATATGGTTTAACAAATGGAGAGTTGCTTAAAATAGTTTTGGAGTTCAGGGTAAGAAATGTGTATTAATAAATAATAAGACGCCTATTTTAAGTTAAATGATATTTATTGGTTTAGGTACTAAGATATTTGCTGCTCTTATTCTTTTGTTAAAATGTGTTTAGAATACAGTAGAATGATTGCCTCAATGCTCACGGCGATTTAACCTGACTAGCAGACCGATTTTGTAATGTACGGCCTTCGAACGGAAATTTTTCATCGTCCCTTATGAATGAACCTCGACCTTGCGCACACGGAAGACGTTTATCGAATCCATGCACCTACGTTGTATAATATTCTCGTAATTTCATTTTTTTCTTTTACTGTGGCTATTTGGGATGGTTAACGGAATTACACTGACTGAAGTGAAAAATATCACATCATGAACACTTTGAACGAACGCTACCGAACTGGCACTCCAGTATTCCCACGTCCGTGCAACATGTTGATTAAAATGTGATCATCATATGAGCTTATTTTAAGCATAGAAAAAAGGCGTTCCTACAGATGACGAATGGTGTGAGTATGTGATGCCTACTGAGTGCGTCCAACGTCACTGGAATTTTTCAGGTTGAGATTTTAACACAGCTTGTCCAGAAGTCGTGCACTTGTAGCTTATCGCCATCTTTCAAACTTCCACTAATGCCGAATCTGCACGAGGGATGAGCCGTGGCGGCTGGCGCGAGGGTGTTCGACTTGCATCGCTGATATCGATATTCGGCTGTCCTGCTATCTACCGGCCGGTTTTCCGGATGAACGTGTGATTCACTCGTCTCCGGTCGGCGTTCAACGAGCCAGCTTGTGTTGTTTGCAAAATTGTAGCTGCTGACATGAACTGGAAGTCACCTAAAAAAAATCACGAACATGGATGTGTTTCCTGCTTGGCGCTTGCAGTGACGGCTGGCCACCCCTGGAAATGGCGAGTTGCGAGCGTTGTGCGCATGGTCGGCAAGTGCGGCCGTCTTATCGCGGCGTTCACTAAAGAGGATTATCGCTGCACGGTTTTGGTGGGAAGGGGAAACGAATATTCGTTTCTGTGGAATGTACGTCCTTTTAATTTCTGGTACGTATTTCGAAACATACCGTCCTGAAACTGGTTAGAGATGTGAAAGATGTTCTGTACATGTTCATCTATACTCCGCAAGCCACTTTACGGTGACCATTCAATCTCCCCTCACAGGTGATGGCGAACCCTGTAAATGGTTTGCTGCTTGCCATGGAGATATACCACAGACGCCAAATGAAGCAATCAACAGAAAACACGCGTGAAGACTATGTGTTGTGCGACATAGTTGTTAAACTTCTAGACGAGCATGTAAATGGCGCAGACATGTGGCTAGAAACAACTGAAAAACTCGATATTGCAGACTGTGAATCTACAGACGGCGAAGACACCGACGAAAGTTGCACTCATGAAGACTCTTCTAGTGATAGTGCCACGTACCATAATCAATTATCTCCTAAATTAACACCAGCAACTACAATTACCTTATCAGACAAAGAAAAAGCGGTGACGTACTGATTGAACAAAAGTGGTAAGAAACGCCTACGTGTCAGTACTGTTCAAAATAAGTACCGCTTTGTCCGTTCTGAACGTGAATTGTATAGATGGAAAAAGGAAGTCGCTGGACGACATGAGAGTCGACTGGAAATTGCGACGGAGATAAATGCGCGACTTTTTGAGCTATTTACCGATGCCAGACAACAGTCATTTAGTGTCAGCAATACAACTTTGCGTAATTGGGCGTTAGAGATTGCCAACGCGATAGGCGCTAAAGAATTTACAGCTTCTCAAAGTTGGATTAGTCGCTTCAAAAGATCACATAAAATTGTGGCACGAAAAATAACAAAATTTGTATCGAGAAACAGGTCGGAAAATGAAGTGACAAAAATCGAAATGATAGAAGCTTTTCTTACGAATGCAAGAAAGGAAGATCTCTAGTTTTAGTGAATCGTACGTGTACAATGCAGATCAATCAGGTTTTCAAAAAGAAATGCGTACGAAAAGAACACTGTCATTCAAAGGGGAAAAACATATTGAGGCAATTGCGCAGTCCACGACTTCACTCACCCATTCATACACTATAATGTCCATAATTGGTCTGGATGGTTCATTGCTGCCTAAACTATATGTGAGTCTTCAAGAAGCAACTGGACGTTTTGGACCACGTGTCAAAAGAACAATGTTCTACGCAAACAATCTTGCGGTAGACGCATCGAAGTCTGGAAAAATGGGAAATGAAAACGTTACACTTTTCATGCGTCATGCTTTTATTCCGATCTGCGGGAACAAATCTCTTCTCCTAGATTCGTGGTCATGTCATAAAAGGTCTGATTCATTAAAGCTGTATTTCGAGCGCACCCTGACAAAGAAGTAGAGATACTTCAGATTCCACCCGGCACGACGAACGTAATTCAACCTTTAGACAGAGAATTTTTCCGTCAGTGGAAGGCATTTTACAGAAAACTAACAGAGAAAATTATTGTGTGCAGATCACTGCAGTTTCCTGTCTATCACCGTGACAATATTCTAAAGCCGTAATCAGTAGTACATTATCAATTTTCCTCCCCACGGTTTCAAAATTTGATTAAATATGCGTGGCACTCCTCGAAATATACTGATACTAGGCCTGATTCATTCCTAACACCAGCCCAGTTTTGTCTGCGGACATCTAACAACGTCTGTGATTCGCAGGGTCGTCTTTGCTTGCATATTCTTGGTGCACAAAAAACCTAGGTTTTGAACATTGTATCAATATTTCGCATTTTTGCGGTAATTACAAGAAATAAAATTTGGACGTGTTCTAAACCGTATATTTATTTGTGTCTATTTCATTGCTATTTGGAAAGAATGTTGTAGATAACATATCAGCCATATTTGTCAACGAATGTTTAATTATCATACGATCGCTTTCACTGGGGAATCAGCTCTCTCACTGCTGTGGCAAGAGAGCGGTGCGCAGCTAACGCCACCTTGTCCCTAGATGGCGTTGGTATAACGTAGCGAGAGAGGTCAGGGTTGTACAAGAGGCAGTTATAAGCGCGGAAACCATGCGACAATAATGTCTTACTTCATAAAATTGTTTACAGACTTCCAGGTCATGTCAGCAGCTAAAATTCTGCATACAGACTTCTTGCAATGTTAACTCACAGTGGTAAAAAAAGCAACACAGGTTTCGACATGACAAGTCTGACCATTCCCTTGTAAGAAGATTGTTGAAACGTATTTTGGCATGGGTAGCTGCCGGAGATTGTTCTGAACTTGGTCCCACAGTGGCTATTTTAAGGAGGCTGATGTTCCTCATTCCGTTTTTGATCATCCGTGGAGTGTGTGTTTTAAGTGGTTTTCGTGCACATTTTAACTTGCTTTAGGACATATTTTCCGCTTTGGGACTGGCTGCGGTTGTGTACGTGCCCGGCAGCCGTAGAGTTAATGGTTTAATCATTTGTCACAGCAGCATTTGGTATGTGTATTTAATGTTGAAAGTGCCTTAAGGCAACTGGAAGTGATCTATAACTTTCCCGCTAATTTACTGGGAAACGGATAATGTCTTGCTCCTTAAGAATTTGGGGGCGTGCTTATTATATATTTCAGGGTGGCTGTGGTTTGACCTTGTTTTCATTGCAATCTATTTGTGCTGCAGGCCATTTGTTAAGACTGCTTGATCCCTGGCGTCAGCGCGGTTATGGATTCTTGTCAGGACTGCTCATTGTGGGGCCGGTCGGATTATATATAAATATATACAGCCTGCTATGTGACCCTGTGCACAAGCCGTGGGGAGTGAACGCTCGTATTCCCTGCCAGCCGTAGCGTTATTGCTTCCAAACACTGCTAAGGGCCTTAACGCTGTTCTCTAAAGTTAAGTGCAATTTGGGAATCATTCCGAGTCATTATGTCCGTTAGTTAAGTGAGGCCACCTTGTTAAAATTGGCGTTTCTGTAAGTCATTTTATTAGTTGAGTTACTACTAGCCTTTCTTATTTAACACTTATGTTAATCATTTGTGTATCTTTAATGAACGCGCAACTTGTTATTCCTGTGTGCAAGTTTTGCGACCTTGGTTGGCCCACTTTGTATTTTTAGTATAAGCATGTTTCACTGGGACATTTATGAGGGCAGTTCAGTTTTATTAAGCTTTAAGGTATCTTTGTTCTTTATGAAGTTGTGGTAATATGTGGCTGTGTAACTTTGGTTGGAAGTGTATGGTGTTATTAGTCTCTTGAGACATGGTTAAACGAGAACGATTGTTTGTGATTGATTATTCAACCTGACTACTATCAATGAGTTTGGTTGCGGACGCAAAATACTGATTCTTATTCGTGTTTATGTAATTCAGTCAAAGTGAAGATTTGTATATTGCATCAGTAAGAGGGCAAATGTCCGAATTGAAGTTTATAATAAAGTCTGTTTTGAGTCAAATTAAAATTGTAAAACAATTACAAGCTTGTTCGTCACCAGTGATCCCGGAGTTCCAATTTCCTTTAAATAACTGTGGTGAGATTGTAATTTTGATTTTCTAAAGAATTGGGTAGTACCACGGTTCAAGAGTTATAGGAAGATCACGCGCGACAAATTGCACAGATTGTTGACCGTAGTGAAACGACTGCAGAACGGCTGGTCACAGAATGGACTCTGGACAACGGTGTGGCAACATGAGTAGGCAGTGGCGCTTTGAGAAAAGATATACCACGAACAAGTCGTAGGATTGTTCAACTAGCGCTGACGAGTAGACGCATGACAACAGTTGAAATTTGGGCAGCGCTTACAAGCAGAGTATGCCAACGACCTTGCCGCAGTGGTAACACCGGTTCCCGTCAGATCACTGAAGTTATCGCTGTCGGGCTGGGCTAGCACTTGGTCTCCCAAGCGCTGTTGGCAAGCGGGGTGCACTCAGCCCTTGTGAAGCAAACTGAGGAGCTACTTGATTGAGAAGTAGCAGCTCCCGTCTCGCAAACTGACATACGGCCGTGGGAGCGGTGTGCTGACCGCATGCCCCTCCATATCCGCATCCAGTGACGCCTGTGGGCTGAGGATGACATGGCGGCCGTCGGTACCGTTGCGCCTTCCAAGGCCTGTTCGGACGGGGTTTAGTTTAGTTTACAGTCAGAGTGACAGCAAGATTACAAGCTGCAGTGAGATCTCAAGTTTTCATACATCGTTTGCTGCTGACAGGGGCGGTGGCAAGGGGTGGGGGGCTATGGGGGCTATAGCCCCCCCCCCCATCCACCCATCCCGCATGGAGTATCATATTACACTGGATAAAATGACTTCAGAAATCAGCGAATATGTTATTCCAACAGATTCAATCATTTTTTAATAATTATGTAGGAATATAGGTTTGGTAAAACACCGTTTGGTAAAACACCGCTCTGTGGAGAAGTCCTATCTGCCTGCTGCACACCCTCGTCCGACAGGAATCGTCGACCCTTCAAGGCCTTTTTTAAGGGACCGAAGCCGTGATAATCGCTTGCGGAGAAATGAGTACTGTAGGGCAGATACTTGAGTCTTTGAGTTGGCGTAACTTCTGCGTTACGACATTTGCATCAAGAAGAGCAAAATTCCTTGGAGCACCATTGCACAATAGCGGTTTTCGACAGACATGCTGTCCCATACAGATTTTTCAAAAAATGGTTCAAATGGCTCCAAGCACTATGGGACTTAACTTCGGAGGTCATCAGTCCCCTAGACTTAGAACTACTTAAACCTAACTAACCTAAGGACATCACACAAATCCATGCCCGAGGCAGGATTCGAACCTGCGACCGTAGCAGCAGCGCGGTTCCGGACTGAAGCGCCTAGAACCGTTCGGCCACAGCGGCCGACACAGATTTTTCATTCCCGTGATCGTCCTTAGGCAGTCAAGAAATAACAGCACGTTCGCCCTGTTTGGGCGTATTTGGTAATAAAGCCGCCGCAGCTCACGTCTCCGCATTTACCACGTACACGTCTGAAAGACACGAATGCTACACTAATCCTTTGCCTACAGTGGGTGCTTATGTACTCGCATCGAAGACGCGTTACGTTGCATATACGCTGCAGCATCGGCCTCAAACGGAAACCTTTTGATCGTCCCTTGTATGAAAAACCCTTATACAAAAATGGAGCAGCGGAAATGCTCCCTATGACCCGGTCGATTTCGCATGGACGTGACGTGCACTTCACGAACATAAAAACATTATTCTCTTTCACATTGCTTCTGATCGTCTTTCTCATTAATGTTTTGGGGGCAGTAACTTCAGAAAGTAGGAAAGCGTCGTGTGAGTTGGAAGTTTTCGTAAAACGGGTTTCACTGACGCTGACAATCCAGTATGGGGGATCATCGAAAACCTTTGATCGGCAATGTATGTTCCCAAGTAGCGTCAGGTCTTTCCAAGACAACGCCTGGAACCCGAATGTCGTGGTTTAAAATTGCGAGCGAAAGCTGTGGGCTCTGGTGAGTGTTTTTCAAGGAAGTGTGGAGCTGGATATCTCAAAACACCCGCTGCGTAAAAGTGGGATGCGCTCTGATTCGTGGAGAAAGAAACTTGCTGGACTTCTCTGGGAAAAGCTATCGATGTCGATCTATACAGCACAGAGCACACAAGGAAACCTCTGGTGCCATCAGCATTAGATTCAACCACACAACCTCATAGACTGTAACGAAACAGAGATTATCTATAGAAATGGAGAGTGTGGAAAGAAGTTGGTTGACTCACGAAAATAAATATCTATTCGCTGCCTGTGTATTCTCTTCACAAGATAGAATGACCCAGAAAAGTTATCTGTGCCATCTACACTTGATTGTTAATTAGCATCAAGCAATCAGGAATCAAAGTTAGCCACCTTTAAATTACATTTACTATGTTATACTGTTCATGAACCTCAATTTAGAATATAACTTGTTGTCTGAAGGGGCCAATGCAATATCATTAGTAACAGAATGAACAGCAACGTCAGTAGTGCTGTTTCAAAATTTGCTTTGTTTCCCTGGGCTGGTTACGAATAGAATTCATAAAATACTTACACTCCTGAATTTGATAAGCGTACGTGATATGGCACAGTAAACAAGTTCCTGTTGCGAAACGGCGAAATCATTTCTCACGCTGTCGACTTGCTTAGTATTTATGGGTAGTAACGTTCACTGCTGTGTGGTATAGTACCGGTTACCTTCACCAACGCTACTTCAGTTATTCACTTTACGTACATCAGTTCGTGTGTGTGTAAAACAAATAAAGTTAGAGTAAATTTAATTCCTTAACAGCTACAATTATCAAAAATGTTCAAATGTGTGTGAATTCCTAAGGGACCAAACTGCTGAGGTCATCGGTCCCTAGACTTACTTAAACTAATGTAAACACTAACTTACGCTATGAACAACACACAAACCCATGCCCGAGGGAGGACTCGAACCTCTGGCGGGAGGGGCCGCACAATCCGTGACATGGCGCCCCAAACCGCGTGGCCACTCCGCGCGGTCTACAGTTATCCAGTGGATTGTAATAACGTCCTGAAGTAGATATGTTTTCAGAAAGAATTGTAAGAGTGATTCAGCTAGCTTACCCAAAAGATTTTCTTCTGAACGTCTTTGACTGTACACATTTCAGCACTTCTTTGCCGTCACCAGCGGGTCCTTACTGTTATTACATGTCTGAAATGTTAAATGTTTCAAGAATAGAAGTGATAACGGCAAATTAGACCGAAATGTATTTGCTCACGGTACTGTGACTTTCGTTGAGTACATTACTTAACAGTTTATTTTGGTTCTAGGGTATTCATTCTTTTTGGCGGAGCAGCCTACCGTCCGCAGCAATAAAATATTTTTTAGAAAAGTGATCGAATAATAACGAAAATCACTCTAATTGTAGCGTTTCCTAGCTACTTACAGGTGCTTTCCTTCGGGGCTGGACGTCTGATACACAGTGATACACAGAGCAACTCGTCTGTATAATTAGGCGTGTTCATGGAAACAATAGGCAACGGCCTTGCCGCAGTGGATACACCGGTTCCCGTCAGATCACCGAAGTTAAGCGCTGTCGGGCGTGGCCGGCACTTGGATGGGTGACCCTCCAGCCGCCATGCGCTGTTGCCATTTTTCGGGGTGCACTCAGCCTCGTGATGCCGATTGAGGAGCTACACGACCGAATAGTAGCGGCTCCGGTCATAGAAAACCATCGTAACGACCGGGAGAGCGGTGTGCTGACCACACGCCCCTCCTATCCGCATCCTCAACTGAGGATGACACGGCGGTCGGATGGTCCCGGTGGGCCACTTGTGGCCTGAAGACGGAGTGCTTTGCTTAATGGAAACAATAACGCCAGAAAATTTATAAGTGTCTAGAACTAACTAAAAAAATCACATAACAATAAAAGTATGATGCTAGTTGCATGCAGCATGAGACTTTTTGTGGGCAGCTTCTGTTCATTTGTACCTGTCAGCGAGGATGTAGTACTAGTCGTGTGGAGCACGTCGTGTGATCGATCTCCACTGCAGTCGACGACACGCATTTCGCGCGAGATACTCTGAGAACAGGGTGCTCCCATGTCCCTCACGGGCCATCAGATACGACAGCGATCGCTCCAGTTTGCGTCGCCTGGGTCCGCCAAGGACGTGCTAACTGGGTGCACGCTGCGCCTCTGACTGAAGGTCGTCCGGAGAAGCGCAGACGCCCGGGTGTAGCCCAGAGAGATCACTGATGGCGATCTAGGCCGCCCGAAGAGGCGTGACATTGTGCCATCGCTCGCGTCGGGTGGCGAGAGATAATGTCAAATAACAGTGTCTGCTAGAGACAAGCGATATATCATTAGCTCATTTACAGATTGTTATACAGGGTAATTACAAATGATTGAAGCGATTTCACAGCTCTACAATAACTTTATTATTTGAGATATTTTCACAATGCTTTGCACGCACATACAAAAACTCAAAAAGTTATTTTTAGGCATTCACAAATGTTCGATATGTGCCCCTTTAGTGATTCGGCAGACATCAAGCCGATAATCAAGTTCCTCTCACACTCGGCGCAGCATGTCCCCATCAATGAGTTCGAAAGCATCGTTGATGCGAGCTCGCAGTTCTGGCACGTTTGTTGGTAGAGGAGGTTTAAACGCTGAATCTTTCACACAACCCCACAGAAAGAAATCGCATGGGGTTAAGTCGGGAGAGCGTGGAGGCCATGACATGAATTGCTGATCATGATCTCCACCACGACCGATCCATCGGTTTGCCAATCTCCTGTTTAAGAAATGCCGAACATCATGATGGAAGTGCGGTGGAGCACCATCCTGTTGAAAGATGAAGTCGGCGCTGTCGGTCTCCAGTTGTGGCATGAGCCAATTTTCCTGCATGTCCAGATACACGTGTCCTGTAACGTTTTTTTTCGCAGAAGAAAAAGGGGCCGTAAACTTTAAACCGTGAAATTGCACAAAACACGTTAACTTTTGGTGAATTGCGAATTTGCTGCACGAATGCGTGAGGATTCTCTACCGCCCAGATTCGCACATTGTGTCTGTTCACTTCACCATTAAGAAAAAATGTTGCTTCATCACTGAAAACAAGTTTCGCACTGAACGCATCCTCTTCCATGAGCTGTTGCAACCGCGCCGAAAATTCAAAGCGTTTGACTTTGTCATCGGGTGTCAGGGCTTGTAGCAATTGTAAACGGTAAGGCTTCTGCTTTAGCCTTTTCCGTAAGATTTGCCAAACCGTCGGCTGTGGTACGTTTAGCTCCCTGCTTGCTTTATTCGTCGACTTCCGCGGGCTACGCGTGAAACTTGCCCGCACGCGTTCAACCGTTTCTTCACTCACTGCAGGCCGACCCATTGATTTCCCCTTACAGAGGCATCCAGAAGCTTTAAACTGCGCATACCATCACCGAATGGAGTTAGCAGTTGGTAGAACTTTGCTGAACTTCGTCTTGAAGTGTCGTTGCACTGTTATGACTGACTGATGTGAGTGCATTTCAAGCACGGCATACGCTTTCTCGGCTCCTGTCGCCATTTTGTCTCACTGCGCTCTCGAGCGCTCTGGCGGCAGAAACCTGAAGTGCGGCTTCAGCCGAACAAAACTTTATGAGTTTCTCTACGTATCTGTAGTGTGTCGTGACCATATGTCAATGAATGGAGCTACAGTGAATTTATGAAATCGCTTCAATCATTTGTAATAGCCCTGTACATACCAGTGACCATGGTAACGAGAGGTGGTTCACTTATTGCCTCTCGTAAGACTAAACTTCTCACTGACAGGCATCGTAAGCATTCGCGCTAAACAAAATGTGTGCACTTTTCAGCTTCCTGTTAGCTTGTTTCTTCATTATTCTCTTGCGAATGACGCTTATGTAAAATTTAGTTGTTTATTCATCGAAACGTCGTTTTTACAACGGTATCGTTCTTGTCAGTTTAGAAGAAAAACAAAAGCAAAATTATAAAGTTAATTAGCTCATGAGTCATCATCATCATCAATCATTTGACATACGATACTGAATAATGACCTCATGCAGACTTCCCCAATCTTCAGCCATTCGCGAGAACCCAGTTGTACAGGGTGATCAGTTGTCAAGGCAACCACCTTTCGCGGCGTGCGGCCGGCAGGCGATAGTACGGTTTGCAGCGCAAGTTACTTCTAACATAAACACTTTAAAAAATGTAAATTACGCACGTATATTAATCAAGGAGATGCTGGAACTGCCTCCCTTCTTTGTTCAAGAGTTTCTTACACCTGCTTAGGAAGTTGTTCATTAGACTCTGTAATTCCGCCTGAGAAATTACAGCAATTCCGTGACGAATGTTAGTTTTAAGTTCATCTAAAGTGTGTCGATTTGATTTGTACACTTTCTTTTTTAAGCCCCCCTTCCCCCCTCACACACCTGCGCGGAAACGAGGAGGCCATATGTTGTAAGTGATAACTCTGTCTTGAACCAGGTCATGAATTTCCTGTAAGAAGAAGTTGTTTGTATGTGCTGTCGCAGAGTCCTCGTGGAAGGTTGCAAATGCACGTTCTGTGTATCAGTTGGGAAAAAAGCCGCAAAATGTTTTCCACGTACAGATTCACAAATGAAGTACATATAAGTCTGTTTATTAGATTCTGTCAAAATATTTACGAATTTATTTATTCGAAAAAGACGGAAGTGAGAAAAACATGTAATTGTTTCCTCGGAAAAAAATAGTGCGTATAATTCTCTCACCGCTAATAGTGCACCACACTCCTATTTTTCGATCATGCATGGATGCCTCGTGTGTTACGTCTGGCTTTTCAGAACTCCAGTAACAGCTATTTTGTGAGTTAGTCTATCCACTTACGTGTAACCATTATTCGTCCGAAAAGACTGGGCTACCCAAGCACGACTAACGACCCCTCCTCACAGCTATACTTCAGCCAGTATCTTCTACCTTCCAAACACCACAGAACCTCTCCTGCGAAATTTGCAAGACTAGCACTGCTGGAACAAAGGATATTATGTTTTTCCAGAATGAAATATTCACTTTGCAGCGGAGAGGGCGCTGATATGAAACTTCCGGGCAGGTTAATACTGTGTGCCGGACAGAGTCTCGAAATCGGGATCTTTGCCTTTCGTGGGCAAGCGCGTACCCCCGAAAGGCAAAGATCCCGAGTTCGAATCTCCGCCCGACACATAGGTTTTACCAGCCAGGAAGTTTCAAATCGAGTAAGTGTTTATGCATTTAATGAACATCCTTTTCTCTGTCCAGATTACATGTTTTTCTCGCTTCCATCTTTTTCAAATAAATAAATTCGTAAATATTTTGACAGAATCTAATAAAAAGACTTATATGTACTTAATTAGTCAATCTGTATTGTAACAATAATATGTGTAGATCCAAAAAAAGTGTAACACATACATAGTAATTATGCCCATATCTCAATTACATGGAGGGTTTTATGGAGAGTTGATCTACACTCCTGGAAATGGAAAAAAGAACACATTGACACCGGTGTGTCAGACCCACCATACTTGCTCCGGACACTGCGAGAGGGCTGTACAAGCAATGATCACACGCACGGCACAGCGGACACACCAGGAACCCCGGTGTTGGCCGTCGAATGGCGCTAGCTGCGCAGCATTTGTGCACCGCCGCCGTCAGTGTCAGCCAGTTTGCCGTGGCATACGGAGCTCCATCGCAGTCTTTAACACTGGTAGCATGCCGCGACAGCGTGGACGTGAACCGTATGTGCAGTTGACGGACTTTGAGCGAGGGCGTATAGTGGGCATGCGGGAGCCCGGGTGGACGTACCGCCGAATTGCTCAACACGTGGGGCGTGAGGTCTCCACAGTACATCGATGTTGTCGCCAGTGGTCGGCGGAAGGTGCACGTGCCCGTCGACCTGGGACCGGACCGCAGCGACGCACGGATGCACGCCAAGACCGTAGGATCCTACGCAGTGCCGTAGGGGACCGCACCGCCACTTCCCAGCAAATTAGGGACACTGTTGCTCCTGGGGTATCGGCGAGGACCATTCGCAACCGTCTCCATGAAGCTGGGCTACGGTCCCGCACACCGTTAGGCCGTCTTCCGCTCACGCCCCAACATCGTGCAGCCCGCCTCCAGTGGTGTCGCGACAGGCGTGAATGGAGGGACGAATGGAGACGTGTCGCCTTCAGCGATGAGAGTCGCTTCTGCCTTGGTGCCAATGATGGTCGTATGCGTGTTTGGCGCCGTGCAGGTGAGCGCAACAATCAGGACTGCATACGACCGAGGCACACAGGGCCAACACCCGGCATCATGGTGTGGGGAGCGATCTCCTACACTGGCCGTACACCACTGGTGATCGTCGAGGGGACACTGAATAGTGCACGGTACATCCAAACCGTCATCGAACCCATCGTTCTACCATTCCTAGACCGGCAAGGGAACTTGCTGTTCCAACAGGACAATGCACGTCCGCATGTATCCCGTGCCACCCAACGTGCTCTAGAAGGTGTAAGTCAACTACCCTGGCCAGCAAGATCTCCGGATGTGTCCCCCATTGAGCATGTTTGGGACTGGATGAAGCGTCGTCTCACGCGGTCTGCACGTCCAGCACGAACGCTGGTCCAACTGAGGCGCCAGGTGGAAATGGCATGGCAAGCCGTTCCACAGGACTACATCCAGCATCTCTACGATCGTCTCCATGGGAGAATAGCAGCCTGCATTGCTGCGAAAGGTGGATATACACTGTACTAGTGCCGACATTGTGCATGCTCTGTTGCCTGTGTCTATGTGCCTGTGGTTCTGTCAGTGTGATCATGTGATGTATCTGACCCCAGGAATGTGTCAATAAAGTTTCCCCTTCCTGGGACAATGAATTCACGGTGTTCTTATTTCAATTTCCAGGAGTGTATTTTAGGTATTGTGGTAAGCTGAAACACTTTTGAAATAAATTCCTAATGGATAGATAGAAGGAAATATACTGTACTTAGATGTAGTGAAACTTATACAGTTGATAACGCTCTCTCTCATAAATGCAATTCTGTTCTCACATCCATAATAATATAGTGTCCGCAACAGCAACAATACCGAGAAACATACTCTTTAACACAGAAAAAGAGATTTGTTTTCTAATTTTACGAAATACGCAAATAGCAATGAAGCATTATCTCTAAATCAGGTATTTAAGAGATTCTCCAGAATGTTTTGAAGAAGAGAAAAATGTGTAAAAGTTTGTCCCATTCACCTTGATTCTTGAATAAGAACGACGCATGGACGCCTGCCACGAATTGATTGAAATGCAAAATGTGGACAATTCTTTTCTGGGAAAAATTATCGCGTGTGATAAGAGTTAGTGTTATCAGTACTAATCTAACACAACACGACAACGTGCAGAAATTCACATAAAGGCTCAATGCTTTAGTGACAGCATAACGCACATTAAGACAATGCGATATGCGAATTGAAGTTTCAAATTGTTGTATGAATGTTACGTGTGTTTCCACAGTAGGAGGACAGTGACATTTCTGGGACCTAACCAGATATAACTTGTTTGTTATCTCAAGGAGTACCATGTTACAAATGAGACAACTGTTCTGGTTATCTCCAAGGTCACCCCCCCCCCCCCCCACCACCACCACCACCACTCACCCGTGCCGGTTCTGGGACCAAACAGTTGTAACAGGTTCGATCCACTGATAAGTAATACTTCCAATGACAAGGCTTCTGGGAACCCTGCCTACACACCTGAGGAAATTTTATGTGGTACATTCATGCAGGTAAGAAATGAGAGGAACTATACTTTTCAACCACTTAGTTTGAACTGATTTTCAGTGACACCCTCTCCCCTCATTTAAAAGATACATTAAGATCATCATAAACGGGGAAACTTTTTTAGGATTTTTGGTGGGGTAGAGAAGAAGAAAACAAATAATCTTGTGAAACAGCTTTCATTAGTTTTTGCTTATATATTTACACACACAACAGAACTCTTTCCTTTTGTTTGGTGTAGTTTTAATAACATCCAGTTTAAGTTTCCACTTATAATTTAAATCTACAACTGAATCATCTATTTCTTTCTTCAGCCAGTAATTTGATAAATACAATGTAGGTATGTCTCAAATTCCAATACATGTCTAACTTTTTCCTGTAAACATCTCATTTCGATCTAACAATTAGCTCTGTTCTTTACTATAATTCTTCTAGCAGAGAGTGTTTGAAGATTTTAATTTTGCGTTTTCTCCTACATAACTCTGTTAATAAATCACACCACATATTCCTGGGTGTACGTTGGCAATTTTTCTGCTCCACATTTTTTTGGAACTTCTGTATAGAACTTTAAATTTGCAATTTTTAGAAACAAAATTACTATTAAATGTCATTTCATCAATTTTGAACTCTGTAAATGGCTGTTTTTTTTGTTAGTTGCACAATATCCATCCACCATATTTAGATACAACGTAATCATCCTTTTTAAGCAAATCCAGATAGGAATAGAATTTTTATAAACAGGTTTAATTTTTACGAACAGGTTTTTCGTGTATCCTTTAACTTAGTAAACGTTCTCGATTCCGAAATTTTCAGCCAGTCCTGCAAAGTACGGCACTTATTATTGCTATTTGAAGTAAATTTTGATATCTTATATTCCCCAGTTGAGTACAGATTGTAAAGTAATATGTAAGCCTTGCCTGGACATCTGAAGTGGCTCTCTTTTTCTGGCAGCAATTGTAGTTATCCTTTGTGGCAACTGTTTTCAACGTTTTTGGGCTTCGATGTCGTCTATTTAGATTTTTATTTTTCCTACACATAACACATTAAATGCACTTGAAGGAGCAATTTATTTAGAACATTGTTATACCCTACACAGCGGCTGTTCATGATGATGATGATGTTTGGTTTGTGGGGCGCTCAACTGCGTGGTTATCAGCGCCCGTACAATTACCCAATCTTTGCTCAGTCCAATTTCGCCACTTTCTGGATGATGATGAAATGATGAGGACAACACAAACACCCAGTCATCTCGAGGCAGGTGAAAATCCCTGACCCCGCCGGGAATCGAACCCGGGACCCCGTGCTCGGGAAGCGAGAACGCTACCGCGAGACCACGAGCGGCGGACACAGCGGCTGTTCAGTTAGTTACTCTGTAGGTGACATCACTTGGAAGTCATTGACATATAGAACAGTGGAGCATATTGTAAATACTGTTTTTTAACGTTCAAAACACTGATACAGTTTTGTACAGGTTCAAACATACGATTAGTTCTGCAGCTTTATATTGTAAACGCCAGCCTGGTAAAACCAGTTTCCTTAGCAAAGGAGGACATAAAAGTTCCACGCAGATGCACGCCCAGACGCTTTATGAAATCTATAAGGTGGTTACAGATATCTTTGTTCAGTCCTGGGCTTCTGATTAGATATGTAAATTTGTTATGTTCCTTTACAATAGGTGATCATCCTCATTAAAGGGTCTATTCCAACTGCCTTATCGTTGTTTACAATAACTTTGCTAATTCACTGGTGGTCTTCTTGCACATAGAACTCATGGTTTCATATTAGGTAATCACACATTTTATTAAAAATCCAGCAAAATCTTGCATTGCATCCAAGTACATAAGGTCATAACCGTCTACATGATATTGCTGCAATGTACCAGGGAGCTCTTCCATTAGAAAAACCATTTTAGCATCTGCCAGTTCCAGTAGTGCCAACTGGTGAATATGTGTCGGAATTGGATATACGTCATAATCGTCTATGCCCCTTCTCTCTGTTCATGTCCTCCTCCTCCTTTTCTTATCCATCTCCGTCTCCTCCTCCTCCCTTTCTATGTGCACCACCTCTTTCCCCCTCATTCTATCTCTTCCGCCACGTTTCTGTGTCCATTTCCTACCCCCCTTCTCTGTCCACTTGCCTCTCTCTCATACCTTGTTTATTGTTAATAAAAATAAAATCTTGACTGGGAACTGAAATCGCTTAAAGTGAATGGATAAATCGGTTCGGATCATTGGTATACAGGGGTATGAGAGTTGTATACAATTGTTGCGTATTCAAATTTTGTCTGAAAGTATGTTTAAGGAGAAAAACTGTATCTGGACGAAACAATTTGTCTGTGGTTCAAATGCCCTGCAATCGTAATTGAAACAGACTGTGAGGAAGAAATGGATTTGTATTAGATAGTACATCTATTAAAAAACAAATAACCTATGTCTGCCTGAATGGTCATTAGAGTATCATGTAAAATTCTGAAGTAAATCGGTCAAAAACTTTTCTATATTTGATGCCATATTTCTCGACTTTCGAAAGGCGTTCGACTCAGTTCCGCATTGTCGCTTGCTACAAAAAGTGCGCTCTTACGGTCTATCCGATGACATATGCGGTTGGATAGAAAGTTTCCTAACAGACAGGGAGCAGTACGTCGTCCTGAAAGGGGTGACTTCAACAGAAACAAGCGTAACTTCTGTTGTGCCCCAGGGCAGCGTAATAGGTCCTCTACTTTTTACGATTTACATAAACGATCTTGTTGATGGTATTGACAGCGGCCTTAGACAGTTTGCTGATGATGCTGTAGTCTACAGGAAAGTAGTATCACACGAAAGTTGCGAACAAATCAATGATTTATTCTTGCAAAAGTGAGTATGGATTACATAAAATGATTACAATTACAGATCAGTAGTACAGGTGGGTCTGAGATATCAGGTATTGACCCTTGTTAATACACCCATATTAGTTCCTGGTGTAACCTTCACGGTCGGCAGCGCATGTGCTGACTCGGGCATCTAGTCGATCGTATAGATGGCGAATACCGTCCTGGGATATATTATGCCATGCTCTTCACCTACAGATACAGGTGAAATACGTCTACAAATATGTATGAAATACATTGGCTGACGACGCACGAGTCACTTTTCGTCCCATCATATTCCATACGTGCTCGACTGAAGACATGTACGAAGACAGAGCTGACCAAGTCGCAGCACGTCTTGCAAAGCACGTTGAGTTTCACGGGCAGTGTGTGGGGGAACATTATCATGTTGCAACAACACATCATCTTCCTGTTGCAAGAACGGCAAAAGAACGGCTGTAACAGTATCCTGCACCTACCAAGCGCTAGTTAGCGTCCCCTCCAGAAACACCAAAGATGAGTGAGAGTTGTAGCTTATCACAGTGGGGCCAGTATATCATGGGCGAATGCACTCTTACGAGACAGCGCTCACTAGATCTTCGTCGTACGCGCAAACGACCAACACTTGTGTACAGGCAGAATCTGTTTTCATCACTGAAGAGCATGGCGAGCCATTCCATCTTGCAAGAGATCCTCTGACGGAAGCAATCGAGCCGTGCACGTCGATGCTGTGGCATGAGTAGTAGCCGGGCTAGAAGTGTGCAAGTCTGTAGTCCCATGCTAATAGCTGGTTCGCAACAGTTCTTGTTGATACATCTGGGCTCACAAGCCTTGTTATCTGTGCTGTGATAGCTGCCCGATCTGCCATTGTTGCTCTTAAAATATGACGATTGTGGCGGGCTCTGTGGTGCGTGGACATCCAGAACCTCGTCTACAGGTGTGAGAATGTTCACGTGATTATTAATACCAGCATCGCTACACAGCTGTCGCAGCACGTCCATCTTGTTAAGGTACGTTGTCCAAGACGCGACGCACACTAGCGACTGCGACGGGTCGCTACGTGACGTCAGAAGTTACTTGCTGGCGCATGCGCAGTTCGAGTTTGGGATGCGACGCGCGACTGTTGCGGCAGCTGCCGCAGCACCGCACCAGTGAGCAGTGTTGCGACGGAAGTCCCACGACACAAAGACATATGGCTGCCAGAAAGATGTCGAGCCAGCCAAGGAAAATTGAAATGAGCCACTCACAGGATGTGATGCTCTGTGAGCTGGTCTCGCAACATCCTTGCCTTTACGATTTGAAGAACCCTAAATATGGAGACACTATGATCAGAGACAGAATTTGGGAAGAAATTGGTGCACAGTTGAAACTGGCATGTGAGTGAAATATATAATATTTTCACATTAATGCAAATTTTTCAGGCCTGTTATGAAAATCAATATAATCCATGCAGATGTAGAATTAGAATGATGAAAATGAACTTGAAGGTCAATTTTCGCATTACTCTTTTTTGTGACGATAAAAATTGAAAACGGCAAGTACATTATAAAATGAACAATCTAAAGTACAACGAGAAAGTTACATTTTACAATACCTTCACTTTGAAAGTAAACGGTAGATTGCTGTCTTGATGATACCTTCTAGTTGTGAAAAACCACCACCAGATTGTTGTACAGCTTTCTGTAATCAATAGATGTTCGTTTTTGGGGAAGGCATTTCTCAACAGATTGCGCAAACAGTATGCTGCAATAAGTAATTTGTCACATTCACTTCAATTCATTGGTAGAAGATGGTGCTCAAAAAACTTGTGCCAAAAGTGCATTACTGTTTTACAAGGCCCTTCTGGTCTGACACAGTTCACAATTGAAATTCGTCTTTTGTAAATCCTGGAGTCATCTTTTGAGTGCAGCTTGGCAAGATTAAATGTTCATGTCATCCATAACGATGTATGCTGTCAGAATATAAGAATATGGAAGTTCATTTGGATGGGAATAAAGGTTCAGTCGGCTATGAAAGTTGCCTTAGCTTGTTCCAAAAGTTTCTGCATGGGAGAAACTGACAAGTATAATTTGGGGAAATTTTGTGAACAAGCACGGACATTATTTCTTCCACATTTCTGCCAGTGTATACTGTAGACGTTCAGAGATGTTTAAGATGTTCTAGAGATGTTCTAGAGATGTTTAAGGTATAACCCTATCTTGTTGTCAAGAACTTGAAACAATGCAATGACGCTAGCGTGCGCTTATTGTTAATAAACTGATCTTTCATTGGAATTTTAGGTGAAATGTGCAAAAACAGATGGAGGAATATTCGGGACTCGTATCAGAGAAATAAACGAGAAAGAAAGCTTGGAACAGGTTCAGATGCCTCAGCAAAACCAAGAAAATGGGTTCTGCTTGATCACTTGGCTTTACGAAACCTACATTTCGTGGCATTTTAAATGAAATTGTCAAGAGCATATGGAGAAATATTAGTAACTCATACCGGAGAAATATGACATAAAATGGTTTCATTAGGTCCAAATGTGTCAGCGAACCAAAACAAATGCATTCTCTATCGTGTGATGACCACACGATTCTCGTTGCGCGTCGACAGAACTGGCGGCTAGTCGCGACGCTCCCAGAGATATATGATGGCTCAAATGGCTCTGAGCACTATGGGACTTAACTGCTGAGGTCATCAGTCCCCTAGAACTTAGAACTACTTAAACCTAACTAACCTAAGGACATCACACACATCCATGCCCGAGGCAGGATTCGAACCTGCGACCGCAGCGGGAGATATATGAGCCCAAATCTCGGAAACGGAGATCGATATCATTATGATCTCAACTTTAAAAATAATTTCGATATGTTAGCTTCTTTTTATCGGCAACGATGTATGACCTAACATGAACCATACGTAAAGTAGTCAGCGACCACATTTTTCACTGTACACAATTCAAATTTTATGCAGTAGGTTACTTGTAAATTAAGTATCGGAATAACTGTGACGAATATCGGAAAAATAGACACCTCATTATCAAGCTGTGATGTGAAACTGTAAGATAGGCAAACATCAATTTTTTGTGCCTTTTACTTTCCTCACAATTGATAGAGAAGTAATATACAGCGAAAAAAACACGCAAAACCGGAAGAGATACTTTTCAATTTTTTAAAGTAAAAGGAGAATCTGTATCGAAAAACTAACTCTGGGAGCCGATGTAACTTTGTTGCATTAACATACAGTATTTTTTACAGCAAGAAAATCGGAATTCTTATTTTTCTTATGTATTTGAATCCGCCGCCGCCGACCGGAGCTTGGGAAACAGCGACGACTCCAGTCGTGTTGCGGCCGTGTCGCCGTCTGCCAGGGTGGGAAAAGAGGAGGGGGCAGCGTCGCAGTCGCAGCCAACTGTCGCGTCTTACACAACGTAACTTTAGGCAGTTCCCCGAAAAGACCATCTCGCCACTCGGAAGGCCACAATTTGTCCCCTTTCAAACTCGCTCAGTTGGCTGTAAGATGCAAGAGTGCGTTTTCGTGGCATGATTGCTTGCTTGCTTCAGTCTTTTGCACCACACTGATCCTTCTGGCTGTGAGCATTCCGTATTAACGAGTAGACACAGATGGCTCTCTGGTAGTTACGCCACTACGCAATCTATTGGCGGACAACGTTCAAACCATTGTCCGTACATTTACTGTCATCCAGGCGGTATATGCCGTCATTTTTTCCCGTCAGATTGTACGTGACATGTGCGCACTCTGGCAAAGTTACGCGTAAAAGCTTCTCCTGAACACTTGGATTGATTTCATCCAAACTTGGTACACATATTACTTAGTATATGGAAAGAAATACTATGGGGGTAAGAACCACCAGCCTGCTGTTAGCGTGGGAGTGATAAGATGGTCATGGTGAGGGAAGATAGGGAGGAGGAGGTGGACAGAGGGAGGGAATTAGGACACAGATAAGGAGGAGGAGGTGAACGGGAGATGTGGATGAGGAAATGGAAAGAGAAAGGAAAAAGGATGAGATGGACTGAGAGAGCGTGAAGAGGAGATGGACAGACGGACGGAGAGGAGGAGACTGACTTACAGGTGAGGACAGAGGGGAAGGAGTAGATGTACTAACAGAAGACTGTAATAAGTATGTACTCGGCTAACGGCAGGTACCCGGCTTGTATTCCATACATATTTATATACTTTAAAAATACATAGCCTCTGTCCGTCCGAAGATTCATTAGAGTACCCTGTAAAAATTTGGAGATAATCAGTCAAGAACTCTTCGAGAAATTTCGGTAACAACGTTAAACAACGAGTTGTCTTTATACAGGGTGTTTCAACATAGCGGTTACATGCTTTCAGCAGAAAGAGAGTATGGCTAGACGCTTTCCTGACGCTGTAGTACGATACAAAACACAAGGGAGAAAGGACATGAACAGAGTGAGAAAACGTGTTGATTACCCCATGTATAGTACGGCAGAAGATCTGTTGTTCTCCATGTACCGGAGACGTGAGGCCTGCTTCACTGCCCCGAATCGTAATTTCGAACACCTTCTCTAATGACTATTGTTGCCTGTTTTTGTTTTTATTCCTTGCTTTCTGCTGTACTAAACATAGTGTATTACAAATGTTTTCTACCTCTGTTCGTATCCTTCCTTTCTTGTGTTTTGAGTCGTCACTACAGCACCAGCAAAGCGTTTCCTACCACACATTGTTATGCGATTTTCCATTGTCTAGATGTACTCACTCTCTCCTGAAAGTTTGCAACCGCTGTGCTGAAACACGCCGTATGATAGTATAGATAGCCAATGGATTTTTGTATTTACTTGTAATGCTTTCCAGTGCTTCCTTGCAATTTTTTTCAGTATTCCGCTTGCTGTCACGTTGTGGTGTCTGTGTTATAGAAATGGTAGCTTCACCTTGACGCCTTGTCTTCTGAGATGAATTTGGACAATTTACCTTGTAGATAGCTGTTAAATGCATCACACATTTCTTTCTTTAACATTACAGGCTGTCCCTTGTCTAATTGTTCTTAACAGTCCACTCGATCACAGATTTTAATCATCGTAATGGCTTCACATAACGGATTGTAATTGGTGTACGCGCATGTAAATTCCTCTTGCTAAGGAGCGTACGATTTCCGGTGTCATTTATGTGACCAATGTCAGTAGCTAGGTTTTTCAAAAGTCACCATAAACCAAACCGCTCACCGCTTCGCCTCCACTTCTTCACTAATAGCTGAGGAACGTTAAGCACTTTGAAGCAATCCATACCGACACTTTCCACTACGACAGAAGACTGAACAGTTGCGGCTGTCAAACAACCTCTTTATACTCTAAAGATATATAATGGCGGCACTTCCGGCCACGTGATCATGACGTCACTTCTGATCACGCATTACACAAGCAATATATTCTGCTGTAAACACATGTATAGCCCAATTTACGCTATTTGGTGCGTTGGTTTCTCTCTTTTCAGAACCCTTGTGGTAGCGTGCTCCTCAAATTTTATGGATCCTGAAGTAATGAAAGCTTTAGTTCGGGTTCGCTGAAATCAACGTAATCGTATGTAAAGTCTTTACAAAATCTTGTTGCACTATATCAAAAGTAACTGTAAAAACAATAATATTTGAAAAAAAGAAATCCAAGTGGTTCGTCAATGTATTTGTGTACCTCACAGTAGATTTTTGCGCTCGTACTTTATGAAATTTTCTTTCTATTTGACCATACTTGTTTCGTCGTTGGACTATCTACTTAAAGAGAAGCACTGCGTTTGTTTCTCTTTTTTCACACTGAATAATTTAAAAGTCACAGATCAGAAATAAAAGATTATCACTGTGCTCAGAATAACTCCCTGATGCTAAGTTGAGCAAAGTGCTACTGTGATTCTGTTCTGCAGTCCCATATGTTTCCTGAAGCCGTATTGGTTCGTTTGGTTTGTAGCGAGAAGAACTGTGTTTAAAGCGCAGCCATCGATGATCTCGAGATAATAAATTTTTAACCCCATCAATCAGCGTCACTGTACACTACGGCTATTATTCACAGTGTTCAAACGGTTCAAATGGCTCTGAGCACTATGGGACTTAACTTCTGAGGTCATCAGTCCCCTAGAACTTAAAACCACTTAAACCTAACTAACCTAAGGACATCACACACATCCATGCCCGAGGCAGGATTCGAACCTGCGACCGTAGCGGTCGCGCGGTTCCAGACTGTAGTGCCTAGAACCGCTCGGCCACTCCGGCCGGCATTCACAGTGTTACCGGACGCATTTCCAGTTCTTGAAACGCATCAAAAATCGGAGAATATTAAGGTTCAGTTTATTGTTGCTGCTTTATATAACCGTTCAAAAATGTGTTATTGAGATATAATGATGGCGCTTCTTCATGCAGTGATTTTTTGGTACGTATGTTATAAATTTTTAGGCTGTGTTTCAGTTTACGTGCTTTTTACGATATATTGACGTTGAAAGTGAATACAACTCCACTTAATAGTCAGTTTCGCAATTTCAGATTTCGAGATGTATGTGAATATATTTCTTCTTATGTAGCGTATCAATTAATAAATAAACTGACCAGAGATATTATTTAAAATATGTCAAACTTCTACAGGTTCAGCTGTTAGAGGAGTAGTTTCTTTTTCGTTCTTTGGTTTTATCACATTTTTTTGTAATCATTATACGGAACATCAGCTTACAAGAGTCGCCGCTTGTGATACTCGTTTATGTGACATGAGCTGTACGTATTGATGATTTCCTTCGGATAAAAGTACTGAGGTAAATATTTTGTCAAGTTCGCACTAATGTTTGTTTAATTAGCAGTAAACAGACTACTCGGCTTCTGGTAACTGTTCCATCACTGACACTTTGATCGGTAATTCTTTCAGTCTGATAGACTGCCGATCCTTTCATTTGACGGGTTAAGATTTCTCCTGCTTACGAAATCGATTATATTGACGGGCTCAATCGTTCTTTATTGTCGGCTAGTCTTCTTAATAAGTTTTGGAAAAGCATAAGAATGACCGGCATTCTAAGAAATGAAAAGGTTTTCGTGGCCCGTAGTGAAAGTGTTAAGTTCTCAGCTTTCCATTTAACTTGCACCACTTTGTCACGGAGAGTCACGTGTGCTCAGTTTAATAGTTCATGATAGCTTTTGAGAATAATTAGGAATTTATGTTTCAGCTCTTTGTTAGTAGAATGAATGAAGTGTAGACTGTTTGACCGTGTTGTACACAGGTAGCAGACTCTGACAAAGAGAAAACGGACTTCCTTTTTTTTAAAAAAAAAAAGGCGAGTAACGAAATAATTTGTCGGTAGGCGCCACTGTTTAGTCCCAGTAACTTGCCTGCTTACCTAAATCCAGTTCCTAAGAAATAATGCTGTTGGTTTTTCTGGAGACTGACGTTAAATGAAACCCGTCCGATAGTTTAGTAATCCAGCAGGCTTAACGTAGAGTTTGCACGCAAGCCAGAAACGCTATGGTGCCAAGATTGCTGCGGAATATCTTTCAAAAGGTTTATCATGTCTGTAATCCATTTTCATTATTTGAATTTGATTCATGCGATCGGGGATCTTTGCGCTTGAGAATTTCCAGTTTAACTGTTAAAACAGTTAACTTTCACGAGATCTTACGTGAAGAGTTCGAAAATTCGTTGCGTTGCGGGATTTCATTGTGCTTCGAAACGTTCAAAAATCGATGCGAAAGCTATTCAATAACATCAGTTTTGAAATCGGGATGAACAGCAATCTTTTCTCTGTCAGCTTTTAGAAATATCGTCATATACGGTATGTAACAACGCATCATAAAATACGTGTACTTTTTTGATTTCATAGACCCTTTCTTTCTCCCCTCATGATATCATTTGCCGTTACTGAATTGCACTTATGATGACTGTGGAGAGGTAGTGTCTCTCTTTTCTTTCCTCCTGTATAACATACTTTAGAAGATACATTTCTGTTGCCTACTTCAAAGTAGATACTGTACGTAAGGACAACAATTACTAAGCTGTGGAGGGAGAAGGGCAGGGGAGGGGAGAAGAAGGGGAGGCAAGTAGGGAGGAAGACGGCCAGTATAGTCTGAGCAGGTCTACATTGTGAGCATTCGTCTTGTAGGCAATTCAGTGTGTCTGGCAATCGATAAGTAATAAATCTGCACAGTACAAGGCCACTTGGAAGATCACAAAAGTTTACTCTGTCATAGTATCCTGTTTGGCAACTTACTCTACGAGAAACTGTTTCAAAGGCAAAAATAACAAAAAACTTGTGTTAGGGATAAGGTAAATTATCTTTGCCGACCGGCAGTTTGTTTCGTGGAGCCGAACTGATTAAAGGGATCGTTCTATGGAAGCGGTCTCCCATGAAGGGGCATCGTAGACATGTCACGCAAAATTCCTGTCAACTTTGCCTGACTAACCCTCATCCGAAGTTCAAACCTCCACTTTCAAGTTAACATATATTGCCAAGTAATGAAAAATGCTTCTTGCTGGTTCTGTGAACACTACAGTTTAATCAATAAATGTTGCTTTTGTTAGGGTTTGATGACTCACATATCGCATAAAACTACATACAACGTGAGCGGTCTAAGGCGCTGCAGTCATGGACTGTGCGGCTAGTCCCGGCGGAGGTTCGAATCCTCCCTCGGTCATGGATGTGTGTGTTTGTCCTTAGTTAAGTCCCATAAGATTTCATACACATTTGTACATACATACAACGACTTAGCAGAAAACGAGGTTTCTGTCAAGTATCCATGTAGTGCACTCTGACACTATCTCACTCCACCTGAACGAAAATAATATCACAGTTACAGAAAATATCTACTTTAAGTGGCATAATACGCGTATTTGCCTCTCCTACCCTGTGTCAAGTGTTTTTAAATATGTCTAAGGCATAATTTATTTCTCAAACACTGGCTGCACAGTATACTCGCATAAATCCAATATGTATTATGTTATGTTATGTTATGTCATGTCATGTTATGTTAACTGGGGACCTAGAAACGACGGAGAGGCACCGTCCCCGCCGCAGCCGCAGTGGTCCGCAACCACACTACGACTACCGCAGTCCACTTCACCCCTCCGCCGCCCCACACCGAACCCAAGGTTATTGTGCGGTTTGATCTCCGGTTGACCCCCCCCAGGGAACGTCTCACACCAGACGAGTGTAACCCCTATGTTTGCGTGGTAGAGTAATGGTGGTGCACGCGTACTGGAGATCTTGTTTGCGCAGCAATCGCCGACATAGTGTAGCTGAGGCGGAATAAGGGGAACCAGCCCGCATTTCCCGAGGCAGATGGAAAACCGCCTAAAAACCGGGTGGGTTAATTCAATATGTATTACTTGTCTCTCAATTTACTCAGCAGCACATGAAGAGTTATATGCGTCCATACAGATATAGTTTGAAATGTAGTTCTTTACGTCTTAAACATTGTTATCGCTTGATTGCAATTGCTATTAACTTTATGTATCGGCAAAGAAAGAAATCCACGTGTTGCGCTAGATTAGGGGGCGGGGCATGGGAGGGGGAGCGAAATTGTCAGGAAAGAACCGGTCCACGGGCGACAGACTACAATCCAGCATTCTTTTGTTTTTGGTCTTTATATGTTTTCAGTTTTAGCTCAAGCGAATTCATTTGTAAATGAATATACGTAAGTACATTCACGTACATGTCCACGGAAGTTCTGTTTCTTCGTTGTTTATTAGCGTATATACTCAAGAACTATATTAGTAGCAAGCTGGATGATGTTTCTAAGCAAGAGCACATTATCTTAAACTAAAATTTAAAGCTGCACCTTTCAGTTTAGCACACCTAATTTTTACTGGTGTTGTTTTAAATGTCACGTGTAAATATCTGGCCCTTTCGGAGATGCGATACACTCCTGGATCGGGTGAATGCAGCAGTGTGATGATACTTGTAGACTGAGAGACGCCGAATATTCTTAAAGCCTTATATGGTTCCATTTGCCTAAGGAAAAATTTTGTGCCTACCAGAACGACAATGTTCCGGTTTTCTCTTCCGTCCAAACAAAAAAAAAAGTGGTTCAAATGGCTCTGTGCACTATGGGACTTAACATCTGAGGTCATCAGTCCCCTAGAACTAAGAATTACTTAAACCTAACTAAACTAAGGACATCACACACATCCATGCCCGAGGCAGAATTCGAACCTGCGACCGTAGCGGTCGCGCGGTCCCGGATTGAAGCGCCTAGAACCGCTCGGCCACACCCGCCGGGTCTTCCGTCCAGATGATATTGTATGACTACATTGCGGCCGTTGTTGGTTACGAAATGTCGATAGGCCATTCAGCTGTAAAACTAATGTAAGTCTTAAATGAGGAACCCAAAAAGTTTTAGAATGTGTTTAAGATCAAATAATTTGCAATTACTTCCTCACGAAAAAATAAGAATTCATCCACTAGTCAAAGCACACCAAAGATTCATTCTGGTAGAGTCACTGATAATTTAGGCTTACATGTGTAGGTTCTCATTTGTATAGCGTGCTTACACAACCTAAACATGCGAAAAGCTTACTCACATGAGAAATCAATCTCTTGTAAAAACGCTGAATCGTTATGTCTTGCGTACAGTAACTCGTCAGTTACTCGTTTTGCAACACGTGACTTCAATTTATGACAGTCACATACTAAAAAATAAACTACGCGTATATGTGGTATACCGCTAGCATCTCGGTTCAGGGAAAGCACCGTTGTCAAAGTCTAGAGCTGGGGGAAAAAACGTGTCGATGACAAAGGACAGAGGCAGGTCACAGTGCAATGCCGCGGAACATAACAGCCGATATGAGAGGTACTACCCAGAACCACCTCCTCGTTAGTGGGGAATGAAGTCGCAGCGACACACCGCCTGTCTTTACTTACAGGGCACAGAGATTAGCATGGGCCCACAAGCGCCGCCATTGGACGCTTTAAGCGTCAAAGTAGGTCCTCTGGATTGATGAATCGCTGTGCACGGCGTACTCGCTAGTGGCAAGATACGAGTACGTTGAAAACTACACGAAGCGACACATTCCGCTTGCAAACACGGTACCATTTAGGCAGCAGACAGGGCTGTTCTCACGTTGAACGTATAAAAGAGTGATGAATTGGGGCACATGGTGCGCCTGCGTTCGTCTCTCATCCGTCAATTCACTTATAGCTGCAACCGACTCCAATTCACCACCCGAAACCGCTCCCAAATTGGATCAGAATGCTTTGAGGAACATTCCACGCACCGGAAGGTGTTCGTTTGGTTAGATCACTCAGTCGTGTTGATTCAGCGTCAATAAGATGAGATGCCATCAAGTGATACATGCCTGCCTTTGACGCAGCCCTGACCGTCCTCCTTGACGTAAGCTCACCAGCCAAAAAATTAGTCACCCCAGTGCACACTTGCAGATGAATCGTTAAGTCTTTGCAGATGGTCCAGCGATCGAGTCATGTGCTCATCCGCGCGTGCAATGCCTCTACGTGAATATAAGGCAGTAGCGATCCGTGAGACGTTTATGCTTCAAGTGAACATTGTATGCAAACATTGGTAAATGTAAGAATGTGACGAAGCGTGGAAAAGAGGCAGACATGTTTGGCCTTGCTCATGGCCGTACGGTGTGTGAATTTGACGGATTTGTTGGTGCTTCACGGTGAACTCAAAAATGGGTCAAATGGCTCTGAGCATTATGGGACTTAATGGTTCAAATCGCTCTGAGAACTATGGGACTTAACTTCTGATGTCATCAGTCCCCTAGAACTTAGAACTACTTAAACCTAACTAACCTAAGGACATCACACATATCCATGCCCGAGGCAGGATTCGAACCTGCGACCGTAGCAGTCGCGCGGTTCCGGACTGAAGCGCCTAGAACCGCTTGGCCACCGCGGCCGGCGTCGCGGTGGACTGTTCAAAGTATCTACAAGCAGTGTTATAGCAAACGTGCCCACGAAACGCGACGGAAAAAGATCGTGACTGAGAGGGACGAGAGATGCGTTTCACGCCCTGTGAATAAAAATTGCTTCCTAGCCCGACAGGAATTGCTGCAAGCAGTGAATGAAGGACCATCCCCAGCTATTCACGAGAGAACATTGCGACATCAACTACATACAATGAAAATATGAGGTCGGTCACCTCGCAAGAGGCCGTTGTCCACACAAGCACATAAGATGAGCGTCTTTAATGGGCTCGAAATCATCAAACGTGGACAGTAGTTGACTGGCGGAACGTAATGTGACCTGGCGAATCCGTTTTTGCCAATATTCAAATGACGCATGTCGTCGAGTACACTGAAAGTGTGCAAGGTCAGGTGTTTAGCGAGCGGTGGGTCTTTGTTTTTCTTATTACTGAGGTGACCACGAAAATGAACCAGTATGTTTATTTAAATATTCTTAATGATCAGATGTTGCCTTTCAGTCAACATCTGCATGATGACTATGCTATTGATACCCCTATTTTTCAAGAAGTCAACAGCAAAATTCATCGGCCTGGAAGAATATGTGACTGGTCTTCTGAGTACTCCCTCACCGTATTACATCTCGAATAGCCTGCAAAATCACCTCACTTGAACCCCACAGAAAATCTGTGGGACATGTTGGAACAGCGGGTAAAACGCTGACGTCAGCACCCCCGCAATTTGGTGAAACTGCGCCATCAAATCCTCAGCAAGTGGCTTAACATGGATACTACATACCTGCACAACCTTGTGGACTTACTTCCTAGCCGAATACAGGCGGTTATCACGTCCAGGTGCAGAATTACACGGTATTAAATTATGCTTGTAATGATTTATCTAACAATGACTACTTTTTGTCCGGTGAGCTTATGTACGGCGAAGGAACGGTCATGGATCTAGTAGACTCCTAAACCCCCTTCACTGTCTCTTGAAATCCATTTCACGATGCGTTATCGCGTAGTGAGGGCAACAGGGAACGCTACACGCTTCTATTTGAATGTGTCTGCGTGGGTAGATCACGAATCAATAACACATGAAGATGAACCCCCAAGGCTCTAAATGAATAGATAATGTAATTAAATACCCATAATTTTAGCAGAAGGGAATTTTACATACATGATTTCTGTATTTAAAAGACAGGGTTAAATTTGATAAAAAAGTATAAAATCAAAAAACTTCGGTTGTTCATCACTACCTTCTTCTCTGGAATATAAAGGCGACACAGCTTCTTCACATATTTTGACACGTGCTTCGCGGGTAATAACCTCTGTTTGGTTCATCAGATGACTTTTCTTGAATTCGTTGCTACAATGCAATTCCAATTATTTCGTCTCCTTAAAACTGATTTTGTTAATCAGTAGATTTTTTTCGCAGTCGAGTTACTCACTCCGGTTTCTTTGCTGGTGAATAACTGTTCGCTCAGTTCAAAGATATTACGTGATTAATTTCTATTTGTTTCATTGGCTATGATTTGCAAATTTTTGTCTCGGTGTCTTTTCTCGAGGAGTGTAAGAGGGATTTCTTTGTTAACATCTCAAATGAAAAGAAGGAAAAATTAATATCCTTCAACTGTATCCAGTTGATATCATGTAAGACTGCGCCATTACTGTTTTTAAGATATATGTAAAGGCATTAACTTCTGAAGCCTTCAATATTATTGCCTCAGCTTGTAAAGACAGTCAAACGAAAAAAAAGTTATTTCATCAGTGGAAGCGTTTTGCGCTATAGTCTGCAGTGTTATTTCAGTGTTGGTTTGCGCTGTATAGGACGAGGCGTCAGATTTTTCACTTTACATGGGGCCCCGCCTGTTCTCCGCCGATTTCGTCCAAATTTTGTTGTATGCAGGGCTTGGCCAGAAATAAAAGTGAGAGAATCGTGAGCTCCAGATGGCCAAGCGCTAAGAGAAATTAACGTTTTTGGCGCAGGTCGGACGAGATATCAACCATTTAAGTCAGCGTAATCACCGTGTAGCGGCTGGTGCAGACGAAAGAGTACACATTAGTAATCTTTTTATTTTCAACCCGCAAATAAAACAAAATAATGTTCAGTATAAATTGTATTTTATTAATATCTTTATAAAACGCATGAGAAGGAAAGGCAAAAGAAAATTTGGGATTGCAAATAATTTCCGAAAAAGGATTGCACTTGTAGCGTCCACGAGGACTTCACAACTAATTTTCTAAGAAGGGATTGGAATTAACGGTTACTGAACGATTTTGACTTTCGACCAACCCTCAGCAGCTCCACGCGAACAATACGTTCCAACGTTTTTGGTGTGGATTTCACCCAAGCATGAGTAAATCATCAGCTTTAAAACAATAAAAGAATCTCATTTTGTATACGAAATTCTCGTTTATGCTTTCAATCCCGTCCTGGAAATTTATTTGCAATCCCAAATTTTCCTTTTCTTTTCTTTTCAATGTCAATAAATACACTTTATTGATCATAATTTCGGTTTAACTGCAGTATAGAAACGTAAGAATTGAAAACTCGACTCACCGTTCTGCACTCTTCCCGCTGCTCCAGTCGCTGCCTGGAAACTACGCTAACGTGAATGTCTCACGTCTCGCCCGACCCATTCCAAAAATGCTTTTTCTTCCCTAAACATTTTTCAGTCTGGAGCTTCTACTTCTGACACTTTCATTTCTAATCAAGCGCTCCAAATATCATACACTTGGACGAAATCGGCGATGACGAGTAGGCGCGGTCCCCTTATCGAATAACTGTCGAGTTGTTCTCGATATTTGAAATCCATTTTCACCTAGACTAATAGTGGTCGTTCCGAAAACATTTTTCCAAACACGCGACTTACCATTTCCGCCCTCCTCCCCCTCCCCCTTTTCCCATCGTACAGTTACATCCGTGTCGGTTGTTCCAACTAATTTTGATATGCAATGCACATAAATCTGGCAGTTGTGTGCCCCTATCAGCTTGACTCCCAAGCAGTAGCTTGCGTCACTTCGGCCTTAAGGGATTAGACCAGGGTGACGCTCGGTTTTGAAACCGATACTCATGATGTTTTCAGTAATATAACAAATTATATAACTGACTGTAGACATTTATTGTAAACTCTTTAAGATAGTTTTACGTATTTTTTAAAGTAAAAAACTTGTACCCGGAGGACACTACACGACATCTACGAAAAGCATTTGCGGAGTGTGAGGGCAGTTGGTTGGAGCTCAGAACGCCACAATTTTCAGCCTAGAACACAATTTCAAAAACTGCTTCGAAACCGACGATATTGCCTACTGTAACGTAGGGATATTAAAAAAATGTTTTAACAAAATAATGGTACTATGAAATGTAAGTCAACTTTTTCGACAAAAAAGTCGTTATAAAAACGTGCGCTACAAATCATTAAAATATACAGCAAAAATCCTACGTACTTCACCAGGAAAAACGCCGACTCACAAGTTACAAAAGTTGTAATGTATATGCACGTATATTTCATGAATTATAGCTCCTGCCAAGATTGCTTTGAAAAAACAAGCGTATAAAATTCCAAATTGTGTTTTTTTTTAAACATTGGAACTGAACAAACCTTTAATCAGCAAGCACCACACAGTTGACATTTTTCTAGCCAATGTCGAAACATTCTCATTTTGACGAAATTATATCGAGTAACTGCCTTCCGCTTACCATTAGGAGCATTTTTTGCACGACTGGGATTACTTATCTAACATTTTCTATCCGTATAAATACGTTCCTCTGCTATTTTCAAGCACTCATGTCTTACTTCGTGTGAAAAATGAGCGAAATGATACTGATCAGACGGGAGACAAGCATGTGCTTTCACACTGCTTATCTTAAACGAATCACGTTACGGAGGGAAATCTTGTTAAGGGTAGTATTTTAGTTGATACTAATACCCTCTGTGATACTATCAGAAACAAACAGGACCCCTATGCCGTCGGTAACGTTAATAGCATTAGATCGGTTGCATTCGAGCGCTAGGATGCGCCATGCTCTTTTAACATATTTTACATTTATGGCACACTTTGTATGAATAAATCATAAAAACACACTCTCTAAGGAATATTTTAAGCCAAAAATAGGTTCAAAAACAGTATCTACCGTGATCTTCCCTCTTTAAAGCGGCCTTGCCAATACTTATTCGCTGTTTATTAACTACCGAGGTTCAGGCATAAATATTATGTTCTTTTTAAATAAAACTGCATTTTCCCCCGTAACAGCAAACGTTAGGAGACAAAATCAGCGGTTTAATTATTTTGTACGTTTGTTATGAAATTGCGGGGTAAAAGTTTACAGTATACGTAGATTTTTGCGCTGGTGCTGCGGCCGTTTCTTTGCCATATCATCCGTTAAGTTTACCACACTCGACACGTAACTAGCGCCGCCGAGGCAAGCGATACGTAGTGGAGTGTGGAATACACCCATATTCGATGGATTTTATATTACTGAATTTGCCTCGTATAGATCCACCATTCTGGCTCACAAAATGTCATATTGCAGTTAAAAGGTTGATGCCTTTATCGGCTGATTGATGAATTTGCGAAAACGCACTTGTGTTTGTTTCATGAGGCCGTGGTCACATTTAATGTAAGTGAAAAGAGATTAGATATGTATTCTACAGGTCACAAGTTAATTGAAATGAAACAGTATATTGTATTGTCGTTTTATGAAAACTGCGTGAATTTTATTCTGGAATATGCATCTTACGTTTTAGAGTTTCCGCTTGCTGTTGCTAAATTCTTGATGCCTGCAACCTTACGAAATCGTAATATTTTCAGTTACAATAAATGTATTTCGCGTTTAATTGTTAGCGGATGAAGAAACGCTTATGTTCGTTCACATCACTTTTGATAGGGAAACAGAATAGTACCGTATGCTCCCCATCGTACTGCGCTTTGAAAGTATCACGAGAAAGACCCCTGCTGCAAAAGTGATGGTGTTCTCGTATTCCACCCTCGGTCGTGACAGTTGCCGTCGTCACGAACCTTCCTATGACGAACGACCGACCGACGCTATTGTCTGAAGTGGGACAGGTCGTCGGCCTGAAACCAAGCACGGAAACGCTGCCACTTCCGCGAATGACTATTCGTCGCCGTAGCGTGGGCGTAGGGAAGAGGTTACGTCAGCGGCGATGTTTCATGAATTAAGTACCGGGTGGTTGTAATTAAAGTGCAGCTACTCACAGAGGTCGATTGTGGGCTGTAATTATCGTATGACAGCGAAACGTAGTAGATATTCTTAAGCGTTAATGCGGAATCGTTTTTCCCTGCAAACAATTAGTTCCAATTATGGCCACCAAGTGTAATTCTGGCGCTGTGAATGCAAGCAAAATATAGAAGTGTCTCTATATGCAAAGGATAAAGAACAGGATGTGGACAGAAAAAGTAAAACAATTGAAAAAGGCAGAGGGTTGATTTTATTATTAACTGCTGCTTACACAATTTGCTGATAGAAGAGATAGAGAAGATCCAACAAAGAGCGGCGCATTACGTCACGGGATCGTTTGATTGGCGCGAGAGCGTTACAGAGATGCTCAACAAACTCCGGTGGCAGACACTGCAAGAGAGGCGTCGCGCATCATGAAGAGGTTTGCTATTGAAGTCACAAGAGAATGCTTTCTGGGTAGAGTCGAACATGTTAATTCCTCTCACGCACAGCTCGCTAAATTACCATGACGAGAAATTCGAGAAATTAAGAGTTGATACATAGGCTTACCGACAGTTGATCTTCCCACACACCTTTCGCGAGTGGGACAGGCAGCGGGGATCAGTTAATGGGAGCAGAAGTACCCTCTGCCACACACCGTCAACTGGCTAGCGGCGTACTGATGTATAATGTCAATGTAGTGCCCATAAGCAAGCTAGCTACCACAACAAAACAGAATACTCTTTAGGGGCATACTCTGCTCAGCAATCCGACTTCTTCACTGCGTCCGCAAATGCCTGACTGACTGTGACTTTCGTGAAATTTGGAAATTTGTGGTAAGGTCTACGGGAACAAACTGCTGAGGTCATCGGTCTCTAGGCTTACACACTACTTAAACTAACTTACGCTAAGGACAACACACACACCCATGCCCGAGGGAGGACTCGAACCTTCCTCGGGGGGAGCTGCGCGAACCATGGCATTATGCCCCAGACCGCACGAATACCCCGCGCGGCTGCCTTTTGTGACTGATGCCCTTCTTGTAACTGAAGTGTGCGATGTCATCCCCTTTGGCACTGTTACTTTTGATAAACGATAAACCTGTCACATTGGTAGTCTTGGACGCATTTGGTCTTCAAATGGTTCAAATGGCTCTAAGCATTATGGGACTGAACATCTGAGGTCATCAGTGCCCTAGACTTAGAACTACTTTAAGCTAACTAACCTAATGACATCACACACATCCATTCGCGAGGCAGGATTGGAACCTGCGACCGTAGCAGCAGCGCGGTTCCGGACTGAAGCGCCTAGAACCGCGAGACCACAGCGGCCGGGGTATTTGGTCTAACTAATTACACGCTAACGATATATTTTCGTTATAACACTGCTCCGATGTGCCTCACTTATAGTCCATTCTCTTCATTCAGCCTCTAAAATAAGCGATATTTGTGGAAAAACTAATGAAACAATCTACGTTAATCGTTTTGAATATTACTTATTGATTCTTGGCTAACATTGTCCGATCATTTTAAGAAATTCAGTCGTCTTTATACTACCCATCCGAAGGGTTGAAGTTGGTCTGTCCAAAATGAAATGAATCCATGACATAAGTCCTGCGGTCTGCGTATCTCATCGGAAATTAAAAAAATAATTATCTTAATCTATGAGATATTGCGCACGGAGTAACAGCGTTGTTTTATGAATTTTGACACAATAATAAAATGCTGCCCCCCATGAACCATGGACCTTGCCGTTGGTGGGGAGGCTTGCGTGCCTCAGCGATACAGATGGCCGTACCGTAGGTGCAACCACAACGGAGGGGTATCTGTTGAGAGGCCAGACAAACATGTGGTTCCTGAAGAGGGGCAGCAGCCTTTTCAGTAGTTGCAGGGGCAACAGTCTGGATGATTGACTGATCTGGCCTTGTAACATTAACCAAAACGGCCTTGCTGTGCTGGTACTGCGAACGGCTGAAAGCAAGGGGAAACTACAGCCGTAATTTTTCCCGAGGACATGCAGCTCTACTGTATGATTAAATGATGATGGCGTCCTCTTGGGTAAAATATTCCGGAGGTAAAATAGTCCCCCATTCGGATCTCCGGGCGGGGACTACTCAAGAGGACGTCGTTATCAGGAGAAAGAAAACTGGCGTTCTACGGATCGGAGCGTGGAATGTCAGATCACTTAATCGGGCAGGTAGGTTAGAAAATTTAAAAAGGGAGATGGATAGGTTAAAGTTAGATATAGTGGGAATTAGTGAAGTTCGGTGGCAGGAGGAACAAGACTTTTGGTCAGGTGATTACAGGGTTATAAATACAAAATCAAATAGGGGTAATGCAGGAGTAGGTTTAATAATGAATAAAAAAATAGGAGTGCGGGTTAGCTACTACAAACAGCATAGTGAACGCATTATTGTGGCCAAGATAGACACAAATCCCATGCCTACTACAGTAGTAAAAGTTTATATGCCAACTAGCTCTGCAGATGATGAAGAAATAGATGAAATGTATGACGAGATAAAAGAAATTATTCAGGTAGTGAAGGGAGACGAAAATTTAATAGTCATGGGTGACTGGAATTCGTCAGTAGGAAAAGGGAGAGAAGGAAACATAGTAGGTGAATATGGATTGGGGGGAAGGAATGAAAGAGGAAGCCGCCTTGTAGAATTTTGCACAGAGCATAACTTAATCATAGCTAACACTTGGTTCAAGAATCATGAAAGGAGGCTGTATACATGGAAGAAGCCTGGAGATACTGACAGGTTTCAGATAGATTATATAATGGTAAGACAGAGATTTAGGAACCAGGTTTTAAATTGTAAGACATTTCCTGGGGCAGATGTAGATTCTGACCACAATCTATTGGTTATGAACTGCAGATTGAAACTGAAGAAACTGCAAAAAGGTGGGAATTTAAGGAGATGGGACCTGGATAAACTGAAAGAACCAGAGGTTGTAGAGAGTTTCAGGGAGAGCATTAGGGAACAATTGACTGGAATGGGGGAAAGAAATACAGTAGAAGTAGAATGGGTAGCTCTGAGGGATGAAGTGGTGAAGGCAGCAGAGGATCAAATAGGTAAAAAGACGCGGGCTAATAGAAATCCTTGGGTAACAGAAGAAATATTGAATTTAATTGATGAAAGGAGAAAATATAAAAATGCAGTAAATGAAGCAGGCAAAAAGGAATACAAACGTCTCAAAAATGAAATCGACAGGAAGTGCAAAATGGCTAAGCAGGGATGGCTAGAGGACAAATGTAAGGATGTAGAGGCTTGTCTCACTAGGGGTAAGATAGATACTGCCTACAGGAAAATTAAAGAGACCTTTGGAGAGAAGAGAACCACTTGTATGAATATCAAGAGCTCAGATGGCAACCCAGTTCTAAGCAAAGAAGGGAAAGCAGAAAGGTGGAAGGAGTATATAGAGGGTTTATACAAGGGCGATGTACTTGGGGATAATATTATGGAAATGGAAGAGGATGTAGATGAAGATGAAATGGGAGATAAGATACTGCGTGAAGAGTTTGACAGAGCACTGAAAGACCTGAGTCAAAACAAGGCCCCGGGAGTAGACAACATTCCATTAGAACTACTGATGGCCTCGGGAGAGCCAGTCATGACAAAACTCTACCATCTGGTGAGCACGATGTATGAGACAGGCGAAATACCCTCAGACTTTAATAAGAATATAATAATTCCAATCCCAAAGAAAGCAGGTGTTGACAGATGTGAAAGTTACCGAACTATCAGTTTAATAAGTCACAGCTGCAAAATACTAACGCGAATTCTTTACAGACGAATGGAAAACCTGGTAGAAGCCGACCTCGGGGAAGATCAGTTTGGATTCCGTAGAAATGTTGGAACACGTGAGGCAATACTGACCTTACGACTTATCTTGGAAGAAAGATTAAGCAAAGGCAAACCTACATTTCTAGCATTTGTAGACTTAGAGAAAGCTTTTGACAACGTTGACTGTAATACTCTCTTTCAAATTCTGAAGGTGGCAGGGGTAAAATACAGGGAGCGAAAGGATATTTACAATTTGTACAGAAACCAGATGGCAGTTATAAGAGTCGAGGGGCATGAAAGGGAAGCAGTGGTTGAGAAAGGAGTGAGACAGGGTTGTAGCCTCTCCCCGATGTTATTCAATCTGTATATTGAGCAAGCAGTAAAGGAAACAAAAGAAAAATTCGGAGTAGGTATTAAAATTCATGGAGAAGAAGTAAAAACTTTGAGGTTCGCCGATGACATTGTAATTCTGTCAGAGACAGCAAAGGACTTGGAAGAGCAGTTGAATGGAATGGACAGTGTCTTGAAAGGAGGATATAAGATGAACATCAACAAAAACAAAACGAGGATAATGGAATGTAGTCAAATTAAGTCGGGTGATGCTGAGGGAATTAGATTAGGAAATGAGACACTTAAGTAGTAAAGGAGTTTTGCTATTTAGGGAGTAAAATAACCGACGATGGTCGAAGTAGAGAGGATATAAAATGTAGACTGGCAATGGCAAGGAAAGCGTTTCTCAAGAAGAGAAATTTGTTAACATCGAATATAGATTTAGGTGTCAGGAAGTCGTTTCTGAAAGTATTTGTATGGAGTGTAGCCATGTATGGAAGTGAGACATGGACGATAACTAGTTTGGACAAGAAGAGAATAGAAGCTTTCGAAATGTGGTGCTACAGAAGAATGCTGAAGATAAGGTGGGTAGATCACGTAACTAATGAGGAGGTATTGAATAGGATTGGGGAGAAGAGAAGTTTGTGGCACAACTTGACTAGAAGAAGGAATCGGTTGGTAGGACATGTTCTGAGGCATCGAGGGATCACAAATTTAGCATTGGAGGGCAGCGTGGAGGGTAAAAATCGTAGAGGGAGACCAAGAGATCAATACACTAAGCAGATTCAGAAGGATGTAGGTTGCAGTAGGTACTGGGAGATGAAGAAGCTTGCACAGGACAGAGTAGCATGGAGAGCTGCATCAAACCAGTCTCAGGACTGAAGACCATAACAACAACAATAAAATGCTGGACGTTTGAAACAAAGATGCAGTTTTGTCGTGTGTTTTTGGTCATGTTTTTTTGCAACAAGTAAAGAATAAATTAAAACAAGAAACTTAGCCTGTTACTTCTTGCGGACATGCCCGAGAAGTACTTCAGCCAAATTCCAGAAAGGTATCTTTATTAGTGCGTCTGCAATCCATTCCGTCATCTTGAGATACAATCTTTTTGTCCTCGGATGGGGGACTTAATGATGACTGGATTTCTTTAAAAAGACGGAAAATGGTGTCCAAGAATCTATAAATAGTGTCAAAAAGATTTAGAATGCTTCATTAGTTTTTCCACAAAAAACCGTAAGAATTGCTTATATTACAAGCTGAGGAGAATGGACTCTTAAGTGTGGCCAGCTGTAAGGAGAATCATAAACTCATCGCCTGGCGCACTGTAGACTTGCTTCTTTGATTAAAATAACAAAAGGCAGTCGCAAGCCACTGTCCACTGGGTATTTCTGTGGCTTGAAACAGCGTGCTGTTTACGGAGAGTATCTAGTTTCGTTTCAGTCGGTGCGAGAGGTATTTGTAGGCTCTTTGTGGAGAAAAAGCATCAGTTGTGTATGGTGTCAATCAAGAGGTGTGAAAGCAATATTGTTGCAATCGAGGCGGTATCACCGTTCCAGAAAAAGCTTATAATCATTCCTAGACAATGACTAAACGCAACTGGCTTTATTATGCTATTCTCTTTTTTATTAATTATTAATTTGTAGCACAAATCCGTCTTCGTTACAGGGCTACAGAACGTGATGCAGGAGTGACGGAAATGGTGCGTTAATTAGTAAGGCTTTACATAAAAATTAAGATGGGTAATTTTAAAGACATATGTTGCATTACTTATAGGTCCGAAATGATTACTTCAGGAGTTCTAAACTTCTTTCATACCATGAAGGTTCTCATTGTACCAAGGATCATAGCAATAGCGTAATTCCCTTTTAAATTATGAAGCTGAGTTGCATTCGACAGAGGAAATGCAAAAACGTAATAAACGTGTGCAACTTCCATATATTTTCTGTTGGAAGGGGTTTCCTTTTCCATTGAATATTTCTTTCTAAATTGGTACCGCTAACTGTGAAGCGAAACAGCGAATAACAGATCGTGAAATTTAATAGTGAGTCCAAAATAAGTCTTCTAGTATATTTTTAACTTTTCAGTGCGCTAAATAACAAAAAAGAAAAAATAACAGCTCGATAAGAAAAAGTGAGATAAACTATTGAATGTGTTTTATCAGTTTCTCATTGGAGACGGGCCATCTTTTATTAGAAGATTAAATTGAATGCATCATGGTGTCCAGGTTACGTTGCGTTTCCACACAGGTATCTTCTACAACTTAATGACTTTTACTAAGCCTTATTGGTGCATTATCTTTTTTCACCAGTAAATCATTCGCCAGTTCAATGACATCGTCTCTGCGCGGAATTAGTACTGAAATTTGTGGTAAGGACTATGGGACCAAACTGCTGAGGTATCCGTCCCTAGGCTTACTCATTACTTAATGTAACTTAAACTGACTTACGCTAAGGACAACACACACACCCATACCCGAGGAAGGACTCGAACCTCCGACGGAGGGAGCCGCACGAAGCGTGGCAAGGCGCCTCAGACAAGACGCCTCACAACGCACGGCTACCCCGCGTGGCCAGTACTGAAAATGTAACGCTCGTATTGTATTTTGTTTATGACCTATCACATCTGAAACGCGAACAGGATCACTCAATAAAAAGTTATAGCCCACTTGTCAACGTTTTATGACACTCGTTAACCTTTCCTGTAGTAATTTATGTAATTATGAATATATATCTCAAACTGATGCTGCCCAATTTGCCAGATTGGATGCTAACATCATTTTTTATAATGTAACACACAGAACATCGTGTGAAAATGTGCTCACCAAGTTATAAAATGGAGATTATTTTATTACGTTAAATATAACAAAATTTTGATATTGTTGTGTATGCTCGTAACAACAAACTGCATTTCTCTTCTGTGCAACACGGATTAGATTCCAGAGATTTGGTTATATCGGTAAAGGCGAATGTCTGGATGGTTCCTTCAACAAAGCGACAGAAAATGCTCTATCTCGTCCATTGCAGTGTAGTGCTCCATCTCTGTTGGCCTCGAACCTGCATTCCTTTCCCACAGTACTTTCAGAGCTTATTTGTTTATTACCGCACGCAGTTCTGATATTTTTCTGTCTCGAGTTTCGACTGAACGTCGTACCAACGACAACAGTAGACTCGTGTCACGGAATAACGGCGGAGCAGCCGCCGCAGAGCTGCGCGTACGCGGCCGCACACAGCTATCGACCTGGACGCACGCAAGCATCGACAGGTATCCGAGAGAAACGGGGTCGGCTGAGCAATGCGACGTGGCACGTAATAGTCGGCGAAGTTCAGCTAAAATCCACTTAATCCGATTTGAATCTCTCCCTGCATGGACTCTCAAAATAAACTTCGCCAGACACGGAGAATAAATGCTCGGTATTTCCTCCATTCTCAGAAACACCGGCGCCGCTCGGTTTCCAGACGCTGCTTTTGATCACAAGTACGACCTATAGTCTTCACTGGCAATAAACAAGACAGTGCGAGGAAAAGACATGCGATTTCTGGTAAAACTACTGATGGCGGCAGCTCCGAGCCACAGCGGTTTGGAAGCCCTGCTGACGGCGAAGGTACGCTTTCTGGAATCCGTTCCGCAATTGGTATGCGATGGAGTTGATTCAGAAGGATGTAGGTTGCAGTAGGTACTGGGAGATGAAGAAGTTTGCACAGGATAGAGTAGCATGGAGAGCTGCATCAAACCAGTCTCAGGACTGAAGACCACAACAACAACAACGGAGTTGGACATTGTGGAGAACGGTCATGATAAAGCGACGCGCAGCTCTTCCATTACCGTGAGCTTCGCCATTCAGAAGGATCTTGTCGGTGTATCCTGCAGACTTGTGCGCAACCATGTTGCTCTAACCTTCATAGACACGTGAATGAGGTTCGAATCGGGTCAGAGAGGTAGGATGTACTGTAAGATTTCTACGAAATGAAACTTTCTGGCAGATTAAAATTGTGTGCTGGGCCGAGACTTGTATTCGGGAAATATTTGTATGTGAGAAAACAAAATTATTTGTCTATATGTAATGAAATGAAATGTCGTGTGGCTAGGGCCTCCCGTCGGGTAGACCGTTCGCCTGGTGCAGGTCTTTCGATTTGACGCCACTTCGGCGACCTGCGCGTCGATGGGGATGAAATGATGATGATTAGGACAACACAACAGCCAGTCCCTGAGCGGAGAAAATGTCCGACCCAGCCGGGAATCGAACCCGGGCCCTTTGTATTGACAGTCTGTCACGCTGACCACTTTTTTTTTGTTTGTTCGTTATTGATCGTTGTGTTTGGTCGTTGCGGACGTCGCAAGACATCCTGTTCACGTTCGGTGGTTGATCCTTCCACTCAGTTTTTTATTACAGAGGCCAACCGGCTCTCTGACCGAACACGCTGAGCTACCGTGCCGGCTACCACTCAGCTACCAGGGGCGGACTGTCTGTATTTGAGAAAACTAAATACTTAATGACGAAAACTTTCTCCTCATATAACGTGTACTCCAGGTAACGTATTCAATTGCTGAACGAAACTGACATTTGGATGGCCCTGTTTTGCGCATGTGGACAGCGTCGTGAAATAAAATGTAAAACTTCATGAAATCCATAATATGAAATATAGAAAATGAATCTAATTAAATGCCAAAAGAAACTGTGCTCAATGAAAACTGCATAACTAAAACTCGGTACCGACGTACATTATGTACGTTGTGTAATATGAAGTGCAGTGTGTGACTTGGAATATCTACAAAAATAAATTATTGCCCTTCTCGGAGGAATATAACAATCTGAAATTATCAATACTGTTCACAGAAAATAAATCTTCTTGCAAGCACTACACCTGACAATTCTGACTACCCACTCTTTGCATAAGAGTGAACGGTGATATCTGCCCTGTAAGAAAAGCGACTTACCTCTTGCACAGAATGGTATTTTTGTGTCTGGAGTACTGACGTTCTCGAAAGCATATAGAAATCAGCAGACGCAGCAACTGAAGAAAAATGATCTACTCTAAATTTGTTTGTCAGAAACAATCTATGACTTCGTGTGGCGTAAGCTGGAATGCACACACTATGAATTATGGTTCAAATGGCTCAGCACTATGGGACTTAACTGCTGTGGTCATCAGTCCCCTAGAACTTAGAACTACTTAAACCTAACTAACTTAAGGACATCTCACACATCCATGCCCGAGGCAGGATTCGAACCTGCGACCGTAGCGGTCGCGCGGTTCCAGACTGTAGCGCCTAGAACCGCTCCGCCACTCCGACCGGCCTATGAATTATGGAGATGGGTTTTACTTTAAAGAAAATCGGTCTTGAGAAGTCAAACTCTGCTTATTGACAGAAAGACTGTACAACATAAGAAGACTCTAACAATTAGAAAATGCTCTTAATACAAAAATTGCAAACATACCTTCAAAATCCCTCGAAAATCTCCATCGGTACAAAGGACAAGAAAGTACACTACTGGCCATTAAAATTGCTACACCAGAAAGATGAGGTGCTACAGACGCGAAATTTAACCGACAGGGAGAAGGTGCTGTGATATGTAAATGATTAGCTTTTCAGAGCGTTACACAAGGTTGGCGCCGGTGGCGACACCTTCAACGTGCTGACATGAGGAAAGTTTCCAACCGATTTCTCATAAACAAACACCAGTTGACCGACGTTGCCTGGTGAAACGTTGTTGTGATGCCTCGTGTAAGGAGGAGAAATGCGTACGATCACGTTTCCGACTTTGATAAAGGACGGATTGTAGCCTATCGCGATTGTGGTTTATCGTATCGCGACATTGCTGCTCGCGTTGGTCGAGATCCAATGACTGTTAGCAGAATATGGAATCGGTGGGTTCAGGAGGGTAATACGGAACGTCGTGCTGGATCCCAACGGCCTCGTATCACCAGCAGTCGAGATCATAGGCTTCTTATCCCCATGGCCGTAACGGCTCGTGCAGCCAAGTCTCGATCCCTGAGTGAACAGATGTGAACGTTTGCAGGACAACAACCATCTGCACGAACAGTTCGACGACGTTTGCAGCAGCATGGACTACTATCAGCTCGGAGACCATGGTTGCGGTTACCCTTGACGCTGCATCACAGACAGGGCGCCTGCGATGGTGTACTCAACGACGAACCTGGGTGCACGAATGGCAAAACTTCAATTTTTCGGATGAATCCAGGTTCTGTTTACAGCATCATGATGGTCGCATCCGTGTTTGGCGACATTGGAAGCGTGTATTCGTCATCGCCATACTGGCGTATCACCCGGCGTGATGGTATGGGGTACCATTGGTTACACGTCTCGGTCACCTCTTGTTCGCATTGACGGCGCTTTGAACAGTGGACGTTACACTTCAGATGTGTTACGACCCGTGGCTCTACCGTCCATTCGATCCCTGCGAAACCCTACATTTCAGCATGATAATGCACCATCGCATGTTGCAGGTCCTGTACGGGCCTTTTTGGATGCAGAAAATGTTCGACTGCTGCCTCTCACCAATTGAATACGTCTGGTCAATCGTGGCCGAGCAACTGGCTCGTCACAATACGCCAGTCACTACTCTTGATGAACTGTGGTATCGTGTTGAAGCTGCATGGGCAGCTGTACCTGTACACGCCATCCAAGCTCTGTTTGACTCACTGCCCAGGTGTATCAAGGCCGTTTTTACAGCCAGAGGTGGTTGTTCTGGGTACTGATTTCTCAGGATCTATGCACCCAAATTGTGTGAAAATGTAATCACAGCCGGCCGGGGTGGCCGAGCGGTTCTAGGCGCTACTGGCTGGAACCGCGCGACAGCTACGGTCGCAGGTTCGAATCCTGCCTCGGGCATGGATGTGTGTGATGTCCTCAGGTTAGTTAGGTTTCAGTAGTTCTAAGTTCTAAGGGACTGATGACCTCAGATGTTGAGTCCCATAGTGCTCAGAGACATTTTTTGTAATCACATGTCAGTTCTAGTATAATATATTTGTCCAATGAGTACCCGTTTATCATCTGCATTTCTTCTTGGTGTAGTAATTTTAATGGCCAGTAGTGTGTTACAAATACACTCAACTGCTCGCTACTATGCCTCAAATAAGAATGCCGTAGCGCTAACTAGGAAGTCAATCACAGATAAAAAATGGCTCTGAACAGTATGGAACTTAACATCTGTGGTCATCAGTCCCCTAGAACTTAGAACTACTTAAACCTAACTAACCTAAAGACATCACACACATCCATGCCCAAGGCAGGATTCGAACCTGCGACCGTAGCAGTCGCGCGGTTCCGGACTGAGCGCCTAAACCGCTAGACCACCGCGGCCGGCAATCTCAGATAAAACTAAACACAAACTCAAGCATTTTATTCAGTACTCCCACAGTGCGCTCATTCATCTCTGTCCCAGTACAGTAAAGGCGAATTATTTACAATAGCAGAAAACATATGAGAACCATACGATATGTCAAATGACAACCGATACGATGTAGCCTCCCCCAATCATGACTACCCTGTAGCGTACCTATCTAGTAAACATGACTTCAAATGGCTATAGCACGCAAACCGTACGCGTCCGGACATAGGTTCCTATTCAAAATATTATGTACTTACTACCCTCTAAAAGTCATAGAAGTTTGTAACGGGAATTTCAGAACACCCTGTACAGCATGTTAGCTACAGTCAGGATAGTCTTTGAATAAGGCGTGATCACAACGACTTTGAAACTTCACTTTAAATTGATCTTCAGAAGATAGCTAGAAGAAAATCTTACCATCGAAACAATATTTTTTTTCAGTAATTTACGTGAATGTTATTCCCTTAGATACCTAGGAAAATAATATTAACCATTGCATTTTGAACTTTGAAAATACTTCAGAATAATATGTCGTCCTATTTGCTGTTCAAAGGCCTATAAGTTTGTACTGTCTTGTATATTACCGTCATGAAATTAAGAAAACATAGCTGCGCTTTGCCATCGTAATTGTTCATGTCGCTTCTCAGGGCAGCAAAGGAACGCTCGGTAGCTTATAGATTATATGTTGTCGTGTTGGAAGTCAGATCTGGAAGCTGGAGATATCTGTAGAGATTGAATAAGAGTCCATAACCGTTCTTTCGACCACCCTGTCGTCTCCTGACGTTGTGGCCCCAGCGCAGAAGACAGCTCGTCGGTCGTGGGATCTTCTTCGGCGTAGACTGATCTGCTGTCATCTCGAACTGAACCTGTGTTTGTGCTTTCCTTGTGGGATGCCACTTGCCCAGGTTAGTCTCTGTATCTACAAAGTGCAAGATCTGTAGTACTGATAATGATGGTAGGCGACATCTCTCGTTAACGTATCCTGTTTGTTTGTATTTTAAAATATCACTTCTTCCTGTCTTCTACAACACTCGACATAGCTTTCTTAATAGTGCGGTAACTTTTCTGACAACTTCCGATATAGATTACGACATGTCCGTCCGAAACATACACGTCCGGCTCTGAAGAACACCCGAAACAGAGTGACTAGCGCAACTGAAGTACTCCGTCTCCCAGGCGCGCCAGAGAGACCCGAAGGTGTCCAAAGCACTTCGGTTGTAGTATCATTACTCTTATGTTTCTCAAAACTGGTGAAATTTAATAAACAAAAACGGTAGACTCGTAGGGTAACCATGAGAGATTGTTATACTGAAAACTGGGTTAAATACAATGAAAAGTGTATAAATACTTAATAAGAGAAGTTGGGCGTTTTGGTGCCAACACCCGAATGTGCCGACAAATCAAAAGCAAGTTCAGTAGAACTGGCGGACTCTCCTACGGGAATAGTACATACTGTACCATCTGCTGCTTGTACCTGACTCCTCTTTCGTACCATATGCTACTTCATGATTATCAACCTGCATCAAGGGGAACTTCTAGCAAGATAAAATACTGGCGGCCACAGCCAGGAATATCACAGACTTCTAAGCCGAAAGAAAATGTTTTTGGAAGAAAACGTGTGAGATATTTTACTATTATTATTATCAACGCACTGTTTACTAATCAGCAATGGGAAACAGCAGCAAGTATTATGCATTAAAAAGCTGCATGTTTAACGCTGATTCGTAAGAAATCATTTCAGATACACAAAATAAATATAAATAAATAAAATTAAATATTGGCATTTGATGCCAGCATTGTTTTCTTGTTAAACGGAGCTGTAGTAACATGTGGTACTTGCACAGTCGATATTTGAGAGACGAATTCAACGGAATATCACTGTCCACAACTGATAAATTATAAAATTTAGAAGGTAATATTTCTGTGCTTTGAGCGTCAGACTGATTACCATTTCGTATAGAAGTTCGTAATATCGTGCCCAATATGGAAATGGCTCTATCGCATCAAGCGAAAAATTCAGTGTTGCACCACCGCCATAAGTAAATGTAAAGCTTTCATCAACCCCAAAAGTTGGCTTGAACGCGAAAATGCTTTCTTGGCATGGTGTTATCGCTCGTAATAAGCCATTGACTTTCTCCGACCTTTGAACTATCTTGCGTAGCCTCTACAACGCGACCTACAGTGTAACGTGAATTCTGAGCTAATTTTTCACACTAACAAATATTGCCGAGTTGAAAAAGAAAGCTACCGCGGTAACAGAGTAAAAGGGACAGTGTTCTATTTGTGCAGTGTTAGTGTACGAAGCTACGGAAGGAACACACAGAGTAAAATTCGGCTCTACAAACAAAAATATCCTGACAGCCAACGACCGTCAGGCATGGCAGTGAAAAAAAGAAAAAAAAAGGGGGGAGAGAGAGAGAGAACTTATTATCATTGAATTCCTAAGCAACTGGACGAAGAGATTTACGAAGAAGCGTGGAAATCCGTCGTTCCACTTTAGGACAACTTCTCTACCGATGAAGCAATTTTCATCAGTCATGAAGATGTTACTGTAAGATGCTAGAATTTACGGGCTGACACGACACTCAGCCCTGAGAGAAACAGTTTGAACATCATCAGAGTCATGCATTGTGAACGTTTATTTAAGCGCACTTCACTAATAACAGCTACGCACAGTCTATTGAGTGCTAACGGCTTTTTAGAGGACGAATCACATGGCACCAACACAATTAACTACTCGCTTGTGGCCGGGTAGATGGCTCTGAGCACTATGGGACTTAACATCTGTGGTCATCAGTCCCCTAGAACTTAGAACTACTTAAACCTAACTAACCTAAGGACATCACACACAGCCATACCCGAGGCAGGATTCGAACCTGCGACCTAGCGGTCACGCGCTTCCAGACTGAAGCGCATAGAACCGCACGGCCACGGCCTGGTAGACTATCACTTAGCAGTTTTCTCGATGCTATTAAGAGACCTAGAGTCGCCATACTTATCACAGCTGGAATGTTTCCCTGGTGTTATAGGGCGCTCCAGCCACCCCATCGATATGGTTTTATGCGACCTACAGAAAGATGAACAGGACCTTTTTGTACGTGATGTAATGTAGGTAAATTTTGTACTGGGATACGTTTCCGCTGGAGGTCACGGGTTTCGAGCTGTACAAGAAAAACGTACAGAAGTGACCTTCAAATGCACCTCCACACCCACACTCACCCTCACCAGTCAAGATTTCTACTATGTTGTTCGTGGCACTCCCTGCTACTACTGCACAAAAATTTCCGAGTAAACGATCTATTCCCGATATTCGATCACCTTTTTTTGGGGTATGTTGATTGGGCTCTTATACCGCCAGCATAGTCGGCTATTTCATTAACATTATTAATTTAAATGTCCCCGTGGAGGTAATGAAAGAAAAATGACTTTTGTAGGATTATGCTAAAACTAACTTCGTTGGCAATTCGATGCAAACTTAACCCTTACAAGCACAGTAGGGTCGTAGTCAGAAGGCCTGACGAATACGACGATGTAATAATTTATTTTATGTTGTTAAAATTCACAAAACTGTTCGGTGAAATTTGCACGAACTTTAAGCTTTACAATTTGTAGCCGCTCAACTAAGCCGGTGACGCAAGTAGGCCAGCAATGAAGACCAAAACAGGTCGAATGTGTGGAAATAATTCGTGCAATCGCAAATTTTTGTACAGTGATAGTAGGGAGTGCTATGAACAACATACTAGAAATTCTGACTGTTTGGGGACTGAGTATGGGATAGGAGGTGTGTTTGAAGGTCACTTTGGATATTGTTCTTGAATAACTCGAAAACCACGGCCGTTAGCGAAACGTATCCAGCACATAATTTAACTTCATTAAATTTCCTACAAAAGGTACTCATAATTTTTTTTCTGTAGGACTAACAGCGCACGAGTAGCGAGCGAGAGATCATGTAAATCTCGCGCGTGGTTTTTGAAGGCCAGATATAACAATACGGGTTGCGTAAAACATCAATAAAGGCGGATCCCGTGTCACAGTCTGTGCATCCAAGTTAATGGGAACTCTCACTCTACGCCGAAGGGATGGCGCGGTGGCTAAGGTACTCGCGAGGAGCGGGTTTCAAATCCACATCCACATTTAAGTTCCCCTTGGTTTCGTTACATCATTTTAACACTTTATGTTCCTTTAAAAACATCGCGGGCAATGTTCGTTGCAATTTCACATCATTGGCACATTCAGCTAATCCGTTTTCATTGTTTTCTTTCTCCTTCATCCTTTATTCGCGTAGGGGAACCAGATGTAGTTTGCTGTTGACAGATCGCATTGCTAGCATGAATAAATGCTACGGATAAATCTTAATGCCGAGACTTTATTTGCGTTTGTTCGTGTCCGAGTGAATATTGGCATTGAGCATGTAGGTCTTCTGAACGTGGAACGCTCTTAAGTTCTTTCATTTCCTGAAGAATGTCAAATACTTCAAAATTCGGAATTTGATGACGTCGAAAACTGCGAAAGCCTTCATTGATCCATCTAATTCCAGATTTGAAAGACGGTTACTACTTCTATTGGTATCCGCCTGTGTGATTATTCAGCAAGGTCAACAGTTTTTGCTGTGTCTACAGGTCATGTGTGTCTGTCAAACACAGTACTGTTACGTTTACTTGTATCATTTATACCCGTCTCTCTCTCTCTCTCTCTCTCTCTCTCTCTCTCTCTCTAACACACATACACACAAACATTCATTTCCGTATTTTCTTCTGCTCTGGAAGTATTTTCTTCTGCTTTGGAACATACAATCAGTGATGACACATTTACAACCTCGCACATGCTGTAGGCGGAATTTAAACTCGGAACATATGCTTTATAAGGCTTTGACGGTACCCAAAATCACGGTGAACGTGTAGTTGCTAGTAGCATAATCAAATTTTGAGATCCAGAATTTTCTTCCGGTTATGTTGAATTTGCGCGATGAATACATGTAAAAATGTTGTTTAAAAGCAAACTACGTATGAACATTTTCTAAATGTTTGCGAACTAAATTACAGTGGAAGTCGTTTATAACGAAAAGCTGCCTACGTTACTGCAACTTTTTGTAAAGTAACTTTGGAACATTGGTATATCACACATATTGTCCACGTGACAGTCGGCAGTGAATGCGCGGGCAGCATTTCTATCGATCTCTTCTGTTCGTGCGAACAAACTTTTTCCTTTCATCACATTTTCTTCGCTTTGTCTTTCTTATAGCTAAACACGCACAAGCGTAATCCGTTTGTAATCAGCCGACCCTCACGTTCTTTTGTACTCTCTCTCCGCTTGTTTCCGCTATTTGTATGACGAAGCATAATATTTGGCGGTAGATCAGATCTACTCCTGGCAACTTTTTCAACTATCTGTCGACTCAAATGTGATTGGAAAGCTAATTGATTACGTACACGAAACTAAAGGAGCACATTTGTATTGTTTCTGTTATAAGTTGCTAGCGACTTATCGTCTGACAGTGCACTGAGTATATAAAAAAAGTGCCTTACAGTTTTTAACTAGCAAGCTATACATTTTGCTGTATCCTGGTTTAAACTGTTCCCTTCTCCTCGACTCATATTCTTAAAAGAACTGGAAGTCGTAACCTTCTTATTAACATCCACTCCCTGACTGTACAATATTAACAGAAATTGAAACGGATACTTCATTGTTGAGAGTTAAGCGCTAAGCTGTTGAGACAATGCAAACATGTCATCGTCTCCGGGGTTAAGTTAGACTCTGTGACTCGAGATGCAGACAGTTACCTGCGAAGCGTCACCAGAATTCTGAAAAAGGACGAACGAACAGTCTACCTGCTTGCTGCTGGTCCACTCAGTCATTTTCACATTTACAATTTTGTTCCCAAAAATGCTGTCCTCCATTCACCGAGGATGTCCAGCGATAGAGATAGCAGAAAACACGAAATATTTATTATAGCTGATTTAAAGCATTGAGGGTGCTAATCTGTCGGCCTCCAAAGACAAGCTATGGCAGAGGCGGATGAGAATAGAGGCGTGTACTGGCGTTGTACTGCATAGGATGACCAAGCTAGGCCGTAGGAATGAGGGTTGGGTTGAACGGTGACGTTTATGTAACCCAAAAAAGGGATATTGTTACAGGGATATATGGGCCCTACACAGGGAGAGCACAGTAAAAGGCTACACTAGAACGATGATACAACTGTGGATAGGTGCGTCACGGATTGTAGCCAGGAGCAGCGCAGGGAGCGCGAATGGTCCTCCGCGGACGCGACAGTTCAACCTCTCACGGTTCGATTCGAGAAAGCCGCTTGGTTGGTTGCGTAGCGCTCCTCCATCAGTGCTGACACTACACCTTCAGCAGTGGCGATACCGCTCGTGGGCTGCCGCCTCCCATTCCTGGTGTGCGCATACAGATTGATATGTACTGAAGAGCCAAAGAACCTGCCTAATATAGTGTAGGGCCCCCGCGAGCACGCAGAAATGCCGCAACACGACGTGGCGTGGACTCGACTAGTGCCTAAAGTAATGCTAGAGGGAATTCGCACCATGGATTCTGCAGGGCTGTCCATAAATCCGTAAGAGTATGAGAGGGTGGAGATCTCTTCTGAACAGCACGTTGCAAGGCATTCCAAATATGCCCAATAATGTTCATGTCTGGGGAGTTTGGGGGTGAGACGAAGTGTTTATAGTCAGAAGAGTGTTTCTGGAGCCAGTCTGTAGCAATACTGAACGTGTGGGGTGTCGCATTGTCCTGCTGGAATACCCCAAGTCCGTCGGAATGCACAATATGACACGAATGGATGCAGGGATCAGACAAGACGCTTACGTACGTGCCACTTGTCAGAGTCGTATCTAGACGTATCAGGCACCATATCACTCCAACTCCACACGCCCCACACCACTACAGAGCCTTCATCAGCTTCAACAGTGCCCTCCTGACATGCAGGGTTGGATTTATGAGGTTGTCTCCATACCCGTACACGTCCATCCGCTCGATACAATTTGAAACGAGACTCGTCCGACCAGGCAACATGTTTCCAGTCATCAACAGTCCAATGTCGGTGTTGACAAAGCCAGGCGAGGCGTCAGGCATTCTGTCGTGTAGTCATCAAGGGTACACAAGTGGGCATTTGGTTCCGAAAGCCCACATCGATGATGTTTCGTTGAATGGTTCGCACCGTGACACTTGTTGATGGCCCAGCATTGAAATCTGAAGCAATTTGCGGAAGGGTTGCACTTCTGTCACGTTGAATGAATCCCTTCAGTCGTCGTTGGTACCGTTATTGCAGGATCTTTTTCCAGCCGCAGTGATGTCGGAGTATTTGATGTTTTACCGGATTCCTGATATTCACGGTACGCACATGAAATTGTCGCACGGGAAAATCACCATTTCGTCGCTGCCTCGGAGAGGTTGTGTCCCATCACGCGTGCGCCGACTGTAACACCACTTTCAAATTCGTTTAGATCTTGATAACCTGCCATTGTAGCAGCAGTAACCAATCTAACAACTTCGGCAGTTACTTGTTGTCTTATATGGGTCTTGGCGACCGCAGCGCCGTACTTCGCCTGTTTACATATCTCTGTATTTGAATAAGCACGCCTACACCAGTTTCTTTGGTGCTTCAGTGTATATCGGTTCACAAAAATCAGGAGAAAGTAAAACATTGCGGGAGAGACCGCTATAGTTCTGTTCGTAAAAGTTAAACATGTGCAGTACGGTGGTTGGACACTAATCTAGAAATACGGCGAGGAATGAGTGCTTGAACATAAACGCAAATGGTAGGCACGTTGCGCAGTTGTAGTTGACGAAGTGCGACACCTGTGTAATGCCCTCGATACGTTGCAAGTGTTAGTCGTATTCAGAAGAGTGCTTGCTGTGTGTGGTTGTAAATGCATATTTCGAGCTAAGTGAATCCGATAGTGCATAAATTGTATTCCGTAACCGAGGTGGCCGAAGTGTTTGATGTTTCAAGAGGTCGTATACAGGGAAAGCGGGAAAACATTATCCGCTAAGTCACAACGATAACGGAAGCGTGCGTTGAGTGACTGTAACTGACTGTCATTGAAGAAGATTATGACAAAACGTACGACGACGACGACAGCTGCGAAAGTCACTGCAGAACTGAACTCCTGGCCTGTCGAGACTTCGGTTCATTATTCCGCCATGTTCTGCCCGTGTTGGAGTGAATGGGTTCAGGAGGGACATAGTGCCATGCAGTATGTCAGTGGCCCCAAGCGACTAGCGCCTAACGAGAAAGACATACAGAGGGTTCCAGAAAAATGTAGACTTTCTCTGATATTTTATGTCTTTGGAACAAAACCATAACATTTGCAATTTTGTGTGGTTGCGTAGTCCATTGTTTTCTCAACGGATCTTGGAACATGTTTCCCGGAAAATGACAGTGCAGCAATGAATGAAGTAATATTGTCATTTGAGCAACACCTAATGAAGTGGTACTGGCAGTAGGGAAATGGAAATTTGTTTTAAGTTCCTATGGGACCAAACTGCTGATATCATCGGTCCCTAGGCTTACACACTACTTAACCTAACTTAAACTAACGTACGCTAAGGACAACACACACACTCATGCCCGAGGGAGGACTCGAACCTCCGACAGGGGGAGCCGCGCGAACCATGGCAAGGCGCGTGGCTAAAGTATGAAAACATTATGGAGGTACAACGGCAATTGCATGATGTGTACGGATCTCAACCACCAACACATAAGACAATTTATCGTATTTCGGATGAATTTGAAGCCGACGGTAACGTTCAGGATGTGCATAAGGAAAGGCCTTGCTGACCACAAACATCAACAGGTCCAGCTCCCAGCGCTGCTGTGTTGCAACATTTTACCAGGTCATGTCAAAAATCTGTGAAGCAGGGTGCACGTGAAAGCAGGGTAAGCGGACCAAGCGTACGACGAATTCTGAAAGCTGCAAAGTGGAAAGTGTACATTCCAAGATCGCTGCACGTTGTGAACGAGGACGACCCAGATCGAAAGATGGAGCACTGTGAAGGCATGCTTCGGGAGGGTGAACAATTTTCAGAGATGGTTATCTGATATGACGAGGCGCAATTCAAACTGAGCAGTACTGCGCTTACTCGTCTCCTGAAAATCCTTATGTTCACGTGGGCAAACCTGTTAATATACCGGGTGTTAATGTGTGGTGTGGTCTGTTATCACGCGTTTGATTGCCCTATTCTTCTTTGAAGGTATCATAACAGATGAGGTGTTGCAAATATCGATTTTACCTTTCATCCGAAAGGTGTTTAGAAATGAAAGATTTTACCTACATAACATGGATCTCCGTCTGACTACCACAGAGATGTCAAAGCCTTCTTGGACGAAAATCTACCTGAACGATGGATAGGTCGAAGAGGAACCGATTAGTAACCACCATGGTCTCCAGACCTTACACCTCTTGATTTATGCCTAAGAGGGACCTTGAAAAATAAAGTATCCAAATGAGCTACGGAAATCCATCGAGGCGCCCAGTGCAGCTATCTCACCGTCAACACTGACAGCCATAGTTCGGTCAATAATTCAGCAGTTGGCTGCTATTGGGGTCACTTTGAACACATAAAATAACCTTGTCCCAATGAAAGAATTGGAATGGTATGTCTTTTCTATTAATATTGACTATCAAAGAGTGTCTACATTTTTCTGGACCCCTCGGTATTGTTCCCTCGCCTGTGCAGGATTATATTGCCACGCCACGTATCCTAAGTCAGGAGACGGGCTTGTTTGCAGCGGGACAAGTACCAACACGGGCAGTGCGATGACGTCAGCATGGCGACAGTTGTAACGTCCCTTAACGCGGCAGCACCGACATACGCGCCAACAGTGGTGCATTCAGGCACACAGTGCGTCACCGCGCCGTCGCTTAGACGAGTTGTGGCTCTGTGTACAGCATCACGGTAGAAGCGTCCGTGTGTGGAGTCTTCTAGGAGAGCGAACGTTGTCAGATTGATTCCGTCATTGTTAAGGTCCCAGCGTGAAGACATGACAGGATACGCAACACGATAGCCAAACGTCCGCATAATGCTGTTATCTTTCGACAAGATAATGCAATTAATGGTGTACTTTCTGCCGAGTTTGCATTTCGACTGCCGACCCAGTCGTCTTCCTCAGGTGCTGCGAGTTACGCTGTTATGTATAATCGTTGCGAGGACTCCAACCAGACTGTGAACTATCTTTGATCTCGCACCATTATTTATAGCAATCAGATATAAATTGCGGCGTGAGACCAAAAATATCTCAGTATGATAGGAGGCCGGGCAACGATTATACATAACAGCATGACTCGCAGCACCTGATGAAGCCGACTGGGTCGGTCGTCGAAACATTGTCCAAAAATGAAAATTCAAACTCCGTTGAACACCCGGAAGTACAATACTAGTCAGTCAAGCCGAGAGATTACAACACAAGGCTGCATGTTACCTGTGCTGCCCTGAGCCTACTTCGATTCAGAAGATTTTGCACTGTTGTCCTTGCCAGTGCGTTCTCGAAATCTCTCCCCCATTATAAACATCTGGTGATGGGCTGTCGAGATACCATCACTCCGCCACTCATAGCCACTATGATTGAAGAACTCTGGAGTTAAAGCAGCATCGACGTAATGCTGAGCTGGCTTAGAGCCATTCTTCCTGTCAGAGGTGGGAGCTAGCTATGTGTGCTGCATTTCGGACTCTACGCGCAGATCACCTAAAAATGTAATAGTGCACTGTACTGTAGATGCACAATAAGTAAAATTTCGATATTTTCTATCTTTTTGGTACTGTAGTGTTAACTGACAACCGTGTGTAGTAAATGTGGCTGGTTATAGTAATCTGCAGTTTCAAATGATTATCACATACCTCATCTTGCATGTAGACGAAGTTAAAATACTGTCTAAACCACACGGCATTTCTTTACAAGTATCCAGCAGCTATAGTTTCAGGAGGTACCTGCCTCATCAGCCAGCATTATGCTGTATTATATAATGTATCTATATGTATATCGTGCCCTTTAGCTGTCGTATTACATTTCTCTGTGGCATAACCGATATTAATTTTGATTTTTTTGAGCATTCATCGTCTGGTACGGCATACTGGGTTCTAACAGTGGAGCATTCTGCCAGATACTTCCATACATCGTTTACCTCGTCATTATTAATCGACACTGCAGCACAGTATCGGGACTAAGGCTGTCAGCGTTGACGGTGAGATAGCCGCACTGGACGCTTCGATGGATTTTCGTAGCTCATTTGGTGTAGCTGACTTCTGTTGATAAACTTCATTTTTCCGGAAGCTAGGAAGTCAGAATTCATCTTTTTGCTTATGTCATCTGTTTTCAGTACGCTGTAAAAGTACTACAGTCTGCACGACTGGTGTTTCTTAAACCCAAATTCATTAAGATTAAAAACCAGACGATGATGATTCGTAATTCTTTGCTTCTGATCTTTACCCTAGTTGTAAATGGCAATGACCTGCACTCCTTACCCATCACATGAGACATCGGTTACTAGACAATTGTCTGTACAGGAAAAATTTGTATAAAGAACATCTACATCAAAATCTACATGGATACTCTGCAAATCACATTCAAGTGTCTGGCAGAGGGTTCATCGTACCACCTTCACAGTTCTCTGTTATTCCAATCTCTTACACCGCGCGGAAAGAATGAACACCTATATCTTTCCGTACGAGCTCTGATTTCCCTTATTTTATCGTGGTGATCGTTCCTCCCTATGTAGGTCGGTGTCAACAAAATATTTTCGCATTCGGAGGAGAAAGTTGGTGACTGGAATTTCGTGAGAAGATTCCGTCTCAACGAAAAACGCCTTTCTCCTAATGATTTCCAGCCCAAATCCTGTATCATTTCTGTGACACTCTCCCATATTTCGCGATAATACAAAACGTGCTGCCTTTCTTTGAACTTTTTCGATATACTCCGTCAGTCCTATCTGGTAAGGATCCCACACCGCGCAGCAGTATTCTAAAAGAGGACGGACAAGCGTAGTGTTAGCAGTCTCCTTAGTAGGTCTGTTACATTTTCTAAGTGTCCTGGCAATGAAACGCAGTCTTTGGTTAGCCCTCCCCACAACATTTCCAATTTAAGTTGTTCGTAATTGTAATACCTAGGTATTTAGTTGAATTTACGTCTTTTAGATTAGACTGATTTATCGTGTAACCGAAGTTTAACGAGTTCCTTATAGCACTCATGTGGATGACCCCACACTTTTCGTTATTTAGGGTCAACTGCCACTTTTCGCACCATTCAGATATCGTTTCTAAATCGTTTTGCAGTTTGTTTTGATCTTCTGATGACTTTATTAGTCGATAAACGACAGCGTCATCTGCAAACAACCGAAGGCGGCTGCTCAGATTGTCTCCATAATCGTTTATATAGATAAGGAACAGCAAAGGGCCTTTAACACTACCTTGGGGAACGCCAGAAATCACTTCTGTTTTACTCGATGACTTTCCGTCAATTACTACGAACTGTGACCTCTCTGACAGGAAATCACAAATCCAGTGACATAACTGAGACGATATTCCATAAGCACGAAATTTCACTGCGAGCCGCTTGTGTGGTACAATGTCAAAAGCCTTCCGGAAATCCAGAAATGTGGAATCGATCTGAAAACCCTTGTCAATAGAAAAACTGTTAAATTTAGTTTCGTAATAAACGAAAAAAATAAAGATATGCTTTGTATCTGTACAGTGAATGATTGAGACGGTAACGAGAGAGCAGTATACCTCTGGCACAGTGTAGGCTGGAGGGATCATTAACGCGGCCAGTGAACTCTAGAAATAAATCCTTTCCACTCTGAACGCCTTCCGACAGCAGCCCAGATAGCGTTATCGAGAGAACTGGGGCGCCGCGCCAGTAATCGGCGTCCGCTCATTTGACTTGCATGGGGGTCCGTGCTGCATGCTAGGCGAAGCGGGCGCGCCGGAAGTGGCGCCAGCCCGATGCGGGACGATAGGGGCCGCCACTGGCGCCAGGACAATGACCACTGGCGGGCATCGCGTGACGCACCACCTCGGCCGGCCGCTGACCACCGGGGCGCACACTCTCCCCCTACACAATGCACCACTTCCGCGTTTTCTTTCCCTCTTATCGCTCGCACGAGAGGCTATTCGTGGCAGGCCTCCTTCATTTATTTCCTCCAGAGGAAAAATTCGTCCCTTCCTACAACCAGTGATCGTGGTGTGTATTGCTAGGATAATTTTTTCAGCCCATATATAAAATCGCTATCATTGCAGGTACATTCGCGTTTTTTTTTCTATGTACAGGGTTATTCTTAAGTACCGACGGAGCGTTAGAAGACGACTGTGCGAAAAGTATGTTATAGGCAAAAATGACACGTGTCAGTGGATGGAGAACCTTTCCAAGTTTCGATTCGTAATACATGCCGTGGCCTAGTTGTGAAACGTCCCCTTTCAACAATTATTCATGACTGTGCTTAAACTGACACACAATATTTTTTTTAGCGCAACGCAATCTGACTTTCAGATATCCCTACAAAGGAATGGTCCTGACTAACATTAACCTGTACCTTTCACAAATCACTTACCTCACAAAAATCTTCGTTACTCAAGCTACTGCAATACAGCGAGCGCCACTACTGCCAGCTAAATAAAAGATTCAAACTACAGAAGGCACTAAATACTGATAGGCATAGTTAGCAATTGAAAGATGTTAATAGAGAACAAACATTGTATTTACCTTAATAGTCATAATATATATAGCAGTTCATAACATCCATTCTTACAAATATCAAAACTCCGCCATTTCTCTCCCCACATCCACCACTGCTGGCGGCTCACCTCCAACTGCGCAACGCTACGCGCTGTTCACATCCAGCTGCCGCTGCCCAACACTACAATGGCAGACAACAATGCAAACTAGCCACAGACTGCACACAGCACAGCCAGTGATTTTCATACCGAGCGCTACGTAACGTTGCCGATAAGAAAACATAAACAGCCTACTTACAGTTGTAGAGTGCACCACAGAGGGGAAGTGGTCAAGCATTTCAGAACAAGTAGACAAATCTTTCCGCTCTGTACTGGCTCATCGAATTAGTTCGCTTCTGCAAATAGGCAACCCAGTGATCATATTTCCAAAGCGGGCCGCTGGCGTTGCGGTTCCCTGGGCAGCAGCAGCAGCAGCAACAACAGCGACCAGAGTGAACTGCACGCATTTTTCGACGTTTGCCGAGTTACAGACAGTGCCCATATAAAGCACCTGTAATGTGAGAGTTAAAAACTGAGAGAAATGCGCTGTCCACTTATATCTGCCTATCTTCAGATGTCTTATAGTTTTGGCGCAATTGTTTGCGGAAATCCCGCGTGTATGCAGGGTGAGTCAGGAGAAAAGGTACATGCTTTGAGGGGTGGTGGTATTGGTGATTCTGAACAAAAAAGCTTCATATCGACGTATGTCCTATTCTGAATGGTTTCCTAGACAGCCGAGACAGAACATCTTTCATGTCAGTTTTGTACGTTTTTCTCGAATAACTCGAAAACCGCAGCCTCTAGCTAAAACGCGTCGCCGTGCAAAATTAAACCACATTAAGTTTCAAAATCTTAAACATGGCTGCGAAACAGCAACTGTGTAAATCTGAAGAGGTTGAAAAATCAGCCAACCAGTTGCAAATAAAGGTTTATTAGCCCTTGACCTAGGTTTCGATATTTGTAAAAATATCTTCTTCAGGCCCACCACTTCTGAAGTAGATTTTTTACAAATATCTAAACCTAGGTCGAAGGCTAATGAACTTTTATTTGCAACTGGTTGCCTGATTTTTCAACCTCTCCACATTAAATTCCCTACAAAAAGAGGTCGTGTTCAATTTTCTCTATGGTTAATGGTTAGGATGAAGTGAGCGAGAACATATTGAAAATGTCGAACGACGCGCTTACGCTGTAGCTTAGGTAGTTTTTGTAGACAAGTGTCCTGTATAAAATTGTCCGTCTTGAATTCTTCTACACTATTGTGGTACTTTGTAAACAATGCCAATGCAGTGAATAATACAGAAAATACACTCCTGGAAATGGAAAAAAGAACACATTGACACCGGTGTGTCAGACCCACCATACTTGCTCCGGACACTGCGAGAGGGCTGTACAAGCAATGATCACACGCACGGCACAGCGGACACACCAGGAACCGCGGTGTTGGCCGTCGAATGGCGCTAGCTGCGCAGCATTTGTGCACCGCCGCCGTCAGTGTCAGCCAGTTTGCCGTGGCATACGGAGCTCCATCGCAGTCTTTAACACTGGTAGCATGCCGCGACAGCGTGGACGTGAACCGTATGTGGAGTTGACGGACTTTGAGCGAGGGCGTATAGTGGGCATGCGGGAGGCCGGGTGGACGTACCGCCGAATTGCTCAACACGTGGGGCGTGAGGTCTCCACAGTACATCGATGTTGTCGCCAGTGGTCGGCGGAAGGTGCACGTGCCCGTCGACCTGGGACCGGACCGCAGCGACGCACGGATGCACGCCACGACCGTAGGATCCTACGCAGTGCCGTAGGGGACCGCACCGCCACTTCCCAGCAAATTAGGGACACTGTTGCTCCTGGGGTATCGGTGAGGACCATTCGCAACCGTCTCCATGAAGCTGGGCTACGGTCCCGCACACCGTTAGGCCGTCTTCCGCTCACGCCCCAACATCGTGCAGCCCGCCTCCAGTGGTGTCGCGACAGGCGTGAATGGAGGGACGAATGGAGACGTGTCGTCTTCAGCGATGAGAGTCGCTTCTGCCTTGGTGCCAATGATGGTCGTATGCGTGTTTGGCGCCGTGCAGGTGAGCGCCACAATCAGGACTGCATACGACCGAGGCACACAGGGTCAACACCCGGCATCATGGTGTGGGGAGCGATCTCCTACACTGGCCGTACACCACTGGTGATCGTCGAGGGGACACTGAATAGTGCACGGTACATCCAAACCGTCATCGAACCCATCGTTCTACCATTCCTAGACCGGCAAGGGAACTTGCTGTTCCAACAGGACAATGCACGTCCGCATGTATCCCGTGCCACCCAACGTGCTCTAGAAGGTGTAAGTCAACTACCCTGGCCAGCAAGATCTCCGGAGTTGTCCCCCATTGAGCATGTTTGGGACTGGATGAAGCGTCGTCTCACGCGGTCTGCACGTCCAGCACGAACGCTGGTCCAACTGAGGCGCCAGGTGGAAATGGCATGGCAAGCCGTTCCACAGGACTACATGCAGCATCTCTACGATCGTCTCCATGGGAGAATAGCAGCCTGCATTGCTGCGAAAGGTGGATATGCACTGTACTAGTGCCGACATTGTGCATGCTCTGTTGCCTGTGTCTATGTGCCTGTGGTTCTGTCAGTGTGATCATGTGATGTATCTGACCCCAGGAATGTGTCAATAAAGTTTCCCCTTCCTGGGACAATGAATTCACGGTGTTCTTATTTCAATTTCCAGGAGTGTAAATAACAATGTACATTAAACGTGTTCTTGGAAGCCATTCGCAATAGGCCGTATGTCCATATGAAGTTTGTTCTGGCGTAACCACAAACGCCGGAACGAAGATGCGGAACGCAAGACCAGAGAAGGCAATCAGGAAACGGCGGCCAATGGTACGCGGAATTGGACCGTGCCGCGCCAGGAGCGACCCCCCCCCCCCCCCTACAAGATGTGAATTAAAGCGACGCTCCTGCCAGCCTCGGCCGCTCAGATAGGCCCGAGTCTGCACCGTGATTAGTGCTACGCTGTCAGATCCGTATCCAATGGTTCCTTGGACTCTGTGTATAGCAAGAACTGTTCTTTTTTCATGTCGTCTACCGCTAGCGACATTTGCTGCACTAAAGTTTATTGTCAGTTGCTTTCTAGAAATAAAACTACTTATGTTATTTGTTTGAAATTGTTGTATAGCTTTCCGAGAATGCTACATCCCGTAGGCACCCTATTAGCGGCGAGTGGGCAAGACCCCACAAAGTTTTTTTTTTGTTCAGGATCGCCTATATTATCACCAAAGCATTTACCTTTCCTCCTGACTGACCCTGTACAATGAGTAACTTGTATAATTTACATCATTACGCCCAACTGAGGACGATAATTAAACTTATTTAGCTGGAGCATTCGCTTTCTTCTTCTCCAAAAGTATCTCCATTTTCTTGCTGAAGTTTCTCTTCGGTGCTATCGTCCTGGTTATGTTAATTCCAGTTCTAGTCGTGGATTCAAACTGATGATTCTCGACAGGTGTGCTGAACGTATCTCAACCCATACCATGTTACCCATTATGTCCATTGCCTGGAGTTTGAGCAACTAATTTTCCTTAACTGTCATTGAGATGAAAAGACGGAGAATTCTTTTGGTCAGCTTGTCATAATTCATTCTGACGATTTCACTGTAAGATTTTTATGGTCTGCTTCTGAATCAATTACGCTAACAGAGTTCCTGAGATTTCCTTTTGATCCAAGTTCTCCCTAAGCAAACTGGGCCAGTATTGTTCACAACAAAAAAAGTTGTGGCGGGGATTGTTTTAGAATCTATAAGTAAGATAAAACTTACTCTTCCAGAAAAAAAACTCGAAGATGCTATTAATGTAAAAGGCGAAATGCGTGTTGAACGTAAATAAATATTATACTGGATCAAGAAAAAGGTATATTAATATGTAAAACGAATATTTTTGTACTTTCTGCGAAAAATGATTACACCACCAAACTTGATATTTGAAGAATTTCTTACGAATTTAACTGTGATGAAAAGGTGTTTACGGCTGTCACCTGCTGGTTTAGATACCTGAGAGTAGACGTCTGTGACACAGCAACATGAAAGCTGATCCCACATTATGAAATATGTTCCAGTATCGGTAATGAAGGCTTTGAAAAGTAGTAACGTTTTTAAATATATTTTTTCAATAAGTATTTCCAGGCAAACTAAACAACTTCTGAGTCGACTGCAGACCAGATGAATCAGCCTCCGTAGCCGAGGTCGCTAGTGTACACCTGTATAATGGTGCTCGACTTTGGGGTAACTGGTTGAAAAAAAAGCAGGATTAGGTTTTAACGTCCCGTCGACATCGAGGTCATTAGAGATGGAGCACGAGATCCGACTGTGTCAAGAGTGGCGATGAAATCGGCCCTTCCCTTTCAAACGAACCAACCCGGCATTTGCCTGAGGCGATTCAGGGAAATCACAGAAAACCTAATTCTGGATGGCCTCCCAAATGTGAGTCCAGTGTGCTAAACACAGCATCACCTCGCTCGGTAATTAGTTCGAATCATGTTGGTAGAAGTCATTTTCACCATCACTTTTCGGATGGCAAGGGGAGAGGAGGTACTGACACCAGACTTCGCACTGATGTCGTAGGTGAGATTTCTCCGCAGTGTCACAAGGATTCTCAGCAGTGACCCGACTGATTATGATTCGCCCGTCGGGATGGGGCGTTATGGCGGGCAATACCCTTGTTGCTATTCGAGAGTAATAGTCTGTGTGCCGACAGCTGTTTCACTTCTGCCCTTCTCTCATCATCATACGCTGGCGTCCGTAATCACCAAACTTCCTGCCCTTTTTTGCCATTTGAGATTTTAAATTTTCAGTAGTGGCCTAACATTATTGCTACCGTATATGAATAAAAATAACTTTTGACATATATTTTCTACCTTTATCTCCTAAATTATTGGATACGATGATTTTAACTGTAGGAAAATGTAATTTCAGATTGTTAAATCAGAGAGGTGGAACTCGTATTAACAATACTAAACGTGTGGGTAATGCTCATCTTTCAGCTATGAAACTGATCTTCCTTCAAAAACAATTGACTGGATAACTGTCAAACGCTTGGGATACAGTAATTTCGTGTACTTCATGTCAAATCAATTTCTGACTCGAACGTACTTGCAGGTGTGAATCAAGCAGTCCAGGTGTGAATCAAGCAGTCAGTTTGGACTTTTAAGCTAATCATTGGGATGTTGGTAAACAGGGCAGTACTACAATCGCAACAATGGGGAGAGTCCAAAATCGACTCGTTAATTGCCATATGTTGTGCATTCAAGATTTACATGCACTCCATCTGCAGGCCACAAGTGGCCCATCGGGACCACCCGACCGCCGTGTCATCCTCAGCTGAGGATGCGGATAGGAGAAGCGTGTGGTCAGCACATCACTCTCCCAGTCGTAATGATGGTTTTCTTTGACCGGAGCCGCTACTGTTCGGTCGAGTAGCTCCTCAATTGGCATCACGAGGCTGAGTGCAGCCTGAAAAATGGCAACAGCGCATGGTGGCCCGTATGGTCACCCACCCAAGTGCCGGCCACGCCCGACAGCGCTTAACTTCGGTGATCTGACGGGAACCGGTGTATCCACTGCAGCAAGGCCGTTGCCCTTATTCAAGATTTACAAGGCAATGTAAAATGAATATTAAACAATAAAATCTGGAGGAACGAGTGCACTAATGTTGACTTTCAAGTTCACAAAGTTCATCTCGCCTTTTTATGCCGACTGTGGCTGGCGGTTGCCCACGAGGTCCTATGTGATGGACACGGACGCTGCGTGTTGACTGTTTCAGGACGCCGACAGAAATCAGGCTGTGTGTCGCCATTAGGTCCTACTTAAAAACTTGGGCTTAACAAGAAAACAGCAGCCTGTCAGGTTTCTGTTGGCACCCTTGAAATTATCTAAATACATAAAAATATAGACTGAAGTTATCTAAATAAATAAAAATGTACTGAAAGTTATCAAAATAAATAAAAATATGTCTGAAGTACTCTGTTTCTGATTGTAAGCCAGCGCTGTGATGATAAATGAACTGTCGTAATGAATCTTTTACTGTCGTAATGTGAAAGGCAAGCTGCACTGTAAAGGTAATTAATTGTCGTGATGAAAAGGGAAGTCTTTCATACTGTAAAAGTTACCAATCTGACTGCAAGAATTTTGAACAGTATTAACTGCTTGAATAATTAATTTGGACATGAAACCTAGAGCAAGAGGCTTTGAAAAATTTGATCACAAAAACTGTCTCTAAATAACATAAGTAAGGCCTGATTGAACAAATAAAAAAATCATAATATTTTCTCCTTGCCTCTATTCTACCCGCCCGGCTAGCCGCGCGGTCAGCTACCTCTCAGGAATATACAAAATTGCAGCGCCTGTGTTGTGAAGAGGTACGACGCAGTGTTCCTTCGGACACGCATGCATGTCCGAAGGGACATTCCATGGCACTTCTTCACAACATACTATTTGGTATTTATCGGCCAATACCGGACTACGACTCACAAATAAAATGTCTCCCCTGTACGGGAACAATATTAATGGGATGTACGAGTACGGCTATGACACATGGACGACGATATATGGAAGTCTGGGTGTGGCCGTCAGTCGTGCTCGGGTAGCCGACGCAGTTAAGGCGACCGTTCGCGTATTGCGGGGAATCAGGGTTAGAGTCCAGCGGTGCAACAAATTTTCATTGTCGTCATTTCTCATTATATGAGGTGGTTTATAAACGCAAATGCAAATACATTTCATTTCTCCCGGGAATATATCCCGGTGCTCCCGACGGCTTTATTCATGCAAGGAGCTTGTCTAACGGTCGCCACCATCTTGGTGACCACCAGTAATAGTTTGAAAGGCGTTACCTTAAAATTAACCTTGCCCAAAATTGCTACGCAGTACTTAATCTAACTTAAACTAACTTATGCTAAGAACAACACACACACACACACACACCCATGCCCGAGGAAGGACTCGAACCTCCGGCGGGAGGGGCCGCGCAGTCCGCGACATGATGTCTCAAACCGCGCGTCCACACAGCGCGGCACTGCTACGGTCGCAGGTTCGAATCCTGCCTCGGGCATGGATGTGTGTGATGGCCTTGGGTTAGTTAGGTTTAAATAGTTGTAAGTTCTAGGGGACTGATGACCTCAGACATAATGTCCCATAGTGCTCAGAGCCATTTGAATTAAAATTGCTTCTGTACAGAAGGAATAATGTTCCTTAATTTCCGTCTCACTCTGTCTCGCGAATACAAAGAAAGTCGGGAGGCTGTCTTTCAGTTATTTTCTTTTTGTAGCTTAATTGCCTCATAAAATAAATGTAATGGTTCAAATGGCTCTGAGCACTATGGGACTTAACAGCTGTGGTCATCAGTCCCCTAGAACTTAGAACTACTTAAACCTAACTAACCTAAGGACATCACACACATCCATGCCCGAGGCAGGATTCGAACCTGCGACCGTAGCAGTCGCGCAGCTCTGGACTGAGCGCCTAGAACCGCTAGACCACCGCGGCCGGAAAATAAATGTATCATACAGTAAAAAATTAACGTTGAAATTAAAAGTTTTGGGGATTATTCTCGAAAAATAAAAATCTGTTTGCCAGTTCGTATCACGAGAACATCGTGTTAGTCGGTAGTCGTGCAGCTGTCAAAAAGTTCGTTACTATTGTTTTGGTCATGAGTCCTAAGGTTTGTTTGATGGAGCTCTCCATTCTTGTCGCTGGCCAGCTATCTTGTTCGTTTAAGTATAACTGCTGCACGCCACAATCGCAGCGATACCAATATCCTGCCCCTCTGTGTACACTACGTCCACGTCTACTCTCCGCAATCCTACAGTCGTCAGCAACGACTCTTGACATAATAGCTACCCAAACCGGTCTACCTCTTCGATTCATTGCGTCCTTTAGCAGGGTACTAACGTTTTCTTGTTGCCAAGTTTGCAGAATGTCTTCATTAGTTACTCTATCAGTCCATCTTATCTAAGTCAGGCTTCTAATAGGTCCCTTTCTGTCTGTCCCACTCGACGTTTCGCACCAACACAGAGCTGTTCATGAATATTTTTGTGCTTTCAGCGTCTATATTTTTGGATGTTAGCATCTGTTTCTATTTCCTAGAAAGCAAAAGGCCGCGCGGGATTAGCCGAGTGGTCTAAGGCGCTGCAGTCCTCCCTCGGGCATGGGTGTGTGTGTTTGTCCTTAAGATAATTTAGGTTAAGTAGTGTGTAAGCTTAGGGACTGATGACCTTAGCAGTTAAGTCCCATAAGATTTCACACACATTTGAACATTTTTTTTAGAAAGCAAAATTGATTCATTTGAAAAAAAATCAATGAATGGAAAAGAGCATAGATCCCACAGTGATTGTTATGTAATAAAATGTACTTGCAAGGAGATAGATTAAGGGACTTCTTTGCTGAGTTGATCGTGATAAAGAACGACAAACGAGAAGCTAGTGAGATGTGTGTAGGCGACATCTTGGAACTAGTGTATCTAGAAGCTGAAGATCGCCGAGAACTCTTCGGACGAAGGTGAGGAAGATGATTGAGCATGTTGATACATATAAACAGTGAAGGATAGGAGGGCACAAAGCAAGGCATTATCAGACAGTCCGTAAGACATAATTTTATATGAAGACTGCATGTAAATGGTGAGGCATTTGTTAGGAGACTGTGTTCCAGAGTTTCTGTTTGCTATTGACAGACAACAAACATACATCTGTGTAGCCCCCTCCCCCCGTCCCCCTCTTCCCACCGTCATCCTCCACTGAGAGACGTTAAACGCTGTGGCCACCTAGCGATTACGTGGGCTGTTATGCAGGCAGCAGGCGGAACTCGTAGTGAGCAGTGGCAGCTAGATAGCGCTTGCGTCCCATCTGCCGCCTCAGGGAAAGCTGCGTCACTCCCACGTCTCAGTAGCTCAGCAGAGGCGATACGCTGTTGCGTAATGACAAGATACTTCTGTAGGTTTTTTTTTTTTTTGCTTGCAACTTTGGAACAATATCGACACTACCTATGGGCAAATTGGCTCGGCTACCTGAAAATGATGCATCGGCCGGGAATCGAACCCGGGCCGCCCGCGTGGCAGGCGAGCATTATACCACTGAACCACCGATGCCTCAATAATATGCGTTGGTACTGAAGTTATAGTCGTAGACAAAAGATATATTCATTTGTGAAGTATTTTTCTAGCTTGTAGACTGATATTCAATGTACTACCCCGTACCGAACCTTACGATGCGCAATCGTCAGAAACCTCCTTGCCACACAAAAAGGACTGCAGGCACGTGCTGTATTGCTGCACATCCCATAGTCATGCAGTCTTGCTCCTCTCTTCGTAAAAAAATATTGTTGTTATCTTATTTAATTATACGAAAGAAGAAAAGTTGAACAATTACAAATTAACTAAATGTCAGAATTAATAAAAGTTCAAATACTTCTACACAGTTCTGACTCGATAGAATGTTTATAAACTCATCAACTGTTCCAGCTTTGTTTGTAAAGCCAGGAATACCAAAATGAATTATGTGACTCCATATCTGCTAAAATGTAAGATGACTCGTGATTTACGACAATGCTGGTAATTTTTAATTCAGCCTAAAAAAGTTTCAGCCTCACTAATTTTCAATCATAATTAATTTAGTTTTTAAGATATGACAGCCTCAATATCAAAGTTAAATTTCAAACCTCACAAATGCTGATTTGCTATTTTCATTTTGTAATAATCTGGCGCCCCATTAAACATGAGTTTTCCTGCTGTATGAGAAAAAAGAAAAGAAAGAAACGAGAACTTCAGAGTTCACTGTCTCTCCGTATAACTTTCCCAAAGAAGTCATAATTTCACTACTGCACCTTAACAGACTACAGAAAACTGTCGTTACTCGGTTGCGAGATTTATAAAGAGCTAATTGAAATAAAATGATTACAAACACCGTTCATCAAAAAACTGTATCACTTCCAAATTGCAGAAGATGTGTTTGTATCTCTGTACATATAAACATAAGTGGAACAAAACCACTCGCAAGACAGCACACGTTTCACATTTGTCACCAGAAGGCCGCTAGATATTGTGGCCTGAACGGAAGGAAAAGAGGAAATGTCAGACTTCTCTCTTTTCACATGTAGGCTATAATATTGTTTTTTTTTTTAAAAAAAAGCGCTGTGTTCTCAAGGAATGCAGGGAGGGGATAAAGAAAGTCAAGTGGCGGTTTGAGAAGCGAAAAGAGAAGGAAATATAAATGGGAAAAGATGGAAGCATTTGCTTTACTGTTTGACACAGGAGGAATTGTTCATATCTGTTAATTATTCGAAGAAAAGTCATGTGGTCGATAAAAGGCAGTGTTTAAGCATTTTTCTTAAATGCACTGGGGCGTAGAGTTGTGTACATCTCCTTTTTTGCGTCATTGGTCTTGTGGCTGGTTTGATGCGGTCCGCCACGATTCCTCTTCTGTTCAAGAATGGTTCAAATGGCTCTAAGCACTATGGGACTTAACATCTGAGGTCATCAGTCCCCTAGAACTTAGAACTACTTAAACCTAATTAACCTAAGGACATCACACACATCCATGCCCGAAGCAGGATTCGAACCTGCGACCGTAGCGGTCGCGCGGTTCCAGACTGACGCGCCTAGAACCACTCGGCCACACCCGCCGGCTCCTCTTCTGTGCCAATCTCTTTGTTTCAGAGCACATTTGAAACCTACATCCTCAATTAACTGCTCGATGTATTCCATTCTCTGCCTTCCTCTACAGTTTTTACCCTCTACAGCTCCCTCTAGTACCATTCCATGAAGTCTTAACAGATATCCTATCATCCTGTCCCCTCTTATTGTCAGTGTCTTCCATATATTTCTTTCCTCTCCGATTCTACACAGAATCTCCTCATCTCATTTCTTATTAATCTACCGAATTTTCAACATTCGTCTGTAGCACTACAGATCAAATGCTTCGATTCTCTTCCGTTCCGGTTTTCCTACAGCCACGTTTCACTACCAGACAATGCTGTGCACCAAAAGTATTTGTACATTCTCAGAAATTTCTTCCTAAAACTAAGGCCTATGTTAGATACTAGTAGACTTCTCTTGACCAAGAAAGCCCTTCTTGCCAGTGCTAGTCTGCTTCTGATGTCCTCCTTGCTCCGTCCGTCGTAGGCTATTTTGCTGCCTAGGTAGCAGGATTCCTGAACTTCATCTACTTCGTGACCATCAACCCTGATGCTAAGTTTCTCGCCGTTCTCATTTCTGCTATTTCTCATTACTTTGGTCTTTCTTCGACTTATTCTGAATCCATATTCTGTACTCATAAGGCTGTTCATTCCATTCAGCAGACCCTGTAATTCTTCTTAGCTTTCACTGAAGATAGCAGTGTCAACAATGAATCTTAACATTGATATCTTTTCACTTGAATTTTAATTCCACCCTTGAACTTTTATATTATTTTCGTCATTGATTCTTCAATATACAGATTGAACAATAGGAGTGAAAGACATCCCTGTCTTCCACCCTTTTTAATCCGAGCACCACGTTCTTGGTCTTTCACTCTTAATATTCCCTCTTAGTTCTTGTACATGTTGTATATTACCCGTCTCTCCCTTTAGCTTACCCCTATTTTCCTCAGAATTTCGAACATCTTGTACTATTTGCTACTGTCGAGGGCTTTTTCCAGGTCGACAAATCCTATGAACTTGACTTGATTTTTGTTTAATCGTGCTGACGTTATCAGCTGCACATCGTAAATACAACTCTGGTGCCTTTACTTTGCCTAAAACCAAACCGATCCTCGTCTACTGCATAGTGCAGATAATTTGTTTTAGAGACGAGATCGCGAATGTTTTTGTTCTATGGATGGTAAAGGCGATGGTAATAGATAATTTAGAATTTGTGTTCCAGTTAAATGATATGATAGGTACTTGAATCCTCATGCAACGGACAGGTGTCTTAGAGTACAGAGTTTTACCCATCTACTAGGTGGATAACAATCAATTCTCTGGAACATAATAAGTTTTTAGCGTCACCTGAAAAATTAGTTCCTATGGCGTGACATGTCTCGAAACTCAACAACTCATTTATATCGAAAACAGTTCGGTAATTTTTAGAGTCTATACCCCACCTTCCCCTGGAAAAAATTTCTGCGAACGCTCATGGTGACAGAACACTAATATTTGAATTTCAAGCTCATTTATATTCGGTTGAAGCCGATGGAGCAGCAATGGTTGCCTTGTTATCGTCCTTGGCGACTGGCATCGACATGAAGTATCAGATGTAGCCCCAACTCTCTCAAGAGGTTATCACTGCAACTTTTCGTTGACCCATTTGCAGGAACATATGTAGAGTTATCCCACCCAAACTAACTTTTTGTCCAGAAGTACAAAAAAAGTATTGCGCAAATGTTGTGTAACTGCCAGTGGGACATAAACTATCGTGATTGCCTTTCTGTATTTTTGTTCGTTACGACGATATGAACGACGCTACGTCCTGTTAAAATAGCAAGAAACGTAATTTTTTTTATTCGGTTGTCCATTTCCCATCCTCAAGATCTATTCAAAAACGTTTCCCAGTGTACCATTCACGTGAATATGACATAGTTAAAAACGTAGTTGACTCGTACTGTCGTGTACTGCCACAAGGTGCAGAAGCCTGGAGAAACCTAGCTCGTCCAATTGCAGGAGCTGGCAGTAAACAAATGGAAACACAGGGAAAATGCGCACCCGCTATTCAGTTAACCGTTCTCTCGGGTAAAGATTTTTGCGAGTATAATGTAAAACAACTAAGAGGAGGTAGAAATGCTGTTCACCTATGTAGAATGTAAGTTAGCGTGACAATAATTTCAATAATGTTTTCTTATACCGAAGAGCCAAAGAAACTGGTTATCCTGCCTTACATTGTGTAGGGCCCCCGCGAGGACGCAGAAGTGCCGCAACACGATGTGGAATGGACTCGATTAATGTCTGAAATATTGCTGGAGGGATCTGACATCATGAATCCTGCAGGGCTTTCCATATGAGTACGAGGGGGTGCAGATCTCTTCTGAACAGTGCGTTGCAAGGAATCCCAGATATGTTGAATAATGTTCATATCTGGGGAATTTGGTGGCCAGCGGAAGTTTTTGAACTCAGAAGAGTGTTCCTGGAGCCAATCTGTAGCAATTCTGGACGTGTGAGGTGTCGCATTGTCCTGATGAAATTGCCCAAGTCTGTCAGAATGCACAATGGAAATATATGGATGAAGGTGATCAGACAGGATGCTTACGTACGTGACACCTGTCGGAGTCATATATAGACGTATCAGGGTCCTATGTCACTCCAACTGCACACGCCCTACACCATTACAGAGCCTCCACCATCTTGAACAGTGCCCTGCTGATATGCAGGGTCCATTGATTTATGAGGTTGTCTCCATACCGTACAGGTTCATCCGCTCGATCCATTTTGAAACGAGATTCGTCCTACCAGGCAACATGTTTCCAGTCATCAACAGTCGTTATGACGGGCCCAGGTGAGGCATAATGCTTTGTGTCGTGCAGTCATCAAGGGTACACGAGTGGGCCTTCGGCTACGAAAGCCCATACCGATGATGTTTCTGTGAATGGTTAGCACGGTGACACTTGTTGATGGTCCAGCATTGAAATCTGCAACATTTTGCTATAGGGTTGCAATACTGCCACGCTCAACGATTCTCTCCGTTCTTGCAGGGTGTTTTTCCGGCCGCAGCGATGTCGGAGATTTGATGTTTTATCGGATTCCTGATATTCACGATGCATTCGTGATATGGTCGTACGGGAAAATCCCCACTTCATTGCAACCTTTGAGATACTATATGTGTCCCATCGCTCTTGCGCCGACTGTAACACAGGGTTCAAACTCATTTAAATCTTGATAACCTGCCATTGGGGCCATTGTAGCAGCAGTAACCGATCCGACAACTGCGCCAGACACTTGTTGTGTAATGTTGGCGTTGCCGACCGCAGCGCCATATTCTGCCTATTTACGTATTTCTGTATTTTAATACGCGTGTCTGTACCGGTTTCTTTAGCGCTTCAATGTATTTACGACGTGGGCACATGTAATACAGTACTGTAGCACTTTCAAATGATGTGTTGAGTACAGTAAAAGCAGACCTTTATTAATAAGGCATCATCATTACTTTTGTTTTATTGTGCTGGCCGGGGTGGCCGAGCGGTTCTAGGCGCTACAGTCTGGAACCGCACGACCGTTACGGCCGCAGGTTCGAATCGTGCCTCGGGCATGGATGTGTGTGATGTCCTTAGGTTAGTTAGGTTTAAGTAGTTCTAAGTTATAGGGGACTGATGACCTGAGATGTTAAGTCCCATAGTGCTCAGAGCCATTTAAACCATTTTTTTCTTTTATTGTGATTATAGGCAGGCATAATGCTACTCAGGCAGACGAACGTTTCAGACAGCGAAAACATCTAATCGATAGATATTTTCTCGTCTTGTAGTGACGCTTCAGAAAACGAAATTTCAAGACAAGGAAACGCAGCCATCTTAGAGCTCGCACGGACAAAGCCACCTGAATTACTTTTCTCGCTTCTGTTGCATTGAATCCACACATGAGCACACGGCATCTTGAACAGGAGATTTTTGTTCCTGAAACCAGTGTACATCGATTTATAACACGTCACCAATTTCATCCATGTCATATACATGTACAGTCGTGGACAAAACGAGCAAAACTCCTCGCCTTTTCGTTATGCTGATCCGCACAGCTTTAAAGTCTGCTACACAGCATAACAGGCAAGGCGACGAAGTGCTACCAACATACTATGCACAGGAGTGAAATTGAAAAACTATCCGAACTTTGTCAGGCTGTTTTCAACCATGTCTGAGATTATACACTCCTGGAAATTGAAATAAGAACACCGTGAATTCATTGTCCCAGGAAGGGGAAACTTTATTGACACATTCCTGGGGTCAGATACATCACATGATCACACTGACAACCACAGGCACATAGACACAGGCAACAGAGCATGCACAATGTCGGCACTAGTACAGTGTATATCCACCTTTCGCAGCAATGCAGGCTGCTATTCTCCCATGGAGACGATCGTAGAGATGCTGGATGTAGTCCTGTGGAACGGCTTGCCATGCCATTTCCACCTGGCGCCTCAGTTGGACCAGCGTTCGTGCTGGACGTGCAGACCGCGTGAGACGACGCTTCATCCAGTCCCAAACATGCTCAATGGGGGACAGATCCGGAGATCTTGCTGGCCAGGGTAGTTGACTTACACCTTCTAGAGCACGTTGGGTGGCACGGGATACATGCGGACGTGCATTGTCCTGTTGGAACAGCAAGTTCCCTTGCCGGTCTAGGAATGGTAGAACGATGGGTTCGATGACGGTTTGGATGTACCGTGCACTATTCAGTGTGCCCTCGACGATCACCAGTGGTGTACGGCCAGTGTAGGAGATCGCTCCCCACACCATGATGCCGGATGTTGGCCCTGTGTGCCTCGGTCGTATGCAGTCCTGATTGTGGCACTCACCTGCACGGCGCCAAACACGCATACGACCATCATTGGCACCAAGGCAGAAGCGACTCTCATCGCTGAAGACGACACGTCTCCATTCGTCCCTCCATTCACGCCTGTCGCGACACCACTGGAGGCGGGCTGCACGATGTTGGGGCGTGAGCGGAAGACGGCCTAACGGTGTGCGGGACCGTAGCCCAGCTTCATGGAGACGGTTGCGAATGGTCCTCGCCGATACCCCAGGAGCAACAGTGTCCCTAATTTGCTGGGAAGTGGCGGTGCGGTCCCCTACGGCACTGCGTAGGATCCTACGGTCTTGGCGTGCATCCGTGCGTCGCTGCGGTCCGGTCCCAGGTCGACGGGCACGTGCACCTTCCGCCGACCACTGGCGACAACATCGATGTACTGTGGAGACCTCACGCCCCACGTGTTGAGCAATTCGGCGGTACGTCCACCCGGCCTCCCGCATGCCCACTATACGCCCTCGCTCAAAGTCCGTCAACTGCACATACGGTTCACGTCCACGCTGTCGCGGCATGCTACCAGTGTTAAAGACTGCGATGGAGCTCCGTATGCCACGGCAAACTGGCTGACACTGACGGCGGCGGTGCACAAATGCTGCGCAGCTAGCGCCATTCGACGGCCAACACCGCGGTTCCTGGTGTGTCCGCTGTGCCGTGCGTGTTATCATTGTTTGTACAGCCCTCTCGCAGTGTCCGGAGCAAGTATGGTGGGTCTGACACACCGGTGTCAATGTGTTCTTTTTTCCATTTCCAGGAGTGTATTAATGCTGATTACTGTGTTAAACACAACACGTAATTATAAATGAATGAAGAAACGCTAATTAGTATGAACTGTACTAATAAAAATTAATTTCAGCTTATCGAGCTAACATAACTGTTTTAGTAAGACAAGATACCCCAGATCCTTACGAATTAGCAAAATATTATGCACATTCGGCCGGGAAACGGTCTGTGTCAACGTTCAGACCAGTCATACTGGATTACCGTTGCGTAAAATTTCTTTACATAAACAGCCGTATCTTTAGATTGCGTCCACACTTTTTTTAAACCACCAAGGGACCGTATACCGCAGGAAGTGCGATACATTTCCGCTTATTATCTCTACCTGTAGTCGAGGTAAACGGGTTTTAAGGGTTGGGTAGACAGATAGACAGTCAAGAAAGTGAGACTAGTAGGGTTTCATTTTTACCGATTTAGGTGACTAAATCCTAATAACGAAAAAAGCTACGACAGTTACTGAAGATGAGGGCCGCATAAATAATTCCTCCTACTCTTTATTCGAAATGTTCTAATTGCAGTCGATACATCAGCATATTAATCGTAGCTACGCTTTCGATCCAAATCACATTTACAGGAAAGCAAATACAATCCATTTACCTATACACGTGATAATTCAGATCCTAGTATTAATGCCACTACGTTTTAGAAGTGCGAGCATTCCCATAGCTTAAGAAACAGGCTAATGACCGTTTTCTAACTGTGACGAGTCTGATGGAGAATTCGAAACATTGTAGAATACGTTTGGCAGCTATGTCGCCGTTTATTTCCTGGGGTGGTGCAGAATTATCCTACTAAATTTACTCGCTAATAACAGTATTTGGTATGTCGGTAAACATCCCGAATAATTGTCTCATAAGCGGTGACATAAAGATAGTAAATTCATGTTTTTCAGTCCAGAAAGCTCTATGCAACAGAAACTGCAGATCATTTTGCAATTTTCATTGTGGAATTGCCGGCTTATTCATGTCTGGGGTAATAATAGAGGGCTGTTTGCCTGGATTGTCTGCTAGCGTAGTGAAAGGTGTGTGCTACTGCAAGGGAGGTCTGCTTTGGTTTCGGTTCTAATCTCAATGGAGGCAGATAGACTATAAGTGAAGCAATTTTAAGAATTTCTAGCGCCCCCAATACGTTTTTTGCTACCTTTATTCTGTACCGGCGCTCTGTGAATGTCAGTATGAAACTCTTGTAGAATTTCATACTTTTACTGCTAACTTTTTCCGCTTCTGTCAATAAATGAATTTCGTTATGAATCTTCACGCATTGCTAAATTTGCACACTTTCATGGTAGGTCAGCAATGGTAATCCAGTACGACTGGTCTGAACGTTGGCACAGACCGTTTCGCAGCCGAATGTGCATAATATTTTGCTAATTCGTATCGATTTGGGGTAACTTGTCTTACTAAAACAGTTATGTTATCTCGATAAGCTGAAATTCATTTTTATTAGTACAGTTTATACTAATTATCGTTTCTTCTTTCATTTATATCTTATAATTACGTGTTGTGTTTAACACACTAATCAGCATTAATATAGTCTTAGACATGATTGAAAACAGTCTGACAAAGTTCGGATAGTATTTCAATTTCACGCCTATGCATAGTATGTTAGTAGCACTTGACTATTTCTCCAGACTATTTCTCTATCGTTCCACATTCTAACAGCGCGTGGGAAAAACGAACACTTAAACTTTTCTGTACGAGCCCTGATTGCTCTTATTTTATGATGATGTTCGTTTCTCTCTGTGTAGGCTGGCGACAATAAAATATTTTCACATTCGGAGGAGAAAGTTGGTCATTGAAATTTCGTGTACACATAGACACTTTATTCACACAAACTTTCGACTGAAGACTGTTCACCGAATGAGCGGTACATTTTCCTCGTGTTTCTATTCAGTTACTGTCAACTCCAGCAAGTGGACGAGTTGCAATAACCCGAGTACCTACATTGTGTACTAGTACAGGACAGTTAAAGTCAATTTTGTGTTATGATTTTAATAACGTCTTGTTTACGTGAATGACACACTGTGATAAGTTGTTGAACCGGTCTTGAGGAGAGGACACGGATTACAGAATAAAAAATATAGGGCTATTTTTTAATATATATACAATTGTTCATATCTTCGTAACGAACAAAGATACAAGAAAGGCAATCGTGCTCGTTAGTGTACCACTGGTAGCTAAACAACATACGCTTGATACATTTTTTAATTTACAAATAAAACAGTTTCTATGTCAGTCACTTGTTTGTTTTGCCACTACGCGCGTCTATGTTTCGCACCGTTATCTTCAGGTGGAGAACTGTTTATTTACATAGTTGGTGTTGGTGAGGAGTGCAGACATCTTTTCACAGCAGCGGACCAAGGGCAGTGTAGGTTATGTTGCTTTTTTTGCTAATGATAAAAATTGTTTATTTAGAAAAGGCACTTCTGAGGTTAAAAAACACGAACTTCTGACAGTGAAATGTACTTACAGGACGGTAGAGTCTTAAAAAGTATGCATACTGTTGCCTGATATATGTCCTTTCCACTGTACATTACGTTTACACTGTCACTTCAGACATGTTGTACATGTTACAGATATGATTTTTTATATTGGGTGCAAATAAAAAAGATTAATGGTTTCTACATAAGTATGTTTTTCCTTTTTTTAAAAATGTGAACGGTCTGCACCAGAACATGGACTTCTACACAATTCAGTCTATATTCAGGTGCAGCCCATTCATATTTTTAAAAAAGGAAAAACATATTTGTGTAGAAACCATTTAATCTTTTATGTTTGTATTCAATATAAACAAGCATATCTGTAACATGTACAAAATGTCTGAAGTGACAGTGTAAACGTAATGTACAGTGGAGAAGACATACAACAGGTAGCAGTATGCAGACTTTTTACGACACTGGCGTCCCTGTAACTAATTTCGCTGTAAGAAATTCGTAATTTTTGACTTCAGAAGTGTCTTTTGTATATACACAATTTTTACCATTAGCAAAAGAAGCAACGTAACCTACACTACCCCTGGCCTGCTGCTGTGAAAAGATGTCTGTACTTCTCACCAACACCAGGTTCGTAAATAAACAGTTCTCCACCTGAAGATGATGGTGCGAAACATAGAAGCGCGTAGTGGCAAAATAAATATGTGACTGACCCAGAAACTGTTCTATTTGTATTTATGAACAGTCGCAGGCCCCATAATGCCGTCCCTTGTGGACGAAATACTTATTTTTTAGTTTTCTGGTCAAAAAGTTATTTGGCCTGGTCAAGACAAATGGGACACTTTGCATGATGCCTGATGTCCGCTTTCCCTCCAAGATTCTGTGACATAGCCTATGGTATGGCGATATTACCTTGGATGGTATAGTTGTAAATAAATTTAAAGACCGAGTAAGGTGGCGCAGTGGTTAGCACACTGGACTCGCATTCGGGAGGGCGACGGTTCAGTCCCACGTCCGACCATCCTGATTTCGGTTTTCCGTGGTTTCCCTAAATCGCTCCAAGCAAATGCCGGGATGGTTCCTTTTAAAGGGCACGGCCGATTTCCTTCCCCATCCTTCCCTAATCCGACGAGACCGATGACTTCGCTGTTTGATCTCACACACTTTGTGTGTGTATTTTATCTTTCCAGATATGCTCTGCATACCTAGGTTTCAAATTCCCTTGCACAGCGCTTCCTTTGTGCATTTATGCCTTGAAACTGACAGGGTGTGTAACTCTCGAAATATAGGCGGTTCTCGAAGACATAACCTAATTTTATGAATGGAAAACCGTTGCCCCAGAAGAATAATATCTTTATTGTACTGTTTGTTCCTACTTTGTCATTTATGTTGTGGCGTTTTGTTGACAGCATGAGAACGACGTTGGATCGGAGTTTGGGATGAGAGCGAAAGGGCAGCGCGATGGACAAGTACGAGAACATCTCCGTGGTGGGCGAGGGCTCGTACGGGCTGGTGATGAAGTGCCGCCACCGCGAGACGGGGCAGCTCGTCGCCATCAAGAAGTTCATCGAGACCGAGGAGGACCAGAACGTGCGCAAGATGGCGCTCCGCGAGATCCGCATGCTCAAGGTGCGTCGCTGACGCCTACCTTTTATTTCACCACTCTACAGAGTCGTAAGATCTGTGTTCACCGGTTGCAATAATTAGGAGACTGGACAACTGCGAATTTCTTTGTCCTCGTTTTTTACAGATTCCGCAGCTGTATCAGAGCCCTAAAATAAGCCATTTTCGTAAATCTCAAAACCTCGAAAGAAATTGGAGGTCGCCTATTAAATTTTTGTAAAATTATCGATTATTGTTGAGTTGTAAAGAAATGGTTTCAGTTTTCATTCAATAAGTAATGCAATACATTTTTTTCTCGGCAAATTTCCGTTTTAACGCATAAGAGCCATTCAGTTAGTTTTCACGTATCAGAGTCACTGAAGTTGACGTCAAGGCCAGCTTCATTTAGTTCTTTGTGTGTGTGTGTGTGTGTGTGTGTGTGTGTGTGTGTGTATTTTCACGGCGTAAGGAACAAGGTTCGTGTTTTGCCGGTGTAACACATGTTCAAACGGCAATAACGAATAAACTCGTATCACTTGTCCTAATGACGACTGGTCGTAGAATCACGCTTTTTCCTAAGAGTTGCAGTGACCAATAGTAGCCTATTCCGTTAGTGCCGCTACACATCATCCCACCCAGTGTGAGATCATCTAAGATTCCAGCACATTTGTTGTTTACAACACCTCCGTAGCCGTGGCAAAATTCAAGTAGGAGTCCTAGTTAGTGCCAAGTAAAGCAAATTCTTGTCGAAGTAGGCGTAATGCAGAGTTGCAGCTGATTTCCACTGTTAACTTTTCTGTAGAAGAACCAGTTAAGAAAAAAAAAAGAAAGTTCAGAATGTGAAAGAAGCCCAAGTGAAACAGATACTATATGTATGGAGTGAAGCAGTCAAAGGAGAATATGCATTAAGGTAACCAGTGCCAGCTTGAAAGTGGAGAAGAGCGACAGGCACAACATCGAGACTATGAAACAGACGGAACAAATATTGTCGTATCTTACAAGCAAGCAAAAACAGAACAGTGGAAGCATGAAAGATATCAAGAGTATGCAGCTATTAAGCGAACAAAGCTTTTGTCAGCTGCAGAACGGTACTGGTACCGAATGTTGACAAGAATGGAGTTTCTGAAAGGGCCCATCTAGAGTGCAGCAGTCAATGGAGATTAGATGTGGGCCTTGACAGATTTCGATAAGCAACTGGAAATATTTGAAATCTGACGCTGTAAAAGTATATTAAAAGTCAGGTGGATAGATAAGGCCAGATGAAGTACTAGAAATAACAGACAAGAAAATAATTCTGTGAAGAGCTCCTGCTTGGGTGTAGAAACATTAGTGGGTCATCTGCTGCCGCACTGAGAAGTGAACTTGGTGCAAGAGGAGTGGGCAAAGATTAGAATTCGCGGGGCGAGAGATTTTATGTAGTAAGAATTTCGAAATGAAAAGATTAACACAATATAGGAAAAGATGCTGGACAGCATTAAATGAGTCGAAAGATTTACGGCTAAAAATAGGAAAAGCTGGTACACAACGAAACCAAGCAGGGCTCAGTAAGTAGACGTTAAAGATAGTTCCACTCTAAATGCTTCGATTCTTTAATGTTCTTATTTTATATGTGTTTCTATACGGTCGAAACAAAGTGGAAGTTATTGCTGAATGTAGTAGAAGTAAAGAGACTCTTCGCGAAACAGGCATGTAAAGGATGGAGGAGTTCGGTTTCAACTCGTCTCATTTATCAGCACATTTCACTGTAGAATGTAATTTATTTTCAATAAAAAGAAGTAGAATGTGTTACCTAAAAGGCGACGATGAAAAAACAAAACAAAAGAAGGCTCTAACGCGTGCTTGTGCGATGGCGGGTCGAAACCTGGCGGTGGAAGAAATTTTCATCGCTGGTACTTGGCAGCCGAGGCTGGGAGAGATGGCGACGTACAGTTTCTGATTATCAGTCTTTACGGCAATGTCCAGGGATAGTTACCATATCTTTACGCAGTGTCTCATGGAGTCAGAGCTTACGGCATTTTTGTGGGTGATCTACCCGTGGAATCGCGGCCCCGTTGATGTTATTCAGGAGGCGTGGGCTATGTGCCGACACCGGGTTTCAACTTCTCCCTTCTTCCATCACCGTACAAACTATACACGACATTGCACTATACGTATAATCACCACAGACATCTACACTCAACAGATGCACATAAGACACAACTGTCTCACACGCGGCGAAGGAAAGGTTTAATTATAATTGATAAAATATTCCTGGCTCTTATGCCGTGGTCGGACGTATTGTCCATTGAAACCCAACGTTTCGTTCCCACCTGCGGAGGACATTTTAAGGGAAATCGTGATTCCTTTGAATGTGCGATTCACACCCTGACTTGCTACTGACTGCAGCAAAATTTCTTTTACGTGTGCCCCCGCGCAGTGGTGTGAAGTCACGTGCTCGGACTACCAGGGCGCAATTGGCCGTTGTCGGCTGCCGTCGTCGTCCGCTGTTACTATCACCCACACCATGGTGGAAGACTCGTACACATCTTCTTCAGCACTGGGATTCAGATGTTACTCAATTTCACGCCCGCCTCCTTCCTATTGGATTTCCTCGCACGTTTAAAGTCTCTGCGGCCCTGTGGTATCCGCTTGTGGCTGTCAGTTCTTGTTATTCGCATTAAGATCGCCGCGCAAAAATCACAGCTATGCTGCTTTGTTATGACCGCATACGAAAAATCGTGACAAAGTGAAACATCGCGGTAATCGGCAAACCCACCCGGAAAATTCAAAACCACCTAAAAATGGGCAAGGGTGCTCGCAAACCTCTGGAAAAGCAGAAATTTATAGGATTCTGTGTAGTTGTGTGAACGTGTCCGTGGGCACTACAAAAAGATCGGTCAAAACACGACAAGAGGAGTACAAGGGTCACTGCAGAAGCGGAGAGATTGACAGAGCAACTGTTGCGGTAGATACTTCGCAGCCAGGAGACCACCACATTCATTTCGATAGGATTCAAGTACTGGCAGCCACAAGCGGATTTAGTGAAACGCTGTACAGAGAGGCCACAGAGACTGTTAAACACCCCAGGAGTTTCAGTAGGAAGGAAAAAAAACTTTGTGTTCTGCCTTACGGCAGGTCTTCTCATGGGGGAAGCCTCGTCAGAGAGGTTCACCGCATGAGCGTCTATGGAATTGATTCCAGTGGTGGTTTCCCGTTGCCTTCCACTGATGATGATGAAATGGCAATGAGGACAACAAAGCACCCAGTCCCTGAGCGGAGAAAATCTCCGTCCCAGCCGGGAATCGAACCCGCCCAGACCGCCGCGATGACCACTTTTTTTTCATCTGATCGGGAAGGACTCGCAAGACACCCTTTTAAGTTCGTTGTTGATCTATTAACTCAGTTTTTTACAGAGGGCAGCTATGCCTCTGACCGAACACGCTGAGCTGCCGTGCCGGCAATCACTCTGCTACTGGGGCGGACAGCAGGAAGGAGGAGGACATGAAATTGAATGACATCTGGATCCCAGTGCTGAAGATGACGTGTTCTAGTCTCCCACCACAGGATGATAGCAACAGCAGACGACGACCTCCGACAACGGCCAATTGCGCCTGGGTAATCAGGGCCACTGCACGGGGGCACGCGTAAACGGAATTTCGGTGCAGTCAGTAGCGAGTCAGGGTGTGAAATGGACACGCTACGATCGTCCTTAATAATGTCCTCCGCAGACAAGGACAAAACTTTAAGTTTTAATGGAAAATCCATTCCGCCAACGGCGTGAGAGGCCGGAATATTTTATTAAAAGTGAAATTTCCGGCCCTGAAGATTTACATTTTACAAAGGTGTAACTGTGGGCGAAGGAGCTGCAATTGGGCAGCTGAATCTACCCCTAGGTGTATTCTAGCCAACCATGCCATACAAGTTTATTGTGTACCATGACAGCCTCCCATCCCGACCTCTCCACGAACAGTGTTTCAAATTCATCACACAAGGGTGCGGTGCGGTGCGCGTTTGCAGAAGCTGCGGCACGAGAACCTGGTGAACCTGATCGAGGTGTTCCGGCGGAAGCGGCGCTTCTACCTGGTGTTCGAGTTCGTGGACCACACGGTGCTGGACGAGCTGGAGGAGAAGCCGGGCGGCCTGGGGGAGCTGGTGACGCGCTGCCACACCTTCCAAGTGCTGCGCGCCATCCACTACTGCCACTCCAACAACGTCAGTACACACTCTGCCCTTTACTGTCCCGTGTAGACGCTCTCATCTGGCAATTGCTTACCGCGCTGGTCTAAACACAGGAATTTCTGACTTCGTTTCAGTCGATGCTGTTATCTACAATGAAGTACCGGGTGATCAAAAAGTCAGTATAAATTTGAAAACTTAATAAACCACAGAATAATGTAGATAGAGAGGTAAAAATTGACACACATGCTTGGAATAACATGGGGTTTTATTAGAACAAAAAAAAAACAAAGTTCACAAAATGTCCGACAAATGGCGCTGGACAGCAAAACGTCAGTGACTGCGCATGACAATCGTGTATAAAAGGAGCTGTAATGAGAGAGAGAATCAGATGCGCCAGCAGTCGCAGCATGTTTACAAGGTCACGGTATGGGTTTGATTTACCACATCTACCGTTATCGGGCCTTCTTTCTTCGAAGAAATGCGTGATTCTGGTTTTGTAACCGCTACCGTGGCGGGTGAGAGGTACGCCGATATGTTACAAAAATGGCTCTGAGCACTATGGGCATAACATCTATGGTCATCAGTCCCCTAGAACTTAGAACTACTTAAACCTAACTAACCTAAGGACATCACACAACACCCAGCCATCACGAGGCAGAGAAAATCCCTGACCCCGCCGGATATGTTACAGAATCGCATCATCCCCAGCCTGGCTAATAAACACCTGCTGGAACGTACGATGTTTATGCAGGATGGCGCTCCACCCCATATTGCTAGACGCGTGAAAGATCTCTTGCGCGCATCGTTTGGTGGTGATCGTGTGCTCAGCCGCCACTTTCGTCATGCCTGACCTCCCAGGTCCCCAGACCTCAGTCCGTGCGATTATTGGCTTTGGGGTTACCTGAAGTCGCAAGTGTATCGTGATCGACCGACATCTCTAGGGATGCTGAAAGACAACATCCGACCCCAATGCCTCACCATAACTCCGGACATGCTTTACGGTGCTGTTCACAACATTATTCCTCGACTACAGCTATTGTAGAGGAATGATGGTGGACATCATCTTTGCTTTGTCTTACTTTGTTATGCTAATTATTGCTATTCTGATCAGATGAAGCGCCCCTGTCTGACATTTTTTTGAAATTTTGTATTTTTTTGGTTCTAATAAAACCCCATGTCATGTGTGTCAATTTGTACCTCTCTATCTACATTATTCCGTGATTTATTCAGTTTTCAAATTTATACTGACTTTTTGATCACCCGGTACATCTGAAAGAAAAGTAAAATGCACACAATTCACTCAGACACTGACAAGGTATCAAAGTAGAGCTCTGACTGGCAACTCACTTTAAATATTCAGAAACGTAAAATAGTGCACTTAACAAAAATCAAAAACATAGTATGCTTGGCTGTGATATCAGTGAGTCGTAATTCGAATCAGTCAATTCATAAAAATACGTGTGTTAAACAGTTTGTGGGGACATGAAATGTAATGGTCACACGAGCTCAATTGCAAGCAAGAAGGTGATAGACTTTAGTTCATTGTTAGGATACTGGGGAAATGAAGCCGGTGTACACAAGAGATCGCTTACAAAACTTTCGCACGACCCGCCTTACACTATTGCTCAAGCGATGTTAAAACAGTCAGTTCTCAGATTCTTGCTCTTAGAAGCAAATCTACATTCTCGTTATATTCCGTAGTCCAAACGATCGGTCTTCACACTCATAGAATTTCAAAACGAATGACAAATTCGTGCCGGCCGATGTGGCCGTGCGGTCTAGGCGCTTCAGTCTGGAACCGCGTGACCGCTCCGGTCGCAGGTTCGAATCCTGCCTCGGGCATGGATGTGTGTGATTCCTTAGGTTAGTTAGGTTTAAGTAGTTCTAAGTTCTAGGGGACTGATGACCACAGATGTTAAATCCCATAGTGCTCAGAGCCATTTGAACCATTTTGAACAAATTCGTCTTACACTGTTGCTAGGATTTATTATCCTCCAGTATTACAATTTCGTCAACACGCCATTATCGAGTAGTATGCTACAAAAACAAAAGTAAAAATCATTTCTCTGTTTTTATAGAATAGTGCTGAAACAGTAACGAATTACTCATAAACAGGCGAAAAGACCAGTAACTGTGTGAGTAGCTGACTGCCGAACAATCACTGGAAGCAGCGACATCATTATATATCTGACATTATTCTGAAAAATATCGTAGGAAAGACAGCTGTCAGACTGAGATTCACTGGAAGAATACTCATAATGACAAGGGGGTGGGGGGATCCGGGGAGGGCGAGGAAGATGAACACTCCGCACGCCACGATGGCAGTACAGAAACTTTTATTGTTTAAAGAAGACCAGTTTCAACAGTCATCATCTGAACTAAGGAGAGAGAACATTAAGGTAGCGAGGGGGGAGAGACTACAATTAATTACACCTGTTGTATGAAATACAAAATTTCACGTACCTATCCTTATGAAACTTGTTATAAAAAGCGCAATGTTACATTACGTGAAGTCGAACCACGAAAGGCACTACACACACACACACACACACACACACACACACACACACACAACCTCGTATCACACATGCATATTGGGTTGGTGTTGTTTGGGGAAACAGACCAAACAGCGAGGTCATCGGTCTCATCGGATTAGGGAAGGAAGTCAGCCGTGCCCTTTCAAAGGAACCATCCCGGCATTTGCCTGGAGTGATTCAGGGAAATCACGGAAAACCTAAATCAGGATGGCCGTATGCGAGATTGAACCGTCGTCCTCCCGAATGCGAGTGCATATTGGAGTCGGGTATGAAATGAAACGAACGTTTGGCGTCATTGGCCGGGAGACCCCATATGGGGCAGGTCCGGCCGCCTTGGTGCGGGTCTTATTACATTCGACGCCACATTGGGCGACCTGCGCGCCGGATGGGGATGAAATTATGATGAAGACAACACAACACCCAGTCCCTGAGCAGCCGGGAATCGAACCCGGGGCCCTTAGGACGGCAGTCCGTCACGCTGACCATTCAGCTATCGGGGCGGACGGAGTCGGATATGACTCTCCCAAACTCACCGCACAGCACTGCGCTACAGGCGGAGTGTTAACTTTGGGGCGGTAAAAAAGTTACCTATCTCACGCTAAATGATCACATGCAGAGGTTACAAGCAATTAATAACGGAATGCCAATATGGAATGCCAACTGACACGCCATTATTATTATATCCAAAATTTTTTAAAAGTAACCTGTATCTTTAATTAACCAAGCAACATGACGTAAAGAGAACACCCTAATGGTGCGAGCGCGAATACCAAGCCAGTCAGACCTGGCTTGACTTTTTGTGCTTTCGTTGTAGAATTCATGACATCCATATACTAATGTCCCCAGTACGCCAGTATCGACTAGGTAGCAAGGCTATACAAGAGCTGAATATGGGGCATGAAGGTGGCATACTGAAATACCGAAACTGGTTGTGAAAATAAAATAAAATAACTTCTCAAATAGCACGGCTGTTCGGCGATTTTACTATTTAAAGAAAGACCTCGAACGGTCCTGCAAAGTATCACTCATGCAGAGGGTTCGGCTACGCAAAATCCACCTTTATTTCTGATGCATCACTACTGATTGCTTGTAACCTCAGCAGGCGATCATTTAGCGTGCACTACTTAGGCCGTCCAAAGGTGAGAAAGAAATCTTTGTAGCGGCTCTGCGACCTCTATGTCAACACTCCGCCCGTAGCGTAGCGCTGTGCGGCGAGCTAGGGAGAGTCATGTCCGACATCGCTAGGCGTGGATAGCTCGAGGATATTATCAGCAATGTGCATTTTATCAACTACGTATTTTTATGAAGATATATACGTGTGTGTGGAGTGACTTTTGTGGTTTTAGTTCATCTAATGTAGTAAGGCATTCTTACAACATGTATTTTACATGGTAGGTGTAATTAATTGTAGACCCTCCACCCCTCATTACCTTCATGTTCTCCCCTTAGATCAGATGATGACTGTTGAAACCGGTCATCTTAGAACCGATTGATATCTGGGTGTTGGTCGTCAGTATGGGACCCTTACCGGATAAGATTCGTAGGGGAAATGGAGAAGGTCCAAAGAAGAGCAGAATGTTTCGTCTTTTGTTCGAAATGAGAATTGCAATGGACACACTCACACAAGTCAAGTGGCAGACGCCACAAGGAGAGCTTTGTGCTTCACACTGCGGTCTACTGTTAAAATTCCTAGAGCGAACGTTGCTAAGACAATCAACCAACATACTGCTTCGTCCTGCGTATAGCTCGGGGAAAGAGCATGAAGGCAAAATTAGAGAGGATACAGCCCACACAGAGCCTTACAAACAGTCGTTGGTGGAAAGTGACAGTGGTACACAAAATAACCTCCGCCACACACTCTAAAAGTGGCCTGTGGAGTATAGATATGGATGTAGTTGCAGATGTATATAATGACCTGCGCTGGAAATTTTAATAATAATGCAAGGTGAATATATTGCGATCTATAATATTCCGTACTCAGTTCTTAGCGTAGAGGCCAGATTTAGTACTGTTGCTACCTTACAAGTAAAAACAAGTAGTCAAAACGAAGATAAGTTAAAAAGAAACGCATATTCTTTGCAATGTCATAGTCATCTTCAGTATTATGACATTGATATTATTTTCTTCTACTGATAATCGGTAATCTGAATTGTGACTTGCCCGCAGATCGTGCACCGCGACGTGAAGCCGGAGAACGTGCTGGTGTCGCGGCTCGGCGTGGTCAAGCTGTGCGACTTTGGGTTCGCGCGGCTTCTCGCTGCACCGGGAGAGCCGTACACGGACTACGTGGCCACGCGCTGGTACCGAGCCCCGGAGCTGCTCGTTGGAGACGTCAAGTACGGCAGGTATGCGCTAAAGAAATGTTACTCAGAGTTGGTGACCGGATGCGTTTCTGGAAGTCTGCACCCCATATGCCTGACTCTCGTCTAGATCTCGTGTTCAGGTGTGTGCGTATTTCTTAATGTTTGCGTAGCGGCTGTCTGAGGCGGCAGATGGATAACAGCCCGCTGTTTATCCATTTGTACGTGGGGAACCGCTAAAATCCACTACCAGGCTGGCCGTCTCACCAGCCCTCGTAGTTCATCTCCGATGCGGATTCAATCCAGGACAGGCTCGCTTCCCCTAATCCCTGAATCGGCGCGCTAACGCCATCGGCTATCCGAACGCGTCTCTGGCGGGAGATTCTCATCTTCTAAACGAATGGCTCTAACTTAGTGGAACTGTTGCTCAGGTTTTAGGACGTTTACGGTAAAAATTGGCAATGCCACATCGTTTACAGCATCCATCATACATAATAGCCAAGACTGACACAGATGAGAACAGACGATAATATGCTGAGGGAAAAGAAATTAGTACACCATTTTAGAGGTTTCAATTCATTCAAGATTCATCGTTGAACAGTGCACATGGAGTACATGAAATGATTATATGTATTTACTGATCAATAGCACAAGCGGCTCTGAGATAGCAGGTATCGATCCATGCTGGAACTTTTTTACGGGTACATGCAGGTCGCCATTCATCTTCCAAAACATTAAGAATACTCCACATCCCCATATCTACTCCCCCCCCCCCTCCTACAGACCATCGTAAGCGCGCCTTTGTCTGGTACATACACCGAGAGGTGTCCACACAGCAAGGCCAGCCAGGCCGCACGCAACACGCACTATGGGATACACCCACGTAGTTCCCACGTGGACATTCCTCCGCCAAAAGTGTATATAAGGCAACTCACGGCTCCACTCAGAGAGAGAGTACATCAACAACTACACTGAAGTGCCAAAGAAACTAGTATAGGCATACGTATTTAAACACAGAGGTATGAAAACAGGCAGAATACGGCGCTGCAGTCGGCAACGCCTATGTAAGACAACAAGTGTCTGGCGCAGTCGTTAGATCGGTTACTGCTGCTGCAATGGCAGGTTATCAAGATTCAAGTGCATTTGAACGTGGTGTTAAAGTCGGCGCACGAGCGATGGGACACAGCGTCTCCGAGGTAGCGATGAACTGGGAATTTTTCCGTACGACCATTACACGAGTGTACCGTGAATACCAGGAATCCGGTAAAACATCACATCTCCGACATTGCTGCGACCGGAAAAAGATCCTGCAAGAACGGTACCAACGACGACTGAAGCGATTCGTTCGACGTGACAGAAGTGCAACCCTTCCGCAAACTGTTGCAAATTTCAATGCTGGGCCATCAAGAAGTGTCAGCATGCGAACCATTCAACGAAATATCATCGATATGGGCTTTCGGAGCCGAATGCTCATTCGTGTACACTTGGTGACTGCACGACACAAAGCTTTACGCCTTGCCGGGCCCCTCAACACCGACGTCGGACTGTTGGTAACTGGAAACACGTTGCCTGGTCGGACGAGTCTCGTTTCAAATTGTATCGAGCGGATGGACGTGTACGGGCACGGAGACTACCTCATGAATCCATGGACCCTGCGTGTCAACAGGGGACTGTCTGATCACCTGCATCCGTTGATGTCCATTGTGCATTCCGACGGACTTGGGTAATTCCAGCAGGACAACGCGACACTCCACACGTCCAGATTTGCTACGGAGTGCCTTCAGGAACACTCTTCTGTCTTTAAACACTTCCGCTGTCCACCATACTCTCCAGACACGAAGATTATTGAACATATCTGGGATAACTTGCAACGTGCTATTCAGAAGAGATCTCCACCCTGTCGTACTCTTACGGATTTATGGACAGCCCTGCATGATTCATGGTGTCAATTCCCTCCAGCACTACTTCAGACATTAGTCGAGACCATGCCACGTCGTGTTGCGGCATTTCTGCGTGCTTGCGGGGGCCCTACACGATATTAGTCAGGTGTACCAGTTTCTTTGGCTCTTCATTGTAGTTACACAGTATTAAAATCGTGCCTCAAAACAGGATCAGGACTCTACCCTATCGCCGCCGACCAGAAGAATCCAACTGGACGTGCTAACTATCTTAGTCATCCTTCATTGGTTTCAGGACTTGATCAACGCTCAAAGACTGATCAGTGGAAGTGAACATTTAACAATACTTCCACGCATCCCCTTCACACTTAAGTTACATTATTTATACTTTCGTTTAATAAATCTCCGTAAATCCTTTCTAATCAGTGTTGCCGTAATTTCTGACATAGTTTGGATACATCTATTTGGCTCTAGGGACGAGGGTGTATACTTGCTGCATGCAAGTAAACCACCTCAATAAAAGCCATCATTTACTTTTCGGTTGTGCGGGCTCTCGTCCTCTGACATTTACGCTTGATGCCAATACTATTTGTTGAAAATTTACGAGATGATCTAGAGATATTTGAAACAATTCGTAATTCTCTCAAAAGTGAGTGCAGTATTGTATCTAAATGCGAGGGCGAGGCTTGGAACACCTCCTTTAACACGTACAAGTCTACAGTAAATTCTAATAAGTAACGTACTGAACCAGTATTTTATTTCCTGTTAAGGTAGATCATGGTTGGAATTTGAGCCCAACTAAATGTGGCATTAATCTAGGAAGTTTACTCTGCAAACATATCTATAGTACTAAACGACTTACCCAGGACACAGTCTCGGTTGCAGTTACCTATGTAACAACTTTCATGGGCAACAAAAATTTGACTATCAATGTTCCATACAATTATTGAGCGAATTTAAAAATCTGAAATGTTCTCATAATCTATTCATTAAGAACTATAATTTTACGTTAAAAGTTCAATAAAAAAGTCAAGTACTTGTACTACAGTCAGAAACTCTGTGTGTGTTAATGCAGGGTTTCTCTAGGTGTGTAAATTATCCTCGTCATGTTCATCCAGTGTTTAAGAATGATACCACTTATCGACTTCTAACAGACTCTACACATAATTTCAAACCTTTATGAAACTCTTTCTCGCTAATGCCCCTAACAGAACGATGAAAGACATAAAGTTAATTTTCAAATAACTTCCGGGAATTCAGCCAGGTAACACTTTCAGCGACCGCCGATATTTCGGCGGGAGAACACCCCGCCATTTTCAAGGCAAACTGCAACGGACAGCCGGCGTACATGCAAATTTAATACCTCGGTTCTCGGGCCGAAGCAGGAAAGATAACAAACACACACACACACACACACACACACACTGAACACTAGTGCCACCAAAGATGACCAAAGTCAGAGCTATCGATAGTGAGACTATGAATTCGCAGGTGAGGCAGCATTGACTCTGTTCCTCTGTTTTTTGACAAGGGAGAGAGCCGGATTCCAAACAGAGTTTAAACAGAAACCTCCATCCCTGTTAACGAGGTTGCTCGCTAAGACCAAAGTCAGAGCTATCGATAGTGAGACTATGAATTCGCAGGTGAGGCAGCATTGACTCTGTTCCTCTGTTTTTTGACAAGGGAGAGAGCCGGATTCCAAACAAAGTTTAAACAGAAACCTCCATCCCTGTTAACGAGGTTGCTCGCTAATTTAATCTCAACTGCCTCCCTAATCACACTGTCCCAGTAGCTGGACGTGTATGCCAATATCTCGGTGTTATTATATAACATGGGGTGACCAGTATCCAAGCAATGTTCGGCAATAGCAGATCTATTTGGCTGCTGTAATCGTGTGTGCCGTTTATGCTCAGTACATCGTCCTCCACGGTCCTGATAGTTTGACCAATATATGCCATGCCGCAGCTACAAGGGACACGATATACACCCGCCTTACGCAGTCCAAGATCATCCTTAACGGAACTCAAAAGTGCTCTAATTTTAGATGGAGGTCGGAAAACACATTTCACGTCGTATTTCCGTAAAATACGACCAATCTTTTTGGACGTGTTTCCTACGTAAGGCAAGAAGGCAGTAGACTTAGGTGTTGACTCAGAATTATCATCAATCACCTGATGTACAGTTGGTCGATAGCGCAACGCACGTTCAATCTGTCTATCACTGTAACCATTTTGACGAAATGTAACTTCAAGATGGGACAGCTCAGCTGGCAAAGTCTCAGCGTCAGAAACGACATGTGCCCTGTGTACCAAGGTACGAAGTACCCCTTCACGCTGAGCCGAATGGTGACAACTATTAGCTTGTAAGTACAAGTCGGTGTGAGTACGTTTCCTGTAGACTGCATGTCCCAATGATCCATCATCCTTCCTCCTAACCAACACGTCGAGAAAGGGAAGGCAACCATCCTCTTCCACCTCCATCGTAAAACGAATGTTCGGGTGGATCGAGTTCAGATGTTCTAGGAAGACATTCAAATTCTCCCTACCGTGAGGCCAAACAACGAAGGTATTGTCAACGTATCTAAAGAAACAGGCGGGTTTTAAAGGCGCCGACTCCAATGCACGTTCCTCGAAGTCTTCCATAAACAAATTTGCGATCACAGGAGACAACGGACTACCCATCGCAACTCCATCTGTCTGCTCGTAATACTGGTCATTAAATAAAAAGTTAGTGGATGTCAACACATGCTTAAAGAGATTAGTTAAATCAGTGTTTCTAGAACATCTGAACTCGATCCACCCGAACATTCGTTTTACGATGGAGGTGGAAGAGGATGGTTGCCTTCCCTTTCTCGACGTGTTGGTTAGGAGGAAGGATGATGGATCATTGGGACATGCAGTCTACAGGAAACGTACTCACACCGACTTGTACTTACAAGCTAATAGTTGTCACCATTCGGCTCAGCGTGAAGGGGTACTTCGTACCTTGGTACACAGGGCACATGTCGTTTCTGACGCTGAGACTTTGCCAGCTGAGCTGTCCCATCTCGAAGTTACATTTCGTCAAAATGGTTACAGTGATAGACAGATTGAACGTGCGTTGCGCTATCGACCAACTGTACATCAGGTGATTGATGATAATTCTGAGTCAACACCTAAGTCTACTGCCTTCTTGCCTTACGTAGGAAACACGTCCAATAAGATTGGTCGTATTTTACGGAAATACGATGTGAAATGTGTTTTCCGACCTCTATCTAAAATTAGAGCACTTTTGAGTTCCGTTAAGGATGATCTTGGACTGCGTAAGGCGGGTGTATATCGTGTCCCTTGTAGCTGCGGCATGGCATATATTGGTCAAACTATTAGGACCGTGGAGGACGATGTACTGAGCATAAACGGCACACACGATTACAGCAGCCAAATAGATCTGCTATTGCCGAACATTGCTTGGATACTGGTCACCCCATGTTATATAATAACACCGAGATATTGGCATGCACGTCCAGCTACTGGGACAGTGTGATTAGGGAGGCAGTTGAGATTAAATTAGCGAGCAACCTCGTTAACAGGGATGGAGGTTTCTGTTTAAACTTTGTTTGGAATCCGGCTCTCTCCCTTGTCAAAAAACAGAGGAACAGAGTCAATGCTGCCTCACCTGCGAATTCATAGTCTCACTATCGATAGCTCTGACCTTGGTCATCTTTGGTGGCACTAGTGTTCAGTGTGTGTGTGTGTGTGTGTGTGTTTGTTATCTTTCCTGTTTCGGTCCGAGAACCGAGGTATTAAATTTGCATGTACGCCGCCTGTCCGTTGCAGTTTGCCTTGAAAATGGCGGGGTGTTCTCCCGCCGAAATATCGGCGGTTGCTGAAAGTGTTACCTGGCTGAATTCCCGGAAGTTATTTGAAAGTTGTATACGCCAGGAGAAACTCAGGTCTCATAAAGTTAATTGCTTATTGCATTTCTTTTCTTCATGTACAACAATTGCAGCATCAGCCAAGATGCTTTGATTTATTACGTCTTCACTGCCAACACTACCCGCAGCATATCTTGCAGACAATATCCACATAGACCCTGAATGTACCTGCAAAATTATAACAGTGTACGACACTTATTTCGGGAGATACGCGTTTTGTAATTTGTATATGGGACTTCATTTCTTTAAAAAAATCGGAGATGGGATTTATTGGAATGTACTAACTATTCCACAAATAGAATCAAAAACGGCTGCCAACATGAATAATTTAGAAGTAGATATCCTCGGTGCAGCGAAGCAGCTTAAAACACATAACAAAGGTAAGGCCTCCGATCCAGATTTCTTTCATAGTACTCTGATACAGCAGCTCCATACTTAGTAATCATATACAACCGCTAACTCGTAGAACGATCCATCCCTGAGGACTCCAAGGTTGGACAAGTCACACCAATATCCAAGAAAGAAAGTAAGAGTAATCCGCCGAATTACAGACTCGTATCAGTAACGTATCATGGCTCTTATACCGTGCTCGAACATTATGAATCATCTCGAAGAAATGATTTATTCACAGGTAGCCAACACGTATCCAGAAAATATCGTTCATGTGAAACACAACTAGCTCTTTACTGTCACGTAGTAATGAGTGCTGTCGACAAGGAACGTCAAATTGATTCCATATTTTTGGATTTCCAGAAGTCTTTTGACACCGTTATCACAAATGACCTCTAATTAAACTGTTTGCGTATGGTGTTTCATCTCAGTTGGGTCGAATGGATTCGTGTAAGAAAGGTCACAGTTCGTAATGACCGACAGAAAGTCGTCGAATAAAACAGAAGTAATATCTGGCATTCCCCAAGGAAGCGTTATAGGCCCTCTGTTGTTCCTGATCTACATAAACGCTTTGGGAGACAATCAGAGCAGCCGTCTTAGATTATTTGCAGACGATGGTGTCATTTACCGACTTGCAAAGTGATGAGATAAAACGAATTGAAAAATGATCTTGACAAGATATCTGCATGGTGCAAAAAATGGCAATTGATTCTAAATAAAAGAAAGTGTGAAGTCATTCGCATGAACACTAGAAGGAAACCACTAAATTTCAGTTAAACGATAAATCGTGCAAATCTAAAGGCAAGTGAAACCTTAACCAAATACACGAGTTGGATAAAGACTAGTGGCAAAACCGCCGTAACGTGAAGAATGTGCGTCACATGGCATTCCCGGTGTCTGCAGCTGAGAGCAGAAAGTCAGCTGAAGTAGTGTAGTGAGCTGCAACGGCTGTGTTTGAGTCAGCTGCGGTGTGTACTGTCTGAAACTGCGGAAGGCCAGTTCGGGCGCCCTAACAGTACGTTTAAGAAACACAAACTACGTGCCTGAATGAAGACTGGTTTGGCACGAATGGTCGGAGCGCAATATAGCGTTTCCTTCTGGCACTCCATCCCATCAACCGCCTTTACAGTGCACGTGGCGCACGGCGATCCCCTGTGTGCATAGCGTTGAGATAAGGGCCCGGGTTCGATTCTCGGCTGGGTCGGAGATTTTATCCGCTCAGGGACTGGGTGTTGTCCTAATCATGATCATTCCATCCTCGTCGACGCGCAAGTTGCCGAAGTGACGTCAAATAGAAAGACTTGCACCCGGCAAACGGTCTACCCGAAGGGAGGTTCTAGTCACACGGCATTTATTTATATGGGGGTGGGAGATACTGGGACGTCCTCCGTATTCACCCGATGTTAGTCCGTGCGATTACGACCTGTTCGTCAAAATGAAAGGACCTCTTCGTGGCTCGCGCTGCAACGCAACAGAAGACATCATCTGTGCCACAGGGCGCTCCTTCCAAGATTTCGACAGAGGTGGATGCGCTGATAGTGAACGACGCTTTCCATCTTTGTGCTGGTAGGTGATCGAGATGAGGTACGATTATACTGGGGACATGTAATACGGAGAACGTCTGTCGGTAACGTCTGGTATAAATTATAACCATGTTGCCACTACTTTTTGTCGAACCCACGTACTCAGCGACTAAGACAACGAATATCTTAAATTGGAACTATCACACAGATAATGTTGTGGGGAAAGCAAACCAAAGACTATGACTTGTAGGCGGAACACTTAGAAAATGTAACAGATCTACTAAAGAGACTGTTTACACTCCACTTGTCTGCCCTGTTCTGGAGTATTGTTGTGCGGTGTGGGACCCACATCAGATAGGATTCGCGGAGGACATCGAAAAAGTTCAAAGAAGGGCGGTTCGTTTTGTATTAATCGTGAAGTAAGAGAAAATTTTACGGCTGTGATACACCAATTGGGGTGGCAGTCATTGAAACAAAAGCGTTTTTCGTTGCAGTAGAACCTTCTCACAAAATTCTAGTCACCAACTTTCTCCTCAGAGTGTAAAAATATTTTGTTGGTGGCCACCTTCATAGGGAGCGTTTTTCTCGCCCGCTGTTCGAGAGTGGAAGTGTAGACAAGTAGTTTAAAGGCGGTGAACTCTCTGCCAGGCACTTAATTGTGAACTGCAGAACAATCATGCAGATATCGATGACGTAGGTGCAGACAATGTTTCGTAGTGAAATCAATGGCGGCTCGTAGCCATACATCCACAATTACGTCGCAAACGACTCGTTTCCGGACCCGTGCTCACTCGAACGCTTTTGCTTCTGTTATTGTGTACATTCACCTGTGTCAGTTTTCGCTATTAATTCTGAGACATCATTTATATACCTATATAATCTAACAAAAATATACCGACAAATTTCGAGCTCAGCTTTTCTTGAGGAACAGGCTGCGACTACGCTCAGGTGACAGAAGCAATGGTGTACCAACATGCACATATAAGATGGAGGTAGTATCGCATACACAAGGTAGAAAAGGGCTGTGCATTCACGTGAAAATATTTCCAACGTGATTATGGCCGGTAGACTTTGAACGCGGAATGGTAGTTGGAGCTAGACACATGAGACATATTAGTTCGAAAATTGTTAAGCAGTTCAGTATTCTGAGATGCTCAGTGCCAAGAGTATGCCGAGAACAGCAAATTTCAGGCATTACCTCTCACCCCAGACAACGCACTGGCTGTCGGCCTTCACTTAACGACCGAGAGTAGTGACGTTTGCGTAGAGTTGTCAGTGCAAACAGACAAGCAAAACTGCGTGAAATGACGGCAGAAATCAATGTAGGACGTACGACAAACGTATCCGTCAGGAGATTATAGCGAAATTTGAGTTAATGGACTATGACAGCAGACGACTGACGCAAGTGCTTTTGGTAACAGCACTATATCGCCTGCAGCGCCTCTCCTGGGCTCGTGACCATATCAGTTGGACCTAAGACGACTGGGAAACCGTGACCTGGTCAAATGAGTCTCGATTTCAGTTGATAAGAGCTAATGGTAGAGTTCGAGTTGGCGCAGACAACACGAAGCCATGGACCCAACTTGTCAACAATGCACTGTCAAAGACGACGGTGGCTCCATAATGGTGTGGACTGTGTTCATGTGCAATGGGATACGTCCTCTGATCCAACTGAACAGATGATTGACTGGAAATGGTTATGTTCGGCTACTTGGAGACCATTTGCAGCCATTCAGCGATGGAATTTTTAATAGGTGACAACTACATCCTGGACAATTCGAGTGAGTGGTTTGGTCATCCAGATCGCCCAACATGAATCCCATCAAACGTTCATGGGACATAGAGAGGACAGTTCATTCACAAAATCCTGCAGCGGCAACACTTTCGCAATTACAGACGAATATAGAAGCCCCGTGGCCCAATATTTCTGCAGGGGACTGCCAATGACTTGGTGAGTCTATGCTATGTCGAGCTGCTGCACTGTGCTGGGTAAAAGTCGTTCCGACACGATACTAGGAGATATCCCATGACTTTTGTCACCCAAAGTGTGTATAGGAGCCCGTGTCTGTCATCGTACAGCGCTACAGACTGTCAAAGCAATGAGAAAGTTTGGAAGTTTATGGTAAGTTCAGTGGGACCAAACTGCTGAGGTATCGGTCCCTAAGCTTACACACTACTTAATCTAACTTAAACTAACTTACGCCAAAGACAACACATACACCTATGCCCGAGGGAGGACTCGAACCTCCGACGGGGCAGCCGCGCGAACCGTGACAAGGCGCCCTAGACCACATGCCTACCCCGCGCGGCAAAAGTAATGAGAGAAAACTCCTGCTACGCCATCTCTTCGGCAACAATGATGAGTCTTAACGTTGGACTCCTCGCCGTGGATAGGACAGTATCCAGGACGTTAAATGGCATCTGTGGGTTCTTGCCCACTCGTCGCTAATAGGGTTCCTAGGGGATGCAGCGTTCTCGGAATGCTACACAACAATTTCAAACAAACAGCATTAGTAGTTTTAATTTCCAGAAAGCAAACTGACATTACTTGACTTTCTTTATAGCAAATGTCGCTAGCGAGAGGCGACGTGAAAACAGAACAGTTATTGTTATACACAGAGTCCAAGGAACCACTTGATACGGATCTGACAGCGTAGCACTAACCACGTTGCGGACTCGGGCCGATCTTGTGCGGCCGAGGCTGTCAGGAGCTGCGCCTAGCGCACTGCCTTCTCTGGTCTTTTTCGTTTCGCATCTAAGTTCCGGCGTTTGTGGTTACGCCAGAACAGCGTCCCCGTCAGATGCGTCAGCGTTACAACTCGCGTTCGCTTCCCAGGGAGTCATCTAGAGGCAGGAGATTTCCCTCTTTATTCCGATGCTCTTTAACACCTTTGGATGGGGAACATGTGTCCCCTGCCTCAGTTAGTTCCTCAAGTTCATCTCGTTGAACTTTGTCGCTGTTTTTTTGTTACAACCTGTATAGGGTGCGTCAGGCCTATTGTGCAAACAGTTTTTTCGTAACTGTGCGTCCGATCTTTTTTTCTGGTAAAATGCGCTTCAAGAAAATCGTCAGGACGAACAGAAAAGTGAACCGCACATTGCCTGTAATCTGCTGAAAATGGAGAAAGCTGTACTTCAGAGTTTCAAATGGGAACATAGGAAAAAATAATGCCTTTGAAAAGAGCTCTCGAATTGGAAACTGCTTGGTCTAAGAAGTGTTTAATATTTTGGTGAAATCATTAAAACAACCTTTCCTTGGGCTAACGAACTGAACAACGCTCACGGAGAGAAAAAGTAAGTTTACAGGATAATGTGTGTTCATTTTAATATTGCAGTGAGGGGAAATGTCTCCTTGTAGGATAGCATTGGTACTCAAATGTCTTGCTGCAACACACTTCTGACATCGGTTGTCAACCTGCTGCAAACTGTCAGCAAATGCTTCTTGTGGAAACAATCCAAGCACCGTGGTCACGCGCCGTTGCATATGCGCAAGGTGACTGTTGTTCAGCACCCTCTTTATTCTCCAAAGTTGGCGTCGGCAGGCTTCTTTTTGTTTCCACGCCTTAAATCAGCCCTGAAACACGTACGCTTCGCAAACATTACGCATGACCATGGTGATTCCACAAGAAGCGTTTGCTGACTGTTTCCAACAGCTTTATAACCAATTTCAGAAGTGTGTCGTAGCTGATGGCGATTAATTTGTAGGCCAGTAAAAGAATTTCGTTTATAACTTTTGTTTCCTTTATTATGAGACTTTTCGGAAACACTTCGTTGATAAAAACAGCAGCTGAGTTGTGTAAGACGACGAGTTTCCGCATTTTCAAGAGGTTGTTTTCTCTTAAATTATGTAAATAAAGTAACCTAAAAGGTGTTCCTGCAATTTTCATTGTGATTAGTTTTAGAACTAGTTATAGTTTGTCGCTAGTATACTTTACAGAAATAGCATATAGTTGCTGTTTGCGGCTGTTGGTGTACAACTTGACTCGTTCCTCATCCCTTAGGCTCACCTACATGAAGAGATTTGCAGGATGCAATGTGTAAACGAAATGTACGAACGAATTAATGACTGTGTGATTAATTTCTGTTGTTTAGTATAGTTGCTAGAAAACATAATCGACATCAACAGAAGAATGGAACTGGAATACTGCACAGTTTTTAATGCAATGTGAAAGAAACGTTTCTATTGTACTTGGAATGTGAGCCAGGTATTAATCTCCTGGTAACGCTATTTCCGAAGGGAGGATGTCTGGTTGTTGATTCGGAGATATAGCAGGGAAACAAAAATTACAATGGATGTTTAGTTCCTAGAGGCGTACTCAAATAACGTAATTAGGTAAGGCGAGTACTCGTGATAAACCGGAGATCTTTGTTCGATTCCGGGCCCGACACAAGCTTTTATTCATCAGAACTAATTAAAGTTGTCAAACCACTGAACCTGCTTCACCAAGAAGTGCTGTACTGCAGCCAAAGCACAGCATATATCTGTTTGAAGGAAGAAAGGTTGTTGTTTTTATTTCGGAGATGAACGTGCTTATAAGTATACATTGTGGATAAGTCCCATGTAGAGTTGTGAGGTGTCCCATATTGTAAGGGATTTCCCGGATTTAAAACTCACAAAATTTATCCCGTATAGACATTGTAAAGGACGCCTATATCCCGTACATCGGAGCAGGCTCATGTAACAAGGCCGCTGGCGTGGTGTAGTACCGTGTCAGCAATGCAAGGTGCAGGGAGCCAGCCGAGAAAATTCAGTAACCAGTTGGCCAGCGATTCAGTGTGTCAAGTAGCGCAGATGCGTCAATAAAAGAACTTGTTACATTTACGGCTGCCTAGTTCTGGAGTCTTGTGGGCTCCCACTAAGTCTCCGCCAGCCGCTCACATCATCATTCCCTGGTGCTGTGTGCCGCTAGTCGCTGACCAATGGGGCGGAATGACACATGATGTAAAAGGAAGTCCAGTGCTTGTTCTCGGACGGCAGGCATTGATGTGAAGTTGTTACAGTGTGTAGGAGCATAATAAGGGGATCCTCCATTGTGGTGGTCAGATGTGATCGATCAGAACCTTGGAAATGAGTGTACCTGCCCCCATGTTCTCATACAGTCCAACATCTGGTCTGTCACATCCGGATGCCCCACAGATCGCTATTGCATCATTCGACCAGCCGATCAAATGGTGACCAACAACGAGGCCGCTTTCAAACTGTCAGATGATGATAACGCTGTCTCGTGCGAGTACGCGGCATATCCATGACCTTCATAGTGATCACTCAACGTCTGGCGTTTTTCATGTCCCTTTCTCGACCCTATCGAGCCTGATAACAACACAAAACAACGAAAACACTATTGCCGTTGTACTCTCAGAGTGGAATGCAACTCTACAAATTGACTTACTCGCCAATGTACGAAGTTACATTGACATTGGACCATATCTGCTGGGTACTTCATTTTTATGTTAGGCAGTTATGTTAATGTTGTATATTTAACATTTTGAATGTTTTGTATGTGTTTAAACGAGTTCTGTAGCATTAACATTCAACGTTATCAGTATAGTATTTTACACTACACCGATTAACATAATTTTCTGGTTACTACTCTTTGTGGCCGAGCGGTTCTAGGCGCTTCAGTCCGGAATCGCGCTGGTGCTACGGTCGCAGGTTCGAATCCTGCCTACCGAGTGAGGTGGCGCAGTGGTTAGCACACTGGACTCGCATTCGGGAGGACGACGGTTCTATCCCGTCTCCGGCCACCCTGATTTAGGTTTTCCGTGATTTCCCTAAATCACTTCAGGCAAATGCCGGGATGGTTCCTTTGAAAGGGCACAGCCGATTTCCTTCCCCATCCTTCCCTCACCCGAGCTTGCACTCCGTCTCTAATGACCTCGTTGTCGACAGGACGTTAAACACTAATCTCCTCCTCCTCGAATCCTGCCTCGGGCATGGATGTGTGTGATGTCCTTAGGTTGGTTAGGTTTAAGTAGCTCTAAGTCTAGGGGACTGATGACCACAGATGTTAAGTTCCATAGTGCTCAGAGCGATTTAAACCATTTTTTGGTTACTACAGTCACTTGGCATTCCCTTAGCAAATTAACAGCTGCTTGAAATATTCTCGGGCATAGCGTTCAATCGTATCGTTTTGTGTAGACGCTACGTCCGAGAACCTTCCAGGCAGTTATTACACCGTGAAAGCCTCTAACAGCACAAAACAACAGCTGATTGTTTTCAAAATGCGGGGTTATTGTTGACGTCGTGTATTGGAGTGCTATAGATGTTGACAGCCCTAGTCCCATGTAAAAGTTCCAAAATACGAATGGGGTAAAAAAGTTATGTACCTTAACGTGCATAGAGTACTGAAGAAGAGTCAATATCTCCACATGGAGCGATCCGGCATCATTCTTTTCTTGACTGTTGACGGACGTGAGAAACAGTCTCCATCATGCTCTCCCGCCCATACCCAAAACAAAGGCGCAGAGTATTGGCCCAGTCAGTATGTAGGACAGGATTTTTTTCCGTTTTCTCATTAGATATAAAGTTACTGGGATGGACTGCAGTACGATACACTCCACATACAAATTCACTGCATTTGTGCATGAGTATGGGTAAATATAAGACTTGAATTGCCGCCGGCCGGTGTGGTCGTACGGTTCTAGGCGCTTCAGTCTGGAACCGCGTGACCGCTACGGTCGCAGGTTCGAATCCTGCCTCGGGTATGGATGTGTGTGATGTCCTTAGGTTAGTTAGGTTTAAGTAGTTCTAAGTTCTAGGGGACTGGTGACCACAGATGTTAAGTCCCATAGTGCTCAGAGCCATTTGAACTTGAATTGCCAGTCTCCTCAAACTTTCTTTCTGTTCAGACCGAGGACCACCAATCAGAACAAAAGGCTGAAATTTCTCATTTGCCCTAGACTGTACAGTGTTGCCGCGTTTGAAGGACAGGGGTGGTCCTCTGAGCTCTCCTACTGATCCTTTGTCTCCTCTTCCGTTATGGCTATTTGCCCTTAAAATGGCTATTTGCCCTTAAAATGGCATTTCTGAGTAATGAAGTTGAGCCCTTTACACTCCATTCCTTCACGATAATAAATTGACATCTTTACGTTCTACTCATTCACGCTAATCTATAAACAAAGAAAAAAGGCAATATGAACAAAAAACAGAGCTTAGGCTTCTGTACATAACCAGACTACCATTTACTTTCGACAGTAATATCTAACTGAGCATTACTTTTTCGTTGCACTCTTACGCGCACATCAGTATGAATTTTATAAAATTTTTCGCCGAGAGCTTAACACATCGCATTTCTTACACGGCACTGTTTTTGATTTGCAGGGAAGTTGACATCTGGGCAGTGGGCTGCCTGTTTGCCGAGATGATGACGGGCGATCCGCTGTTCCCTGGAGATTCTGACATCGACCAGCTGTTCCAGATCGTAAAAATGCTTGGTATGTATCACTGCACTCTTACAGCTGGAGACTGTCACATCTAGTCTGTAGGGAAGCAGCTCGTTGAAACAAACACTGTGTCAGAATATTGCGAAAAGGTCCGCGAGGCTGTGGAATTTTGCACCGCATATGTACGATGTTTCATGTAACATTAAAAACAAACTTTGATATGTTGCAGATCGGCACCTACAGGTAATGAATAGAAACAGAAATCCACAAGTTTTCTATTACGTCCCATGACTTATTTATAGTTGCAGTTTTACAGTTAATGAAGTGCATATAGAAATACAGGCTGTCCCACATAAAACCTCACGCCCGAGGTTAAAGTAACAATGAACTAACTAAAAAAGAATAGATAATAGTAAAGTAAAAAGCATTTGGTTACCTGTTTATAAGAGATGCTGGAATTGGTGGCTATGGGCATCCACGTATCGCTGACTTCGTGTGATGACGTTACCAGCAACACACTGTTATTTTGCAGGCGTGATGTTGTTAAAATCTCTAGTATTTTTCCATTTAAGATCGTCTCTATTACGGGGATTGTCAGCATACACTTTGCTTTCCAGTGTGCCACACAAATAAAAAACACGGGATGTTAAATCCTGGCACCTTGGGGCGGGGGGGGGGGGGGTTCAAATGGCTCTGAGCACTATGGGACTGAGGTCATCAGTCCCCTAGAACTTAGAACTACTTAAACCTAACTAACCTAAGGACATAACACACATTCATACCCAGGCAGGATTCGAACCTGCGACCGTAGCGGTCGCGCGATTCCAGACTGTAGCGCCTAGAACCGCTCGGCCACTGTGGCCGGCCTTGGGGGTTCCAGAGGCCTCTACCGACGAATCTGTCTTCAGGGAACACGTTGGATGTGTGAGGAGTTGCTCCATCTTGTTGGAATACTGCATACGGCTTCTCTGCGACTGTTAATTGTGCATAGAAAGAGTTAAGGATGTCTAGATGTCCGACTCTGTTTAAGGTGTAATTGAAAAACATGGGGCGAATAATGCGCATGCCGGACAACGCACACTAAATACCTATCTTCTCTGAGTGTAGAGGTTCTTCATGCAGAATTTTGGGTTATCTTGCGAGCATTATCTGCAGTTCTAGGTGTTTACATAACCTGACAAATGAAACCAAGTTTCATCTGGCATGAAGTAAAGCAAGGGATCCAAGTAACCGTTAGCAATTGATGTTAACAGGCATTTACAAAGATCGGATCGTTTTTCCTGATTCTCAGATTTCAACTCTTGCACCACATTCACACAAAAGGTTTTTAGTTTCATATCTTGTAGTGCACTATAAAGCGATGTACGCCATACTCTAATTGGCTGCGATAACCTTCTTACCGACTTGAGGGGGCTTCTCGTAATGTCCATGCGAGTTCTGTCCCTAGTTTCAATGACCTGACTGTCGGTCTCGCCTATTCCTCTGCACATTGTGAACGGGCCCTACAGCCCTCCATTTCTTGTACAGATCTTGAATAGAACTGGTCGTGGGGAGTTTCCTGCAGCATATTTCGCTTGTAACAATTCTTTGTGTTCTTTGATGGTTGTCTTTATATAACACTTCACCTTATCAGTTCGTTGGACTAGTGCAAACTGCCTCATTTCTGCAACAACTCAACGATACGAGCTTCTCACAAAACTCACGCACGAATACACACAGCTGTACTCAACAATCTGATAAAATGCAGCGTAACCAAATTTCGAGACTGTGTTGTCACTTCACAAGCAGTGCGACTAAAGATCAATGACCGGCACATGAGGCGTAATGGTTTTATATGGGACACGCTGTGTAATGCTGCTGGTGACTCGTACTTAAACGTCAGACACTTCAAAAGAGTGGACATTCTAAATGCATGTAGAATGAAACCATCTTTACTTCTTCTGATTCTTCACTTTCTGTGTTTTAATTTTTCAATTCAAATATTATAAAAATATGTTTTCTATATCGTATTTTACGAGAACGTTACAATCAATAATCCATCCACCTTAAATGACATTAATAGACTGCTAAACTGAGCTTCGAATACATAATCCCATATTTGACTTAGAAAGTCGGTAAGCAGATTATTTCAACTAGTTCGTACATAGTTCTCGCCTTAATACCTATGTGATATTGTATGAAGTATATAAATAGTTCTAACGCGTTTGTGACATCAACAGTAGCAGTCAAGGAATCACATCCCCTCGTAGAGTGTGATTTGCGTAACAATTTCCAGCTTCGAACAATGGAAAATCCAGGATGGAATAATGACAATATTATGAAAACGATAGTTGCTACTCACTACATAGTGGAGATGCTGAGTCGCAGATAGGCATAACAAAAAGACTGTCAATCAATGCGTGTGTGTGTGTGTTGTCTATTCTGATGAATAGCTTTGATTGACAATCTTTTTGTTGTGCCTATTTGCGACTCAGCATCTCCACTATATGGCGAGCCGCAACTATCCTTTTCATAATAATTTCCAATTTTGTTTACCTTTAACGCGCCATTAGTCCCGCCATAGTGACAAATGCAGACGCATTTATGTTCGCAAAAAACTGGAGAACACACAAGCCTCAGAAACCCCTCCTTTGTCACGGCGTATTTTTCTCAGTGTCGTCGCTGTTTTGAACACTGTTAATTACGCCTGTGTCACGCCAAATTGTATTTGTGGGGACCGGGCGAGCAGCTGTGTAAGTTTTATTATTTTTGAATGAATTTTCTTCTTACTGCCATCCATAAGTGTTTCAACTTATCGTATTATCTAAAAAACATCAATTCTTGATTAAGCTGTCCTTGTGGTTGAGAAATGCGCACGACTGTATTTGTTACATTTCTTTTTTAGATCTCGATAAATTAATGTTTCACTAAATTTACGTCACTCTTTCACTATAAAAATTATAGGTTGTCTTTCGTTCGGACGCTTAAGGAAATTAAGTGCCAAATGCCAGACGAACAAAGAATATAAGAAACCGTGCTTTACCTTCGTATTCGCATACCCCAGGAAAGAACTATGGTCTCTACATGTCGAAAGCAAAAATGAATATCGTTTTGATTTCCAGTTTACGTTTTGGTGAGTAAGACTGATGAAGGCGCAAATAAAATGAAAGCTGGGATGATCAGTTTGTGCAGCAGTGTTTTTCAACCTGTGGGTCGCGACTCCCAGACTGGTCGCAAAGTCTTGTTGGGGGGATCGCGGCCGCAGGAGGAAGCACTCGCGGCAAAGCAGACAACATACACTCCTGGAAATTGAAATAAGAACACCGTGAATTCATTGTCCCAGGAAGGGGAAACTTTATTGACACATTCCTGGGGTCAGATACATCACATGATCACACTGACAGAACCACAGGCACATAGACACAGGCAACAGAGCATGCACAATGTCGGCACTAGTACAGTGTATATCCACCTTTCGCAGCAATGCAGGCTGCTATTCTCCCATGGAGACGATCGTAGAGATGCTGGATGTAGTCCTGTGGAACGGCTTGCCATGCCATTTCCACCTGGCGCCTCAGTTGGACCAGCGTTCGTGCTGGACGTGCAGACCGCGTGAGACGACGCTTCATCCAGTCCCAAACATGCTCAATGGGGGACAGATCCGGAGATCTTGCTGGCCAGGGTAGTTGACTTACACCTTCTAGAGCACGTTGGGTGGCACGGGATACATGCGGACGTGCATTGTCCTGTTGGAACAGCAAGTTCCCTTGCCGGTCTAGGAATGGTAGAACGATGGGTTCGATGACGGTTTGGATGTACCGTGCACTATTCAGTGTCCCCTCGACGATCACCAGTGGTGTACGGCCAGTGTAGGAGATCGCTCCCCACACCATGATGCCGGGTGTTGGCCCTGTGTGCCTCGGTCGTATGCAGTCCTGATTGTGGCGCTCACCTGCACGGCGCCAAACACGCATACGACCGTCATTGGCACCAAGGCAGAAGCGACTCTCATCGCTGAAGACGACACGTCTCCATTCGTCCCTCCATTCACGCCTGTCGCGACACCACTGGAGGCGGGCTGCACGATGTTGGGGCGTGAGCGGAAGACGGCCTAACGGTGTGCGGGACCGTAGCCCAGCTTCATGGAGACGGTTGCGAATGGTCCTCGCCGATACCCCAGGAGCAACAGTGTCCCTAATTTGCTGGGAAGTGGCGGTGCGGTCCCCTACGGCACTGCGTAGGATCCTACGGTCTTGGCGTGCATCCGTGCGTCGCTGCGGTCCGGTCCCAGGTCGACGGGCACGTGCACCTTCCGCCGACCACTGGCGACAACATCGATGTACTGTGGAGACCTCACGCCCCACGTGTTGAGCAATTCGGCGGTACGTCCACCCGGCCTCCCGCATGCCCACTATACGCCCTCGCTCAAAGTCCGTCAACTGCACATACGGTTCACGTCCACGCTGTCGCGGCATGCTACCAGTGTTAAAGACTGCGATGGAGCTCCGTATGCCACGGCAAACTGGCTGACACTGACGGCGGCGGTGCACAAATGCTGCGCAGCTAGCGCCATTCGACGGCCAACACCGCGGTTCCTGGTGTGTCCGCTGTGCCGTGCGTGTGATCATTGCTTGTACAGCCCTCTCGCAGTGTCCGGAGCAAGTATGGTGGGTCCGCAACACCGCTGTCAATGTGTTCTTTTTTCCATTTCCAGGAGTGTATGTTTCGAGACGATCATTTGCTATGGCATAAATGTCAGACAGAAGTGACAAGGTTTCCTGAAAGTACATTGTAAAGTCGTTCACGTTAAATTGTGGTACTTACTGTTGAGCACTTCAAATACGCAAAGAGTTGCAGCGGTGAGAAGTGATACGATGTGCGTCGAACTCATCCGACACCTGCGGTACGGAACTAGGTCGGCCAGGGACACCATACGTCATGTACAGACTGTATTCACAAGTTCACCTCTTCGAGGTTTGAGGAGAGAGGGGGAAGGACTACATTAACTTCTGGGTGGAAACAGCGGTGCGGGGGCAGCGTCTTGTGCAGTACTGATAACTTAGATTCCGTGCCGATTACCTGTTGTGACAAAACTGTCACACGAAACTGTAATTCCCGAAAGCGCATTTAAAAGAAGCTCATGTTGAATTGTGACACAAAGTGGCTGCATATTACGGGCAAGACTTCGCACTGCGGTTGCTAGAACGCATTTCAGTGAGCGTGCTTCGAAACAAACAATACATCGCTAGAACTGGCAGCAGTGAGAGAAGGCAATTTCTATTGAGCGGATCTAGGACGCTTGAGCTCACCTCAGACTGTAATGGACACTATGTGTGTTAGCTTTGTTTCTGTTTTCGCAGCTCTGTGGCTTCATCAGGATTCCCAGAAAACCGTCGTTGTTTGTTACTTGGTTCATTTCTCATTTCTTTCGTGTTGTTGATTGTGACTGCCATGAAGTGAATCATTGTTAAGTTAATAGTGCTCTCTAAAAGAATTGAAAAATATATTCTAAAAACTAGTAAAATTATTTATTATAAAACAAACCAAAAATTCTATCAATTAATTAAAAAAGAAATGTCTTCTTTTGAAACTGGATGTGCTTAAATGAATCAGCCAGCCACAATATAAAACATATAAAGAAACAAACGAACACCGTTCAAACAGGCCTTGAAGAACCAACAGTACCGACCGGCTGCTGTGTCATCCTTAGCCCTTTTTATTAGGCGTCTCTGGATGCAGATATCTAGGGCATGTGGTCAGCACACCGCTCTCCCTGCCGTTGTCAGTTTTAGTGACCGGTGTCGCTACCTCTCAATCAAGTAGCGCCTCAATTGGCCTTACAAGGGCTGAGTGCAACGCACTTGCAACGGCACTCGGCAAACCCGGACGGTAACCCATCCAAGTGTTAGCCAAGCCTGACAGCACTTAACTTCAGTGAAATGGCGTTACCACTGCGGTAAGACCATTGGTAATATAAAAACATAGACCTAAGAGAAATGAAATGTATTTTTTGTTAAAATTACGTAATTCCTTGGTTAATATTAATTCTGAATTGAATAGAGCATATATTGTTTTGTAATAAATACAGCCCGCATCTCGTGGTCGTGCGGTAGCGTTCTCGCTTCCCACGCCCGGGTTCCCGGGTTCGATTCCCGGCGGGGTCAGGGATTTTCTCTGCCTCGTGATGGCTGGGTGTTGTGTGCTGTCCTTAGGTTAGTTAGGTTTAAGTAGTTCTAAGTTCTAGGGGACTTATGACCACAGCAGTTGAGTCCCATAGTGCTCAGAGCCATTTGAACCATTTTTTTGTAATAAATACACTGCGTTAACGACGAATAAACGCAAAACCTGAAAACTGTTTTCAGATATAGATCGATTACTAGATGAACAAGATCCAATTAATAACTTTGAGAAATTCAAGAAAAAATCTATTTCTCTACAAACTGACTCTACAGTGAAGCCTCGGTTAGCGACCATAATTCGCTTCTGAGTCTTACGAGAGGCATTCGAAAAGTACGTGCAAAAATAAAAACTACTTACATGTTTGGGGTAAACCTTTTTTATTTTTCGACATAGTCTCCCTTTAGACCCATACACTTTGTCCAACGCTGTTCTAATTTGTTGATCCCTTCCGAATATTAGGAACTCTCCAATTCTGCAAAATAGCTATTAGTTGCTGCAATCACCTCCTTCTTTGAATAAAATCTTTGTCCTGCCAGCCATTTCTTCAAATTCGGGAATAAATAGTAGTCCAAGGGAGCCAAGTCTGGAGAATAGGGGGGATGTGAAACGACTTGGAATCCTATTTTCATTAATTTTTCGACCACAACTGCTGAGGTGTGTGCTGGTGCATTGTCGTGATGGAAAAGGACTTTTTTTGCGGTTCAATCGCCGGCGTTTTTCTTGCAGCTCGGTTTTCAAACGGTCCAATAACGATGAATAATATGCATCTATAATAGTTTTACATTTTTCCAGATAGTCGATGAGGATTATCCCTTGCCAATCCCAAAAGACAGCCGCCATAACCTTTCCAGCCGAAGGAATGGTCTTCGCCATTTTTGGTGCAGATTCTCCCTTGGTAACCCATTGTTTAGATTGTTCTTTGGTCTCAGGAGTATAGTAATGTATCCATGTTTCATCCACAGTGACGAAACGACGCGTAAAGTCCCGCGGATTCTTCCTGAACAGCTTGCAACACTTCACACGATTCCATTTTTGGTCAAGCGTGAGCAATCGCGGAATCCATCCCGCGGATAGCTTTCACATCTCCAAATGTTTATGCAAAATACTATGTACCCGTTCATTCCAGATGCCCACAGCACTACCAATCTCACGCACCTTAATCCATATCATGGATTTTATAAACGATTTCTGGATTCGTAACCTCCACAGGGCGCCCATATGGCCACTCCGAAAAATTTGAAACCACTTATAAACTGTTCTAATCGAAGGTGCAGAGTCACCATAATGTTTATCAAGTTTCTCTTTAGTCTCCTGAGGCGTTTTGCCTTTCATAAAGTAACGTTTAATCACCACACGAAATTCTTTTTCGTTCATTTTTTGACAATCACGCGACTTCCTTGATTCACACGAATGCCAAACACAAAGAAATAGACCAATATGGCTGAAGCTTGTTGTGTGTTCTTTCCAAAGATGCTACTAACTAAACATGACCTCGATAGGCGCTGGTGGTGCCATCTCTCTGACTTTACACGGACTTTTCAAACGCCCCTCGTATGTTCAAAGCGAAACGCTCGTTAGGCGAAACATATTTTTCTGTAGTAATTTGTGTAAAAATAGGATAAAGCGCCATTCCGAAAAATACTAACATAATTTAAGAAATAGTATTATAATGTATAACACTGTACATCCTTTTTTTAAACAAAATTGTCTAAAGACTTGTGTTTTTGTCAACTCTTCAAAATGAATACTAACACTCTACGTATTGGTTAATGGGTAGCTTTATCGGATTCTTGTTGGTTAACGACGACAAATCTAGAATGAAATTCATAACAGGTATTTCAAGGCCTTGAATTAACACGAGTCTTCGAAGTTAGGAGAGCTTGCAACATCGTCACAAAGAATTTGCAACGTCGTCGAGGAGGCCAGAGCAGAGGTACCGGAGACAGCAATGGCTATTTGGGGAGTGTCGCTAATAGTATAATTAAGTACGTACTGCATTGACATTTGTCGGAGCTCCTAGTGTACAAGGCGAAAGGTCATAGAACAGCGAGTTACTTATTGCACAACTGTAGGAGATCAAGAGGTCTGTCTAGGTCAAAAGCAAATTTTGAAATCGTTACCGAAGACAAAAAAAGGCACTGAACAGACGCGTTATGCGAAACATTGCTCGTTAAGCGATTCAACCTTTTACAAAATTACATTATGCATTGCTCGTTATGCGAATCTCTCCTTATAGGCGGTGCTCGTTAATCACAGTTTGAATGTACTTCGTACACCGCAATAATAATAACGATGTAAACATTATCTATTTATTTTTCCTCGTTTCCTGCTACCTCATTGTCATTCCTTTCCCGCGAAGCGTAAGTCATACCATGAAGAGTAAAGTCAATAACAATAATGGTACGATTATACGAGGATGCATAGAGCTTTATTTGGGAAACTGCAATTTGGTGGTTAGTGATAATGTGTCTCATTTGTATTATTTGAAATCATACTTGACCCCTATCAGGACTTCATTGTTCCGAACAGTTTTCATCGGTAGGGTGACACCAGCGATACCTGTTACAGGTCCACTTAGCCAGATAGAAGTAAGCAAGGGTTGTAGGTCCTACAATACAGTAACAAAACAACAATTTCAATGAGAAGGCTATGCCTGTTTATTTTAAATTTTAGTCAAATCGTGTTTCTATTTTCTGATTGAAGTCTATTTCTCTTTTTACTTTTTATATTCACCATTGAAGAGAAAGCTAATTCACATAGGTAGGAAGTGGCGAATGGTACTAATAATTCCAAAGTTTTCCTTGCCAGCTGTTGATATTCTTCTTTTCTCTTCATGCAGAAGACGTCATTCTTCTGCGAATTAAATTCCATGTTAAGTATGCCGTCAGCAGCAAAATCTGTAAATATTTCTTTCATGCTCGTACTCAGATTAGCCAGTTGTAATAACATATACAAAATAGGATTTAGTATCCATTTATGCTCGTTGTCAGCTTCAGAGTTCAGTTCTGGAAAGTAACTTAATAGTTTCTCTTCCAAATTATGCAAGCTCTGTATCACGCAAGGAATGTGAGAAATTACTTCCACCGATCGGTGATTTGCAATTTCTTCGGAAATCTTCTGAAAGCAAGGGAAACACGCAGGACACTAACCAAAAACAAAGTTTTACGAGAAAACCTTTGAATTTATGCTTGGCCGTTATGTTTTATTCTCTCCTTTGGAGAGTCTTGTGTAAAATATTTAGGTAGTCAAAAAGATCTGCGAGAAATGCTAATTTTATTAAGCCAAAGAGGATCACGAAAATAAAAAAATATCCAGATTTAGAAACTTGTAACAACATTAACAGTTCAGCTTCTAATTCCAGAACTCGTGTCAATACCTTTCCTTTGGAAAGTCACCTGATCTCTGTGTGATAAAGATTTTGATGGAGCGAACGCATGTCTTCACAAATGATTCCAAACGGTCGTATTTGCAACGATTTGCCTTTAACAGAATTCACAGCTTTGGTCACCCCTTTGAGCACGTCATTTGAATCAGAAGGCAAAACAGTGGCTGCCAAAACTTGTCCGTGAAGAAAGTAGTGTGTGTACATGAAACATTTGGCATTATTGATTTTAATTTCGCAACGGGCCTGCTTTTATTGCCTGTCATAGCCAGTACCAACACTGCAGATGGCGATGCATTTTGTCCAGTCAGTCTCGCAGCTACGAGTTACTTCTAAAAACATGTAAAAACACTGATCAGTAGAGCTCTGGTAGTGCTTTGAAATGTCTTCCATTGTACTTTCCTCTATGTCAAAGCGCACGCGTACCATAAATTGCACACAGTCTGAAGCGTCAGTAGGCTCATCACAGACGGGTCACCATCAACAGTCTCACAAGCCTGCACTTCGTGAGACACTGCGGAGAGGCTTTGTGTTTAAACCACGACACTGGCCCAAAGTCTGGTGAGCAGGAAGCTTATGCCACCATCCCCCCCCCCCCCCCCCCGCCAGCCAAATACTGGTAGTGATAGTTTTTACTGTTACCAAGATTCAAACCGGCCTACCCCCAGGACGAGCGCCACCCCATAAGCTACCTCGGTCCCGGAGGGAGGCCGGACTGTATCTGGATGGCGCTGCGGTTAACGCAGCTGCCTTGCAAGTGCGAGATCCTAGGTTCGAATCCTAATCCAGCATTAATTTTCACTCGTCGTCGCTGACATCAATGATTCCTTCCCTTCTCTTTCCTTTATCCCCCCCCCCCAACTTGAAATTACATCGTACTTCCTTGGAATATTTAGTTGAGAAGAGACGCATATGCTTTGATGGTTTCATACTCTCACGTGACAATACTTCATCTCAGGCTACAAATTGAGGTTCATTACTCATGACATTAAAATCATGCTTCAAGTAACTGTCGTCATAAAGACTATTTTTTCCAATCCGATTCGCTTCCGCCACTGCCACTTGTACGAGATGTGGAGGGCTGGGCACATCTATTGAGAAAGTTCTCCACTTTAAGCTCGCTCTGAGCTATGCGCAGAAGCACAATAATCACTGAAACGCCCGCTAAACCCTCTAGGCAGAACAGGTAATCAGGATTGTGGAAAGGGCCAGATAAGGTTGAGGTCAGTTTCACCTTCTAATTGTAATTTATTGTAATTTAAAAACAAATTTACAACCAAAGCGGCACATAACCGAACTTTCACCAAATGCTCTCTTTCACGGCTGAAGGCTTCCAAACAAGATAAAAATCAACAAGATAAAAATACAGTTAAAATAGAAAATAAAATAATTATAAAAACATAACACAGCTAGGTGGAAAGCCTCAAGGCAAAGTAAACAGAACAAACATATGCAAGGTGCAATACAAATGGCTGAAAGCCACAATTAAATTTCAAAATTTTAACATATATTACCATAATCTTTTGAAGGCAGAATGCTGCAATGTTTAAGCTTGAAAGGCAGTTTTAAGAATAAAGTTGCAAGGCTGAAAGCTCACAGTAAATTTTACAAAATAAAAAATATATATATATAACCATAAACCTTAAATTTTAAATAGCTGAAAACATATAATTAAACGACGGTGGGAAAGACAATAAAGACAACGGCACTCAGAAGCCTCCCGGGAGGTCGGTCTGCCCTCGTTCACTTACGTGAGACAGGAGGTGAGCCCAACTATACTTGATCCGTCGGTACCCAACCAGAGGACAGCCACGGACCGACCGACACTACGACTTGCATGCCATCAATCAGTACATGAGAACTCAAACACAAAAGTTTACGTACGTGATAATCCACAGTGATGTATGTATTACCTGTCAACATTACACATCGTGTTGGACAGCGACAATAGGTGAGGAAAGGACGCTGCCTGAAATTACGTTAGTGGTCAGGGCAGGTAACCGGAACACTAACGATCACAAGGCAGAAAATTCCCGCTTGGCGGCTAAATTTCAGCAGCAGAAACACTCGGTGTTGCTCACAGACAAACCTCCCCAACAGCGAACCACCGAAAAGAACCACCACAACATGAATGGACGTGGCTTGGGTAGTTGAAACCACTACTCAACTTTGACGTCCTGGGTCGGTGAACGACTGAACGACGAAGCTCGTAGCGATCGGACAGCTCCACATACGCTCCGACACTGCGCAGGGACCGCCAGCGGACCCAGCTAACTGCACCTCGCAGAGATAACTTGCAGTAACCGACCGACTACCCTCAGAATGCCGACAACATCTAAAATCGTCGCCAGTGGAAATAACGCCAACTACACACACAACCTGACAGATACTTGCACGAAGACCTGAACGATACACAACAGTAACTAAGCACGCAATAAGACAAATCGGGAGTCAATGCACACACACACAGCCGACTCATGAACGATCGGCGAGCCAAAACGCGCCGTCCGGTAGGACGACCGACCGACAATCCACCAAGACCGTGGCCCGGCTCAGGTGATGCGTGGCGGCAATGGCCGGGCGAGCCATGTCGACGCAGACCTCACTGCTCCAACCCGACTGCACTAGTGCCACATTGCAACTCCGCGACTGGCAGGTCCGGACTGCGCTCCAGACACGTTCCGACTGACTGCAGACCCGAACTCCGATCCGAACTGGTCTACGACAACAACGGGCGGGAAGTAATATCAGTATACGAAACGGGATATATCGATATGCGCTGCTAGCGTCGGTCACTGTCAGGCAAAGCAGCAACTCAGTGACAGTAAGAATTTAAATTAACGTAGTGAGGTGGAAGTACGTTAAAAACAGGGTTTAAAATACATGACGGTGGGAACACGAGCCACGCACGGCTCAATCACTTTCGTACTCGCTGGCGTACTCGGACAACTGAGTGAATACGCAGAAGTGCCACAACACGATGTGGCATGTACTCGACTAATGTCTGAAGTAGTGCTCGAAGGAACTGACGACCTCAATCCTACAGGGCTGTTCATAAATCCGTAAGAGTACGAGGGGGTGGATATTCCTTGTGAACAGCACGTTGTAAGGCATCCCAGATATGCTCAATAATGTTCATGTCTGGGGAGTTTGGTGGCCACCGGAAGTGCTTAAACTCAGAAGAGTGTTCCTGGAACCACTCTGTAACAATTCTGGATGTGTTGGGGGTCGCATTGTCCTGCCGACGTCCATAATGGACATGAACGGATACAGGTGATCAGATAGGGTACTGTCAGAGACGTATCAGGGGACCCATATCACGACAGCTGCACACTCCCCATACCATTACTGAGCCTCCACCAGCACTAACACTCCCCTGCTGTCATGCAGGGTCCATGGATGCATGGGGCTGTCTCCATACGCGTACAAGTCCGTCTGCTCGATACAATTTGAAACGAGACTTGTCCGACCAGGCAACATGTTTCCAGTCAACAGTCTAATGTCGGTGTTAATGGACCCAGGCGAGGCGTAAAGATTTGTCGTGCAGTCATCAAGGGTACATGAGTAGACCTTCGGCTCCGAAAGCCCTTATCGATGATGTTTCGTCGAATGGTTGGCACGCTGACTCTTGTTGATGGTCCAGCGTTGGAATCTACAGCAATTTGCGGAAGGGTTGCACTTCTGCCACGTTAAACGGTTCTCTTCAGTCGTCGTTGGTACCGTTCTCGCAGGATCTTTTTCCGGCCGCAGAGATGTCGGAGATTTGATGTTTTACAAGGTTCCTGATATTCACGGTACACTCGTGTAATGGTCGTACGGGAAAATCTCCACTTCATCGCTACGTCGGAGAGGCTGTGTCCCATCATTCGTGCGCCGACTATAACACCACGTTCAAACTCCTTAAATCTTGATAACGTGCCATTGTAGCAGCAGTAACTGATCTAACAACTGCTCCAGACACTTGTCTTCTATAGGCGTTGCCGACCGCAGCGGATATATATATATATATGATCAAAAGTATCCGGACACCCCCAAAAACATACGTTTTTCATATTAGGTGCATTGTGCTGCCACCTACTGCCAGGTACATTGGATGATTGAAAAGTGGAAAAACGTTGTATGGAGTGACGAATTACGGTACATAATGTGACGATCCGATGGCATGGTGTGGGTATGGCGAATGCCCGCGCAGTAATACTGTGCATTGACGGTCTGCCTTGAAGGAACGTAATGCGTCAGGATAACACCATCACAGTCGTACACGAGAGTTACCATAACTTTCATCATACTGGGGCTGTGACGCACTTTCGACTTTCGTGTCGACCTATAATGACGCCATTCGTTGGATTGGCGTTTCAATTTTGGCTGATACGATGTGGCCCATGTCTCATCCAGTGTTACGACACGGCATAAGAAAGCCTCTCCTTCGCCCTCATAACGCTCCAAGTGCATCTGAGCAGCGTCGTAACGCATACATTTCTGCATTTCTGTCAAGTCATGCGTAACCCATCGTGATGCAACTTTTCGGATGCCCAGGCGTTTCTTCAGGATGCGAAGCACAGTCGTATGCGCTAATCCGGGTTCGTGGGCGAGCTCACGAATCGTATGGCGTCGATTACTGTCCACTAACGCGGCAACTGCATGCACTACTTCTTCAGAGACGCTACGACGACCTGCCCGATGCTTGTCTGCCACGGTTTGCCGACCTTCGTTGAAGGTTTGTACCCAACGTGCCACTGTTCTGTGTGTTAATGCCGATTCCCCGCGCGCCTCTTGAAGACCTTGATGACACTGTCATGTTTTACGACCTCTGGCATATTCAATCTTGATCCAACTCCATTGTTCCTGTTTGGAAAACATAGTGACACCGTTACGTTAGACCGCTCGCTCCCCCAAGTGACTGTGTTACCCTCGATTGTGCGCACGCCGTGACGTGGGACGGGCGAGTACATTTGCTCGGAGATAAGGTAGGTATGTCAACAACGTATTCTATCACCGACAACAGATTCCAAAGCAGTGTTTCCACTATTTAAGTTCCAACCTACGTATTTTGCAGTTGGAGAAGAGATACCGTGATCGAGGGAAAAACCGATTTTATTTATTTGCATGTTATAGTAAAATTTCGTGAAATGAAAGCTATAATGTGACGTAATTACAGCTGATTTGAAGCCATACAATGGGCGAGATCAGGTCTTTGGTGTATTTTAATTTTACATTAATCAGCATAATCTGTTTACTTCAGTGAAAATTTCTTATGTTGTTAATTTTTTAAATAACATATAAACTAAACTAAAATAACCACACAAGAAATAAAAATAAAAAGTAACAATGTTAGCACTGTCTGAATTATTTCGGCAAGCTGAATAATGGCAGATGGATAATTAAAACTCCCAATATGTCTTGTGTAACACTTCTTGCAATTCAGATTAGACTACATTTTGAACATGGCTGTTATAATCCTTCAATTTCGATGCCACATACATACCAAGTATGTTACATTAACGGTGCGCCCCGATTTTGGAGGGGTAAGACTAAGAATCTGCGTCCGGACGACTTGTTTATGATATGAATCAGTCCGTCTGTTAGTATCAACATCTCTACTGCTGGTCCTGAGATTAGCCGTAGGATAACAGAAAAACGAGGCTTGAGACTTCAATTTATAATATGCATAGATAGTGATTTTGTGACCCGTTTGTCGCAGCCTTTTGGAATGGTATGTCTTATTCTTTCAATGATATCTGAAGCATAACTAAATTCATTTTCTGCTTTTTTTTAATTCCAATTTTTTGGTGGTTGCTTGTCTTCATCTGCATCTGTGCAGTTCTTCTGTCATAGTAGGCGCTGCTTGAGATGCCACAGTACCTCCACCTCCTCGGCAATGGCAACTGTTTCACAGAAGAAAACAATATTTCTCGTCTTAGCAAATCATTTCTAATCCAAGATTTGTGATGTAATATTGATTTCTGTACGTACTTTCAGTCTTCCACTCTGGTTATGTTCCATATTCCCACATGTAATAGGGCGTTTTTAGGGGCTTCTCTGGATACTTCCATACTCTCGAGTCTTCTCCTCATTAATCCACAGTCCACTCTTTATGGCATTTTTTGTTAAGTCCCCTAGAGTTCCCGCCATTTCTTCCTCTGACTGCCTATGACTGAAATGTAGTCTACATATACCAGTAACTGTGTTCTTCCACTTAGCTTCACACCTTTGCCTTCTCTTTTCATTTCCCGAATTACTTCCTCCAGAGCCAAATTAAAAAGAAGTAGTGAAATTACATCATCTTGTCTTACACCTGTTCTGATGGTGAATTCCTTGGGCAGCTCTTCCTGGTATTTCACTTTGCTCTTGTCTCCGCTGTAGGCACCTGCAGCAATCTAATTACTTGATATACCAATCTCCTTCAGGATGTCGTACATAATTTGTGTACACTATGATAAGACTTTGAGAAATCTACAACTGAAACTGAAGGTTGAATTTCCAGCACTTCTCCAAGATTTGTCTCATTGTCTCATTTGAGCCACTATTGATCTTGCGCTAAAACCTATTTGATGCTCTCCAACAATATCTTCAGCAAAAGGCTTCAGCTTTTCAATACTTATTATCGACAGCTTTTTGTGCGGTGGAGTTAGCAGAGAAATAGTTCTGTAGCTCCTAAAATTCCTTTTACTGTTGTTTTTGTGCAGTGGGGTACTGGTTGCTGACTTCCACTCTTTTTCGATGCCCTTCTTTCTTCATACTTCACTTATGAGATTGTACTAGGGTGACTCAAATGAAGACCTTAAATTTGTAATAACAAATCGAAATTTCGCGCCGTTATTCTGTAAGTTGGTAAGCGTGCTACAAATAGCGTGCAGAATGGCCTGTAGGTGGCAGCATAGTGCAGATGCACACGTACCGTCACAGTATCAGTAATTCAGTATAAAGATGGCCGCCACACTTGCGACTTGTACCAGGGAAGAACAGCGTTCTGTTACTCGGTTTTTGCTTAGTGAAGGTATGAAACCTATTGAAATTCATCGACGAATGAAGGTTCAGTACGGTGCTGCATGTCTGTCACAGCAGCAAGTCAACGAATGGAGTTGGAACTTCGCAAATGGTGTGACTTCAGTGGAAGATGCTCCTCGTCCAGGTCAGGCACAACGAGTTGTGAGTCCACAGAACATTGCAGCAGATGAAGCCATACTGAAGGAAAACCGCCGATTGATACTGAATGACATTGCAGCATGTTTACAGATTAGTCATGGTGCATGAGTGATTGTGCGAACTACCAAAATAATTTTTTTCTAAAGGAATTTATGCACTTTCTAAGCGCTGGAGGACTTGCATTGAGCGTGGGGGAGATTACGTTGAAAAGTGATACAGCTTTGTACCATTTCTGCACAATAAATATTTTAAAAAATATTTAAGGTTTTCATTTGACTTTCCCTCGTATATCTGTTTCTGACGTGTCCCATCTCCTGCCTTCAACATGTCTGCCGTTATCGTATCTTCTCCTGGTGAGTTGTTATTCTTCAGTTTCTTAATCACTATTTCTATATCCTGCTGAGTCACTTCAGTTTCTTCTTCCGCTATATCCTCTGCAATTTTACATTCTGGGAATACACTCTCGGGTCCACCACAACATGACAGTCCACAAACATACTCAGCATCACCTTGCCCGATGATGATTCGGTCTTTGCCGTTTTCAGTGGTGGTAAATTCACAAGTTTCCTCTGCTTGATTTGCTCCTTTGCTCGGGGGTCATAGTGCCCTCGTCCACGGTGATTAGGCGGCTAAAGAATTAATACGGACTGGCCCGATAGCTGCAATATTTCGGCTGTTGCCTCGGTTCGACGGGTCTTTTGAATGGATGTGAGCAGTTGCGGACAATACTTTATTAATGGGCTCCGCCATTTTGTTTTGGCCCCTGAAGTGGTAGATATTCTGTTGCATTGACGCGGAACCGATTTACGCAGAAAAAATTGTTCCAGTTTTGACCTCCAGCTGCAAATGTGTCGCTGTATAACATTTTGTTGATGTCTCCGGTGTTCACACTGAATAAACTGTGTAAGCGGCAGATAATAATAAAATCAACATTATACACTACTGGCCATTAAAATTGCTACACCAAGAAGAAATGCAGATGATAAACGGGTATCCATTGGACAAATATATTATACTAGAACTGACATGTGATTACATTTTCACGCAATTTGGGAGCATAGATCCTGAGAAATCAGTACCCAGAACAACCACCTCTGGCTGTAAAAACGGCCTTGATACGCCTGGGCATTGAGTCAAACAGAGCTTGGATGGCGTGTACAGGTACAGCTGCCCATGCAGCTTCAACACGATGCCACAGTTCATCAAGAGTAGTGACTGGCGTATTGTGACGAGCCAGTTGCTCGGCCACCATTGACCAGACGTTTTCAGTTGTGAGAGATCTGGAGAATGTGCTGGCCTGGGCAGCAGTCGAAGATTTTCTGTATCCAGAAAGGCCCGTACAGGACCTGCAACATGCGGTCGTGCATTATCCTGCATTATCCCCTAGAACTTAGAACTACTTAAACCTAAGACCCCTAAGGACATCACACACATCCATGCCCGAGGCAGGATTCGAACCTGCGACCGTAGCGGTCGCGCAGTTCCAGACTGCAGCGTCTAGAACCGCTCGGCCACACCGGCCGGCTGCGATCATCACCATGCTGTAAACAGAACCTGGATTCATAAAAAAAAATGATGTTTTGCCATTCGTGCACCCAGGTTCGTCGTTGAGTACACCATCGCGGGCGCTCCTGTCTGTGATGCAGCGTCAAGAGTAAATGCAGCCATGGTCTCCGAACTGATAGTCGATGGTGCTGCAGACGTCGTCGAACTGTTGTTGCAGATGGTTGTTGTCTTGCAAACGTCCCCATCTGTTGACCCAGGCATCGAGACGTGGCTGCACGATCCGTTACAGCCATGCGGATAAGATGCCTGTGATCTCGACTGGTAGTGATACGAGGCCGTTGGGATCCAGCACGGCGTTCCGTATTACCCTCCTGAACCCACCGATTCCATATTCTGCTAACAGTCATTGGATCTCGACCAACGCGAGCAGTAATGTCGCGATATGATGAACCGCAATCGCGATAGGCTACAATCCGATCTTATCAAAGTCGGAAACGTGTTGGTACGCGTTTCTTTTCCTTACACGAGGCATCACAACAACGTTTCGCCAGACAACGCCGGTCAACTGCTGTTTGTGTATAAGAAATCGGTTGGAAACTTTCTAATGTCAGCACGTTGTAGGTGTCGCCACCGGCGCCAACCTTGTGTGAATGCTCTGAAAAGCTAATCATTTGCATATCACAGCATCTTCTTCCTGTCGGTTAAATTTCGCGTCTGTAGCACGTCATCTTCGTGGTGTAGCAATTTTAATGGCCAGTAGTGTGCATTAATCACTTCTTTAACCTTTTCTGCCTACGTCCCATTCGTAATCCACTACGTATGGATACATTTCTATAAGTCTTTCCTGCACTCACAGCGCCAGATTTCATCCTATTGACCACAATTTGAACTAATTTTTTTCCCTGCTTAAATCCGTGCCGCATTAACGCTTTAGAATAGCTACCAAGTTTCACTGCCATACGATAATTAAGCTCACACTAGACTTCTGTAAATAGCTGCACTTTAATTGTAACCACCCGGTACTACGGTGCAGGGATTTCACTGTGTGTAGCGAGTGCAAACATGTACACGTAAACAAACCAGAGATTTAATTACGGCACGTAACTGTACTTTTTCAGGTTTATAATTAAAACTTTGACTACCCCGGTTAACTGTGACGGGTTGTGGGTGGGACAGGGAAGCTGGCGCCGCGGCACCAGCAGCTGGTGGCGCGCAACCCGCTGCTGCGCGGCCTGCGGCGGGCCGCGGAGGAGCCTGCGCAGACGCTGGCGCGCACCTTCCCCGCGTGGCCGTCGTTCGCCGTCGAGCTGCTGGCGCTGTGCCTGGCCGCCGAGCCGGCGCACCGGCCGGCCGCCGCCGACCTCATGGAGCAGCCCTACTTCACGCACGACCACTTCCCCGAGCGCTTCCTGCCCGAGCTGCTGGCGCGCGTCGCCCAGGAGAGCCAGGGGAACCCCCTGCTGCGCAGGCAGGCCGCCGCCGCCATCAGCTCCGCTTCCCGCCGAGACATCCGGGGTGGGTGGTACACCACGGCCTACTGTCATGTCTCCATCGCAGAGCTTGAACCTAACGGTAGTAGTAGTAGTAGTAGTAGCAGCAGAAGTAGCAGCAGAAGTAGTTTTACTCATCGGTGGGTTCGCTCTAAGACACTGGAAATATAGTATTGTGGTACCATTTTACAGTTTAAAGGCTCGTGCACACCAGGCCAACGAACGACAGAGACCGGATTCGCCCGATAACGCTGGTCGCCAATGCTTTGGCGTTCGGCATCTCATCCACACTAAACGAAGGTCTTGCTTGGGGCCAATGGATTCGATCACGTGGAATCGAAGTTGGCCGAATTGGAATATAGGCTACTTCATAATTCTTTCTCTAATCAAAATTACGGATCTCGAATTGTTATTGAATTGTGCAGGCCCTAAAATTTCCAAAGATAACACATCTCTTTAGAAGAGTCGTACCTGCAGTGGAAAGTTAAGAGTCACTCCCAAATTCGCTTTGTCGTTCACGGCGAAAAGATGTTAATAAAGACACCATTTTCCTTTTCATATCGTGCATGTTCTTGTTTTTGTGGTCTTCAGTCCTAAGTCTGGTTTGATGCAGCTCTCCATGCTACTCTATCCTGTGCAAGCTTCTTCATCTCCCAGTACCTACTGCAGCCTACATCCTTCTGAATCTGCTTAGTGTATTCATCTCTTCCTCTACGATTTTTACCCTCCACGCTGCCCTCCAATACTAAATTGGTGATCCCTTGATGCCTCAGAACATGTCCTACCAACCGGTCCCTTCTTCTTGTCAAGTTGTGCCACAAACTCCACTTCTCTCCAATTCTATTCAGTACCTCCCCATTAGTTATCTGATCTACTCATCTAATCTTCAGCATTCTTCTGTAGCACCACATTTCGAAAGCTTCTATTCTCTTCATGTCCAACCTGTTTATGGTCCACGTTTCACTTCCATACATGGCCATACTCCATACAAATACTTTCAGAAACGACTTCCTGACACTTAAATCTATCCTCGATGTTAACAAATTTCTCTTCTTCAGAAATTCTTTCCTTGCCGTGGCCAGTCTACATTTTATATCCGCTCTACTTCGACCATCATCAGTTATTTTGCTCCCCAAATAGCAAAACTCCTTTACTACTTTAAGTGTCTCATTTCCTAAACTAATTCCCTCAGCATCACCCGACTTAATTCGACTACATTCCATTATCCTCGTTTTGCTTTTGTTGATGTTCATCTTATATCCTCCTTTCGAGACACTGTCCATTCCGTTCAACTGCTCTTCCAAGTCCTTTGCTGTCTCTGACAGAATTACAATGTCATCGCTTTCTAATAGCTGACTTATTTCCCTCCACGCATCTAGTCTTTTCAATTTGTTTTTATAATCGCAGTTCATAGAGGCCCGCAAACTTTCGTGTCCACGATAAAATTCTATTAACTTTAATGCTGTCTCCATCCTGCACTCAGTACTCCGGTATTTTTGAACACAATAAATACATACCCTTAGCAAGAGCAAGCATTGTCTGCAGGGAAACAGCGACTGTGGCTATCAAATTTTTCAGGACAGCCACAAGTCGCACTCGGGATGTTTCATCGAATTGTTTCGCTCCTTAATTTAACAGCCAATTATTATACTTTAAACTGTAAATTCCGGAGTTTCTCATGATGCCATTGTTAAATTAAACGGCGAAACTGGTCAACAGAACATATCAAGTGTGACTTGTGGCTGTCCTGAAAAACTAAAATAGAAACCCGTTCTAGAGGCACTAGACACAGAAAATCGCTACCGAACCAACGAACATTCGTCGCGGCGTCCACTCTACGAGAAGGTTCCCAACGCCAGCCAATCACCAACGCTTTAATGTTACCGCCAGCAGACGGAACCGCAACCAAGTCCAACTACTTCGTTGGCAACGATTTGCCGCCCGTACACTTTAAGCAAATCTCGGGCAACGAAGACGTTAGGTGTCGTTAGTTGGCCTTCGTTGGCCTACTGTGTACGCGCCATAAGAACAATGAACCCAACTCATACGTACATCTACAGGCGTTTGCCTATCTGCAGGACTAATTTGACAAGGATGGGACAGTCAGCTGCCGTTTTATAGTACGTCTACATTTATACTCTGCAAGCTACCCTACGGTGTGTGTGGTGGAAAAAAAATGGTTCAAATGGCTCTGAGCACTATGGGACTCAACATCTTAGGTCATAAGTGCCCTAGAGCCGGCCGGAGTGGCCGAGCGGTTAAAGGCGCTACAGTCTGGAACCGCACGACCGCTACGGACGCAGGTTCGAATCCTGCCTCGGGCGTGGATGTGTGTGATGTCCTTAGGTTAGTTAGGTTTAAGTAGTTCTAAGTTCTAGGGGACTGATGACCTCAGCAGTTGAGTCCCATAGTGCTCAGAGCCATTTCAACCATTTGAACCATAAGTCCCCTAGAACTTAGAACTACTTAAACCTAACTAACCTAAGGACATCACACACACCCATGCCCGAGGCAAGATTCGAACCTGCGACTGTAGCAGTCCCGTGGTTCCGGACTGCAGCGCCAGAACCGCTAGACCACCGCGGCCGGCGTGTGTGGTGGAGGGTACTTTTGGTACCAGTACTGTCCCCCTCCCCCCTTCCTTATTCCATCTGCGAATGGCGTGTGGGAAGAATAACAGTTAGTGAGCCCCCAAAGGACCTCCAATTTCTATGATTTTCTCATTGTGATCATTTCGCGAGACGTATGTGGGAGGAATGCAAATATTGCCCAACTGTTCTTCGAACGTACACAAGCGGAAGTTCAGCAGTAAACCTCTCCGTAATGCACAACGAGCTTGTTTGTTGAACATATCCGTAATGCTCTCATGCTTGTTAAAGCCCTCCTCTCACGGGACATGAAAACGCACGCGGACGAGGAGCTGGTGACGTCACAGCGTGGAATTCCACGTTCCACTACACTGCGCAGCGTGAAATGAAGAATCTGGCATGTCAGATTTGTGCCTCGTGAAGAGGAACATGGCCTATCAGATGCGACATCGTTTTGCTGTACAAGCAGGAGTCGCCATATTGTATGGCGTTAAACATCGTATTTGGTGGGTTTTCTTTCTTACAAAGTACGTGGTGTGAATATAAGGTGTTTCAAGACATCGACAAATCGAGCATCTCTCGAAAACGCGTCGTCTTCGCTACGATTTGTTTTGTTATAATAACACGACAGGAAATCAGTATGTAAAGTCTTCCTGGAGATGCTGTTCTTAGTATTATAATTTGTGTGACAGGAAAGTACACATTTTCAATGCTAGGGCACAATGAAGATCTATCAAAAGTGCGTCTTTTTACTACAACTTGCGTATCAAATATCAAATACTGGCATTTGTAGATACAGCCCTTAGACAGTGTATGCCACCTACGAAAGCACAGTTGCTTGTCGAAGCTGTAGCGTAGTTGATAGCGTCGTGGACCCATTCTACAGCTTCGCCTCGCACGTCGAGTCAGCAGGTTGTCCTTACTTCTTTCCGCTTGTGCCACAGCGCCGCGTGTGTCCAACTTGCGTTTATTTAGTCGTGCGTGTATCGGCTGATGTCGTATCGTTCTTGCCTAGCGGAGTTTGTTGTTGATTTGTTCTCTGCCCGCGCCATGATGTCTGTCGAGTCTCCCAAGAATATTTCTCGTCGTGGTACCGTTCGCTTCTTTAGAAATTCACGTTCGCTTCTTTAGAAATTCACGATTGGTTGGTTGATAGGATTCGCGTTACATCTGATCAGATAGATAATGCTTATTTTGATTCTGATTTTCATGCATTTTTGTGAAGTTTCAAGATCGCTTCCAAGTAGATCGGCATTTCTCTCAGGTTGGTTCTCCAGCGATGTTTACACACCGTGATGGTTCCGTTAGTCTAGTCCTTCTTGCAAATTCAGCGATCGAGTATATTCCAGTTGTAATTTGTAATCTTCCACCCGAAGTGGAAGAATTATTTCTTAAGGCGGCTGTGCTTCCCTTTGGAGTCGTTCGGCGTATCTGGCAGGAACTCTGATCCGGACACCAGCACTTACAAAGTTAACATGACATCCGAACAGTAGAAACGAGTGTTCAAAAAAAGAATATTCCTTCACATCTGACTGTTTGTGGTTACCGGATTCATGTTACATACGCAAGGCAAGAAGGGACCTGCTTCCTTTGTAATGAAATTGACCATCTCAGATCCAGTTATCTGCGTCGTGATGCGGTTTTAAAGTCGTCTTCTGAAAAACGTCGTCCGTTGACATTAACTGAATTAGTGTGTCCGCAGTCTGCTGTCAGTACTTCTCCAACTTTAGAAGACGTTGAGGAGACGTTACCCCCACTAAGCGCGACTTTCCGCTTTTACCGGCATGTTCAGATGTGGCCCCAGCTGACGTAGAGACGCCGGCATCGGTACCATAATTTAAAAGCCGGCGGACTCAGAAAGGTGAAGATTTTGAAGCCACCCCTCACAAATCTCGCCTCTCCGGGAAGTTGATGGTTGCGGGTCCCTCTTCCCGTGGTGACACTTTGAATACTGACGCTAGCTGCGGTTCTTGTTTTGCCAGGGGTGACGTGGCTGTTTACGATGGCGTTGAAATGAGTGTTGCATTTGCGTACTGTCCCCCATCGGTAGAATCGTCTGTTCCGGTGGGTTCCCATTATTTAACGGGGTCATCGTCTGTTGTTCTGCCTTTACAGTGTTCTTGAAAATGTCATCCCTTCCTCGTTCTGGTACGGTGGAGCAACAGGTTACTACGGATTCTCTTCCCGGGAATCAGATGATGCAGACGGCGCCAGACGCTGCATTGTCTGTCTGTGCTTTATCTGATGGTGATGTTCATCGCTTCCAGTTGTATTTCTTGCAATCCGTTGAGTGGAGTGGGGATGGTTCTCTCCCTGCCCCTCCCCACTCCCGCAGTGGACCTTTGATGGGCCTCCTACACTTCTGCTTGAAGAAGTTACGTGATGTGCTGCGTCAAGAAGTTACGTGATGTGAAACAACGTTTTCAACCTGAGGTGTAGCGTCGCGCCGGAAAAAACAAAGCGTAGAACCTGCAACTTCCCACGGGGAGGCTTCCAATCTTGTACCTTCTTCTCCGCCATCTGCCGGTGTTATGGGGAGCGGGACATGATGCGTAAATTCTTTTCTATTCCTCTTTCCATGCATCACATGTCTTAATTAACCCAGGCGTATACGCTTTTTTTGTAAATCACAAATGTTGTAGGATAAGCTCTACATTAGTACTTAATCCGTAATGACAGAAGTGTTATTTGATGACTTTTGTCTCCCTAGGGATTCTGTGTTTTTTAACGTTGCGCCGGAAAGTTTTCCTGGAATGTCCGTGTTGTGTAGGGACGGTGTTCCGCTGACGGACTTTGAAGTTTTTATGATCTCGCCTTAATTTTTCTTTGTGCTCCATCTGGATATGGTCGTAGATATGACCGCTCGCGGTTTTATTGGGAAGATGCCATTAATTTACTTCGTCAAAATCCGCGAAAAATTTGGATAGGGGAAGTTCGAAATGCGTCTTACGTCCTGTGAATCAGACTCGTGAAGTTAGTGATATTGTGGCGTCGTTGAGTCTCCAAAATGCCTGGATCTGCAGATATCCCGCATTAGTGCGGTTTATGTATTTTACAGCTACTTGTAGTAGTCGACTCGACAGTTTTTATTTGTCTGCTTCCCTATGTAACCAGCTTCTGTCAACTGAGTAATTATTCTTGCCAGTTTCAATGACTGAACTACGTCCCGCAGCGGGTACATCTTTCTCACCCTATTTGGAAGCTAAATATTTTACATCTGACCGACCCCTCTCTCTGGACGAAATCAACGCTGCCGTGCGGGGGCAGGCAAGCCATTCGCGAGTGCGTTGTCGCTCGTTTACGGAAAGGTGGGTTACCATTGTCGGACTTCGGCTTCGCACTGCACTCAAGCAGTTGTCCTTCGTGATCTTTCTAATAGCGCTCGAGGCGTTCTTTCGAGAGTTATGGATGTTCCTCTCGTGAAGACGAAACTTCTGCACCTCAAAAGATAGCAATTGGATGACATTCGTTTGCTTTCCCAACCATGTTCGATTTTCCAGGATGAGTTGGCGTCTCTGTATCACCTAACTCGGCTCAGAACGCGATCCCAAAGGACGTGTCTCACTAGCATTCTTTCTATAGATGGACGACAGTGGTCAATCCAACCTGACAAAATGTGTGAACTTATCTGGTATTTTACCGATCTTTACACTGGGGTGGAATCAGATGGTATGCCGTCTGCTGATCTTACTTGACAGTGTTGTTACGCCAACTCTCCAGAGGAGTTTTTGGCAGCTTACCACCGTGCTGAGGTATGTAACATTTGTAGTTCGCTCTTCTTTACGCAAATCGCCGGGTTTGGATGGCCTTCTGAAAAAAAAAATTCTGTTCGGTTTTGGTTTCTGATAGGAGATACGATAATACCTGTGGTGAATGAAATGGTGCAAGGGATACACGTCCTCCTTTAAGGTCGGAAAAATTGATTTAACTCCCTGAAAGACGCGATGTCTGTCCGTGGATCAGGTCTTACCGATAACACTACTCAATTTTGATTATAAAATCGTAGCGCGGGCGATAAATAGTCGTACGTCGATTTTGCTTGCTGACGTGGTCGCGCGTTATCAAAGCTACCTCCCGGGTCGTACTCTCCCGACTCCTGTTGCTGAATGTCGTGATCTCACGTCGATTGCTCCCACCATTCATGCGTCGGGAGCTTCATTCTTTATTGATTTTAATCATGTTTTTGACCGAGTTAGTGATGATTTTCTGTTGCGAGTGTTGATAGCTGTACGATCCGCCAGGTTAGCCGAGAGCGCTAATGCGCTGCTTCCTGGACTCGGGTAGGCGCGCCGGCCCCGGATCGTATCCGCGGTTACCGACGTCAGCCGGTGTGTCGGCCAGCCTGGATGTGGTTTTTAGGCGGTTTTCTGCATCCCACTAGGTGAATACCGGGCTGGTCCCCACGTTCCTCCTCATTTATACGACTCGCAGACATCTGAACACGTTCGCACTATTCCATAGATTACACTAGACGCAGACAGCTGAGGTACGCTAATTCTGTCCCGGGTGGTACGGGGTGGCGGCGGGAAGGGCATCCGGCCACCCCTAATCACTAACCTGCCAAATCCGTTCCTAACCGTGCCGACCCTGCGAAACTGTGGGACAAGGCACCAGCAAAAGAAAAAAAGTGTTGATGAATGTACGACAGATATGCACCTCTAATTACTGGTATTCAGGCGTCTATTGACGTGATTGGCTGTCTTTTACCCCTTATACACTATACGATCAAAAGTATCCGAACACCTCCAAAAATATACGTTTTTCATATTAGGTGCATTGTGCTGACACCTACTGCCAGACACTCCATATCAACTACCTCAGTAGTCATTAGACATCGTGAGAGAGCAGAATGGGGTGCTTCACGGACTTCGAACGTGCTCAGGTGATTGGGTGTCACTTGTCATACGTCTGTAAGCGAGATTTCCACACTCCTAAACATCCCTAGGTCCACTGTTTCCGATGTTATAGTGAAGTGGAAATGTGAAGGGACACGTACAGCACAGAAGCATACATGCCGACCTCCTCTGTTGACTGACAGAGACCGCCGACAGTTGAAGAAAGTCGTAATGTGTAATAGGCAGACATCTATCCAGACCATCACACAGGAATTCCAAACTGCATCAGGATCCACTACAAGTACTATGACAGTTAGGCGGGAGGTGAGAAAACTTGGATTTCATGGTCGAGCGGTTGCTCATAAGCCACAAAAATGGTTCAAATGGCTCTGAGCACTATGGGACTTAACTTCTGAGGTCACGAGTCCCCTAGAACTTAGAACTACTTAAACCTAACCAACCTAAGGACATCACTCACATCCATGCCCGAGGCAAGATTCGAACCTGCGACCGTAGCGGTCGCGCGGTTCCAGACTGTAGCGCCTAGAACCGCTCGGCCACCTCGGCCGGCCATAAGCCACACATCCCGCCGGTAGCCAAAGACGCCCCGCTTGGTGTAAGGAACGTAGACATTGGACGACTGAACAGTGGAAAAACCTTGTGTGGAGTGACGAATCACGGTACGTAATGTGGCGATCCGATGGCAGGGTGTGGGTATGGCGAATGCCCGCTGTACTTCATCTGCCAGCGTGTGTAGCGCCAACAGTAAAATATTGGGAGGCGGTGGTGTTATGGTGTGGTCGTGTTTTTCATGGAGGGGGCTTGCACCCCTTGTTGTTTTGCATGGCTCTATCACAACACAGGCCTACATTGATGTTTTAAGCATCTTCTTGCTTCCCACTGTTGAAGAGCAATTCGGTAATGGCGACTGCATCTTTCAACACAATCGAGCACCTGTTCTTAATGCACGACCTGTGGCTGTGTGGTTACACGACAATAACATCCCTGTAATGGACTGGCCTGCACAGAGTCCTGACAGAAGTCCTATAGAACACCTTTGGGATGTTTTGGAACGCCGACTTCGTGCCAGGCCTCACCGACCGACATCGATACCTCTCCTCAGTGCAGCACTCCGTGAAGAATGGGCTGCTATTCCCCAAGAAACCTTCCAGCACCTGATTGAACGTATGCCTGCGAGAAGGGGAACTGTCATCAAGGCTAAGGGGTGGGCCAACACCATATTGAATTCCAGCATTACCGATGGAGGGCGCCACGAATTTGTAAGTCATTTTCAGCCAGGTGTCCGGATACTTTTGATCACATAGTGTAGATGTGCGCCGAGGTGTGCTGCAAGGGAGTCCTCTATCTAGGTCGTTATTCATGCTATTTCTGGGACCTCTATTTCGGTCCATAGCTGCTGGATTGGATGGCTGGTCGTTACTGGGAGAAAAGTGTATCATCCGTGCGTATGCTATAACTTTATAGTACTTCTTCGTATTCATGACGACATATCGCTGCTTAGGGAAGTTTTGGATACATTTTTGCGGGAGCACAGGTTAACGACCAGAACGTCGGTTACTCAGTTGGCGGGGATTTGACACGGATGAGATTCCATGGGCTGTGGCGGTCGCCCGCCATCGATTGCTGGATGTTATTATTGATCGTTGTCCGATGAAGATGGCTGCGTTAAATTGTAAGTCCTCGTGGACAATATTGAAGGAGCGATCCTTGAACACGAGAGTCGCTCCCTCTCGTTACTTAATAAGATTCGGAGCTTGGAAACTAATGTGGTAAGTCAAGCCTATTTTGTTGCATAAATTTTTCCCCTTCCTGCGATAATGTTTCAAAAGTTAAAACGATTATCGGGCGAAACACTATTTTTTCGGGTGCGCTATGAGGTTATGCCGAGACGCTGACTGATGATAGGTACGGGCCGATTTTCGGGACAAGCTTCCACTTTATTTTTTTCGTCGCACTATTTTAACGAGTCTTCGGATCCCCAAGTCATTTACAACGCTCCTTTTTGCCTGTCTCCGATCAGCGAATTTAACTTCTCCAGTAGATGTTGGTAGGATAACTAATAAATTCGAGCGTATTCGGAAATTTTTTTATCTCAGTTATTTGTTTCTTTAAAAAAATTAGTTGTAGATGGAAAGATAAGAGGATCGCGTCCACCTCCTTCCTAATATTTTCTTTCATCTTTTGTTTCCTGAAAGATTCTTGATCTTTCGTATTAAATTAATGGAAGTATTATCTCAAAATCCAATGTTATTCATTATAAATAATGTATTTGCTGCAATTCTTGTTGCAAAGGCCAACGGCTGGAATATTTCTCCAGTGACCAGAAATCTTAACGTGGCTGCCAATCTATGTCTGGAAATAGACATTGTTACACGCAGGAAGTTTTTGCTATTATAAAATTTTCTGTAAAATATACATACGTATCTTTGGGTTTATGGTCTGGCTAATGTTTGTATCTTCCGTAAATATCTTTTTCAGTGATGGTGAGTGACTTCGAAAAAATCTCCTCTCCAATTTGAACGAGATTGCGAAACGAATCTCCAACCTGAAATCTGTGCTATGAAGTACGTTATTTCACAGTGTGAGTAGTCAACGCAACATCGAAAATATGATGCCATGCATGCGCAATCTGAATTAGACGCTATACCTTAACTATATTCAATTTAAAACCGAAAATGGGATGAAAATGTAGTTGAGCTAACGAATAACTTCTGCTGGTATGTAGCTAAGATCGTTGTACAGCATTTTGTAGTGTTCTTCTATCAGCAATTCGGTGTTCAAGCCAACAGCGAGTCCAGAACATTGTTCGCGATTTTCTCCGCTGTTCTGCGACAAGCGCTAAGAGAGTTAACGCAGCTATTTTACGCGCGTCCATTTTCGTAAACAAACTGCATGGTTTGCGAGCCTAATAAAGAGGAAAACGGCCGCTGGAGAGCGCAAATCACGCTTTCTTGAGGTTGGATGTCCCGTCCGCGTCCACGTCAACGTTAGCTGCCTCGTCCCGTGTGAGGACGACTAATGATCCTGTGAGGAAACGTGGTGCTTTTTCTTGGATCTCATATATATATGCCAGACTAATGAGCAGTACACAAAAATCGGTCGAATAAGCGTTGTGTAAGCCACTTCCTTCATAATGAACTGCATTTCCTTCAGATTCTCCTAATGAATATCAGTCTTGCATCGGCTTTTCCTACTACAGAATTTGGTTTATTTGATCATTCTACTTAGGTTGCCTGGGTATTTTGTGGTAGTTTCTGTTTCCAGTGATTTTCACCAATAGTATACTGAAATAGTAGTGAATTTCCTCGCCTCTTTATTCACATTACGATACATTTATTTACAACTTCATGCATTTTGCTACTGTCTTCTGGCATTGCCGCCTTCCTGTAGACAACAGTTTCTCCTGTGAACAGCCACAGTCTCCAATGTTATCCAGTAGAAAATTTATGTAAGTTCAGGCGTACTTCAAGGAAGTGTGATAACTCCTTGAACTACCCCTGTAATTACCTTTACATCCGTCGATTTCATCCTGTTGTCATCCGACAACGTGTCATTCTGTTAAAAATTTCTGAATGCAGTCACAAATCTGCTAGCCAAACAACAGTGCGGAACTGTATCAAATATCTTCTGGGAGTCAAAGAAAACAAATGTGTGTGAAATCTTATGGGACTTAACTGCTGAGGTCATCAGTCCCTAAGCTTACACACTATTTAACCTAAATTATCGTAAGGACAAACACACACACCCATGTCCGAGGGAGGACTCGAACCTCCCGCCGGGACCAGCCGCACAGTCCATGACTGCAGCGCGTAAGACCGCTCGGCTAATCCCGCGCGGCTCAAAGAAAACATATTCAAGCTGGGCGCCTTTGTCTGTGGTACTACGGATCTCGTGGACAAACAGAGCTAGCCGAGTTTCATAAGATACTGCAGCATACTGGGTCAGTAGTGCGCACTTTCAAACAGATCCCTTTCGTACTTCCCAAACTGCACTGAGACAGCGGAAACAAATATCCAACGCCGCTTTTCCACCGAGGCGGCGAGTGAACATCCTAAACGTCAGTAGATGTCCCATCTACTGATGTGTGCGGTTGTCCATCGCTGCATTTTTACCCTTATGTGCACCTTTTAATTTTTAGCAAGCCGCCAATGAAATTGTCAGTGAAAAAAAGAAAGACAAAATACATGAAGTGATGTGTCTGTATTTAAATAGCTGGAATCAAGGCGGTTTTGATGGAAGTGAAACAATATTTTTGAAACACGTTTGATTTATTCACAATAGATCACATTATTTCGAACGCTGACTCAACACAGGATACGTCGATACAAAATATAAAATGAAATAGATGGGGTCTTGCGATATCAAGAAACAGCTGGGATACGTTCGCTATTGTCATAGCAAGAACAACGTAAATGGCCATATGTCTAGCAGTGCCCCAGAGCAATTTGCAGGCAAATTATGTACGCGAATTTAAAACGTTATGTTTTGCACAAAAAAAGTTTACTAATATCTCAACCACTGAATAAGAGCACTCAGATCTCTAACTCACTGTCAGTTTAAAACATTAACTCCCGAAAATGCCTTACTCGGCACATATCCACGTGCGGCACTGCACCTCCTAAACAATTATACCAGATCGGTGTCCACCGGAAAAGAGCATGGAAAACCCTCTCCATGCTCTCAGCTCAGCGAGTCACGTGACCAACTATTGTAGTCAACAGTCCGTCTGCGGCCAACCGCAATTGGTCAGTCATTTACGCTTAACATTTCTAAAAATAACCACAGAAAATTGTCTAACACAGATATTTAGATGTTCATTCATTTCATTCATAATAGTTGCAAAATTCACTTTCTCATTTTCTTAGGTTGTCACGTCACCAGAATCGACGCACTCTAGTCAAGACTTACTTTATTTTCTCCTGCCGTTTCTACAGTGCGCTATTCAAATGTCTTATTTTTTAAAACCAGTTTCCAACTTTTCATACAATAAACATACAATCAAATCTTATCACAAGCATCAATGCAGAACCTTAATTGTTTCTCAGTGGATGAATTGTCTTGACAGATAGCATTAGCAGTTTATGTATTTTGTTGATAACAAACTTAATTTATTATGTTGTGAATATGCTTATTAGTTTCCGAGTCTCATGCATTCCCGGTTGTGACTTTGAAAGCATTGGCAACATAACGTGTTGGTACTTATATTTCGAAATCCGTTTCCTCCCCTCTTCCCGGGAAATTCTCGCAAAATTCCACTCAATACACATGCTCAGCACAGGACACAATGCCGTAGCTGTGGTCTCTGTGTTATTACGCGACACTTCCGCCTGTTACCTTACAATTTCTGTTGTGGACTCCGTGTTGCTTTTCACCCTCGAAAACCACCACGGTACACGAGCATAAAACAATTTCATAATTACACACGACCTGTTATTGATATCGATCTATAATTAGTACGTCTGCCGGACTACCTTTCTTGAAATTGGGACTAACCTGTTCTTTCTTCCAGACGCTAGATGCCCTTCGTTGCTCCAGCGACCTGTGATTAACTACAGTTTGGGGGCAAATCTTTTTGCATAATCTCTGTAGAATCTCACAGTTAGCTTCAAATGCCATTCCACAGTTGAGCACTTATGGCTGATTTCCTGTTCTGTAATTATTTATCTCAACATCTACCATTTCGATGTTTGTGTGATGAAAGGAGGAATTACTACATTAATAGGTATGTAAGGAGAGTTGACGGTCAAAGTGTGTCACTGATGACATCATGGATGACGTCATCGATGAGTCATGGCTTTCTCACACCCTCCACCCGTCCGACAAAGACCAACTGCACTATGCATGAAATGACGGGAAATCGAGTTTTGGCGGGAAATAGAAAAAATAGCCCAATTGCGCTAGTTTGTTTCCTATGGATAGAGGGTTGTTGTCCTAAGTATAAATTGGCAGCAAATTCAAAATGGGGCTGGTGACTAGGGATACTGGCCCTGGCTATGTGACATCACAATCTGAGACTGGGGATAGGAGCACCCTCCTAACTATGATGTCAAAAGCCAAGATGGCTTACCTGGAATGCAAGATGGCTATAGAACATGGCGATCGGTGCATACTGGCGCAGCTGTACATCACAATCCAGCGCAGATCCAAAGGGCTATTTATGACCATGTAGAATTCCGGCATACTGGCCCAAAGCTGTAATAGTGGCCATGCCACTATGACGTCACAGTCCAGCTCAAACCTGTTAGTCTTTTTTTATAACGTTGTAGAATTGAGGTATACTGTCCTAGACTTGAAATACTGGCTCAGTCCTGCAGAGAGCTACTGTTCACTCAGATGTATGATCACTTCTTCTCCTAACTCTAGGTTTGGATCTCTCCACTTGTGTCTTTATTTAAAGAAACACCATTGAGGAAAGAGGAAAGGCTCTCTGCCCCCCCCCCCCCCCCCCGCCCCCTCTGTACTTCCGCCTCAACTGACATCTCTGCCCAAACTCTTTGCCTTTTAATATGTCTGCTTGTGTCTGTATATGTGTGGATGGACATGTGTGTGTGTGTGCGAGTGTATACCCATCCTTTTTTCCCCCTAAGGTAAGTCTTTCCGCTCCCGGGATTGGAATGACTCCTTACCCTCTCCCTTAAAACCCACATCCTTTCGTCTTTCCCTCTCCTTCCCTCTTTCCTGATGAAGCAGCCGTTGGTTGCGAAAGCTAGAATTTTGTGTGTATGTTTGTGTTTGTTTGTGTGTCTATCGACCTGCCAGCGCTTTTGTTTGGTAAGTCTCATCATCTTTGTTTTTAGATATAAAATTTATGATTGGATTGAGGATTTTTTAGTAGAGAGGATGCAGCATGGTATCTTGAATGAAGAGTCATTGACAGATGTGTAAGTAACTTTGGGTAAGGCCCAGGGAAATGTGTTGGGACCATTGCTGTTCATACTGTATAATCATGACATTGCATACGTTATCCGTAATAACCTCAGACTTCTTTCAGATGATGCAGTTATACATAATGAAGTACTGTCTGAAACAAGCTGCATAAATATGCAGTCACATCTTGGTAAAATTTCAAGTGGTTAACAGATTGGCAACTTGCTTTAAATATTTAGAAATGTAAAACTGTCCATTTCAGGAAATGAAAAAATGTAGTATTCTATGACTACAACACCAGTGAATCACAGCTGGAATAAATCAGTTCATGTAAATAGCCGTATGCGACACTTTGTGGGGATATGAAATGGAATGAACACATAGGCTCAGTCATCTGTAAAGCTGGTGATAAACTTCAGTTTATTGGTAGAATACAGGAGCAATTCAGTCAGTGTACAAAGGAGATTTCTTACAAATCACTTGTGTGACCCACCCTAGAATACTGCACAAGTTTGTGGGACCTGTAACAAATATGACTAACAGGGTATATTGAATATATACAGAGAAGGACATCAAGAATGGCCTGAGGATCATTTGTTCCATGGGATCATCAGGGATTCTGAAGAAACTGAAATGCCAGACTTTTTGAGGGAGACATAAACTATCCTGAGAAAGCCTGCTTACAAAGTTTCACAACCAGTTTTAAATGATGACTGGGAATGTACTACAACCCCCTAAGTATCACTTCTGTAGGGAGTATGAGGACAAGATTAGATTAATTACAGTAAGTATGGAGGCATTTAAACAATCATTCTTACCATGCTCCATAAGGAAAGGAATGGGAAAAAACAGTAACTGGTATGACGGGATGAACCCTTTGCCATAACTTAACACTGGTTTGCTGAGTACAGATGTATATGTAGAACTTGGTTCATGTATTACTGTAGTAACATTTTCCAAATTTTTGCCACTTAATCTAACTCCAGAATTCTCACAGATGTACTTCAGGCAACCTTATGATCATTTTAGAATGTAATCTTCACTGTTTCTAAGATTCATTCTTTCATTGTGAAATGAAATGCCCACAAAACACAGTAAACTTCATAGTGTTCAAATTTCTGTCACACTGATTATAAAATAATCTCCCAGTACATGTCATCTAATTACTTTAAAACATTTTCCAATTCCAGGTACCAACTTGCGAAGAAGTTTTGCTGATCCACCAAGATGGAGGGTAAACCTTATTCCAGCCGAGCAGAATGCTGGTGGTGACAGCCGTAGATTTCTTGTAGATCTGAACAAACCTGCTTCAAGAAGAAAAATGAGTGATGGTAATAACATTATGGATATAGCTGAAGAGGACCGTGAAAATAAGGATGAGCCAGCAAAGACTCCTGGAATGCTCTCCAAAAGTGACCTATCTCGTGTGAAAGTGTCTGTGCATGACATTCAGCTGAGTACAAATTTCGGAGATGAGCAAACTTCGTCACCCTCACCAGCACCTTTCCAGTCTCTGCAGCTACATACATTTAATGCAAACACTCAGGTTCAAAATGAACATTCCATTCCTTCTTCTCAAGGACACAATAACATGCAAGTTTTACACCCATCCATTAACAATTTGAGTTTCAGTGTGAACAGAGATCAGACTACAACACTGCCAACAAGGTGAGTCTACTAATTTCTAATGCAGCTTAATTGAAAACAAACACACACACACACACACACACACACACACACACACACAGAGAGAGAGAGAGAGAGAGAGAGAGAGAGAGAGAGAGAGAGAGAGAGAGAGAGAGAGAGGGGGGGGGGGGGATAAGTTCACAGTTGGGACATATTCCAGAAAACCGCATTCATGAAATAGCATCTTAGAGTGCCTCAGGTAATGTGAAGCATTGACTGGAATTAATGGAGACACTAGTCCATTACCTTCCTTGTTAGCAAAAACTGTGGGAATGTATTATGTCATTTGCAACTCGCAGTTATTGTCGGTGATGTTGGTGCAATGTCTTCAAAAGAGACAGAAAAGATTATCATTGCAATAGAGTGCATCTAAGAAGTGCCTATTACTACCATACCATCATGATTCAGGATCTGAAGCAAAGGTACAACAAAGAAAGACATATAGCATATTATGAACTCCTCCCGTATTTCATTATCAGTAAAGCAAAAGTGATTTATTTTACAACATTCATGGATAATGCACACACATTTAGTTTACTATGTGACCTCCAAAAGTTTGCATATGGATGCCAAGAGAGTTGATAGAAACAAATAGTCAGTTTCAATTGTCTATAATATAAATTGCCTACACTAACACTGACATACCGTGATGCTCTAAAGTGTTTTGATCAAGTTCTTTTGTATGAAAAAGTTGCTGGTGTGTAAGCAAAAGCATCAGTTTGAGGACATAAGGGATATACTGATTCAGTTTTTCTAACATGGCACAGCAGGGTCAGCACAGGGAGGTAAGTACGTACAGTATAAGACGAAATATACCTCCAGGGAAAATGTTTTGACATAATGTTTCAGTCTCCTTTCTTTGCTGGCAATTTGTAAAAAAAAATCCAAACTCATTAATACAGAATTATGCTACAACAAAAACGTAAGAAATATGGCGCAGAATTGAAGGCAATAATACAAGCTTTGAAAGATGCTAAAGCAGGATTAGGTACTTCATACTTTTGGAGTAAACCGGCCGGTGTGGCCAAGCGGTTCTAGGCGCTTGAGTCTGGAACCGCGCTGCTTCTACGGTCGCAGGTTTGAATCCTGCCTCGGGCATGGATGTGTGTGGTGTCTTTAGGTTAGTTAGGTTTAAGTAGTTCTAAGTTCTAGGGGACTGATGACCTCAGAAGTTAAGTCCCATACTGCTCAGAGCCATTTGAACCGTTTTTTTGGAGTACGGTATCTAGATGACTGATGTATGGGTGTAAAATTTCATAGAATCTGTGGTGCATATGAGCAACAAACCACAAAAAACTACCATCAGAGTTAACAGAATTATTAAAAGACAATCTGTAGCAGATCCTGGAAAGACTGCACAACAAATGATTATTAATGATCTGAACAAGCATTACAGAACAGAAGTTCTTGTTTCTACAGCAAAACACCAACATCCTGATCATAGCCTGACACTAGTTAAAAACAGGAGGAAGAGAATTAAGAGAATTGACAGCAGTTTATGTTGTTAGAGGGTATCATTTCTACACAGTATTAAAGATCTGATTTGTCAGAATGCTGTGAATTTTTATAATTTACTTTGTAACACAAGGTGTATTGTTTTTAAAATCATTATTTTGTCATAAAAGTATGGTATATTGTTATTGTGTAAAGGATGGTCAGTAGGTTGACCCCACACACTCTCTCTCCCCAAATTTTCCATAGTACATAAGTACATATTTAATCATAAATTATGGAAATCTAGTATGGCTTTCTTTTCTTTAACTCTCAAGGATTAACTGGTAACAACACTTATGGAAGTACCAAACTTGAGCCTACATTACGTAATTTAATCTTACATTTATGGGGTGGTCAGCCCATCCTAACAATTAAGTACAACACTTTACAAATTTGGTGCTCCACGCATTGTAATACATAAATGTCAAGTGTGCCATTTTAAAGAGAAAATCATGCAGTTTACTGCTTGCGACATTCTAGTGCACAAAAAAGACTTTTTCTCATGTGTGTTACATAATTATGAGATTAGACTTATTAAGCATTGTATCAGCTAAATGATGCTTACCTCTTTTGCTGATAAATACTGAAGCTTTTACTAAAGCTCACAAAAACTTTTCTGCTTTCCAGTCACTGTCTGGTATTTTTGCTATTATATCTCCCTAAAGTAGACTTCTGTGACTATACAATAAGGCTATGACATCCTATCAGAAATTAGTCACCTCGGACAATCCAAAAAGTAGAGGAGACTGTGTACCCCAGAAAAGAGACAGCGGTGCAGCGGAGTTGTGACTTGTCATTATTGATCTCAACTTCGTTACATGCCAATAAGTCCTGTATTGTGGCCAGGTGTAGTTCATGGTCCCTGTCAGAGGGGGAGAAAATTAATACGTCATCGAGGTATGCGTAGCAATATGTGCAGTTAAAAAGGAGTGAGTCTATAAAATGCTGCCAAGTTTGGGCCGCGTTTTTGAGACCATAAGGCATGTAACAAAATTTGTGCAGGCCAAAAGGTGTGATTACTGCTGTCTTTGGGATGTCACTCTGTTCCATTGGTATCTGTAAATATGCCTTGCGGCAGTCCAAGACACTGAAGATGCGTGCTCCGCTAAGTACTTGAGCAAAGTCTTGTATGTGAGGTTTCGGGTAATTGTCTAATACCGTCCGCCCGTTGAGGTGACGATAGTCGCTGCACAGGCGCACAGTGCCGTCCTTTTTGGGAACTAAATGTATGGGGAGGACCAGTTTGGGAACGCGCAGGGTGGACGGCAGTTGCGAGCGGCGTCCCTGAAAGTGGTGTGAAACCAGCATATGCGTGAGTCAGCTGTACTCGTCCCGCCAGCCGAAGTGTCAGGTGGGGGGAAGGCGGGGCGGGCAGGCGCTAGCCCGGTTGGGGTGGGGAGCGGCTGTTGCCGAACCGCTGGCGGTTCCCGGTCTTGGCCATTAGGTGGCTGCTGTTCCATGTGCTGTCCGCAATATGCACGCGCCCGGCCTCTACCACTCGACGGTGGAAGTATACCCACAGGGTTACCAACCTCGGCGGTGTTAGACACTGTGCTGCGCGGGGGAAGGTGGCTGTGTCGAATAATAGCGTATGCCTGGTCCGCCAGCCGTAGTTTATCCTCGAGTGACGCTGCGGTATGTGGAAGCAAATGTAACTGTAGTTCTTGCGGCAGCTTCACCAACCACAATGCCCAGAGTGCTAAGTTCGGCAGGATCTCAGTACCGACCTGGGCACGCAAGCATTGCCACAGCTGTAAGGGTGTTCTGTCGCCTAAAGTCTCGTCATAAATTATGTTGTGAATAGTATCGGCCGGCAGATGAGAGAGACGTTCGATAAGTAATGCCGAGCAGAGGCATATTTGTTGCTCTTAGGTGGGTTCAGCAATAAGTCACTGATGAGATCAGGGTGGTCGTGCAGGTGGTTCACTAAACACACGAAATAGGTGCTGTCGTCTGCAATACCGTGTATGTCCAACATGTTGTCCACCAAGGTAAACCACATCACTGGGTTGTCCGGTTGTAACGGCGGCAGCTTCAGAAAACGGCAGGGGGCCAATGTTTGAGGGCTGTAGGAGAGGCACGAAACGCACAGGGATTCTGCACGGTGTTCACTGGTGCGAAATGTGCCTCAGTGGCAGGCGATGTGTTGCGTTGAACGTCCGTTAGCTGTGTAGGCGAGACGTGGTATCCAGTCCTTGTAGGCACAGAATCTGTACGGCCACACGACAAGCACAGCGTGGCAGGTGCAAGCGGGTCAAATGCCGGTGCAGCCAAAATCTTGAGCAGAGGCGCGAGATCGAGATTGAGCACCGAGTGACGGGGCGGAACCACGGCAGGTGCGTCGCCCGAGGTGTGCACGGGGCGGCAGGATGGATAGGCGTATAAATGGTCCAGCACGGTTGGCGCGAAAGTCCCTTCGACCGGCGCAAAGGGGGGCACGTTAAACGGCGGTCGTGCATGTGGACCCAGAAACTGGCCAGCTGCGTGGTCCATGTTGTGCAGTAAAAACTCGGGGTTTCCGGGGTCCTGTGCTGAAGGGGCATTCTGTTGAGTGTAGAATGCCGTAAAAGGTGTCTGCGACGATGTGTACAGCGCCCGGTGTGGTATGCCGGCAGAGGTTAGAGTCGTCCGGCCAGGCGAGGCAAACACGGGAGATACGAACATTCCTGGTGTATTAGTGGCACACAGGGTGAAGCGCTGCGCTTCACAGTTGAATGTCCATTCTGCGGTCGCAGCGTCGTGCACTACCATAAAAACTGGAGGCTGCGACATTGTCTATTGGCGCAAAACCAGTGATACACAGCGAGCGACTGCAACGTATTTTCGCGAGTCAGGGTCGCCAATGTGGGTTTTTATGGCTATAGTGACGGACCACGCACCGAAAACTCCAACTTATTATGATAAGACACTTTTATTATGGTTCATATATTTACAGAAACACAAGCAAAAACAATGCACAATTTCACGACACTTGTATCACTAGTCAAGTCGCAGACGGGACTGCCAAAGAAGCTCGAGTCTCCAAAGACCGTTTACTCTGCGCTTTGCCGGTGAAGTTACTGGCAGTCGACTGTCACCACAAGTGTATTCTTGTGGCGAGGGCAGTGCAAAGGTGCAGCAATCTGAGCTGCATTCAGAGTGAAACGGATGTAATACGTCAGCTTCCCTAGTGCTGACTGTAATTCAGTAATATTCCTTGGAGGTATGAGGACACGAATGGCCTGCAAGTGCAGCTGCATCAGCTGAACATGCCCAAAGCACTCAGTATCAGCTTGATAGAACACATACTTGTCTCTGTTGCATTTAAGGCCTGCCTCTGATAACACTTGGAAAAGGGTGTGCAAATTACTAAGATGTTTGTCTGCTGTGTGACCTGGTACCTAAATAGTATGTACACATAGGCACAGATGCAGTTAATTGTGCCAAATAGCACTGAAAATTTCTGGTGAGAATGCACTACTGTAAGAAAATTGAAGAGGTCCTGTGTGTATTAAAGACAAACACTTGGTGTGACTGTTCATCTAAAAGGATCTTGAAGTAGGCATTGTGTAAATCAGTCTTAGAGAAGTAACAACCAGCTCCCAAATGGTCCATAAGTTCTGAGGCAAAAGAAATAAATCAGTCATTGTTTAGGGGGTTCACTGTTGCCTTAAAGTTTGCACAAATATGCAGTTTGCCTGATGGCTTCTTGATGAGTGCTAAAGGAGATGTCCACTGACTGGCTGTGATGTGTGCAATAATGCCACCGTCCTGCAGCTGTGAAAGTTCCTGAGCAACCTGTTCACCAAGTATGGGTTGTGTGTTGTAGACATGTGCTGTCAGATATTTCTTTTGATTTGAAGGACAGTGTCATTCAATTGTGCATTGAATTCAAACACCTGTTTGTTCCCGGTTTAGGTAAAGCTTCTAATTTTGTTGTTCATGACCATGAAAGACAATGCACAGCTTCAGTTCTTCAGGGCTCCCACTGTATCACACAAAAACAAGTTGCATTTCATAGTGGTCATAAGTGCTGCTTATGCACTGAGAAGCAGCGCAGGCAGAATCACGCCAGTACCTCTCTGGCCTGGCTGTTTACATGGCTAACTATGTTGAACCTGATCCTGAGTGGGCCACTGTGCACTTGCCTTGGAAGTGGTCTTTTTACACGACCACACAGTACTATTGCTAGGCACTGCAGCAAAACTGTTGTCTGACAGAAAACTATCTAGGTGCTGTCACAAGAGTCTTGTTAGTCAATAATTTGCAAAACCTGCTGCAAGGAAGGATTGGGACCCTTGAGAATCTGTTCCCTTATTCTGTTATCAACCATGTTCTGACTAATGGCGTCACATATCATGAGGCTACTGTAATACTTGCCACACTCACAATAAAACTTACACTGCCTAGAAAGCCCTTGTAAGTCTGTGACCCACTGTGTATAAGTTTGTCCCGATTGTTTCTTTAATCTGAAAATTTTAAATCTGGTAGCCACCACATGGACTTTCATGTCATACTAGCTATTCAAGGCCTGGTTTAATTCCTCATAATTCACAAGTTCTGGCTGCAAAGTGGGGAACAATTTGCAGTACGTCATATATACTGATACACTGTCGTTTGATAAGAGAAAAAGATTGTTTAATAGTACCTGGTACTTGAAGTGCTGGTAGATGAGCTTCAAACTGGGCCAAGTACTCAATCCAGTCCTCTTTGTCCTCTTCAAATGGCTGAAATGGAGGCAGTAACGATAGCTGCATAAGTTGTGGTGCTGCCAAAGTTGGTCACATCTGATGGTGATTCTCATTCGCTACCGTCTGCATTTGAATGGAGCCCCTCATCATCTCAATAAGCTGCATCATTTGTTGCAGTTGTAACTGAAGAAGCTGTGTTAGATCAAGTGTTGGTGCCAAAGGTGCTGGCAATTGTGCACTGCTAAGTGTGAAGCAGGCATGCATGGGGCTTGGGGCTGTGGGGTAGCCATGGCAAAGCAAAAAATACTAAAGCTAAATCAATAAGTGGCAGCACAAATACATAAACTGAACAAAAATGACGAGCACAGATCTGAAACAGAAATGTCCACAAGCACAAATGGTAAAAACAAAACAAAAATGTCTTGGAAGAGATAAGAAATAGACAGCAAAGGAAATAAAATGATGTGGTGTCATAGCTTTGACAATGTTCATCTCCAGACATTATGATGCGGGTCAGTAAGAGTTATGTTATGAGGAGCCGAGTGTTACCTCCTCACTGCTAATGATAAATGGGTGGAAGGTGTCCAAAGGATCTGTTGCCTTAGGAACCTGGACAGGCAAGCCAAAGATTAGTTGACATAAGTGCACTTTAAATAAATATAATATACTCAACTTGTGTGAAAGAACTGCTGCACTGTTGACAACTTGTAGCAGACAGAACTATAAGTAGAGGCCCGACATGGGCATACATTTAAGTGCACTGTACTTTTTCCACTATCAACAAGTCAGTATAATGTTCAGCACCAACTAGCAATACAGAACTAATCTCATACTAGAAGACATGTGCCCATGTGCCCACCACTTATAACACCATCCTGGCAGTCTTCTTTGGTCAGTGGCCTGGAGGCTCTTCGTTTGTGGCATTCATCAAGGTGCTGCTTGCAGTGCCTCCAGGAATCTTTGAGGCATCACCTCTTGAAGTATTCATAAGCCAGACTACTACAATATTGACACAAGTAAGTGCTACTGATGCACTCATTGTATCCTCAACACTTGCATGTTCCTGTGGAGACACATTGATATTTGATACATGTCTAAATTTGAGAGTAATCTTTCTTGAATATTTCACATGTGTAGTAACAGTGATTTTCCTGATAAATATTCTGCTTAACCATGCCATGGGGGGGGGGGGGCGGGGACACCTCATGTTTCTTTTGTGGGAATGATGAAATAGTTTTGAGATTTCACAATAAATGATAAATGGCTCCATTACATGTTCTGGCTTTCTTCAAACTGACATTGAATTGATTCATCTGCCTGTTTAGTGGTCCAGGATGTGAGTTTGGTTTCTGAAGATTTTTTTCTGATTGCCTGCGTAAAAGGAGGGGGGGGGGGGGAAGGGGGGATTTATTATAGCTGTCTTCCCCTGTATCTGACTGGCTACATCCTTGAAACCGCAGTCCGGAACCGCGTGACTCCTACGGTCGCAGGTTCGAATCCTGCCTCGGGCATGGATGTGTGTGATGTCCTTAGGTTAGTTAGCCTTAAGTAGTTCTAAGTTCTAGGGGACTGATGACCTCAGATGTTAAGTCCCATAGTGCTCAGAGCCATCCTTGAGACTAATCCTTAACAGTCTATAATTTAACCAAGACAGCCCTCACAGTCCCAGTCTGACATTTTATTGTGCTGCCATGCAAGTGGATTACAGAATTCCTAGTTCTATTTCTGCATTAAAAATGATAGTGGCACCTTGTTGTTTCTGGCTAATAAAGTTGGGCCCACACACAAGGCTGTGCACAGACAAAAGAAATACTACCATGTTTATTAAGTTTTGCAGATGAAGAAAGGCTGTCCTTGTGGGAACTGACAACAGAGGGCAGCCAGGTATGCAGCAGTCATGATTGTAATAAAAAATATAAGTCAGCATCAGTTATAAGAGTTTAGGTTCATCCATTAGACATTGCAATGATTAAACCATCAACATTAGGGGAAGGCATCTCTTACATGATTGTTTCAAGTGGCAAGCTTTACAATTTCATGCAGCGGCATGTGAGGTGGTCATCAGGTTATGTTGCATCTTCCACTGGTAAAACTGAATCAATCACAGATTTTGTGGATGTGACATAGCAAATAGTTTAAAGATGTGGAGGCACTTAACAGTGCATGAAGAATAATATGTACATTCCATTTGGATGCAGAAAATTGTATATACTGTACATTTTTCACTTTAATATCTTTATTTAAAAGTACTGTAGCATGAACTATAAAAACATATTCAAAAGAAAAGATCTGATGTGTTTAGCATGTAGCACATTGTAACTAATATATTTCAGAAAGGACACTTTCATTCCTAAAATTTTAGGTTTATTATGACAATGCAAACAGAAATTTAGAATGTTTTTATTGTCTTACTGCATAATCCAAAATAGAGCAAGTCACCATCCAAACCATGGATTGGATACTTATTGGCAAACATTATGCATTCTTCTAATATGTGGTATTGTGACATCTGCACCTAAGTACAATTTTTGGGGATTCCAAGTGGACAAGGAATGCATCTATTGAGGCACATTGTCCAATCTAGATACATGTTAAGATAACTCTGGTCACCTCAGTGATTGGAGGAAGCTGTGCCATAGCCCAGTAGTTCATTCCACCTGGAGAAATGTATTACTCCTCCCTTCCATCAACTTTTTCTTCCACTCATGTGCTGCCCTGTGCTTCAGTAGTATGTGGATGACTTCAACATTATGTCACTCTTTTTCCACTATAGGCATCTAAGTCATTCTGCTTAATCCCTACATGCACTTCTGAATGACACCTCTCCTTTTACTTTTGCAAGGAATACTGGTAATCCATCAAATCACCTGAAGGGCACTCAGTAAATTGGAGAATATGAGAAAATTCTTGTCATAATGTCATGTCATTTTTCCAGTGCTCTCAAGACTGCATGCAGCTCACCATTACAGACCATAAATTGCTTCAGTAAGTGGCTCATGAGAGCACATTCAAACATTGCAGCTGAGCATCCAATGGAAATTCTCTGTTTATATCCACTAGTATATTCAATAAAATGGCTGTGGTTCTCACTTATGATTTTAAGTGCAGGTGTCGATGAACATATTCAGGAGTGATGAAATGTGACATTAGAACATACTTCCCAAAATAATCCGCTCAAATATTGAAAATTCTACTGAAATCACTAAACATACTGACATACTTTAGTCACTCATTCAGGAAACTATTGAAACAGCTTTCAACATTTCAGTGTTGCTTTTTAGTATGACTGCATCTGTGATCACTCATCAAATATTGGTAAGTAGAAATTAATTCATTTTGGATTAGCAAACAAACGTTCTACGTTGACAAACACAAGAAATACATATTTTGTTCTCACCCAGTTATCATTATTCTTGTTTGTAGCCACATCCTCAATATCATAGGTTTTTGCTAAGTTTTGCGCTAGAGTCTGTGTTCCAAACCTTCAGTATCTGCAGAAGTTGTCACAATGTCACAACTCAACACTGTTGGCGTGGGTACTTTGTAGGTCAATGGTGACTTCCCAACAACTGGGGAAGAGAACCCCGTGAGTGGAACGAACTCGCCATGTAAACTGAACTATGTTAAGCAGTATGTCCAAACCCATGGAGATATGTGAGCACGTGACTACTCTCAGCATGAGCGCAAGGATAGGTCCACAGCAGGTTAACTTCATTGGAGCACTGGCCTGCTGCACTTACTGCCACTCGCTAGTAAACACTTCTGTCAGTGGGTTGGCCAAATGACATGATGTGCACCCTCTAAGACAAGTTTCTGGACTACTCTGCTGTTCAACCCATGCCAGTTCACCTGCTTCCATTGGAACGTTAAGATCATCTTGCAGATCTTTTTTACTTGATTTTAGCCTTTCTTACTGCTAAAAGTATCATTTGGCAAACTGTATAAAACTCTTCATACAGCCTGAAAACAGATAGAAACTGCAGCTTTCACCAAAGTACCCTTCTAGTGATTTTGAAAATTAGTAATACAATTTCTGCATTTGTATTTTTAAAGGAGCCACAGAAAAACATCACTGATTGTCACTCTAAGATAATGAAAATATTTTATTCACTAAATGTGTACAAAACTGTGATACATAATGCATACACACATTTGAAGAAGAAAGTAATCTCTGCGCCATTTAGTTCACTGTGTGATTCCCAAATGGCAGCACAGTATGAGCAACTGGAAAGTGTGCCAAGTACAATTGTGAAAGTATAGCACTGTTTGTGGATATCATAAAAACATACAAAACAAAATATTTTAATTAGTTGTCACAACACTGTCACTTCAGTTAATAAATGTTTAGCACTTTCACCCTCTGTTATCTCTAACATCTTCCGTGTTACTGTGGCTGTTTTAGTTTATTGAATTTGTTTCTCATGAGGGGCTTGGTGAGAATACCTGCTGCTGCTCTGCTGAGCTGACATGTTCCAGGTTGAAAATGCCAAAGTGGAACTTTTCTCTTATAAAATGATTATTCTCATCTTTGTGTTTTGTTTGCTTGTGATATTCAGGGTTCTTGATCAACCAGATGGCATTTTGACAGTCCATTTACAAGGTGACAGTTACTTCTTTTAGCCTTGTAATGTTATCCAAAACTGACTGGACCCACATGATTTTTTTCAGCTCGACAGGAAGCTAGATATATTTCTTCTGCAGCTGACAAGGCCAACACCTTCTACCTCTGAGAGCTCCAAGTTATGGTGGCTTCAGCAAGCTTAACAACAAAATCTGTGGCTGACTTTCCAGTAAGAACATTTCCTGCATAGTCTAAGTCACTAAAAACAGATGAACAAATATCTTCACACCTTGTACTGTGTAAACCATAAACCACTGTCCCTTTTAGGTACTTTAGGATTCTCTTCACAGGATTCCAACATGTCTTTTCTGCAGGGCCTGTTCAAGAACATTTTTCCACACAAGTGACTTATCAACTTATTATTTGGTGCCCCCCCCCCCTGCAGTTCTTCTTCATGCACTTTCACCCACATCAGTTTTCTCCTCTAATTGTGATAGGTCCTGTAGAGCAAACTTCCAACTGGTTGACAGTATGGAGCATTGACAATTTTAAACTGAGTCCTGTCAGAATACACTAGACTATCAACAGTTATTGCCATGACACTGGCATTCCCCATGTTGTAGTGTTCCAGCACAGCCTCCACATATGCTTACTATTTTAATAAGATGGTGTCATGTTCAAACTGCACTATTCGCAAACTGAGATAATGACTAGCACTGCTGATGGTTAACCCATAATTTTGCTCAAAATCTTTCAGCAATACATTGATGAATTCTCTAGACTCTGATACAACCAGTCCCTCATCAGCGTCAATAGCTAGGATGCTCAAGGGTCCACTCCTGCCTTTTACAAAAGTGCAGGGATCTGCATGCATTGTTACCAAGCTGAATTTGTTTAACACACTGATGAATCATAGATTCCATAGTCTAGATGCTCTTTTGAGTATATAGATGCTTTTCTTCATGTTGCATACTATTTTTATTACTTTCTGAAAGCCCTCTGGTTGTTGCATTATAATTCAGTATCAGTTTTACTGTGTAAAAATAGTTTTAATATCAAACTGCATCCTGTGCATGCCTCTGGATGCTGTGATAGATAAGATTATTCTCATTGAGTCAGATCTTAACACTGGACTTAAGGTTTCAGTGTGGTCCACACAATGTTGCTGTGAAAATCCTCTAACAACAAGATGAGATTTAAATGTACCCACAGTTTCATCTGTTTTCATCTTCAGTTTGAATACCCACCTATTGTCAAGTATTTCATGATTTTTGGTAAATTCAATCACAACCCAAGTTTTATTATGATCAAATGTATGCATTTCTTCTTGCATGGCCTGTCTCCAATTTTCTGAGTTGTTGCAGCCTTTCCCACTTTGGCTTATTCCTATTCAATTAACAGGTTCTGTGCAGTCTTCATTGACATTCTATTTAATAAAGTAGATTTCAGAATTTGGTTCATCTTCAGGTGATTTAATTTCCTATTCTTCTGTCTGATTCAGGCTATCTTCTTGCATAGGCATCCCAAATGGTCTCAGATATTAGGAATAATTAATCTTCTTGCTTGAAATTCTTTTCAGATTGACAACCCTTCTATAAGTATTGTAACTTGATCTTTATGAGGAAACCAAACATGGGATCCATTTTCCTCCAACCAGGAAACATTTTCCAGCTTTAGAATTCTATTTCAGCTCTTTGTCTCTCTCCTTTGGGATGTGTGTCTATAGCATCTGTCCAGATATCCCAAGTTTGGCCATAGGTTACTGATTTTTTTATGTATTAACCCATGATTCTGCATTATTGTATGTACCCCTTGATTTATGAATTTAGTCTATCAGCTCTGATCACTTCAGTTCCACACCCAGTTGGCTTATCTCTAGTTTCTATGAAGTATTCCAGGTGTCTGACCACTTCAGACTTATGTTTTAAGAAATGCACAGTTCACAGATGGGAAGAAAGTACCACAAGCCACCAGTTCATTTAACTTGCACATTGCCACACAAATCACTATGACTCTCAATTTTTCCCACAATGCAATCCTCACATAAACTTTTATCTTCTTCCTTAAAATGAATTTGTTCACCTTTTGAAAGTGGGGAAAGTTTTGGAGTGTAAGTCCTTTGTGCCAGATCTGAAGATGTACCTTAGTAGCTGTATTTGCCTGAATAATGAAATATTGAGCTTTATCCTATATAACTGTTCTTCACGAACAACAATATTTTTTTTCCCTTGAGGACATGTATGCACTACATTTACCAAGAAGTGTGAATATGTTTACAGTAACAACACCAAAAAATATTTATTACTTGCTGACAACCATGGACAATAACAGAGAAATGTGTCCTTATTTGTTAACTTCATATGTAGATCGCTTGTAATAGCACAGAGCTTGCGTGGAGGAGATATGGTTCACAATAGTGAAGATGAACAAGTGCTCATAGCTTTTAAGGTATGCATTCTAGAGGTGATGTTTACTGGACATTTTTGTCTAATTTTAATCTATACTACCACCTTCCAAAGTGTGCAACATCTTTTTTAACACCTTGTGTAGGGAATAGGAATTGATCAAGAACTGAATCGTGTGGGACTCCCTTTGTGATTTCATCCCACAGATGTTGTCTCCTTCCAACACTGGACTACTCAGCACAACTTTTTGTATTATGTTTGTTAAACATGATTCAGATTAGTTATTTGTAAAGCTGTCAGTTCCATAAAACTTAAGTTTATCAAAGAGATCTAAGTGAGCTATGTAATCGTGCACCTTGGAATTATCATAAGAAATACCAGCTAGCAATATTTTATTATTTAAGGCTTGTAATATTTGGTGAATGAATGTATAAATGCCATTCTCAGTCAAGTAACCCTTCTGGAATCTGAACTTCGATGTGCCAAGTTAGTTTATTTTTAATGGTTTCTAATTAAACATGAGACTACCCTTGGTTACATTACTTTTTCAAATATTTTGGAAAAATACATCAGTGAGGAAATGCAAAATCAGTCAGTGGAAGAGAAGTCTGTCCAAATGCTCATTAGCCATGATAATGTTGAAATAGCAGGTGGTAAAGCAAAGGCAAAATACTAAATGATGCCTTTTGAAATTGCTTCTCTGGAGAAGATGATAATGCATTTCCTACATTCAGTCATTGGGTGGATACAAAAACAGTACCTGAGAGGGTGCCTGTTGGATTCCATATTGAATATGTGGAGGAACTGGTCCATAGCATCAATCTACTATAGACTGCTTTATCAATGAAGCATGCCACTTAACTGAAAAAAGACATAAATCATTTCAGTATGTTTTACCCTGGCAAGAAAAGTGACACAAGTAAAAAAACAGCATCTTTAGTTTAAGTCACTGAAAAGTGCACATGAAGCACCCTTAGGTGCATTAAAAATATAATGGAATTCACTGCCAACTATACTTGCTTGAAATTTAATAGAAACTTACACTATATCAATGCAAGTTTTATAGAGTTAATACTTGAAGTCAAGTGTTCTCAAGTATAGCATTTTGGAGTTATGCTACTCTTCATGCCACTTTGTGATATAAAAAAGAAAAAAAAAAGAAAGTGTCACACAAAACTGATATTTAGAATTATATATATCTCTCACTGATGTAAATTTTTTTCAGGAGTACAGAATATATATTGTGTTCACAGGTGACAACTTTTCTGGAGACCACACAAGTCCTATGTAGGGTCGCACCTGGTTTCCACAAGCACCAACTATTTGAAACCCAGGTTGCTCTGTTCATTCATAAGATCCAGATTGCAGTAGGTTATGAACCGCAAGTTAATGCCATGTTTCTTGATTTTCTTTAAGCCTTTGATACAGTCCTACACCTTTGTCAAGTAAAAAATATTTGCTTACAGAACATCAAAACGGATAAGCTGTTGGACTGAAAGCTTTGTATTAGACAGCATTTAGTTGTTTGTTATTGTTGTGGTCTTCAGTCCAGAGACTGGTTTGATGCAGCTCTCCATGTTACTCTATCCTGTGCAAGCTTCTTCATCTCCCAGTACCTACTGCAACCTACATTCTTCTGAATCTGTTTAGTGTACTCATCTCTTGGTCTCCCTCTACGAATTTTACCCTCCATGCTGCCCTCCAATACTAAATTGGTGATCCCTTGATGCCTCAGAATATGCCCTACCAACCAATCCCTTCTTCTAGTCAAGTTGTGCCACAAATTTCTCTTCTCTCCAATTCTATTCAATACCTCCTCTTTAGTTATGTGATCTACCCATCTAATCTTCAGCATTCTTCTGTAGCACCACATTTTGAAAGCTTCTATTCTCTTCTTGTCTAAACTATTTATCGTCCATGTTTCACTTCCATACATGGCTACACTCCATACAAATACTTTCAGAAATGACTTCCATTCAGTAAGCTGCTCTTAATGCTGGGGCTTTATCAGAAAAAATAGGCAGTGTCTGGTATACATCTAGAGTAGTGTGATATGGCCATTGCTGTTAACAGATGTTTAAATTGCATGTTGGATAATGTATGTTGCCTTCTGTGGTAATTTGGTGATGACACAGTTGTGCACAGAGGTGATCATTAGAAACTTGTTATGAAACACAGAATTAACTGAGATGGCATAATGGGTTGTCAGTGGTGATATGTTTTCTATTACACAGATCTATAAAATTTATGCTGTTATTCACTCCTTTAATGAGAATTTAATATTTTTAAGCAATTTTGTGAGGCCCACTGCCAACACATCAATTTCACTGTTTGTGCCATTAAAAATCATGTGCACACTCCACTGCAGAGTGAAAATCTCATTCTGGAAACATCCCCCAGGCTATGGCTAAGCCATGTCTCTGCAGTATCCTTTCTTTCAGGAGTGCTAGTTCTGAAAGGTTTGCAGGAGAGCTTCTGTAAAGTTTGGAAGGTAGGAGATCAGATACTGGCCAAAGTAAAGCTATGAGGATGGGGCGTGAGTCATGCTTGGGTAGCTCAGTTGGTAGAGCACCACCTGCCCGCAAAAGGCAAAGGTCCCGAGTTCGAGTCTTGGTCCAGCACACAGTTTTAATCTGCCAGGAAGTGTCTTCTATGTTATTCGTACTGTATATTGAGCAAGTAGTAATAGAAATCAGGAAGAAATTTGGACAGGAAATTAAAGTTCAGACAGAAGAAATACAAAAATTGAGATTTGGTGATGACATAGTAATTTATTTATTTATTTATTTATTATAGTTTTACACCTATGATTCCATAGGACCAAACTGAGGAGCAAATCTCCATATCATGGAATGAGTCAGTGCATCAGTTAACATCTACATCTACGACTATGTGTACGTGGTTACTCTGCAATTCACATGTAAGTGCCTGGCAGTAGGTTCATCGAACCATTTTCATACTACTTCTCTACCAGTCCACTCTCGAATGGCGCGTGGTAAAAAGGAACACCTAAATCTTTCCGTTTGAGCTCTGGTTTATCTTATTTTATTATGATCATCATTCCTCCCTACATAGGTAGGTGTCAACAAAATATTTTTGCATTTGGAAGAAAAAGTCGGTGATTGAAATTTTGTAAATAGATCTTGCCGCAAAGAAAACCACCTTTGTTTCAGTGACTGCCACCACAACTCACGTATCATATTAGTGGCACTCTCACCCCTATTGCGTGATAACATGAAATGAGCTGCCCTTCTTTGCACTTTTTCAATGTCCTCTGTCAATCCTACCTGGTAAGGATCCCAAACCACACAGCAATATTCCAGCAGAGAACAGAGTGATGTAATGTAGGCTGTCTCTTTAGTGGCTTTGCCGCATCTACTAGATGGTAAATTACAGTGTCATCTGCAAACAGTCTAAGGGGGCTGCTCAGATTATCACCTAGATCATTTATGTAAATCAGAAACAGCAGAGGGCCTATGACACTACCTTGTGGAACACCAGATATCACTTCTGTTCTACTCAATGATTTACCATCTATCACTATGAACTGTGACCTCTCTGAGAAGAAATCATGAATCCAGTCACACAACTGAGACAATACTCCATATTCACGCAATTTGGTTAATAGTCGCTTGTTAGGAACGGTATCAAAAGCCTTTTTGGAAATATAGGAATATGGAATCAATCTGAGATCCCTTGTCAACAGCACTCATTACTTCATGGGAAAGAAGAATGATATTTTATGAATCTGTGTTGGTTATGTATCAATAAGTCATTTTCTTCAAGATGATTCATGATATTTGAGTACAGTATATGCTCCAAAATTCTACTGCAAATTGAGGTCAGTGATATGGGTGTGTAATTCAGGTCGTTACTCCTATTTCCTTCCTTCAATATTGGTGTGACCTGTGCACTTTCCAGTCTTTAGAAACAGACATTTCGTCAAGTTAGTGGTTGTATATGATTGCCAAGAAAGGTGCTATTGTGTCTGCATACTCTGATAGGAACCTGATTGGTATACCATCTGGACCAGAAGACTTTCCTTTCTTAATTGACATGAGTTGTTTTGCAACACCTAAGATATCTACTTTTATGCCACTCATGCTAACAGCTGTTCTGGTTTCGAATTCTGGAATATTTACTTCGTCTTCTTTCGTGAAGGAATTAACATCAGAAAAGTAATAACAGATCAAATAAAATGTATATGAATACCATGCAGATGACAACCTGTGAGTACACATTAGCATAATGAACAACATAACACAAGAAGTAGTGTAATTTCTTTCTGGGAACTTCATGACAGAATAGGACTGAGCCCTGAGGAAATTCTTCAGTTTGAACCTGAAAGCATGATGATTACTGGTAAGATTTTTTTAAATTCCTGTGATGTCTTATTGGAAATGGATGCAGCAGAATACTGCATGGCTATCTGCCCAAAAGCCAAGTAGGTGCGATCCAAATGAAGACTGGCTTTCTACCTAATATTAACTGACTGTTGCTGAATGCTACTAGTTCTTGGGAATAAACTTATTTTGTTAGCAACAAGTGACATAGAACAAAATAAATAGTAAGAGGGCAGTGATGATGATGATGATGATGTTTGGTTTGTGGGGTGCTCAACTGCGTGGTTATCAGCGCCCGTACAATTACCCAATCTTTGCTCAGTCCAATTTCGCCACTTTCCTGGATGATGATGAAATGATGAGGACAACACAAACACCCAGTCATCTCGAGGCAGGTGAAAATCCCCGTCCCCGCCGGGAATCGAATCCGGGACCCCGTGCTCAGGAAGCGAGAACGCTACCGCGAGACCACGAGCGGCGGACATAAGTAAGAGGCCAGTGTCAGAATTCCCAGACTCCTCAAGAGCGGATGACATGAGGTTCTTGAAGTTACACTACGTATTGTTCAAACTACCCACTTCTGAACCAAAAATACATTTTATGCATGGGGAGACATAACCCAGAATGTAATTCCATATGACATAAGTGAATGAAAGCTAAGTAGACTAATTTTCATGTTGGACTACCACCTATTGCAAATACTGCTCTAATCTATCTATGTAAAATACAGCGCCCTGACTGACCGACTTATCATCGCCCAGCACAAACTGCTAAGAATAGAAAATGAAATTTGGAGAGGGTGTTGATCTCTGTAAGTGTAATTTGAGAAGAGATTTTTAAAATTCCACTCCTAAAAGGGTTAAATAGGGGATGGAAGGTTTTTTTGAAACTATGTTGCTATTAAGGCAATTTTGAAGCTAGACCTATGAAAATTGGTATTTGGTTTCTCGTTCAGAAATTTAAAAAATGTTTCAGCATTTTTGGAAATGCAGTCACTAAGGAGGTAAAATAGTTTTTCTGAAAATAAATCATTATTAAAGAACTAATGTAGCATTTTAAAGCTACGTCTATGAAAAATAGTATTTGACTCGGATGGAAAAAGAAGAACTATGTGATTTACTGATTTTGGAAATTCAATCCCTAAGGGGGCAAAACACAGGATGAAAATTTTTTAAGAAAATATTTCCTTATATTAAAATTTTTTTTAAAGCTGAATCTATGAAAACTGGTATTTTACTACTCAGTTAGCTATAATGAAATGCTTGTTATGGGATGAAAGTTTCTACGGAAACATCACTACAAGAATACAACCACCTACCAGAATTGCATTTTTGATCAGAAGAACATTCAGAAAAGACCCTGATCCATGTCTCAATTAGCTTTAGGTGTTGCAGTTTGTGAAAGAAAAAAAAAAATAAAAAAAAAAAAAACACTGTGCTGACCATACAGTCTAAGTGGGTGGAAGCAGTGGGCACTAAGCTAGTGGTAACTGGTAAATATAGCAGTATTCAATTTTTGAACAAGATCCTCAACATTTACTTTCCATGACAGCTTTCCATCTATCTGAACACACAGGAATTTTGATAGTTCAGACTCACAAATCACATGCTCATTCTGTGTAGTAAAAATGTTAGTTTTAGTTGAATTGTTAATTAAAACCTGTAAAAACTGAGTTTTAGTGTGATTTTGCATGAATTTATTTTCTACAAGCCATGAACTTATGCCTTGAACAGCTCTATCTGATACATTGCCTATGTTCTACTCAAAATCCTTCACTACTAAGCTAGTGTCATTAGCAAACAGAAATATTTTAGAATCACCTGTCATATTGGAGGGTATTAAAGAGTAGACACAGAGGAGGCACTCTGGTAGCTATGCCACTATGCTAGGCTAGCTGTTGGCGGACAATGTAGAAATGATTACTGATACATCTACTAATCCCCAGGTGGCATATGCCATCTTCGGATCAAAACTGATGTCATCTTGCCGGATTTACTACTTTTAGATGCACTTGTGTTTCTCACAGCCAACTGAGCAAGTTTGAAAGGGGTGAAATTGTGGCCTTCCAAGTGATAGGATGGTTCTTTTGGAGAACTGCCACACAAGTTCGTCATGCTGCATCAGTTGTACAATGATGCTGATATCAGTGATCATGTAAACATTCTCACACATGTAGATGAGGTTCTGGACATCCATGCAGCACAGACCCCCACAAGGATCATCATATAGCAAGACCAACTGTGGCAGATCATACAGCTGCCACATCACAGATAAGAGAGCATCTGAGCCCAGATGTATTAACATGAACTGTTGCGAACCAGTTATCAGCAGACAGACTACAGACACGTATACCTCTAACCTGTCTTCCATTCATGCCACAGTGTAAATGTGCATGGCTCAACTGATGTTGTCAGAGAATTACATCAAAACTGATGTCATCTTGCCGAGTTTACTACTTTTGGATGCACTTGTGTTTCCAACAGCCAACTGAGCAAGTTTGAAAGGGGTCAAATTGTGGCTTCCAAGTGATAGGATGGTTCTTTTGGAGAACTGTCACACAAGTTCATCATGCTGCATCAGTTGCGCAATGATGCTGATATCAGCGATCATGTAAACATTCTCACACCTGTAGATGAAGTTCTTGAGATCCATGCAGTACAGATCCCCACAAGGATCATCGTATTGCAAGACCAGCTGTGGCAGATCATACAGCTGCCACATCACAGATAAGAGAGCTTGTGAGCCCAGATGTATTAACATGAACTGTTGCAAACCAGTTATCAGCAGACGGACTACGGACATGTACACCTCTACCCTGTCTTCCATCCATGCCACAGTGAAAACGTGTATGGCTCAACTGATGTTGTCAGTGAATTACTTGGAAGATGGAACTGCACACCATTGTCTGCAGCAATGAAAGCAGATTCTGCCTGCATGCAGTGATGGTCATTTGCACATATGACAGAAACCTGGTGAGCACTACCTTGTAGACGGCATTCGTCTGAGACACACTTGGCCCATCTCAGGCCTTATGATGTCGGGTGTGATAAGCTACAACTCTCAAATCAACTTTGGTGTTTCTAGAGGGGACACTTACCAGTGCTTGGTGTGTGCAGAATGTTGATAGACCTATTCTTTTGCCATTCTTGCAACAGGAAGATGATGTGTTGTTCCAGCAGGATAATGCTCGCCCACACACTGCCCTTGAAGCTCAATGTGCTCTGCAAGATGTGCCATAACTTCCCTGGTGAGCACAATCTCCAAACTGGTCTTCAACAGAGAACATATTGGATATGATGGGATGAGAAGTGATTCGTGCAACTCATCAGCCAACAACTCTTTCAGACTTTCATGAACAGGTTAAGCAGGCATGGCATAATATACCCTAGGACAGCATTCATTATCTGTATGATTGATTGGACTCCATAGTCAGTGCCTTTGTTGCCTGTGGAGGCTACATCACATACTAATGGCAGCATGAGTTGACACCTGGTACCTCAGAACTGCTTGTGTTACTAATCTGTAAATGTAATCATTTTGTGTACTCCATATGCACTGTTGTAATTGTAAATAACCATGCCTGAACCAGATGCCGCTTCCCTCTCTAATTACTGAGGAGAATGACCTTTTGCTGTCTGTTCTTAAAGTATGAGAGGAATGAACTGTGACATACTCCTCTTTTTCCAGACTGGTAAAAGTCCAACTTCTGCAGTAATTTGTGGTCAACACAGTCAAAGGCCTTAGTTAAATCAAAGATGATACCTAGTGTTCACAACCTTTTTGTTTAAATTGTCCAGTGTCTCACTGAAAAAAGAAAATGTAGCATTTTCTATTGTTAAACATCTTCTGAAACCAATCTGTATTTCTGACAACAAACGTGTGTGAACTGAAATGGTCAACTACATACATAGCCTTTTCAACAACTTTTGCAAACACCAATGACATAGAAATAGGTTTCCTTTTCTATAAAGTAGTTTGAGTACTTTAATCATTCAGAAAACTAACCATTCCTAAAGGAAAAATTACAGATATGGCTAAGTAGTGGGCTAACATATGGAGCACAATGTTTTAATATCCTCCTAGATACCCTACAATATCTGTAGAGCCATGAGTCTTCAGCAGTTTAATTATTGACTCAGTCTTGTTAGTATCATGGAGCTGTGTTTTCAGACTGGAAATCTGGAAGTCTTGGAAAGCCTTTCTTTAAGAGAGTTATACGATTTCCTGTAGAAATCGAGTTTTCATTTAATTCACCAGCTATATTCAGAAAATAGTTGTTAAATACTGTACTTATATTGAACATATCAGTAAAAAAAATGTTTACTACATATTGGCTTTATATCGTTGACCTTGTGCTGTTGGTCAGACACTTTCTTCATGACTGAGCATTTTGCATAACACATGCTTTTTGCCTTCCTAATAACAGTTTTATGGCCCTTACAGCACTGTTTGTAGTCAACCACTAGAGCTCAATTGTTACTGTCCCTAACATTCTGAGACAATTCCCACTTTGTTCTAAATGTTATCTTTATCCATTAGTCAGCTGTCAAGGTCACCCATTAGTGCCAGCACTCTGTTTTAAATGTTCTAACGGAAAGATACTTTCTAGGCACATGAGAAATATGTTGAGAAAAGCAATGTACACTCCTGTTTGGTAAAAGTGAAACACAAAGACTAAGAGATGTGCTCGCCATGAAATTTATTCCACCAATTGAGGACATGACACTAATGATTAGTACTACAGGCCTGCCCATTCACTGTGACCAGAGAAATTCAGAATTAAGTAGCACCACCATGTGCTGCAATCAGAACTGTTGGACATCATGGTATTGAATCAGAGTGTCTGGATATGCTGTTGAGGAATACTCTGCCACATGGTTTGTAGGTGTGTCCACAAAGCATCAACTATAGCTACAGGAGAACCTGAATGAACAAGCTAGTGGCCAACCATATCCCAGACGTGGTCAATGGGTGACATGTCAGGGAAACACATAGGCCAGGAAAGCAGAGGTATCTGTCATTCTTTGAAGGAGGATTGCACATTCCTCGCCACATGTTGCCAGGTGTAACCATGCTGAAATATGGCTTGTGGAATGGCCTGCAGGAGGGGCAGAGCCTTGCACTGTAAACTCCCTGATGTACGAATAGCTGTTCAGACTAGTACTCTCAAGACATAAGAGGCAAGATTGTGTGTTTTAGGCAGTGGTACCCTAAACCGGAGGTAAAATAGTCCCCCATTCGGATCTCCGGGCGGGGACTACTCAGGAGGACGTCGTTATCAGGAGAAAGAAAACTGGCGTTCTACGGATCGGAGCGTGGAATGTCAGATCCCTTAATCGGGCAGGTAGGTTAGAAAATTTAAAAAGGGAAATGGATAGGTTAAAGTTAGATATAGTGGGAATTAGTGAAGTTCGGTGGCAGGAGGAACAAGACTTTTGGTCAGGTGATTACAGGGTTATAAATACAAAATCAAATAGGGGTAATGCAGGAGTAGGTTTAATAATGAATAAAAAAATAGGAGTGCGGGTTAGCTACTACAAACAGCATAGTGAACGCATTATTGTGGCCAAGATAGACACAAAGCCCATGCCTACTACAGTAGTACAAGTTTATATGCCAACTACCTCTGCAGATGATGAAGAAATAGATGAAATGTATGACGAGATAAAAGAAATTATTCAGGTAGTGAAAGGAGACGAAAATTTAATAGTCATGGGTGACTGGAATTCGTCAGTAGGAAAAGGGAGAGAAGGAAACATAGTAGGTGAATATGGATTGGGGGGAAGGAATGAAAGAGGAAGCCGCCTTGTAGAATTTTGCACAGAGCATAACTTAATCATAGCCAACACTTGGTTCAAGAATCATAAAAGAAGGTTGTATACGTGGAAGAATCCTGGAGATACTAGTAGGTATCAGATAGATTATATAATGGTAAGACAGAGATTTAGGAACCAGGTTTTAAATTGTAAGACATTTCCTGGGGCAGATGTGGATTCTGACCACAATCTATTGGTTATGAACTGCAGATTGAAACTGAAGAAACTGCAAAAAGGTGGGAATTTAAGGAGATGGGACCTGGAAAAACTGAAAGAACCAGAGGTTGTAGAGAGTTTCAGGGAGAGCATAAGGGAACAATTGACAGGAATGGGGGAAAGAAATACAGTAGAAGAAGAATGGGTAGCTCTGAGAGATGAAGTAGTGAAGGCAGCAGAAGATCAAGTAGGTAAAAAGACGAGGGCTAATAGAAATCCTTGGGTAACAGAAGAAATATTGAATTTAATTGATGAAAGGAGAAAATACAAAAATGCAGTAAATGAAGCAGGCAAAAAGGAATACAGACGTCTCAAAAATTATATCGACAGGAAGTGCAAAATGGCTAAGCAGGGATGGCTAGAGGACAAATGTAAGGATGTAGAGGCTTGTCTCACTAGGGGTAAGATAGATACTGCCTACAGGAAAATTAAAGAGACCTTTGGAGAGAAGAGAGCCACTTGTATGAATATCAAGAGCTCAGATGGCAACCCAGTTATGAGCAAAGAAGGGAAGGCAGAAAGGTGGAAGGAGTATATAGAGGGTTTATACAAGAGCGATGTACTTGAGGACAATATTATGGAAATGGAAGAGGATGTAGATGAAGATGAAATGGGAGATAAGATACTGCGTGAAGAGTTTGACAGAGCACTGAAAGACCTGAGTCGAAACAAGGCCCCGGGAGTAGACAACATTCCATTTGAACTACTGATGGCCTCGGGAGAGCCAGTCATGACAAAACTCTACCATCTGGTGAGCACGATGTATGAGACAGGCGAAATACCCTCAGACTTCAAGAAGAATATAATAATTCCAATCCCAAAGAAAGCAGGTGTTGACAGATGTGAAAATTACCGAACTATCAGTTTAATAAGTCACAGCTGCAAAATACTAACGCGAATTCTTTACAGACGAATGGAAAAACTGGTAGAAGCCGACCTCGGGGAAGATCAGTTTGGATTCCGTAGAAATGTTGGAACACGTGAGGCAATACTGACCTTACGACTTATCTTGGAAGAAAGATTAAGAAAAGGCAAGCCTACGTTTCTAGCATTTGTAGACTTAGAGAAAGCTTTTGACAATGTTAACTGGAATATTCTCTTTCAAATTCTGAAGGTGGCAGGGGTAAAATACAGGGAGCGAAAGGCTATTTACAGTTTGTACAGAAACCAGATGGCAGTTATAAGAGTCGAGGGGCATGAAAGGGAAGCAGTGGTTGGGAAAGGAGTAAGACAGGGTTGTAGCCTCTCCCCGATGTTATTCAATCTGTATATTGAGCAAGCAGTAAAGGAAACAAAAGAAAAATTCGGAGTAGGTATTAAAATTCATGGAGAAGAAGTAAAAACTTTGAGGTTTGCCGATGACATTGTAATTCTGTCACAGACAGCAAAGGACTTGGAAGAGCAGTTGAACGGAATGGACAGTGTCTTGAAAGAAGGATATAAGATGAACATCAACAAAAGCAAAACGAGGATAATGGAATGTAGTCAAATTAAGTCGGGTGATGCTGAGGGAATTAGATTAGGAAATGAGACACTTAAAGTAGTAAAGGAGTTTTGCTATTTAGGGAGTAATATAACCGATGATGGTCGAAGTAGAGAGGATATAAAATGTAGACTGGCAATGGCAAGGAAAGCGTTTCTCAAGAAGAGGAATTTGTTAACATCGAGTATAGATTTAAGTGTCAGGAAGTCGTTTCTGAAAGTATTTGTATGGAGTGTAGCCATGTATGGAAGTGAAACATGGACGATAACTAGTTTGGACAAGAAGAGAATAGAAGCTTTCGAAATGTGGTGCTACAGAAGAATGCTGAAGATAAGGTGGGTAGATCACGTAACTAATGAGGAGGTATTGAATAGGATTGGGGAGAAGAGAAGTTTGTGGCACAACTTGACTAGAAGAAGGGATCGGTTGATAGGACATGTTTTGAGGCATCAAGGGATCACAAATTTAGCATTGGAGGGCAGTGTGGAGGGTAAAAATCGTAGAGGGAGACCAAGAGATGAATACACTAAGCAGATTCAGAAGGATGTAGGTTGCAGTAGATACTGGGAGATGAAGAAGCTTGCACAGGATAGAGTAGCATGGAGAGCTGCATCAAACCAGTCTCAGGACTGAAGACCACAACAACAACAACCCTAAACCATCACAACTGATGTTTGTCCACTATGCTGCTCAACAATACAGTCTGCCTGATTGAGTTCACCATGGTGGCTCAATACCAGTGCAGCCATCACGGTAGGACAAGTTGAAGCAGGACTCATCTGAAAATGCTACATTTTGCCACTCATCACACGAGTGTTGGCTTTCATATTCCCATTGCAGTCTGCGGCCTTGTGGGTTCTGGTCAATGGAAGTTGACAAAATGGCATGCATGCCACCCACAGGAGATACCATGAGACCATTGATGCAACCATGTACACACCCATTGCAGTGTTCCAAAGTTGCACCAAAATTGTGGATGAAGCTGTTCTGTCAGTTACGACCAACCAGACAATATGGTAGTCATCTTGTGCAGTGGTCACATTGTGTCTTCCAGTACCCTGTTGGCATTGTGTACAGCCCTCTTCTCTCCACTGGTTCCACATATGCTTCCCTGTTGAAGCAATGTGCCTTTACAAGCCACAATGTCACTTAATGACAGACATGCCTCGTGGAGACCAATCGTTCTGGCCCATTTAAATGTCCTCACATGCCAACATTCCACTGTGCACCATATGATGTTGGTGAGGCATAGTGGCACTTGGTTACATATTTCCACTTTGTATGATGACTCTGCACAAATTCAGCATTGCATAACACTGACCTGTCCAGTCACACAAATGAGGGCACCATTGGGCCTACATGGAAGCCACCTCTCTGTCATTTAAATCACTTATTATGGTTCCACTGTTCTACACATCCACTTTTTGTGGCATGTTGCAGACTGTTACTTTTGAGTGTTTCACTTTTTACAAACAGTAGTGTATTTATTGTCTATATTACCCGCACTATAAAATTCAAGCCATTCTTATTATTTAATGAGGTTTCAAATGTCTCTGTTGCCACTTGGATTAACATTTCATAATAGTTTGTAATTATATTTAACAATGGTGTGTGTGTGTGTGTGTGTGTGTGTGTGTGTGTGTGTGTGTGTGTGTGTGTGCATGTGTACGCACAAATTACTTCTAGTGTTAATAATGGCCTGAAAGGCAATTTACCCTTTTACTACCAGAATGCACCTCTGGTGATGAAGGACGAACATGAATGTTGTCTATAGCTGTGCTACTGTTCTCCTGCACTCTGAAGGGAAAAAGTACAGTCTGCATCAGGTGATATGAATTTAGGATATCTTCTAGCATTTCTAGCATTCTTTTTCTTGCACAGTCACTTATAAAATTAATATTAAAGTCACCAAATACAGCTAATCATTGGTACTCTCTATGAAGTTAACTAATTAATCTCTTAGGCTTGAACAGAAATGCCTTCAAAGCAGAGTTAGGAGATGTATAGGCAATTATAATTAAAAGTGCAGTTTCACTAAATTCAACTACTCTTGCATGGCATTCAGTAACCTGTTTGGTCCAGTGCTTTGATATGTCAGTAGATTCAAATGAAGTATTGTCTTTCACATACAAAGTCAATCCCCTACTCTGCAAAGATCTCTGTGAAAAATAGACAGCTAATATTTATCCCAGTATAGGAAGTGTTTGAACTACCACATTGTTTAAGTGGTGCTCTGATATACAAGTAATGTCAGAATCAACATCAGCGAGCATTTCATTAACTTTATCTCTAACACCTTTTATATTTTGATGAATGTGCTAATTCCTTTATCAAGGAATAAATTTATTATGTCTTGTATTGTAACTATGTATATCATAATTCAGTTGGAACTGACTTTTATTATCAACAACAAAAACCATTAAGAAGTAAATGTATTGGGAAATGAGTGTAAGAATTACAAGAGCCTTAAATGACTTCTGTAAGATGTAAGGTTATCTACTTTACATAATATTCTTAATGATTGATTCTGATGAACATGCATTTTACTTACTTTACATGCTCTGCCCCAGAAGTTAATTCTGTAAGACACAGGAAGTGAAAATATGTGAAATATGCCAAGACTCTTATTTTTAGATCAACTCTGTGAGAAGACTCAATTTTAACTTGTTATTCATAAGGATTCCAAGAAACTATATGCCCTGTGCTTCATTCAGTGTATGACTATTAATGTCTGTTTCTGGTGCTAAAAGGTTATTATTGCTTTTTGAAACTGCATAATATGAGTTTTTATGAGGAAAATGTTAGCTGTGAGCCACTTGTAGACCTATTCAGCTGTCATGTGAGCTGCAGACCTGGGTTCCAGATAGTGCAGGGCCTGTATCATGTGCTATAGGGCTAAACTACCTCCGTACTTGAGAAATATTCATCAGTCTGCGATCCTTACCAAGTTGGATTAACTGTAAAGAGAAATGCTGAAAGATGAGCTGCATGGTTTGTCAAAGGGTTGTTTTATGAGCATGGGATGGTAATAGAAATGTACATCAAACAAGTGTGGCAGGAGACATTACACCTAAGATGACTGGCATTGCAGAGACTCTTGCTCAAAAACTTCCAAGAGACCATGTTCCAGAATTAGTCAAGAAATATACTACTTCCTCCAATGTATATTTCACATAATGACAATGAAGCTAAATTCAGATTTATGCAGAATGGGACTGGCAGTCAATTTTCCTGTGCACCATTTGCAAATAGAATAAGAAGGGGAAGATTATTGTGGCACACTATGTACTCTCCACCGCTCCTGGCATGGTCATTTGTAGAGTGCAGATGTAGATGTATGTTAAATATGTAAGTGTAAATGTTAGTGTCTGTCACTGACAAATAATCCCTCTCCCAACGGAGATCACTTTTGCTACAGAGGATAATTAACACGTATATTGTTTGGAAGACAATGAGGTAGTAGAACAGTAACAAAAGAAATTACTCCAGTTGGCAGGAGGTGTTTGGGATTAGCAGAATCAGTTTCCATAGAACAGGATGGAGACAGAAGAGCGAAGAGGGCATGATGAAAACATTATAAAGGTAGTTGAGTTGAAAGGATTATTAGAAGTTAAAAACAAGAGGAGTTTGAAAATCCATAAGAAGACAACTCAAGAGGACAAGAGTGAAAACACAGAACTGATATGATCGGCAAGAAATTGAAGTTTAAAGAAATTCATTCTTAATAATGTACACTGTATATGGGTCAGTTAATAATTATTGTAATGCACTGTAAATCATTAAAGTAAATATTTCGTAGTAATTCATTCTTAAACTGTGTATAATTTGTGGTGGCATTTGAAAATTATTGTGGAAGGTAAATCATAAAAATAAACATTTTTTTAAAATCCACATGAAAAACATGAGAATTTAATAAATGTGTTTTGATCATAAGAGAGTTAAGTTGCTAGGTAGGTAGGATAAGATATAATGGGCTGTAAAAATATGAAATGCCTTGGAGAAATACCTTTTTATCTATTAAGTTTTCAAGAACTGATGCCTGTACGTAAGATATACAGACAATTTTTGATAGTCTTCTGGGTCTGCCTTTGTGACTTATTGGTTAACAAATTACAATAACATACTATATCCTGATGTATGAGACGTGGTTACCTCGAATATAAGTGACCATCATAGTTTTGAGTTGTGCCATCTGCTGCATAGATTTATGTTTTAAAGAGATGAATGTTAATAAATGGCAACAATCATACTGAAAAGTAATGTCTTTATAAAGAAAAATTGCATGGACCCTAAAGGAGACAGATGTCAGTAGGAAAATTTTTGGAATGGACACTGCCTTGTTTGAATACCAAATAGTAGTTACTTAGGTACTGATTCTATTACAGTCAAGAAATTCATGATTTCAGGTTCACCATTGGTCTAATAAACCTTGCACATAACAGTTACTGGCAGATACATGAAACTAGAAGAACTGTACTTACATCATGAACAAATGGGTAACCAGTTTATTTTTGGTCTACACTAAGTACCCACAGTTATAAAGCACAGAACTGAAAACATTACAGTGATAGTATTCAAAATTAATGACCAGAGTGGTGAGGAACAAATTTCTTGTGTCTAAATGGTGTTGACATTGAGAGATAACTTATTTAATGGAAAGTGCAACATATACTTTTATATCAATGGCAGACAGTAGGGGAGCTGCTTGTTACCTCAGAGAAACACCGAGAACCATGAGAGTACAGCATTCAGGTAATATACATCATAGTTAATGTCCTAAATACGAGTTTTCAAAGAAAATATTTCTCTTCATCCTAAAAAACCTCATACCATAATATTTTTTTAAATAAATGCAAACATAATCTACTGGTAGCAGCAATAGACATGAATTGTTCTACACTAACTGGTATGTTATGTACAAAGTTCTTTGGATATCAGTTGGACAACAAGCCAAAATTGTGTAAATACATAGCTAAGCTAATCAAGAAAATCAGTTCACTCTGGTTTGCAGTCAAAGTATTTCTCAATTTGAAGAGATGAAGATCAAGGTGTTAGCATGTTGTGCACACTCTCAATCTCTATTTTTTTTGTGTAATACAGGATCAGAATCAGAATTTTATTGTGTAATAATGTACATATATAAATCATTGATTTAAAGTACAGGAGACTTCTCAGTATAGATAATGTACCAGAGATACATACAACATGTCAAACAAAGAACAAAAAAATTTAATTTAGAAAAGTCACTACAAATTTGTTTCATTACTGTACAAAGAATCTTCATCATCATTTCAGAACTCCATGAGCAGATAACAACATTTTTGCATTAGGATAGTGCATTTTATCTCCAAAAAACCTAGTTCCATGCTGTGAAAGTTTTTTTTAATTTATTGTAAATTTTTGAAGCCATGTGTTGAGGAGCATGAGAGTAGAGTTTTAGTCCATGAGATGGTGACATAAAGTTAACTTTGTTTCTTGTTTCATGCATATGTTTCAAATAGTTTTCAATAAATAATTCTGGGTTGATGTGGATAAAGACAAACAGATCAGAAATGTAATAACATGGAATAGTTAAAAATTTTAGATCCCTGAATAAAGGTTGGTTGAATCTCTAGCTTAATATTACACATATTTCTAATAATAGTCTTTTGAAGAAATAATATTCTATTTACACTACTTGCATTTCCCTGAAAGATTATTCTATATCTTACAACAGATTCAAAACAGCTGCAGTAAACAACTTTCCTAGTGTCCATTTCACTTGGCTCTGAATGGAAAACTGTTTTACTTGTCTCTCAAGTACCTTGTATGAGAAGACCAGAATAATTTTTTTTTCTAAAAATATCCCCAGGAATTTGACAGATTCTGCTTCCCTAGGTTCCTGATTTTTATGGGTAATTTGGAAGTTGTTTAAATTTGCTTGTTTACTTTTAAACTATGTAAGTTGGGTTTTTCATGTTTAGTTTTAATCTATTTACATCAAACCAATATTTTAAATTACTCTCCAGATAGTACAGCTAAAGCAATGTGAAGAAATGTTGTGTATAGTTGATAACCCTAAATGGAAGTTTTTGTTGAGTGATGTTAGAATTTTTGTAGTAACTTCATGGTACAAATATTGCTTAATAGTGTTTGTTGGTATTTGGAAAAATCACTTTCAGATGAATTATGATTTAAAAGGTCTTTACAAGACACTTAATTTTCATTTAGATGTTACCTGTTCTTCATTCTGGAATCTGACTCAAGCAATAAAATAACTTTTGTACCTATTCTTTAACATAATAGATACAAATAACATATTTTACACTTATTTATACAGTGATCTTACTTTTGACTTTGATAATAAGTAAAGTGTGTTAGTTCAGCTGAAAATTCATCTACCAATTATAATACAAATGATCCCATTATTAATAAAAGAAAACATGTCTTACCTATGTCTTTGAACACTAAGAAAGGATTAATGGTCCAATAGAAAGGATAAGGGTCTCGCAATGATGAAATTAAGTCCTTTTAAATCACAATTGTAATCAATATTTATTTACCTTCAGTTGCGTCTTTTGTTAATTTGTATCTTCAGTCAGTCCATGTCTCTTTCATCCAGCAGGCATGCCTATATATATAGCATGCCAACCACAAATTAAATTGTTTTGCAGTGTTCCATCGTCATTTCGCCATTGCAAGCCCAATCTATTCCTTCATTATTGCTTCAGCTAACACAGTGATAAATTGTGTTGTCATACATCCAAGAGAGCAGCAGTAATATAAAATAAACAGCAAGCTAGGTGAGAAAAAATTTACAATCTGTGCAAGAAAATGACCCAGATTACAAGCTAGAAGCACAATCCCACTGTCAAATCAGTGACTGTCAGGGCTGATGCAATTGCGCTGCTTAATAGCTGGAGTGGGTCATTACTGTAGGGTAGCACTGGTCTGTGCAACAGAGTGATATAATGCAAGTTTTTTCATTAATGGTTAATTAAACAGTGCTTTAGCTCATGTTATGTAAGTATTTTATCTTTGTTTAATTAAACTATCATGGAACTGTGATTTTGTTCAACATGTTTATCTTGGTAACATAAAGCAGCTATTCTTTACATGTGTGTAGAGTACACCACACATCCCCCTCGTTGTTGTTGTTGTCGTGGTCTTCAGTCCGGAGACTGGTTTGATGCAGCTCTCCATGCTACTCTATCCTGTGCAAGCTTCTTCATCTCCCAGTACCTACTGCAACCTACATCCTTCTGAATCTGTTTAGTGTATTCATCTCTTGGTCTCCCTCTACGATTTTTACCCTCCAAATTGGTGATCCCTTGATGCCTCAGACTATGACCTACCAACCAATCCCTTCTTCTAGTCAAGTTGTGCCACAAATTTCTCTTCTCCCCAATTCTATTCAGTACCTCCTCATTAGTTATGTGATCTACCCATCTAATCTTCAGCATTCTTCTGTAGCACCACATTTCGAAACCTTCTATTCTCTTCTTGTCCAAACTACAGATCGTCCACGTTTCACTTCCATACATGGCTACACTCCATACAAATACTTTCAGAAACGACTTCCTGACACTTAAATCTATACTCGATGTTAACAAATTTCTCTTCTTCAGAAATGCTTTCCTTGCCATTGCCAGTCTACATTTTATATCCTGTCTACTTCGACCATCATCAGTTATTTTGCTCCACAAATAGCAAAAGTCTTTTACGACTTTAAGTGTCTCATTTCCTAATCTAATTCCTGCAGCATCACACGAGTTAATTCGAGTACATTCCATTATCCTCATTTTGCTTTTGTTGATGTTCATCTTATATCCTCCTTTCAAGACACTGTCCATTCCGTTCAACTGCTCTTCCAAGTCCTTTGCTATCTCTGACAGAATTACAATGGCATTGGCGAACCTCAAAGTTTTTATTTCTTCTTCATGGATTTTAATTCCTACTCCAAATTTTTCTTTGTTTCCTTTACTGCTTGCTCAGTACATAGATTGAATAACAGCGGGGATAGGCTACAACCCTGTCTCATTCCCTTCCCAACCACTGCTTCCCTTTCATGCCCCTTGACCCTTATAACTGCCATCTGGTTTGTGTACAAGTTGTAAATAGCCTTTTGCTCCCTGTATTTTACCCCTGCCACCTTCATAATCTGAAAGAGAGTATTCCAGTCAACATTGTCAAAAGCTTTCTCTAAGTCTACAAATGCTAGAAACATAACTTTACCTTTCCTTAATCTACTTTCTAAGATAAGTTGTAGGGTCAGTACTGCCTCATGTGTTCCATCATTTCTACGGAATCCAAACTGATCTTCCCTGAGGTCAGCTTCTACCAGTTTTTCCATTCATCTGTAAAGAATTCGTGTTAGTATTTTGCAGCCGTGGCTTATTAAACTGATAGTTCGGTAATTTTCACAGCTGTCAACACCTGCTTTCTTTGGGATTAGAATTATTATATTCTTCTTGAAGTCTGAGGGTCTTTCGCCTGTCTCATACACCTTGCTCACTAGATGGTAGAGTTTTGTTAGGCCTGGCTCTAACCTAACCCCCTCATGTTTTTTTTTTTTTAAATGGCATGCCTGCTCGAGGGTAGAGGCTACAAGAAAATCGTATTTGCACATGATGTATGACTTAATTAATTATGACAGTTTGTGGGCATTTAACTGTAGGTACTAAGCAAAACAGTGGTTAAGACAACTCTCATAACAGGTAGAAACTTGCACTGCTCTTTCAACAAGATCATTTAAGACTGTCAAACAGTCTTGTGTAGTTGAGATTTTTTGGGAGGAGCTCAGTGTTAAAGAGGTTTAAATGAATGCAAATAAAAGATACGATAACAACTCTGTTTTATGTGTACAAAGGCAATTTACTGAAATTGATCTCTTACACAATGGAATCATATTTTTTGTGTTCAACATCTTGTTCTATGTTTTCACTCCAGTTTTGGCCTTTGGCTTTTTCACCACATGGCATTAGATACCAGGTAATTATATTTTTAAGCAAGTAATGACAAAATGTTAGCAACATTTTGGGTGTTATATACTGACTTTTAAAAAAAGGAAATAGCAATTACTCTCAGCTATGATTTTCTTGTGCTCTACATTTCAAGACTGAACCATTACTTACTAGCAATTTTTGCAGTTCCCCATTGATAATGTAACAAAAGGAAAATTCAGATGACATAATGGCATTTTGTTGACATAGAAATAAAATTATTAATGTTTTATTTGACAGGATTCCTGAACCACTGAAAAAGTCACCACTTGTGCCCGGTGGGAAACTTAGAGAAGTAAATCGCCCTCTACCAACAACAACTTCAGTAAATGCGACTCCCATGCTTCATGTGGCACCACGTACTACCTTCATACGTCGTTTGGATCGCAGTCTGATGCTTGATGTGTGTACGCCAGATACCCACCAACCTAATGAGTCTCCTCCTGGTGATGGGTGGATTACAACCAGCAAAAGACTCCTGTCAAAACCACAAAAGCAGCAGGCTGTTGATGACTTCTCCCTCCCTAATTTACCTGGTGGTGAGTATGTCTGAAAAATACAAATTTTGTCAAAATAATGAAAAGAGTTTAAAGAAAAAGAAACAAAATACGTCATTCCACATGCCTCAGTGAACTTGATCTAGAACCAATGAAAATCCATGGAAGAACAAATGCACAGTAGTACCATCATCATCATCATCATCATCATCATCAACAACAATAACAACAACAACAATAATAATCATTTGAGATGAACTGTTAACTACAGGTTTCCTCTAGACTTTTCTATGCATCATATTCAGGTAGAAACATCTATGTTGCTCTTGCACATTTTTTGTCATCTACACACTTTTCATTAAGATGTCATTTTGATTTTTTTCTTTTCTCATGGAATCTAGCACAGAATGTACTTGGTCTGTCTACCATCCATCCTCATAGCTATATGTTCTGCTGACTTCATTTTCATTACAGTCATAATTAAATCTTCAATTCTTGTTCATTTGATGATTCATTTATATGCTTTCCTGTTGCTCCAAGTAATTCCTAACATGTATCTCTCCATTGCTCACTGAGCAGCTATCAGGTTTTTAATCTTTTTGCATTAAAAGTCTGTGTCTCACTGGAATAAGTTAAAAACAGTATTACAAACTGACTGTAAGCTTTCCTTTACAGACAAATCAGAAGTTTAGTTTTGAAAAGCATCTTAATTTGCTCAATGCACTTCAGACCACATTTTACTCTTCTGTTTTCCCTTTTTCTAACCACCCAGTTATTACCTTTAACTGAACAATTGGGTCCATAACATCGTAATTAGTTTGTACTATTTTTGTGTGTTCATATATACATTTTTTAGTTAAATTGTATTTCAGAAATACTTTCAAACTTGCTCTGTGAAGTTCTCCTATATGTTTCTGACATTTATGTGTGGCAGATACAAATAGTACATTGTTATCAACAAAATGATGGTGGTTTGTATAGATGTTCCTTTGACGTTATTCCTTTTTTTATTTTTCCACACTCTCAAGTTTGTGGCACAACTTGACTAGAAGAAGGGACCGGTTGGTAGGACATGTTCTGAGGCATCAAGGGATCACAAATTTAGCATTGGAGGGCAGCATGGAGGGTAAAAATCATAGAGGGAGACCAAGAGATGAATGCACTAAGCAGATTCAGAAGGATGTAGGTTGCAGTAGGTACTGTGAGATGAAGGAGCTTGCACTGGATAGATTAGTGTGGAGAGCTGCATCACACCAGTCTCAGGACTGAAGACCACAACAACAACAAAATATTGAGCAAGCAGTAAAGGAAACAAAAGAAAAATTTGGAGTAGGTATTAAAGTCCATGGAGAAGAAATAAAAATGTTGAGGTTCGCCGATGACATTGTAATTGTGTCAGAGACAGCAAAGGACTTGGAGGAGCAGTTGAACGGAACTGACAGTGTCTTGAAAGGAGGGTATAAGATGAACATCAACAAAAGCAAAATGAGGATAATTGAATGTAGTTGAATTAAGTCGGGTGATGCTGAGGGAATTAGATTAGGAAATGAGACACTTAAAGTAGTAAAGGAGTTTTGCTATTTGGGGAGCAAATTAACTGATTATGGTCAAAGTAGAGAGGATATAAAATGTAGACTGGCAATGGCAAGGAAAGCATTTCTGAAGAAGAGAAATTTGTTAACATCGAGTATAGATTTAAGTGTCAGGAAGTCGTTTCTGAAAGTATTTGTATGGAGTGTAGCCATGTATGGAAGTGAAACATGGATGATAAATAGTTTGGACAAGAAGAGAATAGAAGATTTTGAAATGCGATGCTACAGAAGAATGCTGAAGATTAGATGGGTAGATCACATACTAATGAGGAAGTACTGAATAGAATTGGGGAGGAGAGGAGTTTGTGGCACAACTTGACAAGAAGAAGGGACCGGTTGGTAGGACATATCCTGAGGCATCAAGAGATCACAAATTTAGCATTGGAGGGCAGCGTGGAGGGTAAAAATCGAAGAGGGAGACCATGAGATGAATACACTAAGCAGATTCAGAAGGATGTAGGTTGCAGTAGGTACTGGGAGATGAAGAAGCTTGCACAAGATAGAGTAGCATGGAGAGCTGCATCAAACCAGTCTCAGGACTGAAGACAACAACAACAACACTCTCAAGGATCTGAAGACTTTCTCTAAGCATGCTGAGAATGGTTTTAGTGATATCATATCTCCTTGCCCAATTCATTCATAAGGAATTATTGCCAGTAGTAGTTCTACATGTAGACGTAAAGTATTCATCACACAGAACCATGCTATAAGGACAATATTAAACTTATTCATGCAAAACAGTTAACCTATGAAAAGTTATAGAGACTGCTTCAAACAAGTGCAAAGTAGCATGGCAAATTATTTCACAAGAAGACTCTCCTACCAACAAAAGAAGTGTCACATGAACCAGATCAATTGAATGAGTTTTTTGTGTCTTCAGTGAAAGAAACTGGAAATAGAATCATCTCATCTGACACATCTGAAGTGAACTACTTGGCAAGTAGCTGCCAGTGCAGCAGTCTTTTAAGTGGCAAATTATCACATCCACTGATATTATAATAGGCATAAAAAATTCTCCAACTCTAAAACTATGGATAATTACTGGCTATCCAACTACATCATAGAGAAAGCTATTCATTTGCTTTGTGAACATTTTGCATACATTTTAAACAGCAGTCATCAGTTTGGAATTTTCCCTGCATCATTAAAAATTTCAAAAGTTATACCAGTTTTTAAAAAAGGAGACATCTGTAATTTCCAAAATATTTGTAACCCTAATAGAAAACAATATTTCTCAACGAGAAACAGACATTCTAGGATGAAAATTGTTGAGACAGGGATACCACAGTGATCAGGTTTGTGCCTTTTTTTCCATAATTACAATCAATGATTTGACACATCTTGTTCCCTGCTCTGTCATTTGCTGTGCTAATGATGCAACAAAAATTGCAACTCATAAGACAGCTCAGTATTACAAAAAATGTCACACTGGAATCACTAGATGCTGCAGTGAATTGGTTCTCCTCTTACAGACTCTGTGTAATCCTAGCAAGACCTGTTGCCTTCTGTTAGGACTGTCTAATAATGTAGAAAATGGTACCAGAGAAGGAAAGTTGCTATTCACCATATAGCGGAGATGCTGAGTCATGATAGGCACGATAAAAAGATTCACACAATCATAGCTTTTGGCCATTAAGGCCTTTGTCAGCAGTAGACACTCATACACACACGCACACACACACTCATGCAAACAGAACTTGCACGCACATCTGCAGTCTCAGAGAGCTGGTAGTTTCAGCTCTCTGAGAATGCAGACGTTTGTGCAAGTTGCGTTTGCGTGAGTGTGTGTACAGGTCTACTGCTGACAAAGGCATTAACGGCCGAAAGCTATTATTGTGTGAATCTTTTATTGTGCTTATCATGACTCAGCATCTCCGCTGTATGGTGAGTAGCAACTTTCCTTCTCTGGTATTGTTACATTCCATCTTGTATTTCCCATTGTTTAATGTAGAAAATGGAACAGTTAAACTTTTAGGATCCCATCTAGACTCTTAAGTTGAGCTGGAAAGAACATGTGGCATCGTTGGCTGGGAGGGCCCTATTTGGGAAGAATACATCAGTTATGATTGCAAAATACCTAATGTGGGAACTGAGAGGGTTTGTTACTTCAGAATATTAAAAATTGGCTAATTTTAGACTGCTCCAATCTCACATTTCTTATAGATTGCCAATATAGGGGCACTCTACCTTGTATATAATTGACTAAATTAGTGCCCGGTCCTTCACCCGAACAGACTGCATGTTCTGCATTGATTTTTTTCTTTAATTGAATTTTTATGTTGTTCACAAATTATAATACTGTCTAAATTTTTTGTACTAATCAAAGCCATAAAAGCATTGTCTTTTCCAAATGTACTTCTGACTAAAAAGTGATTCTTGTAACTGGAGTCCAAGTTTATTATTACTCATGCCTTCTGCATTCTTGTGGTGATACTTCTATAGAAACTTTCATCCCCTATCACATATTTCTTTATATCTAACTAAGAAGTGAAGTATCAATTTTAATAAAAAAGTGAAATGTGTATTTTTTTATTTCTAATAGAGAAGCCAAATAGAAATTTCCATAGATTTAGATTTAAAAATGTTTTCATAATAAAAAATTTCATTATACATTTCATCCCCTATTTCAACTTAGACACTGAATTTCCAAAACAGTGAATGTGTATTTTTTAAATTTCTAAGAAGCAGCTAATACAAATTTTCATAGATTTCATTTCAAAAATGCTTGCATAGTGAAATATTTCCATAAAAACTTTAATCCCCTGTTTCATCCCCATGGGGATTGAATTTCCAAAAACAGTGATACATATTTTTTTTTTATTTTGAACTGTGAAACCAATTTCAAATTCTCATTGATTTAGCTTTAAAAATGCTTTCATAAAGAAATATTTCTTACAATATTTCATCCCATATTTCACCCCCTTAAAGGATGCATTTCCAAATATATCAAAATGTGTATTTTTTTATTTGTAACTGAGAAGTCAAATACCAATTTTCATAAAAGTAGCTTTAAAAATACTTTAGTAGTTTTTAAAATAATGACTTATTTTCAAAAAACTTTCACCCACTATTTCACCCCATTGGAGTTAAGTTTCCAAAAATACTGAAACACATATTTATCTATTTCTGACCAAGAAATCAAACACCAATTTTCTCAGGTCTAGCTTCAAAATTGCCTTAATAGCGACATTTTTTCCGTAAACTTTTATCAACTATTTCACCCCCTAAGTGGTGGAATTTCAAAAAGCCCCTTCTTAAAAGATGCCTACAGTGTAAGGCCAACACCCTCTCTAAATTTCAAGTTTCTATCTTTAACAGGGAAAAATTAAAATGGATATTCCAAGAGACAGACTGGTAACAGCAGCCCATTCCCCAGAGTCAGCTGCTTAAAAGTATTTGACAACTTACCATCCTCAGCGTGGTTCATGTCTTGTAAATTATTTTTAAAAAAGCTGTACAACTAGTTGGCTGAAAGTCCATTTTATAATACAAAAGAATTTTTTTATTTACAGATTGTGAACATATGTTGAAAATTAAAATGTATGCTAAATGTATGTAATTAAGTATATTGATAAGGTATATGAGAGATGAAGCCTATTGCATTGTATCTGTGGTCAATGATGAATAAAAGTGAGTATCTAGTGTCCATCTTAGGATATCATGTAGGCAAATAGGCAAATATTTAAAGAATTATGCATTCTAATTACATCTTTTCAGTATATTTACTCTTTTGTAAAGATTGTTGTGAAGAATAAGGCACAATTGAAAAAAATAGCAGCATTCATAAAAATAACACTAGAAACAAAAATAGTCCACAAGTTAACACAGAAAGGAGGAATATATGCACCCATAAAAATGCGGGTATTACACAGACATCCCTTTCAACATTTTAAAGCAAGGTGACCTTCCGCTAAAAACACAATCTATAGGTTGCGTCACCAGTTATAAAATAATGGAATGTTGGAACCAAAGTGACCATGTTATCCCAAATCCAATCACCTGAAAATGTGGAAGCTGTGAGAGTGGCAATCTACACAACCCTATAAGTCAACAAAGAAGAACCGCAGCTGAACTTGGCATACCCTGTCGATCTGTTCAACACAGCCTCCATTCAGACCTTAAATTATTCCTGTTCAAAATGACTGAGCTCCATACTCTTCTCAGTCTACAGAAAGAAGACAGATGTAAGTTTGCTGCTAGGGGTAATGCAGAGGGAAGGGGAAGGATTCAACGTCTGGTTCTCTGATAAGGCGTACGCCAATGTCAGTGGTGTGGTTCATAAACAAAATGTGAGGTTTTGGGCAATTGAATGTCCAGTGTTGTCTCATGAAAGGGACAATTGTAATCAAAAAGTGTCTGTTTGTGCTGCCATATCAAATGACAGATTAACTGGATCTTCTTTTTTCTATGAAATGGTCATTTCTGAATGGTACATGGGCTTGTTGTGAAACCTGTTTTTTCCTCCATATAATGCCTCTCTACAGCCAATGCACATGCAGTGGTTTATGCAGGATGGAGCCTGACCACTCACAGCCAATGTTGTTCTTGACTTTTTGCATGAATCTTTTGGTGAAACAGTGCTGCCTTACTGCTTTCCTCGAAGTCTTCAGTGTGGTCAAATTTGAGCATCTCACAGTCCCAACACCAAACCGTAAAATTATTTTCTGTGGTGATAATTGGAAGAAGAAGTCTTCTGTGTGCTTCCTTGAGATCTGGCGGAACTCAGAGTCCATGTTGTGGAAGTGTGCAACTCAAACAATGAAGATCTGTGCTGGCAGGTAGTTGGAATATGAATGTTTTTCTTGAACAGCTACAGTGGCTAAATAGTGGCTGCATTGAACATGTTTTACATTGACATAAATTCTCCATTAGTTTACACTTCTATGTTTATGTAGTTTGTACTGTTGTGTTTCATAGTATTCAAATAAATATAAGTACAAACAGTTCAAAATCCCCCATGCAACAATGTATTTGTAAATCTCTTGGCATATTTAATATCGTAGAGAGTTGTTGCAAGTATGGTCCATGGAACATGCAAAAAACTAAACTAAACACCTCATTCAATTCTGAATTTATCACTGTACTGTTGAAGCTAATGGAAGCTGTGCCACTGACACATATTGTTTAGTCAAATGACGTGTTAACTCAGTATCTGATTTCTCGAGGAATGTTAGCGCAGATTTGGTTTCTAACTGAGTCTAATACTTTGTGATTAAAATAAGGCTTAGAATGCTTGTACTATTTGATCAGTGTTGTCAGCCATCTTAATTGATGAAATATGCAACATAAATTTCTGTTTTACTCCATCAATAACTTTGTTGTCTTCATTTATTTCGCTTACAAAGTTTTTGGAATTATTCTTGCATCCTCTTGAACATGTATCTACATCTACATATGCACTCTGCACTGTACTGTGTACTTAGCATGATATCACATTAGGATTTCTTTCTGTTCCAGTTGCATATGAAGTGTGAGAAGAATGACTGTTGAGATGCTCTAATTAATCTAAATTTATTAATAGTTTTGTTTAATTCTGCAGTTCCTACTGTGCTGTTACTATAATTTTCTTGAAACCTCCTCTTTAATAGCTGCTTCGTTCCACTTGTTTCTTACCTACAAAATTTTTTCTGTTTGTATAAGCACCTTTGTCAAATAGTTCTCCCTTTTGTCCATGTCTATAAGATCAACAATTTTCAGGTAATGAACTTCTTGCTTAATTAATCTGATGTTACTAAACAATTTTGTTTATGATCTACATTTCTGACTTTCTGCCTGATGAATCTGTTTCTTTCTAGCTTTATATCAACTTTTACTGTACATCTTGGGAGTCTATGACCATTTGTAATCAAAGTAACATTTGGAACATATTCTTTATTCTTTGATAAGTTGTAGTCTAATCAGTTTTTAATTCCATGTGATCCTTATCAAAACCTTTTGTACTTCTTTTCTTCTGAAAGAATGTGTTAAAGGCAACAAGGTGTTCTTCTGAGAAAATTCTACTGTCACATGACATCTGTCATTTCTTGTGGTGTGTCCAAAATTCTCCACTTAAGAAGTGTTCTTCATTTCTTGCTACTTGTGCATTAAAATTTCCCATTATCATCATATTGTCAACTCTTCTGTCATGTACCAGCTTCTGTTCTTCATCATAATGTGAACATGTTGATGTTTTGACTTGAATGCTTTCTATTTAATATCTTTTATTTTTTTAAAAATTAAGTGTCACTATTCTGTCTGAGACTCCGTCAGTATCTGACTATAATACTGTCATTGATTTTCATTTTTACAATATAGCCTACTCTGGAATTTCCTCCCTGCACTGTTTCTCTGTTGTGAAACACACAGCTAATTTTAATTGAATTTGATCTCCATTTTATACCAAATTTCATATAATACTACCTTATCCCATTGTATGCTATTTAATTCTTCTTCCATCTTCACCAAAATATGTATGGGTATTAAAGTTCTTCAATATATTTTCCCAAAATGAAAACTGATAGAAGCAGTTGGGTTTCTAAGATCCATGATATTGCCCACTTAACCAAACTTTGTGTAGCAAGATGCAAGCACAGACGTAGACGGACAAGGCCCATTATATAAAATCATTGTCTAATTTCATGCTAGTTGCCATAGTGGCCCCTTATTGTTAGAGGGCCCGCAGAACTGACAGGCAGGATGGGTTGCTAAACCCCTTCCAGCAGCGCAGAGAGAAACATCACCAGCAGACAGAAACAGTAACAGACTTTCCAAATAAACACGGAACAACTTCACCAGACAGCATGTGACAGTGTTCCACCAATCGGAACTCATATTACTGATATAGCTCTCTGCCGACCTGGCTTTATAAGCACACCTAGACTGTCAGACCAGCAGTGTTTACCAACTGCTAGAAACAGCTCCGGCCAGTACTTACACCGGCCCTAGCCTTGTATTCACTCGCCGTAGTCTTGTAGTAGCACATTGTATTTTGTAGAGTAGTTTTGGTCAGTATTTTCTTCCATTGTCTTGTTCCCTTATCTGATTTGCTACCATGGAGTTGTGGGTTTTGTTTCTTTGTTTAGAAACTTAGTGTATGCCAAGAAGGTGTTTTATCTTTAATTATAATAAAGCTTGGTGAAATTGACTATTAGTTCTTTCCTGCCAACTGCAGGACATTACACTAGTCTTTTTCACCTGGTCCAGATTGATGTCATCCCAGAAATTTGAATTTGTCATTGTGGGTGTTGTAATCCTGCCCATGTTACACTTTCCTGCAGTGCCTTAAGTATTTTGTGAGACATGTGAACAGTGTGAAATCTTGGTGGACATATGCTCACAGCAGTTACAGTCTAGACCTGAGTGTTTCTAAGTCTCAGACTGTGGGACCAGAAAAACAGAACTGTCAACATGGACATCTAAACAACATGTATTCTGTCAATCACATTGAGAAACCTGCAGCATTAACATGGTAACTTATGGTTTCTCAAAGCCTTTATTTTCATTGTGCAGTAGTAGTTATCCACTGCCAATAGTAAGTTTCATTCACAGCACAACCACTGTTATAATCATAAATGTCTTTCTAAGATAATGTATTTGTACACTAAAAGCAGTGTAATCTGATACCGTTTATCAACTGCAATAGTTTTTGAGAGCTTGTATCATATAGAACAATCTTAGCAGCATATGATAATAATGTGAAGAAAACATTCCTTCATTTCCCTTGAAGTGTAATAGTTTACTGTTAATGCAGTTACATTTGATCTACTGAAGATATTGTCACCTTGTACTTATTTTTGTGTGGCAGTACTAATCAAATGCGGTTTGTGTTACAGCTACTGGCAGTCCAACAAAGGCATCAAAGAAAAAACAGAACCCAACTCATCAAACACCAACAGATGCTTTTATATCACCAGTAAGTATAAATATTATGAAATGAGCACTTAACCATCAGATGTTCTCAGATCCTCAAATAGTAATTTTTTGTCAGTTTTATTATTGCTATCACCATCCTCATCATTGTTGTTATTATTTTTTTCTGACAGAAATGCTTTATGCAAGTTATTGGTGTATTTTTACTGTTTATTCCTATAGAGATTGGAGCCTATTGCACAAGTATTAAGGTCAACTGTCTCTTACAGTTGCCATCAGAGAGAAACATTATACTTGCTGGTTCTGTATGTTTGTAGTGACATTCTTTGGGATAATGCTGGGTAATGTGCACAATGTTGTTTCTACATGACCTTTGTTCCATCTGTTGTCTCTTTGACAACTTTCTCAGTTCAAAATACTGTATTCAGAATGTGCGTATTGTGTTAATTATGATAAAGGAGATGTAGTTTACTTGGTGAATCAGGCTTATTACATCACATTATTTTGCCTGTTATAATTTTGTGCCACATTAAAAAAACTAATTTTAAAATTTTCTGCTACTATGGGAGAACTGAATTACCTTCATTATCAGAACTGAAGGCAACACCTTTTGATGTGTTCATCCTTTGGCCCTTGCCATCTGTACCATTTGGCTGCAGTTCATTCCATTTATAGCACTTTGTAATATTGATGTCATGGAAGTGCTTCTTGATCTTTTTCCCCAGGATTTTTCTATCCAAGATGTTTTTGATGGTATGGGTCATCTAGGTAGAACAGCCCACACACATCATATTGGGTTTAGCTGCACTGAGGTGGATGGAGGAACTGTGGCAGTGCAAACAAATTAGTGCCGCACAAATATACACTTTACTGCACTGCAATACTTAACTAAAATTGTGCAGCAGCTCATTGGATGTGCTTGTGGACAGATACAACTAAGCAGTGGCCTGTCAAGGCAAGCATTATTGAATACAGTGTCAACAAGACTATGTCTGTCATGGGCACCACACTATCAATCACTGTAGTAAACACTTGTTCCTGTGTGAGGGAACTCCATACTAGAAATGTCATACGCCAACACTGAACATGACCTGTCTGTTGCTGCCTGTGGCCACTGCTTATTACAACATGGAAAGCCATCTCATTGGTAGCATCATAGAGGTTGCTGATTGGCCTGCACTTACGGCTGACAGCAAACTCCTCAAAGTGCACCAGTTGGAAACTGTCCCAGCACACCAACTCCCCTCTCCCACAAACTCCTCACCCTTGCCGTGTAGTGTTGGTTGCTGCTATGATGGTGGGAGGGAGGTGTGGATGCAGCAAGCGATGAGAGAAAGGGACCTATGTGCTAGATGTTGATGAGCCCCTGCTCACGCCCCAGCATTCACCTTGCAACTGCCCTGGAACACCAGCCAAAAAACAAGGCAGAGGGCATACTTCTGCCTCTGACAATGGACTGCAATCTTCATGGTGCTGACCTACAATGTTGTCATGATGCAGGATGTCGGTCCTTTGGTAGGCCATGCCATGGAGTGGACTGTCTCTGGAAGATTTCTGTTGTCCACTTGGTGCTGGCTGAGACATGGTGGTGGCAATGCAGAACCCTGGGCCACTGGATGGCATGCAGGCTGCATCATCCGGGCAGGCAACGAATCTGTAAACAAAGACTCAGAGGCAGGATCAAGCAAATTACAAGAGCAAAGTTGGTTCTGGGCCAATGCTGCAAATCTCCTGCACCCTGTTCAAGAAACATGGATCTATCAAATGATTTTACAATAATTCTGTGGCCCAGGTCTTCTGTCTGCTGTACCATCTGAAAAAAAAATTGTTGATTAGCTTTATACATTGCCTGGGTGGGCAGAGTAGGTTATGGCCCCTGTGGTAGGTGCAGCAGCTGAAGAAGTGTCTGGTGGTACCATCCATGGAACAGCTCTGCTTGTGAAGGACCATTGTGGGGCTGTGAGGGTTAAGACAAGAGTAAGAGCAGCAAAGCTTGTTCCCACGTGTGATGAGTGTGTAGCTTGTCCACCTGCTGTTTGAAAGTGCATGCAAAGTGCTCCGCTTCACCATTTGATTGAGGATGAAAGGGCACACTGGTGATGTGACAAATGCTGCTGGTTGCACAAATAGAGGTCCATTGTCAGTCACTAGCAGCTGTGGAAGACCTTCAATGCAAAATATGGACTGTAAAGACGGGAGTGTGCAATGTGTCAGTGTTGAATTCGTGGGTATGGCAATAGGAAATTTGTTGTATGTGTCAATGACAACCAACCAATGGAAGTTCCAGTAGCACCTAGCAAAGTCCAAATGAACACCCTGCCAATGCACCTCTGGTTTTGGCCAATCTAAGAAACATTGAGGAGGGCCTGCCTGGCATTCCGCACAAGCATGGCAGTACACCATCATCTGTTCCACTCGAGCATCCATGCAGAACCAAGGGCAGTGTCTGTGAGCTAATTGTTTCATGTGGACCATGCCTCAGGGGAATTGGTCCAAAGCATCTAACTCCTGTGTGTTGGTGTGACAACGTGATGCTTCCAATGTGTCAAAGTCTGCATCTGGTCTGACAGGAAGACACAAGAGCATGTCTGCATTGGCATGGTTGGATGTGAGCCTGTAAATTATCTTGTACTGATAATGCGAGAGAATAAGAGCCCGTCATTGCAATTTTTGTTCAGTTCAGTTTGGAATAAGCTAGGCTGGGTTGAGAAGTGACTGCAGCGTTTTGTGGTCAGTGACTAAGCAGAATTTCTTTCCATACAGGTGTTGGTAAAATTTAGTTGCTCCATCAATAATTGCAAGAGCCTCTTTTTTGATATGCAACTAATTGGTTTGAGCCTTGTTAAGAAGTTTGAGGCAAAAGCTATTACTCTGTCTGCAGAACCAATTCTGTGTGAAGGTACCACACCAGTGCAATATGAGGGTGCATCCCTGACCAAGACAGCTGGTTTGCCAGGATCGAAATGGACCAGGCAATGATCGCTGTGTAAAGCATCTCTCAGTTTCTGAAATGCAGTGTCACATTCGTGGGACCACGCAGAAGGTACATTCTTGTGTCAAAGACAATGTAAGGGCACTGCAATTTGAGATACATTAAGACTGAATTGGATGTTGTAGGTCAGCTCCCCTAGTAATGATTGCAGTTAATAGAGATCTCTTGGAGGTTTCAGGTCACGAATAGCTTGCAAGTGTGACTGCATTGGTTGGGCACCTTGGGAATTGATCACATTACCTAAGTACTCAATTTCCATCTGGAAGAACACACACTTCTTTGTTACATCTGAGGCCTGCCTCTTACAATGTTCTGAACAGGGTACACAAATTACTGAGGTGCACTTTTGTCATGTGGCCTGATACCACAATGTTGTCCAAATAATTTGTACATGAAGGCACAGATGCTGTTAATTGTTCCAGATAGTGTTGAAAGATCGCTGGTGCAGACACACTTCTGAAAGCCAAGTGAAGAAATTTGTAGAGTCCCATGTGTGTGTTAATCACATACACTTCCTCTGATTGTCCATATAATGGAATCTGTCAGTAGGCATCAAACAAATTGATCTTGGAGAAGCAGTGACTCACCCCTAAGTGGTCCATAAGCTCATCAGGTTGTGGCATTGGGAATGCATCAACCACTGTCTGAGGATTCACTGTCCCCTTAAAGTCTGGCAGATTCTAAATTTCCCTGAAGGGTTCTTCATGAAAACTAATGGGGATGCAAACTGGCTGTGGTGAGTGCAGTGACACCTTTTTCCTGTCACTGTGCTAGTTCCTTTGCAACATGTTCAGGAGTGTGTATGGTACTGTGTAAGCTCTGCAATAGCAGAGCTGTGTGCTGTCTTTCATTGTCACATGAGCAACAAAATTGGCAGCTTTACCTAAGCCCTCAGCAAACAAATTTTTAAATTCACCAAACAACTGAGCAACATTGCTGCTAAAATCAAACAAAATAACAGCTAGCACACTGTCTATAATATGCATTCCAAACAAGACAAGCAAATCAAGGCCAAAAATATTAACACTGTCCCATGAATGCAAAATGTCTTTTGTAAATTTTGATAGATGGCAGGAAGGGCTACAAGATCCTAATACATATCTTCTCCTTTATATGCTGTCAGCATAGTTGTGGACTTCTATAAATTGTGGTTGCCAAGCAGATCATAAGTATTGCGATTTAGCAATGACACTGAAGAACTCATGTCTAATTGAAACTGAACACTTTGTCTAGCAATAACAGGATCCACAAAAAGTTTGTTGGAATAATGTTGCACTGAAGAAACTACTGCTCAGTTTCACTGTTATGTTCTACTCTAGCATCACAGATTGACTCAGAATGAACAACATGACTTGAAAGTCCAAGCTATGTGGGTGTTTGTTCTGAGTAGAAGTCTTTGGATCTGCAGACAAACGGCTTGAATTTGCCCATTCTTACAACATGCAAAACAAGTCATGCAATGCGAAGGGCACTGGTCACACGTGTGAGATTAGAAATAGTGTGGACAAGATTTCACAGCAGTAGATTTCTGGCCAGGTTATTTATGTGGCGACCTGTGGCATAACCGACTGGGCTGCTCTGTGTTTACCTTCAAAGCAAGATTCTTACATTACTGCACCATGTTATTTCTTGAGGCTATGGTATGAATCTTCCCTGCTTGAAAATTATCAACTATGCTGTTACACAAGTCTTGAAAGTCAGTAATCTGCAAAACCTATTGCAACATGGGGTCAGGGTATCTTAAAATTTGTTCACAGATTCTACTATACGCTGTGTTTTGAGTAATGGCTTCATGAATGATCAAGTCACTACAGTATTTTCCACAATCACACTTAAATTTGGACTGTCTTGTGAGCCCCTACAAATCTGTCACCCACTGCTTGTTCAGTTGATCTGGTTGTTTTTTGAGCCTAAAGAATTTAAATCTGGCATCCACCACATTGATCTTATCATAATAATATTTGATTTTTTCAGTGCTTGAATAAGCTCCTCATAGTTAACTAGGTCTGGCCTCATAGGAGGGAATAACTTTGCACAAATGTGGTAAACAGTGACACCAATGGTGGAAAGAGAAAAAACTGCTTCACAGTATCATGAATTTGGTGAGTGGCCAGGTGTGCTCCAAATTGTGGTGAATGTTCTGACCAGTCTTTCTTTTCTTCTTCAAATTGGCAGAATAGAGGCAGAAATGCAGGTTTTGCTGCTTGTGGCTGTGCAGTGGGTCATAGAATCTGATTCTGTATTCTTTAGCTGCCATCTGCATTTGGATGAACGCCTTCATCAGTTCTGTAAGCTGGTTCATTGACTTCATCTGCAACTGAAGGACCTAATTTAGTTTGAGTGGTCATGCTACAGGTGTTTGCATTTATGGTGCCACCAACTGTGAGGCAAGCAAATAAGGGGTTTGGAATGGCGGGGTTGACATGGTAAACAAATGCTAATACAAACATGCAAGAAATCCTAGAGCTAAATTCTGAACTATGGTAGCACAGCGATTAAATAGAAAAAATGAAAAGCATCAGTCTGTAACAGAAAAACACAAAAAGTTAGCAAAACAAGCAAGCAAGGAATAGCAAAGTAACACAGTAAATGATGCAGCACAGTGAGTTCTGAATTCTAATCGCCAGATGATGTGTATAGGTTGTCTGGGTAGAATGGCTTGTATGTACTGTATTTGGTTTAGGTGCTCCAAGATGAAGAGAGGGACTGTGACATTTCAAACAAATTAGTGACACTCAAATATACACTTTATTATGCAGTGATACTTACCTAAGTTTGTACATCAACTTGTTGTATGTGCTTATAAACAGGTACAACCACACAGTGGCCTGTCAAGGTCTGCATTACTAAATAAAATGTCAACAAGACTTTGTCTGTCCTGGGCATCACACAGTCAATCATTGTAGTAAACACTCGTCCCTATGTGAAGACTATAGGCAACTCCACTTGTAGACTAAATCTCACTGTCTGATATCCACTATGAACTATTGTGTGAACTGCAACCCTGGAACTCTGTAAAAACTGTCATACATCAATGCCAAGCACGACATGTCCGTTGCTGCCTGTAGCCACCACTTATCGCAGTGTGGAAGTCCATCTTGGTGGCAGTGCAGATGTTGCTGACTGGGCTGTGCTTGTGGCTGGAGGTGAACTTCAAAGCACCGCTTGTGGTGCCAGTTCGAAACTGTCTCAGTGCACTAGCTCTGTTGTGTCCATTGGTGAGGACATAGTAGTTTTTTATGAAGTTGTTATGTGGAATTAGGTGTCCAATTAATTTAGTTTTTCTTCTCTGTATCATGTCTTTTTAATTGCCATTAGTAATTGTTCACTAGATTTTCATTCAGTCCAGGATGTTTTTGTGGCTCTTCTCTATACCCAAATATCTGTTTCTTCTAATTTTTTTTCTTGTTTCAGAAACTTCACAACTGTAGCTTAAAATGCTCCAAATATATTGTTAATGAATTTCTTTGTCATTTGTCAAAAAATGTACTTTCCAAGTGGCCAAATTCATTTACTTGCATTAGTGTTTTATTTCTTATCTTAATTTTTGCCCTACTTTGTCTGTTCAGTTTATCTATCATCATCATTTTAGTCCTGTTGGTGTTTATTTTCCATTTTGTGCATATCCAGCTAATATGAAATGCAGCTCCATATTACAAACCAATTAAATGAAATAGTAGAATTGAGGTTTGTGATCTCACATTAGCCAACCTTGCTGCCTTTGAAAGTGCTGAATTACTTTGGTTTTTACTCTGTCACGCATTTTGAAAGATTCTCAGGAAGATAAAATTTTATTTCCAGATGTCCTCTTTGCTAGAGTGATAATTGATTCCTTGTATGTTTAGTATGTCCAGGGTGTCTAAAAAGGTACGGAATAGCTTCATTGTAATACAGCATTGCATAAAATAAGGTGTACAAACTGATTTTAGCTTATTCGCAAACACAAAATATTTTTTTTAGTCTGTTTCAAATATGCTCTTCTGTAGCAGTTGGTATAATCTGCATTCCAGTTCCAACCACACTCCACAAAACATATCTGCATCATTTGTGGTGTTTATATCAATGATACAAACCTTCAAATCAATTATGTTGTTCACAGGCATTTTGAAAACTTTGTTTGAGGAATTTCCATAGGAAGAATTCCAAGAATACAGTGTTGGTTGATGTAGGAGGTCAGGGAATTAAGTCACTTTCCCCACCCCAACATTCTTGAACTCCTAATCTAAAACATCTCACATTCTCTTGGCCCTGTGTGATGGTGCACCATCTTGTTGGAAAATAGCTTGTGGTTGATGATCAACAAACTGGTCAAGCATAGCTACAGAATGGAAAAATAGAATTAAGTTTTTTTCTGAGAAAAATAAGAATGTGATAAAACACGCTTTAGGGTTTTCACACACCACTTCCTTTACAATATGTAAATGTTGTGCTGCTGATACCAGGTTTATTTTTGTTTAGTGTACCACACATAGAAAAGGAGGTATGTGAGAAAATGCCACATTCTTCAGAAAATGCCATTATTGTTTAAACACTCAAGAATATCCACAGCAAATGACATTCATTGTGACTCATCATTAGGTTTCAACACCTGAAAAAGTTGCACATTGTATGGATCTAACTGCAAAGAATTTTTCTAGGATTCCATGCATCATTGCTCTAGAAATCTGGAAGTCCTCCAAGTTTTGTGTGAAGACTGGGGAACTGCACACATCCATTCCATTTCAGTTTAATTTCTTCTTGGTCAGCCAGAATAATGCTTCACATCCACACTTTCTGTGTGCCTGAACTACTGTACCTTTGGTGTATAAATAGCTGTTAGGGAGTTTTATGTATCTGATTGCCAAATTTCATCTGAATGGAACATTCAACATGCTCTTCCTTTTCTAGAACTACTAAGGCAGAAACCATTTGCATATGGTTCCTGATCAGATGCTGTAATGTTTTGGATTGTAAAGTATCTTCTGAAATGCTGTGTACTTCTTGTTGTTGTGATCATGTGTCTTACCAAGATCTTCTGGACCTGGCAGGCTAGTATACTACAATAAGTAAAATTATGTGAGACCCTAGTGGCAGCTTGGACATCAGTGTTTGGTGAAACAACATTGGGAACAGTGGACTGAAAGAATTCTGGCATATACAGTGGCTTTAGGAGATTGGAAATATCCAGCTATGTAATTTTCATTAAATAAACAAAATGGTAGACCTTGTAAACCAACTGCTGCCACTACTATTTTTTATTTACTAATAATAAATGTCAGAGCATTATGGTCCAAAGAAGAGTTAGTAGTAGCAAAAACATGAGGGATAAATATAGTTAAAATCACAACATATGTTTGATTTTGGAGGAAAAGAGCAAGGAGCAAATCAAGATGTATGCTTTTTTTTTGCAAACAAGATAATGGAAAACAGTATTAGCAGTATGGAAGAAATCTCAGACAGAATAGTAAGACTTATTCTAAAAATAAATAAAAGATATTCCATGTAACAATATAAGAGAAGGAAAGTTGCTACTCACCATATAGAGGAGATGCTGAGTCGCCATAGGCACAACAAAAAGATTCACACATTATAGCTTTTGGCCTTTGTCAACAATACACACACGCACACGCAAATGCAACTCGCACACACGTCTGTAGTCTTAAGCAACTGAAACCTCAGTTGCCCACAACTGCAGACGTGTGTGCAAGTTGCGTTTTGTGTGTGTGTGTGTGTGTGTGTGTGTGTGTGTGTGTGTGTGTGTGTGTGTGTGTCTATTGTTGACAAAGGCCTTAATGGCCTAAAGCTATAACTGTGTGAATCTTTTTGTTGTGCCTATTGCGACTCAGCATCTCCGCTATATTGTGAGTAACAACTTTCCTTCTCTAATATTGCTACATTCTGTCCTGGATTTTCCATTGTTAGGTATTCCATGTAAATAATTCAAGACTATGTGCCATGGTACTTATGTATTGATGAATAAGTAGGAATTTTGGTATAATAACAAAAACTTGCCAAGAACAGCATGTTTATCCTTGACATATTCTTAACAATAGAAAATGGACTTGGCAAGTACCAAATGCAACTACAGGTGAAATTGACTATATTTTACCAAACAATAAAGAAATTATACAGTATCTAATGATTCTAAGTTATGTTTGAATTTTAAAGAGATGCAGAGTAAAAGTAGATACAAAACTAAAAAGAAACAGATTCGTTAGATTGGAATGAAATGTATCAGAATATTTATAGAAAAGGAAAAATTGTTGTAACATTATGCAAATATTATTTACTTGATCACAGATTGGCTTTTGGCTTTTGGCTTTGTAGGCCATTGTCAGTTCACCAGAAGCTGAAGCTAGTTGGTGATCAAATAAATGATATTTGGAGAATGTCAAGAAAGTGTTTCCTTTTTAACACAATTTCCATCTTCTGTCAAGTACCAACACTGAATTCATTTAATGTTAAGAAATTTTTTTAAGACTAGTGTTATAGTCATGAGTGACATAGCAGAGAACGGAGACGCGAATCCACTGGAGGTAACAACGAACAGACAGGACAGACAAACAAATAGGGGATGACAGACAGTATGACTGACCAGGACACAACATGAGCCAAGCAAGCAAGAACTGAGGTGATAAACAAGGTGAGACAACAATGATGCAGGAACACTCCAAACAACAGTATGTAACTCAAAACACAAAACTGGACGCAGTATGGCCGAGTTGCACACATGAACTATAGTGAGTACCAGACTGCTGGGGTAGTGCTGCAAAGCTGCCTAACTACATGACCATGGGAAACGCAATTGGCCACGGACTTAATGTGGTACAGAGAGTGGCAAAGTTGCACAGCGAGGCTTGCAGTGAATGCGTGTGGCGGAGCACAGAGACCTCTAGTGGGTATCCCTGTCCATACCCTGTGGTGCACATTCAACTACCGTGCCCTCCAACATCAGATCCCCCTCCCTATCCCCCCCCCCCCACCTCCCCCCAGCCCAAAATCTGTGTGTAGGGGCAGAAACGTATTGGATAGTGGGCAGAAGCAGAGAACAGAGAGAGACCCCTTGTTGATGACTGCCAGTGTGGAATCCATCAAAATGTCAGTGGATGGCAGGGCTTATCGCAAGGCACATCTGACCCTTGTGGATGCAGGAAGGTGAGGAAGGTGAGGAAGGTGTGCAGGCATGCCTGTGTGGTGCCAGTGGCTGTTGGCAGTGGGGCCGAATCAAGGGAATGGTGGACGTGAGGTTCCACGTAGGGGTATGAGGCTGGAGTTAGTTATGGTGGCAGCGCTCGAGCCCCTTCTGTGTCTGTACCAACATCACACGACCCATAGGTCACGACTACTGTGGTGGGGGCCCAAGCAGCCTTGCCCCCACACGAGCAGGCTCACACAGCCGTGCCAGGGTTGTAGCACTGAGAGGGGCGGAAGTGGGGCTCAGAAGGCGGCAGCGTCAAAAGATGGGACAAGGTTCGTGGTTACCACCCATGGAGGAGTTTGGCTGGACTATGACCATCAAATGGTGTTGTGCAAGAAGTGCTCAGGAATAAAGTGAGGGCCGATGTGGTGGCAGAGGATTCTACCACTTTTGTCAGTTGTTGTTTAAATGTCTTGACCAGTCATTCTGCTGTGCCATTGGAGGATGGATAGAATGGAGGGGTGCAGATGTGTTTGATACTGTTGGCCTCACAGAATGCACGGAAGGAGGCTGCCATGAATTGGGGGCCATTATTGCAGACCAAGGTACAAGGCAGGCCTCTGATGGTGAGAACCTGAGCCAAGGCCGGTGAGTGTGGCATCAGTCATTGTGGATGCCATGCACACCACATATGAGTATTTGGAGTATGCATCCACAAGAGTAACCATGTTGATCCCAAGAACGGGTCCGCAAAATTGAGGTGGATGCAGTCCCAGGGCCAGCGAGGCTTGGGTTGGGGTGCAAATGATTGTGAAGGGCTGGCCTGGTCATGCGCACACACCATGCACCCACGGACCAAGCATTTGATGTCGCCATTGATGCTGGGCCAATACACATGTTGACAAGCCAAAGCCTCATACAGGACACCCCTAGTGTCTGTGGTGTAGCAAGCATAGGACACAGTGGTGCAAATTGTGTGGAATAATCTCCTGATGGATGGCCAACAGAAGGACACCTGCCACAACTGAGAGCCTGTGTGAGAGCTGCCACCAGCAGCTGAATTCACTTTACAACCACCGAGTCAGATAGGTGGGCCAACCATGGGTCATGTAGCAGAGAACCTACTGCAGAACGGGGTACTGGTGTTTGGCAGAGGTGACCTGTGCAGCTGTGATGGGAAATCCATCCATCGTATCTTGGTGGGCCATACCAGTGTAAGCAGAGGACTTCCTGCTGGTTGAGCTCAGGATCAATGAGGAGAGTGAACTTTGTCCCAAACAGGTAGATGTGAAACTTTTGAACAGCAAACACAATCTCCACAGCCTCTTTCTCAATCTGAGGATAGTTCCTCTGTGCTGGGGATAGGAGTCTTGCACACATATGCAATGGGCTGTCCTGGGCCACCCTCATTCCTGTGAGCCAGGACTGCCCCCAAAGCATTGGCCGTGACAACCAAGGGGCAGTCTGGGGAGAAGGAAGTCCGGCATGTGGTGAACTTGAGCATAGTTTTCAAGTGGAGAAAGGCTTGATCACAGGCAGGAGTCCAGTTGAATGGCACACCTTTGTGACACATGTGATTGAGGGGCTGTGCAATGTCAGCAGCCTGGGGTAAAAACTTTAAGTTGTAGTTAACCTTGCCCAGAAAAACCTGGTCAAATGAATCCTTGGGGTGGGGAAGGGAGTTGATGGCCATGATGTAGCAATCCGATGGACAAATGCTGTCTTTACTGAGCCAGTGCCGCAGGTATTCAACTTCCAGTTGAAAGAAACTACACCTTTCCAGCTGACAGCATAAGCCTGCAGCCTGCAGGCATGAAATAAGGTACTGAGATGTTGCAAATGCTCATGGTGTGTACAGCCAGTGACCAAGGTGTCATCAAGATAATTGACACAAGCCAGGATGGACTGTGTCAGCTGCTCCAGGTACCTCTGGAAAATGGCTAACACTGAGGAAATACCAAATGGAAGGCGCTTGTATTTATATAATCTGAAAGGCTTGTTGATGACAACGAGGTTATGGGATTCCTCATCTAAGGGTAATTGGTGGTAAGCCTCTGCCAGGTCAGTCTTAGAGAAGTATTCATCACATGCAAGTTTGGTGAGGTCTTCCTGCCAGGGAATGGGATAAGATTCAACCAGGGTCTGTGCACTGATCATAACTCTGAAATCCCCTCATAGGCAAAGGGAGTCATTTGGTTTACTGATCACCACTAAGGGGACCACCCACAGTCTTGCTTTCATGGGATCAATGATACCAGCAGCCTGCAGTCGACTGCTGGACATAAGGTCATCAGAATGGGTCAAGTCCAGAAGAACTGCAGCTGAGCATCTGGCTGGAGAGTGTAGTGGGACTTTGAATTTCGCCGCGCTACACTCGTTCCCTCAGATAAAAATTATACCGTCACAGCGGTATGAGCGCTTGATGGCAGAGAAAATACTAAAATTGTAACTCTCTTTTGTTTTTCTATCCGTTTCTTTATTGTCTCTCGAGAGCCGAAGCTTAATGCAGATGTGGTCTGATTAAGACGAAAAAACTTATTAATGTGTAGACATTGTGGAAGTTGTTATGAAATTTGGAGGATGGAGAGAAGCAACTAAAATAAATTGCATTTAATATCAAGACGGTTTTGGATACATTAGAAATTCCTGGACAATGAAACTTATTGCAAGATTTCAGAGCAGACTTTTCACACAGAAATGAAGGAGATTTTTGAAGACCTGGATGCCGCACGAAAGAGGAAATGTTAACCTGGTAAAGGGTGAACTCTTATCTACGCCATTTCCCCCTGTCAGTTACATTTTGTTATTCTCTGTTCTTTTTCAATAATTTTTGTAGTGGAAATTGGTTTAACGTTTGCTCAAACGCCACAAGGACCACCCACACAATAGCTTTTCCAATCACGAAGTCCGATAGCTTTTCTGTAATACGAAGTCTGATTTGCTTTTCATTCTTTCCCTTTTTCACAGTCATTTACGATTTTAAAACCCCCTTTTTATTCACCATTTCTTCCCACATTTTCAACCTTTTCTTTTCTCTTCTTTTTTTTTCTTTTTTATTAACCACTACAAGAGCAATGTGCATCTGGAAGTCCAAAGCACACCCTACGTCAGACTGAAACAGAGAGGCATAGGCCAAGCACAGATTTTTGAGCTCCTGGAATGGGATGGCAGTGGAAATGACTGTAACTTCATAAGAAATCAAAAAGCCAAAACTGTTTGAAGCCGAGGGATGGTCAACAACCAATAGGGTCAGGAGTCGGGGAATGTGTTTATAGGTGGCTGGGATTGAGAGCTGCCCACAGAGAGTGATAGGACTGTCACCGTATGTAACCAATTGCCAACAGGTGGGAGACACCTCTGGGGGCCCCCATATCAATCTGAGAACAAACATCCATGTTAAAGATGCGGAGTGTGAGGAACAACTTCTACATCAATGGGGTGTCCAGTGGGATGACTGATTGCAGCATGTGCACAGTATTCTGATGCTCTGTTGGTGAGGGGCAGGAGTGGTTTGAGCAGCTGCAACAGACAGATCGGAGATGGCTGTCTTTCTGACAGAGTGTGCATGTCTTCCAGCAATCAAGACAGTCTGCGTGAGAGTGAGTGGAAAACACTGTGAGCAAGACAGAAGTGACCTACGTGACTGCCAGCGAGAGGTGACCAGCTGCTCTGAAGTCATAGAGACATCAGACAAGGAGTGGTCTCAGTGACAATCCTCTCTGTGAGCTGTACTATGCCAACAGCACAAGGGTGGCACCCATGGGGAGGACTCCGCTGCTACCATCTGTCGCCTCGCCATAAGATGCTTGTTCACTGCTTGTGCAATTTCAGAGGAGTAGGCTATGTGCAGGATGTCTTCCAGCGAGGAATTGTAAAGTTTCAGTGCAGCCATGTGGACCTCTGGATTGGGTGCCAGTTGAATGACAACATCATGAGTCAATGAGTCTGCATACAATGCCTTGCAATGCTGATTGGTGCAAGTCAAGTCACATTTGTGGCTTAGACCCTGCAAGTCCATGACCCAAGAATGGTGTGACTGACTGAGCTGTTTATGGTACTGGTGGAACTCAGGCTGAGATGCCATGACATGGTATCACTGGGGATAGTAGTTAGTCAGCAGCACACATATATCGTTAAAGGAGAGAGCTACAGTGTCAGACAACAGTGCCAACTTGCAGAGCAGAAAGAATGTGTCTAATGATGCCCAGGACAAGATTAATGACCCCTGTAAGGAGTCATCTGTGACCTGAAACGCTGTGAAATGTTGTTTCAGATGATGCAAGTACATTTCCCAGTCCTGCTTAGCGTCATTAAAGGGCAGAAATGACAGCAGACATGGGGAAGCATCAGAAACCGGGACACCTGGGAGCTGGTGCAATAGGGCATCCCATGCTGTGACGTCGTCTGCCAGCAACTGCAAGGATTGCTGTAAGATGTGTAACTGGCACTGCAACTGCTGCCTGAGCTGTTGCTGTTGCTCCAGGAGACATACAATCTTAGCCTCCATGCTACCGAACCTCTTACCTCGCCGCAAGTGACAGGTGAGCAATGCACAGCAGAGAATGGAGACACAAAACCGTCAGGTGGGGGAGCTGCTGGAGGTGTAGCTAACAGACAGACAAGACAGATGAAAAAGTGAGGGATGACAGACAGTATGACCAACCAGGACACAACACAAGGCAAGCACGCAAGAACTGAGGGGATAAACAAGGCGAGACAATAACAACACAGGAACACTCCAAACAACAACAGTATGTATCTCAGCACGTGGAACTGAAACACAGGACAGCCGAGATTCACACACAAACTACGGTGAGTACCAGACTGCCAGGTTAGTGCCGCACAACTGCCTAAATACATGACTGTGGGAAATGCAATTGGCCGCAGACATCATATGGTACTGGGAGTGATGCACTTGTACGGCAAGGCTCATGGTGCAGGCATGTGAGGGAGCACAGAGACCTCTAGTGGGTATCCAGATCCATACCCTCTGGTGTGCATTCAACTTCCACACCTTCTGACATCAGAATGAGGGAGGTATACCAAATAAACTAATCAACAAGTTCATTATCCCATAATATGGAGATTGTATGGAAATATCTGAAAGTAACAAAGTTACTAAAGTAAACAGCAGAAGATGTTACAGCTGTAAGAAAGCAAAATAAATGAAATGTCAACTGTAAAAAGATAACTATTAAAGAGAAGCTGACTGCTTCAAGCAAATGGTAAGAGAAACAAAATACAACATGCTGAATTAACCATAACTATGTGGAAATGTCTTTGAGAGGACATGAGAAGTTGCAATGAAAATTTTTAAATAAATGATTGGAAACAGTGAGAATATAGACAGATTCCACATGTTGCCATTTAGCATGGCAGATGTAACAGTGACTAACAATGGAGAGAAAGTTATATAGAAATAATTAAAGCTGCAGCAAAAGTAATACAAAAGGAACTTCCAACCTTATTTTCGGTATGTCTGTAGAGTAAGACAATTTTCCAAGGCTGGAACGCTGCAGTAATTCTTGGTGGTTTTAGATGTATGGATATCCTGTGCATGATGTTTCATTTCCTAATGCCAAAGATATCCTGAGAGGCTAATAAAGATTTGTCAGCTGCTTTTTGAAATCAAATTAGCTCAGCAATTGCTCCATTCTGCTCTGCTCTGCAGCAACAGTGGTTCCATGTTCCAAATAAAAGGCAGTATCTGTTGCAATAAACATTGTACCAGAGAATGTCTTTCATTTGGAATATGTTTGTAAGTAATTGCGCAATAGTTGGGTAGTGACGTCATCCACCTGCCACCACAGATCATGGAGTCTCATGGTTGTGTGTTATGGAACTTGTATTGCAGGAGAATTGGTGCTGCTTGGTTTGTTTAGGACTAAGGCCACAACTTGTGTAATATAATATCTTGATGGTGGGCAACCCATTCAGCATGTGTGTGCATGTGTTCGTGTGTGTGTGTGTGTGTGTGTGTGTGTGTGTGTGTGTGTGTGTGTGTGTGCCTTCAGACGCCCGACAGAACAGACACCACATATATACATGATTAAGGCAAGATGGCCGATGACTTCTTCAGGCTCGAACTCTTATGTGAATTGGCGAAATGCCTTGAGTTATGAGGATAATTGGCAAGGTGCATGATGTTAGTAGCATGTGGTTAAGTTGAGAATTTGAATCTGACTGGAGATGTGCTAGGGTAGTCCATGCAGTTGCAATGACCACTGTGTCCGCATAGCTCAGTGATGAGAGTGTCTACTTAGCAAGCAGGAGACCTGGGTTCAAATCATGGTCCAGCACAAATTTTCAACTTTCCTCGTTAATTTCCATCAATGCCTGCTCATAACCAATATCTGTAATTCCTTTGTGTCTCCACTCAGCACAGTTGTAGTGATATTCTATATGAAAATTTTTAAAGAAACAGCCCTTCAGAAGGCCAAGAAGAAACCCACATGTTCGGTTCAGTATGCTGATGACACTTTCATCATATGGCATCACAGAAAAAGTAGACGCTTAGAATTTCTGAATTTTCTGGATGATATTGATTGTAATATGAATTCTGCAATGGAAAAAGAGGAAGGAGATCAGATTTTAGTTTTGGATGTACAGGTACTTAGAGAAACTGATGAAACTGTAGGGCACAAACTCTACAGAAAGCTCACTGATATGAACAGATGTCTTCACAGAAATTCAGATCACCATTCCAAGCAGAAAAGAGGAGTAAGAAGTGAATCAGGCTTTCGAATTTGTGAATCACAGTTCTTGGAGAAAGAGCTCACTCATTTAAGTGTTGCTCTCAAAGAAACACCTACTCTGAGAAAGAGATCAATAAGCACTTTCTTCTCCCTTCTGGAAAACAGTGACAAATTGCAACAGCAGAGTGCTAAAGAGAGAAGACACAGTATTGTTATAGTGTTTAATTTGACAAGAGAGGTATAAGAATATTTAGACACTGCAAAAATCTATTCCCATCATTTGCCACAGGAAGAGTACAAAAAATTCCTTGTACATAGGAACTATTAAAAGATGCATTAACACCCAGTGTGAAGAACACAAAAGTAACTATTGTGTGGATAACATGACTAAATCAGCAGTAGCAGATCATGCATTTGGGTCCAGCGAACCACAAAATTTGATGCACTTGGCTTTATTGAGATCTAGTAATTATTATTTTAGGATGAACAGACAAGCCACAGAAATTTAAAAAAAACACCACAAAAACAACTTCAACAGAAAAAAGGACTGATATCAGACAAGTTGTGGACCATAGCCCTAAACAAAGCAAATATCACTAACTGTTCTGTAGTCAATGGTGGCTGCTGTGTAACAGAACATGAACACCCTAAGTTTCAACACCTTGTGTATTTATTGGTTATTTTTCTTTGAATATTGCTAAACATAACATAGATGCTGCAGTCTGAAAGTTACAGAACGCAACAGGGTCAAGAGCACACCTTCAGTTGTGCACATGTTAAGGAGCTTTTGTGCATGTGTGTCAGATAACTTATACATTGTATTATTCTTAAGGTTGTTATTGACAGTGGTTGTAGTTGTACCAATTTGTTGATAAGCATAACTGTTATACAGCAGATGCTATTAGTTTCACACTCCCAAATGTATCTGAATCTAAAAATTTATGAATGCTCATAAACTCACACTGTAGTACAAGATCCATAACACACAACAGCAAGGCTTCAAAAGCTGTGGCAGTGGTTGGATGATACCACTATCCAACTGTTGCAAGATTGTGCATAAACTATTTGGCTTGCTAAGCTTGCTTGATATTAAAAAGCAAATGAGAAAGTGCTTATAGTCTCTGAGGATGTCTCCAGCATTAGAAGGTGAAATGATAGGCATAGTAACCTGACACTCATATAACTAAAATCGTCAAGAATGATAATCACCATCTTGAAAGTCTAACTGCTATGATGGCTCTCCACCACAAGAAAGGGGACAAGCAAAACTATTTTTAAAACATCAAGCTATGAACAAATAAACCTCTTTCCTGTATGTATAAGTTATCTGACACACATGCGCAAAAGCTCGTTAAAATGTGCACAACTGAAGGTGTGCTCTTGACCCTGTTGCATTCTGTATCTTTCAGAGTGCAGCATCTATGTTTGCTAATGACATAGGTAAAACATTGGACTTGAAACAGGCAGAGCAGGTTTCAAAAGACGACATAATGCAACCATTTTCAAGGTGTAAATAAGATTTTAGAATGAGGGTAACAGTACTGAACATCTTCCAGAAGTCAAGGAACATAGCATCAGTATGGACACTGGTGTCTACTGCCTTCTGTGTTCCATGTAAAGACAGAGTCAGCCGAGTTTCACATATCTTTGTTCATGGAAGCCATATAGATTCCTACAGAAGAGAAAAATCGTAATATGTAACCATAAAGCATGCCTCAAAATTTTATAGTAGACTGATATCAGCGTCAGCTCCCTGCAGTTGTGTATATCTGTTTGAAGATCCTTTTCTTGAAAATGAGAATGATATACACATTTTTCCAAGAACTTGGAATATTTTGTTTCTCCAGTGACATTTGATAAACTGCTGCCACAAGAGGAACACGTTCTTTTGCATAATGTATGTAGAAACATACAGTTATCTCAGTAATGCTTCTCCTGTGTTGAGTGAATTTAATTTATCATTTGTCCTGCAGTCACATGTATTTGTCATTTTGATGTTACAACAAAACAGGAACCATAGTATATAGTTTGATCTTCCTCAGAGACACAATTTCAGAAACCAGAATTAAGTATTATGGCTTCCTCTTTGTTTGGGTGACTTTGACCATTTTGTGACTTAACATAAAACCAAAACTTCTTAGAATTTTTTGCCAGATCAGTAGATATAATTTTACTTTCAGATTCATTAAACTGTTCCCATTTGGCTCCCCTTGTGCTCATTTTGATTTCATTCAGTTTTTTCTCCCCAGTGAGTCTGTGGTTGTGTTGAAATCTTTGGTGAACTTCTCTTTTTCTTTTGGAGATGTTTTCTAACATAGCTGTGAACCACAGTGGATGTTTGCCATTCCTCACAAATTTGCTTGATACTTCCCCATCTTATGCATATTGTACAATTTTATCATTTTATAGTCAACATTTCCAGCTTAATGGATGAATGTTTTAGCCGGCCGTTGTGGCCGAGCGGTTCTAGGCGCTTCAGTCTGGAACTGCACTGCTGCTACGGTTGCAGATGTTGGATGTTGATTGGTGACAGAAAAGTCTTCTTTTATTTCTTAATGCCACTATGAATACCAATAGACAATAATCCTATAAACAGGGATGCTCAGCATTAACTAAATCAAAGTTTAGGCTTGTTTGCAAACAGGAGTTCTAAGATGTTATTCTGATGAGTCAGTCCTCTCACCAACTGCTCAAGGTAGTTTTTGGATAAAGCATTTAGTACAATATTACATGACTCATTGTCTCTAACACTCACCCTAATCATTTGAGTTGCTCATCCTACAGCTGGTGAGTTGAAATCTTCCATTAGCATTGTAACATAACAAGCATAACTTAATCTAATAAAACTGGCTACTTTTGTATTATTGCTGCCTCCTTTTTACAATCTCTGCATCAAATAGTTATTTTGAAGATGATTCTGTATGGGAATGACAGTTGTTGTTCACCAATGATTTTGTAACTACCCATGTAGAGAGTTGGATATTTTAATTATAACATAGAGCAAACCTTCTTTTCTAAGGAAATGAAACCATTACAATCCAGAAAGTATTGTGTCCATAACTGCTGTATTAGAAGGAAAAATATCTTCATTACTTTTCACTGAAATTGGACTTTGCCCCAGGAAGAATTTAATAATGCTGTTACCAAAATTTTTGAGCAACTTCTGAATCTTATAAGAGGCTAGACAGTTAGAAAAACAAAATTTCAAAGTTTCTTCTGGACAAAGCTTTGTGTTTCTTAAAATAATTTTTATTAAGAATCTTGCAGCTTATGTAGTGCAAAAGTAATACTCTTATTCCTATTATCAAGTTGTATGTATTTATTCTTCACTATGCTAATCTGTAAATAAATTGTGCTCATATTTAAATACACGGTGTCCATAATTAAAGTTCCAGTTTAAAATTGCTGCAAAAAGAGAACCACTTCCCAGAATGATGTCAAATTTGAACAGCATATTATTGACACATGGGGAAACACCATGAAACAAAAAAATTTAACAAAAATTCTACCAGTAGATGGTGCTGTGTTAATGTAAATGGGGTCAGTTACAAATGACAGATGAATTGCAATATGACAGCTATGGTTTGAGTTGCACATTACACCACACATACTGTTCAATGTGCATGACTGCAGTAGGTCAGCTGTTGTGACACTGTTAGTTAGGTAGACCCATCCACCATGGGAAGGTTGTACCACATCAGATGGCAGAAACCAGTTTTTAGTTGTCCTGCGGCCAAAAACTGCATAAAAAGTGGAATGACATTGGTTTCTAATTGTTGTGAGACTGGTACAAAACACATTCAATATGCTGCCCAAAATTTTCTGCCACAAGCTGAAATAGAGAAACACCATGTTTTACAACAGATCAGACTGTCTCAGGGTTCATGTTCAGAATGAGTTGCACAATGCCTGCTTTCATTTCAAGTATGTTTGTAATTGGAGCTGTGAACACAACATCTTTCAGATAACCCAACAGCCAGAAGTCATACAGACTAAAGTCAAGTGATCTGGACAACCAGGCTGTAGGGAAATGAAGGCTGATAATTCTTGCATTTCCAAAATGCCCCTGCAGTAACCACTTCATTGACTGTATAGTGTATGGAGGAGTGCCATCTTGCATAAAAATGATCCTACCCACACATCCATGCCGCTGAAGGGGTGGAATGATGTTGGTGTGCAAAAGACTCTCATAACATTTACCAGTGGTGGTGCAAGTAACAGAACAAACAGGACTCAAATCCTCAAGAAAATATGCTCCATGATAGAAAATGCCATCAACCTGCAACCTGCACTACACAACCAACTTTCCAGAATGATGTGGTAGCAGTTGATGTATGTGCAGATTTTCTGTTGCCCATATTCTGCAATTCTATGTATTGACTTGTTGTTGCAAATGGAAATGGGCTTTGTCTGTCCACAGAATGTTCCACACCCATTCATTGTCCAATTACATGTGAGCATGATGTTCCAGAGTGAACATTTGTCTCACTAGCGCGTCAGCAGAAAGCAACTCCTGTACATGGGAGATTTTGTTCAGATAGCAATGCAGATGTTTTTTTTTATTATCTTATGCACTGTGCTTGCAGGCTTGTCTAATGTTTGGGCAATTTCTCATGCACTGCAAGTTTGTGCACCACCACTTGACCCCTCCTGCAGTGCTGTGACCCTATCGTTGACAGTCTTTGTATCAACTGCTTTCCTCCCTCCACCACATTTTGCTTCAAAAGAACCTGTCTTTTTCAAATTTTGTAATCATTTTCTTCATACTCTTAGCAGACATTGGACCAATGCCTTTTTTCATACCCTTGTGTATCTGGAACTCCTGCATGGCTATCGATGCACAGTCACCATTTTTGTAAAACAGCTTTACCACTAGTGCCTGACCCTTCATGGAGGCAGTCATGCCTGTTGGTCATATTTTTGTTATTTATTTATTTTTATTCCATGACATTTCCTCATGTGTTTGTAATATGCTGTTCAAATTTGATGTCATTCCCAGCAGTAGTTCTCTTTCTACTGTGTTTTGAAACTGGAACTTTAATTGTGGACACACTATATAAGTTATGTTGAATAGGCTATAAACTAATCTTATTTAACTTATTACAGTATAGAGTACAGATGGTCCATTGAAAACATAACTAATTGTAACATTAAGAGTTGCATGATCTGATTCTAACAAAATTACACTAATGAAATATACAACTGAAGTAGGATACATTTGCTTGTTATCTGACATTTCTGCTTCCTCCTGACCTCTTCCTTTCATTTTGTTTGACCAGTATTAATATATTTGTCAGCTGTCTTCCTTCTGTTTCCATTTCCACAGTTTATCTTTGTCCTTGAATTACTATCTTTGCTTATGAAACCATTTTGATCTTGTAATGCATTAGAACATCTTTGATATTTCAGTTTCTTCTGTTCCTTGTCCTCAGTATTGTATTTCATTTGTTTCTGGTTTGTCCCTGTAGAACCCTAGATTTTTAGAGATATTTCTGTACTTTCCCATGTTTTCATGCAGTATGTTTTGGTCCTTTTTTCTGCTTCTTTTGGCATTCTTGTTTAATTAAATGTGTTCTCATTAAGATGGACAGCAATGATTTTTTTTTAAATAAAATGGTAGTAACAGGTTTCACATTGCTTTGTAAACATGTATCACCATTCTTAGTTGTAAAAATTGGTCTTTTATAGTCTGTAGTAGAATTTGCAATATAAAAATTGTATTTGTGCTTATGATGATGCTTCCATCTTTCTATAACAATTATTTGTTTCTTCCTAAACTAGCCTCTCTCTAGACTTTCTTGCACTAAACCTTTCTCTTCACATGTAGAAAAGTTGATTCTCTTTCTATGTTATGCCACTTTCAGGGGATTTTGAAATTAAATCCAGAAAAACTGAAATTTTGGATCAGACCTCGCAAATGAAGTCAACATGGAATCACTTCAACTAAGAATATTCTTATTAATTTGTGGTGCTTTGTAGCACTCAGTCGACTGCAGTTCTTGTATTATTTGGTGTGGTACCCACTGGTAAAAGAGTATGTAATTTTCCAATAAAAGTGTAATTCTTTGTTATAAGTTGGAAATGTGTATTTCCAGATGCTAAATGTTTCTATTGTCATCGATTGCTGTATGTACAAATTTTATTAAGTTACAAATATAGTTCGGAAGTTCTGGTAGAATGTTTGTTGGGCTATAGTGCGTGCCCACACACACACACACACACACACACACACACACACACACAGAGAGAGAGAGAGAGAGAGAGAGAGAGAGAGAGAGAGAGAGAGAGAGAGCGGGGGGGTGGGGGGGAGGGGGGGGATGGATATGTGCACCTGTCCTCCTGTTGGTAATAAAGATGAGAACAATTCTAAAAGAGAATAACAATTTGATGTTACACTTTGTAAATAACCATACTTTGCAACAGAATATTTCTTATAAAAAGTAGATATTACTCATACAATATGACGCTGCTCTCTTTCTCTCTCTCTCTCTCTCTCTCTCTCTCTCTCTCTCGCTCTCTCTCTCTGTTGTCTCTGTCTCCTCAAATAGACATCTGTTGAAAGGACAAATCATAATTGTAATATTAGGCATTTTATAGGTTGGAGGTAGCAGTTGTGAAGATAGTGACTTTCATTGTTTAGCATACAACCACGAATGTAAGGAATGTAATACACGGCTACGTGTTCTAGGCTTCAGGATCGCATCAGGGTGACTGCATTCGAGCGCGCGCTAGTGTGTGTGTGTGTGTGTGTGTGTGTGTGTGTGTGTGTGTGTGGAGGGTTGAACTGACTGAGATAGCCAGGTGGTGGAAGCTTGACTCCCAAAATGCGTAGTTGTGGGTTACATTCTTGTATTTGTGCTTTATACTAAATAACAATAATGAAATTGTCATTAGTTTTGACAATAAAGTATTATTTACTAAACATTTCTTGACCGCTGGGATCCATATCTCCACATCACAGGAGGTTGAAGAGTTTGGGCCACCAGTGCTTTGTGTCAGGCCACTGCAAGTCTTAGTGAACCAACAATAACAGTACCATGTCTAGCTTCATAGTAGCCATTACATAAGTGTATACTCTGTCAAGCTATCACATTGTTTACTTCATTGTAATGAGTGACTAAAGAATTCCAAGATTAGTGTGGATGATATTTCTAAGTGTGTGTGACTGTTACTTCAACTTTTGTAGTTTCTCAGAACAGAGAGCAAAGTACATGTGCAGTGACAACATTGCATAAGGAAAGTGGTGCTTGTTCCCCCTTTCTTCTCATGGCAATGCCTGCATCTCCCACACTCTATACCCTCCTGCAAATAGTAAAAAAAAAAGTATGACAGATACTAGGCACTGTAATTAAATGATACTTTACACTGAGCTAACATATAATTCATGATCATGCTTACATTAGGAGAAAAGGAAAGCTGTTTGAGTAATATGAAGGGGACCTTAGTTTTTGAATCCATCTATTTTTAATTTCCTAGCTGGCATGCGCAGAACTGAAGCCTCATAACCTGCAATTACTTTTTATTGGTAGTCATACAGCTCAGTGACAAACACAAAATACTCGAGTTAAATTTTTAACAAATTCATATATATTCACATTTATTCAACATAGACATTTTCACTGGAATGAGAACCAGTCTCTATCAATTGAAAATTCTCTATGTATTACTGTACTGCTAAGTTTTGTAAAATGTGTCATGTTAATTTTCATCCTAAACAATGTCATTATACAAACAATTATTGCAACCTTCCTTCTTGGTGTTATGAACCAGACTTCACATTCAATGGTAGATCAGCTACACAGTCTGTTCCTGTTGTATAGTTGCCTATACTCTGTTCACCAGTATATAACAGTACTTTACAGTCCACTGGATTCACTCTCAACACTGTAAAAGTAATAACGAACTAACAGAAATTCATCACATAGTGACAGTGAGCATAATTGTATTTCAAGTCTCCATTCATCAAAATAATACCACTCATCATCATCTTCTGCACATACATATCATGTTCTTCACACTAGAAAAGCTAAAAAATATGAACCTTTTGCAGGCTGTAATAAACATTATGGTACAATGTAAGTCACTGACCTTCATTGATGTGAATAAGACAAACCTGTTACTGAAGTCATGGTAGTTGGCACACTTCCATTGAGATGTCAGTAGCAGTAAGTGGGCTTTTTAAACAGGTCTTACTCAAGAGTTTACCAAATGTGTACTTTTTATGCATAGGTCTTACTTGGGAGATTTCAGGTGCTGACTGAACTTCTACCAAAGAGATTCCCAAAGCTGTAATGTGATGTTTACAATAAGTTGTTAATCGTGTAGCAGCGCATCCAGAACTGTAGATTTTTGGGTTGGAAGGGGTGTTTATAAAGTGGTGGATGGTATTTTACAATCTGAAGAAACTGTAAGATGAGAATTTAATAATGTAGATAATCTATTGGCTTCATTATTGATTTAGTTTAATAAAACAGTAGTTAGCTGGAAAATTATATAAGTTTGGAAAATTATATGAGTTCTCAGTACTATTTCATTAGCACACTGTATGACTCCATGATGGATTATCTGTTTATGAGTAAAGTTGTCATGCTTGATAGGTTCCCAGCAATTAAACCAGAAATATTGTAAAATCCGCACAATATTTCAGCGAGACAACTGCCCACCATCTACAGGTGCTACTGTCGCATCACTGAGAAGCTCGCCAATTTATATGTTGGCTTACTAGAACAGTGCAGGTGCCAGTGGGAGCATAACATCATCGAAGACCAATAGTAGATGGCATCGAATACCAGAGCCCCCTGCTGGAAAAATGGGTTGCAGTCTGCGCAAGTGCACCGCAGTGCGGGAAAATGCGGCCGGGAGCAACGGATCCCGTTAGTGCGCATGACGTCTGGCACACGATTTAAGCATCTGCGCTAAGGTTTCCCGTCTGCATTGACTTGGTGCAGTTGCTAATCTGCGGCTGACGATTCCTTAGTGCTGCCAAGGCTGGCACCCAGGCTTTTCTCAGGTGAAACCCCATGTCTCTGTTTATTAGGTCATTGCTTATACGTATTTCGACCGCCTCTTTGATGATGGAGTCC